>NC_053037.3:405634292-406881792 GCF_002575655.3 Aegilops tauschii subsp. strangulata
CGGCCGAAGGTAACAACATACGCCATACTCCCGCCGGAGCGGCGCTTTAATATGGAAATTTTAGTGGTCATGCATGCATCTTTTTGTGCTAGCACTCCTATATAAGGGTTGACTGGTCGATTCCCGTGGACGTGCGCGGGCGGTGGAAGAGGAAGGAGAAGGGAAGCGGGCTATGGAGTAACATTTTTACAACAATTTCTTAGGAAACTGAGTGCAATAATTGAGTAGTTTTGCAAACTACCAGTACTACACTTGGAACGGTCCAAAACCTATACTCCCTTGCCAGCGCGCGCTTCCTGCGTGAAACGGTCAGCGTCGCCCTGGAGTGTCAGTGCCGCATTAATGCCCGGCCAGAGCGGAGGCGACCTCTCACTGGCGCCGGCTTTGAAGTGGCGCGACGGCCGAGAGAGCACCGCTTCCTGGTGCACGCGACTGCTCCGCGTCGAGACTGGCCATAGGCCCTGTTTGGGTCCATGGGTTAGAGTTAGTTTGAGCTAGTTGGGGCTCAAATAGCCCTAAAGTATCCAAGCATGAGGGTTTAAATTGGAGCAAGTTGCACCGAACCCACCAAAATAACTATCCCACCCAAGAGGTGCTAACTGGAGATAGTTCTCATTGGGACCACTGAAAATTCACTTTTCTCTCTCCATGAAGTGCATTTATTGTCAATCTAACCCTGTCACCCAAACACCTCTTTGGCTACAGTTAGTTCAGGGTTAGTCATGAGTTAGTCTAACCTCTAGCTAAGTTAGAGTATCAAACAGGAGCAGTATAGGACATGCGAGTTGCTCAAAGCATACAAGCAAATTCGTACGTGAAAGGATTTTTTTTCTTTTTGAAAACGGAACGTGAAAGGAATTTTTTTAGAATGCTCTTGGCATGTCGCTAACATGTGATAGTTAACCGACCTCAATAGACGGCAGAAACGCCAGCCCGCCGCACTTTGATAGAGACGAGGAGGGAGAAGCGATACAGGCTGCTGGATTACTGGAGATAGGTGTCGCACGGAAGCCAAGAAATATGGTGATAGCGTGGGTTAGCCATGTACTAGTATGATGTAACTACACTAGGCTACCGTGTTTCGTACTCTTCCAGTCCACTGTGGAGATGATTGGTTAATTTTATATCGCTGAATAATATTAAATATTATGAGTGCAGACGCTCCACCATGAGGTTCCTTGCTCCTTCTCGGTCGTCCGGAATCTATGTTCTTCCACTCTATTTTTTTACGTGAGCTTTGTTCATCCTTTTGCCAACACGCGAGACATCTAGCATCAAGGTGCACGTGTTATGCAAGGATCGTTCTATCTATATGAAGAACACGTGGGACTGGAACTACGAGACGGACATGTACCCAGGAGTGGACGTACGAACCTGAGTAATGTAGCACAGTAAGTGAAGTAGAAAGGCACAAATGGTATGAACATGCGTGGCATATAGGGTGTGTTTGGTTGCGTTCTCGTCTCAGCATAGTTGTTCCCTCTTCATGCATGCTCAACTCAACACCCCTCTTCATGCATGCTCTCTTCATGCATGCTTCTAGTGTATTTGTGATAAACTAGTGTGGACTCATGCACCCTCCATACACTCTACCAAACACCCAAAAGTAGGTCGAGAAGGGAACTTTTGGGCGGCATTTGTCTCTTACTACGTACTACCACTAAATGTTGTACGTGCAATGCACGGTGATGTTATGGAGTACGTGCCTAAGTACTCTACTACTACTATATTAGTTGGAGGCACATATTAACTTTTATATTTGTTTACGTGTATGCCCCGAGACCTTCCAACTAGACGTGTCTTTCTCTCTAGGTCACACTTTGTATCGTTCATACCACTAAGTACTACTACGTGTGGTCTCCGACCCAGAAGTGGAAGAAGTGGAGACGCTCTACCACGCTATTTTTTTTACGCTGGGCTCTACCACACTGTTCATGTCCCACTCCTTTCGCTGACGTGTGGGACATCCAGCACGTGCCGTGTTTGGCACCCTTCATCATAAGAGTTGAAACGCTAGCATTCATCAGAAATAAAAAATAATTATAAATCGGCAGTGATACTATTTTTTTGGCGAACCAATCAACAGTGATACTATACCACGCGATTCCTTGCTCCTCGATATCGGAAAGAATACTTCCGTTCGCCAACATGTGGGACGTCGACCATCCTGGTCCACTTGCCATGCACGCAGAACTCCAAGGGAGAGTCACCCAGGTCGTCGCGCCGCAGTAACAATGACTAATGAGCCATCAAATCACAGGCCCACTTCCCACTTTGAAGTTGCTCGGACGAAGGAACCATCATGACTTCGTTGAATTCCGCTTCTTGAAGAAAACTACTGTACCAGTAGTACTGCTAGCTAAAGTAGTTACTCCAACAGAGGCCTCCTTTCGTTCATAGGATAGGAATATGAAAATCATAGGAAGTGAGATGACATGCATCTCAATTCCTATAGAGAAAGAGATGCCATTTGATGTTTAGGATAGGAATTTTTCCATTTAGTCTAGGCTAATGTACTGGTAATTTGCTCTAAAAACTACAGTAGTAACTAGTAGTATTCGTACATGCTCGTACTCAGACACAGACACACAATCACTAACTACTAGTACTACTACTTCTCACATGCTGGCTAGACGCCGTCGTTCTCCTTCCCGGCTTTGTCGGCGACATCCCACCATGCTTGGATCTCCGCCGACCTCTCCGCAGCAGCGCGTGTGTCCTTTTCTTCCTTGCGGCGGTGGGCCTCTCTTTTCTTGAGTGCATTCTGACTTTTCCGCTCCCTCTGTGCGGCTTTGGCCGCCTCTTGCTCTACCGCCCATTCGGCCTTGGCATCTTCAAATTCCTCCCACATAGTTGTGAGGTCGCGAGCGGCGACGAACTCGGCACGGCGGGATGCCATCGCTTCCCTACCATTTTTTGGGTGGCGAGGAACTCGGCGCGGCGGGATGCCATCGCTGCCTTACCGGTTAGTGTGCGGCGCGTTGGCATGAACGACGCTTGGTGAGAGCTCTGGGGTGGAGTGGCCGGACAACCGTATAGTGCATTGGTTTGTCAAGAGCTCAAGGACAGAAGACGAAGCAAATTTGGGTTCCCCTTCAATCCTGGTCATTTATTACCGAGTAAAATGCATTGGCGGTCATCGAACTTGTCTTCATAGCTCACTTTGATCATTGTATACGAGATATGGTTATTATACGGTCACTGGCTCAGCGTATAGCTCCGTATTTGTCTGGTTGACCAGTCAAACAGACCGCATGCACCTCATCAGCTCGTGTTCTTTATCTATCTACGCGGGCCTACCTGTCAATGGAGAAAGAAATACTGTAAAAACCAAAATTATGCGTATGTGGGGAATCAAACCACGGACTCGTCGCTGCAACGCACCCTCGTCAGCCAAATGAAAATGAAATACTTCGCGTCAGACACTCACGCTCACGCTGTCAAAGCATGCTAATGCATGCACGTCGCCCTCTAAATCAAAGTCCTGCTCATGGCGCAACGCAAACGGCGAGCCCATCACCTGCGCGCCCCGGCGGTGCCTGACATTACTGTTTAGACGTTTGATGGAGGCCTACGCGAACGCCGAGCATGTATTCACCTGGCTCAACACCAACGGTCATACTCGGACCGCCTTGCTCATGTATATCGTCCATCACAACGACAATCTATAAAACAGCCTAAGCTAGAGAGGGTACTATGGTAGTATGGTACGGAGTATGTACTATCGTGAGCGACCGATCTTAGTGCCACTGCACACCGAAAACCCTTCCATCGCTAGCGCGCGCTTCCCGCCTGAAACGGTCACCATCTCTCCAGAATGTCAATGCCGCATTCACCGGACTTAACTGCAGGTGCAATTGGTGTGTCACTGACATGCAGGCCCGTTGGGCCCACATGTCAGTAACCCAAACGCATCTGCAGTTAAGTCACTGAAGCAGCGTCCGCATTCACGCCCAACGAACCTACTCCGGCGCCAGTTGTCCATCCGTCTGCCGCGGCTCATTGCCATTCGGCCGCTATATTAACTTGAGCCCCAGCTCCCAGCCATAGCCAAAGACCCACACTCCGGTCCCTTCCTTCTATCGGCACCACTTCAACCATGGCCTCCTAGCGCTCCGAAGCTCTCTTGGACGTACTGTCGCAGGAGCAAACGAGGGACATCGGCGGCTCCGCTCCGGGCGCGCTCCAAAGCTCTCTTCGACGTACTGTCGCAGGAGCAAATGAAGGAGATCGCCGGCACCCCCCTGGCCGCCCTCCGCCGCCACGACCACGAAGCCGGCGTGCATGCGCGGGCGCAGCCGGCAGCGAGGAAGAGTAGTACATGGTAGGTCGCCGCCGCTCTGGTCCCAGGAAGGCCACCACTACTCCACTCAATCGACGCCAAGCTTGGTGGGGTAAACATCAGCGGCCGATTAGCCGCTTGACGGCGACGTGGAGGCGGAAATCTTCAGAACCTTATGCTCCAAAGGAGGAGGTTATCGAGGCGGATGAGGAGGAGGCAAAGGCAATGGCCAGATTTCTCGGGTTCATGGCCGGACATGGTGGTCGGGCGCCGGCGATCATTTAGATTAGGTTTACAGTAGGTTTTAGTACGGTTTGTGCGAAATATGTAATGAATTTCGTCCAGTTTGTAGGAAAAGTTTTTGAAATGTAATGAATTTCATCCGGTTAATTTGAAATTTGCTTTGTTTGCACGAATTTCGTCCGGTTAGTTCATATAGTTGTCGAAAGGTATGCGGGCAGCATCGGATGGCATCCATCAGTGTCCTCGGACAGATGCCGGTGTAAATTTGTGGGCCAGCGCTGGAGATGCCCTAACTATCATGCTATAATCGCTAACAATCCTCCATTATTTGGCAGGGAATAGTTATCCCTCAATCAAAATCAGATCCGCGGTGTTTCGCACTCCTCCCGCGTAAGAGTGTAAACTCTTTCTTACATAAAAATGGAGCAAGTGGACGGCACTGTAGCACATCATATCACTCGAACTAGCCCGCCTAACGAGCGGGAAAGCACCGCCCTCATCATTTTGTTCTGGATTTCTATCGATCGATCGCGCGAAAATGTTATGCTTCGCAAGTTTTAACGGAAAAGGCGGCAGACTTACGACTCGTACGCGTCGCAACCCCGACAGTCCGGCTCGCACGCCGCTCACCAGAGGGGACACGCGTTGTCTTGCAATTTCACTGACATGTCGGACCGTAATTGAATAAACCGTCGATAGCCGAAATCTAATCGCTCAGCGGGCGTCGGTTGAGAAGAGAGAAACGGGGGAGGGAGAAGAGATCGATCGCCCGCCGCACACGGACTCCAAGAAATATATGGTGATAATGTGAGGTGGGCCATGCTGGAGTCCGGACCGCTTCCGGAGCCCGCTCTCACCGCCCTGGCCCCTCAAGACGCCAGCTGCCCGCCGCATGCATGCATAGCAAGTAGTACTCCTTATGTGGAGGAGAGAGAGGCATTGGCAAAGTCAAGGAGTGGGCTCTGCAAGAGCCCGTCTCTACACGTGCTCCTAGGTATAAAAAATAATTCTAAAAAAAGGCATAAAAAACAATTGTGTCTTAAAAAAGAAAGGTAAAAAACATTTGAGAGGAAATAGATAGAGAGAAAGTGAGAAAAAGCTGTAACCTGGGCATTACATGAGGAAGGAGGGAGTGGTGCACATGCCAAGTTCACTGGGCTGCCGTGTTTCATACTCCTCCGTCGTAACAGTGGAGACAATAGCTTTCATCAAAAATAAACAATGAATACTCGTTGCTCGTCATCTATATCGGAAAGAATACTTTCATTCGCCGACATGTGGGACGTCGACCATCCTGGTCCACCTGCCATGCACAAAATTATCCTGGTCTACCCTGGTCATATCGCAGGCCCAACCTTTCCCACTGTAAGTTGTTCGGACGAAGGAACCATCCTGACTTCGTTGAATTCCGCTTCTTCAAGAAAACTTACTGTACCCGCAATACTGCTACCACACGCGAAGACTGGACGGCACTGTACCACGTCATATCACTAAAACCCACTAGGCCAAACTAGCCCGCCTAGGTCATCTATTTTGGAACGGAGGGAGTACGTCTCTGCACTGCTATGATTTTGTGTTGCACGTTCTCTGCACTTTTGCTACGATTTTCCTACCCTATGAACCAAATGAGGCCTGAATGTATGTCGACTATTGTCTGATCGATCGCTAAGCCTACAATTTTAGGAGCTAGGGCTATTGGTCGATCGACGAGGGATAAGTATAAGCTTACCACGAGCTCATCAGCCCCAACGTTTCTCTTCGGTGAGTGTTTTGCAAGTACTATAGCTTGCACAGTAGCTAGCCTACTAACACCAAGAATCATCAAACAAGCCCTGCTGATATGATAAACAGTTCAAACTTACATCTAAGCATGCCATATATTACATCAAAAGCTGGTGAGGATACATATGTTTCCATAACTCGGAGAGGGTTCGCATGATTCATCGCATGATTCACTATCAAACAAAAGTAGCAAGATCCGCCCACACAAGATAGTGCACTAGCCCTAAGATGGTTTGATAACACGCATCGTTCTGGTAATTAAACACAGGGAAATGCAAACTACCCTAAAGGATTAGCGCGACCAACTATTTCTTGTCATCGATCTCTCTGGCAATGACCACAGCACGGACAACGGCATGGGAATCGATTTCTGGGGCGATGTCCACAGGACTGACCGCGACATCGGAATCGATCTCTGGGGCGATGTCCACAGGATGGACAGCGGCATCGGAATCGATCTCCGGGGTGATGCCAACAGGACAGGCCACGACATCGGAATCATCAAGGACGTCCACCGGCACCGGCACAACCCTAACATATTAGCAAGCACATTGCAAATAATCAAAAACCACAACTATGGTAATAAGCCATTATTTTTTACCTTGTGCAGCTCACCGGGGGATCTCATCCCTCCGGGGGCCATCTCCTCATCCTCGATGGGGGCCATGACCTTCCCAGGGGAATACTGCTTCTCAACGGCAACTATCTCCTCAAACTCGGTCTTGAGCCTCACATAGGTGGCAATCAGAGTTCCTGGGGTAGGCACGGTGGGGCCCTTGCTGTTCTTCCAACTTTCCTTGAGGAGTTCGTCCGCCAACGTCCTCAACTCTTTGGCTAGTGCTTGTTTCTTGGAGTTCTTCGTCTCCATGGGTTAGCCCGCCAACATGGTCAACTCGTTGGTCGGTGCTCGCTTCCTGGAGATCGCTGTCTCCAGTGGGCTGTCCGCCGGCAACTCTTTGCCTAGTGCTCCAGGATCCATCAATGAACTGACAAACAAAAAGCAATCGAAAGGAAACCACAATCGCAATGAAAACGGGAAAAGAATAGGATGTGAGAATCGGTCGGTGCTTCGCAAAAAGAAGATTCTTGGAATGAAAATATAGCAGCATAACTGATTCGCCCACCTTTCCTTCGTCGGTACAGAAGAAAAATGGCAGAACTGAGTAGCCTGGAGTGAGGTTTTCTTCAAGAAAGGGAAGAAAGGGCTTGAACAAGCGTTCCAGTGAAATGATGGTTGCTTCCTCCAGTCCAACTTGGAGGCCACCTTACCACTGCTGGTAAAGGTGTGGGTTTTGTGATATGACGGGTCATGACGGCCACACCGGGGTGACAGGTGAGTCTCGACTGTAGCACCTCGCTGTGATTTGGTGGATGGCACGCGGGCCCAGATGCTTTGAAATGTCCCGCATGTAGATAGAGCGGCTAGTCATATAGGAGTGCTCAATATTGTGCACCGCGACCAAGGCGGAGAGGAAAACGAGAGAACTACGTAATTAATGCATGAGTTTAATTAGGGTAGTTTTGTAAAGTACGAGATACATTCCTCCAATCGCAAAATGCCTTGGTTCATGAGATTTGAGATTTGAGCCCTATAAACCGGAAGGGAGGGAGTACTGCACACGGTGTAGTCTAGTCACTTGTTGAAATCTCTAGAAAGGCAAATACTCCTTTCCGGTTTACAGGGCTATACTACTCCCTCCGTCTAGGTGTGTAAGTCATCTTACGAAAACCAAATAGTCCCAAAACACTTAGGCGTGATGCATTAACTTCTACCTTGTTTCTTGTTTCTTGACATATCAACCAATAAGAGATGAGAGGTGTGCATGCTTTTAATGACTTGCAATGGCTAGTTCATTGCTTGCAATGCTATTAATTAGCAAATAAACATTGGTGACCCCAGGAGGAAACGGTGCTAAGCGCATGGACCTATGCAGAATGAGTATCAACCAATGGATAATGGAGTTTAATTGTTAAACAATAGCAATTTTGTCTGATGCAAGAGCCTGGCTAGTACTCCAAGGAACCGCACCACGTGAGCGTTCGCAACTGCCACGTTCGGGTTGCGCTTGGCTCTTCGCCTCTTCGAGAAGACGAACAATGATGTTACTCCTACTTCTAGAGTATCGAATCCACTGCTGCATGTCCGTCCACCTCGTGCGGGAGGGATAGCATGTAGCGAAAGCTTCTACTTACTGCTCCTGCCTTTGCGTCTATGACAGGTGGGCCCAACAGGTGGTTGGCCCTCCTGTCATGCAGCCAAAGGCAGGTGCAGTTAAGGCACCGGAGCTCAGTCCGTGAGGGAGAGGGCGTTGTAGTAATCAAATTTCTCGGTGTTGTACGAGTTGACGCGATACATCAAAGCACTGCACTCGATATAAGTCTTTTTACACATTTCAAATGGGCTACTTCGTATGTAGGAGTAGACATATCCTGCTTCGTATGTAGTCACTTGTTGCAATCTCTAAAAAGACTTATATTTGGAAACGAAGGGAGTACAATGCATGCATGCATGCCGTGACTTTCCTTTTGATACTTGCATGTGTTGATTTGATGCACCTTGCCAAATTTTGACTATAAATTTAACTAACCAAATTTTCATGCATGTCACAAAAAATTACGGGGCTGTTTAGATTGTGACTATGTTTGTCTTATGTTGCCACATTATTTTTCCCACACTTGCCACACTTGCCTAACCTGAGTTGCTCAAATTGTTAGACACACTTTGGCTTGCCTAAGGGAATCTTGCCACAATTTTTGTGTCTATGACATGTGGGGTTCACTGCTAATAAAAAAATTCTTGTCTTAGGTGTGGCTTATAAAAAAGACTTATATTTAGGAATGGAGGGAGTAGAAAATATAAATAATAATGCATGTTGGGGCAACCCACGTTTTCGCTAATTTTATCCGTGGGCTTGTTCACAATTTTTATGAGGGGGTGGTTGTTCATTTAATGGAGGGACTTGTAGTACCAGACTTGAACGATACAAAGTGCGACCTGGCACACCGTAACACCACTTGGAACAAGCGGGTAGCTATCTCAAAAAACAATCAACAACTAAAAAAACCGCGACCTGGCATGTAGTAGTACACAATTTTAAACGATTGTTTTGATGGAGTGAAAAAGGAAAACTACCCCACTATGTATATATAGGACGGAGCCTCCGCGCTTGCTTGCTAGGGTTGCTGTATTCACACACTCTCATCCTCTCCAGATCTAAACAAGATAGGGGTAGTAACACTGTCTTTCTCCCTTCAAAAAACACTGGCTTTCTATCCTCACCGCTGGTTACAGATCCGGACGTATCCCCCTCCGCCGGTGAAGGGGAGGAGGGGCAGCGTTTAGGCCGTCGTTGACAGCGAGGGAGGAGACCCACTGCCGGCCGCACCGTTATCTCTGGCCGAGCGCCGGCACGGGAGGCCCTCCGATCCCTTCGTCGTTGCCTGTGGGCGGATCCGGCCTCCCGCCGCCCACCTATCCACATCCCGACGACCTTCAGGTATATCTTCGTTCGAAACTGCCTTAGCTCTACTTCCCCAGCTCGCTACGTCGCTGCATGTGCATCATTTTCTACCTCTCAGCCCCTCTCGATCGGATGGTCCAACGTCACATATTTTTTTTCTACAATTGTTAGAGGTAAAGCTACTTCATGGAGTCGAATCTTGTACTCCCTCCGTCCGAAAATACTTGTCATTGAAATGGATGTATCTAGATGTATTTTAGTTCTAGACACATCCATTTTGATGACAAGTAATTCCGGACGGAGGGAGTAATTGGTTCAAACAAGAAATAAAGTGGGGGTGGGGGAATTTAGTATGTACATCGGACTTGGTACAAACAGGAAGGAAAGGGGGTGAAAGTAGTACAGACTGGTCATCCAACCGGTCTCTTGGTCGAAAATGGAAATATAGGGGTAATGCTGTACACAGTGGTATGACCAGGACTAGATTTGCTATCCACACATAGGAGTAGGTGGCTAGAGTGAACAAAAATGGGACCAACCCAGATATGTTTCTTGGATGTTTGTTTCTCGAGGTAACAAACTATGAATCACCACTTTATGCCCCTGTTTACGTACATGGTGCTGGACTGCTGGTGCACCCACTGTCCCATGCCCTTATACCAAATATTTAGGCTCCATTCGGAATAAAGGGGTAGAAAACATAGGTCTTGATGAAAATAGAGGAATAGGAAAGGAATGTAGGTATAAAACTATGGAACAGCGAACCGGAGGAAACTCTCAAGAGAATGTGTTCGGATGGACTACGAAATGTACAGATTTGTTTTTTTAGAGTAGCATGCTTGGCAGTATGAGATGCTATTTGTTTATTCAGCTGCACAGTGACTATTCTTGTCCTCACCTCACGTACCACACATAGGTTGATTTTTTTTATTCCGGCAACACAGCACAGCAACCTATCTAACGCATGGCAGCGAGCGCCTGCCTCGGGCTTCCGCCCAAAAAATGAGCAGCGCGTGGATGTTTCTAATCCTATGGAATCAGTACTACCAGACCAGCTTTCCTATGAAACACTATTCACCTTTCCCGTGTTCCGAACGATTGGAAGGGAAAGAATACCGTAGGAATTGTGTTCCTATGAAAATCCTGCACCAAACCTGTGAACCGAACGCAGCCTTAGCTGTTCTTAATCTAATGTCCCTGGTAAAAATGAAGCCATGCCACTGTTATAAGCCATGACAAGTTTAGCCAAATGTTTTTGCCTGTAATTGTTTGAGACTCTGACTGTTTCCTCTGTGCCTTTTTGTGCAAACAGGGATATCCAATTCACCTGGTTGCTGTTGTGACCTTTTCGTGCACTGCACAAAACTCTTCTTAAAAGAAGTGACTTTTGTGCTGTTTAACTGGAATGTCATAATGGAAGAGTTGGTTCATTTTGGTGGAACTGCACAAAGGGAGATCTGTGTTCCAATCCTCATCATCCATATTGGTGCCATAACCTTCCTTTAGGTAAGAATGATATTTAATGCATGTGTTCATCTCTATTTTCCGACTGCCATGAGAAAATAATGCTGCTTTTTACTAGTACACTTGTACTCCCTCACTGACAAAACCAATTCTGAATTAGAAGGCCAATCATGTACTTGGTTTCACCAACTGGTGAGGAGAAAGAGAAACAGAGCATGAAGAGGAAGAAGAAGAAGAATAAACAGTGCCAAGGCGATCTTGCTGAAGCCAGAGGCCTCAGTCGAGGCCATTCAAGGGCTCCGGCAACGACTACCTTACATGTGAGACGATCCTCCAGGGAGCCCTTCCACTTCTGCCGTCTCACTTAATTAATTAGGAGTAGTTAAGTACCACTAATTTATTACTGCCTAATTTTCCTGTTGGAGTTAAACAAATCTTTAGTAGGACCCTATGCTGAATCATGTACGTGTGTATGTTTGTCTATGGAGGTGAATCATGTGGTGGAGTAGGGAGGGAATATTATTAGTGTCATGACATAATTGTGCTATTGTTTTGCATGTCAATTTATTGCCATTGGTTCAATGAGGCAATGTTTTGCGTATTGTCCATCATGAATTTGATGCTACTGTTTGAGTAATATGCTAATGTCTTCCTATCATTTCTCACTAAGCTAATGAAGGTTTCACCTTGTTCCTACTTGTGCAAACAGGGATCATGTTGTGCCAATCATACATTTTAGTGGAACTACACAAGACAATACAATGAACTGTATCCCAGCCAGTGCTTTAACTCTGCTGGAACTTCTTGATAATCTTTCGATATAATCTCAGCACTGGTAAACAAGAGTGATTTCAACCATACATTTGAAGTGCACAAAAATATATACTATTGTGTGATTCCAGTGAGTGCTTTATCATCTCTTATGGGACTACATGAATAAGCTTTTTTTCTCAGGTTGGTACGGGCCTAAGGCCTTCATCCATATTAGTTTGTTGTCATCTCTATTTGTATCGTGCTACTGTCATGAGAAACTCCTTTATCTTTGCACGTTAAAGTTTTGCAACCTATGATAAATGGCAATGCTTTGAGTGTTGAGTTGAGCTAATTGGCACTGATTAAATAAACTAATACCTCTCTTTAAGCAAGACTACTATGTTGCTAACTTTACACATTAAGATAATGAGGGTGCTTCTATTTGTTAGTGTATGTTTCATCAACTAGTCCCACTATTACAGTAATCTCACTCTCTCAATATATGTGCCAACAGGGATGCTCGATTTTGGTGGAACTGCACAAAAACTTTGGGTGCTTCATTGCCTCGACAGCTTCCGTCCTTTCCTGTCAGTCGCTAATCTCCGCTTGCTTTCTTCCTTTGCTGTCAGTCGCTTGGCTTATCTCGGCTTCCAGTCAAAGGAAATAGTAATTGATATGCTACCTCACACAGGTTGGTACTGGTCTTTATCCTGATTATTGTGCCTGTCATATGTATTGGTAATTTGGTATTGTGCTACTGTTTGCCGATTTCATAAAGGAGTAATTTGAGCCTGAACTCGCAGGCAAATCATTACATCGGGTGATTTCAGTAGAACTGCACAAAATGATCAGATGGACAAGTACTTATGCTGCTGCTATGTACTCCAAAGTTCACTCAGACAAGCATCGATGTTGACAAGAAGTGCCTATATTCATTCGAGTATCAATCGGTGTCAACCAATTGTCAAACTCCAAGTATTAGGAGAGTGAATGCCAAAAATATTGCTTGGTGCATAGCCCAGAAAAACGCAGTCCAGCCTTTGGTCCCAACTTGTGCCTTTTGGTTATCGGCACATATGGTAGCGAACTATATGGCATGGAGTCTAAAGATTCCAGACAAGTTGGTTGACGCGTATATACATATGGCACTTAATCAGTCTGCACGCCAAGGATGCTCCATTTCAGTTGAACTTCACAAAAAAATTGGGTGGTTCATTTTCTCAACCGCCTCCTTTCTCGTCTGCAATGTAGAATTTTGGTGAGATACAGGACCAAGATGAGCCAGTAAACTAGTTGGATGAAAGTAGTGGCCAAGTTGCTCAAACTCCCTCGGCACGAGGCCACTATTTGAGGATAAACTTACAAGCAAAGTTCAGATTGTCTGTGTTGCCTCTTATGTACTCAAAAGTTTACTCGTACAAGAACTAATTTTATCAAGAAGTACCTCCGATTGAACACCATTTACCAGTCTGTACCCTAGGTAATTAAAGTTCGTCCATGGATCATATTGGCTGTGATCTCAATCATTTGGATGCATAAACATACTAAACATGTGTATATCTGAATCTTTTTGTGAATTATGTATGAATATTGTCGTGTGATCTATCAATCATTTGGATGCATAGATATGCTGAGCTTGTGTATATATGAATCTTTTGAGTTGTTGATAGTGAATGTTGGCTATGAATATGAACGTGTCCTGTGAACCTGAGTTTGATATGAATGTTTACCTTTTCTGTTGTATTTGTGTGTGAACTTGTTAGTTTGCCTACTGTGGGGTATAAAACGCAGGTCTCTTATAAAAGTAATGCTGTGTCCAATTTATGTTTTCCCTTCTAACCACATTATATATATTTGTATTATTACTATTATCGTATATTTTATAGAGACTTATATATACATTATAAAAACATCCCACGTGTTATTAACTTATAGAAGTAAATGTTTAACAGAAGTTGGCAAGGAGAATCCTGGTTGTTTTTGACTCACAGGCAAGGAAAATCCTGATGATTGCGTACAAAAGCCTGCGAAGATTTTAAGGACCAATTTAATAATAACGCGCTCATTTTTATTTTCAGCAATAACTCGCTAATTTCTTAATTATATATATATAAAATGTGCCTCTCCAGTTTATTCTTTGATATTAATTGCTCCTTCTAACATAACATTATATATGTAACGAGCCCACCTAATACGTGTATTTCAAGGAAGTGCAAATGGGCTGGGATTTCTTAGAAAATATAAATGGGCCTGATTGACGCGAAATTATTTGTTCACCCAGCCTAGCAAATGGACTGTACATTCTAGAAAACATGGGTTAAATATATGCCACATTTTTGCAGGCTGACATGTGGGCCAATAGGTCGAAGCCTACGCAGGGCGTTGTCAACTTGGTCAACAAATGATTGTGTCATCCACAGCCATTGGATTTATATCCAACGGCCGGCATGCACCTTCAATCTCTCATCTTCTTCCTCTAGCGTCGCCGGGACCGCCTGGTCCGGCCTCCGGCGGCTAGCGGCTCTGCTTAGCACACATCGCTGCGAAGCGCTACCCCACCGGCAGCCAGGCTATCCCTCCACCCCTCGACACCTCTTGTTATTCTCCACAGACTACAGCCCCACGCCGCAACAGAACCAGTTATAACCCTTCTCCTCCTCTCAATCTGCGACTCCACTGCCGCATTTTCCCATCTCCGAGTCGTTCCCGTCTGGGGCGTCGTCCACCGCCTCGCTGCGTTCGGTGCGGCATGGTCAACAAACGAGAGTCATCGGAAGAGGACTGTACGTGGAGAGCCTGACGGCTGGGACCCACGAGGTTCATGGTCGCACGCAAGGAAAGTTCCTCCTTATTAAGCTGAAAAAAATGTTTCCTCCACCTGACAGCTGGGACCCACCGGCTGTATCTTCGCACGGAAGGAAGTGCCTCCTTGTTTTGCGAAAAAAATTATTCATACCGTTGATAGCTAGGACCCGTCAGATTTGGTGACTGACTTGTGGGCCTACTAAGCGGACGTGTACGCACGGCTTTGTCAACTTAATCAACAAATGATTCTAGCAGCTGGACCGTTGGATGTTAATCCAACAGTCGTGCTCCTTCTTCAACCTCTGTTCTTGCTCCTGTCTCCCGTGGGCGGCACCGCGGCTGTGCTGCCGCGCACCTGAACCAGTGAAGTTTCCCACTCCTCTCCATCTGCGACTCCACTTCCCCGTCTTCCCCATCTCCGGGTCGTTCCAGTCTGGGTGCGCTCGGCACGGTGTGGTCAACGTGGTCAACAATCGAGAGTCATCGGAACATGACTGTACATGAGAGGCTGACAGTGGGGACACACCACGCCCATGGACGCATGCATGCAACGAAACGCGGCGAGGTCAACGTGGTCAAGGAACGACTTCCATCGGAAGTATATTGTACGTGGAGAGTCTCAGCTGGGTCCACGGCCAGAGCAAGCAAGTGCCTCCTTATTACGCGGAAAATAATGATTCCTCCAATTGACAGCAGGGACCCACTGGACGGGCCACCGTATTTTGCGAAAAACCGTTTGCCCCCTGACTACTGGGACCCACCTGACGGGCCACCGTATTTCACAAAAAAACATTCCCCCCGCTGTCAGCTCAGACCCACCGGAAGTGCCTCCTTATTACGCACAAAAAAATGAATACTCCCCCGGCTAGCTGGGACCCACCTTGGTGGGAGGCTGACTTGTGGGCCTACTAAGTTGACGGGGACGAAGGGCTTTGTCAACTTAGTCAATATGAACGATTCTAGCTCCAGTGACCGTACGATGTCCATCCAACGGCCGTAGTGCTTCTTCAACCTCTGGTCTTCTTGCTCCAGCCGCCCAAAGCAGCGTCGGTCGTGCCGCATGCTCCTGCCTCCCGTGGTCGGCTGTGCTGCCGTGGAGGCCTCACCGCCCCCTACTATTCCCACCGCTGGCCAGGCCCTGCGGTGACGGCAGCCTCACACCGCAGCCGAACCAGTGAACCCTCGTACTCCTCTCCGCGCGGGCTTCCACTGCCACGTCTTCCCCGGCTCCGTGTCGTCCCCTTCCTAGGCCTCGCCGTCGTCCACCGCCGTGGTGCTCTCCGCGCGGCATGGTCAACGTGGTCAAGGAACGACTTCCATCGGAAGAGTACTGTACGTGGAGAGGCTGACAGCTGGGTCCACGGCCACAACCCAGTTTTTTTGTGATTTGCCAAGTAAGTCGCTTTGTCAGGCCTGTTCGGCTGCAAATCTTTCAAGACGAGGAGAGCTTTCATTCGGCTGGCCGAGAAAATGGCCCATCAGTAATGAGAAATGGGTTGTACATTTTTAAAACACATCAAACCGGCAATTAGTTTCAAATATCTTTTTTTTCATTTCGAGATTTTAAATTACATTAATTTTTATGCATGGAGAATTTGTTGGATTTTATATTGATATACATTTATTTTTAAAATCAGTTTGAATGTGAGTCAAAATTTCGGGATTAAAAACAGTTCGGACCGCACCGAAATATGCAAAATTTCGTATAATTTTTTAACCGTGGCCACAATATAGGCTGTAATGCTAACAAAAAGAATATGGCTCCAAAAAAACCTTAATAATTAGCAAATGAGCTGTAAATTATTAGAAATAATGACAGATGGGCTGTATGCTGTTTTCCACAGATTTGAGGCTTTCCTAAAAAAAAGGTTGACGCACAAGCAGTGATTGTTGGATGGCCATCCAACGGCCGTCGTGCTTCTTCAATCTCTGCTCTTCCTGCTCCAGCCGCTCAAACAAGCGCCGGCAGGACTACCTGCTCCCTCCTTCCCGCGGCAGGCTCTGCTGCTGCGCAGGCCTCACCGCCCCGCCGTACTGCCATCGCTGGCCTAGCCATCCCTCTACTCACCCACACCTGCTGTTATTCTCCGGCGACGGCAGACGAACCAGTAAACCCTCGTACAGTCGTACTCCCCTCCGCGTGGGAAACAACTGCCGAGTCTTCCCTGCCTCCATGTCATTCCCTTCCTAGGCCTCGCCGTTGTCCACCGCCCTGGTGCTCTCGGCGCGGCCTGGTCAACGTGGTCAACGACCGACATGCATCTGAAGTGGACTGTATGTGGAGAGGCCGACAGCTGGGTCCACGGCCGCACGCAAGGAAAGGCCTCCTTATTACGCGCAAAATAATGATTCCTCCACCTGACATCAGGGACCCACCGAAAGGGCCTCTGTATTTCGCGAAAAAAACGTTACCGCCGCTGACAGCTCGGACCCACCAGCTATATCTTCGCACGCAAGGAAGTGCCTCCTTATTACGCACAAAAAAATGAATACTCCCCTGTTAGCTGGGACCCAGTATAGTGGCAGGCTGACTTGTGGGCCTACTAAGTTGACGGGGACGGAGAGCTTTGTCAACTTAGTCAATATGCACGATTCTAGCTCCAGTGACCGTACGATGTCCATCCAACGGCCGTAGTGCTTCTTCAACCTCTGGTCTTCTTGCTCCAGCCGCCCAAACCAGTGCCGGTCATGCCTCGTGCTCCTGCCTCCCGTGGTCGGCTGCGATGCGACGGAGGCCTCACCGCCCCCTACTACTCCCGCCGCTGGCCAGGCCATCCCTCTACTCACCCACACCCCCTGTTATTCTGTGGCGACGGCAGCCTCACACCGCAGCGAACCAGTGAACCCTCGTACTCCTCTACGCGTGGGCATCCACTGCCGCGTCTTCCCCGACTCCGCGTCGTCCCCTTCCTAGGCCTTGCCGTCGTCCACCGCCCTGGTGCTCTCGGCGCGGCGTGGTCAACGTGGTCAAGGAACGGCTTCCATCGGACGTGGACTGTACGTGAAGAGGCTGACAGCTGGGTCCACGGCCGCAGCAAGGAAGTGCCTCCTTATTACCTGCAAAATAATTATTCCTCCACCTGACAGCGGGGACCCACCGGACGGGCCACCGTATTTCGTGAAAAAACGTTTGCCCCTGACTGCTGGGACCCACCAGCTACATCTTCGCACACAAGGAAGTGCGTCCGGGCAAAAAAAACGATTTGCCCCCCTGACTGCTGGGACCCACCAGCTACATCTTCGCAGGCAAGGAAGTGCCTGACAGTCGGGACCCACCTGGTCGAAGCGTACGTAGCGTTGTCATTCTGGTCGCGAACGTGTACGTACATATATACTGATGGATGTAGAGGCGCGCACATGTCGTAGTAGAAGCGCGCACGTAGCATGTACACATACGTACAGCGGCCAGGGTGCAAGAAAGAAAATACGGCCACGTATGTGTACATACGGGCGGGGTCTCGAACGCCTACTCGCGCATACGTACGGCCAGGGCTCGTGTACATGGCTGGGTCGGAACGGAGAAACAGCGTCGTCGTCGTGTTCATGGGGAGGCAACGGAATGCGTCGTGTTCATGGGGAGGCAACGGAATGCGTCGTGTTCATCGGGAGGCAACAGAACGCGTGGGAGCCAACCGGCTGGGTCGGAACGGAATGCGTGGTCGTGTTCATCGGGAGGGCTTGGACGGAACAGGCGATGGAAACGAGGCATGGCGTACCGCACAACGGAGGAAACGGACCTCCTACGTTCGGAACGGGGTCCTGTTGATCGGGAGGGTGTGGCGTACCGCAAAACGGATGAAATGGACCTCCTACGGTCGAAACGGGGGTCCTGTTGATCGGGAGGGGTGTGACGTACCGCAAAACGGATGAAACGGACCTCCTACGGTCGAAACGGGTGTCCTGTTGATCGGGAGGGGTGTGGTGTACCGCAAAACGGACGAAACGAACCTCCTACGGTCGAAACGGGGGTCCTGTTCATCGGGAGGGGTGTGGCGTACCGTAAAACGGGACTCCACGGGATACTGCTCATCTCCACCGTCGACCTCCTCCAGCCTCCACGGGCTACCGTCGACCTCCTCCAGCCTCCACTGGCTCCTGTTCATCCAGCCTCCACCGCGCGCTACTCCACCGGCTACTGTTCAACCACCCCTCCACGGGCACCCCTCCACCGTCTACTATTCATCCAGCCCTCCACACCACGGGGTCCTGTTCAACCACCCCTCCACGGGCACCCCTCCACCGTCTATTGTTCATCCAGCCCTCCACACCACGGGGTCCTGTTCATCCAGAGGCAATGCCACCGCTCACTGTTCATCAACCCCCCCCCCCCCCCCCCCCGCAATGCTCACTGTTCATCCAATCGATCGGCTTTAGTTAGCAGCAGTAGCGAAGGAATCGCTCGATCGGGTTCAGTTAACAGCCATCGATCAATCGCTCGGGTTCAGTAACGCGTAGCCTGCAGTGCAATCGCTCGGGTTCAGTTAGAGCCCAACGCCTCGCTCGGGTTCAGTTAGAGTCAACGCCTCCCACACACGCGTGTACGTGTACGAGAGAAACGCGCATCGCTCGGCCCCCGACCTCCCACCGTAACCGGGAATTCCCCGAAATTTTCCTCGCCCTTGCTTCTACCACGGTTTTTTCCGTCATGGACGGCCCAAAGAATGTCATGCAGCTGCGTCTCCGGCCCGCTCAGGATGAAAAGCCCATTTTTTGTCATGATATTTTGTCATAGAAGTAGGAGCCCACCACATCTATGATGATACCGGGTTTTGTCACAATTATCGTCCTAGAAGTGTCATATGTATGACAGAAAAAAAATTCGTTCGGCCCAAAATGTCACGGATGTGTCTTTTTTTGTAGTGTATGGTGGTTTTGCGAAGGTTATGGTGGAGGGCCTAGGCAAACTTGCCAAATTTCGGAAAATTTTATGGAGTCCAATGGCGGTGGGACCTATCTAGAGGGATAGAGGATGTCAATAGCTACTCAACGAGCTAAAGAACGCGAAAATCGGACTCCGGATGTAAAAGTTATGGTCAAAACGGTGAAACGGGAAAGCTGAAATGTACAGGGGTCGGATGTCCGGGGTGGAGCCCGGATTTCCGGGGATGTCTGTCCAGAACCGAACAGATTTGGCCCTCCAGGAGCCGGATGTCCGGCTTGGGGCCCGGATGTCCGGCCTTTGGCCCGGATGTCCGGGCCGACGAATCCAGATCTTGTTTGGGGCGGAAATTTTCGAATTGGGGCGAAAATTGATGATTCCAAGGGCAAAATTGGAGAGATTTCGTGGATGATAAGTGGGAAACTTGGGGAGATGCTAGATCCACTCGAAACTAAGCAAATTCATGGATCAAAATCAACAAAACATCATCAAACCAACAAATCACAAAAAAAAATGGGGGCTATTTTTGGTGGGGATTTTCGAATTTAGGATGAAATCAACAAAACTAGGCTAGAAAACACAACGGGGAGGCTCCAAATTCGTGATAAACCTAAGCTCTGATCCAAGATGATGTAGGGCGGAACCCTAGATGGCCGATCTTTCACGAAAGGAGCGGATCCCTACGAAGAACGTGATGAACACGAGGGGAAACACGAGGGAAACACGAGGGGAACACGGCAGAAATCACTCAACCAACAAGAATAGATCACACATGCGCTAGATCGATGAACACAAGGGTAAGATACAAGATCCAAATCCAACAAAGGACGATACAAAGGTAACCGGTTCTTCTCCGTGGGGAGGTCTTGATGGGGGTCTTCTCCGTGAGGAGGTCTTGAATCCAAGGTGGATCGTCTCCGTAGAGGGGCCGCGGTCTCTCTCGTGGAGTAGATCCGTATGGATGAGCAATGCTCTATCTCACATATGAGCTAAAACAATGCTAACCCTAAAATGTAGGTGGAGGGGGAGTATATATAGTCTAAGGGGCGAAGGGGTACATGGGCTTTCGGCCCGGATACACTGCACGCAGGCAGGAGGCGACGGGCCGGATGTCCGGGGTTTCGCGACGGGCCGGATGTCCGGGCAAGAGGCCGGATGTCCAGGCTGGCATGGCCGGTCTCGGAGCTCTCTGGATAGGCGGGGTCCGGATGTCCGACAGCGCGGGAAGAGCCGGATGTCCGGGCTGACGTGGTTCAGCTTCGGGTGCCTTCTGTGATGGGCGCCGGATTTCCGGGGGTCGGGCCGGATGTCCGGGCTGGGGCCGGATGTCCGGGGCCTGTAGCAGCTGTCTCTTTCTTCCTTCTCCTTCCTTTGCTTCCGCGCACGCTTGGCCTTGGTCCTTGGGTTCTCCATGGTCTCCTCGGGTGTACCTGAGTATGAACAAGGTCCGCGCTTGAAGTAGCATCCATGTCTTGCATGCGGAAAGGGAAGATTCGGGAAGGAGCGAGTTCACCTTAGGTCCAATGGCGTAGGCTCGAGTGTACATGGGGATGATCGTCGGATGCTCCGCATCAACTTGCCTCACTAGGGTAGATCTTCACGAAGTAGGCGATCTCCTTGCCCGTACAAACTCCTTGGTTCAACTCCACAATCTTGACGGAGGCTCCCAAGTGACACCTAACCAATCTAGGAGACACCACTCTCCAAAAGGTAATAGACGGTGTGTTGATGATGAACTCCTTGCTCTTGTGCTTCAAATGATAGTCTCCCCAACACTCAACTCTCTCTCATAGGATTGGATTTGGTGGAAAGATGATTTGAGTGGAAAGCAACTTAGGGAAGGCTAGAGATCAAGATTTATGTGGTTGGAATGGAATATCTTGACCTCAACACAAGTGTAGGTGGTTCTCTCTCAGAAAATGTATGATGGAAATGTAGGCATGTTCTGATGGCTCTCTCCACGAATGAAGAGTGGGTGGAGGGGTATATATAGCCTCCACACAAAATCTAACCGTTACAACAATTTACCAAACTCGATGGGACCGAATCAGAAAACTCGGTCAGACCGATTCAGTTCAAAATGTGAACGTTAGGATTTTCGGTGGGACCGACATGTCAACTCGGTGGGACCGATTTCATTAGGGTTAGGGCATAACGTAATCTCAGTGAGACCAATTACACAAACTCGGTGGGACCGATTTTGGTAATAAGCAAACAGAGAGTTGGTCAGGCAAACTCGGTGGGACCGATTCGCTCATTTCAGTTGGACCGAAACGTTACGAAGGGGAAACAGAGAGTTTGCATTGCGAACTCGGTGGGACCGATCGCTCATCTCGGTTAGACCGAAACATTACGAAGGGAAATAGAGAGTTTGCAATCCCATCTCGGTGAGACCGAGATCCCTATCGGTGAGACCGAAGTGACTAGGGTTTATGGCAATGGCGATGTCAACAGAACTCGATGGCGCCGGATAGAAAGTTTCGGTAGGGCCGAGTTTGACTTTTGGTTTGGGACATATGTGGATATGAGAAAGTGGTTGAGGGTTTTGGAGCATATCACTAAGCATTTTGAGCAAGAACCTCATTAAGCAACACCTCATCCCCTTTTAATAGTATTGGCTTTTCCTATGGACTCAATGTGATCTTGGATCACTAAAAGTAAAAAGTAGAGTCTTGAGCTTGAGCCAACATGTGCCCTTAGCATTTTGAGGGGGCCACATTCCTAATCCATGCCATGCATCATTGAGCTTTCCTGAAATATTTATCTTGAGATAGCATTAGCTCAATGAGCTATATGTTGTTAGTAATTACCAAAACCACTGAGGGATAGTTGCACTTTCACAAGAACACCGTCTGGAGCAACAGTTTATCCCAAGTGGCCGTTGTTGTGTCAATCAATTCGGATACTAGGGTTGGAGGGTTCGGGTGAATGCATCCATATGGTCTCATCATCTCTTCTCTAGGGATCCAATCCCCCCCCCCAGATATTTGTACTCTGGCCATTTCCAACCCTCTTTATAAGGCTTGTTTTAAAGTATCCCGCCCCTCGATGATGGCTCTCCATACTTGGCTTGGATGACCCCCCAGCGTGGCTTGTAGTATGGACGAGTTTGGGTAGTATACACCTTTGAGCACACGCGCCGCCAGAAAATCAGGATTCTGAAGCAAACGCCACGCCTGACGAGCAAGCATAGCCAAATTAAACAGCTCAAAATCTTTGAAACTGAGGCCACCCATTCCTTTTGGTGTGTCATAGCTTTCCAAGAGACCCAATGTGGCTTGTGATGTCCATCTTTACTCCCCCACCAGAATTTCCGTATCAACATGTTTAGGTGCTCACACAAACCTCTAGGCAGTTTGAAGCATGACATTGAATACACTGGCACTGCTTGGGCAACCGCTTTCACCAAAACTTCCTTACCCGCAGTAGACATTGTCCTCTCAATCCAGCCATGTATCTTGCTCCACAAACGGTCCTTAAGGTATTTAAAAGCACTATTTTTGGAGTTTCCAATATATGATGGCATACCCAAATATTTCTCCTTCAACGTTTCATTTGTTATATTTAACAGGCCCTTTACCTCAATACGAGTGCTTTCCGGCACTGCTTTGCTGAAGAAAATTGAGGACTTGGCTGTGTTGATACGCTGCCCTGTGGCTAGACAATAAGTTTCCAACACCTCATTGACCTCGGTAGCTCCCCCGCTATTCGCCTTGATAAACAGCAGACTGTCATCTGCAAACAAAAGATGGTTTACTTGCGGCGCTGAAGGTGCCACTTGTACCCCCCCCCCAAGTTTGGTGACTCACTTCTCGATTTTAAAAGGCACGAAAGGCCCTCTGCTGCTAACAAGAACAAGTATGGAGATATCGGGTCCCCTTGTCAGATTCCTCGTGAAGGTTTGAACTCTTGAAGCTTCTTTCCATTAAACAGAACTGAAAATTTCACTGAGCTGACTAGCCCCATGACTATATTCACCCATGTTTTTGCGAATCCCAACTTGAGCATTATGGCCCTCAGGTATGCCCATTCAACCCTGTCATAGGCTTTCATCATATCGAGTTTCAAAGCGCAAGCTTGATGTTTCTTCGCCTTGTTGCGCTTCATGAAATGTAGGCACTCATAAGTAGTTATGATATTGTCAGTAATAAGTCTACCTGGCACAAAAGATGACTGTTCCTGGGATATGATGTCAGGCAGGATAACCTTTAATCTGTTCGATATAACCTTGGAGGCAATTTTATAGAGCACATTACAAAGGCTAATTGGGCGAAACTATGATAACAATGTTGGGTTTTTTACCTTAGGGATTAGGACAAGTACGGTCTCCTTGATACAGTCAGCCGATTCTGTCCCATCCACTATTCTGAGTACCACCTTGGTCACATCCGCGCCACACACGTCCCAATGGCGTTGGAAGAAGTGAGCCGGGAAGCTATCAGGCCCTGGTGCCTTGATAGGGAACATCTGGAAAAGAGCCTTTTTAACTTCATCTTGGCTATACGGAGCATTGAGTATATCATTCATCTCAGGTGTTACTTTAACTGGCACCGTGTCAATGACTTGCTCCATATTCTGTACCCTCTCAGACGTGTATAAATTTTTGTAGAACTCGGTGGTCATCTCCTCCAGCTCTGCTTTATCTTCTGTCATTTGGCCATCAGGTTTCTGCAACATTTTTATCTGATTTTTCCTGCGTCTGCGGCTTGCTCTTAAGTGAAAAAAATATGTGTTTTTGTCCCCATGTACTAGCCAGTCCAAACGCGCCCTCTGTCGCCAGAGGATCTCCTCTCGATGGTACAGTTCAATCAATCTGTCGCATACCTTAACTTCCTTGCGGCTTGGGCCAGTGCGCCCGGGGGCAGCGCGCAGACTCTGGAGTGCATTGTTTAATTAGCGAATCTCAGTCCGTACTGATCCAAAGTGATCTCTGTCCCAGCTGGTGAGATCTCCCGCCAACTCGCCTAGCTTTCCGCGCAGCGATTCCACTGTGTCGCCCACCTGTGCTGACCACCTGCTGCCAACCACATTAAATAGGTTCTCGTCTCTCTCCCACATAGTTTCGTATTTAAACGAAATGGCCCCACTGCTGCATGCATGCACATCACGTAGCCGGAGGAGGATCGGGAGGTGATCGGAACCAGCTGCCGTTTTGTGCTCAAGGGTGGTGGCCGGGAAGTTGAGGAGCCACTCATGGTTTGCCACACATCTATCCAGCTTGACTCGTGTATATGTTCCTCCTGCTACTCTTTTCTCAAAGGTCCAGTTCGGCCCTATATAACCGATATCAGACAAGCCGCACATATCCAGGGCATCTCTGAAAGCATCCATCTGAGCTTGACTCCGATTGCCTATTCCATTGTGTTCATGACCATGCAGTACTTCATTAAAATCTCCCACAACAGCCCATGGTTTGCAGTGAGAGCCTGCAATACCATGAAGCATGTCCCAAGTTTTATATCTCTCAGGGACTTGGGCCTCCCCATATACAAAAGTAATTCTTACTTGGGATTCAACAAGTTCATCAATTAAAGTGTCAATGTGGTACTTCGAATAGCCAACAACTTCAACCTTTATTTCATCATTCCAAAAAATGCCAAGTCCACCACTCCTACCAGAGCTACTAACTGCATAACTTTTATTAAAACCGAGTGTGTCTGCTAGATTTTCCACTCTCGTACCCTCTATTTGAGTCTCTAAGATACAAAGTATAGAGGGGGGCCAAACGCCTCGTGAGGTCACGAAGCTCTCTAACTGTCGCGGGGTTGCCAGCCCCGCGGCATTTCCAACATAAGATACTCACTGCACTAGGCGCGACCCACTCTGGGGGCCCGCCAAAAGCGCATCATTGATTTTTGAAACTGTACTCTTAACCAGTGCATTGTCAGGTGTTGCTGGACTCGGTTTGTTCCTCTTAGGTTCCTGCTTTGGTGGTGGGCTCTGTGGGATCTCAGGTGGCGGCAGTAAAGGTGGTGCTGAAGCTGATGTCAAGGACGATGAGGCGGTCAAGGAGCCTTTCAGCTCGGCCGTGGCCACCCCAATTTTTCTGTTTCTATCAACTTCCTCCATTGTCACATCAAATGCCCTGTTGTCTGGTCCCTCGTGCTTAGCTTGTTCAGAAGGGTCGTGTTGTGAGTTTCCACGCCCACGGCCCCTTCCTGATCTGCCTCTTCCTCGGCCTCCCCTTGTTGGAAATATGCCCTAGAGGCAATAATAAATGGTTATTATTATATTTCTTTGTTCATGGTAATTGTCTATTATTCATGCTATAATTGTATTGTCCGGAAATCGTAATACATGTGTGAATACATAGACCACAACCTGTCCCTAGTAAGCCTCTAGTTGACTAGCTCGTTGATCAACAGATAGTCATGGTTTCCTGACTATGGACATTGGATGTCATTGATAACGGGATCACATCATTAGGAGAATGATGTGATGGACAAGACCCAACTTAAGCATAGCATAAAAGATCGTGTAGTTTCGTTTGCTAGAGCTTTTCCAATGTCAAGTATCTTTTCCTTAGACCATGAGATCGCGCAACTCCCGGATACCGTAGGAGTGCTTTGGGTGTGCCAAACGTCACAACGTAACTGGGTGACTATAAAGGTGCATTACGGGTATCTCCAAAAGTGTCTGTTGGGTTGGCACGGATCGAGACTGGGATTTGTCACTCCGTGTGACGGAGAGGTATCTCTGGGCCCACTCGGTAATGCATCATCATAATGAGCTCAATGTGACTAAGGCGTTAGTCACGGGATCATGCATTGCGGTACGAGTAAAGAGACTTGCCGGTAACGAGATTGAACAAGGTATTGGGATACCGACGATCGAATCTCGGGCAAGTAACATACCGATTGACAAAGGGAATTGCATACGGATTGATTAAATCCTCGACACCGTGGTTCATCCGATGATATCATCGTGGAACATGTGGGAGCCAACATGGGTATCCAGATCCCGCTGTTGGTTATTGACCGGAGAGGCGTCTCGGTCATGTCTGCATGTCTCCCGAACCCGTAGGGTCTACACACTTAAGGTCCGGTGACGCTAGGGTTGTAGAGATATATGTATGCGGAAACCCGAAAGTTGTTTGGAGTCCCGGATGAGATCCCGGACGTCACGAGAGGTTCCGGAATGGTCCGGAGGTAAAGATTTATATATGGGAAGTCTTATTTTGGTCGCCGGAAAAGTTTCGCGCTTTATCGGTATTGTACCGGGAGTGCCGAAAGGGGTCCGGGGGTCCACCAAGGGGGTCCACCAGCCCCCGGGGGCCACATGGGCTGTAAGGGGTGCGCCTTGGCCTATATGGGCCAAGGGCACCAGCCCCAAGAGGCCCATGCGCAAGAGATAAGGAAAAAGGGAGGTGCCGTCCATTCGGCACTCGGTCATCGGTGATTTGGATCACGGCGAGTACGACTCCGTCATCCACGTTCATTGGAACGCTTCCGCTCGCGATCTACAAGGGTATGTAGATGCACTCCTTTCCCCTCGTTGCTAGTAGACTCCATAGATGCATCTTGGTGAGCGTAGGAAAATTTTAAATTATGCTACGATTCCCAACAGTGGCATCATGAGCCAGGTCTATGCGTAGTTACTATGCACGAGTAGAACACAAAGTAGTTGTGGGCGTTGAGTTTGCCAATTCTTCTTGCCGCTACTAGTCTTTTCTTGTTTCGGCGGCATTGTAGGATGAAGCGGCCCGGACCGACCTTACACGTACTCTTACGTGAGACAGGTTCCACCGACTGACATGCACTAGATGCATAAGGTGGCTAGCGGGTGTCTGTCTCTCCTACTTTAGTCGGAACAGATTCGATGAAAAGGGACCTTATGAAGGGTAAATAGAAATTGGCAAATCACGTTGTGGTCATACGTAGGTAAGAAACGTTCTTGCTAGAAACCTACAAACCACGTAAAAACTTGCAACAACAATTAGAGGACGTCTAACTTGTTTTTGCAGCAAGTGCTATGTGATGTGATATGGCCAGAAGATGTGATGAATGATATATGTGATGTATGAGATTGATCATATTCTTGTAATAGGAATCACGACTTGCATGTCGATGAGTATGACAACCGGCAGGAGCCATAGGAGTTGTCTTTATTATTTTGCATGACCTGCGAGTCATTGAATAACGTCATGTAAATTACTTTACTTTGTTGCTAAACGAGTTGGCCATAGAAGTAGAAGTAATCGTTGGCGTGACAACTTCATGAAGACACAATGATGGAGATCATGATGATGGAGATCATGGTGTCATGCCGGTGACAAAGATGATCATGGTGCCCCGAAGATGGAGATCAAAGGAGCATGATGATATTGGCCATATCATGTCACTATTTGATTGCATGTGATGTTTATCATGTTTTTGCATCTTATTTGCTTAGAACGACGGTAGCAAGTAGGATGATCCCTTATAATAATTTCAAGAAAGTGTTCACCCTAAATGTGCACCGTTGCGAAGGTTCGTCGTTTCGAAGCACCACGTGATGATCGGGTGTGATAGATTCTTACGTTCGAATACAACGGGTGTTGACGAGCCTAGCATGTACAGACATGGCCTCGGAACACACGCAATACACTTAGGTTGACTTGACGAGCCTAGCATGTACAGACATGGCCTCGGAACATGGAGGACCGAAAGGTCGAGCATGAGTCGTATAGAAGATACGATCAACATGGAGATGTTCACCGATCTTGACTAGTCCGTCTCACGTGATGATCGGACACGGCCTAGTTGAACTCGGATCATGTTTCACTTAGATGACTAGAGGGATGTCTATCTGAGTGGGAGTTCATAATCAGATGAACTTCATTATCATGAACATAGTCAAAAAGTATTTGCAAATTATGTCATGGCTTGCGCTTTAGTTCTACTGGTTAAGATATGTTCCTAGAGAAAATTTAGTTGAAAGTTGGTAGTAGCAATTATGCGGACTGGGTCCGTAAACTGAGGATTGTCCTCATTGCTGCACAGAAGGCTTATGTCCTTAATGCACCGCTCGGTGTGCTGAACCTCAGCGTCGTCTGTAGATGTTACAAAAACATATGACATACACGTTTTGATAACTACGTGATAGTTCGGTGCGGTTTAGAATTGTGGCACCAAAGACGTTTCTGAAACGTCGCAGAACATGTGAGATGTTCCGAAGACTGAAATTGGGATTTCAGACTAGTGCCCACGTCAAGAGGTATGAGACCTCTGACAAGTTTCTTAAAGCCTGCAAACTAAGGGAGAAAAGCTCAATCGTTGAGCGTGTGCTCAGATTGTCTGAGTGCCACAATCGCTTGAATCGAGTGGGAGTTAATCTCCCAGATGAGATAGTGATAGTTCTCCATAGTCACTGCCACCAAGCTAGTAGAGCTTCGTGATGAACTATAACATATCAAGGATAGTTATGATGATCCTTGAGCTATTCGCGATGTTTGACACCGCGAGAGTAGAAATCAAGAAGGAGCATCAATTGTTGATGGTTAGTAAAACCACTAGTTTAAGAAGGGCAAGGGCAAAAGGGATACTTCATGAAACAGCAAGTCGTTTGCTGCTCTAGTGAAGAATCCCAAGGTTGAACCCAAACCCGAGACTAAGTGCTTCTGTAATAAGAGGAACGGTCACTGAAGCAGTACTACCCTAGATACTTGGTAGATGAGAAGGCAGGCAAAGTCGACAAAGTATATTGGATATACGTTATATGAATGTGTACTTTACTAGTACTCCTAGCAGCACCAGGGTATTAGATACTGGTTCGGTTGCTAAGTGTTAGTAACTCGAAATAAAAGCTGCGGAATAAATGGAGACTAGCTAAAGGTGAGATGACGATATGTGTTGGAAGTGTTTCCAAGGTTGATGTGATCAAGCATCGCATGCTCCCTCTACCATCGAGATTTGGTGGTTGCGCTGAACATGATTGGATTATGTTTACCGCAAAACGGTTATTCATTTAAGGAGAATAATGGTTACTCTGTTTATTTGAATAATACCTTCAATGGTCTTGCACCTAAAATGAATCTCGATCGTAGTGATACACATGTTCATGCCAAAAGATATAAGATAGTAATGATAGTACCACATACTTGTGGCACTGCCACTTGAGTCATATTGGTGTAGAACGCATGAAGAAGCTCCATGTAGGTGGATCTTTGGACTCACTCATTTTTGAAAAGATTGAGACATGCGAACCATGTCTATTGGTATATATGCATGAAGAAACTCCATACAGATGGATCGTTTGGACTCACTTGATTATGAATCACATGAGACATGCAAATCATACCACATGGGCAAGATGACTGAAAGGCCTCATTTTCAGTGAGATGGAACAAGAGAGCAATTTATTGGAAGTAATACATTTTGATGTATGCAGTCCAATGAATGCTGAGGCATGCAGTGGATATCGTTATGTTCTTACTTCAGAGATGATTTGAGTAGATGCTGAGTGTATTTACTTGATGAAACACTAGTCTGAATTATTGAAAGGTTCAAGCAATTTCAGAGTGAAGTTGAAGATCGTCGTGACAAGAGGATAAAATGTCTGTGATATGATCATAGAGATGAGTATCTGAGATACGAGTTTGGCACACAATTGAGACATTGTGGAAAGTGTTTCACAATTAATACCGCCTGGAACACCATAGTGTGATGGTGTGTCCGAACATCATAACTGCACCCTATTGGATATGGTGCATACCATGATGTTTCTTATCAAATTACCACTATCATTTATGGGTTAGGCATTAGAGACAACCGCATTCACTTTAAAAAGGGGCACCACGCAATTCCGTTGAGACGACACCGTTTATAGAAAGCTAAGTTGTCGTTTCTTAAAAGTTTGGGGCTGCGATGCTTATGTGGAAAAGTTTTAGGCTGATAAGCTCGAACCCAAAGCGGATAAATGCATCTTCATAGAATACCCAAAAACAGTTGGGTATACCTCCTATCTGGAAGCAAAAGTAATTGCTTCTAGAAACGAGTCCTTTCTCGAGGAAAAGTTTCTCTCGAAAGAATTGAGTGGGAGGATGGTGGAGACTTGATAAGGTTATTGAACCATCGCTTCAACTAGTGTGTAGCAGGGCACAGGAAGTTGTTCCTGTGGCACCTACACCAATTGAAGTGGAAGCTTATGATAGTGATCATGAAACTTCGGATCAAGTCACTACCAAACCTCGTAGGATGACGAGGATGCGCACTACTTCAGAGTAATGCATGATCCTGTCTTGGAAGTCATGTTGCTAGACAACAATGAACCTACGAGCTATGGAGAAGCGATGGTAGGCCCATATTCCGACGAATGGCTCGAGGCCATGAAATCCGAGATAGAATCCATGTATCAGAACAAAGCATGGACTTTGGTGAACTTGCCCGATGATCGGCAAGCCATTGAGATAAATGGATCTTTAAGAAGAAGACGGACATGGACGGTAATGTTACCGTCTATGAAGCTCGACTTGTGGCAAAGAGTATTTTCACAAGTTCAAGGAGTTGACTACGATGAGTTTTTCTCATCCGTAGCGATGCTTAGGTCCGTCGGAATCATGTTAGCATTAGCTGCATTTATGAAATCTGGCAGATGGATGTCAAAACAAGTTTCCTTACTAGTTTTCGTAAGGAAAGGTTGTATGTGATACAATCAGAAAGGTTTTGTCAATCCTAAGGATGCTAAAAGGTATGCTAGCTCCAGCGATCCTTCCATGGATTAGAGCAAGCATCTCGGAGTCAGAATATACGCTTTGATGGAGCGATCAAAGTTTTTGGGTTTATACAAAGTTTGTTAGAAACTTGTATTTACAATAAAGTGAGTGGGAGCGCTACAACATTTCTAATAAGTATATGTGAATGACATATTGATGATCCGAAATGATGTAAAATTTCTGGAAAGCATAAAGGGTTGTTTGAAAGGAGTTTTTCAAAGGAAGACCTGGATAAAGCTGCTTACATATTGGGCATCAAGATCTATAGAGATAGATCAAGACGCCTGATGATACTTTCAAAGAATGCACACCTTGACATGATTTTGAAAGAGTTCAAAATAGATCAGCAAAGAAGGAGTTCTTGGCTGTGTTACAAGGTGTGAGTATTGAGTAAGACTCAAGACCTGACCACAGCAGAAGAGAGAGAAAGGACGAAGGTCGTCCCCTATGCTTCAGACGTAGGCTCTACAGTATGCTATGTTGTGTACCGCACATGTAGTGTGCCTTGCCATAAGTTGGTCAAGAGGGTACAATGGTGATCCGGGAAAGGATCTCATGACAGCGGTCGAACTTATACTTAGCACCTAGTGGATTAAGGAATTTTCTCGATTATGGAGGTGGAAAGGGGTTCGTCGTAAAGGGTTACGTCGATGCGAACTTTGACACTAATCCGGATGACTCTGAGTAGTAAACCGGATTCGTATAGTAAAGCAATTATTTGAAATGGCTCCAAATAGCGCGTGGTAGCATCCACAAGATGACATAGATATTCGTAAAGCACACGGTTCTGAAAGGTTCAGACCCGTTGACTAATAACCTCTCTCACAAGCATAACATGACCAAACCAGAACACATTGAGTGATAATCACATAGTGATGTGAACTAGATCGTTGACTCTAGTAAACTCTTTAGATGTTGGTCACATGGTGATGTGACCAGTGAGTGTTAATCACATGGTGATGTGAACTAGATTATTGACTCTAGTGCAAGTGGGAGACTGTTGGAAATATGCCCTAGAGGCAATAATAAATGGTTATTATTATATTTCTTTGTTCATGGTAATTGTCTATTATTCATGCTATAATTGTATTGTCCGGAAATCGTAATACATGTGTGAATACATAGACCACAACCTGTCCCTAGTAAGCCTCTAGTTGACTAGCTCGTTGATCAACAGATAGTCATGGTTTCCTGACTATGGACATTGGATGTCATTGATAACGGGATCACATCATTAGGAGAATGATGTGATGGACAAGACCCAACTTAAGCATAGCATAAAAGATCGTGTAGTTTCGTTTGCTAGAGCTTTTCCAATGTCAAGTATCTTTTCCTTAGACCATGAGATCGTGCAACTCCCGGATACCGTAGGAGTGCTTTGGGTGTGCCAAACGTCACAACGTAACTGGGTGACTATAAAGGTGCATTACGGGTATCTCCGAAAGTGTCTGTTGGGTTGGCACGGATCGAGACTGGGATTTGTCACTCTGTGTGACGGAGAGGTATCTCTGGGCCCACTCGGTAATGCATCATCATAATGAGCTCAATGTGACTAAGGCGTTAGTCACGGGATCATGCATTGCGGTACGAGTAAAGAGACTTGCCGGTAACGAGATTGAACAAGGTATTGGGATACCGACGATCGAATCTCGGGCAAGTAACATACCGATTGACAAAGGGAATAGCATACGGATTGATTGAATCCTCGACACCGTGGTTCATCCGATGATATCATCGTGGAACATGTGGGAGCCAACATGGGTATCCAGATCCCACTGTTGGTTATTGACCGGAGAGGCGTCTCGGTCATGTTTGCATGTCTCCCGAACCCGTAGGGTCTACACACTTAAGGTCCGGTGACGCTAGGGTTGTAGAGATATATGTATGCGGAAACCCGAAAGTTGTTCGGAGTCCCGGATGAGATCCCGGACGTCACGAGAGGTTCCGGAATGGTCCGGAGGTAAAGATTTATATATGGGAAGTCTTATTTTGGTCGCCGGAAAAGTTTCGCGCTTTATCGGTATTGTACCGGGAGTGCCGAAAGGGGTCCGGGGGTCCACCAAGGGGGTCCACCAGCCCCGGGGGGCCACATGGGCTGTAAGGGGTGCGCCTTGGCCTATATGGGCCAAGGGCACCAGCCCCAAGAGGCCCATGCGCAAGAGATAAGAAAAAAGGGAGAGTCCTAAAGGGGGAAGGCACCTCCGAGGTGCCTTGGGGGGGAAGGACTCCCCCCTGGCCGCACCCTTCCTTGGAGGAAGGGGCAAGGCTGCGCCCCCCCTCTCCCTTGGCCCTATATATAGTGGGGGGAAGGGAGGGCAGCAACATCTAAGCCTTGGGCGCCTCCCTCCTCCCCTGCAACACCTCTCTCTCTCTCTCTCGCAGAAGCTTGGCGAAGCCCTGCCGGAGACCCGCTACATCCACCACCACGACGTCGTGCTGTTGGATCTCCATCAACCTCTCCTCCCCCCTTGCTGGATCAAGAAGGAGGAGACGTCGCTACACCGTACGTGTGTTGAACGCGGAGGTGCCGTCCGTTCGGCACTCGGTCATCGGTGATTTGGATCACGGCGAGTACGACTCCGTCATCCACGTTCATTGGAACGCTTCCGCTCGCGATCTACAAGGGTATGTAGATGCACTCCTTTCCCCTCGTTGCTAGTAGACTCCATAGATGCATCTTGGTGAGCGTAGGAAAATTTTAAATTATGCTACGATTCCCAACACCCCTATCACCTGATCCTTCACCCGGGCCTCTGCCCGATCCTCTAAACCAAGTTGCTCGGAGGTCTTTGAAAACTAGGGCTTTTGGAGAGTGCACCCCATCTCCGCATTCCTTGAAAGTGTCTCAAAGATTTCCACAGAGGGCGCACCAATCTGGCAGCCTTTCATATTTCGCCCGGAATATTACCCTCTCTAGGGTGTCCTTCTTGCGTATCACTAGCGAAACAGCGTTTCTGAGGGGTTTTGTGACATCAAGCTTGATCCTGACGCGAACAAAATTTCCCTTCAAAATCCCGGGACTTTGGTTCGGCATAGATAAAATCTCCTACAGTAGTTGATAGCGCCTTGACTTTGGGGAAGAAGCCGTCTGGTAGGTCATGGATCTGCAGCCAGATATCTATCTTGTTAAGCTCGATCAGCGAGGGCTTCGTGAAGCCATCATAAGGTGCCAAGATCACAACTTTCCCTTTATACTGCCATGGTCCTTCCTCCATCACCCGTTCCCAGTCCCCGAGACAAGAGAACTGCATTGTATAGAGATTGTCCTCTAGTGGCCTGGTCTTCACCTCCCGGGCCAAGTCCCAAGCCACCCTCATGTTTCTGTAAAACCAGTACTGACTATAGGGTTTATCTGTGTGAACCCTCGCAAGCGCCATCCACCGGGTTGCCTCCCGCGGTAGTTCATCCTCTTCAATCACAACATCTTGCAGATCATCTTCTTTCAGACCCAACTCCTCCATCATTGCTTCCAGATCGGAGGTTGCCCCCGATCCCGTCGAAGCCGTTACCATTGGTTCTCTTGCTCGAGGTATGTTCTGTCCGCGGGCGGTATGGACCCTAGCAGCCGGCACGGCGAGGAGGAGCAGGGGAGATCAGATCTCTACGGAGGGGCAGCGTCGCCGCCGAGAGGATAGAGAAAACCCTAGCGAGAGGGGAATTTTCCCCTTCGGCGATTCGTGAGCGTGCGGCTGCTGGCTGCTCGTGGCCTCGCATGCCCAATTTCCCTAATGGGCCAGCTGATCTGCTTTTCCTGGGCTGGGCCTGGCGATGCATAGTAGTAAAAAACTATTTCGCGATTTTGGAGGGTAGGCTCGAGCCTATCGAAGCCTCACCGGTAGATTCGCCCCCCTGGTCTGAGCGCCTGGGTTGTTCCAAGCCGCGTGACGTGATCCTCTCCCATATGGTTCAGTAAAAACCACAACCTGCTCCATATTTCCTTTTCCAAATCCCCAATCAGCTCCACAATAATCAGCAGCCTCCCATGTGAAGCGCCGTTTCTGTACTTGTCTACTTGATAACACCACTGTCTTGCAGAGCATTCACTTCCGCGCCATGGAGTTGGAGATCATCCCCGCTAAGGAAAACAATGGAGGAGAAGTAGCCGCGCACCCTGTCGTCGTAGCAAACATGCTCAACGAGGGTGCTCTTTCCGACCCTTGCGGGTCCGACTACCGGAAGAACACTGAAATTTGCCGTGCCAGGGGGGCCAACCTGCAGCAGGAAGCTCACGATCCTCTCGTATTCCGTGTGACGACCAAACATGCACATGCCTGTAGACAGGTAGCTGCTGCAAGGTTGCCGGCACAGCAGAGGATAGCACTTCAAGAACACCACAAACTCCTCCATGTCGGCGACAATCTTCTCAAGCCGACAGAGCACTTTGCCGAGCTCGTTGCAGTCGAACACCGTGTTCTTCGGCGCCCTGGCAGAGAGGCAGAGCCGCTTGACGGGACTGAATTGGCACAGGGCGAGAGAGCGGTCGCTCACCTCATCTTTGGCCGCAGGGCATGTGCATGCGAGGGCGTCGAGCATGTAGTAGCCTCTGTACATGCCGTTCCTCAGCATCTCGAGCTGCCGGAGCATCGCCTGGTTGGTGATCTGCCGCCTCTCGGCCTCCTCGACGGTGGCCTGGACTCGCAGCAGCAGGCGGCGCAGCCGTAGCATTCCGCTCCTCCGGCCTGCAGCCGGTGGTACCTGTCGACGAGGAAGGATACGGACCTGCTTATAACATCGCCAAGAACTGCAGAGACGATCACCTCCATCGTGAACCCTTTGGGTTAAAGGGGAAGGAAAGGCTTTGTTTATCTGTTTGTTTGCTGTCTTTTACAAGACTTTATTTATTCATGAATCGGCCGTGCTAATTTCAGCCGGTATTTTAAGACTCGGTGACTGAGGTTGGAACAGCCTTGGAGTAGCCGCGAGGAAAATGTCAAGTCGCCAACGCATTAGATCGCACGCAATTTTGTGTCGATAATCATCTGGTTTTACTTTTAGAAACAAACCATATTTCCATGACCAACTTCCAGTACTGCCCACGTTGGGACCCAGTTATGCAAAATTAATTGCATTCTCTGATGATGTGCACAACTCAAAATGAGATTTTTGCTGGCATGAGCAGCACAGGACGTCGCAATCTTTTCATAGAGGAAAAATTCGGCACTCTAGAGAACGACCTTGTGACCATAACATTAACTCTTGGTTCATAGGGTAAGAATATCATAGAAATAGAAAAATCATAAAAAGTGAGATGACATATATCTCAATTCCTATAAGTAAAGATGTGTCATTTGATGTATAGGATAGAAATTTTTCCACTGAGTCTAGATTAATGTTTTTTTTTCCTTTACACTGTGAAGGATTGGTTCCTATCCTACGTAGGAATAGGAATCCATTTTCACATAGCAAAGGGCTGAAAAGGAATTCTTCCTACAAAACTCCTATCCTTTAGAATTCCTACAAAATTCCTAGGCCTTAGGTTTAAAGTCTACTATATTTACATGCAGAGAAACGAGCCTCCCAGTTCGGTTGAAAATTTTAGGATGTTTGATTGGGACGTAAATCAATGTTCTATACCGCAGATTCCATTTTTTTTTTATCAAAAATAGTATCTCGGTTTATTAGTAGTTACTGACTCACTGGGTCGTGCTATATCTCAGATTGGGACATGCCACTGCTTGATTGGGACATAAATCAATGTTCTATACCTCAGATACATTTTTTCATGTACTCCCTCCGTTCCTAAATATTTGTTTTTCTAAAGATTTCAACAAGTTGGAGCAAAATGAGTGAATCTACTCTTTAAAATATGTTTATATACATCCGTATGTGGTAGTCTATTTGAATGAAATCTCTAAAAAGACAAATATTTAGGAACAGAGGGAGTATATCAAAACAAAGAATATTGCTTTACAAGCAGTACTGACTCACTGTGTCGTATCGGGTCAATTTCGACGGCCTTGTTGTCAAAGTTACGACGTGTCCATCCGTCCATGGGCAGAAGCCAGGACTTCTATGACTCAACCCGGACCACAAGTTGGCCTTTCCCTCTTCTCTTCTTTGGTGGATTCATCTATCCCACCAGCAATATTGCAGGGGCCTTCCAAAATGGAGCCGCTTCTCTCTGCAATCGTGGGTGATCTTGTCAGCAGAGCCCTGTCCATGGTAACCCAGAGATACCTGCAGTCCAAGGGAGCAGAGGAGGAGAAGCTCCAGAGGCTACGGGCAGTGCTGCTAAGGATCGATGCCACCGTCGAGGAGGCCGAGGGGAGGCACATCACCAACCAGGCAATGCTCCAGCAGCTCCAGATGTTGAGACGAGGTATGTACAGAGGCTACTACACGCTCGACACCTTCAGATACCGAGCGCACAGGGACGAGGCCTATGGCGAGGCGAGCACTCGCCGTTCGCTTGCCCTGTCCAGATTCAGCCCTTCCAGTTCCAGACGTACCTTCTTCTCCGTGTGCGATGCTCCGAGCAGGGACCTGGTGCTTGATGCCGGGAGCTGCAGCAATCTCGACAAGATGCTCAGCAGCCTTGAGAGAATGATTGGTGACATGCAGGAGTTCGTGATGTTCTTGGCCAGCTATCCTCGAATCTCCCGGCAACCTTACAGCGCGTACTTGTTTCATGATCAGGTTATGTTTGGCCGGCAGATGGAAAAGGAGACAATTTTGAGCTTTCTGCTTTGTAGGGAGGCTGCAAGGAATGGAAGTCTGGGTGTGCTGCCGATAATTGGTCCAGCGAGAGTCGGAAAGAGTACACTTGTTGAGCATGTCTGCCACGACGAGAGGGTGCGCAGGCGCTTCTCGTTGATCGTCTTCTTCAGCGGGAATGATCTCAATGGTGGAAACTTGGCTACTCTAAAAGGTAGCGGTGTGATCAAGCATCAGAATCTTGCTTCCAGCCCGCGTGGAGACTCACTGGCTGTGATTGAGCTAGCAGGGGACATGGACGAGGAAACATGGAGGGGGTTGTACACCTCGGCTGCAAACCACCTGACGCCAGGCAGTAAAATCATACTGACCAGCCGTTCAGAGAAGATAGCATCATTAGGAACGGCACAGTCTCTTGTGCTGAAATTTTTGTCCCAAGAAGCTTACTGGTATTTCTTCAAGACGGCTGCATTCGGAAGCACAGACCCTGGTGAGCATCCTAACCTGGCAGCCCTCGGCATGGAGATCGTCGTCCACATGAACAGATCATTCGTGGCAGCGAACACCGTTGCCAGCTTACTGAGAACCAATCTTGACACACGGTTTTGGCGCAGAGTGCTGAGATGCTTGAGAGATTTCGCAAGCAAGCACCTCAGCATGTTTGGCGAGCACCCGACCAATCTCCTGCAGAAGGACCAGCCTGTGTACATGTGGACAATGGCCAAGACAAGCAATGTCGTCGTAATGCGTGATATTTATCATGAGCCCTCTCCCCAGATCAGTGAGGTTCCCAGGATAACGGCACAGGATGTTTTGTCCGGGCGAGTTACATCTGAAGGGGCATTCCAAGCAGTGGCATGGAGGTCCAGGATACCTCCATGCTACACCTACTTGGTGAGCTTCGTCGTGTCACGGACAGACGAGCACGTGGTGCTCGGTAAGAAGCGGTCTAGGCAGGAGAGAATTTGATGTAAAATGCAATTATGTATAGCTAATGTGATTGCAAAGTGCACATCTTACCTTTTTTATCAGCGCCCTACATCTCCTCACTTATGTGTGGCAGCTTGCTCCATGGATCTCCAGCTATATCTCCACAAGCCGAGTACTGAACTTGACATAACCGGTCTGGTAGAACTGCTTACAAGCCAGATTGACAGAACCATTTTTATCTGCAAGGCAGGCTGGCAGAGAAAACCAGTAGACCAACACTACAGAAGAGCTGGAGCATTTTACAAGATTTCCAAGCGATTGTGCCGTTTCCAGCAATTACTGCACTGCACAGTCTATATGTAAAGGAAGTATGTTCAACACAATGCAGGGTCAGCTCAGTGCACATATTTGATGTGTTCTATACTAGGATGGAGCCTGGCCCATATGCAACACAAACCCTATTATTTCAGTCAATTCATTTATCGTTGACGCACCTATATATTTTTTTCTTACTTTCGTAGCCCAAATCAAATTCTTATTGCGTACTGGAATAACATGAGGATTTCTAGGTAGCAGCTTTCTTTACCAAAACAAAGGATCCTCAATTAACTCGGTGAATAGACATGAGTTTCACAACAGGATGAAGATCAAGCATAACCAGGGATCGTTGTTGACATAGAACAACATTTAGGGTAGTCTAGCCCTAGCTATCCAATCTGAGAACATCGCGGAATCGCACAACGAATCCGCCGCCCTCCTGCCAGATCCGTACGCACTAATTACCAACCAAGCCGTCGCAGAGGTCGGGAAGGGAGGACGAGCCGAGGGAGCAGGGCAGGTCCGGGTCCAGATCCGGGGCGGCGGCGGCGGCGGTCTTGCTCGCGAGCTCCACCGCGCGGTCAAGGAGGCTGCGTGGCAGGAGGTCCGCCGGCGGAGGCAGTCGCTGGTGGCGCTGCAGCCACCACGCGACCGCGGCCGCCCTTGCCGCGCCTCCGCTGATGGCGCTCCCCGGCATCGGATCGCCTTGCTTGCCCGACGCCGCGAGACTCCGAGAGGGTGGGGAAAGCGGGCCTTGACGTGAGGAAGAGCCGAACGAAGGAAGTGGTTTGCGACCCCAGATATCTATAGGCCCTTTATGGGCTCACATTTTCTGTACGGGCCAAATGCTATCCTTCTCGAATTAATTCCTGTTGACGCAAATAACTACATTTTTTTTGCGGATTGACGCAAGTAACTCCATTCAACAGTTTTTCATCCAGATTACCTCATTTTTTGGAGGGGAGGGGGAGGGGGGTGTTTACCTCATTTAGCAATCTATCAGGTAGGTCTAGATTGTTAGGGGCACGTGGTGTGCTACGTTGCAATTTTCCTCTCACCAAGTGCGGGGTCCAATTGCTTGGTCATATACTACTCCTTCCGTTCGAAAATACTTGTCTTAAAAATGATTGTATGTAAACTTATTTTAGTTATAGATACATCTATTTTATCCATTTCTAAGACAAGTATTTCCGGACGGAGTGAGTATTATTTTATAACGGTCATCAGGTGTACATACACACCGCCCCGCCTTGATGAGTTTCTTCTTCATGCCATGCAACTCCTTATTCGTTGATTTCACCTTATTCTTACTCACCACATTGGCTTCTAGGTTGCATCATTTTAGAAATAACTCCAACGACAGTTTTTCAGCAAAAGAATGAATCGAGGAGCCATGTGCGACCTAAAATACATTAAAAGGGTAATAAATTGGGGAAATCGCTAAATGGGTGACTTGTATGAAAATGTTAAATGGGGTAATTAGCATCAATATACCAAAGTAGGGTGTTAAAAGTGGAATTCACTTCTTCCCCTAAAATAAATATTTTTTGCTGACAGGAATATGGTGCGCTTAATTTAGGTCTAAACAAACTTCCATCATGCGAATACAAAACTTGGAGACCCCTCCACCCCCCCAAGTTCAAAAAGAATCCTTAGACTAACAAGTATGTCTTGCTAGATTGTGGGCCATACGGGTTGCCTCCCTCAAACAATGCTGGAAGGAGATGGAACTAATTATGTGAGCGATTAGGAAGCATTCAACCAAATTCACCGTATATAGGCCCCAGATTTGGATCGTTCCATTGCATGCCTAAACTAGTTCCATGGAATCAGACTTGACAGGCACTGACGAGCAATCAAGTTTTTCCAGTAGCTCCAACTCCCTCGGTAGGGCTAGCACTTTAACGGTTGTAGCGTCCAGAACATGATGCAACAATGAAGCAACATCGACAACAGTTAGGCCATGATCATCACGAAGCACTACCTGCAAGGCACCCGAGCCATCATTAAGTAAGAGAGATCTATATTAAGCTTGTTTGATCCCATGTGGGTCTTCTGCTACATTATTTCAGGTGACTACTTTTATGGGAAGCTACATAATAGTTCATGGTGATGGTTTATATCACAAACATCATTCTCATTGCCGACACAATTTGTTCCCGTTAGAAGCTTCACGCTTTCACCACCATATGTGCCAGGCCCGACCACAATCAACTCATGTAGACTGACCTAACAAGAATAGGAGATTCCATTGATGGAAGTCTCAAGATTTGTTTAAGAACATCAACGTGGATCTGTCCACCGAAAGAGCTCTATTAACGATTTCATCCAATCCTAAAGCTTGCCTCCGCCGGGCATTCCACTGGGCGTTCGACATGCCCGGGGGCCTTGCCGTCGGTGCCCTTGGCTTCCTCTGTTTTGGCTGGACGGAATCGGTGGCTAGGCGAGGGGGCGCATACTTCTTCGGCGGCATGGCAGCCGGATCTGGGGAGAATGACGGGAGCAGCGGGGGAGAAGGGGGGGGGGGGGGAAATGGAGGGAAAGAGGGAAATCCGCCAGTGTCGCCGACAACGCGGGCCCATGCGCCTTTTCGCTTCAGCCGGCGCCCCCCGGTGCGCTGGGTTCGCCGGTTATAATTTCGGCCCAAACCGGCGGTAAACCAGAATATGAGGACGTGTCTGGGCCATTTTTTTGCCGTCGGCTCCAAAAAAGGCACCCTTAGGGGCCTGTTGGGGCGAGTGGAGATGCTCTTAGTTGTCATGGTGTCTCTGCGCTACAAGACAAACTTAGTTGAGAAGATGGAGATGCTAATCGCACAATTACAGAGCGCGACCATACAAAGCTGAAGAACACTAGTGGACTGGCAATACACGTGTACAAGTTTGAAGCCTTCCGAGCAAAAGATGAATTTACATCATGCATGGACTGACAATCACAAGGTCAACAGGATCAGACCAGCCGGGAGCTCTTCTTCCTGGCCAGCGCATGAGGTACGACGGGCGTCTGCACGGAGCAGCTCATGAGGTAGCTGTAGCAAGGGGGTATCTGGGACCTCCACGCCAGGGCCTCGAACCTCCCGCTGGGCGCCGGCCGCCCGGACAGAACCTCCTGCAGCGTCATCCTGGGGACGTCCTCCTGCGCCGGACATGCCTGGTAGCAGCCGTAGGAGACGAACACCTTGGACGTCCGGGCCAGCCTCCACAGGTAGACGTGCCGGTTCTTCCGCAGGAGGTCGTGCGGGTGCTTGCCGAACAGGTGCCGGTGCTTCTCCGTGTACTCCCTCATGTTCCGGAGGACGCCGCGCCAGGACCGGGCGTCCAGGTTGGCCCTCAGCAGGCTGCACGCGATGTTGCCGCCGATGAACGACCCCTTCTCCTCCGCGCATATGTCCATGGCGATGGCCACCAGCCCCGGGTGGTCCTCCGGGTTCGCGCCGCCGAAGGCCAGCGTCTTGAAGTAGTGCCAGTAGGCCTCTGGGCTGAGCACCTTGAGCCGGAGCGCGCGCTCTGTGCCCAGCCTCTGGGCCGCCTCCGACCTGCTCGTCACTATGATCCTGCTTCCGCCCCCCTTGCAGAATGCCGAGGAGCGGAGCCTCCTCCACCTCCCCTCGTCTGGAACCTCGTCTTCTGCCAGCTCGACGATCACGAGCGAGGCTTTATTATGCGGGTGCGAGGCACGGCCGTGGTGCTTGATCAGGCCGTGGTCTCCTGGATCGCTCAGCTTGTCGTCGTCCTCGAGGTCGTCGCCGCTCATGAGGAGGATCGAAGAGAAGTGGCTGCGCACCCTGTCGTCATGGCAGACATGCTCGACGAGAGTGCTCTTCCCGACCCTGGCCGGACCGACGACGGGGAGCACGCCGGCTCCACCCTCCGCTTCTCCGTCTCGCAGCAGAAAGCCGATGATCTGCTCCATTTCCTTCTGCCGGCCGAACATGAACCTCTCGAGGAGCAGGTGCGCGCTGTAGGGCTGGCGGCAGACGCGGGGATAGCCCTTGAGGAAGACGACGAACTCCTTCATGTCGGCGATCATGCAGCCGAGCCTGTCGACCACGCGCCGCACCTCCACGGCGCTGTCCGCGGCACCGAAGCAGAGGCGCTTGGCGGGGTTGAGCCTGGACAGCACGGACGAGAGGCGGCACGGGGCCGGCGCCGGCGCGTCGTCGTCGGCGGCGTGGCCGCGGCCGCACGTGAGGGCGTCGAGCATGTAGTGGCCGCCGTACATGGCCTCTCTGAGCACGTCGAGCTGCCGGAGCATGGCCTGGTTGGTGATGCGCCGGCCCTCGGCCTCCTCGACGGTGACGCCGACGCGCAGCAGCGCGAGGCGCAGCTGCTGGACGCTGTCCTCCGCGCTGCCCTGCTGCAGGTACCTCTGGACCACGAACGACACGGACCTGCCGAGCAGGTCGCTCAGGATTGCAGGCAGGAACATCTCCATGGTCACAGTGATCAAGGTAGGGGCTGGGTGGAGTGGACTGTGCAATATTCCGATCAAAGATTCAAAGCTGGAGCTTGCGTTTGCTTTGGTCTTTTGTGCTTGGAATAATCGTCCCGGCCCGTTCCAGGATTTCGGGATATCCTCTCCTCTCCTCCTGGCTTTTGTGCTGCAGGCGGCGGAACGCGCGGGTCGGGTGACTACGTGCATAATTGGTTTGATGCCAACATTCGGCATTGCCAATATTTGGTAAAATCAAAAGTTGCCAGTATTTGACAATTTTTTATGAGATTGACAAAAAAATTGGCAGTCAACCAATCACTAGCCAACATTTGTCATTTGCCTGCCAACTTTTGGCATCTAACCAATTAAGCTCCTAATACATCACGCCCATGTTCATGGGCTCTGACCACTCAACAGCGTAATGGAATCATGGAAGAAAGGAGCATAAGTTTCGCCGTCGGAACGGCGGCTATGCACGTTGGCTCTTTTAATTAGCCGTCACATCGGCAGGGTCTGACGCTCAGTCGACGGCGATCTTGCCGGCGCCCAGGCTACCCCATGCGCACGCATCGGGGCATCGGGCAGCGCTAGACTTATCCAGCCAGCTCTTCCTAGCAAGTTGATACTTGTTGCATTGCATTGCATTGCGGGACAAGGAACGTGCATGCACCTAAGGCAGACTTCACTGTCACGATGTGGTGCGCGATTCACTGCAATTTGTGCCGTTGTTTGTCGGGTGTGGTTGGCTTGAGACTTTGCATCTTCCTCCTCATCAATCATCATGGCCATATGCTCCAACCAATCCAAGCTTTGCTGCATTATTATGAGTCGGCATCGTCGGACCGGACGATAGGTAAGTACGGTCCCTACTTGCGGCGGTGTGGCTTCTAGACGGACGGCAGGGTTGCGTGCCTACTTTTGGCGGCGCTGTTGGTGCATTTCTGCAGGTCGGGTGCGCTCAGGATTTTTGGCTGTGTTTCTCCTGACTGGCGCCATCAGAGAAGGCCCAGCAGCAGCAGCAGCAGTGCGATGGCTGTTTTGCCGGCGAGCTCACGGCGCAGCAGCGCCCCTCCGGCTGAGGCCCAGTACACAAATTATGAGGTGACACACACGCCAAGAACATAGAAACACAGACATAGAACAAAGCCAAAATGCCACAGATATATATATTTCCAGCAAATGCTTGAGTAGCATACATCACAATCAGTAATCACCATTTACTACTCACACAACTAATTACATACATCAACTGCAGCTTTTAGAATACTCAGCAAGTGCAGCTTTTACAATAGAGATCAAATGCAGCTTTTATACTGCTCTTCTTCCTGTTCCTGCCCACGGCGTGTTCTCGTTCTCCACCCTCGCCTTTCAGCACCCGTGGCCTGGAGCATCAAATCTCTCGTATAGGCAATAGTGCATATCACATCCTGACATGAATCTGACAAAGTGATCTTGCTCTTGGAGGAGTTGGTTCTGCCTGGAAAGCGCCATGGAGTAGTAGTCTGAAATCCAGAACACATCACTGGATTCAGGCAATTCTCAAGCAATGTAATGGTTGATCTCTCAACAGAAGTTCATTCGGGCGTTCACCAAACAGAAGGAGCTGCCTGTCTGTGTATGCCATCAGATATCCACGAGCCAAGCACCAGACTCGAGCACTAATTGTCTCTTGCTGATCAACGAATCATGTATGAAGGCAAGGGAGGACCCTCAGACTCTGTTGCAATAACTGTGGCTAACCATGCAGGTGTTGGTTGCTCATCAGGTCAGGATTTGCGCTTCCAAATGCAAGCATCCTGAAAATCTACCAGTAAGCTTCTTGATGCAAGCAAACTCTAACCCAAGAGCTTCTGTTGTTCAACCATTCACATCCCTTCAGGCAAAAGAACAACCAATTTCCCAAAATAAAGTATGTGGAAAAGGCTAGCGGCAGATTGGAGGATAGTTCCCCAGAAAAATAACAAACTCCTTCAAGTCAGCAATGGCCTTTTCTAGGGTAGCAATCATACCTTGTAGATCTTCTATGTTGTTACTGCCAAAGAGCACTGATTTTCTGTAGTTATTGGACGAACGAAGACACTTTGCTGCACTGAACATAGATAATCCAGAGAAGTGACTCACCTCATGCTCATCCCCTCTCCCTTGTTGAAGGGCTCGACATTTGAAGTTATCAAGCATATAGTGGCCTCTCTGCATCCCTTCTATCAATATCCCCAGCTGCTGGAGCATCTCTCGATTGTTGATAAGCCTTCCCTCCGCCTCCTCGGTGATGGTATGGGCTCTTAGAAGCAACTGATTTAGCCGCTCCAGATTCTTGTCGACGTTTGGAAGCTGCAAGCATTTCTTGATGGCAAAGGATACAGCTCTGTTGACAATATCACCTACGACTGCAGGAACAATTATATCCATTGTGAACCTCCGTCGAAGCTGCCGCGATGAAATGAAATGGCAACGGAGATATCAAGTGGTGGTGGTGGTCTAGTATGCCAGGTTTCTCTAGTCTTTCTTTAATGACCTCTTTAACATATCACTGTCTTACCTTCTGATAGTTGCTAGAGTCCCGAAAAATAATTAACATCAATAGCTCTTCTGCTAGTTGGTAGAGTCCCAGAACCAAGATCAACTGTTTTTTTCTTTTCGAAAAGGATGTTGAAACCCCCAATCATTGATGCACACAGCCATATTTTATTATAGTTGATGTAAGGCAACGAGGCCAAAAACATCAACAAGCAGAGTATAAAACATGGGCAACCACGGTCAAACCATTACAAGATATGAAATGAACACCTACACCTAGATCGATTTCTTTCGCGGCAACGCCTCCAAGAAAGAATAAACTCCTCGTGCAAAGTAGCGTTGTCTTGGATGTGGCGGTTGCCTGTTTGTCTTATTACCGAGCAACATCAGAACATGTAGCTGCTTTTATTTCGAGGAGACGAACCAAGACGGCAGGTATACATCAGAAGGAAATGAACCCTCTACATTGCCTTGAGAGTTCAGAAAACTGCAGTGTCAGTGTACTTACCACTATTATGGACTACTGCGTCCGAAAAGGAACGTGAGCTGTGCTACAATTAGTGCTAGAGTGCTCCTACGGTCTAGCAGAGCTTTGCCAATCCCTTTCAGGGTGGATGGATCGACGTCGGAAAGGGGAAGGATGGCACCAACAGACAGCAAAACAGAGTGGTGACTGGAAAGGGGCAGTTGGTGGTTTGGACGCCAGAAGAAATTAACATAGATCCTAACAATCATACATGCTGGTTTTGTACTTGTACTATAAGATCACGTCAAGAAGGCGCAAAACCTAGGAAGTGAAATAAGCAGCCAGATATCCATCATATATCGAGTCCTCTACGCATAAAAGACCTGTATTTTTTACTCAGCACTCACATCAATCTTGTAAAAATGTAGCAGCTGCCCGTAGCTGCTAGGCTCAAATCGAAAGCTAATAGACATCACGGTTTACATCTTCCGGAGGTTACTGATACGTTATCATCGAAGAATGACACTGAGATAGTGGTAGACAGATGACATGTCACATCTTGCCGCGCTCGACTAGTCGACTGCTCTGTACCAATAATTGTGCATTTGTGCACCTCTGTGAAAGAGTCAGCCATGCTACAACTGGAACACTCTTCTTCAACCAGATGAGAGCGAATCAAACATTACTACTGAGAACAGGGCGGATCAACATTACTAGTCACACAAGTCAAAGGGATTGATTACCTATCACATCGGCGTAAAGATGATGCCGCGACCCGCCGCGGCGTCAGGTAAGCAGGCGAGGTTGGCGTCCGTGAAAGCTGAATAAAACTGTTGCTTGTTGATGATTTGGTGCGGCATACAAGAGTATATAAGAGGGTACAAACTGACTTGGGGTAGGGGTACAAAACTGACTTGGACTAGAAGTCGTATACCATAATGACTACTCTAACATTCCCCCGCAGTATCAACGGCAGGCTCGACGACGTTGAGACTGAAACAGATATCTTGAAATGGCTTAGTAGGCAGTGCCTTGGTGAAAATGTCAGCAAACTGAGCCGTAGAGGGAACATGAAGCACCCGAACCTGACCAAGAGCAACCTTTTAACGAACAAAATGAATATCAATCTCAATATGCTTTGTGCGTCGGTGTTGAACTGGATTGCTGGTCATGTAGACTGCGGATATGTTGTCACAGTAGACAATAGTGGCCTGCTCAATAGGCCTGTGTAGCTCGGAGAGTAACTGCCGAATCCAGATTGTATCTGCAACGGCATGTGCCATAGCGCGATACTCAGCCTCGGCCGACGAACGTGAGACTGTAACCTGTCTTTTCGAAGACCAAGAAATCAAATTGTTACCAAAAAAACACAAAAACCGGAAGTGGACCTTCGAGTGTCAGGACAACCAGCCCAGTCTGCATCAGAGTATGTGGTAAGCGAGTTTGGAGAAGAATTATTGAGGTGGAGACCATGATTGAGAGTTCCTTTTAAATACCGAAGAATGCGTTTAACATGATTATAGTGAGGAACCCGGGGATCATGCATATAGAGACATGCTTGTTGAACAGCAAAAGAGATTCCAGGACGAGTAATGGTGAGATATTGGAGAGCACCTGTTAGGCTACGATAGAGAGTAGGATCAGAAAAGGGTTCACCGGTAGCTGAAAGTTTAAAACTAGTATCGACAGGAGTGCGAGATGATTAACAGTCAAGCATACCAGCATGATTAAGAAGATCAAGAATATACTGGCGTTGGGAAAGAAAAAGGCTGGAGGAATCTCGAACAACAGCAATGCCTAAGAAATGATGAAGGAGTCCTAGGTCAGTCATAGAAAATTCAGATCTAAGAAGAGAGACAATATGATCTAAGAACTTTTGAGAGGAGGCGGTAAGAATGATATCATCTACATAGAGAAGTAAATAGGCAGTGTCAGAAGTTTGATGATACACAAAAAGAGAGGTGTCGGAGAGAGATGGAGTGAAGCCTATTGTTTGAATGAAGGAGGAAAAGCGTTGAAACCAAGCTCGTGGGGCCTGTTTAAGACCGTAGAGAGATTTCTGAAGAAGACATACATGAGTTGGAAAGGATGGATTTTCAAAACCCAGAGGTTGCTGGCAGTAGACAGTTTCTTGAAGGGAACCATGGAGGAAAGCATTTTTAACATCAAGTTGGTGAATGGGCCATGAAGAGGAGACAGCAACACTAAGAACGGTGCGAATGGTGCTAGGTTTAACAACAGGAGAGAAGGTTTCTTCGTAATCAATTCCTTGTTGCTGAGAAAAGCCACGACAAACCCACCTGGCTTTATATCGTGAGAGGCTCCCATCGGAGTGGAACTTTTGGCAAAAAATTCATTTGCCAGAAACAATATTTGTATTGGGAGGACGAGGAACAAGTTACCAGGTGTTGTTTTGAAGTAAAGCATTATATTCTTCTTGCATGGCAGCGGCCCAATTGGGATCAAGTAGAGCAGTTTTGTAATTCTTTGGAAGAGAAGTGAGAGATACGGAGGTATGAAGGTTTAGGCGGTCTTGGGGTTGATGAAATCCTGATTTGGCCCTAGTACGCATGCGATGATCATTAATCGGGGCTGCTGTAGGAATAGCACGAGGGGGTAAGGTGGGTACTGGTGAGTCCGGCGCAGCGGAAGAGTCGGACGAAGGAGTAGGGCTGGGTGGTGGAGTGGGAGCAGGGCTGGGTGGTGGAGTGGGAGTAGGGGCCGGGGGTGTTGGGGAGGGAGCAGGGGTCGGGGGTGTTGGGGACGTCTCGGGTGGGGTGAGTGTATGGTTGGGATTGGCTATGGTGGATGTTAATGGTGGTGGTGATAATGTGTTCGGCAGGTAGGGGAGTATATAGTTGGAAAGGACGGGGAGAGGGGGTGTTTGCGGAGCTAGGGGTGTTGGATGGTGTAGTATTGCGTTGTGAGAAAGAAAAAATGTGCTCAGCAAACGTGACATGACGAGAGACATGAACGTGTCCGGTGTGAAGGTCGAGACAGCGATAGCCTTTGTGCTCGTCAGAGAAGCTGAGAAAAGCACATGGGATAAAGCGTGATGACAATTTATTTGCAGAAGTGGCGTAGGCATTGGGAAAACAGAGACAGCCGAAAACACGAACCGCGGAGTAGTCGGGGTGGGAAAGAAAGAGGGAATAATAGGGAGTAGTGTTGGGTTTAGTTTTAGAAGGTCGAATATTTAGAAGGAAGGTGGCCATGTGTAGGGCTTCAGCCCAAAACTTGGGAGGCATAGATGATTGAATGAGGAGAGTGCGAACTATATCATTGAGGGTGCGAAGAGAGCGTTCTGCTTTACCATTTTGAGGGGAGGTGTAGGGACATGAGAACCTAAGCAGGATGCCATGTTGTAAGAAGAAAGTACGATTTTTAATGTTATCAAACTCGCGACCATTGTCACATTGGATAAAGCGAATTGGGAGAAAGAAGTGAACAGACACATAGCGTTGAAAATTAAGGAAAAGATAATGGACCTCGGATTTGTTGCGTAGAGGAAAAGTCCAGACAAAGTGGGTGAAATCATCTAGGATAACAAGGTAGTATTTAAAACCCGAAACACTTGCAATAGGAGAGGTCCATAAATCACAATGTATTAATTAAAAGGGATAAGTGCTACAAGAACTAAAGGAACTAAAGGGAAGACGCACATGTTTGCCTAATTGACAAGACTCGCAAAACACGGAATTATGAGAGGCCCTATTACATGGTATGATAAATTCACTAAGCATAGAAGCTAAGACGGCGGAGTTGGGATGGCCCAAGCGACGATGCCACAGATCGACGGAGGCCAGCATGGATGTTGGAGGGGTAGCGGCAGGAACTCCATTAAGAGAATAAAGATCACCGGAGCTATTGAAGCGAGCGATCTTGGCCTTGGTCAGGTAATCCTTCACAGATAAACCAAAAGGGTCAAATTCAGCCGAAACTAGATTGTCGCAAGTAAATTGGCGAACAGAGATAAGATTTTTAATGAGGGCGGGTGCAACTAGAACATCGCGAAGTAAAAGAGGTTTGGTGTAAGAGGGAAGTTGAGCCTGACCAACACAATATATAGGAATAGATGATCCATCTCCAAGGATAATGGAAGGGAAAGGAGATTTAGTGCAAGAAGATAACCAATTACTAGATGCAGACATATGACTAGAGGCCCCTGAATCAAAGATCCAATCCGTACCTGAGTTTCCTTGTGCAGTAAAGTTATTCATGGCCTGGAGAAAGGCAGCTTGATCCCAGCTCGGCGTCGCAGGTGAGGGTGGCGTCGGAAGCAGTGCCGGCGGATACGATGGTGAAGGCAGTAGGGCCGGCTGGGGAGTGTAGTAAGCATTGGCGGGCTGTGGTGGGGGTGGCGTCGGAGATTGTGTCAGCAAGAGATATTGGTGCGGCGAGGATGGGTGTAGGGTAGTTTTGTGGAGCTATGGTGAGGGCCGAGAGAGAGGCGGCCGCCGCGTTAGCAGCCTTGGCGATGAGTGCGGCCCGGCGCTCGAAGTAGCCGGGCGGCGGCGGCGGCGGTGGCGTTGGCGGAGCCATACCCTAAACCCTGGGACCGGTATCTGATACCATGAAAGCTGAATAAAACGGTTGCTTGTTGATGATTTGGTGCGGCATACAAGAGTATATAAGAGGATACAAACTGACTTGGGGTAGGGATACAAAACTGACTTGGACTAGAAGTCATATACCATAATGACTACTCTAACGGTCCGGGCCACTGGGAAAGGGTCAGAGACGGCAGCCGAGCGGCGGCGATAACGGAAGGTCTTCTGTCTGCCGGTGAATCGTCACCGGCGACCACTTCCGGCCATGGCGCCGCGCAGCCGCCAACGCTGGTCGCGCCCGCGGTCATGGGCATTTGATGCTGCGGAGGAACGGAAGAAGTCTTGCGAGCAGAACGGGACCACCTCCATTGGCGGCCTCCCCGCATAGAGGAGCCCCTACTGGGCCGGCCCATGACGAACTGTAACGGCGATAGCACTACGTAAAAAATGACCAGCCCATGTAAAAAAATTGTCACCGGTTTTGAAGTAGGAGTATTTGTCTGTTTTTTCGGTCGATTTTTCTTTTGGTTTTCCCAGCCTGGGTTTTGCTCGGTTTTCACTTTTTTTTTTGTGAACGGTTTTCACATTTTTCTTTTTCTTCATTTCAAAGGGCCGCGCTACGCGTAGGCCGGCGGATCTTTCCAAAAGATCCGCCATCTCCTGCATCGTTGGATTGAGCCGCAAATAGCCATCTGATCTCCCAAATGAGGTGTGTCCAGAATTGCAACAGGGTAGATGTTGCGCTACTCGCTCTACAACAATTGTTTTGTTGCAAAACCAACGGAGCGTTATTTTTTGCTGTATTTTTTAATTTTCATCTTTAAGTTGTTTTGCAACAAAGATGATGTTGCAGGTGGATTTTTGCAACAGTGGTGGTGTTGTAGAATTATTATTTTCGTCTTCACCTTTTTTGCAACATAGATGATGTTGCGGGGAGGACTTTTGCAACATGAATAATACTATAGATTTTTTTCACTAAAAATATGATGTCGTCTATGGTGTGAATCAATAAATTTATGCAACAGAGATGATGTTGCGGGAGGACTTTTGCAACAAAGCATTTGTTGCAAAAAATATAAAAAAAGCATCGATGGCCAGAGCGATGGAGGGCGAGAGGGGAGTCCGGAGTGGCACAACTGGGCTGATGATGGTGGCCGGAGTGTAGCTTGGGTGTGCGCGTTCGAGCGGGCGTAGGAAGGCGGAGAGTACATAAGAAAAGGGTAAGGACACGTGTTGCACGTAGGAGGCGGCGGATGCAGTGCGCGTGATCCGCTGGCTGAACAATATTTTCCTTTTCAAAATGCCTGAACTTCTTCAACTTTATGAGTATTTTTTGAATCTATGAACATTTTTTCTCAAATTCATCAACTTTTTTCAAGCTTTCTGAACTTCTTTCAATTTCGCATTTTTTGCAAAAAAATATTGAACTATTTCAATTTCCTTATTTCTAAAACCATTCTGAACTCTTTTCAAATTCATAATTTTTTAAATTTTGTGTTTTTTAAATTGGCAAGTTTTTTTTTGTATTTTTCATATTCATGTTTTTCTCGAAAGTCAACAGTCAATTGTTCAAGGGTCGAGCAGGTCAACCGCTCAACAATGGGCTGATCAACTGAACGAATGAAAGGGGCAGTTGAGTAGGCGCTCGGTTGTTAGGTTGGCCCACGCGGGAGAGGCGTGCGAGTGCTAGTAATGCTAAAACTGGTGCTGAACGTGCCAAATAGGAGGTCTCGTGTCCAATACAGTGATCATGAACATTTTTGAAAAAAGAGTGACCATTATATGAAAACATGAACTTTTTTAATTTTGTGATTTTTCTTTAAAAAAGAGTAGATCTTTTGAAAACACGAAATTTTTATTTTTTTTAAAGCAAACAAATTTGAAATGTCAAACATGTTTGGGATTTTCAAAATATCAAACACTTTCTGAAAATGTGAACAATTTTTCGAAAAATTGATTTTTTTTAATAAAAAATTAGGAACATTTTTAAAGTTCAAAAACAAACTATTAAAAAGCGAGTATTTTTTAAAATTCTTGAATTTTTTTAAGATTTGTGATCAAATTTTGAAAAAGGGGTCATTTTTTGAAATTAGAAACACTAATTGAAAATGTGGGAATTTTTTGAATTTGTAAACAATCTTTGAAACACATAAAAAATATTTGAAAATTTCAAGCATTTTTTTAAAGAATAAAACTTAAAAAAGAAGAAACACCAGAAAACCGCTAAAAAATCAAACATGAAAAAAAACTTGAATCGTACCAGAAACTTCAGGAAGAATCCTAAAACCAAAAATAACATGTAGCATGAACTTGGCCGGCTCATGACACGTTGCCTGTCGTTTGCCGCATTAAGTGGCTAATGAAAATTTTTGTTACACACAAGCTATATCTCGCTTATTGTGAGATGTAGCCCCGCATCGCCTGTGACGCTCCATTAAAGATACTACGAGTCATGTACTTCACTATATCGGATACACGACGATAATTGAAGGGAATAGTGATGTGAATTGGATTTCTGATGCTTGTGAGATGTAGGCCACAAGTGAATATGTGTTTACACTTAGATGTGAGACTAATTCATGAAAGTCTTGCAAGCAAACCATCTTAACTAATTCAATGATGGAAAGATAACTCACATCATGAGAGAAAATCTGCACTAAAGTAGAATGGCTTCAAGACTTTTGATGGACTTGCCGGTGATTGAAAAGTCAATTCCGACTATCCTCATGAACTGTGACAATCAAACAGTATTTGTCATGGTAAGGAATTCAAAGGACAACATGCAATCCAGAAAGCATATAAGAAGAAGATTGAGATCTATAAGTCACTTAAGGAACTCCAGGCTAATAGTGTTGGACTATATCCAATCAGCTAAGAATCTGTTGGATCTCTTCACAAAAGGGTTATCATGTGTTGTGATAGAAAATGCATCGATGGTGATGGGTATGACACCTGGATGAGTTTCCATGGTGGTAATCCGACCTATGTAATCGAAGATCCCTTGAAGTAGGACCTTATAAAACCAACTACTCACTTGAGGAGAGTAACTTTACTATCACACTCCATTTGAGATGCACTGCTCTCACGTATGGTAGGTTAACTTTTGTCTCAATGCATTTTGAGGCTTGTATAAGAAAGATGCTATCCTACAAAGCTATATTTGAAAGAAGCCCGAGTGATGATCACAGTCTATAAGATAGGGTAATCTCTAGTAAGATCACTAATATGCTCCAACGGTGGGTTACCTTCAGGAGCCTAGTATAGGTAAAACAATTGGTGACACTTTCTTTACGAAAACTAACAATTCAAGGCATAGTTTATTGTTCAGTCGTTGAGAAGTGTACCTCTTTGCTTTAGGTGTGTGTTTAATCTCAACTGGTCTCCACTGAAAATACTGGTATATCAAAATCGTGTTTGGAACATAGGACAACACAATGTGGCATTGAGATCTGGTCGCGGATTATTGAATTATAAATAGGCCTTGGGACCATATATGAAACAATAATTTCAGAAAATCTCAAAGGCCCGTGTGAGGTTTCATGACATGGTGAAAAGTTTAGTCCTACTATGCTAGTGAAGTAGAGCTGATACCAAAACATAAGAGACTATCTCTTTCACATGCTATTAGTGTTTGAGAAGAGGAGTAGTGTCACAGCCCCAGATCAGCCCTTGTTTGACTTTTGCTTGTTCCTCATGTCATCATGTTTAATTTTCAAAGAATTTTGAATTGGGGATGACCAAGCCCTGGCACTAAATCAATTCAACTAGGTTCAAGTAAACAATATTTTCAATGAACTCAAATGCCCTTTAGAAAAGTTCATGATTTTTGTTAAAGGTGAAAACCTCTGCCAAAAATGATGCACCTATTTCTAGGCCATCCTGGATTTTTGAATTAAATCTTATTGTATTTGACTTTTGGGCATTTAAATGCTATAAATAATTTAAATGTTCAAATAATGCTGGAACTATTTTTGGGCCACTGAAATAATTCAGCAAGTGTCCATGAATATTTTCAGGATTTTAGGAAATGCCTTGGTATTTTTCCTAAACTCAAAACAGAGGCAAATAATTAGAAAACAAAAACAAATTAGAAAAACAGAAAGCAGAGAGAGAAGATACCTACCTGGCACCCACCAAAGCCACCTGGCCGGCCCAGCTGGCGGCCCAGCCCACCAGGCGCTCTCCTGTCGCCTTCCTCCTCGCGCCAGTAGGCGAGGGCGCGTGCCCGACGCGCGCAGCTACACGCCGCGGCCACCTCCTCCCTCCCTGCCTGCCTGGCTCCGCCTCGACGCGTCTGGACGATGCCACGCGACCCCCAGAGCCGTCCGGCTCTCCCTCTCTCTCCCCCGAACGCTCTCCCCCTCCTCTGTTCTTCCCGCCCGAACGCCTCCGTCGCCGCCGCTCGCCACCACCGCCATCCCGGCGACGCCCTGAGATGCCCAAGAGCTCCGCCTAGTATCCCTCTTCCTCCTCGTCGAGCTGTGCAACGCCGGACGCCCCCGAGTGCCTCCACGTCGTCGTCTTCAACCTCCCAACGCCGGAGATCCCTCTCGCCGCCCCGCTCGCTCCGGTGCTTCCCCGAGCACGCCGAGGCCACCTCTGCACTCACTGTGAGCCCCTGAACCGTTTCCCCCTACTCCCGTGCTCGATTTCGAGCTCTAGCTAGACTAGCCACCATGCCCGAAGCTCGCCGCCGTGGCTCCGGCGACCAAATGGCCCCGCGCGTGCGTCCGTTGCACTCGCGACGTCCCGTAGAGCAACGCTAGCGCGATAGCCAGTTGTTTGCAAGCCGCAGCGCTAACCCCGCACCCACCCGAACTCCGGCGGCCGCAAAAGAGCCCGCCTTCGTCAACTCCGTCCACCCCAGACCCTCCCGCTTGCACTGCTAGCTGCGCACGAGCCTCAGCTGCGCGTAGCACCAATCCGCTGTCCAAATGGTCGCCGGTGGACGATTTCCGACGTGCTTCGCCGCGTCTGGACTCGCCGGCGTCGGGTCGCCGGCGTGTTTGACCCGTTCGACCTGGGGTTTGACCCCGTCTGACCAGAGGTTTGACCTCTCTCTCTCACTTACATGCGGGCCCCGCCCGACTAACTAAGCTAGTTAGGGCTAATCCTATTTAGGTTAGTTAGGTTAGCCGCTGACTAGTGGGCCCTGGCCCCTGTTAATTAGCTAAGTGTTAAATTAACTTAAGTTTAAACACACAGCCACTGACGTGTGGGTCCATGGACTAATTAGCTTAGATTAACTTTTAGTTAGTGCTAATTAACCCTCTTAGTTGACTGAGTCACTGACCAGTGGACCCCACTGGTCAGGTTTGACCTGACCGGGTTAGTTGACCTGCTGACGTCACACTGACGTCAGGCTGACGCAGTAAAGCATTATCTGGATTTAAGTTTATTCAGGAAATTCCAGAAAATAGTATAAACTTCTAAAAATCATATAAAATCAACCGTAGCTCAGAATGAAATAATTTATATATGAAAAATTATCAGAAAAATGCAATCTATCCATCTGTATCATTTTCATGCATGTCAAACTAAGTTATACCTGCTGTATAGGTGAAAACATGATAATGCACTATTTGAATTCATAGTTTGAATGTGAATTTGAATCTTTGGTTCAAATCAACTCAAACCATTCTGTTCTAGCTTGCATTAGCCCAAAACACATTCATATTGCCATGTCATAGCATGCATCATATTGTGCATTGCATTGATCGTGCCTTTCTCTGTTTGCCGGTAATCGTCCCCTCTCAGTAGCCGATGCTCCGATGACGTGATCGATGACACCGATGAAGAACTATAATATCTTCAGAAGTGCTAGGCAAGCAAAACCCCCCCTTGTTCAATCCGATACAATCCCATTCTCTCGCTCCTGCTCTCTTCTACTGCATTAGGACAATCGATTCAACTGTTACATGCTGCGGTAGTTGAACCCCTTTTCCTCTGCATGACCTGTCATTGCCACAGTAAATAGATGAAACCCACTAGCATGAGTAGGAGTTGTTTGAGCCCTGATGTGCCTACTCATTCATGCTTGTTTGTCATGCCTGCTACTGCTTAGAGTTGAGTCCGGTCTGATTCGTCGGGGATGAATTGGAATGGTGATGAACATGTCCTACTGTGTGTGAGCTAAGTGTGTGAACACGATTTGGTAAAGGTAGCGGTGAGAGGCCATGTAGGAGTGCATGGTGGGTTGTCTCATTGAAGCCGTCCTCAGGAACTGAGTTCTGTGTTTGTGATCCATGATACAGTTACTATCATGCATTGGGCCCGAAACCAATGGACCCTCTCGGCTTCTTAATCACCCTTGTCCTCTGTCCAGGAGTTGCAAGTAGTTTCTGGTGTTTGTAGTATGCTGGAGGCCGTGGACAGCGCTGACCGAGGGGTGGGCTGTGATGCGGTAGGCACGTGGCACGGTGTACCGGGCGCCCGTTTGGTGTCTCGGGAACCCTGCACACATCGTTCGGGGCCGTATGTGGAAACCTCGGCCGGACTCCCTGCGGATGGAACCTGAATAGGCGATAAACCTGGACTAGAGACTTGAGTGTTTAGGTAGGCTGTGGCCGACACCCTCGCTGGGCTTCCGCTTGAAGGTTGCCGAGTACATGTCGTGTAAACGGCGGTAAGTGGTGAGAGCGTGTGTGTCGAAGTACACCCCTGCAGGGTTAACATCATCTATTCGAATAGCCGTGTCCGCGGTAAAGGACTTCTGGGTTGCCTATAACAGTTCATAGACAAGTGAAAGTGGATACTCTAAAATGCGCAAGATAAGCGTGAGTGCTATGGATGGCGTTCTCGTAGGGAGACGGGGGCGAATCCATAGTGGTGTATTGATATGGTGAATATGTGGACTCGTGTGCGCCACCTCAAAAGAGTTACTTGCAGTCGTAGTTAGGATAGCCACCGAGTCAAAGCTGGCTTGCTGCAGTTAAACTCCACCACCCCCTTTGTTGATACCGATGCATATGTAGCTAGTTCTGATGTAAGTCTTGCTGGGTACATTTGTACTCACGTTTGCTTATTTTATGTTTTGCAGAGAGACGTCAGTCTCGCTAGTAGTTCCGTGTGGACTTCGACGTTTAACTTGATACCTCAGCTACGATCTTGTGCCCTCGGCAGGATCTAGTAAATAGTCAGGCTTCTCAGCCTTTTTCATTTGTAGATGTCTGTACTCAGACATGTTGAGCTTCCGCATGTGCTTTGACTTGTATGCTCTGAATGTTGGGTCATGAGACCCATGTTTGTAATATCTCGCTCTTCGGAGCCTAATGAATAAATACTCTGAGTCGTAGAGTCTTGTTGTGATGCCATGTTGTATTTGCACATATCGAGCATATTGTGTGTATGATTGAAATGCTTGGTATGTGTGGGATCCGACAATCTAGTTGTCTATCCTTAGCAGCCTCTCTTATGGGGAAATGTAGTCTAGTGCCTCCTTGAGCCATAGTAGTCCGCTACAGCCCGGTTCACCGGAGTCCTGTTAGCCCAGCACTACTGCTCCGGAACACTCGACTGGCCGGCATGTGATTCACTTCGTTCCTGTGTCTGTCCCTTCGGGGAAATGTCACGCGGTGACATCCGGAGTCCTGCCTAGCCTGCTACATCCCGGGTTCCCGGAGTCCTGTTAGCCCAGTGCTACAGCCCGGATTCGCACGCTGCTGACCGACACGTTCAATGTTGATTCATGTATGCCTGTCCCCATACGTTAGTGCCGCTTTGGGTTCACGACTAGCCATGTCGGCCCGGATTCTCTGTCATATGGATGCTAGCGACATTGTCATATACGCGAGCCAAAAGGCGCGAACGGTCCCGGGCCATGGTAAGGCGACACCCGTGGGAGTACCGTGCGTGAGGCCGCAAAGTGATATGAGGTGTTACAGGCTAGATCGGTGTGACTTGAAATCGGGGTCCCGACAAGTAGTACACACGCGTTTCTTCACTGACTCTTGCCTCGCTATGCCGCGCCATCCATGCGTCACGCACACGTCGTGTTTCGTGAATGAGCCGAGCCGAGCTCAGAGTTATGTCATGCGTGTACTTTATTTTTACCGGTCAAGAATTGATAAAAAAGTGTCATTTAATTAAGAGCGATTTACAAACGCGTTATGATCAGAGATGCCGGATTGTTGGTTATTACCGACTCGCATGGGCCTAGCGTCACGTCTCCTTACTCGACATCTTATATATTGTAGGCGGTGGTAACCCTAGCCGTCACCTGATCAGATCGCATATATTTTGCCTCCTCCATCACAACCCACCGTCATTTCTCTTTTTGTTGTGCTGATTCTGGCGATCCCATCACGTCAACCACGTGCACGACTGTACGAGGGAGCAGGCCTCCGGAACCCTGTTTTTTGTGATCCGACACTAGGAGAAGGGTGTTAGGTTTTTGCATAGCGTCTCAGCACGACTGCTTGCCTCTGATTGTCTTCGAACACTAACTCGACTACGTTCTCGACCTCCCCACCTACATCATGGGTGACAACTCCGACGCCGCAAAGAAGAAGGCCGCAAGGACACAACTGCATGCAGCTGCCAGCCGCCGTCGCGGCTTTGACCTAGACGACTGGAAGTTATGATCCGTTCATCCCGTTTTACTCGCTTATGCTTTGCAGTACTTAGCATGTTCCTAGATATGCCAATTCTATGTCTAGTGCACTCTCTCGCATGGTTAAGCATATTAGTAGTATGAGATTAATAGTGCTGTTGTTATGGTCATGATTTATTTCTAGATTGATAATCAGAAAATTGGCAATTTCTATTAGCGCTACTAATAGAAAGTTTTCATTCTCCAAAGCGAAGGGCTATTACTTGACGGAGTAAAGCTCCAAATGAAACCACATCCAAAGGATGTTGTGTTAACCTAGAGAATTGTTGTTTTCCTCAGTGCTCAGGCGACTAAAAGATATACTACTAGATTTGTAATTCTTTTCACGAAAACGGTTGCATTCTAGAGATAGATCTCTAGATTAACACGAGGTCCACCAATAATGTGAGCACAATTCCTTTTCCATTTTTGTGGAAAAATGTGAGCACAAGTCGATCTCAAAGAATATCATGTCGTCCTCAACCAATTGCTTTGGCACAATCCGATGGTGCCCGTGCGATCGAATTGTCAAAGTCATGCAAATACAATCACAGCTCCGCCGAAAGTAACATGTCTGCGGGTAAGCTTCAAGGGGTGCAATTGCAGCAACTCAAGAGAATACTGCAACGCACGCAGGAAATTCATTGCCACTATCAATTGTCACTATTCTCTGTTTTCAGAAAACATTCATGTCACCATCGGCCAACGCCAATATCATCAACACTGTCCATCTTATCGGAATACTGAAGCTGATGCTGATGAGAGCCGAGCAACTTGGCGCCTGTCGATCATCTCATCAAGTATTTTACAGCATTTTTTCATGTTAATTCACCCTGCGGCGTTACTTGGTGTTACAGAAACAGTTTTAAATCTCATCAAGCTGTATTTACTAGGTGTTACAGAAACAGTTTTAAATCTCATCAAGCTGTATGCACTAAGTGTTACAGAAACAGTTTTAAACGGAAGGTGCTTGCTTCTCCCAGGAAATAGAGGCACCGAGGTCGAGGGTCTTATGATTCGCAAGAATTCAACAACAAAAAGAATAGGAAATAAGTACGTAGGAGATCAGACGTCAGGATATATTGAATCCTACAGAAATAAAAGAAATTTAATGAAGTTAGAATGAATCAAAATTCATACGAAACAGTCTACAGAAAAAACATCCATGAATTTTTCCATACACTACACAGATCATACAAACCGATACAGGACGCATATAAAACCTAGCACTTCGTGTGAACACGCAAGGATCCCGTACCAATCACCCACAGGATTAACTAAAACCATGTGCTTTTTTATTATAAACAATTAAAACAATGTGCTGCTATAGTGTTTACCACCTACTAGCTGCTGGTTTTCATGAAGCATATCTCATGCCTGATCTGTTTTATTTCGTACATCCTGTATGGAGACTTTGGTGTTTCCAATGTCTTCAAAGAAAACGACACATCTGAAAATATACCTAAATGATAAGTGCCACACGTCAGGTGCGTGGCACTTCGGACCTAACGTTTTTCGATGGCAATTTCAGTCACGGCAGGATGGCAATTTTCAGTGACAGACGGCAAGTTTATATCAAAAGTAAACTGAAGCACAAAAGTTGCCATGCTCTGCAACTAAAGTTGTCATCCCCGCATCACTAAACTTGCTGTCGAAAACGTTCGAAGTAGCCATGTGCTCGTACCTGACGTGTGACACTTATCAAGGTTCAATATATATTGAGATACCAAGGGGCCAACGACGGCTAGTTTGGTAAGCTACCAACAAAAAATTGCAGTAGATTTACTATATTGAGATAGACAAGCAGGTACAGAAGCTCTCACCTTCTCTTTGGAATTTGGAATTGCAGAAAGAAGTTTCAGTACATTGTGGAGGATAGAGACGAGCATATTTGATTTGTACCAAGTACCAACAGCAACTATGTCGTCAAAATTATGTATGCGAGTATTACAAAGCCTCGAGGATGCAACCTGAGTAATGACCATTGCATCCCGCAAAATTACAGGTACAGGGTGAACTTTCAGTTCAGTACATTTGTCCGGGGTTGAGCAGGCAATGTACGGTATGGTTCACCTTCTCCTCATCGGAGACAGATCTTACAGTAAGAAAGACTAGCACCAGTTCACTATTCGAAAGAAAGGGACGTGACTGGGCATTAGTATTGCAGGTTACAGAGGAGGACAGTGGCATCTTGCTCTGCTCAATGCCTCAAATGGTGTAGTCTGACCACTGCTGTATGAAGGAGGTATGGTCCATGGACTCCCCAGGCATGTCGTCCCCCTTCTTCCCGCCGATCAGCCTCGCGGGGTTCCCCACCGCGGTGCTCCTCGGCGGCACATCGATGAGCACCACCGACCCGGCACCGATCTTGGCCCCGGCGCCAATCAACACGTTGCCCAGGATCGTCGCCCCGGCGCCAATCAGAACGCCGTCCCCGATCTTGGGGTGCCGGTCGCCCACCGCCTTGCCGGTCCCGCCCAGCGTGACGTGGTGGAGGATGGAGACGTTGTCGCCGACGACGGCCGTCTCGCCGATGACCACGCCGGTGGCGTGGTCCAGGAGGACGCCCTTTCCGATGGCGGCGGCCGGGTGGATGTCGACGGCGAAGACCTCGGCGACCCGGGACTGGAGCGCGAGCGCGAGGGCGCGGCGGTTCTGCGCCCAGAGGACGTGCGCGACGCGGTGGGCCTGGACGGCGAGGAAGCCCTTGTAGTTGAGGAGGCAGTGGGAGAAGCCGGCGCAGGCGGGGTCCCGGGAGCGCACGGCGAGGAGGTCGGCGACGGCGGCGGCGCGGATGGTGGGGTGCGCGGCGAGGGAGCCGACGAAGAGGTCGTAGAGGAGCGTGGAGAGGAGGGTGGAGGAGCAGAGCTTGTTGGCGAGGTGGAAGGAGAGGGAGCGCTCGAGCGAGGGGTGGGAGAGCACGGTGGCGTAGAGGAAGGACGCGAGCGCCGGCTCGGCGTCGGCGTCGCGGCGCGCCTCGGCCTTGATCTGGGACCAGACCCAGGACTCGTCGTTGCCGGACTCCGGGGGCGGGTAGGACGGCACCACGGCGGGGTGGAGGGCCGGCGGGCTGTGGCGGCGCTGCTGGGGGTCGGCGCGGAGGGGCTGACCCGCCGTCATCGTCGTCGTCGTCGTCGCCGTCGTCGCGTCGATGGCGTCTGGGCCGTTGGCTTGTGAGGGCGCCGTGAGTCTTGGGTGCCGTCGGCGGAACGGATGTATAGGCGCGGGGCGAGTACAGCCACGTCCAGCGTGGTGGACCAGCCAGCCAGCAGCCAATGGAATGGAAACTTTTATCTCAACCTAAGGTGGTATCCCTCAAAAAAAAAAAAAACTAAGGTGGTACACACGACACGAAGAGCACGAGCCCGAGTTGCCGAGAGCAAGCGAAGGCGACACGACTGGTGTGGGCAGCGTACACACGGTGGCACTGACTTCTCCGCAAATAAAAAACCAAAGTGTTACGCGTCGGACGGCTTATCTTTTGAGAAAAAGATCGGTCGGGTCACTGGATCCGGCTGTCCAATCTTTTTTTTGACAAATCATCTCCTCCTTTATTCAATCACAATTGTATCATTTACAAAAAAAGGAACGTTTCGGGACGGCACGCCGGCTGAAATTTCAGCCGGTCGCTCTAGTGGCCCACGCACCGCACGACGTCCCTTATCTTATCTTTTCCCCACACCATACCACATCCAAATCGTATCCTCTCTCACTTTCCTACCTCGTCGCCGCCCAATCTTCTTGGCTCTCCTCCCCGACCTCTCCTACAACAAGCTCCACGGGCTCTCCGCCAAACACGTCATGCTGCTGATGTGAGGTTCAGCCATGGCATGCGAGCTCATAGAATTAGGGGCGGCCATGGCCTGCAAGCTCTCACTGCAAAATACGGCGGGGGCGACGAGCGATCCCATGGCCGATGCTGCAAGCGAGGTGGATGCCGGCGGATTGGACGGCGAGGTCGTGGCGTCGCGCTTCCCCCCACTACCGGGTGAGTTTTTTTGGCTGGAACGGGTGAGTTTTTTGGCTGGAACCAGACCGGCAAAAGGCTGCAACCAATAGCCGTCGACGGTGGAGACGAAGGCCCTCCGGGGCTGCAAACGGCAAGTGTTTTTGCTGGAAATGGTAAAAAAAATGCTACATCCACACATGACCGGTGCTGGAACCGCACGACCGTCGAGTCGTTTTGTTGGCACCGGCTTGTTGTTTTGCTACAACCGGCAAAAAGTTTGCTGGATCCGGCGAGATTATTTTGTTTGCAACCGTCGGCGTTGACGCATTTTTGCTGGAACCATGATGATTTTTTGCTGGAATAGTTTTGTTTTTTGCTACCACCAGTAAAATCCCGTTTTATTGCCGACTTTTGCTGCTGCACATGGTGGTGGAAGCTGATGGCGGCGGCGAGGGCGAGCAGAGGCTGCGACGGCGGGGTGCTGCAACCACGATGCCTTGTGCTGGAACCAGCCCATGAAAAGCTGCAAACAGCAGAAGCTGGATCATGCATTTTGATTTTTGCTGGAACCAGCGCATTTGTTTGATGCAACCGGCGGCTAGTTTGTTTGCTACTTTGAACTCTCTTGAAGTTTGCTGTTGTGGTTGTTTTTGCTGGAACCTTTGTCATTTTTGGCTGGAAGCGGCCAATTTTTTTGCTTCAACTGATGATTGGAGATTTTTGTCGTCCAGACTTTTCAATTGAAACATGACGCTGCTAGTTGACGACGATGGCGAGCCGGATCCGACAACGCAGATTTTGTTGTTGCGGCCATGGGACCTTGGCCTATGATAGGCAGGCATTAGAGCTGCATCTCAATAGTGACCGCGCCCTGGGATCTACTCGCAGCCGTGTTGCCATCTCGGCGATGGGGGCTGGACCTTACTAGTGCTCGCCGGTCACGGCCACGGCGGCGGCCAGACGTTACCCACGACCACGAGTGTGGTATGGGGTGGGAGGTGGGTGGGGGATGGCGCTACGCGATGGCGAGGGGCCGAGGGCCTGTTTTTTCTGGCGAGCGGCGCGGGAAAGAAGATGCCACGGGAGGGAGGACCAAATCCAACGGCGCACATGGGGGTGAATCGGGTGGCTGTGGTGCAACCGGCCGAAATTTCGGCCAGCGCACCGGCGCCTATCGCTGGCCTTACAAAAAGGGTATAATCTCATCCGGAGGTGAATCCATCCAGATACTAGGAGGAGAGAACTTGGCCAACTTGGCCAATTCATGGGCTACCTGATTATTATCTCTAATACATGAATCAAACAAAACATGATTAAAGTCTAGCGACATATAATAACAGTCATCGAATATAGCACTTGCCACTGAACTGGAAAAGCCTTCCTTCAAAGCATTAACAACTTCTTCATTGTCGGAGACAACCTCAATTTTGCTACATCCCACTGTCTGTGCTAAGTTTAATCCAAATCTCACAGCCGTTGCTTCAGCAGAAAAAGAGTCATAGCAAAAATTCAGTCTTTCGTTTGCTGCAGCTATAAATTTGCCATTATCATCTCGGAGAATTGCACCAACCGTACCATTCAGATTGTCATGATCAAACCCAGCATCTACATTAAGTTTCATATATCCCGACCGGGGCTTAGACCAAGCCATCACTCTCATCTTCGCTTTGGGCTTACATGCTATAACAAAGTTCGCTGCTAGTCCCCTTACCGCCAATTGAATTTGGGCTGCAGTTTGTGTTGTCTCACCATGTGTTAGTTTCCTCCGCTCAAACCACAAATACCAGGCATTTGAGCATCTATGATACTCACCGTGCGATTATATCCGCATTTTTATTCTCTATTTTTCCCGTTACAACGAGAACCTTGTTGCAATTGTAAAATGACCCATGTTGTATAAGCATCTTCGGTTTGTAGTTGTCAATATCACTTTTGCAACAGAGTCTAGTTGCAACTGCAACAACCCCCTTATTGCAAAAGCATCTTCCACTCGTGGTCATGTCCATTGTTGTTCTTATTGTCTCAATGTTAAAAATATGCATCCATGGTAAAATCTCTATTGCTTCGTCCCTACACGAGCGCTCCAAGCATGACCCACCAGCATTGGACCTTGAGGTGCACATTTTACGCGAACATCTCATGGTCGACCACGAGCCACACTGTGTCCCATTTATTTTTCAATAAAGGTGTCCCATTTTATTTGCCTAAGCGAAGAGGGCAATAGCCGGAGGTGAGAGCATTTACAATTGGGCCCTTCAAACTCCCCTAAACGTTAGCGGACAGTTTGGTCATTGTCCGGTAACAAATTTGCTAGTCAACCAACCCTTCTATCTTGCCTAAATGTTCGAGTTGATTGGCACCCCATGCCCATCCCACATATGGGGGTGGATATAGGGCGATTTCGGAAGCGTCTGAATGTGATTGCCACGTCGGACCGGCCTAGACTGGTCCAGTTCGACCCCACATATATCCCATGTGACGCCCCCGATTTGACCGTACACTAATCATGCACGCAAATGTGTACGATCAAGATCAGGGACTCACGGGAAGATATCACAACACAACTCTACAACATAAGTAAGTCATACAAGCATCATAATACAAGCCAGGGGCCTCGAGGGCTCGAATACAAGTGCTCGATCATAGACGAGTCAGCGGAAGCAACAATATCTGAGTACAGACATAAGTTAAACAAGTTTGCCTTAAGAAGGCTAGCACAAAAGTAGCAACGATCGAAAAGGCAAGGCCTCCTGCCTGGGACCTCCTAACTACTCCTCGAAGCCGAACTCCATGTAGAATCATCCTCGGGATCTCTAGCTCCCGGACTCCAGCATCTGGTTGCGACAATCAGGTATAGAAAGGGGAAAAGAGGGAGAAAAGCAACCGTGAGTACTCATCCAAAGTACTCGCAAGCAAGGAGCTACACTACATATGCATGGGTATATGTGTAAAGGGTCATAACAGTGGACTAAACTGCAGAATGCCAGAATAAGAGGGGGAGAGCTAATCCTGTCGAAGACTATGCTTCTGGCAGCCTCCATCTCGCAGCATGTAGAAGAGAGTAGATTGAAGTCCTCCAAGTAGCATCGTATAGCATAATCCTACCCGGCGATCCCCTCCTCATCGCCCTCATAGAGAGCGATCACCGGGTTATATCTGGCACTTGGAAGGGTGTGTTTTATTAAGTATCCAGTTCTAGTTGTCATAAGGTCAAGGTACAACTCCGGGTCGTCCTTTTACCGAGGGACACGACTATTCGAATAGATAAACTTCCCTGCAGGGGTGCACCACATAACCCAACACGCTCGATCCCATTTGACCGGACACACTTTTCTGGGTCATGCCCGGCCGCGGAAGATCAACACGTCGCAGCCCCACCTAGGCTCAACAGAGAGGTCAACACGCCGGTCTAAATCCTATGCGCGCAGGGGTCTGGGCCCATCGCCCATTGCACACCTGCACGTTGCGTACGCGGCCGGAAGCAGACCTAGCCTAGCAGGCGTTCCAGTCCAATCCGGCGCGCGCCGCTCCGTCGCTGACGTCAAGAAGAGCTTCGGCTGATACCACGACGTCGAGTGCCCATAACTGTTCCCGCGTAGTTGGTTAGTGCGTATAGACCAAATGGCCAGACTCAGATCAAATACCAAGATCTCATTAAGCGAGTTAAGTATCCGTGAACGCCGACCAGGGCCAGACCCACCTCTCTCCTAGGTGGTCTCAACCTGCCCTGTCGCTCCGCCATAAAGTAACAGTCGGGGGCCGTCAGGAACCCAGGCCCACGTCTACCGGGATGGAGCCACCTGTCCTTTCAGCCCCCTCATCAGAATCACTTGCGGGTACTCAACGAGCTGACCCGACTTTAGTCCCCACATGTGTCATGTATATAAAGTATATAGCATATACCCGTGATCACCTCCTAAAGTGATCACGGCCCAGTAGTATAGCATGGCAGACGGACAAGAGTGTAGGGCCACTGATGGAACACTAGCCCTATACTAAGCAGTAGAATAGCAGGTAAGGGTAACAACTGTAGCAACAATGACAGGCTATGCAACAGTATAGGATTAACCGAAAGCAGTAACATGCTACACTACTCTAATGCAAGCAGTATAGAGAAGAATAGGCGATATCTGGTGATCAAGGGGGGGGGGCTTGCCTGGTTGCTCTGGCAAGTAGGGGTCGTCAACTCCGTAGTCGAACTGGGGGTCGCCGGTAGTCTCGGGGTCTACCGGAAAGAAGTAATGGAGGGGGAACACAATAAATAACAGAGCAGTCAAAATAACACAAAGCGTAACATGACAATACGCGGTGCTAGGTGTGCCCTAACGCGGTAGTAGGTGATATCGGCAAAGGGGGGAAACATCCGGGAAAGTTTTCCCGAAGTTTGCATTTTTCGGACAGATGAAACGAAGGGGGAAAGTTGCAAGTTTGCTATGCTAGGGACGTCTGGCGGACGAACGGACTGCGTATTCGGATTCGGCTCGTCGTTCTGAGCAACTTTCATGTAGAAAGTATTTTCATGTGAGCTACGGTTTAAAAGATATTATTTTCTAAAGATTTACTAATTTCTGGAATTTCATTAATCATTTAATTTAATTCGAAATTGGATTTATGACATCAGCATGATGTCATGCTGACATCAGCAGTCAACAGGGGTTGATTAAGTCAAACTGACATGTGGGACCCACCTGTCATTGACTGATTAATTAATTAACTAACAGTTTAATTAGTTTAGTTATTAGATTAGTTTAATTAATCAAAAATTAATTAGGTTAATTAATTCTTTAATTAATTAATTATTTTTAATATATTATTATTATTTTTTTATTATTATTTTTTAAATCTTTTTTTATTTTCGTTCTCACGGGCGTGGGCCCCGTTTGTCATTGGCTCTGGGGGAGCCTAGCGGTTACGGGCGTGCGCCTGAGTCCACCCGGGAAGGGGGGCTATGGGCGCCTGGGCGGGCGCTCGCCCGCAGGGAGTGCGGCGGGGCGAGGCCAGTGGCTAGGGCGGCCGCGGTGGCCGGCCGGCATGGGGGAAATGGAGTGCGGGACCGGCGACGAGCGGGCCCGCGGGCGGCAGGGGAGCCGGGGTGCGGTGGCGCACCAGCAGCAAGGAGACGTCGCAGCGGCAACGGCAGCGCAGCGGCAGAAATAACTAAGCACGAGCAGCAGTAGCACAACGCAGCACATAGAGAGCAGCTAGCAGGGCATCGGCAAAGCAACGGGGCAGTAGCAGGAAGTAAGAGCAGCAGCGGCATCATGGGGGGAATATGTGAGCTGCTCACATCGAAGCTCGTGGAGCGCTCGACGAGGGCGAAGAAGCAGTGGTGGCGTCGGATCGACGACGATGACCGGTGGGGCAAAGAGGGGAGACGAGGATGATCCGGCGAGGTAGGGGTCCCGAGCTTGATCCCGTGGGCGAAGACGACGAAGAGGAGGTCGGAGTAGCAGATGGGCACGGTGGTGCGACGAATGGAGGACGGTGGCCGCGTCGGTTCGCGACGGCGAGCGGCGGCCAGGCAAGGCGCTTGGGCGCGGGGACGAGCACGTGTGCGGGGTCGCGTGCGAGGCGTTGGAGCCGAGCGAGAGTCGAAGAAGAGGACCAGGGGCGCAGAGGCCCGAGGCGGTCGCCGGCGGCCATGGGGATCGGGGCGAGGAGCTCCTCTCCTGTGTGTGTGTGTGTGTGTTGTGTGGTGGCGGTGGGTGAGCGAGACGAGGGGAGAGGTGGGGATCGTGCGGGGGGAAGTTGGGTGATGGCTAGGGTTATAGGAGGGGTGGCTGGGCTGGGCTAACTTTAGTTAGGTGGTCCAAGTGGCCCATTAGGTTAGGTCCTCCGTTTCTTTTCTTTTACTTTCCCTTTTCTTTTTTTGTTTATTTATTTCTCTAATATTTAGCCTATAGTTTAGGTACTAAATGATTTTAATAAATGTTGAAACTTTTCCCATAATTACTTTCCGATATTTTGGTGTTGCACAAAAAGTTCGAGGTTAAACGGAAATGTTTGAAATTAGGTTTATAATTAATGGTCACAATAAGTGATGTTTGGCCACTTCAAATTATTTCTAGGGGCAATTTAAAAATCCATTAAATGTTGGTCCTTACATGTTAATTACTTAGTGAATACTTGTAACTCATCGAACATTATTATTACGCCATTTGAAAACTTTAATTATTTGACTTTAATCTAAACTTGAATTTGAATCGGGTCAGGATCAAAGTGAGGTTTAGCAAATTTTTGTGATGACATGGTACCATTAGCGTGCGGTTACTGTAGCTAAATTATCCGGGCGTCACAATTCTCCTCCACTACAAGAAATCTCGTCCCGAGATTTAAGAGGGGAAGTGACGGGGAAGGGATTTGGTTACGAAATTCTAACGAGTGTTCTCGGTCTTGGTTGCTCTTCCTGAAGTAGTTGATCCTCCTCGTTGATGTCTTTATTTCTCTGCTTCAGGTCATCATGGTGAAGTCGGCATCCTTTCTTCAGAAACTCCATCGTACTTACGAAAGAATAAGGGGGGTATTCCGGGAGAACGGACCTCTGCAAGGTTGATTATCTGGTAACTAACACCGGGGAAGGTGGCGGAAAGTAACTCTCGAACTAAAACTTAAGAAAATATCGAGAGCAAAGTCAGAAGGTACCATGATGAGTTTCAAGCCGGTAGGCAATCGTTCGATGCCTGTTACAGGGCGTGGAAGGGGTTCAAAGCAACGGGAATAAGTATTGTGTCTGATACCAGAATTGATGATCTCTTGGAAGGTGGCTCGTGAATTACATATGAGGCCACGCGCGAGGAACAACCTTGGGAATAGGGGGTGTATAGGAGAGTCAGGTTTCGATCATGTGGAACTGTGGGTTATGGGCCCACCATGTGTGTTAAAAGTAGGAAGGGTGATGTCATGTTGTATGATCATGATAGCGAGGCATGCTGGAGAATAGCCTGTTAGTTATGTCGGCAACAACATCGATACCAAGGGCGAGGGATGAAGAGAACCATTTTCCTGCTCGTTAAACGAGGCGGACCAATAGGCAAAGTTCTCGTCCATCGGTGGCTACCGGAATGTCATCAACAATAGTAACAGCGTCTTGCTGACAGAATAGTACACCGAGGTGTTTTCATAATCAGGAGAATATCATAGATCCGTTAAGTCAAATTACAATAAAGCTTAAACAAGACAATGGAAAGGAAAATGCGATTATCAGGTTTAAACAGAACAATGGAAAAGAAAATGTGTATACACACCTATTTCAAGGTTATATCCTCCCCAAGGACAAGCAGAGCATGACATCCATGACAGGATATAATGTAGAAAACTCTTCAGGTAGGGGAGAGAAATTTCATGGCATTACCCATACAACGGTGTTTGGATAATTGAGCAGGAAACATTTAGCATTGGGCTTCAAATGTTCCTGTTGAAAATCAGAGTACCATAGACATGCTTCGAGATAGCATTGACATGGTCAACAGGTGAGATCAGGCTATGGACACACAAAGGATCCATCAGGAACAAAATATAGAGTAAGTCTTACAATTTCCTCATGGAAAGAATGGATAACCTTGCTAAAAATGAAAACTATAACAATAGGGCCGGAGGGCTAGGTATGAGACCACCTTACCGGGTCATATAAAGACCAACGTTATAACTCTTGGAAATATGTTCCAACCATCATATCTGACCGAGATTCAGATCTGATTGGTGTCAGGATACCTCAGACTCAGGATGTCTGAGAATAAAAGTGCAACACAAATTGATGGGATGACATAGTAAGATTCTCGGGAAATGAACTATGAAAGCAAGTTCCGAAACAAGAGTTCATCATTAAACCAAGGAGAGGGTTAGGAGGTGGCTGATGGACTCAGCGACATTACATTGAGATTTCCAAAAGATGGATTTCCACAATTATGTGAACAAGGAGATAACATTTGTTAGATCAAATGATATAATGATGTATGCTCGAGGATATCATACACAATTTAAACATTGGTTGAAAGGTGCACCCGACATATGGGCCTAGGTAGCATGATCAATGTTAGAATGGTGATTCGATATCCACAACACAAAGAATGTAACTATCATTCATTAACTTACAAGCAATAGGGTTGCTAGAAGTTTTGATATTATTATTATTTTTACATCACAGTCCATTTGCCGGTATTCCGGTTGGAACACGGGGACCAAGAAAAGAATGGTGATGGCGAGAAGCATCACTTGCATCAATAACTCATAAGAGGTGGTGAAATTCTCATGACATACTTGACGTAAAAGATGGTAATACTCCAAGGTAGAACATATCATAAGCTAGATAGCAAGGAAATCAAGGTACAACACAAAACACGAACAAGTTTGTGTTGAATGGAAGGCAATAAAATGGTCGATGATAAAACAAATCATCGAGGGCAAGGATGGTATTTCTCATCCAGAATTCGATAGATATCTTGGAAGAGCTCAGAATGTTGATGATGTTCACGACACATTTGTAGCGAGAATTTATGAAGAGGTAATCGATCGGCGATGACATCAAGTCAAAGGAATGATGAAGCGAAAAGTTGTTGGAACCAGGGGTACGACACAAACTCGAAATCAAGCTTGCTGTTCAAGGCGAAATGATATGACGAGGAAAATCGACATACGCTTAGCTCATCGTCGAAAGTGGTGCTCCAGGAATAAAGACCAGGTAGCACAGTTAAAATCGGCACGATAATGACATAGCCGAGCAGGCTAGGGATGACGTGATCGAGTACGAACTCATAAACAAAGGAGATTACTAAGAGTTGTTTAATCGTGATGCAGACTCGATTCAGTTATCGATGTCCTTGAGTGTTTAATAACTCGGAGCCCGTGAAAAATTGGAATCAATGAGAATGTAATACTTGATGGAGAACTCATAAGAAGTTATGCAGTTCCGTGATAATCTCGAGATACCAGGGGGTAATACTCGACGACAAACCAAAGTAGAGGTTGGACTGGGGTATTGCTCTTACAGAAGACAAGTGCTTAAACTTGTACGAGAAATGGTATTTAAAGGAGAACATGGTCGGAACCACGTCCACGGATACCAGATGAACTTATTACAAGGGGATAATTATTTTAAGAGAAGCTTCCATGATAAGGTATACATCGTGTCCATGGGCATGAACACAGGGTTCAAGGTCGACTCCCACTTGTTCAACACATAACCTTTCATTTACTTCTCATTTTTCAAAGAAGTTGTAGTGTTGAAATTTTATCTGGCAAAATACCAGAAGAGTATGACTCATGAAAACTTTCGAGTTCACACATATTATGGAAGGCATAGGTTCAACCCATCAAGGCATCTTAGGAACATATACCACAAACTTCGGAGTAAATATTACAAGCTCGAAAGAAGAGCATTGTTCAAAAACAGATGATACAATTTACCAAAAGGCATTATATACCCATGGAAAGGCTCACAAGGTTATTCAATAGGAAGGACACTGTCGGATAAAATCCAACAAAGGAACCGATGGTCCACAAGGGATCTGATGTGAGCATCGGTACTCAACCAGAGGAAGAAGAATGCAAGGAGATCTGATTATAGAAACAACTGACTAACTCAAAGTTCAAATGCAAAAGAATTATGATTTCCAAATCAGGGGGTCAGAAGCAACGCTCTGATCAAGGATGGATAAGTTGAGTAGGCTTAGGGGTACAATCGATGGCAATTTGATAGGTCGAGATCCAGCTCATGTTAAAAATGATGTCTGAGCCGGAAGGATGAATTCTAGGATCTGATTGAGGATTGCGAGCATTCGCAACATATTGAATCAATGGACTCAAAAAGATAATGACAAGGGATGCCAATAAGATTTCGAGACTTATGGGATTAATCATAATGCTAGTAAGCAAGAATTTCAAGAGCAATAGGCTCCTGAGGATTTTCGGAAGATCGAATGGTATTCTGAACACTTTTGTGATATACTTGAATCCACTGGGGGTGAGCGGATACTCGGTAAGTGCGAGAATTATCCGTAGGGGTATTCAGGTGACAAAGAACAGCAAGGCAGTAAGCTCAATGATTCTCGGAACAACAGAGATAATTTCGGGGTATCTTGTAATAACAAGATCAACTGGGAAACATTGTATGAATGGCGAGTATACGCGGTTATCCATAGGAGTTTATCGATGAAAGGGAATTGCAAAAGCGATGAACACAAGTTCTCGGGTTATCAGCGGAGAGTATCTTCAGGGTCTTCACGTGCAGCAGACGATCATCAGTAATAAGGGGCTCTCCGGGTGAAAGTGATAACGAGATCCTAATGTTAGATTTAGCAAAATTCACTTAACCCGAATAGAAGAGAGATCAGAGTCCCAGAGTATAGACAAGGAGTAAAAGATCCTAATACCACCCAATGGCGATGTGGGCCCGTAAGCCGCACAACCATGTTAGTAAAAGTTTTGCAATGTCTAGACTCAACTTCGGCCAAGGAGTGTGGAAGGGGGATTCCTACAGGTAGTTGGCTCTAATACCAACTTGTGACGCCCCCGATTTGACCGTACACTAATCATGCACGCAAATGTGTACGATCAAGATCAGGGACTCACGGGAAGATATCACAACACAACTCTACAACATAAGTAAGTCATACAAGCATCATAATACAAGCCAGGGGCCTCGAGGGCTCGAATACAAGTGCTCGATCATAGACGAGTGAGCGGAAGCAACAATATCTGAGTATAGACATAAGTTAAACAAGTTTGCCTTAAGAAGGCTAGCACAAAAGTAGCAACGATCGAAAAGGCAAGGCCTCCTGCCTGGGACCTCCTAACTACTCCTCGAAGCCGAACTCCATGTAGAATCATCCTCGGGATCTCTAGCTCCTGGACTCCAGCATCTGGTTGCGACAATCAGGTATAGAAAGGGGAAAAGAGGGAGAAAAGCAACCGTGAGTACTCATCCAAAGTACTCGCAAGCAAGGAGCTACACTACATATGCATGGGTATATGTGTAAAGGGTCATATCAGTGGACTGAACTGCAGAATGCCAGAATAAGAGGGGGAGAGCTAATCATGTCGAAGACTATGCTTCTGGCAGCCTCCATCTTGCAGCATGTAGAAGAGAGTAGATTGAAGTCCTCCAAGTAGCATCGTATAGCATAATCCTACCCGGCGATCCCCTCCTCGTCGCCCTGTTAGAGAGCGATCACCAGGTTATATCTAGCACTTGGAAGGGTGTGTTTTATTAAGTATCCAGTTTTAGTTGTCATAAGGTCAAGGTACAACTCCGGGTCGTCCTTTTACCGAGGGACACGGCTATTCGAATAGATAAGCTTCCCTGCAGGGGTGCACCACATAACCCAACACGCTCGATCCCATTTGGCCGGACACACTTTTCTGGGTCATGCCCGGCCGCGGAAGATCAACACGTCGCAGCCCCACCTAGGCTCAACAGAGAGGTCAACACGCCGGTCTAAATCCTATGCGCGCAGGGGTCTGGGTCCATCGCCCATTGCACACCTGCACGTTGCGTACGCGGCCGGAAGCAGACCTAGCCTAGCAGGCGTTCTAGTCCAATCCGGCGCGCGCCGCTCCGTCGCTGACGTCAAGAAGAGCTTCGGCTGATACCACGACGTCGAGTGCCCATAACTGTTCCCGCGTAGTTGGTTAGTGCGTATAGACCAAATGGCCAGACTCAGATCAAATACCAAGATCTCGTTAAGCGTGTTAAGTATCCGCGAACGCCGACCAGGGCCAGACCCACCTCTCTCCTAGGTGGTCTCAACCTGCCCTGTCGCTCCGCCATAAAGTAACAGTCGGGGGCCGTCAGGAACCCAGGCCCACGTCTACCGGGATGGAGCCACCTGTCCTTTCAGCCCCCTCATCAGAATCACTTGCGGGTACTCAACGAGCCGACCCGACTTTAGTCCCCACATGTGTCATGTATATAAAGTATATAGCATATACCCGTGATCACCTCCCAAAGTGATCACGGCCCAGAAGTATAGCATGGCAGACGGACAAGAGTGTAGGGCCACTGATGGAACACTAGCATCCTATACTAAGCAGTAGAATAGCAGGTAAGGGTAACAACTGTAGCAACAATGACAGGCTATGCATCAGTATAGGATTAACCGAAAGTAGTAACACGCTACACTACTCTAATGCAAGCAGTATAGAGAAGAATAGGCGATATCTGGTGATCAAGGGGGGGGGGCTTGCCTGGTTGCTCTGGCAAGTAGGGGTCGTCAACTCCGTAGTCGAACTGGGGGTCGCCGGTAGTCTCGGGGTCTACCGGAAAGAAGTAACGGATGGGGAACACAATAAATAACAGAGCAGTCAAAACAACACAAAGCGTAACATGACAATACGCGGTGCTAGGTGTGCCCTAACGCAGTAGTAGGTGATATCGGCAAAGGGGGGAAACATCCGGGAAAGTTTTCCCGAAGTTTGCATTTTTCGGACAGATGAAACGGAGGGGGAAAGTTGCAAGTTTGCTATGCTAGGGACGTCTGGCGGACGAACGGACTGCGTATTCGGATTCGGCTTGTCGTTCTGAGCAGCTTTCATGTAGAAAGTATTTTCATATGAGCTACGGTTTAAAAGATATGATTTTCTAAAGATTTACTAATTTCTGGAATTTAATTAATCATTTAATTTAATTCGAAATTGGATTTATGACATCAGCATGATGTCATGCTGACATCAGCAGTCAACAAGGGTTGACTAAGTCAAACTAACATGTGGGACCCACCTGTCATTGACTGATTAATTAATTAACTAACAGTCTAATTAGTTTAGTTATTAGATTAGTTTAATTAATCAAAAATTAATTAGGTTAATTAATTCTTTAATTAATTAATTATTTTTAATATATTATTATTATTTTTATTTTTTAAATCTTTTTTTATTTTCGTTCTCACGGGCGTGGGCCCCGTTTGTCATTGGCTCTGGGGGAGCCTAGCGGTTACGGGCGTGCGGGCGTGCGCCTGAGTCCACCCGGGAAGGGGGGCTATGGGCGCTTGGGCGGGCGCTCGCCCGCAGGGAGTGCGGCAGGGCGAGGCCAGTGGCCAGGGCGGCCGCGGTGGCCGGCCGGCGTGGGGGAAATGGAGTGCGGGACCGGCGACGAGCGGGCCCGCGTGCGGCAGGGGAGCCGGGGCGCGGTGGCGCACCAGCAGCAAGGAGACGTCGCAGCGGCAACGGCAGCGCAGCGGCAGAAATAACTAAGCACGAGCAGCAGTAGCACAACGTAGCACATAGAGAGCAGCTAGCAGGGCATCAGCAAAGCAACGGGGCAGTAGCAGGAAGTAAGAGCAGCAGCGGCATCATGGGGGGAATATGTGAGGTGCTCACATCGAAGCTCGTGGAGCGCTCGACGAGGGCGAAGAAGCAGCGGTGGCGTCGGATCGACGACGATGACCGGTGGGGCAGAGAGGGGAGACGAGGATGATCCGACGAGGTAGGGGCCCCGAGCTTGATCCCATGGGCGAAGACGACGAAGAGGAGGTCGGAGTAGCAGATGGGCACGGTGGTGCGACGAATGGAGGATGCTGGCCGCGTCGGTTCGCGACGACGAGCAGCGGCCAGGCAAGGCGCTTGGGCGCGGGGACGAGCACGTGTGCGGGGTCGCGTGCGAGGCGTTGGAGCCGAGCGAGAGTCGAAGAAGAGGACCAGGGGCGCAGAGGCCCGAGGCGGTCGCCGGCGGCCATGGGGATCGGGGCGAGGAGCTCCTCTCCTGTGTGCGTGTGTGTGTGTGTTGTGTGGTGGCGGCGGGTGAGCGAGACGAGGGGAGAGGTGGGGATCGTGCGGGGAAAGTTGGGTGATGGCTAGGGTTATAGGAGGGGTGGCTGGGCTGGGCTAACTTTAGTTAGGTGGTCCAAGTGGCCCATTAGGTTAGGTCCTCCGTTTCTTTTCTTTTACTTTCCCTTTTCTTTTTCTTTTGTTTATTTATTTCTCTAATATTTAGCCTATAGTTTAGGTACTAAATGATTTTAATGAATTTCGAAACTTTTCCCATAATTACTTTCCGATATTTTGGTGTTGCACAAAAAGTTCGAGGTTAAACGGAAATGTTTGAAATTAGGTTTATAATTAATGGTCACAATAAGTGATGTTTGGCCACTTTAAATTATTTCTAGGGGCAATTTAAAAATGCATTAAATGTTGGTCCTTACATGTTAATTACTTAGTGAATACTTGTAACTCATCGAACATTATTATTACGCCATTTGAAAACTTTAATTATTTGACTTTAATCTAAACTTGAATTTGAATCAGGTCAGTATCAAAGTGAGGTTTAGCAAATTTAAGTGTGTAGACCCTACGGGTTCGGGAACCATGCAGACATGACCGAGACACCTCTCCGGCCAATAACCAATAGCGGGATCTGGATACCCATATTGGCTCCCACATGTTCCACGATGATCTCATCGGATGAACCACGATGTCGGGGATTCAATCAATCCCGTATACAATTCCCTTTGTCTATCGATATGTTACTTGCCCGAGATTCGATCGTTGGTATCCCAATACCTCGTTCAATCTCGTTACCGGCAAGTCTCTTTACTCGTTCCATAACGCATGATCCCGTGGCAAACTCATTAGTCACATTGAGCTCATTATGATGATGCATTACCGAGTGGGCCCAGAGATACCTCTCCGTCATACGGAGTGACAAATCCCAGTCTCGATGCGTGCCAACCCAACAGACACTTTCGTAGATACCTGTAGTGCACCTTTATAGCCACCCAGTTACGTTGTGACGTTTGGTACACCCAAAGCATTCCTACGGTATCCGGGAGTTGCACAATCTCATGGTCTAAGGAAATGATACTTGACATTAGAAAAGCTCTTAGCAAACGAACTACACGATCTTGTGCTATGCTTAGGATTGGGTCTTGTCCATCACATCATTCTCCTAATGATGTGATCCCGTTATCAATGACATCCAATGTCCATGGTCAGGAAACCATAACCATCTATTGATCAACGAGCTAGTCAACTAGAGGCTTACTAGGGACATGCTGTGGTCTATTTATTCACACATGTATTATGGTTTCCAGTTAATACAATTATAGCATGAACAATAGACAATTATCATGAACAAGGAAATACAATAATAACCATTTTATTATTGCCTCTACGACATATTTCCAACAAAAGCCGCCCGCCTCTCAAAGGCGTCCGCTGCGGCAAAAGCCGCCCACCTCTTTGTTGGGTAACGTAGCATGCAATTTCAAAAATTTCCTACGCTCATGCAAGATCTATCTAGGAGATGCATAGCAACAACAGGGGAGAGTGTGTCTACCTACCCTTATAGACAGTTAAGCGGAAGCGTTTATCACACGGCTGATGTAGTCGTACTCTTCGCGATCCAATCACGATCCAACCGATCTAGTGCCGAACGAACGACACCTCCGAGTTTAGCACACCTTCGGCTCGATGACGTCTCCTCCTTCTTGATCCAGCAAGCGGGAGAGGAGAAGTAGATGGGATCACAACCAACATGACGGCATGGTGGTGGTGGTGGAACACTGACAGCGCTTCGCTAAGCGTCGCCGAGACGAGGCGGTGGAACTACAGAGTAATGGGAGAGAGAGAGGCGCCAAGGGCTTGGTGTGTTCTCTTGGGGCACCCCCTCCCCTCTATATATAGGTGGAGGGGTGTGGTAAACAGCCTTCCAAGCCCTAGGGCGCAGCTAAGGGGGAGAGGACTTGGACTCCAAGTCCAATCCTATTCCTACTAGGACTCCTTCCTTTTTTCCTTCCATAGCCACATGGGCTTTTGAGGACTTGGTGCGCCTAGCCCAATAAGGCCAGGGCGCCTCCCCGCAGCCCATGCTAGCCCTTGGGTCGTGGTGGAACCACTTGTGGACTTCCAGACCCCTCCGGAATCCTCTGAAACCTTCTAGAAGCTTCCCGGTACAATACCGAAAAAACTGCCTCTTTTTCCGGAACCCAAAATATGACTTCCCATATATAAATATTTACCTCTCAACCATTCCGAGACTCCTCGTGACGTCCGGGATCTCATCCGGGACTCTGAACAACATTTGGTTACCACTCATCAAATATCCCAATACTACTCTAGCGTCAACGAACGTTAAGCGTGCGACCTCGCGGGTTCGGAAATTAAGTATTCATGACTGAGACACCTCTCCGGTCAATAACCAACAGTGGAACCTGGATGCTCATATTGGTTGCTACATATTCTACGAAGATTTTTATCGATCGAACCGTTATGACAACATACATTATTCCCTTTGTCTATCGGTATGTTACTTGCCCGAGATTCGATCGTCGGTATCTTCATACCTAGTTCAATCTCGTTACCGGCAAGTCTCTTTACTCGTTCCGTAATACATCACCTCATGGCTAACTCCTTAGTCGTTTGCTTGCAAGCTTATGATGTGTATTATCGAGAGGGCCCAGAGATACCTCTCCGATACTCGGAGTGACAAATCCTAATCTCGATCTATGCCAACCCAACAAACACCTTCGGAGATACCTGTAGAGCATCTTTATAATCAACCAGTTACGTTGTGACGTTTTATCGCAAACAAGGTATTCCTCCGATATCCGGGAGTTGCATAATCTCATAGTCGATGGAATATGTATTTGACATGAAGAAAGCTATAGCAATAAAACTGAATGATCATTATGCTAAGCTTACGGATGGGTCTTGTCCATCACATCATTCTCCTAATGATGTGATGGTGTTATCAAATGACAACTCATGTCTATGGTTAGGAAACCTTAACCATCTTTGATCAACGAGGTAGACTAGTAGAGGCTTACTAGGGACACGATGTTTGTTTATGTATTCACACATGTATTAAGGTTTCCGATCAATACAATTCTAGCATGAATAATAAACCTTTATCATGAATTAGTAAATATGAAATAACAACTTTATTATTGCCTCTAGGGCATATTTCCTTCAGTCTCCCACTTGCACTAGAGTCAATAATCTAGTTCACATCGCCATGTGATTAACACCAATAGTTCACATCACCATGTGACCAACACCCAAAGGGTTTACTAGAGTCAATAATCTAGTTCACATCGCTATGTGATCAACACCCAAAGAGTACTAAGGTGTGATCATGTTTTGCTTGTGAGAGAAGTTTAGTCAACGGGTCTGCCACATTCAGATCCGTATGTATTTTGCAAATTTCTATGTCTACAATGCTCTGCATGGAGCTACTTTAGGTAATTACTCCCACTTTCAATATGTATCCAGATTGAGACTCAGAGTCATCCAGATCTGTGTTAAAGCTTGCATCGACGTAACTCTTTACGACGAACTCTTTATCACCTCCATAACCGAGAAATATTTCCTTAGTCCTCTCAGGATAATTTTTACCGCTGTACAGTGATCCACTCCTGGATCACTATTGTACCCCTCTGCCAAACTCATGGCAATGTACACAATAGGTCTGGTATACAGCATGGCATACTTTATAGAACCTATGGCTGAGGCATAGGGAATGACTTTCATTCTCTCTCTATCTTCTGCTGTGGTCGGGGTTTGAGTCTTACTCAACTTCATAGCTTACAACTCAGGCAAGAACTCCTTCTTTGACTGATCCATTTTGAACTCCTTCAAAATCTTATCAAGGTATGTACTCATCGAAAGTCTTATCAAGCGTCTTGATCTATCTTTATAGATTTTGATGCCCAATATGTAAGTAGATTCACCGAGGTCTTTGTTTGAAAAACTCCTTTCAAACACTCCTTTATGCTTTCCAGAAAATTCTACATCATTTTCGATCAACAATATGTCATTCACATATACTTATTAGAAAGGTTGTAGTGCTCCCACTCACTTTCTTGTAAATACAGGCTTCACCGCAAGTCTGTATAAAACTATATGCTTTGATCAACTCATCAAAGCATATATTCCAACTCCGAGATGCTTGCACCAGTCCATAGATGGATCGCTGGAGTTTGCACACTTTGTTAGCACCTTTAGGATCAACAAAACCTTTTGGTTGCATCATATACAACTCTTCTTTAAGAAATCCATTCAGGAATGTAGTGTTGACATCCATTTGCCAGATTTCATAAAATGCAGCAATTGTTAACATGATTCGGACAGACTTAAGTATCGCTACGAGTGAAAAAATCTCATCGTAATCAACACCTTGAACTTGTCGAAAACCTTTTGCGACAAGTCGAGCTTTGTAGATAGTAACACTACCATCAGCGTCCGTCTTACTCCTGAAGATCCATTTATTCTCTATGGCTTGCCGATTATCGGGCAAGTCAACCAAAAGTCCATACTTTGTTCTCATACATGGATCCCATCTCAGATTTCATGGCCTCAAGCCATTTTGCGGAATCTGGGCTCATCATCGCTTCCTCATAATTCGCAGGTTCGTCATGGTCTAGTAACATGACTTCCAGGACAGGATTACCGTACCACTCTGGTGTGGAACGTGCTCTGGTTAACCTTCGAGGTTTGGTAGTAACTTGATCTGAAGTCTCATGATCATTATCATTAGCTTCCTCTCTAGTTGGTGTAGGCATCACGGGAACGGTTTTTTGTTATCAGCTACTTTCCAATTCGAGAGAAGGTACAATTACCTCATCAAGTTCCACTTTCCTCCCACTCACTTCTTTCGAGAGAAACTCCTTCTCTAGAAAGGATCCATTCTTAGCAACAAAGATCTTGCCTTCGGATCTATGATAGAAGGTGTACCCAACAGTTTCTTTTGGGTATCCTATGAAGACACACTTCTCCGATTTGGGTTTGAGCTTATCAGGTTGAAGTTTTTCACATAAGCATCGCAACCCCAAACTTTAAGAAATGACATCTTAGGTTTTTTTGCCAAACCACAGTTCATACGGTGCTTCCTCACGGGAGTGGCAACTTGCTTGTCATTCTTCTTGAAGTTCCCTTTCTTTTCCTTTGCCCTTTTTCTTGAAACTAGTGGTCTTGTTAACCATCAACACTTGATACTCTTTCTTGATTTCTACCTTCGCTGATTTTAACATCGCGAAGAGCTCGGGAATCATTTTCGTCATCCCTTGCATATTATAGTTCATCACGAAGTTCCAGTAACTTGGTGATAGTGACTAGAGAACTTTGTCAATCACTATCTTAACTGGAAGATTAACCCCCACTTGATTCAAGCGATTGTAGTACTCAGATATTCTAAGCACATGCTCACTGGTTGAGCTATTCTCCTCCATCTTGTAGGCAAAGTACTTGTGAGAGGTCTCATACCTCTCGACTCGGGCATGAGTCTGAAATACCAATTTCATCTCTTGGAAAATCTTATATGCTCCGTGGCGTTCAAAACATTTTTGAAGTCCCGGTTCTAAGCCGTAAAGCATGGCGCACTAAACTATCAAGTAGTCATCATACCGAGCTTGCCAAACGTTCATAACGACCGCATCTGCTCCTACAATAGGTCCGTCACCTAGCGGTGCATCAAGGATGTAATTCTTCTGCGCAGCAATGAGGATAATCCTCACATCACGGACCCAGTCCGCATCATTGCCACTATCATCTTTCAACTTATTTTTCTCTAGGAACATATCAAAAATAAATGGGGAGCTACATCGCAAGCTATTGATCTACAACATAGATATGCAAATACTATCAGGACTAAGTTCATGATAAATTAAGTTCAATTAATCATATTACTTAAGAACTCCCACTTAGATAGATGCTACCTCTTGAGCACTGCGTTGGTTTTCCCTTGAAGAGGAAAGGGTGATGCAGCAAAGTAGCGTAAGTATTTCCCTCAGTTTTTGAGAACCAAGGTATCAATCCAGTAGGAGGCTACGCGCGAGTCCCTCGCACCTACACAAACAAATAAATCCTCGCAACCAACGCGATAAGGGGTTGTCAATCCCTACATGGTCACTTACGAGAGTGAGATCTGATAGATATGATAGGATAATATTTTTCATATTTTTATGATAAATATGCAAAGTAAAATAAAAACGGCAAAAGAAATAGCTAAGTGTTGGAAGATTAGTATGATGGAAAATAGACCCGGGGGCCATAGGTTTCACTAGTGGCTTCTCTCAAGAGCATACATATTTTACGGTGGGTGAACAAATTACTGTTGAGCAATTGACAGAATTGAGCATAGTTATGAGAATATCTAGGTATGATTATGCATATAGGCATCACGTCCGAGACAAGTAGACCGACTCCTGCCTGCATCTACTACTATTACTCCACACATCGACCGCTATCCAGCATGCATCTAGAGTATTAAGTTCATAAGAACAGAGTAACGCTTTAAGCAAGATGACATGATGTAGAGGGATAAATTCATGCAATATGATAAAAAAACCATCTTGTTATCCTCGATGGCAACAATACTATACGTGCCTTTCTGCCCCTACTGTCACTGGGAAAGGACACCGCAAGATTGAACCCAAAGCTAAGCACTTCTCCCATTGCAAGAAAGATCAATCTAGTAGGCCAAACCAAACTGATAATTCGAAGAGACTTGCAAAGATAACCAATCATACATAAAAGAATTCAGAAGATTCAAATATTGTTCATAGATAAACTTGATCATAAACCCACAATTCATCGGTCTCAACAAACACACCGCAAAAGAAGATTACATCGAATAGATCTCCACAAGAGAGGGGGAGAACATTGTATTGAGATCCAAAAAGAGAGAGGAAGCCATCTAGCTAATAACGATGGACCCGAAGGTCTGAGGTAAACTACTCACACTTCATCGGAGAGGCTATGGTGTTGATGTAGAAGCCCTCCATGATCGATGCCCCCTCCGGCGGAGCTCCGGAACAGGCCCCAAGATGGGATCTCGTGGGTACAGAAGGTTGCAGCGGTGGAATTAGGTTTTTGGCTCCGTATCTGATCGTTTGGGGGTACGTAGGTATATATAGGAGGAAGGAGTACGTCGGTGGAGCAACATGGGGCCCACAAGGGTGGAGGGCGCGCCCAGGGGGGTAGGCGCGCCCCCCTACCTCGTGGCTTCCTGCTTGATTTCTTGACGTAGGGTCCAAGTCCTCTGGATCATGTTTTCGTTCCGAAAATCACGTTCCCGAAGGTTTCATTCCGTTTGGACTCCGTTTGATATTCTTTTTCTGCGAAACTCTGAAATAGGCAAAAAACAGCAATTCTGGGCTGGGCCTCCAGTTAATAGGTTAGTCCCAAAAATAATATAAAAGTGAATAATAAAGCCCAATAATGTCCAAAACAGAAGATAATATAGCATGGAGCAATAAAAAATTATAGATACGTTGGAGACGTATCAAGCATCCCCAAGCTTAATTCCCGCTCGTCCTCAAGTAGGTAAATGATAAAAACAGATTTTTTGATGCGGAATGCTACTTGGCATAATTTCAATGTAATTATTCTTAATTGTGGTATGAATATTCAGATCCGAAAGATTCAAGATAAAAGTTCAATATTGACATAAAAATAATAATACTTCAAGCATACTAACTAAGCAATTATGTCCTCTCAAAATAACATGGCCAAAGAAAGTTCATCCCTACAAAATCATATAGTTTAGTCATGCTCCATTTTCGTCACACAAGAATGTTCTCATCATGCACAACCCCGATGACAAGCCAAGCAATTGTTTCATACTTTAGTAATCTCAAACTTTTTCAACCTTCACGCAATACATGAGCGTGAGCCATGGATATAGCACTATGGGTGGAATAGAATATAATGATGGGGGTTATGTGGAGAAGACAAAAAAGGAGAAAGTCTCACATCAACAAGGCTAATCAATGAGCTATGGAGATGCCCATCGATTGATGTTAATGCAAGGAGTAGGGATTGCCATGCAACGGATGCCATGAGCTATAAATATATGAAAGCTCAACAAAAGAAACTAAGTGGATGTGCATCCAACTTGCTTGCTCACGAAGACCTAGGGCACTTGAGGAGGCCCATTGTTGGAATATACAAGCCAAGTTCTATAATGAAAAATTCCCACTAGTATATGAAAGTGACAAAACAAGACACTCTCTATTATGAAGATCATGGTGCTACTTTGAAGCACAAGTGTGGTAAAAGGATAGTAACATTGTCCCTTCTCTCTTTTTCTCTCATTTTTTTGGGCCTTCTCTTCTTTTTTATGGCCTTTCTCTCTTCTTTTTTTTATTCCTCACTTGGGACAATGCTCTAAAAAATGATGATCATCACACTTCTATTTATTTACAACTCAATGATTACAACTCGATACTAGAACAAAGTATGACTCTATATGAATGCCTCCGGCGGTGTACCGGGATATGCAATGAACCAAGAGTGACATGTATGAAAGAATTATGAACGGTGGCTTTGCCACAAATACTATGTCAACTACATGATCATGCAAAGCAATATGACAAGGATGAACGTGTCATGATAAACGGAATGGTGGAAAGTTGCATGGCAATATATCTCGGAATGGCTATGGAAATGCCATAATAGGTAGGTATGGTGGCTGTTTTGAGGAAGATAAAAGGAGGTTTATGTGTGAAAGAGCGTATCATATCACGGGGTTTGGATGCACCGGCGAAGTTTGCACCAACTCTCAATGTGAGAAAGGGCAATGCACGGTACCGAAGAGGCTAGCAATGATGGAAAGGTGAGGGTGCGTATAATCCATGGACTCAACATTAGTCATAAAGAACTCACATACTTATTGCAAAAATCTACAAGTAATCAAAAACCAAGCACTACGTGCATGCTCCTAGGGGGATAGATTGGTAGGAAAAGACCATCGCTCGTCCCCGACCGCCACTCATAAGGAGGACAATCAAAGAACACCTCATGTTTCAAATTTGTTACATAACGTTTACCATACGTGCATGCTACGGGACTTGCAAACTTTATTTCTCAAATTCACAACTACTCAACTAGCACAACTTTAATATTACTACCTCCATGTCTCAAAACAATCATCAAGCATCAAACTTCTCTTAGTATTCAACACACTCATAAGAAAGTTTTTACTATTCTTGAATACCTAGCATATTAGGATTATTTAAGCAAATTACCATGCTATTTAAGACTCTCAAAATAATCTAAGTGAAGCATAAGAGATCAATAGTTTCTATAAAACAAATCCACCACCGTGCTCTAAAAGATATAAGTGAAGTACTAGAGCAAAAACTATACAACTCAAAAGATATAAGTGAAGCACATAGAGTATTCTAATAATTTCCGAATCATGTGTGTCTGTCTCAAAAGGTGTGTACAACAAGGATGATTGTGGTAAACTAAAAAGCAAAGACTCAAATCATACAAGACGCTCCAAGCAAAACACATATCATGTGGTGAATAAAAATATAGCTCCAAGTAAAGTTACCGATGGAAGTATACGAAAGAGGGGATACCTTCCGGGGCATCCCCAAGCTTTGGATTTTTGGTGTCCTTAGATTATCTTGGGGGTGCCATGGGCATCCCCAAGCTTAGGCTCTTGCCACTCCTTGTTCCATAATCCATCAAATCTTTCACCCAAAACTTGAAAACTTCACAACACAAAACTCAGCAGAAAATCTCGTGAGCTCCGTTAGCGAAAGAAAACAAAAGACCACTTCAAGGTACTGTAATGAACTCATCATTTATTTATATTGGTGTTAAACCTACTGTATTCGAACTTCTCTATGGTTTATAAACTATTTTACTAGCCATAGATTCATCAAAATAAGCAAACAACACACGAAAAATAGAATCTGTCAAAAACAGAACAGTCTGTAGTAATCTGTAACTAACGCAAACTTCTGGAACTCCAAAAAATCAGCCAAAATAGGAAGATCTAGGCAATTTGTTTGTTGATCAGCAGCAATTGGAATCAATACTTTATCACGTTCTGTTGATTTTTAACAATTATTTTCGTGAAGAGAAAGTTTCTGGAATTTTCTGCAAGATCAAATAACTATCATCCAAGAAGATCCTATAGGTTTAACTTGGCACAAACACTAATTAAAACATAAAAACACATCTAACCAGAGGCTAGAACAAGTATTTATTCCTAAACAGAAGAAAAAAGAAAAAAACTAAAAATAAAATTGGGTTGCCTCCCAACAAGCGCTATCGTTTAACGCCCCTAGCTAGGCATAAAAGCAAGGATAGATCTAGGTATTGCCATCTTTGGCTTTCAATTTTTTTAGCGGAATCAAGTTCGAATCCGGGAGGTTCTTTATGTTTCCCTTCATATTCGGAAATTTTTAGATCTAAAGAATCCAACCGTTTATTGCAAAGAGTAATCAGCATATTCATGCGGTGAATATTTCCGCTAACGTTCTTAAGAGGTTCAAGAGACTTTTGTAAAATCTTAGTTACTTCACAATTTTTTTTCGAAAACTTGTGTCTCTTCCTGGGTATGATGAGGCCCTTTTTGTTGGGGTAGTGTTCCCACTACCCCCTCTATGATTTCATGCGCAACACTGGGATCAATTTCAATAAAATTTCCTTTGGCAACACAATCCAAGAGTTGTCTATGGGACATATTTAGTCCAACGTAAAAACTGCGAAGCAAAATTCTAAAACTCACCTCTAGGGTGCAATTACGATAAGATTCCATCATCCTATACCAAGCATCTTTCAATTTTTCTCCTTGTCTTTGTTTAAAGTGAAGAACTTCAAACTCAGGGGACAGAGGAACAGATAGGGGACTAGCCATAACGACAAGCAAACGAAAAAGAGAGGGCGAATAAAACGGCAAGGGTGAAGTGGGGGAGAGGAAAACGAGAGGCAAATGGCAAATAATGTAATGCGGGAGATAAGGGTTTGTGATGGGTACTTGGTATGTTGACTTTTGCGTAGACCTCCCCGGCAACGGCGCCAGAAATCCTTCTTGCTACCTCTTGAGCACTGCGTTGGTTTTCCCTTGAAGAGGAAAGGGTGATGCAGCAAAGTAGCGTAAGTATTTCCCTCAGTTTTTGAGAACCAAGGTATCAATCCAGTAGGAGGCTACGCGCGAGTCCCTCGCACCTACACAAACAAATAAATCCTCGCAACCAACGTGATAAGGGGTTGTCAATCCCTACACGGTCACTTACGAGAGTGAGATCTGATAGATATGATAGGATAATATTGTATTTTTATGATAAAGATGCAAAGTAAAATAAAAACGGCAAAAGAAATAGCCAAGTGTTGGAAGATTAATATGATGGAAAATAGACCCGGGGCCATAGGTTTCACTAGTGGCTTCTCTCAAGAGCATACATATTTTACGGTGGGTGAACAAATTACTGTTGAGCAATTGACAGAATTGAGCATAGTTATGAGAATATCTAGGTATGATCATGTATATAGGCATCACGTCCGAGACAAGTAGACTGACTCCTGCATGCATCTACTACTATTACTCCACACATCGACCGCTATCCAGCATGCATCTAGAGTATTAAGTTCATAAGAACAGAGTAACGCTTTAAGCAAGATGACATGATGTAGAGGGATAAATTCATGCAATATGATAAAAACCCCATCTTGTTATCCTCGATGGCAACAATACTATACATGCCTTGCTTCCCCTACTGTCACTGGGAAAGGACACCGCAAGATTGAACCCAAAGCTAAGCACTTCTCCCATTGCAAGAAAGATCAATCTAGTAGGCCAAACCAAACTGATAATTTGAAGAGACTTGCAAAGATAACCAATCATACATAAAAGAATTCAGAAGATTCAAATATTATTCATAGATAAACTTGATCATAAACCCACAATTCATCGGTCTCAACAAACACACCGCAAAAGAAGATTACATCGAATATATCTCCACAAGAGAGGGGGAGAACATTGTATTGAGATCCAAAAAGAGAGAGAAAGCCATCTAGCTAATAACTATGGACCCGAAGGTCTGAGGTAAACTACTCACACTTCATCGGAGAGGCTATGGTGTTGATGTAGAAGCCCTCCGTGATCGATGCCCCCTCCGGTGGAGCTCCAGAACAGGCCCCAAGATGGGATCTCGTGGGTACAGAAGGTTGCGGCGGTGGAATTAGGTTTTTGGCTCCGTATCTGATCGTTTGGGGGTATGTAGGTATATATAGGAGGAAGGAGTACGTCGGTGGAGCAACGTGGGGCCCACGAGGGTGGAGGGCGCGCCCCCCTACCTCGTGGCTTCCTGCTTGATTTCTTGACGTAGGGTCCAAGTCCTCTGGATCATGTTCGTTCCAAAAATCACGTTCCCGAAGGTTTCATTCCGTTTGGACTCCGTTTGATATTCTTTTTCTGCGAAACCCTTAAATAGGCAAAAAACAGCAATTCTGGGCTGGGCCTCCGGTTAATAGGTTAGTCCCAAAAATAATATAAAAGTGAATAATAAAGCCCAATAATGTCCAAAACAGAAGATAATATAGCATGGAGCAATCAAAAATTATAGATACGTTGGAGACGTATCAATAGACATCCCTCGAGTCATCTAAATGATCACGTGATCCAAATCAACTAAACCATGTCCGATCATCACGTGAGATGGAGTAGTCTTGAATGGTGAACATCTCTATGTTGATTATATCTACTATATGATTCACGTTCAACCTTTCGGTCTCCAGTGCTCCGACGCCATGTCTGTACATGCTAGGCTCGTCAAGTTTAACCCGAGTATTCCACATGTGCAAAACTGTCTTGCATCCGTTGTATGTGAACGTAGAGCCTATCACACCCGATCATCACGTGGTGTCTCAGGCTCTAAGCACGAAGAACTTTCACAACGGTGCATACTCAGGGAGAACACCTATACCTTGAAATTTAGTTAAGGGATCATCTTATAATGCTACTGCGGTACTAAGCAAAATAAGATGCATAAAAGATAAACATCACATGCAATCAAAATATGTGACATGATATGCCCATCATCATCTTGTGCCTTTGATCTCCATCTCCAAAGCACCGTCATGATCTCCATCGTCACTGGCTTGACACCTTGATCTGCATCGTAGCGTCGTGGTCGTCTCGCCAACTATTGCTTCTACAACTATTGCTAACGCATAGTGATAAAGTAAAGCAATTACATGGCGTTTGCATTTCATACAATAAAGCGACAACCATAAGGCTCCTGCCAGTTGCCGATAAATTTTACAAAACATGATCATCTCATACAGCAACATATATCACATCATGTCTTGACCATATCACATCACAACATGCCCTACAAAAACAAGTTAGACGTCCTCTACTTTGTTGTTGCAAGTTTTATGTGGCTGCTATGGGCTTCTAGAAAGAACCGTTCTTACCTACGCATCAAAACCACAACGGTGATTTATCAGGTTTGTTGTTTTAACCTTCAACAAGGACCGGACGCAGTCAAATTCGATTCAACTAAAGTAGGAGAAACAGACACCCGCCAACCATCTTTATGCAAAACTAGTTGCATGTCTGTCGGTGGAACCGGTCTCACGAACGTGGTCATGTAAGGTTGGTCCGGGCCGCTTTATCCAACAATACCATCGAATCAAAATAAGACATTGGTGGTAAGCAGTATGACGATCACCACCCACAACTCTTTGTGTTCTACTCGTGCATATCATCTATGCATAGACCTGGCTCGGATGCCACTGTTGGGTAACGTAGCATGCAATTTCAAAAATTTCCTACGCTCAGGCAAGATCTATCTAGGAGAAGCATAGGAACGAGATGGGAGAGTGTGTCTATGTACCCTCGTAGACCGTTAAGCAGAAGCGTTTATAGCGCGGTTGATGTAGTCGTACTCTTCGCGATCCGATCACGATCCAACCGATCTAGTGCCGAACGGACGGCACCTCCGAGTTTAGCACACGTGCGGCTCGACGACGTCTCCTCCTTCTTGATCCAGCAAGTGGGAGAGGAGAATTAAATGGGATCAAAACCAACACGACGACATGGTGGTGATGGTGGTGGTGGAACACCGACAGCGCTTCGCTAAGTGTCGCCGGGACGAGGCGGTGGAACTACAGAGTAACGGGAGAGAGAGGGGCGCCAAGGGCTTGGTGTGTTCTCTTGGGGCACCCCTCCCCTCTATATATAGGTGGAGGGGCGTGGTAAACAGCCCTCCAAGCCCTAGGGTGCAGCTAAGTGGGAGAGGACTTGGACTCCAAGTCCAATCCTATTCCTACTAGGACTCCTTCCTTTTTTCCTTCCCTAGCCACATGGGCTTTTGAGGACTTGGTGCGCCTAGCCCAATAAGGCCAGGGTGCCTCCCCGCAGCCCATGATAGTCCTTGGGTCATGGTGGAACCACTTGTGGACTTCCGGACCCCTCCGGAATCCTCCGAAACCTTCTAGAAGCTTCCCGGTACAATACCGAAAAAACGACATCTTTTCCGGGAACCCAAAATATGACTTCCCATATATAAATTTTTACCTCTCGACCATTTCGAGACTCCTAGTGACGTCCGGGATCTCATCCGGGACTCCGAACAACATTTGGTTACCACTCATCAAATATCCCAATACTACTCTAGCGTCAACGAACGTTAATCGTGCGACCCTGCGGGTTCGGGAATTATGTAGTCATGACCAAGACACCTCTCCGGTCAATAACCAACAGTGGAACCTGGATGCTCATATTGGATCCTACATATTCTACGAAGATCTTTATCGTTCGAACAGTTATGACAACATACGTTATTCCCTTTGTCTATCGATATGTTACTTGCCCGAGATTCGATCGTCGGTATCTTCATACCTAGTTCAATCTCGTTGCCGGCAAGTCTCTTTACTCGTTCTATAATACATCACCTCATGACTAACTCCTTAGTCATTTGCTTGCAAGCTTATGATGTGTATTACCGAGAGGGCCCAGAGATACCTCTCCGATACTCGGAGTGACAAATCCTAATCTCGATCTATGCCAACCCAACAAACACCTTCGGAGATACCTGTAGAGCATCTTTATAATCACCTAGTTACGTTGTGACGTTTGATAGCACACAAGGTATTCCTCCCATATCCGGGAGTCGCATAATCTCATAGTCGAAGGAATATGTATTTGACATGAAGAAAGCAATAGCAATAAAACTGAACGATCATTATGCTAAGCTAACGGATGGGTCTTGTCCATCACATCATTCTCCTAATGATGTGATCCCATTATCAAATGACAACTCATGTCTATGGTTAGGAAACCTTAACCATCTTTGATCAAAGAGCTAGTCTAGTAGAGGCTTACTAAGGACACATGTTTGTTTATGTATTCACACATGTATTAAGGTTTCCGATCGATACAATTCTAGCATGAATAATAAACCTTTATCATGAATAAGGAAATATAAAATAACAACTTTATTATTGCCTCTAGGGCATATTTCCTTCACTCTAAAAGGAGCAGGTCTACACCGCCCGGGTCTGGTTGGGATCAACAAACAACAACTCGTGACTCCCTTCCGTCCTCTGATGCTTATGTCGAATACTACAACCATCGCTCCGGAGACTCCAAGGGGACGCAACCGTCGAGGAAGTATTGAAGTGCGGCATCCCCTCTATATCTACTACTCCCTCCGTTCCAAAATAGACGACTCAACTTTATACTAAAGTTAGTACAAAGTTGAGTCATCTATTTTGGAACGGAGGGAGTATCTAGTCTGCTATCGTATTTTGCTATGTCGCTATGTCAAACTTGCTATGTATTGATATTTCGAACTTGGCATGTCTTGTCCTATGTTAATGCTATATATATGTTGACCTATATTGTGTTATTTTCACATGCGTAGATTGCATGAATTTAAGGGTTTGCATATGACGGGATGGTTGTGGACGTGGACATTTGGGGGTGACTGGGCGTTATTCGCGAAGGCAATCGTGCGTGTATGTGGATATATAGGGGCCTATATTATTAGTACATTATTCTGATTGTAGATGCTCTAAGATGGTGGCTCCTCGGATAGCATGCTGAGGCATAGAGCGCAGTCGGGGCCATACGAGTAGCTGTTGGGGAACGCAGTAATTTCAAAAAAATTCCTAGGCACACGCAAGATCATGGTGATGCATAGTAACGAGAGGGGAGAGTGTTGTCCACATACCCTCGTAGACCGTAAGCGGAAGCGTTATGAGAACGCGGTTGATGTAGTCATACGTCTTCATGATCCGACCGATCCAAAAGTACCGAACGCACGGCACCTCCGAGTTCAGCACACGTTCAGCTCGGTGACGTCCCACGAACTCACGATCCAGCAGAGCTTCGCGCGAGAGTTCCATCAGCACGACGGCGCGATGACGGTGATGATGATGCTACCGATGTAGGGCTTCGCCTAAGCACCACTACGATATGACCGAGGTGGATTATGGTGGAGGGGGCACCGCACACGGCTAAAAGATCAACTGATCAACTTTTCTGTCTATGGGGTGCCCCCTCCCCTGTATATAAATGAGTGGAGGAGGGGGAGGGGCCGGCCCTCCTAGGTGCGCCCCAAGGGGAGTCCTACTCCCACCGGGAGTAGGACTCCAACCCTTCCAATAGTAGGAGTAGGAGAGAGGGAAGGAGAAGAAAGGGGGAAGGAAAGGGGGGCGCCGCCCCCCCTCCTTGTCCAATTCGTACTAGAGGGGAGGGGGCGCGCGGCCTGCCCTGGCCACCCCTCCTCTTCTCCACTAAGGCCCAATAGGCCCATTACACTCACCGGGGGGTTCCGGTAACCCCCGGTACTCCGGAAGGAAAGGGGAACGGTTTTTTGTGATGAGCTACTTTCCAATTCGAGAGAAGGTACAATTACCTCATCAAGTTCCACTTTCCTCCCACTCACTTCTCTCGAGAGAAACTCCTTCTCTAGAAAGGATCCATTCTTAGCAACAAAGATCTTGCCTTCGGATCTGTGATAGAAGGTGTACCCAACCGTTTCTTTTGGGTATCCTATGAAGACGCACTTCTCCGATTTGGGTTTGAGCTTATTAGGTTGAAGTTTTTTAACATAAGCATCGCAACCCCAAACTTTAAGAAATGACATCTTAGGTTTTTTGCCAAACCACAGTTCATACGGTGTCGTCTCAACGGATTTAGATGGCGCCCTATTTAATGTGAATGCAGCCGTCTCTAAAGCATAACCCCAAAACGATAGCGGTAAATCAGTAAGAGACATCATAGATCGCACCATATCTAGTAAAGTGCGATTACGACGTTCGGACACACTATTACACTGTGGTGTTCCGGGTGGCGTGAGTTGCGAAACTATTCCGCATTGTTTCAAATGAAGACCAAACTCGTAACTCAAATATTCTCCTGCACGATCAGATCGCAGAAACTTTATTTTCTTGTTACGATGATTTTCCACTTCACTCTGAAATTCTTTGAACTTTTCAAATGTTTCAGACTTATGTTTCATCAAGTAGATATACCCATATCTGCTCAAATCATCTGTGAAGGTGAGAAAATAACGATACCCGCCGCGAGCCTCAACATTCATCGGACCACATACATCAGTATGTATGATTTCCAACAAATCTTTTGCTCGCTCCATAGTTCCGGAGAATGGTGTTTTAGTCATCTTGCCCATGAGGCATGGTTCGCAAGTACCAAGTGATTCATAATCAAGTGATTCCAAAAGTCCATCAGAATGGAGTTTCATGCGCTTTACACCAATATGACCTAAACGGCAGTGCCACAAATAAGTTACACTAGCATTATCAACTCTGCATCTTTTGGCTTCAGTATTATGAATATGTGTATCACTACTATCGAGATTCATCAAAAATAGACCACTCTTCAAGGGTGCATGACCATAAAAGATATTACTCATATAAATAGAACAACCATTATTCTCAGATTTAAATGAATAACCGTCTTGCATCAAACAAGATCCAGACATAATGTTCATGCTCAACGCTGGCACCAAATAACAATTATTCAGGTCTAAAACTAATCCCGAAGGTAGATGTAGAGGTAGCATGCCGACCGCGATCACATCGACTTTGGAACCATTTCCCATACGCATCGTCACCTCGTCCTTAGCCAATCTTCGCTTAATCCGTAGTCCCTGTGTCGAGTTGCAAATATTAGCAACAGAACCAGTATCAAATACCCAGGTGCTACTGTGAGCATTAGTAAGGTACACATCAATAACATGTATATCACATATACCTTTGTTCACCTTGCCATCCTTCTTATCCGCCAAATACTTGGGGTAGTTTCGCTTCCAGTGAATAGTCCCTGTAACACCCCAAAAATTTGACCTTGTTTTATTAATTAAAATTTTGCCAGGAAATAAAATTTTTATTTTTCGGGATTTCTCCTTTGATTTCAGAACCCCTCTTCTCTTTAATATTGTGGTTTCTTACCTCAAGTGGAAACTTTCCAAAAATATTCTTGGACTTGTATGCCCTCTTTATGAAATCAATTCTTTATCAGTGGGTTTATTTGCATAATTATTTTTCATGAACTTTATTCTTTTAAAATGTTCTTTCATAAATTTGGAGCCCCTTTTTCACTGCAACCTTTTGATAAATGCATTCAAAAATTCCACCAAAATTTGGGGATGTCATGTGAGGCTTCCACATCACTTTTATGCAAAAATATCTTTTGGTTATTGGAGATTTTGAGCTCTACATCAATTTTTCAAATCTGGTCCAGTAGGTATTTTTGCACTGCAACCTATTTAAATATTCTTGTAAAAATTCTTCCAAGTGTTTGGAGATGTCAGTTGATGCTCATAACTCAGCTTCATGCAAAAACCCAGTGATGTTCTTTGGAAAATTTGAGTAAATCAACCTCATCTTCATTCTGGTCCAGTTTGGTGATTTGTACTGCAACTCTATTTTATTTTGCTCTAGTGCCCATGAGCTTTTTCCTACTTATAGTTCTCCCTACCAAACCCTTAAGTCCAGGAGATTGGACCCATTGGAGTATTTTTGGTGCTTGCAATGATAGCCTCTAGTTTCTGCCCAAAACTGGTTTTCTCAAAAACTTGCACTAACAAATTCCTGTTTTTGCCAAACTAACCTTACCCCCTCCTTTAGCTCCTAAAGAGACTAGGATCTGGAGAGTTTGGCCACCCCAAGAGTTGCCTAGATGCCCATGGCATTCTGTCGAACACCCTATGTGCAGGGGCAGTTTTGGCATGATCTCTAGTTTGCATTGTGGACTTGAGCCCCTGACCCATCCAGCATGTCCACTAACCTCCTGGCTATCCCTAACCCTGGCCTGCTAGCTACCAGCATCGCCCTAGCTCTCTAGCACGCGCTGGCTTTTCGTCGAACACCTGGTGTGCGTGCTCTGGGCGCGGCCAGAGCGCGCGTTTTGCACATGCGTGCGCTCGGGTCGACGCGTCCCGTCACTGGCCCCAGCTCGCCTGCGGAGCCGCGCCATGCACTCGCCCACTCACCGAAAACCTCCAAGCCGCACTGGCGCCCTACAGCGCCGCCGTCAGATGCTCCCTTGGCGGCACGCCGGCGTCGGCAGCGGGCTTTGCCGTGGGCGGCGCCGCCCAAACCACCCGCGCGCGCCAGCTGCCCCCTATGAATAGCCCGAGCCCATCCACTTGCTCGTCGGCACGCTTTTGTCGCCGCCACGACGCCCTGCAGCTACAGCACTGCGGTCGCCGGCGATCTTATCCACCACCGCGGGAGCCAGCCCCGTCGCGCTATAAAAGGGAGACCCCGAGCCCCTCCGAGCACTCAAGCAACCCCAGGCCTCCCCACTAGTGCCCCCTAGCCGCAGATTGACCGGAAGAAGCTTTCTTCCCTACCTCCGGCAAGTTCGGTCGCCGCCGCAATCCAGTGCAATACATCGCAGCCAGGCCCTCCCCCATCCATCCAGCATCACCAAACGCCTCCCCATAGCCTTGCGGAGCTGCCTAGCGCCTCATCCACGACCAAAGCCCACCATAGCCCGAAGCTCACTTTGCTCCCGAAGCCCCCTCCGCCGCGGAGCTCGCCGCCGGTGATTTCTTCCGTCCCCAACTGCCTAGCGCCCACCGGGAGGACCGCCCCGGTCTGGCGGATCCATCCCTGCCCTCGGGGCCCCGTGGGGAGCTGCCGTTCATCGACGGCGATCGCCGGAGCCCCGCCACCGTTCGGACAGAGAGAAAGGAGGGAGAGGGAGACCAGTCAAACCTGACCAGAGGGCCCCCCTGGACCCACTGTCAGTGACCCGCGCGGCCGCCCTCTCTGGTTAAGTGAAAGCGCAAAGTCCGGAGTACGTCTCCTCTGCTTCGAAAGCGTATTTTCCCCAAAGCGTTTTCCTTCTTCTGATTTTATTAAAACAGAACTTTGACTGATCTTTGACTGGCTATAACTTTTAAAAATAAAACTCCGAATGAGTTGATTTTTTTCCTACCTCTCTCAAATTTCATCTAGTTTATTTTAAGATTTATTTCAAAAATATTTGGGACAACTTTTTGTACTGTATTTGAAATGTGTGTTATTTGAATATTTCTCAAAATAGGATTTTGGAGAAAAGGCAACCTTCAAAAAAATGCACCCCCACATGCATACACTTGAAGGCAAGCATTCTGAACCCTGGCTTAATATTTTTGGATGTTGTTGATACGGTTACAACATCATCTTGACTTGGAGTATATGCTATTTTATGTGACGGTAAGATCATATGCATGAGTGCATAAATGGAGATTTCTTTGCTGTTATAAACGGATATGCTGGTGATAGTGATCATCCTCGTAAGCTTCTCATGCATGCCGGAAGGAAGTCGGGAAAGTCGTGGTCTTGGGTAGACGCGAGCTTGTCCCTAGTTCCTCGTTGAGACGAGTATGTCCGGTATGGCCTAGTGGGGCTTGATGAGTGTTAAGCTTATCTGTTATTGGAAATATTTTTGTTATGCTAATCATGCAGGGAACACTTGAACCTCCTGAGTCGGCCTTAGATCGAGTCTTGTCCAGTAACCCCCATACTTGCTTCGTACTACCACTTGTCCCTGCCATAGGTAGGGTACGGTTCAGTAAGTTGTCAACCCCTTTCTAGCACACACCGTACAGAGAGGCCGTGATGAGGGTCCCATGGCCATGGATTAAAGCCTGTCATCCGGTCCGGGGGCATGGGTGTTTCCGGTTGGGACCGAGAGGGGGGCACCCCTTAGAGCGCGCGATATAAATTTGATCCCATGCTACGTCGAGGTTGTAGCCTCCCCACTTAGAGTTTTGCTTGACAGGTGTTGTGGGTGATTCCAGACATCGGTAAGTTAAGCTGGTGTGTGCAGGTCAGGCGTGTTTTCAATTAAAAGACCGTAGACGGAAGTAGTCCCGATGGACTAAAGGAATCCGTTACCCGTGGGTAAAGAGTACACCCTCTGCAGAGATTATACATCTATTCGAATAGTCGTGTCCATGGTTAAGGACTACAGTCTGGGATAGGTCAAGTGTCGGTCTTAGTGTCGGTCTTCGGAGGAAAAACTGCTAAACCAGAACATTGATTATGAACTGTGACACATATGGATTGTGATTATTATTATTGTGGACTAACCATTTACTTTATTTGAATTATTGAGTATCCCTGGGACGGTTCTACCTCCTGGATATTCACTGTGATTATCCCCTATAGGCCCTTTATGTGGCGTCGCATAGACGCCTGACTGTGGCATGCTTGTTATTTATTTATTCTTTATAAGCCCTTTATGTGGCGTCGCATAGACGCCCGACTGTGGCATGCTTGTTATTTATTTATTCTTTATAAGCCCTTTATGTGGCGTCGCATAGACGCCCGACTGTGGCATGCTTGTTATTTATTTATTTATTTATTTATTTTTTATAAGCCCTTTATGTGGTGTCGCATAGACGCCCGACTGTGGCATGCTTGTTATTTATTTATTCTTTATAAGCCCTTTATGCGGTGTCGCTCAGACGCCCGACTGCGGCATTGTTAATTTATTTGCCCCCTTTTTGAGGAGTCATTTCAGACACTCGATCACTACACTCTATTTCTATATTGCATATTCATATTTTACTTGCATGCGTGCATCATAAATTTTGTTTACCTCGTGACTGACGTTATGGTCATAGAATATTTTCGGAGCATGATTACTCCTTGTTATATTATACCCGTGTTCTAAATGTTTGCGAGTACATTCAAACGTACTCACTGGCTTGTCCCTGGCTATTGTCTTGGTCAGATTTCTTGCGTGGAGAAGAGCGTTACGACGACAGCCCTGGAACCCATGTAAAGGTGATAGCAGCCTCGCGAAGATAGGAGTTATCCTGGTCAGCTGTTCTTGTGGGAAATGGAGTCCCATAGACGCAGATGAACCTCAAACCGCTTCCGCCATCAACCACTAGAAACCAAGTGTTGTACTCATAGGCCACAATGGTCTTGTACTACATATTTTTGTACTTTGCTTGGAATTCTTGTATCAAGTTGGTGCCTCATCAGCTAACAGTAATCCTGGGGCTGGTGAGCACAAGGGCCATTTTCTGGGAATCAATATCCCGAAAACCCGGTCCTGACAGTCCCTTTGCAGTAGAAGCACTCAGTCTCAGGCTTAGGTCCAGACTTGGGCTTCTTCACTTGAGCAGCAACTTGCTTGCCGTTCTTCTTGAAGTTCCCCTTCTTCCCTTTACCCTTTTTCTTGAAACTGGTGGTCTTGTTGACCATCAACACTTGATGCTCTTTCTTGATTTCTACCTCCGCAACCTTTAGCATCGCGAAGAGCTCGGGAATTGTCTTATCCATCCCTTGCATATTATAGTTCATCACGAAGCTCTTGTAGCTTGGTGGCAGTGATTGAAGAATTCTGTCAATGACACTATCATCCGTAAGATTAACTCCCAGTTGAATCAAGTGATTGTTATACCCAGACATTTTGAGTATATGCTCACTGACAGAACTATTCTCCTCCATCTTGCAGCTGTAGAACTTATTGGAGACTTCATATCTCTCAATCCGGGCATTTGCTTGAAATATTAACTTCAACTCCTGGAACATCTCATATGCTCCATGATGTTCAAAACGTCGTTGAAGTCCCGGTTCTAATCCATAAAGCATGGCACACTGAACTATCGAGTAGTCATCAGGTTTGCTCTGCCAGACGTTCATAACATCTGGTGTTGCTCCTGCAGCAGGTTTGGCACCTAGCAGTGCTTCCAGGACGTAATTCTTATGTGCAGCAATGAGGATAATCCTCAAGTTACGGACCCAGTCCGTGTAATTGCTACCATCATCTTTCAACTTTGCTGTCTCAAGGAACGCATTAAAATTCAACGGAACAACAACACGGGCCATCTATGTACAATAACATAGACATGCAAAATACTATCAGGTACTAAGTTCATGATAAAATAAAGTTCAATTATTCCAATTACTTAAGAACTCCCACTTAGATAGACATCCCTCTAATCATCTAAGTGATCACGTGATCCATATCAACTAAACCATGTCCGATCATCACGTGAGATGGAGTAGTTTTCAATGGTGAACATCACTATGTTGATCATATCTACTATATGATTCACGCTCGACCTTTCGGTTTCAGTGTTCCGAGGCCATATCTGCATATGCTAGGCTCGTACCCGAGTATTCCGCATGTGCAAAACAGGCTTGCACCCGTTGTATGTGAACGTAGAGCTTATCACACCCGATCATCACGTGGTGTCTCGGCACGACGAACTTTCGCAACGGTGCATACTCAAGAACACTTATACCTTGAAATTTAGTGAGAGATCATCTTATAATGCTACCGTCGATCTAAGCAAAATAAGATGCATAAAAGATAAACATCACATGCAATCAATATAAGTGATATGATATGGCCATCATCATCTTGTGCCTTTGATCTCCATCTCCAAAGCATCGTCATGATCACCATCGTCACCGGTGCGACACCTTGATCTCCATCGTAGCATCATTGTCGTCTCGCCAACTATTGCTTCTACGACTATCCCTACCGCTTAGTGATAAAGTAAAGCAATTACATGGTGATTGCATTTCATACAATAAAGCGACAACCATATGGCTCCTGCCAGTTGCCGCTAACTCTGTTACAAAACATGATCATCTCATACAATAAAATTTAGCATCATGTCTTGACCATATCACATCACAACATGCCCTGCAAAAACAAGTTAGACGTCCTCTACTTTGTTGTTGCAAGTTTTACGTGGCTGCTACGGGCTGAGCAAGAACCGTTCTTACCTAAGCATCAAAACCACAATGATATTTCGTCAAGTATGTGATGTTTTAACCTTCACAAGGACCGGGTGTAGTCACACTCGATTCAACTAAAGTTGGAGAAACTGACACCCGCCAGCCACCTGTGTCCAAAGCATGTCGGTAGAACCAGTCTCGCGCAAGCGTACGCGTAATGTCGGTCCGGGCTGCTTCATCCAACAATACCGCCGAATCAAAGTATGACATGCTGGTAAGCAGATGACTTGCATCGCCCACAACTCATTTGTGTTCTACTCGTGCATATAACATCAACGCATAAACCTGGCTCAGATGCCACTGTTGGGGAACATAGTAATTTCAAAAAAATTCCTACGCACACGCAAGATCATGGTGATGCATAGCAACGAGAGGGGAGAGTGTCGTCCACGTACCCTCGTAGACCGTAAGCGGAAGCGTTATGAGAACGCGGTTGATGTAGTCGTACGTCTTCATGATCCGACCAATCCAAGTACCGAACGCACGGCACCTCCGAGTTCAGCACACCTTCAGCTCGGTGACGTCCCACGAACTCACGATCCAGCAGAGCTTCGCGGGAGAGTTCCGTCAGCACAACGGCGTGATGACGGTGATGATGATGCTACCGACGCAGGGCTTCGCCTAAGCACCGCTACGATATGACCGAGGTGGATTATGGTGGAGGGGGGCACCACACACGGCTAAAAGATCAACTGATCAACTTGTCTGTCTATGGGGTGCCCCCCTCCCCCGTATATAAAGGAGTGGAGGAGGGGGAGGGGCCGGCCCTCCTAGGCGCGCCCCAAGGGGAGTCCTACACCCACCCAACCCTTCCAGGAGTAGGAGTTGGAGAGAGGGAAGGAGGAGAGAGGGGGAAGGAAAGGGGGGCGCCGCCCCCTGAAAGAACATGCGGTGCCCCCATGTTTGGTTTTGGTAATTGATGACAATCTCTATGGACTAATGGTTGCCTTGAGTTATATTTGAAGGTTTTGTCCATAGGCATTTCTTGAAGTCCATGTGTTGGTTTCAAGGAGTTTATGTGTTGACCAAGGTGCTATTAAGGAATTATCCAAAGATTGGTCTTGTGAGTGTTGAGCTTATTGCAAGCATGTCTTGAAGAAGAAGATTGTGTGATCATTCATGTTTACCTTCAAGACATCATCCAAACGAAGAGAGTTGGAAAGATTCAAGGTTGATCAAGACTAAGTCAAGAGTGAATCAAGTTGATCAACTCACAAAGCGTAAAGGATGTACCGAGAGGGATCAAGTGATCCCATGGTATGGTAAGCATTGTCCATTGCACTTTGTGTACTGACCCATGGTCTATGTGAGAGTTCTATGTGGGGTTAGGTACGTGTCCATGGGCTTGCGTCAAGAGGAAGATATCATACAACCCATGGAAAGGATGACATCAAGTGGTGATCGTCATCAAGATTGCCGTGTGCAAGTTCAGGTGGAGCATCACGAAGAGATCAAGTGCTTGAAGCTTGCCATCCATTGTGGTGTCAATGGACTTGTGAAGATGTGCCGAAGAGTGGCTCACCCATAGTGGAGTATGGGGGAGCAATCATCTAGTCTTAATCGAGCCAACGCAATCAAGAAAGGTGGTCCAACTTGAGGGAGTCAAGATCATCATCATCTAGCTCAAGTGGACCATGTGCAAGGCAAAGGTTTGCCCTTGATAGGTTTTCTATTTTACCGGTCTCATGGTGGTAGTTGGGAGACCGGGTTATAGGATCGTTTGTCGTACTATCAAGGGGGGCTCTCAAGTTGGTAGCTTGATCGTATCGTTAGTAGAGAGCTCAAACCATTGCATCCTTGCATCATGTTTCTTGGTTCTTGTTTGGTTCTCTTTGTGAGTCTTAGTGCTTATGGTCATCTTGATGACAAGCTTGAGTTCATCGAAAACGGAGTTTGCATGCGTCTTCTATGATGTTTTCGGTGTTGGAGGTTTTACCGGTCTTATCCGAGGAAGGGTTCTCACCATTTTATTTTGGGCCTTTTCTCATTTGCTTATTATTGGTATTTCTATCAAGATTTTGTTAGCCCTTGTCGCTAGCTTTCCAACAAACTTGGTTTCGTCGAATTCGGCGTCCGTTTGCAGAAGTTGTGTCAGTTTTGGTGTCCTTAAAAGGGGCTACTGCGGATGTAATTTTTTAGTACCGCTGTTGGGAGCGGTACTACCGCGACTACTTCCGTGGCTACTTCCGCTCCAGACCAAAAACTCGTCACTAGTGCAGCGGTGGTAGGCGCGGATGAATTTTTTTAGTACCGCTACCCTTAGAAGTAGGTCAAGCGGTACTACCGCTCCGACGGTTCTTCTGGCCTTTTTGCCTCCTCTCTGTTGTGTTTCAAAGGGCTACTACCGCCCTAGCGGTAGTACCGCTCCTTGGAGCGGTAGTACCGCTCGGTGCGGGCTGTGAGCATAACGGTTGTTTTTTTCCCACCTATAAAGGGGGGTCTTCTTCCCCAATGAACCTTATCCTTTGAGCTCGTGTTCTTCCCCCATTGTTGACCTTCTTCGAGCTTGCTAACTCTCAATCCCTCCATGGATTCTTGCTAGTTTTGAGGGAAATGAGAGAAGAGATCTAGATCCACATTTCCACCAATCACTTTCTCCTCTATGTGAGGGGAACCCATTGGATCTAGATCTTGGAGTTCTTGGTGTTCTCCTTCTTGTTCTTCCTCTCATCTTCCTCCCTAGCATTAGTTGCTTTGGTGGGATTTGAGAGAGAAGGATTTGGGCACTCCGTGGGCCCTTGCCATTGCATTTGGTGCATCGGTTTGAGTTCTCCACGGTGATACGTGGAAGTGAAGTTTGAGAAGCTTATTACTCTTGGGTGTTTGGGCACCCTAGAGCTTGTTCCTCTTGGGTGCCTTGGCGCCCTAGACAGTTGGTGTTGTTCGGAGCTCAAACATTGTGGTGTAAAGCTCCGGGCAAGCGTCGGGGTCTCCAATTAGGTTATGGAGATCGCCTCGAGCAATTTGACGGGTACCGGTGACCGCCCCCAAAGGTTGCCAAAGTGTACGTGTTCGGTGACCGCCCCCAAGGGTTGCCATTTGTACGGGTTCGGTGACCGCCCTCAAGGGTCCCTTAGTGGAATCACGGCATCTTGCATTGTGCGAGGGCGTGAGGAGATTACGGTGGCCCTAGTGGCTTCTTGGGGAGCATTGTGCCTCCACACCGCTCCAAACGGAGATTAGCATCCGCAAGGGTGTGAACTTCGGGATACATCGTCGTCTCCGCGTGCCTCGGTTATCTCTTACCCGAGCTCTTTACTTATGCACTTTACTTTGTGATAGCCATATTGTTTCTTGTCATATATCTTGCTTTCACCTAGTAGTTTATCTTGCTTAGCATAAGTTGTTGGTGCACATAGGTGAGCCTAGTTGTTGTAGGTTTTGTACCTGGCAAATTAACCGCTAGGTTTATTCCGCATTTGTTCAAGCCTTAACCGTAATTATTTTAAAGCGCCTATTCACCCCCCTCCAGGCGACATCCACGATCTTTCAATTGGTATCAGAGCCTCGTCTCTCTTTGTTAGGCTTAACCGCCTAGAGAGTAAAGATGTCGACTAGGGGATTAGGATTCTCTGACACTCTTAGTTTCGATGGCACAAATTTTGATGTTTGGGTAATTCACATACTTAATCTCTTTAGGGTCATGGACCCAAATTTAGAGCGAATTGTAGATATGGGTTTTTCTCCTCCAAAGGATCCCCAAAGATTATCTTTAGAGGATGAGAAAAACTCTTATCTCAATGCTCAAGCTTCTAATGTGATTTTCGATGCTTTGAGCAATGTAGTTATATTTCAACTCATGCCGTTCCGGGATGCTCATGAGTTGTGGACAAAGCTTCAAGATAAATATGGTGTGTCCAAGATTTGTGGGGATGATTATTCTCCCTCCTCCTCCGGCCGTTTTTCCTTCTCAACTTCTTCTACTTCACCTACATGTGGATTTCCACAAGGTAATGTTATGGTGAGTAGTGTTGGTCATTGCAATGATGATAGTGTGCTTATCGTTGATGACTCTTCATCACTATCTTGTTGCAATGCTCCATCTTTGGACTTTAACACTTCGTGCACCTTACATGTTTCACATGGTTGTGTTGATAGTCCGTGCATATCATGTAGAAATTGCTTGAATAAATCTCATAATGATATGCTTTCTATATCTCGTTGCCATGATAAAAATGCATGTATTTCCTCGAGTTGTTGTGCTAACAATGTAGAGGAAACCCAACACTCCATGGAACAAGATGTGGTCTCAAATGGTGTTTCAAGGGATCCTACATCATCATCTATTGCTTTATTCCTTATGGCTAAGGCTTCAAAGGTATCTCCTACTTTGAACCCCTATATGTCTCTTGATGATGATGTTAATGCTAATGATGATGAGGATAATGATGAAGAGAATGATAATGTTGCCTCCTTAAAAATTAAGGGGGAAATGATTTTTAAAGCTCTTCATAAAATAAAATTTCTTGTTCCAACTTCATGGAAATCATGTCCATTGCCATTGAGGGCAAGAAATATATTGAGGAGTTGGAATCTCATCTCGAGGAGCATGAGGTCACCATTGAAAAGATGGAAGGTCATGAGCGTGATTACGCTAATGAGATTGCGGACCTCTCTCAAGCTGTTGAACTTGAACAAACCACCAAGGAATCTCTTGAGGAGACTTTTGCTCTAGAATTATCTAGAGTGAAGGAATCTCATGATAGAGATCTTAAGGTGGCCAATGTTTTCGAAACTAAAAATGAGAAGCTTGAAGTTGCGCATGCTAAACTTCTTGAGGACTTTGGGCACCTCGAAAATGGCTCAAGAGTCATTAAGAGTGAGCTCATCAAACTCACCGAGTCTCATGCACAACTTAAAGCTTCATATTCAAAAGAGCTTGCCAAGTTGCCTTCTCCTCTTGCTATTATTGATGATGCTTGTGCTACTAACTCTATTGCTTGTGAAGCATCCATTTTGAAGGAAAATGCTGAGCTTCAGACTCAACTTGAGTTGCTATCTAGCAATTATGGGAAATTGGAAGAAAGCCAGGAAAAGCTTTCAAGATCTCATGATGATCTTCTAGTATCCCATAATGTGCTAAAGATAGCTCATGAGGCCATGATTGCTAAGGTAACATCTAGTGAGCCTCATGTGGATACTAGCACCACTTCTAGTCAAAATACTATATTGCCATGTGCTAGTCCTTGTAATTCTTCTACTCACAATGTTGGTACATCTTGTGATGAATTTCTTTCCTTGCCTTGTTGCTCTAACGATGAAGCTTATACTTCCTCTAGTACTTGTGTTGAGACTAACCATGTAGAGGAAATCAAAGAGCTCAAGGCCCAAGTCACTTCTTTGAAGAAAGACTTGGAAAAGGGTCATGAAGGGAAATCCACACTCAACAATATCTTGAGTGTGCAAAAATCCCCCAATGACAAAGGTGGACTTGGATTCAACTCCATTAAGAAGAACAAGTCCAAGATGAATAAGAAGAAGGGCCAAGAACAAGTCAAGAATTCGGCCAAGATTGTTTGCTTCAAGTGCAAAATTGAAGGGCATCATGTTAGATCTTGCCCTTTGAAGAAGAAGGCCATTAGTGACAAGCAACAAGGGAAGCGGCCACAAGTTCACTCTCATTCTCAACCTCAAGTTGAAGAAAGGCCTCTTCCCAAGAAAACTCAAGCTAATGCTTCTCAAGTTGAGAAATCAAGTGAGAAGAAAGTAAAGAGTAGACGTTGCTACCTATGTCGTGAAAAAGGTCACGTCGCTTCTTCATGCACGAATGGTACCTTATCCAACCCTATTCTAATTGATGATATCTATTCTCTTGGGAAGGATAAGGTTGGCAATGTGTTTGCCAAATTTGTTGGTACTCAAAGTGGTGTCAAGAAAAGAACCATTTGGGTAGCCAAGCCTATTGTGACTAACCTCTTAGGACCCAACTTGGTTGGGGACCAACTAGCTCATACTTGATCAATAGGTGATGTTGGAGGTCATTGGAGACTTGGCTACATTATGAAGAATTAAGGGGACTTCATCATTCTTATTGTCTCAAGCCAAGTCAATTGGGTTATCAAGTTTCTATGTTATATCCAATGTGCCTCCTTGCGGTAACTTGTACTTAAATTGTTTACATTGAAAGTTACTTGCCCCTTTGCATGTTTTGGTTTTGTTCCTTGCATGTGTTTGTATATGTTGTGTCTCCAAATTGCTTATCTTGAGTAATCAAGTATATGTATGTTGGTTTCCACTTCATGTACATGTGTGTCGTACGTTGAGCCTTTATGCATCTTGTTTGTATCTTAGTTGGCTCTTGTGAGAGATTAATTGAATATCCCATTATGGGGGAGTGATGTGCTTTGTACACCTCACAATCCTATAAATGTGTGTACATGAGGAATACCATCTAGTATTGATATTACAAGATTATCTAGTCGCTATGTGGTATGTCTTCTCATGAGAAATTCAAATTCTAAATTGTCCATTAATTATCTCTTGTTGGATCGTTATTTTTCCTCTTGTTTATCTTTAATTGGTATCACATTATGGGGGAGTAATATGCTATGTGTATATTACTAGCCTAGAAAATGTGTACATTTGAGATATTGTCACCTAGAATTGATATTGTAAATTATCTTGTTCCTACATGGCATGTTAGCTCTACAAGTTTCAATTTGCTTGTGTTTGGAGTGAAGATGATGTTGGCTATCCTTGCTATCTACCACCGGGAATTATTTCCAAATACTTCTTGTCTTTTGACAATTGGTACACACTTACGTGTGGTAGAAATTTTTGATCATCTTCAAGTTGGCGTTTGCTTTTTATTTGCCTTATCTCTTGCCAAGTTTGTGTCAACTCCCATTGCCTTCCGTGCCACTTGAGGATCTTGTTGTTTTCTTGATCTTGTCTAGTGTTTTCCTTGATATAGTGAACGTGGTGATCCTACCTTGTGCATTTTGTATTCAAATGCAAATTCTCTATAATGCACAACTCGTGGGGGAGCTATCCTATTTTCTATAAAACACTAAACTTGTGATCCATTTTAAGTGTGTGTTGGTGGACGGCAAGCCGTTTCTTTTTGGTACTTGTGCCATCATGAAACTTTGTAGAGAGCTTGGTTTGTTTGGAACCATCCTCTCTTTTGGGAGTTTGATATCATTTTGTGGGTTCCAATGGATATCTCATTCCTTGATGTATCTTTTAATGATATCTTCCAAGTGATGATTTCTCCATTTGGTATTCTTTTCACTTGGTATTTCCTTGTATTTTGGTATCGGTTCTTGAAAGTCTTGAGCATGCATATTAACTTCATGTAGTTTCCTTGGCATGCTTTCTCTCTTTGACCCAATATATAGGGGAAACTCCACCAAGTCTCAAATTGGATGAGATGTGCATGAATTTCATTTCCATATCTATATGCAAATAATTATGTGGAGTTTGTCCTATGTATTGTTGGTGTTTCTAACTCTTTGGTCCCAATGAGTTTGGGTACCATTTTGTTTGTGTTGTTGTTCTAGGAAAAATTGGAGATGCATTGGATGCTCGGCTCACTCACAAGGAAGGTGGTGTCATCACGTGCTTATTGGAGTCAATCTAGGATGCTCAATGAACTACTATCTATTACCTTCAATTGGTTTCTTCTAAATCCTTCCAATAATATCTCGGTAACAAGTATCTAGTCATGCATTCTTTTCTTGCATTCAACCTTATGTAGGTTGCATCTTGGCATGATAGTCATTCCATCTTGTGATACTTGTTTCCTTTCTCAAAGCATCTCAACGATGATCTCATGTTGCTAGTTGTGATGTCTTTGATGGTTGTGTGGTAGGAATTCATCTATATACAATAAGAGCATATCTAGCCATGTGCTATGCTTCCAAGCAAATATCTTATTGGTATATCTATGACTTCCTCTCGGATATCTTGTTCCTTCGTGTTGTAACTATTCTGGGTGTACATCCTTCTTTGTAGATATATATCATCATGATTTCGTCTACCTAGAATCTTATACACTTGAGAGAAGTTGCATATCTAGATGATATCCTTTCTTTCACGTCCACCTTGTCTTTCTTTTGTTTTTTTTCTTTGGTGGCCCCGTGAAAGATTTTGCCTTGAGTGCGTGTCTTATCTCGTTGCATCTTGATGCACTCTTTTGTGGTGAAGATTATTTTCCTCATGCTTATCTCTACGAGGCTTTTGCCATCTTAATTGGTATCCCTCGTCTTGATGAGGCTTTCACCTTCTATCTTCACCATGGGTTGTAACAAGTGTTGGTTATTCATTTTGCATTTTTAGTGTGCTTGTGAACCCTTTTGCTTGGTGTGTGTGGGGAGAACATGTCATGCACCTTGTATCTCCACTATCCAAGACTATGTTGATGCTTAATGCTCATCCGTACATTAGTCTTCTCAAGTGCTTTGCCATGACTCACACACATCATTTTGGTTGAGTCTACTCTTAAATTGCCTCTTTTACATGTTGCTCAACCATGTGTTTGTTGCTTGTGCTAGGCTTTGTTTTCTACATGCTCACTTTCTCTTGTTGTGAGTTTCTATTGATTTTCGAGGAGTGATGATCCTATTTTGTGCACTTGGTATGCTAATGCAAATATTCTAAGGATTGCACCAGTCATGGGGAGCTTCACTAGTGTCTTTAGAACACTCCGTTGCTCTCTTGCACTTGCCGTGAGGTTCTATTGATCTTGGGGGAGACGATCCTATTTTGTGCTCGGTGTATCCAATTACAAAACTAAATTGTGCACAAATCATGGGGAGCTTCTCTAGATTCTCTAGAACACTCCTTTGCTCATATCGTAATATCTTTTATTCATGTGGCACATAGCATCATTGGTCTAGTTGGTTCAATTGGTATCTTTTGGTAGCTTGCTTCAATTGGTATCTTTTGATTGCTTGTTTCTCTCTTTGTTAGGTCTTTGTGCCATATCATTCTTTTGCAATCTTTGGGCCTCAATATAGTTTGTCTTCCTCCATGTATTTACCGTTGGACATGTGTATTGCATTCCACTCTCTTGTTGAGAAATACACAATTTATGGAGGAACACTTTTTATATTGGCCTTCTAAGCTTTTCACCCATTTTGGCAATCGATGCCAATGGGGGAGGAGTTTCAGAGAGTTTTGTTCCTAAGCATTTGCATCCCATTCTCATGCATCATTGGTTGTTGCATTGCATGGTGATGCATAATTCCTTGTATAAACTCTCTTGAAAGTGATTGTCATCAATTACCAAAATGGGGGAGATTGAAAGAACATGCGGTGCCCCCATGTTTGGTTTTGGTAATTGATGACAATCTCTATGGACTAATGGTTGCATTGAGTTATATTTGAAGGTTTTGTCCATAGGCATTTCTTGAAGTCCATGTGTTGGTTTCAAGGAGTTTATGTGTTGACCAATGTGCTATTAAGGAATTATCCAAAGATTGGTCATGTGAGTGTTGAGCTTATTGCAGGCATGTCTTGAAGAAGAATATTGTGTGATCATTCATGTTTACCTTTAAGACATCATCCAAACGAAGAGAGTTGGAAACATTCAAGGTTGATCAAGACTAAGTCAAGAGTGAATCAAGCTGATCAACTCATAAAGCGTAAAGGATGTACCGAGAGGGATCAAGTGATCCCATGGTATGGTAAGCATTGTCCATTGCACTTTGTGTACTGACCCATGGTCTATGTGAGAGTTCTATGTGGGGTTAGGTACGTGTCCATGGGCTTGCGTCAAGAGGAAGATATCATACAACCCATGGAAAGGATGACATCAAGTGGTGATCGTCATCAAGATTGCCGTGTGCAAGTTCAGGTGGAGCATCACGAAGAGATCAAGTGCTTGAAGCTTGCCATCCATTGTGGTGTCAATGGACTTGTGAAGATGTGCCGAAGAGTGGCTCACCCATAGTGGAGTATGGGGGAGCAATCATCTAGTCTTCATCGAGCCAACGCAATCAAGAAAGGTGGTCCAACTTGAGGGAGTCAAGATCGTCATCATCTAGCTCAAGTGGACCATGTGCAAGGCAAAGGTTTGCCCTTGATGGGTTTTCTATTTTACCGGTCTCATGGTGGTAGTTGGGAGACCGGGTTATAGGATCATTTGCCGTACTATCAAGGGGGGCTCTCAAGTTGGTAGCTTGATCGTATCGTTAGTAGAGAGCTCAAACCATTGCATCCTTGCATCATGTTTCTTGGTTCTTGTTTGGTTCTCTTTGTGAGTCTTAGTGCTTATGGTCATCTTGATGACAAGCTTGAGTTCATCGAAAACGGAGTTTGCATGCGTCTTCTATGATGTTTTCGGTGTTGGAGGTTTTACCGGTCTTATCCGAGGAAGGGTTCTCACCATTTTATTTTGGGCCTTTTCTCATTTTTTTTATTATTGGTATTTCTATCAAGATTGTGTTAGCCCTTGTCGCTAGCTTTCCAACAAACTTGGTTTCGTCGAATTCGGAGTCCGTTTGCAGAAGTTGTGTCAGTTTTGGTGTCCTTAAAAGGGGCTGCTGCGGATGTATTTTTTTAGTACCGCTCTTGGGAGCGGTACTACCGCTTGGAGCGGTACTACCGCAACTACTTCCATGGCCACTTCCGCTCCAGACCAAAAACTCGTCACTAGTCCAGCGGTGGTAGGTGCGGATGTAATTTTTTAGTACCGCTCACAAGCAGTAGTACCACTACCCTTAGCAGTAGTACCGCTACCCCTAGCGGTAGTACCGAGAGGTCAAGCGGTACTACCGCTCCGACGGTTCTTCTGGCCTTTTTGCCTCCTCGCTGTTGTGTTTCAAAGGGCTACTACCGCCCTAGCGGTAGTACTGCTCCTTGGAGCGGTAGTACCGCTCGGTGCGGGCTGTGAGCATAACGGTTGTTTTTTTTCACCTATAAAAGGGGGTCTTCTTCCCCAATGAACCTTATCCTTTGAGCTCGTGTTCTCCCCCCATTGTTGACCTTCTTCGAGCTTGCTAACTCTCAATCCCTCCATGGACTCTTGCTAGTTTTTGAGGGAAAAGAGAGAGGAGATCTAGATCCATATTTCCACCAATCACTTTCTCCTCTATGTGAGGGAACCCGTTGGATCTAGATCTTGGAGTTCTCCTTCTTGTTCTTCCTCTCATCTTCCTCCCTAGCATTAGTTGCTTTGGTGGGATTTGAGAGAGAAGGATTTGGGCACTCAGTGTCCCTTGCCATTACATTTGGTGCATCGGTTTGAGTTCTCCACGGTGATACGTGGAAGTGAAGTTTGAGAAGCTTATTACTCTTGGGTGTTTGGGCACCCTAGAGCTTGTTCCTCTTGGGTGCCTTGGCGCCCTAGACGGTTGGTGTTGTTCGGAGCTCAATCATTGTGGTGTAAAGCTCCGGGCAAGCGTCGGGGTCTTCGATTAGGTTGTGGAGATCGCCCCGAGCAATTTGACGGGTACCGGTGACCGCCCCCAAAGGTTGCCAAAGTGTACGGGTTCGGTGACAGCCCCAAGGGTTGCTACTTGTACGGGTTCGGTGACCGCCCTCAAGGGTCCCTTAGTGGAATCACGCCTTGCATTGTGCGAGGGTGTGAGGAGATTACGGTGGCCCTAGTGGCTTCTTGGGGAGCATTGTGCCTCCACACCGCTCCAAACGGAGATTAGCATCCGCAAGGGTGTGAACTTCGGGATACATCTGTTGGGGAACGTAGTAATTTCAAAAAAAATTCCTACGCACACACAGGATCATGATGATGCATAGCAACGAGAGGGGAGAGTGTGTCCACGTACCCTCGAAGACCGAAAGCGGAAGCGTTAGCACAACGCGGTTGATGTAGTCGTACGTCTTCACGATCCGACCGATCCAAGTACCGAACGCACGGCACCTCCGAGTTCAACACACGTTCAGCTCGATGACGTCCCACGAAGTCCGATCCAGCAGAGCTTCGAGGGAGAGTTCCGTCAGCACGACGGTGTGATGACGGTGATGATGATGCTACCGACGCAGGGCTTCACCTAAGCACCGCTACGATATGATCGAGGTGGATTATGGTGGAGGGGGGCACCGCACACGGCTATGAGATCAAGAGATCAATTGTTGTGTCTCCAAGGGATGCCCCCCTCCCCGTATATAAAGGAGTGCAGGAGGGGGAGGGCCGGCCCACTCTATGGCGCGCCCTAGGGGAGTCCTACTCCCACCGGGAGTAGGATTCCCCCTTTCCTAGTAGAACTAGGAGCCCTTCCAAGTAGTAGGAGTAGGAGAGAAGGAAAGGGAAAAGAGAAGAGAAGGAAGGAGGGGGCACCGCCCCTCCCCCTAGTCCAATTCGGACTGAGCATTGGGGGGGCAGCCTCCCCTCTCTCTTTCCCATAAAGCCCAATAAGGCCCATATACTCCCCGGCGAATTCCCGTAACTCTCCGGTACTCCGAAAAATACCTGAATCACTCGGAACCTTTCTGATGTCCGAATATAGTCGTCCAATATATCGATCTTTACGTCTCGGCCATTTCGAGACTCCTCGTCATGTCCCCGATCTCATCCGGGACTCCGAACTACCTTCGGTACATCAAATCACATAAACTCATAATACAATCGTCACCGAAACTTTAAGCGTGCGGACCCTATGGGTTCGAGAACTATGTAGACATGACCAAGACACGTCTCCGGTCAATAACCAATAGCGGAACCTGGATGCTAATATTGGTTCCCACATATTCTACGAAGATCTTTATCGGTCAGACCGCATAACAACATATGTTGTTCCCTTTGTCATCGGTATGTTACTTACCCGAGATTCGATAGTCGGTATCTCAATACCTAGTTCAATCTCGTTACCGGCAAGTCTCTTTACTCGTTCCGTAATACATCATCCCGCAACTAACTCATTAGTTGCAATGCTTGCAAGGGTTAAGTGATGTGCATTACCGAGGGGGCCCAAAGATACCTCTCCGACAATCGGAGTGACAAATCCTAATCTCGAAATACGCCAACCCAACAAGTACCTTCGGAGACACCTGTAGAGCACCTTTATAATCACCCAGTTACGTTGTGACGTTTGGTAGCACACAAAGTGTTCCTCCGGTAAATGGGAGTTGCATAATCTCATAGTCATAGGAACATGTATAAGTCATGAAGAAAGCAATAGCAACATACTAAACGATCAAGTGCTAAGCTAACGGAATGGGTCAAGTCAATCACATTATTCCCCTAATGATGTGATCCCGTTAATCAAATGAATACTCATGTCCATGGCTAGGAAACTCAACCATCTTCGATTAACGAGCTAGTCAAGTAGAGGCATACTAGTGACACTCTGTTTGTCTATGTATTCACACATGTATTATGTTTCCGGTTAATACAATTCTAGCATGAATAATAAACATTTATCATGATATAAGGAAATAAATAATAACTTTATTATTGCCTCTAGGGCATATTTCCTTCAGTCTCCCACTTGCACTAGAGTCAATAATCTAGTTCACATCACCATGTGATTTAACATCAATAGTTCACATCTTTATGTGGTTAACACCCATAGTTCACATCGACATGTAACCAACACCCAAAGGGTTTACTAGAGTCAGCAATCTAGTTCACATCGCTATGTGATTAACACCCAAAGAGTATTAAGGTGTGATCATGTTTTGCTTGTGAGATAATTTTAGTCAACGGGTCTGTCACATTCAGATCCGTAAGTATTTTGCAAATTTCTATGTCTACAATGCTCTGCACGGAGCTACTCTAGCTAATAGCTCCCACTTTCAATATGTATCTAGATCGAGACTTAGAGTCATCCAGATCGGTGTCAAAACTTGCATCGACGTAACTCTTTACGACGAACTCTTTATCACTTCCATAACCGAGAAATATTTCCTTATTCCACTATGGATAATTTTGACCGCTGTCTAGTGATCTACTCCTAGATCACTATTGTACCCTCTTGTCAAACTCCTGGTGAGGTACACAATAGGTCTGGTACACAGCATAGCATACTTTATAGAACCTATGACTGAGGCATAGGGAATGACTTTCATTCTCCTTCTATCTTCTGCCGTGGTCGGGCTTTGAGTCTTACTCAATTTCACACCTTGTAACACAGGCAAGAACTCTTTCTTTCACTGTTCCATTTTGAACTACTTCAAAATCTTGTCAAGGTATGTACTCATTGAAAAAACTTATCAAGCGTCTTGATCTATCTCTATAGATCTTGGTGCTCAATATGTAAGCAGCTTCGCCGAGGTCTTTCTTTGAAAAACTCCTTTCAAACACTCCTTTATGCTTTACAGAAAATTCTACATCATTTCCGATCGACAATATGTCATTCACATATATTTGTCAGAAAGGCTGTAGTGCTTCCACTCACTTTCTTGTAAATACAGGCTTCACCACAAGTCTGTATAAAACTATATGCTTTGATCAACTCATCAAAGCGTATATTCCAACTCCGAGATGCTTGCACCAGTCCATAGATGGATCGCTGGAGCTTGCACATTTTGTTAGCACCTTTAGGATCGACAAAACCTTCTGGTTGCATCATATACAACTCTTCTTTAAGAAATCCATTAAGGAATGTAGTTTTGACAACCATTTGCCAGATTTCATAAAATGTGGCAATTTGCTAACGTGATTCGGACAGACTTAAGCATCGCTACGAGTGAGAAAATCTCATTGTAGTCAACACCTTGAACTTTGTCAAAAACCTTTTTTTGACAAGTCTAGCTTTGTAGATAGTAATACTACTATCAGCGTCCGTCTTCCTCTTGAAGATCCATTTATTTTCTATGGCTTGCCGATCATCAGGCAAGTCAACCAAAGTCCACACTTTGTTCTCGTACATGGATCCCATCTCAGATTTCATGGCCTCAAACCATTTTGCGGAATCTGGGCTCATCATCGCTTCCTCATAGTTCATAGGTTCGTCATGGTCCAGAACAGGATTACCGTACCACTCTGGTGCAGATCTCACTCTGGTTTACCTACGAGGTTCAGTAGTAACTTGATCTGAAGTTACATGATCATCATCATTAGCTTCCTCACTAATTGGTGTAGGTGTCACAGGAACCGGTTTCTGTGATGAACTACTTTCCAATAAGGGAGCAGGTATAGTTACCTCATCAAGTTCTACTTTTCTCCCACTCACTTCTTTCGAGAGAAACTCCTTCTCTAGAAAGGATCCATTCTTAGCAACAAATGTCTTGCCTTCAGATCTGTGATAGAAGGTGTACCCAACTGTCTCCTCTGGGTATCCTATGAAGACACATTTCTCCGATTTGGGTTTGAGCTTATCTGGATGAAACTTTTTCACATAAGCATCGCAACCCCAAACTTTAAGAAACGACAACTTTGGTTTCTTGCCAAACCACAGTTCATATGGTGTCGTCTCAACGGATTTAGATGGTGCCGTTTTAACGTGAATGCAGCTGTCTCTAATGCATAACCCCAAAACGATAGTGGTAAATCGGTAAGAGACATCATAGATTGTACTGTATTCAATAAAGTACGGTTATGACGTTCGGACACACCATTATGCTCTGGTGTTCCAGGTGGCATGAGTTTGTGAAACTATTCCACATTGTTTTAATTGAAGGTCAAACTCGTAACTCAAATATTTTCCTCCACAATCAGATCGTAGAAACTTTATTTTCTTGTTACGATGATTTTCTACTTCACTCTGAAATTATATGAACTTTTCAAATGTTTCAGACTTATGTTTCATCAAGTAGATATACCCATATCTGCTCAAATCATCTGTGAAGGTCAGAAAATAACAATACCCGCCGTGAGCCTCAACACTCATCGGATCGCATACATCAGTATGTATTATTTCCAATAAGTCAGTTGCTCGCTCCATTGTTCCGGAGAACGGAGTCTTAGTCATCTTGCCCATAAGGCATGGTTCGCAAGCATCAAGTGATTCCAAAATCCCATCAACATAGAGTTTCTTCATGCGCTTTACACCAATATGACCTAAACGGCAGTGCCACAAATAAGTTGCACTATCATTATTAACTTTGCATCTTTTGGCTTCAATATTATGAATATGTGTACCACTACGATCGAGATCCAACAAACCATTTTTATTGGGTGTATGACCATAGAAGGTTTTATTCATGTAAACAGAACAATAATTATTCTCTAATTTAAATGAATAACCGTATTGCAATAAACATGATCAAATCATATTCATGCTCAACGCAAACACCAAATAACACTTATTTAGGTTCAACACTAATCCCGAAAGTATAGGGAGTGTGCGATGATGATCATATCAATCTTGGAACTACTTCCAACACACATCGTCACCTCGTCCTTAAGTTTCTGTTCATTCTGCAACTCCCGTTCCGAGTTACTAATCTTAGCAACTGAACTAGTATCAAATACTGAGGGGTTGCTATAAACACTAGTAAGGTACATATCAATAACATGTATATCAAATATACCTTTGTTCACTTTGCCATCCTTCTTATCCGCCAAATACTTGGGGCAGTTCCACTTCCAGTGACCAGTCCCTTTGCAGTAGAAGCACTTAGTCTCGGGCTTAGGTCCAGACTTGGGCTTCTTCACTTGAGCAGCAACTTGCTTGCCATTCTTCTTGAAGTTCCCCTTCTTCCCTTTGCCCTTTTCCTTGAAACTAGTGGTCTTGTTAACCATCAACATTTGATGCTCTTTCTTGATTTCTACCTTCATCGATTTCATCATCATGAAAAGCTCAGGAATCATTTTCGTCATCCCTTGCATACTATAGTTCATCACGAAGTTCTACTAACTTGGTGATGGTGACTAGAGAATTCTGTCAATCACTATCTTATCTGGAAGATTAACTCCCACTTGATTCAAGCGATTGTAGTACCCAGACAATCTGAGCACATGCTCACTGCTTGAGCTATTCTCCTCCATCTTTTAGCTATAGAACTTGTTGGAGACTTCATATCTCTCAACTCGGGTATTCGCTTGAAATATTAACTTCAACTCCTGGAACATCTCATATGGTCCATGACGTTCAAAACGTCTTTGAAGTCCCGATTCTAAGCCGTTTAGCATGGTGCACTAAACTATCAAGTAGTCATCATATTGAGCTAGCCAAATGTTCATAACATCTGCATCTGCTCCTGCAATAGGTCTGTCACCTAGCGGTGCATCAAGGACATAATTCTTCTGTGCAGCAATGAGGATAAACCTCAGATCACGAATCCAATCCGCAACATTGCTACTAACATCTTTCAACTTAGTTTTCTCTAGGAACATATCAAAAATAAAACAGGGGAGCTAAACGCGAGAATTGATCTACAACATAGATATGCTAATACTACCAAGACTAAGTTCATGATAAATTAAAGTTCAATTAACCATATTACTTAAGAACTCCCACTTAGATAGACATCCCTCTAATCATCTAAGTGATCACGTGATCCAAATCAACTAAACCATAACCGATCATCACGTGAAATGGAGTAGTTTTCAATGGTGAACATCACTATGTTGACCATATCTACTATATGATTCACGCTCGACCTTTCGGTCTCAGTGTACCGAGGCCATATCTGCATATGCTAGGCTCGTCAAGTTTAACCTGAGTATTCTGCGTGTGCAAAACTGGCTTGCACCCGTTGTAGATGGACGTAGAGCTTATCACACCCAATCATGACGTGGTGTCTGGGCACGACGAACTTTGGCAACGGTGCATACTCAGGGAGAACACTTTTATCTTGAAATTTAGTGAGAGATCATCTTATAATGCTACTGTCGAACTAAGCAAAATAAGATGTATAAAAGATAAACATCACATGCAATCAAAATATGTGACATGATATGGCCATCATCATCTTGTGCCTTTGATCTCCATCTCCAAAGCATCGTCATGATTTCTATCGTCATCGGCATGACACCATGATCTCCATCATCTTGATCTATATCAATGTGTCATTACATGGTCGTCTCGCCAACTATTGCTCTTGCAACTATTTCTATCGCATAGCGATAAAGTAAAGCAATTATTTGGCGCTTGCATCTTATGCTATAAAGAGACAACCATAAGGCTTCTGCCAGTTGCCGATAACTTCAACAAAACATGATCATCTTATACAACAACTTATATCTCATCACATCTTGACCATATCACATCACAACATGCCCTACAAAAACAAGTTAGACGTCCTCTACTTTGTTGTTGCAAGTTTTACGTGGCTGCTACGGGCTGAGCAAGAACCGTTCTTACCTACGCATCAAAACCACAACGATAGTTTGTCAAGTTAGTGCTGTTTTAACCTTCGCAAGGACCGGGCGTAGCCACACTCGGTTCAACTAAAGTTGGAGAAACTGACACCCGCTAGTCACCTGTGTGCAAAGCACGGCGGTAAAACCAGTCTCGAGTAAGCGTACGCGTAATGTCGGTCCGGGCCGCTTCATCCAACAATACCGCCGAACCAAAGTATGACATGCTGGTAAGAAGTATGACTTGTATCGCCCACAACTCACTTGTGTTCTACTCGTGCATATAACATCTACGCATAAAACCTGTCTCGGATGCCACTGTTGGGGAACATAGTAATTTCAAAAAAAAATTCCTACGCACACACAGGATCATGGTGATGCATAGCAACGAGAGGGGAGAGTGTGTCCACGTACCCTCGTAGACCGAAAGCGGAAGCGTTAGCACAACGCGGCTGATGTAGTCGTACGTCTTCAAGATCCGACCGATCCAAGTACCGAACGCACGGCACCTCCGAGTTCAGCACACGTTCAGCTCGATGACGTCCCACGAACTCCGAGCCGGCAGAGCTTTAAGGGAGAGTTCCGTCAGCACGATGGTGTGATGACGGTGATGATGATGCTACCGACGCAGGGCTTCGCCTAAGCACCACTACGATATGATCGAGGTGGATTATGGTGGAGGGGGGCACCGCACACGGCTAAGAGATCAAGAGATCAATTGTTGTGTCTCCAAGGGATGCCCCCCTCCCCATATATAAAGGAGTGGAGGAGGGGGAGGGCCGGCCCTCTCTATGGCGCGCCCTAGGGGAGTCCTACTCCCACCGGGAGTAGGATTCCCCCTTTCCTAGTAGAACTAGGAGCCCTTCCAAGTAGTAGGAGTAGGAGAGAAGGAAAGGGAAAAGAGAAGAGAAGGAAGGAGGGGGCGCCGCCCCTCCCCCTAGTCCAATTCGGACTGAGCATTGGGGGGGGGGCAGCCTCCCCTCTCTCTTTCCCCTAAAGCCCAATAAGGCCCATATACACCCCGGCGAATTCCCATAACTCTCCGGTACTCCGAAAAATACCCGAATCACTCGAAACCTTTCCGATGTCCGAATATAGTTGTCCAATATATCGATCTTTATGTCTCGACCATTTCGAGACTCCTTGTCATGTCCCCGATCTCATCCGGGACTCCGAACTACCTTCGGTACATCAAATCACATAAACTCATAATACAATCGTCACCGAAACTTTAAGCATGCGGACCCTACGGGTTCGAGAACTATGTAGACATGACCGAGACATGTCCCCGGTCAATAACCAATAGAGGAACCTGGATGCTGATATTGGTTCCCACATATTCTACGAAGATCTTTATCGGTCAGACTGCATAACAACATACGTTGTTCCCTTTGTCATCAGTATGTTACTTACCCGAGATTCGATCGTCGGTATCTCAATACCTAGTTCAATCTCGTTACCGGCAAATCTCTTTACTCGTTCCGTAATACATCATCCCGCAACTAACTCATTAGTTGCAATGCTTGCAAGGCTTAAGTGATGTGCATTACCGAGTGGGCCCAGAGATACCTCTCCGACAATCGGAGTGACAAATCCTAATCTCGAAATACGCCAACCCAACAAGTACCTTCGGAGACACCTGTAGAGCACCTTTATAATCACCCAGTTACGTTGTGACGTTTGGTAGCACACAAAGTGTTCCTCTGGTAAATGGGAGTTGCATAATCTCATAGTCATAGCAACATGTATAAGTCATGAAGAAAGCAATAGCAACATACTAAACGATCAAGTGCTAAGCTAACGGAATGGGTCAAGTCAATCACATTATTCCCCTAATGATGTGATCCCGTTAATCAAATGACAACTCATGTCCATGGCTAGGAAACTCAACCATCTTCGATTAACGAGCTAGTCAAGTAGAGGCATACTAGTGACACTCTGTTTGTCTATGTATTCACACATGTATTATGTTTCCGGTTAATACAATTCTAGCATGAATAATAAACATTTATCATGATATAAGGAAATAAATAATAACTTTATTATTGCCTCTAGGGCATATTTCCTTCAACATCGTCGTCTCCGCGTGCCTCGGTTATCTCTTACCCGAGCTCTTTACTTATGCACTTTACTTTGTGATAGCCATATTGTTTCTTGTCATATATTTTGATTTCACCTAGTAGTTTATCTTGCTTAGCATAAGTTGTTGGTGCACATAGGTGAGCCTAGTTGTTGTAGGTTTTGTGCTTGGCAAATTAACCGCTAGGTTTATTCCGCATTTGTTCAAGCCTTAACCGTATTTATTTTAAAGCGCCTATTCACCCCCCCGTCTAGGCGACATCCACAATCTTTCACCCCCTCCTTGTCCAATTCAGACTAGAGGGGGAGGGGGCGCGCGGCCTGCCCTGGCCGCCCCTCCTCTTCTCCACTAAGGCCCAATAGGCCCATTACACTCCCCGGGGGGTTCTGGTAACCCCCCGGTACTCCGGTATTTGTCCGAACTTGCCCGGAACCCTTCCGAAGTCCAAACATAGTCATCCAATATATCGATCTTTATGTCTCGACCATTTCAAGACTCCTCGTTATGTCCGTGATCATATCCGGGACTCCGAACTACCTTCGGTACATCAAAACACATAAACTCATATTACCGATCGTCACCGAACGTTAAGCGTGCGGACCCTACGAGTTCGAGAACTATGTAGACATGACCGAGACACGTTTCCGGTCAATAACCAATAGCGGAACCTGGATGCTCATATTGGCTCCTACATATTCTACGAAGATCTTTATCGGTCAAACCCCATAACAACATACGTGGTTCCCTTTGTCATCGGTATGTTATTTGCCCGAGATTCGATCGTCGGTATCTCAATACCTAGTTCAATCTCGTTACCGGCAAGTCTCTTTACTCATTCCGTAATACATCATCTCGCAACTAACTCATTAGTTGCGTTGCTTGCAAGGGTTATATTGATGTGTATTACCGAGAGGTCCCAGAGATACCTCTCCGATAATTGGAGTGACAAATCCTAATCTCGATCTATGCCAACTCAACAAGTACCATCGGAGACACCTGTAGAGCACCTTTATAATCACCCAGTTACGTTATGACGTTTGGTAGCACACAAAGTGTTCCTCCGGTATTCGGGAGTTGCATAATCTCATAGTCATAGGAACATGTATAAGTCATGAAGAAAGCAATAGAAATATACTAAACGATCGAATGCTAAGATAACGGAATGGGTCAAGTCAATCACATTATTCTCTAATGATGTGATCCCGTTAATCAAATGACAACTCATGTCTATGGCTAGGAAACTTAACCATCTTTGATTCAACGAGCTAGTCAAGTAGAGACATACTAGTGACGCTCTGTTTGTCTATGTATTCACACATGTACTATGTTTCCGGTTAATACAATTCTAGCATGAATAATAAACATTTATCATGATATAAGAAATTATAAATAACAACTTTATTATTGCCTCTAGGGCATATTTCCTTCAGTAGTTGCGTCTGTTCACCCTGAAAACAGAAAACTTATTGACCTATTGGTCCGTTGAGCATTGACTAGATGACAACTGGGCCATTAACCGTTGAATTTTCTATAAAAAATCACGTATTTGAAAAAGAATCGTAAATTTTGAGAAAAATCCATGAATTTGAAAAAAGTTAGTGGATTTTGATAAATTCTTCACGGACTTAAAAAAATGCACATTTGAAAAACATTCGTGAATTGAAACAAAGTTCATGTGTTTTGAAAAAAATCAGGAATTTGTTTTGTTTACTAATTCTAAAATTTTGAAGAATCTATTTTTATTGAGGATTTGAAAAATATTAGAGTTTTACTAAAATCACAAATTTTTGAAAATTTCATGATTTGGGAAAAGATAATTTTTATAAAAATCACAGATTTGGAACAAAAAACTTCATGAAATTTAAAATGGAAAAGCAAAAAAAAAGGAAAATAAAAACTAAAAATATAGAGAAAAAATAAAAAAAAGTAGATCATAAAATCGGGCCTAAGGGAAAATGGCGAAAGAGAGGGGTTGTGTGCCCCGTACTAAATGGCCACTATTTTGGGGCCACATATGTCTCGCTTCAAGCGAGACGTAGGGCAACCTCACCTGAACACCGCAAGATAGGCCGGCCGAGCGCGTGGCAACTTGCCTCAACAGCGCTTATGTTTTTCACTGCTTTTCTTTTCATATTCTTTTTTCATTTTTTCTACATTTTTTTAAAAATTTAAATGTTCTAAATACATATAGTATAAAATCACTTTACATAAATTATTTAGGAAAGTTTAATTGTGCATTTAAAAATTGTTAAATCTAAATAGAAAAATATTTTTATTTATACAAAAACATACAATGTGTATGTAAAAAACTAAGTTTTCAAAAATGTTAATCCTATATATAAGAAATATTTTTGATGTTTACAAAAAATGTCAATTGTGAAAGGAAAAGAGTAGACATAAAACAAATATGTATAAAAATGTAATCATGTATTTCCAAAATTTAAGACGTATATATAAATAGTATTTCTTTCATATAATAAAAATAATGTACAACTTTTTTGGAAAAACTAGACATAAAAAATGTATGTTTTGAAAAATGTTAATCATATATTACCAAAATGTTTAACATGTGTATAAAAACATGTTCCTGATATACAAAGAAATCTGTAAAATGTTTGTGGAAATGTACCACATAAAAAAACATGTTTAAACCTGTTAATCATTTATTTAAAAAATGGTAAAAATGATATAAGAAATGTTTCTAATGTATACAAAAAATGTATAATGTTTATGAATAAAAGTAGATATCAATAAGGGTTCCTAATATGAAAAATGCACCACAGAAAACAAAGAAAACCAGAAAAAACGAAAATGACACACATAAATAAAACAAATATGACAAATAAAAAATCATATAAAAATTATAAAAAATAAAAAACATTTAAAATCAAAACTAGAAACAAAGGAACCAGAAGAAATTGTAAAAAAAAGACCCAGTCAAAACCGAGAAAAACAAACAAAGAAAACCAATGAAAAAAGCAAAGAAAAATAGAATTCCAAAGAAAAAAAGAAAGAAACAAATATAGCCGAAAGAAAGAAAAAGAAATAGGAAAAAGCCCAAAAGCAGAACCTACAGTACGTGAACGAAGTGACAACCACGGGAACAACTAGCTGAGGAGTGCTCGTTGAGTCTCCCGCAAGGGTCAGTTTTGGTGGGCTAAGAGCACGCCACTTGGCACGCTCTCAAACACCGCCACGTGTTGTGTTCTAGGCGCTTTCTCAGGATTTATTTTCATTTTTATTTTCCCTACGTGTTTTCGAGTTATAGATGATTTTTTTTGGCTTTACGGTTATTGCCCAGTTTTCCCCTAGGATTTTGGAAAAAGAAAATTTACGTGAAAAGATGTGTATTTTTTACAAGAGGCACGGATTTACTTCTCGTGGAGGCACAGATCTGGGCCTGCAAGAGTGTGCCTCTCGGAAACGAAAAAGAAGCGTGTTTTTTTTTTGCTTTGGCGAGAGGCACAGATTAGCTTCCGCGGGAGGCACAATTGTGCCTCTCAAACAAGGAGAAATTTGTTTTCTTTTTTTCTTTTGCTTCCACAAGAGGTGCAACTCTACTTCACATGGAGGCAGATATTTGTTTTCGCCTCTAGGGAAAAAAGAAAAAATATTTTTTTTCTGCAAGAGGCACAAATTTTACTTTTCGTGGAGGCATAAATTTTTTTCTACGAAAGACACAGTTGTGCCTCTTGAGAAAGGAAAAAAATATGTTTTTTTTCTTCCACGAGAGGAATAGATTTGCTTTTTGTGGAGACACATATTTGATTTCGCGGGAGACACAGTTGTGCCTCTTCGAAAAAGGAAAAAGAAATTGAAAAAAAACCATGCTTCCGATTTGTTTTTTTTTCATGCAAAAAGTTCGTCGAAACCTATCAACATGTGATCTAGTTTCAAAAATCTCGAGAAATCCAATGATGAAAATGGTTTAGAATTTAGACGCACGGTTTGAAAGATAAACCGTTTTGAATAAATGAATGTAGGGAAAAAGGAAAAAACTCCAGGTTACGCCAAGTGACCATATGTAGTGCGTCATTTGCCGCAATCTAAAAAAGGTGAGAGTACTCCTTTATTAATGATTTCAAACAGCTACTAGCAAACACAACAATAAAGGAACTAACATTATTGGGCCAGCCCATTTGCGTGGAAACTGCAGGCAACAAGCCGAGCAACCCTTCGGCTAAGTGCGAAACAGGAATTGGCCCAGCAACAAGCCGAGCAACGAGCTTTCAGATAGAAAAAAGAAGCAAGCAGCACCTTTAAACTTTCATCTTCACATTTTTATATTAGTTTTCGTAAAAATATTCATCGTGTACTATAAAAGTTCCTGGATGTAAAAGTTTCTTCTCCTGGTTAAAAAAATGTCGGTACAATTAAAAAATTATACCGACATTTTAAAAATGTTCACACGTTTTAGAATATGCTTATGATGTTTTTTAATTGTTCATGAAAATACCATTCTTTCATATAATTAATATAATGTTTTTTACACCATTAAAAAAACTATGAAATTTAAAAATTTGTTCAAGGAATGTAAAGAATTGTTCTCTGAATTTTTCAAAATTGTCATAACTTATAAAAAATGTTTGTGACACTTAAAATGGACGGCTTAAAAGATATTCATGACATTTTTGAAAATTGTCTAACGTGTGTTTAGAAAATGTACACCCCCGTATTGAAGAAAAAAGATGTAAAGTTGACAATTTTTCAATATTATTCGCATAAATAATACAACATGTATTTGAATTGTGTCTATAAAATTTTCGACCAGTAGACGAGAAATGTTCAACGTATATCCTAAAAAATAAAAACTTACCTAAAATAGAAAAAGAATGGAAAAACAAAATGAAGAAGATGAAGAAAAATGGAAATGCATGAAAAGAACTGCGAAAGTTTGGTGTCACGAAACATACCAAGACAATAAAAAAAGTGGTCAAAGTGCAATTGCATTAAAAACAAGTGCAAATGCAAAAAAATGTCCGGTCACAATAAAGATGAAACTAACAAAATAAACAACTGTAAATAACAACAACAACAACAACAACAACAACAACAACAACAACAACAACAACAACAATAATAATAATAATATGATGATGATGATGATGATGATGATAATAATATGTGATTTCAAAGAAGTGGATCAAAATTCATAAAAGTCAATGGAACTTAACACTAAGTGATTGAACACCACGAAACAAACAAACAAAAAAACATGATAAAAACTTTGAAAATCTAGGCATGCGAATTTTTGTAATTCTGATGTATAAAAGGTATATAATCATGCACCTATAACTATCTCGTTGTATTTTATATTCCTAACGGGCTAGTTCATGTTCACTCATGAGCGTTGGTGACCTCAGGCTCTTATGGGATGCTTTTGAGCTTTCTCTTATAAACTTGACGTAGATCAGAGTGGGATGCTTAGATCTCCGTTGCTCGTGTATGTCGACCCTGATCTGATCAGGCAAAACCATCTGACTTGCTTCCCCACGATGATATCCATCGTTGTCATTTTGTCGCGGTATAGTGTTAGCGTGTATTACATAGTATCGATACCAATAACATGCGTCGTGCCGACAAAGGCACGAATCTTATCTTACCACGGCAGGTGCGTCATGTCTACTGGACAGCAGGCACCGATTCTCCATCTGGCTGGCGATGAAAAGCATCTTGTCACGGTGATGCCGGTCAGATGTTACACGCCGATCTTGATATCTTCCCACTAGTGGAGAGGAACCTTCCCATCTGGTATTCATCTAGTATTTGATTGATATAGGATGATAATTTGTAGTCTTGGTCTCAGGAGTGATCGACATGCACGTGCATGTTTGCCTTAGTTATTGCAACTACATCAATTGATGCACGCATTTCTGAATTAATTCTTCCAACTTCGATTCTGGCTTGGGAGGGACGGTCTCGGTTGTCTCCTATCTTTTCACGCGACCGTCTTGTCAGCGTTCTCCACTTGTGATGCTCGTTGGTAAAATCGCCGCCGCCGCTCATGCTCGCGCAGTGCCTGCTGCTCCTATACCGCTCCCCACCAGCGCCGCCGACCCACCGTACTCAGCGCCTCTCGCCGTCATGCTGCAGAGCCGTGCGCGGCCACCACTCTGCCAATTGACGTCGTTGCATCGCGCCCAAACCGCGCCAGTCGAGCTCCGCCCCGTTGAGTACATGTGTTATGTGTTATGTGTATACTGTGGTCCGCCAGTCGAGCTCCGCTTCTAGTTTCTTGTATAGTTGAGGACCGTGGTCCATCATTGTACATCATATATACGTGCCTATGAACGAAGAGCAATACATCGTGTAATTCACATATTTTACATGATATCAGTTTCCGGGTTCTAAACCTAGCCTTCCGCCGCTGCGCGCCTCCTCTGCCGCTCTGCCGCCGCCACCCAGCCGTTGCCCGCACACCTCCTGCGCCGACCGTCTCTCTCTCTCTCTCTCTCTCTCTCTCTCTCTCTCTCTCTCTCTCTCAGCCCCGCTATCGGCCGCTACGCCCGCCGTCCGCCCGATCGCTGCACGCGCCGCCCGTACGCCCGTCATGCCCGATCGCCTGCTCCCGCTTTGCCTCACGCCCGATCGCTGCATGCTGCTACCCGCGCCTGCCGCCGCTTTGCCTCACGCTCGGTTGCTCCATGCTGCTACCCGCGCCTGCTGCCGCTTTGCCTCACACCCGGTCGCTGCTTGACCTGCTGCTGGATCGCGTCATCTCCAGCCGCCGCCAGCACCGCGTTGCCTGACCCGCTGCTGCATCGCCCAAAGCAACAGCCCACAAGCCGCTGATGTAACTCGCTCGATCGCCCGACGCCGCAGCTTATCAGTTTTTTTTAGGTTTTTCATTTCCGCCACCACCGCCGCCGCGCACCTCCTCTGCGCCGCCGACCGCCGCTACCTAGCCGCCGCCGTCGGACCAGCGATGGCGCCCACTGGCCCGTCCGCCGCCGCCTCTGCCGTCCCGCCGCCGGCGCCCTACGGCGCGACCCTGCCAGTCCGTCCCGACTTGCCGCACGGCTCGGCTCCGTTGCCCCTGCTGGCGTACATCGCCGCCCCACCCCCGGCGCTCTCTGGCCAGTCCGTCGTCGCCCCGCCGCCGGCGCCGACTCTGCCCGTCGACCCCTTGCTGTTGCGTGGGGCGTTCGACGCGCCCGTGTACGGGGCTCCCGCGTACCGATGAGGGTCGTCCGCAGGCCATCAGGTTTTTCCGGCGGGCCATCCAACCTACCCTGTTGGGGAACGTAGTATTTCAAAAAAATCCTACGATCACGCAAGATCTATTTAGGAGAAGCATAGCAACGAGCGGGGATAGTGTGTCCATGTACCCTCGTAGACCGAAAGCGGAAGCATTAAGTAATGCGGTTGATGTAGTCGAACGTCTTCGCGATCCAACCGATCAAGTACCGAACGCACGGCACCTCCGCGATCTGCACACGTTCAGCTCGGTGACGTCCCTCGAACTTTAGATCCAGCTGAGGCCGAGGGAGAGTTTCGTCAGCACGACGGCGTGATGATGGTGATGATGAAGTTACCGACGCAGGGCTTCGCCTAAGCACTACGACAATATGACCGAGGTGGAAATCTGTGGAGGGAGGCACCACACACGGCTAAGAAATCAACTTGTGTGTCTATGGGGAGCCCCCTCCCCCGTATATAAAGGAGTGGAGGAGGGGACCGACCGACCTCATAGGGCGCGCCCCAAGGGGGGGAATCCTACTCCTACTAGGAGTAGGTTCCCCCCTTTCCTAGTCCAACTAGGAGGGGAAGGAAAGGGAAGAGGGAGAGAAGGAAAGGGGGGCCGACCCCCCTCCCCAATTCGGATTGGGCTTGGGGGGGCGCCCCTCCACTTGGCCGCCTCCTCCTCTCTTCCACTAAAGCCCATGAAGGCCCAATAACCCCCCGGGGGTTCCGGTAACCCCCCGGTACTCCGGAAAATACTCGATACATCTCGGAACCATTCCGATGTCCGAATATAGTCATCCAATATATCAATCTTTATTTCTCGACCATTTCGAGACTCCTTGGAACGCCCACGATGCGGCTATATCTCCCACGTGCCGGCGCACGACTTAGAGGCATAACCGCATTGTAGGTTTTGTCGTAAGAAGGGTCATCTTCACACAATCCCATGTAATGAACAAGAATGAGATAAAGAGAGTTGTCTTACAAGCCACTTCACACAAAACATAAATAAATTCATACATTATCCAAAATACACACATAGACCGACTACGGTCAAATCCAAATGAAAAGAAGATAATCCCAAACGCTAGATCCCCGATCGTCCCAACTGGGCTCCACTACTGATCATCTGGAAACGAAACATAGTAATGACCAAGTTCCTCGTCGAACTCCCACTTGAGCTCGGTTGCGTCGCCTGCACTGGTATCGTCGGCACCTGCAACTGTTTTGGTAGAATCTGTGAGTCACGAGGACTCAGCAATCTCACACCCGCGAGATCAAGACTATTTAAGCTCATAAGAAGAATGGGGTAATGAGGTGGAGCTGCAGCAAGCACTAAGCAATTATGGTGGCTAATATACGCAAATAAGAGCGAGAAGAGGAGCAACGCAACGGTCGCGAAGCTAGAAGTGATCAAGAGGTGATCCTGAATACTACTTACGTTCATACATAACCCAAACCGTGTTCACTTCCCGGACTCCGCCGAAAAGAGACCATCACGGTTACACACGCGATTGATGCGTTTTAGTTAAGTCAAGTGTCACGTTCTCTACAACCGGACATTAACAAATTCCCATCTGCCACATAACCGCGGGCACGGCTTTCGAAAGATAATACCCTGCAGGGGTGTCCCAACTTAGCCCATTATAAGCTCTCACGGTCAACGAAGGATATTCCTTCTCCCGGGAAGACCCGATCAGTCTCGGAATCCCGGTTTACAAGACATTTCGACAATGGTAAAACAAGACCAGGAAGACCACCCGCTGTGCCGACAAATCCCGATAGGAGCTGCACATATCTTGTTCTCAGGGCACACCGGATAAGCTAAGCGTAAAGGTACCAACGTAACCCGAGTTGCCAAGGGACGGTCCCGCACGGTGCTCTAGTTTGGACCAACACTCGGAGGAGCACTGGCCCGGGGGTTAAAAATAAAGAAGACCCTCGGGCTCACGAAAACCCAAGGAAAAAAATGCTTAGGTGGCAAATGGTAAAACCAAGGTTGGGCCTTGCTGGAGGAGTTTTATTCAAGGCGAACTGTCAAGGGGGTCCCATAAATCACCCAACCGCGTAAGGAACGCAAAATCAAGGAACATAACACCGGTATGACGGAAACTAGGGCGGCAAGAGTGGAACAAAACACCAGGCATAAGGCCGAGCCTTCCACCCTTTACCAAATATATAGATGCATTAATTAAATAAGAGATATTGTGATAATCCAAAATATTCATGTTCCAACATGGAACCAACTTCAACTTCACCTGCAACTAGCAACGCTATAAGAAGGGCTGAGCAAAAGCGGTAACTTAGCCAAACAACGGTTTGCTAGGAAAGGATGGTTAGAGGCTTGACATGGCAATATGGGAGGCATGATATAGCAAGTGGTAGGTAGTGCAGCATAGCGATAGAGCGAACAACTAGCAAAGCAAAGATAGAAGTGATTTCGAGGGTATGGTCATCTTGCCTGCAAGGTTCTCAGAGTTGTCGAAAGCTTGATCCTCGTAAGCGTTCTCAACAGGTTCCTCGTAAGCGTTCTCGTCTCCCGACTCTACCCAAAGCAAGAACACAAGCAAAGGACCAACAATCAACCACGGGAAATGCACAAGCAACATGATGCAATACATGGCATGATATGCGAGATGTGATATGCAATGCATATGTGTGCTCCGGAAGGGAAAAGATGAACAAGGCATAAACTTGGCAAACCAAGTATGCCGCTGGAAAGATGAGATGATTTCGTTCGAAATCGATATAAAGATCACCGGAAACGGATGCACGGTTTGCAAATGGCAAGCAAAACAAGGATGACACAATTCTGCGATTAACAGCATGATAGCACTTAGAATACATCAAGAAACTATCCTACAGCATCCCAACATAGCAACAAAGCATAAGGCAGTGATCTACAAGAGATGCTTGACAAAATATGAACACTGAGCTACGGCTAGATCACAATATAACAGTTTCAAACAAGCATGGCAAAAGTGCAAAAGATATCAGCTTCACAGACTTGGTGAAAATACTGAACATGGTTTAAACAGCATCAGGTAGCAATGTTCAGAGCAAGCAATCGACATGCTACAGGAACTTATCATAGAAAAACAAGGCATGGCATGAATCTACTAAATTCATAGAACAAAAGACCCTTACTGATTATGAGCTAAAAAGGCACAGAAAATATGATGGCACCCATGTAAACATAGCAAGTTTCATTAACAGATTCAGACTTAGTAGAAAACAGATCATGGCATTAACAGAATTATGAAGGCATCTTTGTGAGCTTGATTCACTCATCACAAGGCAGTGCATGACAAAACAAGCATACCAACAGCACGAAGACATGTTCATGAAGCTATCCATGGCAAGAGCAAGTTCATAGCATGTATGGATCAACTACAACAACCTTGGCAAAATTGAATAGCATGTTAACATTCTGCCAGGAACATTTTATAGCAAAAGTAGAGCAAGATTGAGACATGCTAGGGCACTCCATAATTGCAAACAGGGGCATGGATGGATAGATCACAACTATATGTGCAAAACAACCTTACTGAACATACTCAAAAGAAGCATGGATCTCACTGTAGCCACATGGATACATGGCATCAAAATAACAGCAGGAAAAGACAGCAAAATCCTAAGTCCCTGAAAACAGAAACATCACGAAGTCTAGTTTGCATGCTTGTGCTAGTCACCACATCGATCACAAAAATACATGGCATACACCCCTGTAAAGATGGCATGGCATAGATCAAAACACATGTAGGGCTCATGCCCAAAAGATGCACACATCAAATGCAGCAAAAATGACAAAACATCATAATCTGATAAGTAACAGCAGTAAACAACATATAGCACTCTTGCATCAGAGATTTAGGCATCAAGATGAACTCAAACAAGCATGACACAATGGAACAAAATGAAGAGCATCTCCTGATGAACATTTTTATATATCATTCACGCAAAACGGAGCAGTATGCAAGGAGATATGATGCAATGAACAGAGCCACATAATATTACAGATCCGGGGACTTGGAGGAATTTCACCTCGCGGATCTGGGGTTGACTTTGGCACGGATGCCGAGGCGGGGCCGGAGCTCGCCGGAGACGGCGCCGGAGAGGACGAGGGAGGGCCGGAGACGGGGCGGCGATGCCGGATCCGGGCGGCGCCGACCCGGATCTGGCCGGAGCCGGAGACGGCGGCGACGGGCGGGGCACTCGGGCGCCGGGTGCGGGGCGGCCGGCGGCGACTGGGGCGGCGGCGCGGCAGAGAAGCACGGGCGGCGCGGCGCTGGAGATCGGGCGGCGGGACGAGGCGCGTGGAGGGCGCGGGCGGCGGGGGAGCGCGCGGGCTCGGGGGCCGGCCTCGGGCCCGGCGGGCTTCGGCGGGGGAGGCGGCGGGGCGCCACGTGGCGGCCTCCGATTGGTGCGGGCGCGGCGGCGGACGCGTCCGGCCCGATCTGGACGTGTCCGGCGGCGGAGAGGGGTGAGGCTAGGGTTTCGGGACCCGGGATTTCGGAGGAATGCACATATTTATAGCTAGAGGGAGCTAGGAGACTCCAAATGGGGTGTAGTTTTCGCCCACATGATTGTGATCCGACGACGGAGAGCATGGAGGGGGTCTAGATGGGTTATTGGGCTGTTTTGGAGGGGTGTTGGGCTGCAACACACAAGAGGCCTTTGCGGTTACCCGGTTAACCGTTGGAGCATCAAACGACCTCCAAATGGAACGAAACTTGACAGGTGGTCTACCGGTGGTGTACCAAGGCCACTTGGCAAACCTCAGTCCATTCCGAGAACATTTAACACCCGCTCACGAAAAGAGACAAGAGGGGTGCGCCGGTGCATGTGGGAGTGTCGGATTGCAAAACGGACAACGGGGAAAAGGCTCGGATGCATGAGACGAACACGTATGCAAATGAGATGCACATGACGTGATATGAAATGCATGCCATGAATAAAATGCAAAACGAAAAAAAACCCAACCACGGAGGGAATATCATAACACATAGCCGAAAATGGCAAGAGTTGGAGTTACAAATATGGAAAGTCACATCCGGGGTGTTACACTCCTCGTCATGTTCGTGATCTCATCCGGGACTCCGAACTACCTTCGTTACATCAAAAACACATAAACTCATAATACTGATCGTCATCGAACGTTAAGCGTGCAGACCCTACGGGTTTGAGAACTATGTAGACATGACCGAGACTCACCTCCGGTCAATAACCAATAGCGGAACCTAGATGCTCATATTGGTTCCTACATATTCTACAAAGATCTTTATCGGTCAAACCACATAAGAACATACGTTGTTCTATTTGTCATCGGTATGTTACTTGCCCGGGGTTCGACCGTCGGTATCATCATACCTAGTTCAATCTCGTTACCGGCAAGTCTCTTTACTCGTTCCGTAATGCATCATCCCGTAACTAACTCATTAGTCACATTGCTTGCAATGCTTATAGTGATGTGCATTACCAAGAGGGCCCAGAGATACCTCTCCGAAAATCGGAGTGACAAATCCTAATCTCGATCTATGCCAACTCAACAAACACCATTGGAGACACTTGTAGAGCATCTTTATAATCACCGAGTTACGTTGTGACGTTTGATAGCACACTAAGTGTTCCTCCGGTATTCGGGAGTTGCATAATCTCATAGTCATAGGAACATGTATAAGTCATGAAGAAATCAATAGCAATAAAATTATACGATCATAATGCTAAGCTAACGGATGGGTCTTGTCCATCACATCATTCTCCTAATGATGTGATCCCGTTCATCAAATGGCAACTCATGTCTATGGCTAGGAAACTTAACCATCTTTGATTAACGAGCTACTCAAGTAGAGGCATACTAGTGACACTCTGTTTGTCTATGTATTCACACATGTACTAAGTTTCCAGTTAATACAATTCTAGCATGAATAATAAACATTTCTCATGATATAAGGAAATATAAATAACAACTTTATTATTGCCTCTAGGGCATATTTCCTTCAGTCTCCCACTTGCACTAGAGTTAATAATCTAGATTACACAGTAATGATTCTAACACCCATGGAGTCTTGGTGTTGATCATGTTTTGCTCGTGAGAGAGGCTTAGTCAATGGGTTTGCAACATTCAGATCCGTATGTATCTTGCAAATCTCTATGTCTCCCTCCTTGACTTGATCATGGATGGAATTGAAGCGTCTCTTGATGTGCTTGGTTCTCTTGTGAAATCTGGATTCCTTTGCCAGGGCAATTGCACCAGTATTGTCACAAAATATTTTCATTGGACCCGATGCACCAGGTATGACACCTAGATCGGATATGAACTCCTTCATTTGCTGCTTCCGAAGCAGCTATGTACTCCGCTTCACATGTAGATCCCGCCACGACGCTCTGCTTGGAACTGCACCAACTTACATCTCCTCCATTTAATACGTATCTGGTTTGTGACTTAGAGTCATCCGGATCAGTGTCAAAGCTTGCATCGACATAACCATTTACGACGAGCTCTTTGTCACCTCCATAAACGAGAAACATATCCTTAGTCCTTTTCAGGTATTTCAGGATGTTCTTGACCATTGTCCAGTGATCCACTCCTGGATTACTTTGGTACCTCCCTGCTAAACTAATAGCAAGGCACACATCAGGTCTGGTACACAACATTGCATACATGATAGAACCTATGGCTGAAGCATAGGGAATGACTTTCATTTTCTCTCTATCTTCTGCAGTGGTCGGGCATTGAGTCTGACTCAACTTCACACCTTGTAACACACGCAAGAACCCTTTCTTTGCTTGATCCATTTTGAACCTCTTCAAAACTTTATCAAGGTATGTGCTTTGTGAAAGTCCAATTAAGCATCTTGATCTATCTCTATAGATCTTGATGCCCAATATATAAGAAGCTTCACCGAGGTCTTTCATTGAAAAATTCTTATTCAAGTATCCTTTTATGCTATTCAGAAATTCAGTATCATTTCCGATCAACAATATGTCATCTACATATAATATCAGAAATGCTACAAAGCTCCCACTCACTTTCTTGTAAATACAGGCTTCTCCAAAAGTCTGTATACAACCCTATGCTTTGATCACACTATCAAAGCGTATATTCCAACTCCGAGAGGCTTGCACCACTCCATAAATGGATCGCTGGAGCTTGCACACTTTGTTAGCACATTTTGGATCGACAAAACCTTCTGGTTGTATCATATACAACTCTTCTTTAAGATATCCATTAAGGAATGCAGTTTTGACATCCATTTGCCAAATTTCATAATCATAAAATGCGGCAATTGCTAACATGATTCGGAAGGAATTAAGCATCGCTACGGGTGAGAAGGTCTCATCGTAGTCAACTCCTTGAACTTGTCGAAAACCTTTCTCAACAAGTCAAGCTTTGTAGACAGTAACATTACTGTCAGCTTCAGTCTTCTTCTTAAAGATCCACTTATTCTCTATGGCTTGCCGATCATCGGGCAAGTCAACCAAAGTCCACACTTTGTTCTCATACATGGATCCCATCTCAGATTTCATGGCCTCAAGCCATTTTGCGGAATCTGGGCTCATCATCGCTTCCTCATAGTTCGTAGGTTCGTCATGGTCAAGTAACATGACTTCCAGAACAGGATTATCGTACCACTCTGGTGCGGATCTTACTCTGGTTGACCTACGAGGTTTGGTAGTAAATTGATCAGAAGTTTCATGATCATCATCATTATAGCTTCCTCACTAATTGGTGTAGGAATCACTGGAACTAATTTCTGTGATGAACTACTTTCCAATAAGGGAGCAGGTACAATTGCCTCATCAAGTTCTACTTTCCTCCCACTCACTTCTTTCGAGAGAAACTCCTTCTCTAGAAACGATCCATTCTTAGCAACGAATATCTTGCCTTTGGATCTGTGATAGAAGGTGTACCCAACAGTCTCCTTTGGGTATCCTATGAAGACACACTTCTCCACTTTGGGTTCGAGCTTATCAGGTTGAAGTTTTTTCACATAAGCATCGCATCCCCAAACTTTAAGAAATGACAACTTGAGTTTCTTGCCAAACCACAGTTCATATAGTGTCGTCTCAACGGATTTAGATGGTGCCCTATTTAACGTGAATGCAGCCGTCTCTAAAGCATAACCCCAAAACGATAGCAGTAAATCAGTAAGAGACATCATAGATCGCACCATATCTAATAAAGTTCAATTACAACGTCCAGACACACCATTACGCTATGGTGTTCTGGGTGGCGTGAGTTGCAAAACTATTCTGCATTGTTTCAAATGAAGACCAAACTCGTAACTCGAATATTCTCCTCCATGATCAGATCGTAGAAACTTTATTTTCTTGTTACGATGATTTTCCACCTCACTCTGAAATTCTTTGAACTTTTCAAATGTTTCAGACTTATGTTTCATCAAGTAGATATACCCATATCTGCTCAAATCATCTGTGAATGTTAGAAAATAATGATGCCCGCCGCGAGCATAAACACTCATCAGACCGCATACATCAGTATGTACTATTTCCAATAAGTCTGTTGCTCGCTCCATTGTTCCGGAGAACGGAGTCTTAGTCATCTTGCCCATGAGGCATGGTTCGGAAGCATCAAGTGATTCCAAAAGCCCATCAGCATGCAGTTTCTTTATGAGCTTTACACTAATATGACCTAAACGGCAGTGCCACAAATAAGTTGCACTATCATTATTAAACTTATATCTTTTGGCTTCAATACTATGAATATGTGTATCACTACTATCGAGATTCAATAAAAATAGACCACTCATCAAGGGTGCATGACCATAAAAGATATTACTCATATAAATAGAACAACCATTATTCTCTGATTTAAATGAATAACCGTCTCGCATCAAACAAGATCCATATATAATGTTCATGCTTAACGCTGGCACCAAATAACAATTATTCAGGTCTAAAACTAATCCCGAAGGTAGATGTAGAGGTAGCGTGCCAACGGCGATCACATCGACTTTGGAACCATTTCCCACGCGCATCGTCACCTCGTCCTTAGCCAATCTTCGCTTAATCCGTAGCCCCAGTTTCGAGTTGTAAATATGAGCAACAGAACCAGTATCAAATACCCAGGCGCTACTACGAGCATTAGTAAGGTACACATCAATAACATGTATATCAAATATACCTTTCACTTTGCCATCCTTCTTATCCGCCAAATACTTGGGGCAGTTCCGCTTCCAGTGACCAGTCCCTTTGTAGTAGAAGCACTCAGTCTCAGGCTTAGGTCCAGACTTGGGCTTCTTCATTTGAGCAGCAACTTGCTTGCCGTTCTTATTGAAGTTCCCCTTCTTCCCTTTGCCCTTCTTCTTGAAACTAGTGGTCTTGTTGACCATCAACACTTGATGCTCCTTCTTGATTTCTACCTCCGGAGCCTTTAGCATTGCGAAGAGCTCGGGAATCGTCTTATCCATCCCATGCATATTATATTTCATCACGAAGCTTTTGTAGCTTGGTGGCAGTGATTGAAGAACTCTGTCAATGACACTATCAACCGGAAGATTAACTCCCAGCTGAGTCAAGTGATTGTGGTACCCAGACATTCTGAGTATATGCTCACTGACAAAATTATTCTCCTCCATTTTCCAGCTGTAGAACTTATTGGAGACTTCATATCTCTCAATCCGGGCATTTGCTTGAAATATTAACTTCAACTCCTGGAACATCTCATATGCTCCATGATGTTCAAAACATCGTTGAAGTCCTGGTTCTAAGACGTAAATCATGGCACACTGAACTATCGAGTAGTCATCAGCTTTGCTCTGCCAAATGTTCATAACATCTGGTGTTGCTCCTGCAGCGGGTTTGGCACCTAGCGGTGGTTCCAGGACGTAATTCTTCTATGCAGCAATGAGGATAATCCTCAAGTTGCGGACCCAGTCCGTGTAGTTGCTACCATCATCTTTCAACTTAGCTTTCTCTAGGAACGCATTAAAATTTAACGGAACAGTAGCACGGGCCATTTATCTACAACAACATAGACATGCAAAATACTATCAGGTACTAAGTTCATGATAAATTAAAGTTCAATTAATCATATTACTTAAGAACTCCCACTTAGATAGACATCCCTCTAATCATCTAAGTGATCACGTGATCCATATCAACTAAACCATGTCCGATCATCACGTGAGGTGGATTAGTTTTCAATGGTGAACATCACTATGTTGATCATATCTACTATATGATTCACGCTCGACCTTTTGGTCTCAATGTTCCGAGGCCATATCTGCATATGCTAGGCTCATCAAGTTTAACCCGAGTATTCTGCGTGTGCAAAACTGGCTTGCACCCATTGTACGTGAACGTAGAGCTTATCACACCGATCATCACGTGGTGTCTCGGCACGATGAACTGTCACAACGGTGCATACTCAGGGAGAATACTTGTACCTTGAAATTTAGTGAGAGATCATCTTATAATGCTACCGCTGTACAAAACAAAATAAGATGCATAAAGGATAAACATCACATGCAATCAATATAAGTGATATGATATGCCCATCATCATCTTGTGCCTTTGATCTCCATCTCCAAAGCACCGTCATGATCACCATCGTCACCGGGTTGACACCTTGATCTCCATCGAAGTATCATTCTCGTCTCGCCAACTATTGCTTCTACGACTATCGCTACCGCTTAGTGATAAAGTAAAGCAATTACATGGCGATTGCATTTCATACAATAAAGCGACAACCATATGGCTCCTGCCAGTTGCCGATAACTGTTACAAATCATGATCATCTCATACAAATATTTATATATCATCACGTCTTGACCATATCACATCACAGCAAGCCCTGCAAAAACAAGTTAGACGTCCTCTACTTTGTTGTTGCAAATTTTACGTGGCTGCTACGGGCTTTAGTAAGAACCGTGCTTACCTACGCATCAAAACCACAATGATTTTTCGTCAAGTATGTTGTTTTAACCTTCAACAAGGACCGGGCGTAGCCACATTCGATTCAACTAAAGTTGGAGAAACAGACACCCACTAGCCACCTGTGTGCAAAGCACGACGGTAGAACCAGTCTCATGAACGCGGTCATGTAATGTCGGTCTAGGCCGCTTCATCCAACAATACTGCCGAATCAAAGTATGACATGCTAGTAAGCAGTATGACTATTATCGCCCACAACTCTTTGCGTTCTACTCATGCATATAACATCTACGCATAGACCTGGCTCGGATGCCACTGTTGGGGAACGTAGTATTTCAAAAAAATTCCTACGATCACGCAAGATCTATTTAGGAGAAGCATAGCAACGAACGGGGAGAGTGTGTCCACGTACCCTCGTAGACCGAAAGCGGAAGCGTTAAGTAACGCGGTTGATGTAGTCAAACATCTTCGCGATCCAACCGATCCAGTACCGAACGCACGGCACCTCCGCGATCTGCACACGTTCAGCTCGGTGACGTCCCTCGAACTCTAGATCCAGGTGAGGCCGAGGGAGAGTTTCTTCAGCACGACGGCGTGATGACGGTGATGATGAAGTTACTGACGTAAGGCTTCGCCTAAGCACTACGACAATATGACCGAGGTGGAAATCTGTGGAGGGAGGCACCGCACACGGCTAAGAAATCAACTTGTGTGTCTATGGGGTGCCCCCTCCCCCGTATATAAAGGAGTGGAGGAGGGGGCCGGCCGGCCTCATAGGGCGCGCCCCAAGGGGGGGAATCCTACTCCTACTAGGAGTAGGTTCCCCCCTTTCCTAGTCCAACTAGGAGGGGAAGGAAAGGGAAGAGGGAGAGAAGGAAAGGGGGGCCGACCCCCTCCCCAATTCGGATTGGGCTTGGGGGGGGGGGCGCCCCTCCACTTGGCCGCCTCCTCCTCTCTTCCACTAAAGCCCATGAAGGCCCAATAACCCCCTGGGGGTTCCGGTAACCCCCCCGATACTCCGGAAAATACTCGATACATCTCGGAACCATTCCGGTGTCCGCATATAGTCATCCAATATATCAATCTTTATGTCTAGACCATTTCGAGACACCTCGTCATGTCTGTGATCTCATCCGGGACTCCGGACTACCTTCGGCACATCAAAAACACATAAACTCATAATACCGATCGTCATCGAACGTTAAGCGTCCGGACCCTACGGGTTTGAGAACTATGTAGACATGACCGAGACTCATCTCCCGTCAATAACCATTAGCGAAACCTGGATGCTCATATTGGTTCCTACATATTCTACGAAGATCTTTATCGGTCAAACCGCATAACAACATACGTTGTTCCCTTTGTCATCGGTATGTTACTTGCCCGGGATTCGATTGTCGGTATCATCATACCTAGTTCAATCTCGTTACCGGCAAGTCTCTTTACTCGTCCCGTAATGCATCATCCCATAACTAACTCATTAGTCACATTGCTTGCAAGGCTTATAGTGATGTGCATTACCGAGAGGGCCCAGAGATACCTCTCCGACAATCGGAGTGACAAATCCTAATCTCGATCTATGCCAACTCAACAAACACAATCGGAGACACCTATAGAGCATCTTTATAATCACCTAGTTACGTTGTGACGTTTGATAGCACACTAAGTGTTCCTTCGGTATTAGGGAGTTGCATAATCTCATAGTCATAGGAACATGTATAAGTCATGAAGAAAGCAATAACAATAAACTAAACGATCATAGTGCTAAGCTAACGGATGGGTCAAGTGAATCACATCATTCTCTAATGATGATCCCGTTCATCAAATGACAACTCATGTCTATGGCTAGGAAACTTAACCATCTTTGATTAACGAGCTAGTCAAGTAGAGGCATACTAGTGACACTCTGTTTGTCTATGTATTCACACATGTACTAAGTTTCCGGTTAATACAATTCTAGCATGAATAATAAACATTTATCATGATATAAGGAAATATAAATAACAACTTTATTATTGCCTCTAAAGCATATTTCGTTCATACCCGGCACCGCAGTCACAGCCAGGGTTGCTTCCCATACCGTCTGGCGAGTACCCACCGCTGCTGCCGAGCGATGGCTACGGCCTCCCCATGGCATCTCCGTCCCGCTCGCCGGCCCTGCCGCCGGCGCCCTGGGACCGGGTGCTCCTTCCCGCACTGCATGTCGCTCCTAAGCCAAACAACTACACCGGAGGTGCTGATTGGTACATGGACACGGGGGCTACGGCTCACATGTTTGCTCATCCTGGTAATCTTGCCTCCTTCACTCCCGTCACCACCGACCGCCGCATCATTGTCGGCGACGGTTCCACACTCCCTATCACACATGTCGGGCACACTTCTTTCCCTTCTAATTCCATGCCTATTACTTTGTCTAACATAATTGTGTCACCTCATCTTATTAAGAACCTTGTTTCCGTTCATTGTTTAACTCATGAAAATCCTGCTAGTGTTGAATTTGATGAGCTTGGGTTTTGTGTCAAGGACGCTCGAACCAGGATGGTACTTCACCGATGTGACTGCCTCGACGAGCTCTATCCGGTGCATTCGCCGTCCACCTTCACCACCGCACCGGTTGCTCTCTCCGCCCGCGTCGAGCTCTGGCACGCTCGTTTGGGTCATCCCAACCCCGTCACACTTCGTCATATTCTTAGGAGTTTCAGTTTCAGTTGTCATAACATAGAGGATCACACCTGTCATGCATGTCGTGTCGGCAAACATGTTCGCCTCCCGTTTAATAACTCCACCACCATAGCTTCTTTTCCTTTTCAGTTGATTCATAGCGATGTGTGGACCTCTCCGGTTCCTAGTAACTCGGCCTATTTATATTATCTGGTTATCCTAGATGATTATTCTCATTATGTGTGGAATTTTCCTTTGCACAGAAAGTTGGATGCACTCTCCACTTTGACGGATTTTTACTCCTATGTCAGCATGGAGTTTGGGCGTCCCATCCTTGCTCTTCAGACCGACAATGGAAAAGAGTTCGACAACCTTGCTTTCCGCACTTTTTTGTCGCACAACGGCACAGTTTTACGTCTCACATGCCCATATACTTCCCAGCAGAAACGTCGAGCCGAACGCGTCCTTCGCACTCTGAACGACTGCGTTCGCACACTCCTGTTCCATGCTAATGTGCCGCCTCGTTTCTGGCCGGACGCCCTCGCCACTGCTTCTCTTCTCCTTAACCTTCGCCCTTGCCACCCACAGTGGAACTATGCACCTCACCATCTTCTCTTCGGTACGCTCCCATCTTATGATGGCTTGCATATTTTCGGGTGCCTTTGCTATCCTAGCACTGCTGACTCCGCTCCTTGATACGTCTCCGACGTATCTATAATTTTTTATTGCTCCATATTATATATTCTGTTTTGGATGTTTAATGGGCTTATTTATACACTTTTATATTATTTTTTGGGACTAACCTATTAACCCAAGGCCTAGTGCAAATTGCTGTTTTTTTTTTGCTTATTTCAGTGTTTCGCAGAAAAGGAATATCAAACAGAGTCCAAACGGAATGAAACCTTCGGGAGAGTTATTTTTGGAACAAACGTGATCCAGAGGACTTGGAGTGGACGTCAAGCAATCAACGAGGAGGCCACGAGGCAGGGGGGCACGCCAACCCCCCTGGGCGCGCCCTCCACCCTCGTGGGCCCCTCGTGGCTCCATCAACCTACTTCTTCCTCCTATATATACCTACGTACCCCGAAACCATCGAGGAGCACCACGAAACCCTAATTCCACCGCCGCAACCTTCTGTACCCGTGAGATCCCATCTTGGGGCCTTTTTCGGCGCTCTGCCGGAGGGGGCATCGATCACGGAGGGCTTCTACATCAACACCATAGCCTCTCCAATGATGTGTGAGTAGTTTACCACAAACCTTCGGGTCCATAGTTATTAGCTAGATGGCTTCTTCTCTCTCTTTGGATCTCAATACAAAGTTCTCCTCGATCTTCTTGGAGATCTATTTGATGTAACTCTATTTGCGGTGTGTTTGTCGAGATCCGATGAATTGTGGGTTTATGATCAAGATTATCTATGAACAATACTTGAATCTTCTCTGAATTCTTTTATGTATGATTGGTTATCTTTGCAAGTCTCTTCGAATTATCAGTTTGGTTTGGCCTCTAGATTGATCTTTCTTGCAATGGGAGAAGTGCTTAGCTTTGGGTTCAATCATGCGGTGCTCGATCCTAGTGACAGTAGGGGAAACGACACTTATTGTATTGTTGCCATCGAGGATAAAAATATGGGGCTTATATCATATTGCATGAGTTTATCTCTCTACATCATGTCACCTTACCTAATGCGTTACTCTGTTCTTATGAACTTAATACTCTAGATGCATGCTGGATAGCGGTCGATGTGTGGAGTAATAGTAGTAGATGCAGGCAGGAGTCGGTCTACCTGTCGCGGACGTGATGCCTATATACATGATCATGCCTAGATATTCTCATAATTATGCACTTTTCTATCAATTGCTCGACAGTAATTTGTTCACCCACCGTAATACTTATGCTATTTTGAGAGAAGCCACTAGTGAAACCTATGGCCCCCGGGTCTATTCTCCATCATATTAATCTACCGTCAACAAGCTATTTCTATCACCGTTTACTTTGCATTCTTTACTTTTAGTCTTTATCATAAAAATACCAAAAATATTATTTTATCATCTCTATCAGATCTCACTTTTGCAAGTGGCCGTGAAGGGATTGACAACCCCTTTATCGCGTTGGTGGCAAGGTTCTTATTTGTTTGTGTAGGTACGTGGGACTTGTGTGTGGCCTCCTACTGGATTGATACCTTGGTTCTCAAAAACTATTTGAAATACTTATGCTACTTTGCTGCATCACCCTTTCCTCTTCAAGGGAAAACCAACGCAGTACTCAAGAGGTAGCAAGAAGGATTTCTGGCGCCGTTGCCGGGGAGTCTACGCACAAGTCAAGACATACGAAGTACCCATCACAAACTCTTATCCCTCGCATTACATTATTTTCCATTTGCCTCTCGTTTTCCTCTCCCCCACTTCACCCTTGCCGTTTTATTCGCCCTCTCTTTCCATTCGCCTCTTTTTCGCTTGCTTCTTGTTTGCTTTTGTGTTGGATTGCTTGCTTGTCACGATGGCTCAAGATAATACTAAATTGTGTGACTTTGCCAATACCAACAATAATGATTTTATTAGCACTCCGATTGCTCCTCTTACCGATGCTGAATCTTGTGAAATTAATGCTACTTTGCTGAATCTTGTCATGAAAGATCAATTCGCCGGCCTTCCTGGTGAAGATGCCGCTACCCATCTAAATAGCCTTGTTGATTTGTGTGATATGCAAAAGAAGAAAGATGTGGACAATGATATTGTTAAATTGAAGCTATTTCCTTTTTTGCTTAGAGATCATGCTAAAACTTGGTTTTTGTCTTTGCCTAAAAATAGTATTGATTCTTGGAATAAGTGCAAAGATGCTTTTATCTCTAAGTATTTTCCTCCCGCTAAGATCATCTCTCTTAGAAACGATATTATGAACTTTAAGCAACTTGATCATGAACATGTTGCACAAGCTTGGGAGAGAATGAAATTAATGATACGTAATTACCCTACACATGGTTTGAATTTATGGATGATTATACAAATTTTTTATGCCGGATTGAACTTTGCTTCTAGAAATCTTTTAGATTCGGCCGCGGGAGGCACTTTTATGTAAATCACTTTAGGAGAAGCTACTAAACTCCTAGATAATATTATGGTCAATTATTCTCAATGGCACACTGAAAGATCTACTAGTAAAAAGGTGCATGCAATTGAAGAGATTAATGTTTTGAGTGGAAAGATGGATGAACTTATGAAATTGTTTGCTAATAAGAGTGTTTCTTCTGATCCCAATGATATGCCTTTGTCTACTTTGATTGAGAATAATAATGAATCCATGGATGTGAATTTTGTTGGTAGGAACAATCTTGGTAACAACGCTTATAGAGGAAACTTTAATCCTAGGCCATATCCTAGTAATTCCTCTAATAATTATGGTAATTCCTACAACAATTCTTATGTAAATTTTAATAAGATGCCCTCTGATTTTGAGACTAGTGTTAAAGAATTTATGATTTCTCAAAAGAATTTCAATGCTTTGCTTGAAGAAAAATTGCCTAAGATTGATGAATTGGCTAGGAACGTGGATATAATTTCTCTTGATGTTGATTCTTTGAGACTTAGATCTATTCCACCTAAGCATGATATCAATGAGTCTCTCAAAGCTATGAGAATTTCCATTGATGAGTGCAAAGAAAGAACCGCTAGGTTGCGTGCTAAAAAAGATTGCTTTGTGAAAGCGTGTTCTTCTAGTTTTCATGATAATAAGGATGAAGATCTAAAAGTGATTGATGTGTCCCCTATTAAATCTTTGTTTTGCAATATGAATCTTGATAATGATGGGACTGGAGATGAGTCAACTTTAGATAAAAGGTGTCCCAATGATTCGGAGTTTTTAGATCTTGATGCAAAATTTTGTAAAAGTGGGATTGAAGAGGTCAAAACTTTAGATAGCAATGAACCCACTATCTTGGATTTCAAGGAATTTAATTATGATAATTGTTCTTTAATAGATTGTATTTCCTTGTTGTAATCCGTGCTAAATTCTCCGCATGCTTATAGTCAAAATAAAGCTTTTACTAAACATATCGTTGATGCTTTAATGCAATCTTATGAAGAAAAGCTTGAATTGGAAGTTTCTATCCCTAGAAAACTTTATGATGAGTGGGAACCTACTATTAAAATTAAATTTAAGGATCATGAATTCTATGCGTTGTGTGATTTGGGTGCTAGTGTTTCCAGAATTCCAAAAACTTTGTGTGATTTGCTAGGTTTCCGTGAATTTGATGATTGTTCCTTAAACTTGCACCTTGCGGATTCCACCATTAAAAAACCTATGGGAAGAATTAATGATTTTCTTGTTGTTGCAAATAGGAATTATGTGCCCGTAGATTTCATTGTTCTTGATATAGATTGCAATCCTTCATGTCCTATTATTCTTGGTAGACCTTTCCTTAGAACGATTGGTGCAATTATTGATATGAAGGAAGGAAATAATAGATTCCAATTTCCGTTAAGGAAAGGCATGGAATACTTTCCTAGAAAGAAAATTAAATTACCTTATGAATCTATTATGAGAGCCACTTATGGATTGCCTTCCAAAGATGGCAATACCTAAATCTATCCTTGCCTTTATGCCTAGCTAGGGCGTTAAATGATAGCGCTTGTTGGGAGGCAACCCAATTTTATTTTAGTTTTTTGCTTTTTGGTTCTGTTTAGGAATAAATAATCAATCTAGCTTCTGTTTAGATGTGGTTTTGTATTTTAATTAGTGTTTGTGCCAAGTTGAACCTTTGGGAAGACTTGGGGAAAGTCTTTGCGATCTTGCTGTAAAAAACAGAAACTTTAGCGCTCACGAGATTAGCTAAAACTTTTTACTGGAGAGTGATATTTAGTTGATTATTTTTGCAGATGATTAATAGATAAATTCCTCACGTCCAGAAATTTATTTTAGAATTTTTGGAGTTCCAGAAGTTTGCGTTAGTTACAGATTACTACAGGCTATTCTGTTTTTGACAGATTCTGTTTTTCGCGTGTTGTTTGCTTATTTTGATGAATCTATGGCTAGTAATGGAGCTTATGAACCATAGAAAAGTTGGAATACAGTAGGTTTAACACCAATATAAATAAATAATGAGTTCATTATAGTACCTTGAAGTGGTGTTTTGTTTTCTTTCGCTAACGGAGCTCACGAGATTTTCTGTTAAGTTTTGTGTTGTGAAGTTTTCAAGTTTTGGGTAAAGATTTGATGGATGATGGAAAAAGGAGTGGCAAGAGACTAAGCTTGGGGATGCCCAAGGCACCCCAAGGTAAAACCTAAGGGCAACCCAAAAGCCTAAGCTTGGGGATGCCCCGGAAGGCATCCCCTCTTTTGTCTTCGTCCATCGGTAACTTTACTTGGAGCTATATTTTTATTCACCACATGATATGTGTTTTACTTGGAGCGTCTTGTATGATTTGAGTCTTTTCTTTTTAGTTCACCACAATCATCCTTGTTGTACACACCTTTTGAGAGAGACACACATTATTCAGAATTTATTAGAATACTCTATGTGATTCACTTATATCTTTTGAGCTAAATTTTTTTGCTCTAGTGCTTCACTTATATCTTTTAGAGCACGGTGGTGGTTATATTTTATAGAATTTATTGATCTCTCATGATTCACTTATATCATTTTGAGAGTCCTTTAGAACAACATGGTAATTTGCTTTGGTTATAAAATTAGTCCTAATATGATAGGCATCCAAGATAAAAACTATAAAGTGCATTGAATACTAAGAGAAGTTTGATACTTGATAATTGTTTTGAAATATGAAGATGGTGATATTAGAGTCATGATAGTTGAGTAGTTGTGAATTTGAGAAATACTTGTTCTAAAGTTTGTGATTCCCGTAGCATGCACGTATGGTGAACCGTTATGTGATGAAGTCGGAGCATGATTTATTTATTGATTGTCTTCCTTATGAGTGGCGGTCGGGGACGGGCGATGGTCTTTTCCTACCAATCTATCCCCCTACACTACAGGAATCAGCTACTTTGCCGTTTGCCATGGCAGATGGCAAAGGCAAGGATGGCGAACGGCAAAGGCCTTTGCCGTCTTCCGCGGACGGCAAAAGGCTCCGGCAAAGTAGGCTACCGTAAAGAGCTTCTTTGCCATCTGCTTTTTGAAGCGGACGGCAAAGGGGCCTTTGCTATCAGCGGCTGATGGCAAAGATGCCCTCCCTTTGCCGTCTGCCAAACGCAATCTTTGCCGTCAGCCTCGTAAAATCATGGACGACAAAGAACTTAGTAAATATAAAAAAACGTTCGGTGAGCAGCCTGTCCGGCGTCCTGCGTTTGGCGTGTCCGGTGCCCGGCGAGCAGTACTCCAACAATACAAACCGACGAGAGGAATGAACGGACGACGATAAACACTACAGTACCATCAACACTTGCTCCAAGAATCGACGAATGAATTTCACAATACATTACCCACAAACACTACAGTATACACAAACAAATTACAAGATATTTGATTTAACGAGGGGCTCCAATCCGCCCGCGGCTGCGCCGGAGCTCACCACGCTCATCCGGGCACTGGATCCAGTTGCGACCCCTCCCTTCGATGAGGGCCAGGACCCAGCACCCTTGGTTGCGGGCAGAGCTGCCGCAGGCCGCCGCTGCTCGAGGTGGGAGGTGGTGCGGCGTCGAGGTATCGGGCCGGCAGGGGCAAACGGGGACCGGGCCAGGCACGGCGGCGTCGAGGGCGAAGAGAGAAGGGGCCGGCACCGGCGGGCGAGGTGGTGGCCGGAAGGGGCAATGGGGGCCGGGGCCGGCGGGGGCAAAAGGGGACGGGGCCGGGCACAGCGGCGTCGGGGGCGAAGAGAGAAGGGGCCTGCGCCGGCGAGCGAGGTGGTGGCCGGAAGGGGGCGATGGGGGCCGGGGCCGGCGGGGGCAAACGGGGATGGGGCCGGGCACGGCGGCGTTGGGGGAGAAGAGAGAAGGGGCCATGTGGGCGGGCAAGGTGGTGGCCGGAAGGGGGCGACGGGAGCCGGGGACGGCGGCCGGCTGGGGCGACGAGAGGCGGGGAGCGAAGGCGTACGAGAGAGAAGGGAGACAGATCGTGGTGGGGGTGGCTCTCAGGAGGATAAGGGAGAGAGAGAGAGTGGGTGGTGGGGGCGTGGGATGGGCCGCATCAGTTTTGCGTTGTGGAGATGCATGTGTGGAGCAGATCATGCCATGTCATCGATCCGTGTGATCGATCCGCGTGGTGTGCTTTCTCTTTGCCATCCGCTGGCGGACGGCAAAGAATTTTTGCCGTCCGCCAGCAGACGGCAAAGAAACTGGCCATTAGGTTGTCCTTGTAAGCCCGCCACCCACCCTCTTTGCCGTCCGCTAGCAGACGGCAAAGATACGGCTGATGGCAAACCCTGTCTTTGCCGTCCGCTGCCTCTTTGCCGTCCGCTTTCTGGTGGCTGATGGCAAAGCCTTCCTTTGCCGTCCGCTGGCTGACGGCAAAGAGTCGGCAGACGGCAAATAAGCTAATTCCAGTAGTGCTAGGAGCATACGCGTAGTACTTCGTTTTAATAACTAATAGATTTTTGCAACAAGTATGTGAGTTCTTTATGACTAATGTTGAGTCCATGGATTATACGCACTCTCATCCTTCCACCATTGCTAGCCTCTCTAATACCGCGCACCTTTCGCCAGTATCATACACCCACCATATACCTTCCTCAAAACAGCCACCATACCTACCTATTATGGCATTTCCATAGCCATTCCGAGATATATTGCCATGCAACTTACCACCGTTCCATTTATTATGACACGCTTCATCATTGTCATATTGCTTTGCATGATCATGTAGTTGCCATCGTATTTGTGGCAAAGCCACCTTCATAATTCTTTCATACATGTCACTCTTGATTCATTGCATATCCCGGTACACCGCTAGAGGCATTCACATAGAGTCATATTTTGTTCTAAGTATCGAGTTGTAATTCTTGAGTTGTAAGTAAATAAAAGTGTGATGATCATTATTAGAGCATTGTCCCATGTGAGGAAAGGATGATGGAGACTATGATTCCCCCATAAGTCGGGATGAGACTCCGGATGAAGAAAAAAAAAGAAAAGAGGCCAAAAGAAAAAAAAGAGAAAGAAGGCCCAAATAAAAAAAATGAGAAAAAGAGAGAAGGGACAATATTACTATCCTTTTTCCACACTTGTGCTTCAAAGTAGCACCATGATCTTCATGATAGAGAGTCTCCTATGTTGTCACTTTCATATACTAGTGGGAATTTTACATTATAGAACTTGGCTTGTATATTCCAATGATGGGATTCCTCAAAATGCCCAAGGTCTTCGTGAGCAAGCGAGTTGGATGCACACCCACTTAGTTTCTTTTGTTGAACTTTCATACACTTATAACTCTAGTGCATCCGTTGCATGGCAATCCCTACTCACTCACATTGATATCTATTGATGGGCATCTCCATAGCCCGTTGATACGCCTAGTCGATGTGAGACTATCTTCTCCTTTTTTGTCTTCTCCACAACCACCATTCTATTCCACCTATAGTGCTATGTCCATGGCTCATGCTCATATATTGCGTGAAGATTGAAAAAGTTTGAGAACACCAAAAGTATGAAACAATTGCTTGGCTTGTCATCGGGGTTGTGCATGATTTAAATACTTTTTGTGGTGAAGATAGAGCATAGCCAGACTATATGATTTTGTAGGGATAACTTTCTTTGGCCATGTTATTTTGAGAAGACATGATTGCTTTGTTAGGATGCTTGAAGTATTATTATTTTCATGTTAATATTGAACTTTTATCTTGAATCTTTCGGATCTGAACATTCATGCCACAATAAAGAGAAATACATTGAAGAATATGCTAAGTAGCATTCCACATCAAAAATTCTGTTTTTATCATTTACCTACTCGAGGACGAGCAGGAATTAAGCTTGGGGATGCTTGATACGTGTCCAACGTATCTATAATTTTTGATTGCTCCATGCTATTATATATTTTGTTTTGGATGTTTAATGGGCTTATTTATACACTTTTATATTATTTTTTGGGACTAACCTATTAACCCAAGGCCCAGTGCAAATTGCCGTTTTTGCCTATTTCAGTGTTTCGTAGAAAAGGAATATCAAACGGAGTCCAAACGGAATGAAACCTTCGGGAGAGTTATTTTTTGAACAAACGTGATCCAGAGGACTTGGAGTGGACGTCAAGTAACCAACAAGGAGGCCACGAGGCAGGGGGCGCGCCCTCCACCCTCGTGGCTCCACCGACCTACTTCTTCCTCCTATATATACCTACGTACGCCGAAACCATCGAGGAGCACCACGAAAACCTAATTCCACCGCCACAACCTTCTGTACCCGTGAGATCCCATCTTGGGGACTTTTCCGGTGCTCTGCCGGAGGGGGCATCGATCACGGAGGGCTTCTACATCAACACCATAGCCTCTCCGATGATGTGTGAGTAGTTTACCACAGACCTTCGGGTCCATAGTTATTAGCTAGATGGCTTCTTCTCTCTCTTTGGATCTCAATACAAAGTTCTCCTCGATCTTCTTGGAGATCTATTTGATGTAACACTTTTTGCGGTGTGTTTGTCGAGATCCGAGGAATTGTGGGTTTATGATCAAGATTATCTATGAACAATATTTGAATCTTCTCTGAATTCTTTTATGTATGATTGGTTATCTTTGCAAGTCTCTTCAAATTATCAGTTCGGTTTGGCCTACTAGATTGGTCTTTCTTGCAATGGGAGAAGTGCTTAGCTTTGGGTTCAATCATGCGGTGCTCGATCCCAGTGACAGTAGGGGAAACGACACATATTGTATTGTTGCCATCGAGGATAAAAAGATGGGGTTTATATCATATTGCATGAGTTTATCCCTCTACATCATGTCATCTTACCTAATGCGTTACTCTGTTCTTATGAACTTAATACTCTAGATGCATGCTGGATAGCGGTCGATGTGTGGAGTAATAGTAGTAGATGCAGGCAGGAGTCGGTCTACTTGTCGCGGACGTGATGCCTATATACATGATCATGCCTAGATATTCTCATAATTATGCCCTTTTCTATCAATTGCTCGACAGTAATTTGTTCACCCACCGTAATACTTATGCTATCTTGAGAGAAGCCACTAGTGAAACCTATGGCCCCCGGGTCTATTCTCCATCATATTAATCTCCCGTCAACAAGCTATTTCTATCGCCGTTTACTTTGCATTCTTTACTTTTAGTCTTTATCATAAAAATACCAAAAATACTATCTTATCATCTTTATCAGATCTCACTTTTGCAAGTGGTCGTGAAGGGATTGACAACCCCTTTATCGCGTTGGTTGCAAGGTTCTTATTTGTTTGTGTAGGTACGAGGGACTTGTGTGTGGCCTCCTACTGGATTGATACCTTGGTTCTCAAAAACTGAGGGAAATACTTACGCTACTTTGCTGCATCACCCTTTCCTCTTCAAGGGAAAACCAACGCAGTGCTCAAGAGATAGCACTCCTCACAAACTCGCACCTCGTTCTGTCGCTTGCATCTTCATCGGCTACCCCTCCAACTCCAAGGGATATCGGTGTTACGATCCCGTCTCCCACCGTGTGTTCACTTCCCGGCACGTTTACTTTGATGAGCATGTGTTTCCATTTCACCAGATACCCTCGGCTGTTCCACCCACCACTGGTGACGCGGGCTCCTCGACGCCTCTCCCAGAGCGCTCGCGCGCCTCTCTTGGTCCGCCGCCTGGCTTTGAGGCGCACCCCCCGCATGCGGCGCCTCCTACAGTCGCGGTGCTGGCGCCCCCGACGTTGGCGCCCGCGGTCCCAGCGGCCCCCTCGGCACCCCCGGCGCCTGTGGCCGGTCCGGTCACCCGCGCCTATACGGGCGTTTTTCGCCCGAGCTCGCGCTATGCCTCGTATGACTACGTCCATGCGGCGTCCACCTCTGATCCATCGCCGTTACCGTCCTCCGTTCGAGCCGCTCCTTGTGACCCGCTCTGGATGGCTGCGATGCAAGAGGAGTTTGACGCCCTATTGCGTAACCGGACGTGGCAGCTTGTTCCCCATCCCCGCCACGCCAACGTGATTACCGGGAAGTGCGTCCTTAAACACAAGCTCCATCCTGATGGTACCCTTGATCGCTACAAAGCGCGTTGGGTCGTTCGTGGCTTCCGACAGCGTGCTGGCATCGACTTCACCGACACCTTCGCTCCGGTCGTCAAGCCCGGCACGATACGCACGGTTCTCCACCTTGCGGTCTCCCGTGCTTGGCCAGTGCACCAGATGGACTTCTCCAACGCCTTCCTCCATGGTCACCTCGAGGAGCAGGTCTTCTGCCAGCAGCCCACCGGGTTTGTGGACCCGGCGCTTCCCGACCACGTGTGTCTTCTTTCGCGGTCCTTGTATGGACTCAAGCAGGCTCCGCGCGCTTGGTACCAGCGCCTCGCGGTGTTTCTCCACCAGTTTGGGTTCCGCTCTACCCGCTCGGACGCCTCACTCTTCGTCTATCATCAGGGCTCTGACACGGCCTACTTGCTGCTCTATGTCGACGACATCATCCTGATGGCATGTACGGCTAGTCTCCTCAGTCTGCTCACAGCTCGTCTTCGCGCTGAGTTCGCCATCAAGGACTTGGGTCCTTTGCACTACTTCCTTGGTGTCGAGGTGGTGCGCCGTCCGGATGGCTTCTTCCATCATCAGTGGAAGTACGCTCACGAGCTCCTGGAGCGCGCCGACATGCTTAACTGCAAGCCTGCCGCTACACTTGTTGATACGAAGGCCAAGCTTTCTGCCACGGATGGTTCTCCTGCTTCAGATGCTGCTTTCTATCGGTCTATCGTTGGTGCTCTCCAGTACCTCACTCTGACTCGATCGGAGATCCAGTATGCCGTGCAGCAGGTGTGTCTTCATATGCATGCTCCTCGAGACGTTCACTGGGCTGCCGTCAAGTGGATTCTCCACTATATCTGTGGCACTATGGATCTTGGCGTCACACTTCATGCCTCCGCAGACACCGCCCTCACCGCCTACTCCGATGCAGACTGGGCGGGCTGCCCTGACACTCGTCGCTCCACTTCGGGCTATTGTGCCTACCTTGGACCCTCACTTATCTCGTGGTCGTCCAAGCGGCAGCCTACAGTCTCTCGTTCCAGTGCTGAGGCTGAGTATCATGTGGTGGCCAACGCCGTCGCCGAGTGTTCGTGGCTTCGCCAGCTGCTTCAGGACCTCTCTTGTCCTGTTGACCGTGCGATGGCGGTCTACTGCGACAACGTCTCGGTGGTCTACCTCTCCGCTAACTCGGTGCATCATCGACGGACCAAGCATATTGAGTTGGATATTCATTTTGTTCGGGAACAGGTGGCCCTTGGCCATATTCGTGTTTTACACGTCCCTACTTCCCAACAATTTGCCGATATCATGACCAAGGGCTTACCTACGGCGTCATTTGAGGAGTTCTGGTCCAGTCTTTGCGTCCGTCACGGTGCCGCTTCGACTGCGGGGGGGGGGGTGTTGAGTATATGTGTTATGTGCATATTGTGTATTGGGTCCGCCTCCTAGTTCCTTGTATAGTTGAGGTCCGTGGCCCACCTTTGTACATCATATATACGTGCCTATGCACAAAGAGCAATACATCATGCAATTCACATATTCTACACGCCCACCGCCGCCCCACACCAAACCTGATGGCCATTGCGCCCCGACACCGCTGACACCGGCAATGAACGGTGTGTGGTAATGGGAGTTGGCCGAGGAGCGTGGAGGGAGTTGGGGAGGAGATGCGGCTGCGCTCGCCCGCCGGCTGTGTGCATGTCAAGACCCTCCTGACCAAGGACGAGGAGCACCACTTCACTGATGCGGAGGATGGCACTTTGTTACGCGTGGACACAGTGACAGAATTGGAGATAATTGTGTGAGAGAGAGAGAGGAGTGATACATACATGTGGGCCCTCTGTAAAATTTAAAATTTTGATCCAAAACGGTGTGATTTTTTACTTGCCACATCAGTCCTGAAAATGGGGCCCGCCTGTCATATTCCACCAAACGGCGCTTAGTCCAGCCCTTTAGTGCTTACAGCAACGAATTACTGAAAATGAATGGCATCAACAAACCGTTATGAAAACGATGTATCTTTTTATGCATTGTGCATAATTGTGATGGTTTTTGGCAATGTACTCCCACCGTTGTCACCTCTTCGTTGGTCCGCCATGACGCCCTGACCTTGAATAGGTAGTCATTGTACTTTTTTGAGAAAACTTTTGACCTATTCTTCTTCAATCATGGCAGTACAACGAACACCAGAAATAATAAAATTATATCCAGATCCGTAGACACCTAACAACGATTACAAGCACTGAAGCGAGCCGAAGGCGCGCCGTCACCACCTCTTCCTTGTCAGAGCCAGGCAAAATTTATTGTGGTAGACAGTTGGGAAGTCGTCATCCTAAGGCCCCGTAGGATAGCGCACTAGAATAATAACCGTCGTCGATAAAGAGTAGCATAGATCGGAAGGATCCAATTTGAAGACACATGAAAGAAGACGAACGATGACCAGATCTGAGCAGATCCACCAAAGACAGATCCACCAGAGACACACCTCCACACGCCTACTGACGATACTAGATGCACCACCGAAACACGGGCTAGGCGGGGAGAACTTTATTCCATCTTCAGGGAGCCGCTACCGTCTCATCTTCGTGAGCAGGACATAAACCCTAACATAACTCAAAGAAATATCTAAAAATGAAGCCCTCCCACCGGCAAGGGCTGGGATCCACTGTATCCTATGACCCTAAGGCCACTGGAGATGAGGCGGACCGGCGGCAGTGCCGGCTGGAGGCAAAGGAACCCCAAGTTTTTAGGGGAGACAAGCCAGAGGCGGCAACGGCTCATGCCACTCATAAACTGATTTTCGACGTCCTTTCTGCAATGTCGTCCTCGAGGATGACAAGACTAGCAGTCCAGCACCACAACTTTGTCCATGCACCCGAACTGTTTCATGGAATGCCAAATAGAGAGATAAGTGTGCAGACGGGTGGACCCTCTGTCCACCCCTACCTTCATGGATCCACGAAAGATTCTCCGCATCCACGGAATATCCACAATGGAATCTTATCAATTTTCATCACATGTCCTTTAGTTGTCACTTTGTCATGAACCGCATCTTGTACTACCACCCTGGCTTTTTTTAATAAATAAATAGCAAAAATTGCATGAACAAAAACTCTGTAGCACTCTAAAGATTAGGGCATCTCCAACATCGCCCCTCAAACTGTTCACTACATGTCGGACCGCATGGTTCAGACATGTTTTACCATCCAATACAGTTATGTATCGGTCTCCTCAACGGTTCGATGTCATTTTTCCCGTAAACCGGAAGCAAACTGAGGGGTTGGGGCTTTGCCGGCGTCCGGACCGATGCCAAACAAGCGTTCAACAACCCTAGCCCACCCGAACATGTCTCTCTCGGCTGCGCCATTTCCCACCTGAAGCCAGCCGCCTGCGTTCAAGCCACTGCTCGCACTGTAGAGGCGGTGCAGGCGATCGTGGATGTGAAAACTGCTAGCTGTGTGTCCTGCGCGCCGCCAAACAACGTTTCGCCGTGCTGGTGGGACGACAAGCGTGTCGGCCTCTCCACGTCCATCATGGACCTCACGTCCATCGGTAATGGATAGGTCTTAGACTCCGACGAGAATGGGTTGGGCATGGGAGGCGACATGGCCTCAAGTCCCAAGTGGGTTGGTCCGTCTCCCATGGTCTAATCTTCCTCATCGGTAACTGCACCTTCATTTCCCGACTCTTATCGCCGCCGCTCATGGAGATAGCAAGATGAGCCTAGTGATGGCCAAAAGGGAACACAAGGACGTGGGGGATGGGTGCCGTCGTAGGCTAGGTTTAAGTCCGGTCTTTTTTAATTAAAATATGTCAAAAACTTAATGAATGTTCTCTAGTTTAGATGGAAATCATCTGATTTGCATGTAATTCGTGTGGTTTATTGAAATCCAATTTAAAATGTATGAGGCTACGGTCGGATGCCCGGCTCCCACATCAGTGTGCGCGGATAGGTCACCGTTTTGTGGACGGATGGGGTTTCTAGTTTGGGTGTCAGATGCCCTTGGGACATTTCTAACCGATCCCTAATAACCAGTTAGAGGAGTAAAAAGGCGGTTTTACTCCTTTAACCGGGACCTAGTGATGATCGACAAGTATAGGGGATCAATCGTAGTCCTTTCGATAAGTGAGAGTGTCAAACCCAACAAGGAGCAAAAGGAAATGACAAGTGGTTTTCAGCAAGGTAATTTCTGCAAGCACTGAAATTGTTGGTAACAAGTACTTTGATAGCAAGGTAATTTGTAATGAGCAAGTAACGGTAACGGTAAATAAAGTACATTAAGGTAGCCCAATCCTTTTGTAGCAAAGGATAGGCCAAAATAATTTCTTATGATAAGCAAAACGTTCTTGAGGGTACACGGGAATTTCATCTAGTCACTTTCATCATGTTGGTTTGATTCGTGTTCACTACTTTGATAATTTGATATGTGGGTGGACCGGTGCTTAGGTGCTGTTATTACTTGAACGAACCTCCTACTTATGATTAACCCCCTCGCAAGCATCCGCAACTACGAGAAAAGTATTAAGATAAAATCTAACCACAGCATTAAACTTTTGGATCCAAATCATTCCCTTATGAAGTAGCGCATAAACTAGGGTTTAAGCTTCTGTCACTCTAGCAACCCTTCATCTAATAACTACTCCACAATGCATTCCCTTAGGCCCAAATATGGTGAAGTGCCATGTAGTCGACGTTCACATGACACCACTAAGAGAATCACAACATACATATCATCAAAATATCAAACACATATCAAGTTCACATGATTACTTGCAACATGACTTCTCCCGTGACCTCAAGAACAAAGGTAACTACTCACAAATTATAATCATGCTCAAGATCAAAGGGGTATTAAATAGCATAATGGATCTGAATATATAATCTTCCACCTAATAAACCATATAGTAATCAACTACAAGATGTAATCAACACTACTAGTCACCCACAAGTACCAATCTGAGGTTCCAGCACAAAGATTGAACACAAGAGATGAACTAGGGTTTGAGAGGAGATGTTGTTGTTGAAGATGTTGATGGAGATTGCCCTCCCAAAGATGAGAGGGTTGTTGGTGATGACGATGACTTCCCCCTCCGAGAGGGAAGTTCCCCCGGCGGAATCGCTCCGCCGGAGGGCAAAAGTGCTCCTGCCCAAGTTCCGCCTCGAGACGGCGGCGCTCCATCCCGAAAGTCCTATCCTTATTTTTTCTAGGTCAAAATGACTTATTGTTGGGAACGTAGTATTTCAAAAATTTCCTACGATCACGCAATATCTATCTAGGAGAAGCATAACAATGAGCGGGAGAGTGTGTTCACGTACCCTCGTAGACCGAAAGCGGAAGCGTTTAGTAACGCGGTTGATGTAGTCGAACGTATTTGCGATCCAACCGATCCAAGTACCGAACGTACGGCACATCTGCGTTCAGCACACGTTCAGCTCGATGACGTCCCTCGATCTCTTGATCCAGTTGAGGATGAGGGAGTTCCGTGAGCACGACGGCGTGGCGACGGTGATGATGATGTTATCGGCGCAGCGCTTCGCCTAAGCACTACGACGATATGGCCGAGGTGTGTAACTTTGGAGGGGGGCATGATACGTCCATTTTGAAACATGCTTTCTTACTGTTATTTATAATGTTTTTATCCATAATAATGACTTTTGGAGTAATTCTAATGCCTTTTCTCTCATAATTTGCAAGGTACACACCAAGAGGGAGAATTCCGGCAGCTGGAAATCTGGACCTGAAAAAGGTACGTTAGGCCACCTATTCTGCACAACTCCAAATGAGCTGAAACTTCACATAGATTTTTTATGGATTATTTAAGAAATATTGGAGCCAATAACCACCAGAGGGGGCCACCAGGTGGGCATAACCCACTTGGGCGCGCCTGGCCCCCCTAGCGCGCCCTGGTGGGTTGTGGCCTCCTCGGCCCACCTCCGGTGCCCATCTTCTGGTATATAAGTCATTTTGACCTAGAAAAAATAAGGAGAAGACTTTCGGGGCGGAGCGCAGCCGTCTTGAGGCGGAACTTGGGCAGGAGCACTTTTGCCCTCCGGCAGAGCGATTCCGCCGGGGGAACTTCCCTCCAGGAGGGGGAAATCATCGTCATCATCATCACCAACAACTCTCCCATCTTGGGGAGGGCAATCTCCATCAGCATCTTCAACAGCACCATCTTATCTCAAACCCTAAATCATCTCGTGTATTCAATCTTGTTACCGGAACTATAGATTGGTGCTTGTGGGTGACTAGTAGTGTTGATTACATCTTGTAGTTGATTACTATATGATTTATTTGGTGGAAGATTATATGTTCAGATCCAATATGCTATTTAGTACCCCTCTGATCTTGAGCATGATTATCATTTGTGAGTAGTTACTTTTGTTCTTGAGGTCACGGGAGATATCATGTTGCAAGTAATCATGTGAACTTGATATGTGTTCAATATTTTGATAGTATGTATGTTGTGATTCCCTTAGTAGTGTCATGTGAACGTCGACTACATGACACTTCACCATATTTGGGCCTAAGGGAATGCATTGTAGAGTAGCAATTAGATGATGGGCTGCGAGAGTGACAGAAGCTTAAACCCCAGTTTATGCGCTATCCCGTAAGGGACCGATTGGATCCAAAAGTTTAACGCTATGGTTAGAATTTATTCTTAATACTTTTCTCGTAGTTGCGGATGCTTGCGGGAGGGTTAATCATAAGTAGGAGGCTTGTTCAAGTAAGAACATCGCCTAAGCACCGGTCCACCCACATATCAAATTATCAAAGTACCGAACACGAATCGAACCAACATGATGAAAGTGACTAGATGAAATTCCCGTGTACCCTCAAGAACGCTTTGCTTATCATAAGAGACCGTTTTGGCCTGTCCTTTGCCTCAAAAGGATTGGGCTACCTTGCTGCATATTTATTGCTATTATCGTTACTTGCTCGTTACAAATTATCTTGCTATCAAACACCTCGCTACTTACAATTTCAGCACTTGCAGACATCACCTTACTGAAAACTACTTGTCATTTCCTTCTGCTCCTCGTTGGGTTCGACACTCTTACTTATCAAAAAGAGCTACAATTGATCCCCTATACTTGTGGGTCAGCAAGGCTATTTTCTGGCGCTGTTGCTGGGGAGTGAAGCGCCTTTGGTAAGTGGAATTTGGTAAGGAAACATTTATATAGTGTGCTGAAATTTATTGTCACTTGTTACTATGGAAAACAATCCTTTGAGGTTTTTTTGGGTTATCTTCACCTTGTCCGGAACCACAATTAGCTACCCCTCAACCTACTGCACCTACTGAAAATATTGAGTATGAAATTCCTTCGGGTATGATAGAACAACTGCTAGCTAATCCTTATGCAGGAGATGGAACCGAACATCCTGATATGCACTTGATATATGTGGAACAAATTTGTGGATTGCTTCAGCTTGTAGGTTTACCCGGAGATGAGGTGATGAAAAAGGTTTTCCCTTTATCTTTGAAGGGAAAAGCATTGGCATGGTATAGGCTATGCGATGATATTGGATCATGGAATTGGAATCGTTTAAAATTGGAGTTCCCCAAAAAAATTATCCTATGCATCTAGTTCAGCGTGATGGGAATTATATATATAATTTTTGGCCTCGTGAAGGAGAAAGTATCGCTCTAGCTTGGGGGAGGCTTAAGTCAATGTTATATTCATGCCCCAATCATGAGCTCTCAAGAGAAATTATTATTCAGAACTTTTATGCTCGGCTTTCTCGTAATGATCAAACCATGCTGGATACTTCTTGTGCTGGTTCTTTTATGAAGAAGACTATTGAATTCTAGTGGGATCTTTTGGAAAGAATTAAACGCAACTCTGGGGAACTCGGCGAAGGTAAAGAGTCAGGTATAAAGCTTAAGTATGATTGTGTTAAATCTTTTATGGATACGGATGCTTTTCAAAAGTTTAGCATTAAATATCACTACAAAAAAATACACTTCCGTGATGATACATGTTTGTCACAGTAGGTCACGTTTTTTGTCATGCATGTACATCCATGATGATTTTATGACAGAATCAAGATAGTCATACCTGTGCTGTCGTAGAAGTGTTCCATGACATTACCAAAATTATCATCACGGAAGTGTGCACTTCCATGACGATAAATCGCGCGTCACAGAAGTGCTTTCGTCAAGGGTGACCGACACATGGCATCCACCATAACGGAACGCCGTTAAGCTATCGGGTCGGGTTTTGGATCCGATAACCCGTTAACAGCCCCGACCAATGGGGATTTTCCACGTGTAAAATCATCATTGGCTGGAGGAAACACGTGTCGGCTCATCGTTGGGACAGATGTTATCCACTCATTGGACAGAAGGCGCCTATGATACGTCGACACGTGGCACGGCCCAACAGAGGCCCATTCCTGTGAAAAGGCCGACCCGTTTGACTTGGTCAAAAGGTGGCGGGCCGGCCCATGGAAAGCCTGTTAATGGCCTGTTCGCATATAGCCCATTTACAGCCCGCTAACCCAAGGCCCGTTATGCCCTATCCGAATTAGACCCAGTAGCGTCATCTGGGGCATCCAATATGATTCCAGCCCGTTTTCACTTCTGGCCCATGTATGGCCCATGACGTCTTTTGGCCCATATGAGGCCCTATGTAACTCTTGGCCTATTAACGGCCCGTGGTGAAACTGGCCCGTAATGAACAGCGTATCACTTTACACCCATTAACGGCCCGTGGTGAAACTGGCCCGTAATGAACAGTGTATCACTTTATACCCATTAACGGCCCGTTATTCCGTTGGGCCGTTTCCAGCCCATGTTATCTTTCGGCCTTCTCAGAGCCCATTTATTCTTGGGCTCATTTCCAGCATTCGTTTACTTATGGCCCGTTACTGTCATTTTCTGCTTGTGGGCCAAATTCAGCCCGTGGTTACAGTCGGCCCGTTTGTGGTCCATTAATACGTTGGGCCGTTTTCATAGCGTCATCAAATACGGCCTATTAACGATGGCCCGTTATGGTCGGCCCATGAACGGACGATTCCAACTCTAGCCCGTTTACGACCATAATGCAGCCTGTTATTGGCCCATGTTTGGCCAATCGATCATACGGCCCATATAAGGCCCATTGATGATACGACCCGTAGAAGGCCCATTATTTCTACGGCCCGTAGAAGGCGCATTGTTTCTACGGCCCGTAGAAGGCCCATTGTTTCTACGACCCGTAGAAGGCCCACTGTTTCTACGGCCCGTAGGAGGCCCAGTGTCACTACAGTAAATATTAGCCCATGGTTATTGTGGCCTAGTTTTAAAAAATAGGTTATTGCAGCCACTAGCAAACCGCGGGAAAAAAACTGCACTGACTACAAGCAAACAAATAAACAAGACAACAAGGAAATAAATAAGCAAGCAACTTATGCTAGGCTATCACGGCTATTACACATATTACATCCATTGGGCATCAAAGTTCGCCACCAGTGCAAATATAGGGAACAAAGCAGCATATAAACGCCGCAGCAAAACAAGTCCAGAACTGAAACCACTTCGGAAGAGTTTAAGAAACAAAATCCTGGGTACCCATAATGCTAGCAAGATGCTTAGCAAGCTTATTAACTTTCTCTTGTTTGGCGCTTAAATCCTCCAGCGCTTGCTGTCGCACAAGAATGTACGCATCTGAATTCTGCAGGGACTTCCTCAGTCCTTCGGCTTCTTGCCGCAGCACAGCTGACTGATGCCTTTCAGCTTGTAGCTGAGACTGAAGAAGCCGAAGTGATTCAGGCAGCGAGTTCGAAGAGCTTGTGCCAGCGGTACTGGCCAGTAACTCGAACACTACATCAATGCAGGACTGTGGGGTTTTCTCACTGTCTACAAGATTGTTTTATCACCTTTTTTGGAGACCAACAGGGTTGTCTCACTATCTTGAACCTTATCTGCATTACTTTCTCTACCATTGCATAGTGGGGTGCTCTTCTCCAATATTCTGTTTGCATACTACAAGAGAAACAAGCAGACACATCACAGGTTTAGCTTGTAGTATACGAAACTCATTTTGGTAAACCGGTTCAGTAGTAAGGTGGACAGGATAACATCATGAAACAAACATATATCTATGTACTATGGTCACTGTATTGTCCATATCATTCTAGTTTATGTTCCCTAATCAAGATAGAGACACAGTTCAACTCATATATTTTTAAGACACAGCAGCATAGACAGAATATAAGTGTGAGAAACTACGCAGCATTTGCAGCACTTGTAATGTGCATCACATGAGAACATAACTGTTTATACAACTTAAACTGAAATCAACATAGAGCAAGAAGTTAGAACAGCAATCCAGTTAAAGAAATAGGTTTAAAACATACCTGTTGCGCCATTGGAGTTTCAATTGGATCCTTCAAATTCGAAAGTAGTTGGTATGAGTAAATACAGTGATGCAACAACAAAGGAGTATGGACCATAGCTACGGAATCTGACCTGAGAACAGTTGCTCTTCTGCTTTAAACGTGGAGTTTGGGTTAGCTGTGGTGGTCTTCGTGCTTTGGGCACTGCAGTAGCTTTACAAACTACTCGTGTGGGGGTACTCTGTGGTGGACATGGTGGTTTGTCAACTATAAGTGGGTTACTATCCGCTGGGGTTGCGGTTAGATGGGTTGTAGCTGGTTCTCTGCCCAACGGTGTAAGTGTGCAATCTGGAAGAGTCTCGATTATGTGTGGTGGGGCTAGTTTGTGGGCCAGTACAACCATGGTTCTATCTGCATCGACGGGTAGCACTGTCTTTTGTGAAGAACGGGTTTTTGCTCCCTTAGATACTGCCATCACCCCCTCCAATTCAAATGGCTGATAAACAAGAAAAGAAATTGAACGTACAGACATTGTATGATAGACAGATGTGGTAATTCACATATATGTTGTCTAACCAAACAGGACAGCATGACACAATTTCACATATATGATGCCTAACTAAACAGGATAGCATGACACAGTTTCAGATATATGATGGATAACTTAACAGGATATAATGGCATAATTCAACATATGATGAGTACCTAAACAGGTGACATGACAAAACTATATGATGTCTTTCTAAAATAGGTTGGGATGAAATAATTCACATACATGTTGTCTAAGTATACAGGATGGCATGATATAATTGACATAATTGATTCATAAACTAAGCAGCTGGCACTCGCATGTATGATATCTAAACTAAGCAGATATAATTCAATATTGTGCATATGATGTCTAAACTAAGCAATGCAAGACACCATATGCATCATATGAGAAATATAAACATTGCAACTTAGAGCATACACCTCAGGTGGGATATAGGACTGGTCATCTGTCTCTGAATCCTCCTCTGAGGAGCTCCCTGTAACCATCGAGATATATGCTTCAACAGGTACCATTGCCTGCTCTGAAGACCTTGTTTTCACTCCAGATTTTTCCATAACCGGCTCAAATGGCTGATACACATGAAGAGTAGTTCAATATACACAGATTGTCGACAAATGGAATACGTAATGAAAAAAAATATGGCATGAGATAATTCACATATATGATGCCTGGCTCCATGGCGGTGCATAATTCACATATATGATAACTGGCTGAAAAACATGGCATTGCATAATTCACATATTTGATATAGAAAGCAAACAGGAGGCATTCACACAAAGCATGTCTAATCTAAGTAGATGGCATGGCAATGCAAGACACCATACGCATGATATGAGCAATATAACCCAGCCAAGTTAGAGCAGGCACCTCGGGGGGGGGGGAATACGATTGGTCATCTCTCTCTGAATCCTCCTCTGAGGAGCTATCTGTAACCAGCAAGAAATCTGCATCGGCAGGTAGCACTGACTGCTCAGAAGACCTTATTTTCACTCCAGATTTTCCCATGACCGACTCAAATGGCTGATGCACAGGAAGAGTAGATGAATGTATAAACATTGTTGACAAATGGAATACATTATGGAAAAAAATATGGCGCAATACAATTCACATATACGATGACTGGCTAAACAGGATGGCATTGCATGATTCACGTATATGATGCCTGGCTAAAGAAGATGGCATTGCATAATTCCCATATACTCCCTCCGTTCCTAAATATTTGTCTTTTTAGAGATTTCAAATGGACTACCACATACGGATGTATATAGACATATTTTAGAGTGTAGATTCACTCATTTTGTTCCGTATGTAATCACTTGTTGAAATCTCTAAAAAGACAAATATTTAGGAATGGTGGGAGTATGATATAGAAACCAAACAGGTGGCATTCACACAAAGCAAATCTAAACTAAGCTGATGACATATAAGATGTATAATGTAAGCAATGCAAGGCACCATATGCATGATATGACCAACATCAGCATGCCAGGTTAGAGCAAACACCTCAGGTGGTAAACAGGCGTGGTCGGCTCCTTCTGAATCTCCATCTGAATAGTTATCTTCCTCTGGAATACAATCTGGAAATGCAGGAGGGGGGGCACTTCGCCCACCATGGAGCGGCGTCTGCATGACATTATATTCGCACGCAATGGTCTTCTCTTTTTCTCTACATGTTCAGTACGATTGTGTACAATATTTGACATGCATAATAAAAAAAATAGTTAGATTTTGTAAGGCCTAAGGGGTGCATGCAAAAATCAAGACTGATGGTAGCAAACGAGTGGATGGATCCAAAACTAATGATAGCAGGTAGATTATAGCTTCAGTTTAAAAAGATAGACAATGGATCATCTATTGTTTGTTGCCCACCCAACATGAACCACATAGAAGACCCTAGATGAACCAGATAGTAGACAGATACTATTCGTTGCTGGCTCGATATGAGACCCATGGGCAATTCAAAACTCAAGATTGAATGATAAAGTAGCAGGTAATAATAACCGATGTATAACGTAAGCAAACACAAAAGACTGCGACCTCTCTTCCGGAACTGTGTAGTCCTCAGGTTCATCTGCTCAGTCAATGATGGTAATGCAGTTAGCGTGGCTGCCGGCAACGGGAAAGATGATCTGAGGCGGCGAAAGGAAGTCTGCAGGGGGGATCTCTGCTGTAGTGAACGCTTCTGTCGATGGTGCACCTCAGGTGGGGTGGATGACGGCACGGTAGGAGCAGGACATAACACACAGAGTTTTCTTTGACGCCTATCTGAAAATGAAGTAAATCTTTAAGGGCTCCTTAGAATTGGAGGATTCTATAAATGCAGGGACAGGAAAAACACAGGAATAGGATAGGAATGCATGTGCAAAACAGAGCATTTGGAAACATAGGATTTCAGTCACCCTGGGTGTTTGGCTCACATGAATTGGAAGAACAGAGGAATGGAGAAACAAAGTGATGTGACGAGTGTACAACCTCTTTGGCATAGCCTTGTGGACCTCAGCATCATTGGGTTGGACGTGGAGGATGGTGATGATGCTGGTGTGACTGTCGGAGGCGGGGAAGAAGATCCGAGGCCTCTGGAAACGGCACCGAGGGTACTGCTCCACTGTGATGGACGGTTCTGTTGTTGGAGCAGCTCCGCTAAGGTGTACGGCGACGAGGCTGAAGCAAGACAAGACAGACAATGTTAATCTGAAGTGGGACCCTAATATCATCTGCAATAGATGATGTAAAATACATCAGCAAAAAGTGCTAGATGTAAAACGCATCAGCCGCACCACGGCCGCTCCGACAGATGTTGTAAGTACTGTTCACTCTGAACTTAACTGAAGAAAATGAACTTCACAGTCGAAACTGAATTTTACTGTCGAAACTGATTGAACTAGTAACAGAGCATTGCAATAGATGTTTAGGGCGTTCGAGCACTAGTAGCAGAGAAGCAGTGATCTAAATCAGCAGACGCTCGAGCAGGGAACGCACTAGCAGAGAGCAAGTCGTGCAGTAGCACCGCGAGCGAGTGCTAAAGCAGCAACTCCTGTAGCTGCCGGAGGTCGTGCAACAGCAGCAGCAGCGCAAGCGAGAGCAAGAGCAGAGCAGCAGCACGAACGAAAGTAGGAGCAGTGCAGCACCGCGACCGACAGCAAGAACAGAGCCGCAGCGCGAGCGAGAGCCGGAGCAGCTGCAGCTAGTGCCGTTGTGGAAGTCGCCGCCGAGGAAGCAACGACATGGGGGAGAGACGCCGTGGATGATGTGGCCGGCGACGGCGCCGTCGATGGAGACACACCATGTCTGCTCGGTATCGAGCACCGGCAGCCCCGTGAGATCAAATAAAAGATAAAATGCAGCGGTGAGTGCAGAACCTCCTTGGTGGCGCCGAGTTAGCCTCGGCTTCATCGGAGGAATTGGTGAGGGTGCTGCGGTTCCGGTGGGGCAGGTCAAGACGACGCTGTGGGGATTGAGGTGGCGCGATAGACGAGCCGAACGTCGGGGCAGCTCCTTGGAGGTGGAGGACGGGGCGGCTGATCCGGCGGGACGACGAGATCGACAACGGATCCTCATCCGGTGCGGTGGATGAGGGACGGCGAGCTGTTGCGGTGGACGACGTAGTCGGGCAAGAGTCTCCGGCTGGGCGGCGGTCGGGAGGCCGACGGAGGAGCGTGGGGTTTCGCGGGTTTTGGCGGCCTCGGTGTACGAATGGGGGGCGAAGGGGGAGGGGGGAGCCAAGCTTAGGGACGCGCTTGTCCGAAATGTAGGGTAAGTTACCAGCGCACCCCCACCGGTTTTGACACCGCGACGTGGAGCTTCATTTCCGGCTGAGGGGTAGAAGGGGGATTTTGCGTGTTTGGGCTGCGGGAGCGATTTCGGATGAGGAGGGAGTTCTCGCGCGCGTCCAAATTTCGGGATAACAAGGCGCGGCGCGGGTTGAAGAAGCGGGAGTTCAAAGCAGGTGAGACAAAAGATACTCGAGCTTGAAAATTTCGGGATAACAAGGTGCGGATTCCTTGTTCGGCAGAACAAACTTAACGTGTAAAAAAACAATTCATACAAGACACAAGAGAGTCATGTCCCCTTTTACTATATTGCTATAGATGCCATTGAAAAAACTACAAGAAAAATGTAAAAAAAATCAGGAGAACAAGATTACCCTACACAGTACCAAATCGATTCGCACTTCCCTCAACAACAACAAAAAACAAATCAATTCCCACCAAAGAAAGAGTAATGTCCCTTTTTATATGATTACAGATGCCATGATCTCGAATTTCAATTTTTGAATCCACGTTATGTTGAATTTGAATATATCGTTAGGTGACCTTATGGTTTATAATTGATGTACTCTTACATTTTGATCTTCCATCATATATGAACATTTTACTCCACCATGTGAACATATATATTGTCGTCTACCATATGGACTAAATTTGAACCAATTTTCCTTATTTGAATACGATTGTTGTCAAGTTATACAATAATTTAAATATTATCTTGATAACAAAAAAGATACATATAGCAGTAATCATATTTCACTATGAACTACATGTACCATACGCTCTCCAATTCAAATATTTGTATCCATTTTATGTTGAATTCAAATCATAGTACATTATTGGTCTAGGTAGCGAGATGTTTGGGATAATCTAAACCCTGTTTTCATACGTATAATTTTTGGCTGAATTGGGACAAGTTTTGGTATAAGCGTCTTGCAAAACCGGAGATTCTCTCAACAAGCCTCGTGGTTCCGAGAGGGAACGTGTCACCTTTGTGTGCGAAACGATATACGCTGCCTCCCCCTGATTTTATTTACAGAGGCAACATAGAACTATATGAGTGCCCTGTTAAATTTTGGAATTATTTCGGGTTCATTTGGCCTTTTTATACATTAATTGAGTTTCTGGACTTTTAATGTGCATAATCTAAATATGAATTGCATGCACATGCTCCGGTGCACCAAAGTGGGTTGAAAAATCACATGTGTGTCCTTGGTTGAATTTCTAGGTCCCATGGAAGAAATGAGAATGAAATTCAAACATCTGGGCGTCATGACTCGGCTGAGAACATCGAGAAAATTTGATTTTAAATTCATGTAAATCCAAAACTCGCCTGGAAATCATGAAACTTGGCATGGTGTCATGTCATGGCACTAACATGTTGTGGTAAAAAATTGGGCCGATTTGGAAGCTCATGGTTCTAAGAGGGAACGTGCCACCTTTGAGTGTGAAAGGATATACGCTGCCCCCCCCCTTGAGTTTCTTAACAAAGGCAACATAGAACTACATTAGTGCCCTGCTAAAATTTGGAATTATTCTGGGTTCGTTTGTCATTTTTATACATTAATTGAATTTCTGGTCATTTAATGTGCATAAGTCAAATTTGAACTACAAGCACATGCTCTCGTGCACCAAAGTTGGTTGAAAAATCACATTTGTGTCCTCGGGTGAATTTCTAGGTCCCATGCAAGAAATGAGAATAAAATTAAAACATCTGGGCATCGTGGCTCGGCTGAGAACATTGAGAAACTTGGTTTTAAAATTCTTGTAAATCCAAAACACGTCTGAAAATCATGAAACTAGGCATGGATGTCAAGTCATGGTACTACCATGTTGTGGTAAAAAAATTGGCCGAATAGGAACAGATTTTGGTATAGCTTCTTGCAAACCGAAGCTTCTCTCAAGAAGGCTCGTGGTTCTGAGAGGGAACGTGCCACCTTTGAGTGCGAAACGATATACGTTGTCCCCCTTGAGTTTATTTACAAAGGCAACATAGAACTACATGAGTGCCCTGTTAAATTTTGGAATTATTCCGGCTTCGTTTGGCCTTATTTACACATTAATTGAGTTTTTGGTCATTTAATGTGCATAATACAAATTTGAACTACAAGCACATGCTCCCGTGCACCAAAGTTGGTTGAAAAATCACATTTGTGTCCTCGGGTGAATTTCTACTCCCTCCTTCCATCTATATAGGTCCTAATGCGTTTTTCGAGGCTAACTTTGACCAAACGTTAGAGCAATAATATATGACATGCAACTTACACAAAGCATACCTTCAAATTTGTATGTCAAAGGAGCTTACAATAATATGATTTTCATAGTATACATCTCATGTGCTATTAATCTTGTCAATAGTCAAAGGTTGTCTTGAAAAACACATTAGGCCCTATATAGATGGAAGGAGGGAGTAGGTCCCATGCAAAAAATGAGAATAAAATTCAAACATCTGGGCATCGTGGCTCGGTCGAGAACATTGAGAAACTTGGTTTTAAAATCATGAAACTTGGCATGGTGTCATGTCATGGTAGTACCATGCCGTGGTAAAAAAAATTGGCCGAATAGGAACAAATTTTGGTATAAGCTTCTTGCAAATCGGAGCTTCTCTCAAGAAGGCTCATGGTTCTGGGAGGGAACGTGTCACCTTTGTGTGCATAATTCAAATTTGAAATACAAGCACACGTTCCAGTGCACCAAAGTTGGTTGAAAAATCACATGTGTGTCCTCGGGTAAATTTCTAGGTTCCATGCAAGAAATGGGAATGAAATTCAAAATTCTGGGCGTCGTGGCTGGGTTGGAAACATTGAGAAACTTAGTTTTTTAATTCCTGTAAATCCAAAACACGCATGAAAATAATGAAACTTGGCTTGGTGCCATGACATGGCACCAACATGCTGTGGTAAATTTGCAGTCCGATTTGCGAAGGCGCACACATTAACAATCAACAAAGTCATTTTGGAACAAGTGCTGTCACGTTACAATCGGAAACACAAGTATTATTGAAACCGTGGGCGTTCTACTTACTAGTACCATTTACGTGCCGCCACGCGTCCCCATTTTTTATTAGCTAGGAGGCGCCGTGCAGGGTAGCTATTTGAGTACGAGAGGCGTGCGATCAGACCCCTGCGTGTGCTTATCGGGAGGAGAGCCCTCTGACCTCCATCTGCCATCCACCTCTCTCCCAAGGTCTCCATTAATGGCGCCCGAGCCTCTGTTTAATGGCGTGGCTATGTCTCACTCGACTGAGATTTAAGAGAGAAAAAAGAAAATCTGAAAGCACGGATCTTGATGTAAGATCCGACGGACCTATATAGCATCTACTGCGACTTATAGCAAGACTGATGAATATATAAGGACGATTAAATTTTTTTTATCAAAGAAGGGCTTGCCCTTTCGATTTTCATTATTGAAAACCACCACAATTCACAAGAAGTTCAACACAACTCCAGCCTAACACGAAGGACTAAAAGCTACCAGATTGAAATCGCAACATCCCAAGAGGCCAACAAAGGCCAAACATCCGCGCTAGAACCCAACATTTCACAACCGATGACACAATCCACATCCTAAACCAATTATTACATCAAAAGAAACCAGGAAACTGAAGGAAGCCCAACAGCAACTAGAAGAACAGCAATGCCAGGGTCGCCACAGCAAGAGTTTTCTTCATTCCAGCCTCGCAACATTGATCTTCCACAGAAACATAAGGACGGTTAATTGTCTTACATAATTAGAAAGATAATTAAAAAGCCACATGCGGCTACGCCCGAAATACACAAGGGCAAAAGAAGAAGGAAGACAAGGATCTGGCTCGCTGATCTCTACTTTCTTGATGCGTTGCTGCAGGCCGCGGGAACTAGTCTCCGCGGCGAGCGGCGATGAGCTCTTTCGTGTCCTCAAGACGCTGCTTGAGAACATCCACGGATTCCTCCACCAGCCTTTGGCGCTCGTTGCGGAGCATGTCATTCTCGTCCATAAGTTTCTTGACGATGACGCCGGTCCTCTTCAACAAGGCACTGGTCTCCTCCTGCTGGTCTGCACTTCGGACGATCTTCTCCCTCAGCAGGTCGCGCTCGGCCCGGAGCCTCTCATTGCCCTCCCTTAGTTGCCGGATGATGCCGGTAGCCTGTTCAAACGAGGCTTTCATGTCGTCCTGCAACCTCGCCCAGCCGGAGATCTGATCCATCTGGCTATGGACGATCGCATGCATGCACCTGTAACAGTCGTCGCCTGCCCGCGAGAAATTTTCCCAGGCCGCCGTGGCGCGGCGGGACATCTATGCTGCATTCGTGGCGTGGCGGGACATCTCTGCTGCTTCCGCGGCGTGGCCGGACCAGTCTGCTGCATTGACGGCGCGGCGGGACCTCCGTGCTGCTTCAACGGCGCGGCGGGACCTCTGTGTTGCTACTTCCGCGCGGCGGGACATGTCGGCTGTTCTCGCAGCAAGGCGGGACATCTCTCGTGCTTCCGCTTCCATGCTCGCCTCTCCCTGGTGGCAATCTCTCGACCCAGAACTCACGCTGGCCATGGCAGACGCAAGGGAAGGATGCTGAATGACTTGTTTGTTTTTTGTGGATGAGGAGTTGAGGAGGAATGTGCAGTCATCTTGGCATACTAGTATTTATAACCGAGTACTAATACACTCCTAAGTGGGAAACCGTTTAGGTTGTGATCGGTGTGAACAGGTTTGCAATTCAATATAGCGTGGTACTAATACGCTCCTAAGTGGGAAACCGTTTAGGTTGTGATCGGTGTGAACAGGTTTGCAATTCAATATAGCGTGGAGTAATTTGGAATGTGACGAGACGCAAGCTCACAATTTATTGACGGTTCTAGTTTCGAAGTGCGGCACTATTCCGGGATGGAGTACTTCTTTTTCTACTCCCTCCTTTCCGGTTTTATAGGGCTTATCTCAAAATTTTAGTTTTTCCATTTTATAAGGCTCAATTTGGTTGTTCCCCAACACATGTTCAGATTCCAAAGTGCATTAAATCATTGCATGCAAGTATTAAGAGAAAATTGACCAATGCATGTACTTTATGCATGCATGCATTGCAATTAATGCATTGATAAACATAATTTTTTGAGAAAAACAAGAGCATTAATTAGGTGCTTTTGCAAACTACAAAAAATATTCCACCACTCACCATCTTGGTTGGTGAGATTTTTGAATTAAGCCCTATAAACCGGAAAGGAGGGAGTAATGCTGTGTACGTGCAATAACTGGCACCGTCGTATACATATCATACGGTTAATGGGGCGTTCGACAGGAATAGCCGCGTGGCGAGCTCTAGGCTAGTCTTTTTTTCAGACGCATTAAACCTATCTCTCGGGACTTCTCGCACGCACCATCGTGCCACCCACAAAAACTTGTACTTTGAGTTTAGTAGTACGTTATACAGGAAGAGAAGAGGTGCACGCACGCACTCGTCCTCTCACACACGCGTTTGTTTTTTCTCAAAAAGGAGGATGATGACCCCCGGCCTCTGCATCTGGGAGTCACACACGCATCTGTAGCTACGAATTGTAGTGTTCTCAACCATCCGATTGGCTCTATCATGGATGCACCTATATATTAAAACATGTCTAGATACATCTATATTTTGACAAATGGAAGGCATGTATTGTGGAACGGAGGGAGTGCTTGTCATCAAAATGGATAAAAAGGGACGTATCTAGAACTAAAATACGTCTACATACATCTCCTTTTATCCATTTTGATGACAAGTAGTACTTCTTACCCAAAGGAACTTTATATCCAACAGACACAAAATATCCGTTCGACTGTAGGAAATTACTGATCTGATGTCGAAGTAATTGCTGCATCGCCACCAAAACCCACCATTTCTTAAGCTAAAGTAGACCAAGGTAATCCCTATATTAGCATATTACTAAGATAAACAGAAGGCACTGTAGAAACATTTAGGATGTGAGCTTGTCAATCTGAATGTGGAGGGACACAAGCTTAGCCCCGGCCAGTAGCTTGGGCGGAACTGTCAAGAAGGTCAGCTCCTGCACGTCGACGTCGCCGGGATCCTTGCTGCTTGTCACCTCCGTTTCCACCTTGATGACGTCGGTCGTGCCTTTGGGCTCCCCCGGCGGGCCGTTCGCCCACAGCTTGGCCACGTAGTGCGGCAGTGGGGACGCCCCCGCTCTGATGCATACGACCAACACGGCGATAGGCGCGCCGATGTCGAGCACGCCGCCGACCAAGAAAAACGCGCGGCGGTCCTCCTCCGCGAACAGCAAGAGCCGTGGCTCCGACAGTTTCACTTGCAGCTGGAGCACCTTGCCGTACTGGATCCTGTGCACGGGCATGGGATGCGCGGTGCTGATGTGGTGGTAGAGCGCTGGCGGCGGGCCTTCGTAGCCGCAGACGGGCACGGGGCATTTGCAGGGCGCGAGCGGACACACGCTCTGGTGATCGGCGAGCTTGTGGTAAGTGACGTAGAGCCCACAGCCTTCGTGCGGGCACCCCACCCTCACCGATGAAAGGACGGAGTCCACCGCCGTGTTCGCACGTCGAAAGCCACCACCGCGCTCGCACTTCTGGCACTGCCGCTGGTTCCCGGGGCGCTCGATGCGGCAGTCCGCGCAGGCCAGGTGCCCTCCCTTGCACTGCAGAAATCAATCGAACAGCACATCAATCAAGAATCCTGCACCTTGCTCAATCAGCCGAACGGACGAGGTGTATTCGAACCTCATACACTGGAGGCGTCAAGGGGCAGTGGAGCACGGTGAGGTCCATCGAGACCTTAGAGAGCTCCATCGTCGGGTCCTGTTCGGTCTGCATGATCTCGCCCTCCTCGTGCACAACCATCTCTCGACTTGGGCCGGGGTATTACAAAGCTTTACCGTCACATATTTTATACTACTTCAAGGTGCATTAAATCAACACATGCAAGTATCAAAAGGAGAGTCACGGCATGCATGCATGCGTTGTAATTAATGCATCGGTAAACGCAAATTATTGAAATATATCGAGTGCAGTGCTTTGATGTGTCGCGTCAACTCGTACATCAACGAGAAGTTTGATTATCCTCTCCCTCGCGGACTTAACTGCACCTGCCTTTGGCTGTATGACAGGTTGGCCACACACCTGTCGGGCCCACCTGTCAAACACGCAAAGGCAGGAGCGTCCCTCCCTCGCCCATGAGCGTGGTGGCTGGCAAGACTAGGAGAAGCTTTCGCTACACGCTCTCCCTCCCGCACACGGTGGACATGCAGCAGTTCAATCGGTGTCAGATGGCCAGAAGCGTACTGTAGTAGTCCTCCAGTGCAGTAGTACTCCATCATTGTTCGACTTCCTGAAGAGGCGAAGAGCCAAGCGCAGCCCGGACGCTCGTGTGGCAGTTTCATGTGTAGAGTAGTCTAGGATAGCGTGTACCGTGCCTGTAAGCTTAAAATCGTTGGGGTCGGCTCCATGCTATGTGGCCGTCTCGAAGTTTAAAAAAAATTAAAATAGTCTTCTGGCCCTACCTGACACCCTGGTGATTGTAGTTTGCACGCTCATGTGGTCAAGACAGGAATATATATTTTAATTTGTTTTTTTTGAAAAGGGGGGACTCCCCGGCGTCTGCATCAGAACGATGCATACGGCCACATATATTTTAATTTGTGGTGGGTAAATGTTAGAGGTTGCAGCAAATATATTGTACACTGCGGGTCTTTCAGCCAAGTTTAGGGGCAAGCATGTGGGGCCAGTGCTATGATGTGTCGCGTCAACTCGTACAACGAGGAGAAGCTTGATTTTACTGCACGCCTTCTCCCTCACCCATGCGCGCGGTTGCTCGCAAATGAGGATAGGCTTTTGCTTAGTAGTACTTCTACAACAAGCTATCCGTCCCGCTCGCGGTGGACGGACATGCAGCAGTGGATTCGACACTGTAGAAGCAGTAGTAGTAACATCATTGTTCGTCTTCTCGAAGAGGCGAAGAGCCAAGCGCAAACCGAACGTTGCAGTTGCGAACATTGGAGCACGCATATAGCCAGGCTCTTGCATGAGACAAAATTGCTATGTGAGCCCACTATTGTACTAGTACGTACAACTACTTGCTAGTATAGCCCTGTAAACCAGAAAGGAGTATTTGCCCTTCTAGAGATTTCAACAAGTGACTAGACTACACCGAGACGGAGTACATATGGAGCAAAATGAGTGAATCTGCCCCGTAAATAAATACGTACTAGTTCTATCGTTTTTCTCTCCGAGGTGCACAATATTGAGTATACTGACTAGTCTCTTTTTGACACGCATTTATGTTTTTCTACACAGTACAGACGCAAGCGCTCATATACACGCGCATACACTCACCCCTATGAACGCACACACGCACGGCACTATCATCTTGAAATTTACGAAGTCACCATAGGCACCTCGTCGTCGACGGGTCCATAGGTGCTTGAATGCCAAGGAGGGAGAGGGTAGCGGTTCCCGAGACGTTGAACGGTCAATGATGCATGCTCAATTACATGCAGAGGGAATTAATTGGAGAAGCAGAATAGAGCCAGCACGATGTGAATGCAACAGAGTTTGGACTCTCATATAATAAAGGCGCCCCACCACTCCAATCCATCTACTCCCAAGTCTCAGCGCAACACTGCTCACTCCAATCCAAGACCAAGTGACCAGAAGCCACAAGCACCTATGGAGGCGATGGACGCGAGCGGCAGTCGGGTGTGCCAAATCATCCAAGGCGCCGGCCTGCGGCCCCGCACCGTGCAGCATTTCTAGACGGTGCTGGCGACCGCAGGCATCGTAGCCCTCGCCGACGCCGGCTTCGCCTCTCGCATGGACGACATGATGGTCAACTTCATCCGCAAGTTCACCGCCGTTAAGAAGCGCGCGGACGACCTTGCCGTACTGCTCCAGCCCGCGCGCCCAGGCTCCTCATTGCCTGCCACCCTCATCGGCCTCCATGGTGACGAACTCTTTCAAGCCCTGGTGGCCCTGCAGGTGCCGGAGGTCGCGACGAAGAATGTGCACCTCGAGGCCGCGCTCGCCGCACAGCGCCTCGCCATGCAAGAAACCGTCGACCCGCACATCCACGTCTACGAGGAAATCATCTACATAGGCCACTACAAGGCAAGCGAGGACAGAAAGACGTTGGCCTTCTTCTAGCAGCTGGAATCTTTGGACGCCATTGTTCAGAAGCACGTCGAACTGGCCACGAAAGCCGCTGCTACTTAGGCGCCGTTTGGTGGGCCGGCGCCCTAAGTCGAGGAGGTGGACGTCGTCGATGGATGAATCTCTTCTTGCCTCCTGTAACCAGCACTGCATCGCCTCGTGGCCTTAATGTTTTATTAGTATAGTACTCCCTCCGTTCCCAAATATAAGTCTTTCTGAAGATTCCAACAAGTGACTACTACATACGGAGCAAAATGAGTGAATCTACACTCTAAACTAGGTCTACATACATTTGTATGCTGTATTCCATTTGAAATAGTATCTAAAAAGGCTTCTATTTATGAACAGAGGGAGTATGTTTTCACTGTGAGGTGGGGCCGCAGTTGAGCAAACCCACCCCGCCCACCGGGCGTCAGCCGAGTTTAGAATTACTAGAAGAGAGAAACGAGGGAGGAGAGCTAGCTGTAGCACGGACGCTGTTGTCAGATGGGACTCGTGTTTATTCTATACCACTATATAGTGTGCCAATAGCTCCACATATTAATCGTTGGATATGCCGATCCAATGGTCTAAGAGATGGCAAATCCGAGCATTATCATCCGTTGGATAAAGTTTTCAACTCATAGGATTCTGCCACGTGGCCTTCTAATTGAACCCCCAACTCTACCATCTCATGTGTTCTAGAAGCATCTATCGACATGCTTATCTGCTACTCTAATAAAAAGGGACTAGAACAATCTGGATTCTAGAGAGGTAAGAACCAAGTTGGATCTTGTCCAATACGATTCTAGGAAAGGAAACACATATTCAAATGTATTTTCCCATGCTTTTTATATACATTTAAATGACGTGCAAAGCACGTACAATTTACTAGTAGAATAGGAGTACTGAGCACTCGTGCCTCTTTTTTTTGAGGGAAAAATTAGTCGTATGTTTAGTACCACTAGTTGGGTGCGTGCGACCTATAGCTGTCATCACTTTAGGTCTCCTTTTCGAACCGCGGCTACGCTTCACAGTACATATTATTTCACGCATTTATCCTCCTATATGTACTCCTAGGCTATTTCCACGTGCTCCCATTCGCCGACATGTGGGACATAGAGCATCTGGGTCGTAGTGCATGCACGACTCGGAGCATATGCCGGGGTACTTTACATTTCAGACCCCACGAATTACATGCAAACCCCCTGCAGAAGAATAAATAAATGAATGAATTACTACATGAAACCGGATTATTTTTGTGGAAACCGGAGCACGCTCATTAAATTTTGGACATAAAACGTTTATAAAAAATGACCGGACCGAAACCAGTCTAAGGGCCTCTTTGATTTTTCCCGCAAAAAAGGGCCTCTTTGATTCGCAGGATACTGAAAACACAGGAATGGGGAAAGTATAATGGCGATGAACCGAGACGAGGAGAACTCTAACTCAGTTAGAGGTTAGAGTTAGATTCTAACCCTGAACTAACTCTAAACCAAAGAGGTGTATGGATGGCAGGGTTAGATTGACAATAAATGCTCTATCTCAATCATTTGACTACTTTGGACCCTATTTCCTGCCGGATTTGGAGGGTGCTTGGATACGTTTTAGTTCCATGACTAAAAGTAGTGGGACTAAAACTTGCTAGCCTCACCCATGCTTGGATCCAAATACTAAAGAGACTAAAATCAAGTTAATGAGCAATTATTATCCTCCAAACCCTCCAATCCAGAACTCGCCTGTGTTAAAGGAGAGGAGTTAAATGAGGAGAGAGAGGACTAATCCACATTTTAGTAGGGGTACCCCTGACAAAAAAAAAATAGTCTCAAGACTAGTTTTAGCCCCTCTTTAGTCAGGGGTGCTTGGAACTTTAGCCTCTTAAAGAGACTATTTTTAGTCAGACTAAAATAAGTCCCTTGGATCCAAGCACCCTCTTGGTGTGGCCGGCTCTTCTATGGCCTCCTCCCGCTCACAATTGACATAAACGAACCATCTATACAAATCAAGCATGCAAAACATGATAATTTTTACTTTGTCCATACAAATGAGATATCCCACTTAAACATACAAGTCATCAATCAAGCTTCACAAAATAAAAAAACACTTCATGAAACAAAAGAATGAGCTAACTCATCACTGAAGTCATTCACGATAGGGAGGGAGCCCGGAGCCCCTCACGTACCGAGGGAGGAGCTCGCCATCGTCGCTCTGGAGGAAGGCTCTGTAGAGCCCAAGCCCCGGGAACCCCTCCGACGCTGGCCCTTGCGAGTTGAGGTCGACACCGACATGGGTAGCAGGGCCACTTGCCGCCGACTGGGAACTTAATCTTTGGGCCTCTAGAAATAATGCAAGCCTGTAACTAAAATACCTAGAAAGGTGAACTGAACCATTAGGCCTCTAGAAATAATGCAAGCCTGAAACTGAAATACCTAGAAAGGTGAACTGAATCTTTGGGCCTCTAGAAATAATGCAAGCCTGAAAGTGAAATACCTAGAAAGGTGAACTGAATCTTTGGGCTCTAGAAATAATGCAAGCCTGAAACTGAAATACCTAGAAAGGTGAACTGAATCTTTGGGCCTCTAGAAATAATGCAAGCCTGAAATTGAAATACCTAGAAAGCTGAACTAAATCTTTGGGCCTCTAGAAATAATGCAAGCCTGAAATTGAAATACCTAGAAAGGTGACCTGAATCTTTGGGCCTCTAGAAAGATTTATTGCCTCCTCAAGCAGCATCAAACAATTCCATGCGTGCACCACAAATCTATACCAAGTTTGATCAGGATCTACTTTTCCAAATCAGAATTAGCACTAGAGCAAGCAAGATCAATGATATGGCCGTGAGACAGAGAAGGAACGAACAAACTCACCCCTCTCGCGACCTCCCTGGTAGATGCGCCGCCGCCGCGCACGACAGAGGGAGAAAAATGACTGGTGAAGGGGGAGCGGGGCGACCTTCGAAGGCCGGAGGGAGAGGGCGGCCGGAGTAGGGCGGCGGAGGCCGGAAGAAGAGGGCGACCGGAGGAGAGAGAGGGCGAGCGGCCCTATGGGGAACAGAGAGGAGTCGTGCGAGAGGGGGGAGCGATCTGGTGCGGGCAGGGGAGATTTTTTTAGTTCCCTTTTAGTGGGCCCGAGGATAACTAACCCAATTAGAACCTCTCCACCGGGCTAGTTTTTTTAGCTGGGTTAGAGCAAACTAGCTCAAACTAACCCCTCTTGTTTCGATAATTTGAGGCTATTTCAACCCAGACTAGCTCTAACTCAGGGATTCAAACAAAGAGGAGTGTTACTGTACATGCTACAGTGTGGACCGTAGCACATTATTTTTTATGACCGTATCACCACATTGTTTTCTACTGCTGGTTCACTGGGCTACCGTGGTTCGCACTGCTGGTTCACTAGGCTGCCGTGGTTCGCACTCCTCCGACCTGAGTAGTACTGTAGTATAGTACTAGTATATACCGCATCATTCTTTGCTCCTTCTTACTAATCCGACATGTGGGAGAGCCAGCATCCGGGTCGACGTGTCATGCACCAGATTAGAGCGCGGAACGGAAGGGGGGCATCACCCCGGTCGGAGCGCCAGTAATTCATGACTATAGTGAGTGGTCATATCACAAGTCTTTCCAGCAGTAACGCGCCGTCAAATCGCTCAGCCCCACTCGCTCACCCTCCTCGCCTCTCTGTCAAACCGCCTACCCGAACACTGCCGCGCGTACTGCCCGGGAAAAGCCCCGCCCTCAACTTTTAACTACGCGAAAATAGTTCGAGCTTGTTCGTTCTATATAAATACAGTACTTACTGTATGTTTATTCACCCGTGGGGTTGTTCAATGAATGGAGGGGCGGGGAGCACAAGTGAACAATACTGTAGTACTACTAGTAGTAAGTAGGAGTCGTACAGTAGTCACCTTAAATAGAGAGTTTCTTTTCTCTAATGCCACGTACACAAATTGAAACGCTTGTTGTGGAGAGAAAAAAGATAATCACTCCACTATATATGGACGCAGGGCCTGAGCGCTTGCTTTACTAGGGTTGCTCTCTTCATTCTCTCATCCTCTCCAGATATAAACAAGACAGCGGTAGCGACATTTTCTCTCTAGTCACCGCTGGTCACAGATCCGGCCGGATCCCTTCGGCCGGTGTGTGTAGAGGACTAAAAGGTGCATCGTTCACGCGGTCATCGCCGCCGAGGGAGGAAACCCACAGCTGCCGGAGGGGCCCGATCCTCTGCCCGTGCCGTTCTCTCCGACACAGCACCGGCTCGGGAGGTCCTCCGACCCTTCTTCCTCCCTGCAGTATTGTCTGCAGATCGACCTGCCGCCGCCGACATCCCAGCGACCCTCAGGTATAAGTTCTTCGAAAGCGGCCTTGCTCTACTGCCCCAGCTCCCCACGTGTCTGCATGTGCATCTTTTTCTACTCCCATCAGCTCTTCCAAAGCCACCTAAATTTTTAGTATTATTAGAGGTAAAGCTACTTCATGCATTCGAATCTATGTCTTTGTTCAAACAAGGAAGACAGGGGGGAAAGTTGTAGCATGAATCTAGGACTTGATTCAAAGAGGAAATAATATGGTGAAAGTAGTAGAGACCGGATACCCAACCGGTCTCTTGGTTGAAAAGGGAAATAATGGGAAAACGCAGTACAAACAGGATAAGGAACAGATCTATTATTGGTTGAAAAAAGGATAGAAAGTGGCGGCTGGTGGACAAGTCAACAGAGTATGTCCAGGATTAGATTTGTTGCCATCACATAGTAAAAGGTCTCCACGATTAGATTTGCTGCCCTCACATAGTAAAAGGTCTCATGATTAGATTTGCTGCCATCACATAGTAAAAGGTCTCAGGATTAGATTTGCTGCCCTCACATAGTAAAAGGTCTCCAGGATTAGATTTGCTGCCCTCACATAGTAAAAGGTCTCCAGGATTAGATTTGATGCCCTCACATAGTAAAAGGTCTCCAGGATTAGATTTGCTGCCCTCACATAGTACAAGGTCTCCAGGATTAGGTTTGCTGCCCTCACATAGCATGAACAAACTCGGCAACACCACTTTATGCCTCCTTGTAGGTACATTGTGCTGATGCGTCCACTGTCGCATGTCCTTATACCAACCTTTTGCTGTTGTTAATGTAAGGGCGCATGTAAAATGAAGCGATCACACTGTTACCTTAGGGACATGTCTAACCAGTGTTATTGTTAATCTAATGCCTCCAATGATAAGATGCAATTAAACTGTGTTACAAATGGCACTCCTGCTGTTTTCCCCAGTATGATAAGTAAGTTGGTCCTTTACGCTGCTGAGTGTCCTGGTGTCCCCACGGTCCCATGCCCTTAAACCAACTCTTTAGCTGCTGTTGATTTACTGTGTCTGGTAAACAAGCAATGCCACCATTAAAGTAATCCCATATTTGAGGAATCTCATTGTTGATCGTAATGCTTCTGGTAACATGAAGCATTGCTGACATTTTAAAATTTCTACTGTCCTTGCGTGATTGCCATGAACATAATTAAGATGCTTCTTTTCATTTTGTATATGTTTCGTATATTCTTATTGACCAACAACTGTTTACTTTCTATCTTTTTGTGCAGATAGGGATATCCATTTCACCTTGTTGCTATTGTGACATTTTGGTGAACTGCACAAAACACTTTTTTTGGAATGAGTGTCTTGTGCAGTTCAACTAAAATGTCACGTGGGCAACATCTCTCAATTTTGGTGGAACTGCACAAAATGGTGATTGGAGTTTCCAAAATCTCCGTCAAGTTCTGCTGGTAATCTCGTGCAACATTTTATTAGCCTTTGCAAGATGGAGTCGTCACTGTCACCACAATGGCACTTTATTTTAGTGGAACTGCACAAAAGGATAAGAAAATTATAGTTGCACCTTACATGAGCCGGACAGCCAACCTTAATGTTCCTCAATTTTAGTGCAACTACTAAAGAAGAACCTGCCAGCTCACAAGAGCAAGTACTTCTTGCTAGCTGAATGATGCAATCTTTGCTTCATTTCAGGTGAACTGCAGAAAAAGGCGCATGAATTGAATCATGGAACTCCAGGCAGACCTCATCCAAGTAGAGCTGGAGGTTGAGTTCAAGGAGGCCACTATTAAAGCGAAATCATGCTCTCCTGTCTCCTTGTTTGTGTTGTGCAAACAGGAATACTCAACTACAGATGTTGTGATGGTCAAGAGCATTCGCCAAGTTCTTCGATTGTATGACATGGCTAGCCAAGATGGATCTAATCCCGATATTCACTTTATCAAAAGGCTCTAATGGGTTGGTTCTGAATCTTGCAAGCTGGGAATCAGTGAGATGTGTAGGCATCTTTGTTGTACTTATTATTTGAATCTTATTTGTTGGTTCTGAATCTTGCAAGCTGGGAATCAATGAGATGTGTAGGCATCTTTGTTGTACTTATTATTTGGATCTTATTTGTTGGTTCTGAATCTTGCAAGCTGGGAATCAATGAGATGTGTAGGCATCTTTGTTGTACTTATTATTTGGATCTTATTTGTTGGTTCTGAATCTTGCAAGCTGGGAAACACGGCATGATGATGCAGAGGACAATAACCATAACAAACAGTTCAAACTTGGTAGTATTATCTTTGTGAAAGTGCGACAAATGTGCTGATCGTGTGCGTCCTGAGAATAATAATTCTAATTGTTGTGCATGTTGATCCTGTGGCACTGATAGAACGAGCGAATGCATTGCTTGTTTTAAGTATAAATTTCTATTAAAGCTAATTAAATTTAAGTAAAGTGACCACTAACTCCTGTTATTACAGTACCAATACAGACCCTCTCGTGAACCCACGTGTGGCCGAGGGTGCATCTTCTGTCGGGCGTGCAGCGGACGAGGGAGGGGTAGTAACTGTTGTCGCCTGTACACACTCAGCTTACTATTGAATCCAGTTCCCCAAGAGCTGAAAAATGAACTGCTGCCGCCGCCTACACACTCGTTCACTCGAAGAGACTCCAATGGCGATCCGAGGGGTGAGCCTGCTGGATATGGACTTCAGCAAGGAGTTCCCCTTTGAGTTCGCCGTTCAGTCCTATGGCTGCACCAAGTTGAATGTGATGTACACCAATGATACGGACTCGGTGAAGCTCTGCCTCGCCTCAGTCCTATGGCTGCACCAGGTTCTGGAGCATTCGCCCGTTTCATTGGCAGCGCTGACTGCACCTTCGCTACGGTGGAGAGAAGGAAGAACGCGACGATTCAGCCATCTGGTGCAACAAGCTTGTCGACATGCAGAAGCAATACAAGATCATCAGCAACGGGAAGGAGAAGGACTCGTGGTTGACCTCGCTGAGACCATGATCGACCCCTGATACGCCAACATGAAAGAAGACGACCTGAACACGTGGGAGGTATCTCTGAATCTAGCCTACATAACCTACGCGGCCAAGGACACATATGCATGCTTCGACATGTACAGGCAGATCTTGGGCATGAGGGCGTGTCTGCTTCCCATAACCGACGAGTACACGGACAGCCGCAGCGTCATGATCAAGCGTGCCAGGAAGGTCTAGATGTTGTACTTTATCTTTTTATAAGCACCTTTATCATCTGAGTGTTTCATGCATTAGCCTATGTGTCGTAATTATCTGTTTTGTCCAAAATATTTCTTTTAAGAACCCATTAACCTGATTGCTTTTTTAGTGGCTATTTGCTTATGTATGTAAACTAGTTCACTTGTCCGTAAAAAAACTAGTTCACTCGGCTGCCGTGCTTTGAATCTCCTTCCTCCCAACATATTCCCCTCCTCAGGTGGACCCAGCAGGTCTCTGAATTTTCTCCCACTTTCTTTTTTGATGTAAACTGAGTTTTCTCCCAGTACTTTCCCCTAGAACCAACTGAAATGTCCCACGTCTAGCCTAAAAAATAATAATACCCCAGGTACTATTAACTCATCAAATTAAAATGATATTTTATTTGGTAAGTTGAAAGTTCTTACAAAATAATAATAATAATTGTTTATATATAACTTGGCAAGTTAACTCCTAGTGATTGTGTACATAAGCTTGCAAAGATTTTACTGACGTGCAATCATGTGTTTATGTTTTTATAACATTTCTTCGTCTAGCCCAACATGATATTTTCACCCAGACCAGCAAGTCCACGGATTTCGAGAAAAATGCAAATGGGATTTAAACGGGCTGCATAGATGCTACATCATTGTTTCACCCAGCCCACCAAATGGACTAAAAAACAAATGGACTGGCTGACATGTGGGCCAGTAGGTCGAAGCCTAAGAAGGCGTTGGATTTACATCCAACGGCCGGCATTCTTCTTCAATCTCTCGTCTTCTTCCCCCAGCGCTGCCGGAACCGCCTGCTCCAGCCTTCGGCGTCCAGCGGCGTTGTTTTGCGCTCCTCAGCGAAACACTACCCCGCCGACGGCCAGGCCATCCCTCCACTCCGCACCTCCTGTTATTCTCTGCCAAGTGTAGGCCCACCCCGCACCCGAATCAGTCAAGTTTCCCACTCCTCTCCGTCTGCGACTCCACTGCCGCGTCTTCCCCATCTCCGGGTCGTTCCAGTCTGGGGCCTCACCGTCGTCCATCGCCTCGGTGCGCTCGGCACGGCGTGGTCAACGTACGAGAGTCATCTGAAGAGTACTGTACGTGGAGAGCCTGACGGCTGGGACCCACGAGGTCCATGGTCGCACGCAAGGAAAGTTCCTCCTTATTACGCACTGTACGTGGGAAGGGCTTCTGTATTTCGTGAAAAAAACGTTCCCCCCGCTGACAGGTCGGACCCACCAGCTATATCTTCGCACGCAAGGAAGTGCCTCCTTATTACGCACAAAAAAATGAATACCCCCTGCTAGATGGGACCCACCATAGTGGGTGGCTGACTTGTGGGCCTACTAAGTTGACGAGGACGGAGAGCTTTGTCAACTTAGTCAATATGAACGATTCTAGATCCAGTGACCGTACGATGTCCATCCAACGGCCATAGTGCTTCTTCAACCTCTGGTCTTCTTGCTCCAGCCGCCCAAAGCAGCGTCGGTCGTGCCGCGTGCTCCTGCCTCTCGTGGCCGGCTGTGATGCCGCGGAGGCCTCACCGCCCCCTACTACTCCCACCGCTGGCCCAGGGTATCCCTCTACTCACCCATACCCCCTGTTATTCTGCGGCGACGGCAGCCTCACGCCGCAGCTGAACCAGTGAACCCTTGTACTCCTCTCCGCATGGGCATCCACTGTCGCGTCTTCCCCGGCTCTGCGTCGTCCCCTTCCTAGGCCTCGCCGTCGTCCACCGCCTTGGTGCTCTCGGCGCGGCGTGGTCAATGTGGTCAACGACCGACTTCCATCGGAAGGGTACTATACGTGGAGAGGCTGACAGCTGGGTCCACGGCCACAGCCCAATTTTTTTGTGATTTGCCAAGTAAGTCGCTTTGTCAGGCCTGTTGGGCTGCAAATCTTTCAAGACGAGGAGAGCTTCATTTGGCGGGCCGAGAAAATGGCCTATCAGTAATGAGAAATGGTTGTACATTTTTAAAACACATCAAACCGACAATTAGTTTCAAATATCTTTTTTTCATTTCGAGATTTTAAATTACATTAATTTTTATGCATGGAGAATTTGTTGGATTTTATATTGATATACATTTATTTTTAAAATCAGTTTGAATGTGAGTCGAAATTTCGGGATTAAAAACAGTTCGGACCGCACCGAAATATGCAAAATTTCGTATAATTTTTTAACCGTGGCCACAATATGGGCTGTAATGCTAACAAAAAGAATATGGGCTCCAAAAAAAACCTTAAGAATTAGCAAATGGGCTGTAAATTATTAGAAATAATGGCAGATGGGTTGTATGTTGTTTTCCACAGATTTGAGGCTTTCCTAAAAAAAGGTTGACGCACAAGCAGTGACTGTTGGATGTCCATCGAACGGCCGTCGTGCTTCTTCAATCTCTGCTCTTCCTGCTCCAGCCTCTCAAACAAGCGCCGGCAGGACTGCCTGCTCCCTCCTCCCCGCGGCCGGCTGTGCTGCCGCGCAGGCCTCACCGCCCCACCGTACTCCCATCGCTGCTCTAGCCATCCCTCTAGTCACCCACACCTGCTGTTATTCTCCGGCGACGGCAGACGAACCAGTAAACCCTCGTACAGTCGTACTCCCCTCCGCGTGGGAAACAACTGCCGAGTCTTCCCTGCCTCCGTGTCGTTCCCTCCCTAGGCCTCGCCGTCATCCACCGCCCTGGTGCTCTCGGCGTGGCCTGGTCAACGTGGTCAACGCCCGACATGCATCTGAAGTGGACTGTACATGGAGAGGCCGACAGTTGGGTCCACGGCCGCACGCAAGGAAATGCCTCATTACGCGCAAAATAATGATTCCTCCACCTGACATCAGGGACCCACCGAAAGGGCCTCTGTATTTCACGAAAAAAACATTACCGCCGCTGACAGCTCGGACCCACCAGCTATATCTTCGCACGCAAGGAAGTGCCTCCTTATTACGCACAAAAAAATGAATACTCCCCCTGTTAGCTGGGACCCAGTATAGTGGCAGGCTGACTTGTGGGCCTACTAAGTTGACGGGGACGGAGGGCTTTCCTAGGCCTCGCCGTCGTCCACCGCCCTGGTGCTCTCGGCGCGGCGTGGTCAACGTGGTCAAGGAACGGCTTCCATCGGACGTGGACTGTACATGGAGAGGCTGACAGCTGGGTCCACGGCCACAGCAAGGAAGTGCCTCCTTACTACGTGCAAAATAATTATTCCTCCACCTGACAGCGGGGACCCACCGGACGGCCACCGTATTTCGCGAAAAAAAGTTTGCCCCTGACTGCTGGGACCCACCAGCTACATCTTCGCACGCAAGGAAGTGCGTCCGGGCAAAAAAAACGATTCGCCCCCCTGACTGCTGTAACCCACCAGCTACATCTTCGCAGGCAAGGAAGTGCCTGACAGTCGGGACCCACCTGGTCGAAGCGTACGTAGCGTTGTCATTCTGGTCGCGAACGTGTACGTACATATATACTGGTGGATGTAGAGGCGCGCACGTGTCGTAGTAGAGGCGTGTACGTGTCGTAGTAGAGGCGCGCACGTAGCATGTACACGTACGTACAGCGGCCAGGGTGCAAGAAAGAAAATACGGCCACGTATGTGTACATACGGGCGGGGTCTCGAACGCCTACTCGCGCATTCGTACGGCCAGGGCTCGTGTACATGGCTGGGCCGGAACGAAGAAACAGCGTCGTCGTCGTGTTCATGGGGAGGCAATAGAATGCGTCGTGTTCATGGGGAGGGGTGTGGTGTACCGCAAAACGGAGGAAACATACCTCCTACGATCGAAACGGGGGTCCTGTTGATCGGGAGGAGTGTGGCGTACCGCAAAACGGGGGAAACGGACCTCCTACGGTCGAAACGGGGGTCCTGTTGATCGGGAGGGGTGTGGCGTACCACAAAACGGAGGAAACGGACCTCCTACGGTCGAAACGGGGGTCCTGTTGATCGGGAGGGGTGTGGCGTACCGCAAAACGGATGAAACGGACCTCCTACGGTCGAAACGGGGGTCCTGTTGATCGGGAGGGGTGTGGCGTACCGCAAAACGGACGAAACGGACCTCCTACGGTCGAAACGGGGGTCCTGTTGATCGGGAGGGGTGTGGCGTACCGCAAAACAGACGAAACGGACCTCCTACGGTCGAAACGGGGGTCCTGTTCATCGGGAGGGGTGTGGCGTACCGCAAAACGGGAATCCACGGGATACTGTTCATCTCCACCGTCGACCTCCTCCAGCCTCCACGGGCTACCGTCGACCTCCTCCTACCTCCACGGGCTCCTGTTCATCCAGCCTCCACCGCGCGCTACTCCACCGGCTACTGTTCAACCACCCCTCCACGGGCACCCCTCCACCGTCTACTGTTCATCCAGCCCTCCACACCACGGGGTCCTGTTCAACCACCCCTCCACGGGCACCCCTCCACCGTCTACTGTTCATCCAGCCCTCCACACCACGGGGTCCTGTTCAACCACACCTCCACGGGCACCCCTCCACCGTCTACTGTTCATCCAGCCCTCCACCACACCACGGGGTCCTGTTCATCCAGAGGCAACGCCACCGCTCACTGTTCATCCAAACACCCCCGCAATGCTCACTGTTCATCCCAGAGGCAGCATCGATCGGCTTCAGTTAGCAGCAGTAGCGAAGGAATCGCTCGATCGGGTTCAGTTAACAGCCATCGATCGATCGCTCGGGTTCAGTAACGCGTAGCCTGTAGTGCAATCGCTCGGGTTCAGTTAGAGCCCAACGCCTCGCTCGGGTTCAGTTAGAGCCAACGCCCCGCACACACGCGCGTACATGTACGAGAGAAACGTGTTGGGGAACATTGTAATTTCAAAAAAAAAATCTACGCACACGCAAGATCATGGTGATGCATAGCAATGAGAGGGGAGAGTGTTGTCCACGTACCCTCGTAGACCGAAAGCGGAAGCGTTAACACAACGCGGTTGATGTAGTCGTACGTCTTCACGATCCGACCGATCAAGTACCGAACGCACGGCACCTCCGAGTTCAGCACACGTTCAGCTCGATGACGTCCCTCGAACTCCGATCCAGCCGAGTGTTGAGGGAGAGTTTCGTCAGCACGACGGCGTGGTGACGATGATGATGTTCTACCGACGCAGGGCTTTGCCTAAGCTCCGCTACGATATTATCGAGGTGAAATATGGTGGAGGGGGGCACCGCACATGGCTAAAAGATCGTTGATCAATTGTGTGTCTATGGGGTGCCCCCCTGCCCCCGTATATAAAGGAGCAAGGGGGAGGCCGCCGGCCAAGGAGGAGGGCGCGCCAAGGGGGGAGTCCTACTCCCACCGGGAGTAGGACTCCTCCTTTCCTTGTTGGAATAGGAGAAGGGAAGGGAGAAGGAGAAAGAAGGAAGGGGGCGCCCCCCCTCCCTAGTCCAATTCGGACTAGTCCATGGGGAGGGGTGCGGCCACCCTTTGGGGCCTTTCTGTCCTTTCCCGTATGGCCCATTAAGGCCCAATACGAATTCCCGTAACTCTCCGGTACTCCGAAAAATACCCGAATCACTCGGAACCTTTCCAAAGTCCGAATATAGTCGTCCAATATATCGATCTTTACGTCTCGGCCATTTCGAGACTCCTCGTCATGTCCCCATCTCATCCGGGACTCCGAACTCCTTCGGTACATCAAAACACATAAACTCATAATATAACCGTCATCGTAACGTTAAGCGTGCGGACCCTATGGGTTCGAGAACTATGTAGACATGACCGAGACACCTCTCCGGTCAATAACCAATAGCAGAACCTGGATGCTCATATTGGCTCCCACATATTCTACGAAGATCTTTATCGGTCAGACCGCATAAAAACATACGTTGTTCCCTTTGTCATCGGTATGTTACTTGCCCGAGATTCGATCGTCGGTATCTCGATACCTAGTTCAATCTCGTTACCGGCAAGTCTCTTTACTCGTTCTGTAATACATCATCCCGCAACTAACTCATTAGTCACAATGCTTGCAAGGCTTATAGTGATGTGTATTACTGAGTGGGCCCAGAGATACCTCTCCGACAATCGGAGTGACAAATCCTAATCTCGAAATACGCCAACCCAACAAGTACCTTTGGAGACACCTGTAGAGCACCTTTATAATCACCCAGTTACGTTGTGACGTTTGGTAGCACACAAAGTGTTCCTCCGGTAAACGGGAGTTGCATAATCTCATAGTCATAGGAACATGTATAAGTCATGAAGAAAGCAATAGCAACATACTAAACAATCGAGTGCTAAGCTAACGGAATGGGTCAATTCAATCACATCATTCTCCTAATGATGTGATCCCGTTAATAAAATGACAACTCATGTCTATGGCTAGGAAACATAACCATCTTTGATCAACGAGCTAGTCAAGTAGAGGCATACTAGTGACACTCTGTTTGTTTATGTATTCACGCATGTATCAAGTTTCCAGTTAATACAATTCTAGCATGAATAATAAACATTTATCATGATATAAGGAAATAAATAATAACTTTATTATTGCCTCTAGGGCATATTTCCTTCAGTCTCCCACTTGCACTAGAGTCAATAATCTAGTTCACATCGCCATGTGATTTAACATCAATAGTTCACTTCACCATGTGATTAACACCCATAGTTCACATCGGCATGTGACCAACACCCAAAGGGTTTACTAGAGTCAATAATCTAGTTCACATCGCTATGTGATTAACACCCAAAGAGTACTAAGGTGTGATCATGTTTTGATTGTGAGATAATTTTAGTCAACGGGTCTGTCACATTCAGATCCGTAAGTATTTTGCAAATTTCTATGTCTACAATGCTCTGCACGGAGCTACTCTAGCTAATTGCTCCCTCTTTCAATATGTATCTAGACCGAGACTTAGAGTCATCTAGATTAGTGTCAAAACTTGCATCGACGTAACCCTTTACGACGAACCTTTTGTCACTTCCATAATCGAGAAACATATCCTTATTCCAGTAAGGATAATTTTGACCGCTGTCCAGTGATCTACTCCTAGATCACTATTGTACTCCCTTGCCAAAATCAGTGTAGGGTATACAATAGATCTAGTACACAGCATGGCATACTTTATAGAACCTATGGCCGAGGCATAGGGAATGGCTTTCATTCTTTTTCTATCTTCTGCCGTGGTCGGGTTTTGAGTCTTACTCAATTTCACACCTTGTAACACAGGAAAGAAACTCTTTCTTTGACTGTTCCATTTTGAACTACTTCAAAATCTTGTTAAGGTATGTACTCATTGAAAAAACTTATCAAGCGTCTTGATCTATCTCTATAGATCTTGATGCTCAATATGTAAGCAGCTTCACCGAGGTCTTTCTTTGAAAAACTCCTTTCAAACACTCCTTTATGCTTTGCAGAATAATTCTACATTATTTCCGATCAACAATATGTCATTCACATATACTTATCAGAAATGTTGTAGTGCTCCCACTCACTTTCTTGTAAATACAGGCTTCACCGCAAGTCTGTATAAAACTATATCCTTTGATCAACTTATCAAAGCGTATATTCCAACTCCGAGATGCTTGCACGAGTCCATAGATGGATCGCTGGAGCTTGCATATTTTGTTAGCACTTTTAGGATTGACAAAACCTCCTGGTTGCATCATATACAACTCTTCTTTAATAAATCCATTAAGGAATGCAGTTTTGTTTATCCATTTGCCATATTTCATAAAATGCGGCAATTGCTAACATGATTCAGACAGACTTAAGCATAGATACGAGTGAGAAACTCTCATCGTAGTCAACACCTTGAACTTGTCGAAAACCTTTTTGCGACAATTCTAGCTTTGTAGACAGTAACACTACTATCCCTGTCTGTCTTCCTCTTGAAGATCCATTTAATCTCAATGGCTCGCCGATCATTGGGCGAGTCAATCAAAGTCCATACTTTGTTCTCATATATGGATCTTATCTCAGATTTCATGGCCTCAAGCCATTTCGCGGAATCTGGGCTCATCATTGCTTCCTCATAGTTCGTAGGTTCGTCATGGTCAAATAACATGACCTCCAGAACAGGATTACCATACCACTCTGGTGTGGATCTCACTCTGGTTTACCTACGAGGCTTGGTAGTAACTTGATCTGAAGTTACATGATCATCATCATTAACTTCCTCACTAATTGGTGTAGGAGTCACAGGAACAGATTTCTGTGATGAACTACTTTCCAATAAGGGAGCAGGTACAATTACCTCATCAAGTTCTAATTTCCTCCCACTCACTTCTTTCGAGAGAAACTCCTTCTCTAGAAAGGATCCATTCTTAGCAACGAATGTCTTGCCTTCGGATCTGTGATAGAAGGTGTACCCAACTGTCTCCTTTGGGTATCCTATGAAAAAACATTTCTCCGATTTGGGTTTGATCTTATCAGGATGAAACTTCTTCACATAAGCATCGCAACCCCAAACTTTAAGAAACGACAACTTTGGTTTCTTGCCAAACCACAGTTCATAAGATGTCGTCTCAACGGATTTAGATGGTACCCTATTTAACGTGAATGCAGCTGTCTCTAATGCATAACCCCAAAACGATAGTGGTAGATCGGTAAGAGACATCATATATCGCACCATATCTAATAAAGTACAGTTACGATGTTCGGACACACCATTACACCGTGGTGTTCCAGGTGGCGTGAGTAGTGAAACTATTTCACATTGTTTTAACTGAAGGCCAAACTCGTAACTCAAATACTCTTCTCCACGATCAGATCGTAGAAACTTTATTTTCTTGTTACGATGATTTTCCGCTTCACTCTGAAATTATATGAACTTTTCAAATGTTTCAGACTTCTGTTTCATTAAGTAGATATACCCATATCTGCTCAAATCATCTGTGAAGGTCAGAAAATAATGATACCTGCTACGAGCCTCAATATTCATCGGACTACATACATCTGTATGTATGATTTCCAACAAATCTGTTGCTCTCTCCATAGTTCCGGGAACGGCGTTTTAGTCATCTCGCCCATGAGGCATGGTTCGCAAGCATCAAGTGATTCATAATCAAGTGATTCCAAAATCCCATCAGTATGGAGTTTCTTCATGCGCTTTACACCAATATGACCTAAACGGCAGTGCCACAAATAAGTTGCACTATTATTATTAACTTTGCATCTTTTGGCTTCATTATTATGAATATGTGTAACACTACGATCGAGATCCAACAAACCATTTTATTGGGTGTATGACCATAGAAGGTTTTATTCATGTAAACAGAACAACAATTATTCTCTAATTTAAATGAATAACCGTGTTGCAACAAACATGATCAAATCATATTCATGCTCAACGCAAACACCAAATAACACTTATTTAGTTTCAACACTAATCCCGAAAGTATAGGGAGTGTGCGATGATGATCATATCAATCTTGGAACTACTTCCAACACACATCGTCACCTTGCCTTTTACTAGTCTCTGTTTATTCTGCAACTCCCGTTTCGAGTTACTACTCTTAGCAACTGAACCATTATCAAATGCCGAGGGGTTGCTATAAACACTAGTAAAGTACACATCAATAACATGTATATCCAATATACCTTTGTACACTTTGCCATCCTTCTTATCCACCAAATACTTGGGGTAGTTCCGCTTCCAGTGACCAGTCCCTTTGCAGTAGAAGCACTTAATCTCAGGCTTAGGACCAGACTTAGGCTTCTTCACTTGAGCAGCAACTTGCTTGCCATTCTTCTTGAAGTTCCCCTTCTTCCCTTTGCCCTTTTCTAGAAACTAGTGGTCTCGTCAACCATCAACACTTGATGTTTTTCTTGATTTCTACCTTCGTCGATTTCAGCATCACGAAGAGCTCAGGAATTACTTTTGTCATCCCTTGCATACTATAGTTCATCACGAAGTTCTACTAACTTGGTGATGGTGACTAGAGAATTCTGTCAATCACTATTTTATCTGGAAGATTAACTCCCACTTGATTCAAGCGATTGTAGTACCCAGACAATCTAAGCACATGCTCACTGCTTGAGCTATTCTCCTCCATCTTTTAGCTATAGAACTTGTTGGAGACTTCATATCTCTCAACTCGGGTATTTGCTTGAAATATTAACTTCAACTCCTGGAACATCTCATATGGTCCATGACGTTCAAAACGTCTTTGAAGTCCCGATTCTAAGCCGTTAAGCATGGTGCACTAAACTATCAAGTAGTCATCATATTGAGCTAGCCAAACGTTCATAACGTCTGCATCTGCTCCTGCAATAGGTATGTCACCTAGAGGTGCATCAAGGACATAATTCTTCTGTGCAGCAATGAGGATAATCCTCAGATCACGGATCCAATCCGCATCTTTGCTACTAACATCTTTCAACATAATTTTTCTCTAGGAACATATCAAAAATAAACACAGGGAAGCAATAACGCGAGCTAATGATCTACAACATAATTTGCAAAATACTATCAGGACTAAGTTCATGATAAATTTAAGTTCAATTAATCATATTACTTAAGAACTCCCACTTAGATAGACATCCCTCTAATCCTCTAAGTGATCACGTGATCCATATCAACTAAACCATGTCCGATCATCACGTGAGATGGAGTAGTTTCAATGGTGAACATCACTATGTTGATCATATCTACTATATGATTCACGCTCGACCTTTCGGTCTCCATGTTCCGAGGCCATATCTGCATATGCTAGGCTCGTCAAGTTTAACCTGAGTATTCCGCGTGTGCAACTGTTTTGCACCCGTTGTATTTGAACGTAGAGCCTATCACACCCGATCATCACGTGGTGTCTCAGCACGAAGAACTTTCGCAACGGTGCATACTCAGGGAGAACACTTTTATCTTGATATTTTAGTGAGAGATCATCTTATAATGCTACCGTCAATCAAAGCAAGATAAGATGCATAAAAGATAAACATCACATGCAATCAATATCAGTGATATGATATGGCCATCATCATCTTGTGCTTGTGATCTCCATCTCCGAAGCACCGTCATGATCACCATCGTCACCGGCTCGACACCTTGATCTCCATCGTAGCATCGTTGTCGTCTCGCCAACTATTGCTTTTACGACTATCGCTACCGCTTAGTGATAAAGTAAAACAATTACATGGCGATTGCATTGCATACAATAAAGCGACAACCATATGGCTCCTGCCAGTTGCCGATAACTCGGTTACAAAACATGATCATCTCATACAATAAAATATAGCATCATGTCTTGACCATATCACATCACAACATGCCCTGCAAAAACAAGTTAGACGTCCTCTACTTTGTTGTTGCAAGTTTTACGTGGCTGCTACGGGCTTAGCAAGAACCGTTCTTACCTACGCATCAAAACCACAACGATAGTTTGTCAAGTTGGTGCTGTTTTAACCTTCGCAAGGACCGGGCGTAGCCACACTCGGTTCAACTAAAGTGAGAGAGACAGACACCCGCCGGTCACCTTTAAGCAACGAGTGCTCGCAACGGTGAAACCAGTCTCGCGTAAGCGTACGCGTAATGTCGGTCCGGGCCGCTTCATCTCACAATACCGCTGAACCAAAATATGACATGCTAGTAAGCAGTATGACTTATATCGCCCACAACTCACTTGTGTTCTACTCGTGCATATAACATCAACGCATAAAACCAGGCTCGGATGCCACTGTTGGGGAACGTAGTAATTTCAAAAAAATTCTACGCACACGCAAGATCATGGTGATGCATAGCAACGAGAGGGAAGAGTGTTGTCCACGTACCCTCGTAGACCGAAAGCGGAAGCGTTAACACAACGCGGTTGATGTAGTCGTACGTCTTCACGATCCGACCGATCAAGTACCGAACGCACGGCACCTCCGAGTTCAGCACACGTTCAGCTCGATGACGTCCCTCGAACTCCGATCCAGCCGAGTGTTGAGTGAGAGTTTCATCAGCACGACGGTGTGGTGACAATGATGATGTTCTACCGACGCAGGGCTTTGCCTAAGTCCGCTATGATATTATCGAGGTGTAATAGGGTGGAGGGGGGCACCGCACACGGCTAAAAGATCGTTGATCAATTGTGTGTCTATGGGGTGCCCCCCTGCCCCCGTATATAAAGGAGCAAGGGGGAGGCCGCCGGCCAAGGAGGAGGGCGCGCCAAGGGGGGAGTCCTACTCCCACCGGGAGTAGGACTCCTCCTTTCCTTGTTGGAATAGGAGAAGGGAAGGGAGAAGGAGAAAGAAGGAAGGGGGCGCCCCCCCCCCCTCCCTAGTCCAATTCGGACAAGTCCATGGGGAGGGGTGCGGCCACCCTTTGGGGCCTTTCTGTCCTTTCCCGTATGGCCCATTAAGGCCCAATACGAATTCCGTAACTCTCCGGTACTCCAAAAAATACCCGAATCACTCGGAACCTTTCCGAAGTCCGAATATAGTCGTCCAATATATCGATCTTTACGTCTCGGCCATTTCGAGACTCCTCGTCATGTCCCCATCTCATCCGGGACTCCGAACTCCTTCGGTACATCAAAACACATAAACTCATAATATAACCGTCATCGTAACGTTAAGCGTGCGGACCCTACGGGTTCGAGAACTATGTAGACATGACCGAGACACCTCTCCGGTCAATAACCAATAGCAGAACCTGGATGCTCATATTGGCTCCCATATATTCTACGAAGATCTTTATCGGTCAGACCGCATAACAACATACGTTGTTCCCTTTGTCATCGGTATGTTACTTGCCCGAGATTCGATCGTCGGTATCTCGATACCTAGTTCAATCTCGTTACCGGCAAGTCTCTTTACTCGTTCTGTAATACATCATCCCGCAACTAACTCATTAGTCACAATGCTTGCAAGGCTTATAGTGATGTGTATTACTGAGTGGGCCCAGAGATACCTCTCCGACAATCAGAGTGACAAATCCTAATCTCGAAATACGCCAACCCAACAAGTACCTTTGGAGACACCTGTAGAGCACCTTTATAATCACCCAGTTATGTTGTGACGTTTGGTAGCACACAAAGTGTTCCTCCGGTAAACGGGAGTTGCATAATCTCATAGTCATAGGGACATGTATAAGTCATGAAGAAAGCAATAGCAACATACTAAACGATCGAGTGCTAAGCTAACGGAATGGGTCAATTCAATCACATCATTCTCCTAATGATGTGATCCCGTTAATAAAATGACAACTCATGTCTATGGCTAGGAAACATAACCATCTTTGATCAACGAGCTAGTCAAGTAGAGGCATACTAGTGACACTCTGTTTGTTTATGTATTATCACATGTATCAAGTTTCCAGTTAATACAATTCTAGCATGAATAATAAACATTTATCATGATATAAGGAAATAAATAATAACTTTATTATTGCCTCTAGGGCATATTTCCTTCAAAACGCGCATCGCTCGGCCCCCGACCTCCCACCGTAACTGGGAACTCGCCGAAATTTTCCTCGCCCTCGCTTCTACCACGGTTTTTTCCGTCATGGACGACCCAAAGAATGTCATGCAGCTACGTCTCCGGCCCGCCCAGGACGAAAAGCCCATTTTCTGTCATGATTTTTTGTCATAGAAGTAGGAGCCCACCACATCTATGATGATACCAGGTTTTGTCACAATTATCGTCATAGAAGTGTCATATGTATGACAGAAAAAAAAATTGTTTGGCCCAAAATGTCACGGATGTGTCTTTTTTTTGTAGTGTATGGACTTGACTCTGAGATAGTAGCCTCCTTTTGTGAATCATTTCCTACCCATGTTGAACTCCATAAAGAGAAGTGGTTTAAATATCACCCACCTATTAAAAAAGGAATTAAAGAACCGGTACCAGTTAAAGAAGAAACTATACTCTATAATGTTGATCTAGTTGTTCCTACTGCTTATATTGAGAAACCCCCTTTTCCTGTTAGGATAAAGGAACATGCTAAAGTTTCCGCTGTGGTTAACAAATGCTATGTTAGAACACCTAAACCAGCTGAACAAATTAGAGTAGAACCTAATGTTGCTATGGTTAAAGATCTCTTGGAAGAAGATATAGAGGGGCATGTTATTTACTTCTGTGCAGAAGCTGCTAGAATTGCTAAACCCGATAAAAGGGATAAACATAGACCAATTGTTGGCATGCCTATCATTTCGGTTAAAATAGAAGATCACTGTTATCATGGTTTATGTGACATGGGTGCTAGTGTGAGTGCTGTTACTTACACCTTATATCAAGAAATTAAGAAAGACATAGCACCTGCAGAGATAGAAGACATAGATGTTACTATTAAACTTGCCAATAGAGACACCATATCACCTTGTGGGATTTTTAGAGATGTTGAAGTCTTGTGTGGGAAAATAAAATACCCTACTGTTTTTGTTGTTCTTGGTTCCCCACAAGATGACTTCTGTCCCATTATCTTTGGTAGACCTTTCTTGAACACAGTTAATGCTAAGATAGATTGCAAGAAACAAATTGTTGGTGTTAGCTTTGGTGATGAGTCTCATGAGTTTAATTTTTTCAAGTTTAGTAGAAATCATCATGAAAAAGAATTATCTAGTAAGGATGAATTAATTGGTCTTGCTTCTATTGTTGTGCCACCTACTGATCCTTTAGAACAATACTTGCTAGACCATGAAAATGATTTACATATGCGTGAAAGAAATGAAATAGATAAAAGTTTCTTTGAACAACGTCCTCTGCTTAAACACAATTTGCCTATTGAAACTCTCGGAGGTCCTCCTCCACCTAAAGGTGATCCTGTGTTTGAATTAAAACAATTTCCAGACACTTTGAAATATGCTTATCTTGATGAAAAGAAAATATATCCTGTTAATATTAGTGCTAACCTTTCAGAACATGAAGAAGAAAGATTATTGAAAGTTCTAAGGAAGCATCGAGCTGCTATTGGATATACTCTTGATGATTTAAAGGGCATTAGTCCCACTCTATGTCAACACAAAATTAATATGGAACCTGATGCTAAGCCAGTTGTTGATCACCAACGTCAGTTAAATCCGAAGATGAAAGAGGTGGTAGGAACGGAAATATTAAAACTTCTGGAACCAGGTATAATCTATCCTATAGCTGATAGTAGATGGGTAAGTCATGTTCATTGTGTCCCTAAGAAAGGAGGTATTACTGTTGTTCCTAATGATAAGAATGAACTTATTCCACAAAGAATTGTTACAGGCTATAGAATGGTAATTGATTTTAGAAAATTAAATAAAGCTACTAGAAAAGATCATTACCCTTTGCCTTTTATTGATCAAATGCTTGAAAGATTATCTAAGCACACACACTTTTTCTTCCTTGATGGATACTCTGGCTTTTCACAAATACCTGTTTCTCAACCTGATCAAGAAAAGACCACTTTTACTTGTCCTTTTGGAACCTATGCTTATAGACGTATGCCTTTTGGTTTATGTAATGCACCTGCTACCTTTCAAAGATGCATGATGGCTATATTCTCTGACTTTTGTGAAAAGATTGTTGAGGTTTTCATGGATGACTTTTCTGTTTATGGGAAGTCTTTTGATGATTGTTTAAGCAATCTTGATCGAGTTTTGGAGAAATGTGAACAAACAAATCTTGTCTTGAATTGGGAGAAGTGCCACTTTATGGTTAATGAAGGCATTGTCTTGAGTCATAAAATTTCTGAAAGAGGTATTGAAGTGGACCAAGCTAAGGTTGATGCAATTGAGAAAATGCCATGTTCCAAGGACATCAAAGGTATTCGTAGTTTCCTAGGTCATGCTGGTTTCCATAGGAGATTTATCAAAGACTTTTCTAAAATTTCTAGGCCTCTTACTAATCTTTTGCAAAAGGATATTCCTTTTGTTTTTTATGATGATTGTCTTGAAGCCTTTGAAACACTCAAGAAAGCCTTAATTTCTGCACCTATTGTTCAACCACCTGATTGGAACTTGCCTTTTGAAATTATGTGTGATTCTAGTGACTATGCTATTGGTGCTGTTCTAGGACAAAGAGTTGATAAGAAATTGAATGTTATTCATTATGCTAGCAAAACTCTAGACAGTGGTCAAAGAAATTATGCTACTACTGAAAAAGAATTCTTAGCAGTGGTGTTCGCTTGTGATAAATTTAGACCTTATATTATTGATTCCAAAGTAACTGTTCACACAGACCATGCTGCTATTAAATATCTTATGGAAAAGAAAGATGCTAAACGTACACTTATTCGTTGGGTTCTCTTGTTACAAGAATTTGATTTACATATCATTGATGGAAAAGGAGCTGAGAACCCCGTAGCTGATAACTTGTCTAGGCTTGAAAATGTGCTTGATGACCCACTACCTATTGATGATAGTTTTCCTAATGAGCAGTTAGCTACAGTAAATGTTTCTCATAGTAGTCCTTGGTATGCTGACTATGCTAATTACATTGTTGCTAAATATTTACCACCTAGCTTTACATACCAACAAAAGAAAAAATTCTTCTATGATTTAATACACTACTTTTGGGATGACCCACATCTTTATAAAGAAGGAGTAGATGGTATTATTAGACGTTGTGTACCTGAGCATGAACAGGGACAAATCCTATGGAAATGTCATTCTGAGGCTTATGGAGAGCATCATGCTGGAGATAGAACTGCTCATAAGGTATTGCAATCTGGATTTTATTGGCCTACTCTCTTCAAGGATGCCCGTAAGTATGTCTCATCTTGTGATGAATGTCAAAGAATAGGTAATATCGGTAAGCGTCAAGAAATGCCTATGAATTATTCACTTGCTGTTGAACCATTTGATGTTTGGGGATTTGATTACATGGGACCTTTTCCTTCCTCTAATGGGTATACACATATTTTGGTTGCTGTTGATTATGTTACTAAATGGGTAGAAGCTATTCCAACCAGTAGTGTTGATCACAACACCTCTATTAAAATGCTTAAGGAAGTTATTTTCCCAAGTTTTGGAGTCCCTAGATATTTAATGACTGATGGTGGTTCACACTTTATTCAGGGTGCTTTCCGTAAGATGCTTGCTAAGTATGATGTTAACCATAGAACTGCATCACCCTATCATCCTCAGTCTAGTGGTCAAGTTTAACTTAGTAATAGAGAAATAAAATTAATTTTGCAAAAAACTGTTAATAGGTCCAGGAAGAATTGGTCTAAGAAATTAGATGATGCACTTTGGGCCTATAGAACAGCTTATAAAAATCCTATGGGTATGTCTCCTTATAAAATGGTCTATGGAAAAGCTTGTCATTTTCCTCTTGAGTTAGAACATAAAGCATATTGGGCAGTTAAAGAACTCAATTATGATTTCAAACTTGCCGGTGAAAAGAGGTTATTTCATATTAGCTCATTAGATGAATGGAGAACCCAAGCTTATGAAAATGCAAAATTATTCAAAGGAAAAGTTAAAAGATGGCATGACAAAAGAATCCAAAAGCGTGAGTTTAAAGTCGGAGAATATGTTCTTTTATACAACTCTTGTAATAGATTTTTTGCAGGGAAGCTCCTCTCGAAATGGGAAGGACCATATGTCATCAAGGAGGTTTACCGGTCTGGAGCCATCAAATTAAATAATTCCGAAGGTACTAACCCGAAGGTTGTCAATGGGCAACGAATAAAGCATTATATCTTAGGTACGCCTATTAATATTGAAAGTAATATTATCCAAACTTTGACACCGGAAGAGCACATAAAAGAGTCCTTCCGGAGTACTCCAGAATCGTCAAAATAAGGAGGTACGTGATATGGTAAGTAAACCGACTCCGAAAAATCCGCAAAAATATTTTTTGCCAGTTTTGGAATATTTTAAAATTTTGGAAATAAAGAAACTTCCAGGAAGCATCCCCAGGTGGGCACAAGACACCAGGGTGCGCCAGGCTTGCCTGGCGTGCCCAGGTGGGTTGTGCCCACCTGCGACACCTCCCGTACTCCATTTTTATTCCATGTACTTGTCCTACAAGAAAAAAAAATCTATATATACTTTCTGAACCTGTTAACCACCGTATCGCGGAGAAAATCCTCTGTTATCTTTTCTTGTTGTTTTCTGCGTAGATCTGAAAATATGTCATCTCAAGACTCTGAAGGAGAGAGCTATGTTGTTGATCTAACCACAAACCCCAAGTCCTATGGGGATGAGAAGCACCATTGCTGGACCTCCGAAGAGGATGAAGATGAATCGATTCCTCCCCGGTTCAAAAACGAAAGCGTGGAGGCGTTATGCAAGAGGATAATAAAAATCAAGATAGATAATTGCGAGTTGATGATGGATAATTTTACTCTCAGTTAGAGGCTGAAGGAAGCAAAGGGAAAATCCCCTATCTTCTCACCACCACCATTACCTTCTTCATCACCACCACCATCTTCTTCACCAACAAAGGAGAACTGTGTATCGGGTATGGGCACTCCCCTTGGCTTTCGCCAAGCTTGGGGGATGTGCCCCAGTATCGTATCATCCCACTATCTTTTTTGCTTTTACTTATCTTAGTTCGATCTTTTTGTTTTAGATGAAATAAAATTTAGTTCGATCCTTTCCTCTTTGACAGTTTGCTTAGTGATCTATCATTGTAATCGTGTGCAAGTTATATAATAAAGTTTAGTTTGAGTTTTTACTTTCTTTACTTTCAAGTTGCAAATAAAGAAAAGAAATAAAGAAGGAAAAAGAAAAACAAAGCAAATAAAAGGAAGGAAATAAATCAATAAGATTATATACTAATCCTATGGTAGGTGATGGCACCACATAAGGAAAAGAATGAGTAAGAAATTTTTATTAGAGATTGACAAACATAGCATTAGTCAGTGATGCAACTCATGAAAGAATTAATAAGGGAAGGGAAGATTCACATATAAATATACCGTCCTATAAATCTTTTGTGATTGTGAGCCCTCATCAAAATATTATATGCCAAAATTGTTGACGTTGGACAAGGAAGACAACATAATGGTTTATGTTTGTTTATATTCACATAGAAGTCATATTGTCATAGATCCTTTAACATGCGCTGCTTTCCCATATCTTTGCTAGCCAAAAATTCCGCACTAAGTAGAGATACTACTTGTGCATCCAAAAACCCTTAAACCCAAATCTTTTTCAAGTGTCCACCATACCTACCTAGGGATTGAGAAAGATCCTTCAAGTAAGTTGTCATCGGTGCAAAAAGGCAATAAAAATTGCTTCTAAATATGTGAGATCATTTAGTGTAAGAGAAAATGGAGCGTTGTACGAATTTGGATGACAAAGAATAAAAGCGACAGACTTCATAATAAAGGTTGTCATCTTAAGGGGCAATACAACGTGACGTTCTCTTGCACTAAGGGATTGAGCATGCAAACAAGTAAGCGCATGGCAACCTCTGCTTCCCTCTGCGAAGGGCCTATCTCTTACTTTTATGTATTTACTTTTATGCAAAGAGTCAAAGTTTTCCTTCTATTCCTTTTTATTTTCCCTTTTGGCAAGCATCATGTGGTGGGGAAAGATCTAGGCACATATCTCCAGTTGAATATAGATAGCATGAGTTATTATTTTTGACATCACCCTTGAGGTGAGTATGTTGGGAGGCGAAACTATAAGCCCCTATCTTTCTATGTGTCCGGTTGAAACGTTTTGATCATGGGTACAAGGTGAGTGTTAGCAATCATAGAAGACTATATGATCGTTGAGTATGTGGACTTGCCTAAAGGCTCCGACACGTGACCCTTCCTGAAAAGATGATGAATTGTAGTTGCAAAGTTGACTGAGAACATAGTTTGTTGGTTTCTAATACAGTTTTTGCTTTGTACTTTGATTATGTGATGAACTGTTACTTATTCATGAGAAGTATATGATAAAAGTTCTATGATAAATGTCCTATGTTTAATTTTGTTGCTGTTATAATAATCAACATGATGCTTCTATGTCTGTATTTTGTTTTTATCGACACCTCTCTCACAAAGCATGTGGACATGTTTTTCGATTTCGGCTTTCGCTTGAGGACAAGCGAGGTCTAAGCTTGGGGGAGTTGATACGTCCATTTTGCATCATGTTTTCTTACTGTTATTTATAATGTTTTTATCCATAATAATGCTTTTTGGAGTAATTCTAATGCCTTTTCTCTCATAATTTGCAAGGTACATACCAAGAGGGAGAATTCCGGCAGCTGGAAATCTGGACCTGAAAAGCTACGTCAGGCCACCTATTCTGCATAACTCCAAATGAGCTGAAACTTCATGGAGATTTTCTATGGATTATTTAAGAAATATTGGAGCCAGTAACCACCATAGGGGGGCCACCAGGTCGGCAGGCGGGGCGCCGCCGTCTCGAGGCAGAACTTGGGAAGGAGCACTTTTGCCCTCCGGTGGAGCGATTCTGCCAGGGGAACTTCCCTCCCGGAGGGGGAAATCATCGTCATCATCATCACCAACAACTCTTCCATCTTGGGGAGGGCAATCTCCGTCAACATCTTCAACAACACCATCTCATCTCAAAGCCTAGTTCATCTCGTGTATTCAATCTTGTTACCGGAACTATAGATTGGTGCTTGTGGGTGACTAGTAGTGTTGATTACATCTTGTAGTCGATTACTATATGGTTTATTTGGTGGAAGATTATATGTTCAGATCCATGATGATATTTAATACTCCTCTGATCATGAGCATGTTTATTATTTGTGAGTAGTTACCTTTGTTCTTGAGGTCACGGGAAAAATCATGTTGCAAGTAATCATGTGAATTTGATATGTGTTCGATATTTTGATAGTATGTATGTTGTGATTCCCTTAGTGGTGTCATGTGAACATCGACTACATGACACTGCACCATAGTTGGGCCTAAGGGAATGCATTGTGGAGTAGCAATTAGATGATGGGTTGCGAGAGTGACAGAAGCTTAAACCCCAGTTTATGCGCTATTCTGTAAGGGACCGATTGGATCCTAGAGTTTAATGCTATGGTTAGAATTTATTCTTAATACTTTTCTCGTAGTTGCGGATGCTTTCGGGAGGGTTAATCATAAGTAGGAGTTTTGTTCAAGTAAGAACATCACCTAAGCACCGGTCCACCCACATATCAAATTATCAAAGTAGCAAACACAAATTAAACCAACATGATGAAAGTGACTAGATGAAATTCCCGTGTACCCTCAAGAACGCTTTGCTTATCATAAGAGACCGTTTTAGCCTGTCCTTTGCCTCAAAATGATTGGGCTACCTTGCTGCATACTTATTGCTATTATCGTTACTTGCTCGTTACGAATTATATTGCTATCAAACTACTTGCTACTTACAATTTCAGCACATGCAGACATCACCTTACTGAAAAACTACTTGTCATTTCCTTCTGTTCCTCGTTGGGTTTGATACTCTTACTTATCGAAAAGAGCTACAATTGATCCCCTATACTTGTGGGTCATCAGGGCACCGCACACGGCTAAGAGAATATCTGTTGTGCTATTGGGGTACCCCCTGGCCACGTATATAAAGGATGGAGGGAGAGAGGAGGCCGGCCACGTTGGGCGCGCCAGGGGGGTCCTACTTGGACTCCTAGTCCAAGTAGGATTCGCCCCCCCCCCTTTTCCTTTCTTCCACTGGTGGGAAAGGGATGGGAGAGAGAGGGGGAAGGAAAGAGGGGGGCCGACCCTCTCCCCTAGTCCAATTCGGTTTGGGCAAGCGGGGGCTCCCCTCTCACGTGGCCCTTTCTCCTCTCCTCCAATAAGGCCCAATAGGCCCAATACTTCTCCGGGGGGTTCCGGTAACCTCCCGGTACTCCGGAAAAATGCCTGAATCACTCGGAACCATTCCGATGTCCAAATGCAACCTTCCAATATATGAATCTTTACCTCTCGACCATTTCGCGACTCCTCGTCATGTCCGTGATCTCATCCGGGACTCCAAACAATCTTCGGTCATCAAATCACATAACTCATAATACAAATCGTCACCGAACGTTAAGCGTGCGGACCCTACGGGTTCGAGAACTATGTAGACATGACCGAGACACATCTCCGGTCAATAACCAATAGCGGAACCTGGATGCTCATATTGGCTCCTACATATTCTACGAAGATCTTTATCGGTCAAACCGCATAACAACATACGTTGTTCCCTTTGTCATCGGTATGTTACTTGCCCGAGATTCGATCGTCGGTATCCTCATACCTAGTTCAATCTCATTACCAGCAAGTCTCTTTACTCGTTCCGTAATGCATCATCCCGCAACTAACTCATTTGTCACATTGCTTGCAAGGCTTATAGTGATGTGCATTACCGAGAGGGCCCAGAGATACCTCTCCGATACACGGAGTGAAAAATCCTAATCTCGATCTATGCCAACTCAACAAACACCTTCGGAGACACCTATAGAGCATCTTTATAATCACCCAGTTATGTTGTGACGTTTGATAGCACACAAGGTGTTTCTCCGGTATTCGGGAGTGGCATAATCTCATAGTCAGAGGAACATGTACAAGTCATGAAGAAATCAATAGCAATAAAACTATACGATCATAATGCTAAGCTAACGGATGGGTCTTGTCCATCACATGATTCTCCTAATGATGTAATCCCGTTCATCAAATGACAACACATGTATATGGTCAGGAAACTTAACCATGTTTGATTAACGAGCTAGCCAAGTAGAGGCATACCAGGGACACTTTGTTTTGTCTATGTATTCACACATGTACTAAGTTTCCGGTTAATACAATTCTAGCATGAATAATAAACATTTATCATGATATAAGGAAATATAACTAACAACTTTATTATTTCCTCTAGGGCATATTTCCTTCACTTATATACCAGAAGATGGGCACCGGAGGTGGGCCGAGGAGGGCACAATCCCCCAGGGCGCGCCCAGGTGGCTGTGCCCTCCTGGTGGGCCCCCTGTGGTAGTTATTTGCTCCAATATTCATCATATATTCCAAAACAATTCTTCGTAAATTTTCAGCTCATTTGGAGATGTGCAGAATAGGTAACTGTGACGTAGCTTTTTGAGGTCCAGAATTCCAGCCGCCGGCATTCTCCCTCTTTGTGTAAACCTTGCATATTATGAGAGAAAAGACATTAGAATTACTTCACAAGGCATTATTATGCATAAAAACATTATAAATAACAGTAGGAATACATGATGCAAAATGGACGTATCACCTAGTTGATCCAAAATCGACATTAGGGGAGGATAAATTATCCTCAGCTGTGTCTCCCGCCCTTATATTTAATCCACCGCTCGGCGGCCGAGTAAAAAAATCCACTTCCCCACCTCTTCTTCCCCGCCTCCTCTGCCTCTTCTCCTCCCCATCCCCCGGCACTGGCGACTCCCCTCGAGCTCCCTCCGCCACGAGAACCGTAGAGGAAATACCTTGGCGTTCGCCAGCGAGCGTGGGGGACTTGGGTTGCGGAGATCACCGACTACGAGGCCCACACCAAAAAGTGGATCGAGTCGTTCCACATGGCAGAGCTCGCCACGCTCAAATACAACCGGTGGCAGGTCCGGCTCCACGGCGCGGCGGTGCGCCACAACTTCTTGTTACCGTTTTGCAGTGGATAGGGCACTATCTCTATTCGTAGCAGCATTGCGTATTGCTCTCACTAGGAAAGGGGGACATAACCCCTCTGCAGTCCAATGTCCGATATATTATCGTCAGCTGAGGAGGTGTTTGGCAAGGGTGTGACCGTTGTTTTTGGGACAATGTTCAAGCAGGAGGCCATGAATCTGGCCCTTATTGCCCGGCATACCTCGGAAGGCATACCCTGGAACCAATTCATTCATCTGCCCTCTTCAGCGCCGGGTGTGGTGACCTTGGCGATGGCTCAGGAGGACGGGGAGGCAAGGGAGCGTCTCGCGCCGGAGGCTGCCGACTAGGAGTACATGGCGGACCACCACTGCCAGTACCCCGAGCTTGTGGAGGCGGAGCGGGCCATCTTCACGGAGCGGGCGGTCAACAGCGAGCTCATCGTCATCTCCGGCGACGAGGAGCAAGGCGGTGGCGACGCCGGCGACGCGGGAAAGGATTTTGACGCAGAGGAGTGGCGGTGCATCTTCCCCGACTCCGACGACGAGGCACCGGCCCGGACCCAATGGGTGGTGGCATGTCGAGGCAAGATAGGCTTGATATCTACTATGACAAGGATGAGGATGAAGATTAGTTTAGTTTTAGTCCTAGTTTTAAGTTTAAGTTTAGTTCTTTTTTTGAGCCAAAATGGCAGGAGCTCTGCCTTTGCATTAAAGATGAGGGATTTACAAAAAAGAGTTACAGTCGCCCAGGTGGTGCTGTCGATACGTTAATGCTACCTCTTGAGCACTGCGTTGGTTTTCCCATGAAGAGGAAAGGGTGATGCAGTAAAGCAGCGTAAGTATTTCCCTCAGTTTTTGAGAACCAAGGTATCAATCCAGTAGGAGGCCACGCACGAGTCCCTCGCACCTACACAAACAAATAAAATCCTCGCAACCAACGCAATAAAGGGTTTGTCAATCCCTTCACGGTCACTTACGAAAGTGAGATCTGATAGAAATGATAAGATAATATTTTTGCTATTTTTATGATAAAGAGAAATAAAGATGCAAAGTAAAATAAAAGGCAATAGAAATAGCTAAGTGTTGGAAGATTAAATATGATGGAAAATAGACCCGGAGGCCATAGGTTTCACTAGTGGCTTCTCTCGAGAGCATAAGTATTATGGTGGGTAAACAAATTACTGCTGAGCAATTGACAAAATTGAGCATAGTTATGAGAATATCTAGGTATGATCATGTATATAGGCATCACGTCTGCGACAAGTAGACCGACTCCTGCCTGCATCTACTACTATTACTCCACACATCGACCGCTATCCAGCATGCATCTAGAGTATTAAGTTCAAAAGAACAGAGTAACGCAAGTAAGATTACATGATGTAGAGGGATAAACTCATGCAATATGATATAAACCCCATCTTGTTATCCTCGATGGCAACAATACAATATGTGTCTTGGTGCCCCTACTGTCACTGGGAAAGGACACCGCAAGATTGAACCCAAAGCTAAGCACTTCTCCCATTGCAAGAAAGATCAATCTAGTAGGCCACACCAAACTGATAATTCAAAGAGACTTGCAAAGATAACCAATCATACATGAAAGAATTCAGAGAAAATTCAAATATTGTTCATAGATAAACTTGATCATAAACCCACAATTCATCGGTCTCAACAAACACACCGCAAAAGAAGATTACATCGAATAGATCTCCACGAGAGAGGGGGAGAACATTGTATTGAGATCCAAAAAGAGAGAAGAAGCCATCTAGCTAATAACTATGGACCCGAAGGTTTGAGGTAAACTACTCACACATCATCGGAGGGGCTATGGTGTTGATGTAGAAGCCCTCCATGATCAATGCCCCCTCCGGCGGAGCTCCGGAAAAGGCCCCAAGATGGGATCTCACGGGTACAGAAGGTTGCGGCGGTGGAATTGGGTTTTTGGCTCCGTATCTAGTAGTTTGGGGGTACGTAGGTATATATAGGAGGTAGAAGTACGTCGGTGGAGCAACGTGGGCCCCACGAGGGTGGAGGGCGCGCCCAGGGGGGTAGGCGTGCCCCCCTACCTCGTGCCTTCCTGGTAGCTTTCTTGACGTAGGGTCCAAGTCCTCTGGATCACGTTCGTTCCTAAAATCACGTTCCCGAAGGTTTCATTCCGTTTGGACTCCGTTTGATATTCTTTTTCTGCGAAACTCTGAAATAGGAAAAAAACAACAATTCTGGGTTGGGCCTCCGGTTAATAGGTTAGTCCAAAAAATAATATAAAAGTGTATAATAAAGCCCATTAATGTCCAAAACAGAATATAATATAGCATGGAACAATCAAAAATTATAGATACGTTGGAGACATGTTCATGATCATGATCAAGTTTGTGCAACATGTTCATGATCAAGTTGCTTAAAATTCATAATATCGTTTCTAAGAGAGATGATCTTAGCGGGAGGAAAATACCTAGAGATAAAAGCATCTTTGCACTTATTCCAAGAATCAATACTATTTTTAGGCAAAGACGAAAACCAAGCTTTAGCACGATCTCTAAGCAAAAAAGGAAATAGCTTTAATTTAACAATATCATTGTCCACATCTTTCTTCTTTTGCATATCACACAAATCAACGAAGTTGTTTAGATGGGTAGCGGCATCTTCACTAGGAAGGCCGGCGAATTGATCTTTCATGACAAGATTCAACAAAGCGGCATTAATTTCACAAGATTCAGTATCGGTAAGAGGAGCAATCGGAGTGCTAAGAAAATCATTGTTGTTGGTATTGGTAAAGTCACGCAATTTAGTATTATCTTGAGCCATCATGACAACAAGCAATCCAACACACGAGCAAACAAGAAGCAAGCGAAAAAGAGGCGAATGGAAAAGAGAGAGAGGGTGAATAAAACGGCAAGGGTGAAATGGGGGAGAGGAAAACGAGAGGCAAATGGCAAATAATGTAATGCGGGAGATAAGGGTTTGTGATGGGTACTTGGTATGTTGACTTTTGTGTAGACTCCCCGGCAACGGCGCCAGAAATGGCTCGTTGTCGGGAGTCAAATCTTGACTTGACTTCGCGTAAGCCTCCCCGGCAACGGCGCAAGAAATCCTTCTTGCTACCTCTTGAGCATGATACGTCTCCAACGTATCTATAATTTTTGATTGTTCCATGCTATATTATATTCTGTTTTGGACATTATTGGGCTTTATTATACACTTTTATATTATTTTTGGGACTAACCTATTAACCGGAGGCCCAGCCCAGAATTGTTGTTTTTGCCTATTTCAGAGTTTCGCAGAAAAAGAATATCAAATGGAGTCCAAACGGAATGAAACCTTCGGGAACGTGATTTTCGGAACGAACGTGATCCAGAGGACTTGGACCCTACGTCAAGACATCAACCAGGAGGGCACGAGGTAGGGGGCGCGCCTACCCCCCTGGGCGCGCCGTCCACCCTCGTGGGCCCCACGTTGCTCCACCGACGTACTTCTTCCTCCTATATATACCTACGTACCCCCAAACTACCAGATATGGAGCCAAAAACCTAATTCCACCGCCGCAACCTTCTGTACCCGTGAGATCCCATCTTGGGACCTTTTCCAGAGCTCCGCCGGAGGGGGCATCAATCACGGAGGGCTTCTACATCAACACCGTAGCCTCTCCGATGATGTGTGAGTAATTTACCTCAGACCTTCGGGTCCATAGTTATTAGCTAGATGGCTTATTCTCTCTTTTTGGATCTCAATACAATGTTCTCCCCCTCTCTTGTGGAGATCTATTCGATGTAATCTTCTTTTGCGGTGTGTTTGTTGAGGCCGATGAATTGTGGGTTTATGATCAAGTTTATCTATGAACAATATTTCAATCTTCTCTGAATTTTTTTGTGTATGATTGGTTATCTTTGCAAGTCTCTTCGAATTATCAGTTTGGTTTGGCCTACTAGATTGATCTTTCTTGCAATGGGAGAAGTGCTTAGCTTTGGGTTCAATCTTGCGGTGTCCTTTCCCAGTGACAGTAGGGGCAGCAAGGCACATATTGTATTGTTGCCATCGAGGATAACAAGATGGGGTTTATATCATATTGCATGAGTTTATCCCTCTACATCATGTCATCTTGCTTAAAGCGTTACTCTGTTCTTATGAACTTAATACTCTAGATGCATGCTGGATAGCGGTCGATGTGTGGAGTAATAGTAGTAGACGCAGGCAGGAGTCGGTCTACTTGTCTCAGGCGTGATGCCTATATACATGATCATACCTAGATATTCTCATAACTATGCTCAATTCTATCAATTGCTCAACAGTAATTTGTTCACCCACCGTAATACTTATGCTCTCGAGAGAAGCCTCTAGTGAAACCTATGGCCCCCGGGTCTATTTTCTATCATATTAATCTTCCAACACTTAGTTATTTTTATTGCCTTTTATTTTACTTTGCATCTTTATCATAAAAATACCAAAAATATTATCTTATCATATCTATCAGATCTCACTCTCGTAAGTGACCGTGAAGGGATTGACAACCCCTTTATTGCGTTGGTTGCAAGGATTTATTTGTTTGTGTAGGTGCGAGGGACTCGTGCATGGCCTCCTACTGGATTGATACCTTGGTTTTCAAAAACTGAGGGAAATACTTACGCTACTTTACTGCATCACCCTTTCCTCTTCAAGGGAAAACCAACGCAGTGCTCAAGAGGTAGCAAGAAGGATTTCTAGCGCCGTTGCCGGGGAGTGTACGCAAAAGTCAACATACCAAGTACCCATCACAAACCCTTATCTCCCGCATTACATTATTTGCCATTGGCCTCTCGTTTTCCTATCCCCCACTTCACCCTTGCCGTTTTATTCGCCACTTCTTTTGTTTGCCTTCTTCCCGTTTGTATCTTTGTTTGTGTTTCCATGTGCCTTCTATTTGCTTGCATCTTTGCTTGCTAAAAATCTATTGATATGGATCCACTTAAAGTGTTCTACTTGGATCATCTTCGATCCTTATGCGCTCGTGCTGAAACCCCAACTAGCCTAGTTGATGGGAAATCTTTAGATGAGCATGCTCATTTTGTGCGTCACCGTTTGTCTGAAAAAGGGAGACTCTTATGGAATCAAATAAATAGATTGCTGTGTTATGCTTGGAATCTTTGTGAAATTTGTGATTTTACTTGTTGCTCTAAGAACCCTAAAAAACACCTTCCCTACCTTTGTGAGTTTAATGAAAATGAAATCTTATCTTCTTATGCAAAGGGTGTTTATAGTTACAATGATATCGAACAAATTGAAGAATTTGTTGCTTTTAAGGGTGCTTATGAAGTTGCTTCTTTGATTGAAAAGTATGATATTACTCTCTATGAATCTGAAAATTTTGACATACTTAAATATTGCTATGAAAATTACGCTCATAATGTCTATGTCAAAGAATTTATTGAGAGAATGACCGTTGCTTTGGAAGAGAATAATGATACGCATGAATCTATAGATAATGATGATTCCGATGATTTGATTGAAATATCCCTTGATGAACATGATGCTTGCTATTCTTGTGGCCATGATGCCAATATTTATGAAGATGAATTTGCTATAGTTCCTGATGTTAAACATGAGATCGTTGCTATTGCATCCATACTTGATAGATCCTTCGATGAAAAGCATGATTGCAATGATGTTATTATAAATTCTCTTGATGTCAATTGTGCTAATAATATGCAAAACCCTAAGCTTGGGGATGCTAGTTTTGCTATGTCTACTACTTGTTGCAATGATCATGATTGGGGTGATTCTTCTTATGATCTTAAAAATTTATTTAAGCCCCATGATGAATATGAGATTGATAATAGTGTTTGCAATAATATTGAAAGTGGGTTTGGAAGAGTGTCAACTTTATTTCCCACATATTTGGAGGATTTTCAATCTTGTGAATTTTTTGATAAAAGTGGATTTAGAGAGGTCATGACTTTAGTTAATGATAATCCCACTATTTTGGAAGAGTGTCAACTTCGCATGCATGTGGATCGTGTTGAGAATATGTTATGTGATAGATTTTTTTTTTAATTTGCTTATGATCCTACATGTAATTATTATGAGAGAGTAAAATATGTTTGTAGAAGTTTTCATATTACTAAATTACCTCTCTTCATGTTGAGATTCCTATCGTCACTTTCTTCTTCCTTGCATATGATAGTTTTTGCTTGCCTTGCAAATTTGTTTGCATATAATATGCCTATGCATAGGAAGTATGTTAGACTTAGATGTGTTTGTCACCTGTTTTATGGTGCTCTCTTTGTGCTTCAATTCTTGTCTTTCATGTGAGCATCATTAAAATTATTTATGCCTAGCTAGGGGCGTTAAACGATAGCGCTTGTTGGGAGGCAACCCAATTTTATTTTTTAGTTTTTTGATTTTTGCTTCTGTTTAGGAATAAATATTTTATCTAGCCTCTGGTTAGATGTGTTTTTATGTTTCAATTAGTGTTTTTGCCAAGTTTAACCTATAGGATCTTCTTCGATGATAGTTATTTGATCTTGCTGAAAATTGCAGAAACTTTCTGTTCACGAAAATAATTGTTAAAAATCACCAGAACGTGATAAAATATTGATTCCAATTTCTTCTGATCAATAAACAAATTTTCTAGGCCTTCCTATTTTGGCTGAATTTTTGGAGTTCCAGAAGTTTGCGTTAGTTACAGATTACTACAGACTGTTCTGTTTTTGACAGATTCTGTTTTTCGTGTGCTGTTTGCTTATTTTGATGAATCTATGGCTAGTAAAATAGTTTATAAACCATAGAGAAGTTGGAATACAGTAGGTTTAACACCAATATAAATAAATAATGAGTTCATTACAGTACCTTGAAGTGGTGTTTTCTTTTCTTTCGCTAACGGAGCTCACGAGATTTTCTGTTAAGTTTTGTGTTGTGAAGTTTTTAAGTTTGGGGTAAAAGATTTGATGGATTATGGAACAAGGAGTGGCAAGAGCCTAAGCTTGGGGATGCCCAAGGCACCCCAAGATAATCTAAGGACACCAAAAAGCCAAAGCTTGTGGATGCCCCGGAAGGCATCCCCTCTTTCGTCTACTTCCATCGGTAACTTTACTTGGAGTTATATTTTTATTCACCACATGATATGTGTTTTGCTTGGAGCGTCTTGTATTATTTGAGTCTTTGCTTTTTAGTTTACCACAATCATCTTTGCTGGACACACTTTTTGAGAGAGACACACATGATTCGGAAATTATTAGAATACTCTATGTGCTTCACTTATATCTTTTGAGCTATATAGTTTTTGCTCTAGTGCTTCACTTATATCATTTAGAGCACGGTGGTGGTTTTGTTTTATAGAAAGTATTATTCTCTCATACTTCACTTATATTATTTTGAGAGTATTAAACAGCATGGTAATTTGCTTAGATAATCCTAATATGCTAGGTACTCAAGACTAGTAAAAAACTTTCTTATGAGTGTGCTGAATACTAAGAGAAGTTTGATGCTTGATGATTGTTTTGAGATATGGAGGTAGTGATATTAAAGTTGTGCTAGTTGAGTAGTTGTGAATTTGAGAAATACTTGTGTTGAAGTTTGCAAGTCCCGTAGCATGCACGTATGGTAAACGTTATGTAACAAATTTGAAACATGAGGTGTTCTTTGATTGTCCTCCTTATGAGTGGCGGTCGGGGACGAGCGATGGTCTTTTCCTACCAATCTATCCCCTTAGGAGCATGCACGTTGTGCTTGGTTTTTGATGACTTGTAGATTTTTTCAATAAGTATGTGAGTTCTTTATGACTAATGTTGAGTCCATGGATTATACGCACTCTTATCCTTCCATCATTGCTAGCCTCTTCGGTACCGTGCATTGCCCTTTCTCACATTGAGAGTTGGTGCAAACTTCGCCGGTGCATCCAAACCCCGTGATATGATACGCTCTTTCACACATAAACCTCCTTATATCTTCCTCAAAACAGCCACCATACCTACCTATTATGGCATTTCCATGGCCATTCCGAGATATATTGCCATGCAACTTTCCACCGTTCCGTTTATTATGACACGCTCATCATTGTCATATTGCTTTGCATGATCATGTAGTTGACATCGTATTTGTGGGAAAGCCACCATTCATAATTTTCCATACATGTCACTCTTGATTCATTGTTATCCCGGTATACCGCTGGAGGCATTCATATAGAGTCATACTTTGTTCTAGTATCGAGTTGTAATCATTGAGTTGTAAATAAATAGAAGTGTGATGATCATCATTCATATAGCATTGTCCCAATAAAAAAAGGAGAGAAAGGCCAAATAAAAAAAGGAAGGCCCAAAAAAAGAGAGAAAATAAAAAGGGACAATGCTACTATCCTTTTTTTCCACACTTGTGCTTCAAAGTAGCACCATGATCTTCATGATTGAAAGTCTCTTGTTTTGTCACTTTCATATACTAGTGGGAATTTTTCATTATAGAACTTGGCTTGTATATTCCAACAATGGGCTTCCTCAAATGCCCTAGGTCTTCGTGAGCAAGCAAGTTGGATGCACATCCACTTAGTTTCTTTTGTTGATTTTTCATGCATTTATAGCTCTAGTGCATCCGTTGCATGGCAATCCCTACTCCTTGCATTAACATCAATCGATGGGCATCTCCCTAGCTCATTGATTAGCCTCGTTGATGTGATACTTTCTCCTTTTTTGTCTTCTCCACATAACCCCCATCATTATATTCTATTCCACCCATAGTGCTATATCCATGGCTCACGCTCATGTATTGCGTGAAGGTTGAATTTTTTTTGAGATTACTAAATTATGAAACAATTGCTTGGCTTGTCATCGGGGTTGTGCATGATGAGAGCATTCTTGTGTGACGAAAATGGAGCATGACTAAACTATATGATTTTGTAGGGATGAACTTTCTTTGGCCATGTTATTTTGAGAGGACATAATTGCTTAGTTAGTATGCTTGAAGTATTATTACTTTTATGTCAATATTAAACCTTTATCTTGAATCTTTCGGATCTGAATATTCATACCACAATTAGGAGAATTACATTGAAATTATGCCAAGTAGCATTCCACATCAAAAATTCTGTTTTTATCATTTACCTACTCGAGGACGAGCAGGAATTAAGCTTGGGGATGCTTGATACGTCTCCAACGTATCTATAATTTTTTATTGTTCCATGCTATATTATATTCTGTTTTGGACATTATTGGGCTTTATTATACACTTTTATATTATTTTTGGGACTAACCTATTAACCGGAGGCCCAGCCCAGAATTGTTGTTTTTTGCCTATTTCAGAGTTTCACAGAAAAAGAATATCAAACGGAGTCCAAACGGAATGAAACCTTCGGGAACGTGATTTCGGAACGAACGTGATCCAGAGGACTTGGACCCTACGTCAAGACATCAACCAGGAGGGCACAAGGTAGGGGGCCGCGCCTACCCTCCTATGCGAGCCCTCCACCCTCGTGGGCCCCACGTTGCTCCACCGACGTACTTCTTCATCCTATATATACCTACGTACCCCCAAACTACCAGATACGGAGCCAAAACCCTAATTCCATCGCCGCAACATTCTGTACCCGTGAGATCCCATCTTGGGGCCTTTTCCGGAGCTCCGCCGGAGGGGGCATCGATCACGGGGGGCTTCTACATCAACACCGTAGCCTCTCCGATGATGTGTGAGTAGTTTACCTCAGATGGCTTCTTCTCTCCTTTTGGATCTCAATACAATGTTCTCCCCCTCTCTTGTGGAGATCTATTCGATGTAATCTTCTTTTGCGGTGTGTTTGTTGAGACCGATGAATTGTGGGTTTATGATCAAGTTTATCTATGAACAATATTTGAATCTTATCTGAATTCTTTTATGTATGATTGGTTATCTTTGCAAGTCTCTTCGAATTATCAGTTTGGTTTGGCCTACTAGATTGATCTTTCTTGCAATGGGAGAAGTGCTTAGCTTTGGGTTCAACCTTGCAGTGTCCTTTCCCAGTGACAGTAGAGGCAGCAAGGCACGTATTGTATTGTTTCCATCGAGGATAACAAGATGGGGTTTATATCATATTGCATGAGTTTATCCCTCTACATCATGTCATCTTGCTTAAAGCGTTACTCTGTTCTTATGAACTTAATACTCTAGATGCATGCTGGATAGCGGTCGATGTGTGGAGTAATAGTAGTAGATGCAGGCAGGAGTCGGTCTACTTGTCTCGGACGTGATGCCTATATACATCATCATACCTAGATATTCTCATAACTATGCTCAATTCTATCAATTGCTCAACAGTAATTTGTTCACCCACCGTAATACTTATGCTCTCGAGAGAAGCCTCTAGTGAAAGGGTTATCAGTAAAGCAGCGTAAGTATTTCCCTTAGTTTTTGAGAACCAAGGTATCAATCCAGTAGGAGGCCACGCACGAGTCCCTCGCACCTACACAAACAAATAAAATCCTCGCAACCAACGCAATAAAGGGGTTGTCAATCCCTTCACGGTCACTTACGAAAGTGAGATCTGATAGAAATGATAAGATAATATTTTTGCTATTTTTATGATAAAGAGAAATAAAGATGCAAAGTAAAATAAAAGGCAATGGAAATAGCTAAGTGTTGGAAGATTAAATATGATGGAAAATAGACCCGGGGGCCATAGGTTTCACTAGTGGCTTCTCTCGAGAGCATAAGTATTACGGTGGGTAAACAAATTACTGTTGAGCAATTGACAGAATTGAGCATAGTTATGAGAATATCTAGGTATGATCATGTATATAGGCATCACATCTGCGACAAGTAGACCGACTCCTGCGTGCATCTACTACTATTACTCCACACAGCGACCGCTATCCAGCATGCATCTAGAGTATTAAGTTCAAAAGAACAGAGTAACTCTTTAAGTAAGATGACATGATGTAGAGGGATAAACTCATGCAATATGATATAAACCCCATCTTGTTATCCTCGATGGCAACAATACAATACGTGCCTTGCTGCCCCTACTGTCATTGGGAACGGACACCGCAAGATTGAACCCAAAGCTAAGCACTTCTCCCATTGCAAGAAAGATCAATCTAGTAGGCCAAACCAAACTGATAATTCGAAGAGACTTGCAAAGATAACCAATCATACATAAAAGAATTCAGAGAAGATTCAAATATTGTTCATAGATAAACTTGATCATAAACCCACAATTCATCGGTCTCAACAAACACACTGCAAAAGAAGATTACATCGAATAGATCTCCACAAGAGAGGGGGAGAACATTGTATTGAGATCCAAAAAGAGAGAAGAAGCCATCTAGCTAATAACTATGGACCCGAAGGTCTGAGGTAAATTACTCACACATCATCGGAGAGGCTACGGTGTTGATGTAGAAGCCCTCCGTGATTGATGCCCCCTCCGGCGGAGCTCCGGAAAAGGCCCCAAGATGGGATCTCACGGGTACAGAAGGTTGCGGCGGTGGAATTAGGTTTTTGGCTCCGTATCTGGTAGTTTGGGGATACGTAGGTATATATAGGAGGAAGAAGTACGTCGGTGGAGCAACGTGGGCCCCACAAGGGTGGCGGGCGCGCCCAGGGGGTAGGCGCGCCCCCCTACCTCGTGCCTTCCTGGTAGCTTTCTTGACGTAGGGTCCAAGTCCTCTGGATCACGTTCATTCCGAAAATCACGTTCCCGAAGGTTTCATTCCGTTTGGACTTCGTTTGATATTCTTTTTCTGCGAAACTCTGAAATAGGCAAAAAAACAGCAATTCTGGGCTGGACCTCCGGTTAATAGGTTAGTCCCAAAAATAATATAAAAGTGTATAATAAAGCCCAATAATGTCCAAAACAGAATATAATATAGCATGAAACAATAAAAAAATATAGATACGTTAGAGACATATCAGTTAACAGCAGTTTCATTCACTAAATCTAAGTCAGCTTTGATCATACAAACAACAACATCAGCATTAGATGCAGAGTTGCAAAAAATGCAGCAATTCTTCTCATTCCATAAGTGCCACGCATGATAAGCAACAGCGGCAGCAATTTGTTTCGGTCCAGAGGCGAAGGACAAGCACCACTCTCTGGTTGAAATGAAGTGGGCTAATTGGGTAGATGCAAGCTGAGGCATCCTTTGGCCCAGCTTAAACCGTACCTCAGCAGCGAAGGGGCATGTACAGACTAGGTGACTGGCAGATTCAAGAACTTGTTCACACATGAAGCATAAGGCATTATGATCACACCCTCGTGCTTGGAGCCGGTCAGCAGTTGGGAGCCTATTTTGGGCGAGTAGCCATGTGAAAAAATTGATCTTTCTCTCCAATTTGAGGCCCTAGATTTTCTCGAGGTGAGGTTGTGGGATGGATCTTAGGAATTGGCATGCATATGTGAAGTGGAGTAGGAGTTGGTAGTAGTCCACTTTCAGGTGATAGCATTAGCCTAGCCTCGGGAGTCAAGTTGACTTGTTGGATTTGTCTCCAGAGCGAGATGAAGTCTTTTTTTTGAACGGTCACCGGGGGGGAGAGAGGATCCCCACCTGAATATATTGCTCAAAAAGCTGCCAAAGCCAAGAGTCGCCCCTTAAACTTTGGCTCATCCAGTTTATAAGAGAAACTGGGTTGAAAACCTAAACAAGTTGACCCCGTTTATGAGGGAAACCGGGCCGAAAACCGTACAAGTAACAATGTTACAGAAGAAGAGAAAAAAAATTGACGCCCAGGAGACAGCCCGACCTAGCTAGCATGCAGAAAGACAAACACCACGAGAGACACAAGTAGATGTGGGGTGTTGTCAAGGGATCACAATACCTAGACTTTGCGAGCAACCTAACGCACCGCACTGCGTGCGTACCGAGCCCCACGGCACAACTCAGGAGCATCCACAATCAACGAGTGCAGAACACGAACCTTGACTGGGAGCCCCGTAGAGGAAGATCGGAACGATTAGCAAATTGGGGAGGCGCTTTGCGCCATCAAAGAGCAAAGATGAACCAAGACATCACCGAGAGCACGACGCTCGCCACCGCACTGCGTGCGTACCGAGCCCCACGGCACAACTCAGGAGCATCCACAATCAACGAGTGCAGAACACGAACCTTGACTGGGTGCCCCGCAGCGGAAGATCGGAACGATTAGCAAATTGGGGAGGCACTTTGCGCCATCAATGAGCAAAGATGAACCAAGACATCACCGAGAGCACGACGCTCGCCGCAACACATCGGCCACCATGGGAGGGTCGTGAGCAAGCATAGCGAGACACCTACACGAGGGGGAAACAAAAGGCCGCCTTGCGGTGCCGAAGGCACCGCCACCAAACCCCAAAGAACACCACCGAACAACCACCGTCGACTCCAAGTCAGTCGCACCACCACCACCACTGGTCTCTCCGGCTGATCCCTATTCCAAAAATGATGCCCTCAAGAGAGGAACGACGCAATGCACCGCCATCATCCGATCCGATAGAGCACAGATATGAGGTTTCCCTCAGAGCAGGGGACGGTAAGAGAGAGGAGCACTTCACCACAAGAGCACCTTCAAGAAGGATGTGACACCCGCGGACGCCGCCGCTGCCGGCTCCGACCATAGCCGGAGGCAGACTTTCGCCTGGCATCGTCTTCCACGCACATACCAAACCAGCTGGTCCACCGCATCCAGCCCCCACCGCCTCGGGCCAGATCCAGACGGATCCAACCCATCCCACAGCGGGCCTGCCAGATCCGAGCTGAGCCGAGGCCAGCAAGCACACGGCACCACCACGCCCAGCCAAGGTCCCGACAACGAGCTGCCACCACCCGCAGCACTCCCCTGCCTTCCACCGGAGAGGACAACCCCACAACCGCGCGCCCGAGATCCGCCACGAGCAGCACGGGATCTCGAGAGCCGCCATGGCCAGCCGCCGACCTCTACCGCGGCAGAGAGCCGTCTGCTCAGGCCGGACCAGGGCCGCCTCCCGATGCAACAGCTGCTGCAGGCCGCGAAGGGCGAATCCCCGCCGCCGGCCCCTGGCCGACCTCCATCGCGGCAGAGAGCCCTCTGCTCATGCCGGCCCAGGGCCGCCTCCCCGATGCAACTGGTGCTGCAGGCCGCGTAGGGTGAATCCCCGCCGCCGCCGTCACCGGGCCGGGCTTTGCCGGAGGTGACCACCGGCGGCGGTGAGGGGAAGGGTCTGGGAAGGGGGGGCCGAGGCCGGGCAAATCTGGTCGCCGCCCGAGTCGCCCTGCGGGGAGCAGAGCGAGATGAAGTCGTGAAGATCGTCAGCCGAGGAGATGCGCTCAAGTCCTTTCATCCATCGATCATTTGCAAGGGCATCAGCCACATGTAGCTGCTTTCTTCTGGCGAGCATGATTGGGCCCGGGGCCACATCTCTTGGAGCCATACCGTTCAGCCAGGAGGAGGTCCAAAATTTTGCTATCTTCCAATCACCCGGCAAGATGTCAGTGTAGGTGTTGAAGAGATTCGGTTGTCAAGAATTAAGTTAAATTTCGATTGTTTAAATTCAATTGTCAAGACAACGTGGTCAGTTTGACAGTTTCAATTGTTTAAATCGAAAGTAGGTTGAACTATTATGCAAATTTAAATTTTACTTCTCGCACAATTTTTTTTTTTAATTTTACTTTATTATGTGTAGGAGATCGGCTAGGTCTGGCCATAGCTTAGTGGAGTAAAAATATTTCACAAAGGTTTTGCTTCGCCGGATCCTTCGCTATACATATAGGGCATTGGTTAGAGCGCGAGAGAAACATGTACGCTCGAAAGTGTTCCGTGACTTGCCCGGACGCGCGAACCCAGCAGCCGCGAGCCAGAACGGGCGGGCGAAAGCGGCACCACGACGGCACAAGAGAGGATATTCCCCTGGCCACATGCAGGAGCCCCTCCGGATCCTTCACGTTCACGGCCACACCACGAGAAGCCACCTCGCGCCTTCTGGCCGCGGGAGGCAAAGACGCGAACGCGCATATGCCACGGCATAAACTACAACAAAACCGAATCCCCAGAACCAAAACCAAACCTGATTCGCCGCGCGCCTTCCGGAAAGGGCAGCTAATTACTGCAACGCGCCGGAGCAAGTCCGATCCGATGCCTGCCCCTATTCGTAGGCATCTCGTAATATTCCCTCAGCATCTTCCCGCCTCCCCGTCCCGGGCCAGTATATAGCCCTCGTCAAGACCACTCGAGGCAAACCGCACGCAGGCACGCACGCACGCACACCACTCCGAAATCCAATCCAAGAAGAAGGACCGTACGTCGAGATGGACGGCGTGGTGGTGGTGTTCGACTTCGACAAGACCATCATCGACGTCGACAGCGACAACTGGGTCGTCGACGGCCTCGGCGCCACGGAGCTCTTCGACCGCCTCCTGCCCACCATGCCGTGGAACACCCTCATCGACACCGTCATGGGGGAGCTGCACGCGCAGGGCAGGACCCTCCGCGACGTCGCCGACGTGCTCCGTGCCGCGCCCATCGACCCGCACGTCGTCGCCGCCATCAGGGCCGCCCACAGCCTCGGCTGCGACCTCCGGGTCCTCAGCGACGCCAACCGCTTCTTCATCGAGGCCGTCCTCGACCACCACGGCCTCCGGGGCTGCTTCTCCGAGATCAACACCAACCCCAGCCGCGTCGACGCCGACGGCCGCCTCCGCATCGCGCCGCACCACGACTTCCACGCCGGCCCGCACGGCTGCGGCCTCGGCACCTGCCCGCCCAACATGTGCAAGGGCCAGGTGCTCGACCGCATCCGCGCCTCCGCCGACGCCAGGAAGCGCTTCATCTACCTCGGCGACGGGCGCGGCGACTACTGCCCGTCGCTGCGGCTCGCCAGGGAGGACTTCATGATGCCGCGCAAGGGGTTCCCCGTGTGGGACCTCATCTGCGAGAACCCGGGCCTGCTCCAGGCCGAGGTGCACCCGTGGAGCGACGGCAAGGACATGCAGGAGACGCTGCTGCGGCTCATCAGCCGGGTGCTCGTCGAGGAGAGCACGCTGCTGCCGCTCGACTGCAAGCTCGAGTCGCTGCCGGCGGCCGTCCAGGACGGCATGCCCATGCCGCTCGGCGTCAAGAACTGATCCATCCGTCCCTGCTGCATTTACCATTAATTTGGGGATCGATACCTTATCTTCTGATTTGCTTGCTTTGATATGCTGGTGTGTAGTAGTACGAGTTTGGGTAGGGCGTCGGTGGAAGCTAATTAAGGATTCGGTGTTCGAGCGCCAATGGCGAACTCGATAGCAGTAGTATCTGACTGATTTGTGCGTGTCGTCCTTGGGCCTCCTGGCAATGGCGAAGCTCGCTGTATCCCATTTATCTATCGATTGACGAAAAGAATACTTGAGTTGATGTGACGGAAGTCAATTTCGGCCGATCGATATTGTCTCAAGCATGCTGCCCTGCTACCTTCTACATTTCTTGGAATATTTTTCTTCTTTCGTAGACAGAGTAAAAGTTCCCAATTGTATGCAAATAGAAGGAACTTGGAAGGGGCAACAAATTGGAGCTAAATCACAAATTTGTTCCCACCAACACATCTTTTTGAATAGCTTGGATTACTCACCGCATGTGTGACCCTGTTCCAGCCAACACATCTAGCAGCAATCTTGCTAGTCTTTCTGAAGCTGCTTGTCATCGGCGGACAACTTTGCGTGTTTGATTCCATTCGTAAAAAATTAACTTGTAAATTTGGGACCGCAATATCTGACGAACGTTTTTTAGGAGGGGTTGGTATTTGTGAATGTTTTAGACATCAACTTTAGTTGTATGAGGTTGAAAAAATTCTTCAGAGATGCATGAGATTTTCTAAGGAGAAAAAATTACGCTTCAAAAAAGGGTAGAATTTGTCATCTCTTACCAAATAAAGTTGCCAAAAAACGTTCGCTTGACATCCTCTCCCAGCTGACGTTTGCCGGTTATCATTTCCGTGATTTTGTAGTATAGGAAAATGACAATCATTTCGTGGTCACAAATTGATGAACCTCTGTGCACATTTGAAGGCATATATCCTCGTACTTGCCACGTCTTTGTTTACTATTAATTCGGTCGCCGTCATAGGCAGTTATAGAGAGTATACGTTCAACCGTGCACATGTGATTTTGTGCATTTGTGGTCGTGTGCATTTGCCAACAACCATCATTTATAAAGTATTTTTCCCTATTTTGCGGGAAAATTATCACCAGTTAAAAGACGGTGCAAGATAGTGAACCTTTTTGGCCCAACGTGTTTCAGGCTGCAAGAAACCGTGGCGTTTGCTTTTCCTGCAACCTCCTGCCAGCGCTAAATCTTTTTTCTTTTTTGCGGGGTGCCAGCGCTAAATCTTGTTCCAGGAGAGTAGGGTAGACATTATTGCGCGGCCGCCAACATATCTTGGCGAATCGTGTGCCCGTGAAACTGAAAGGGATATTCCAATGCAAGTTCGCTACAGGTCCCGTCTCACCGAAGTTTAGGCACATATTCGTGGGATATGCCCTCATCGATCCACGGGAAAGTTGCCGACCTGAATTCACAGGAGCCACGGAATACAAAGCTAGTCACATAAGAAACATGCCGATTCTGACCGACGGCGACGGGGATCGTCGCCGGTGACCACCAGTCCACGACGACGCAGCTCAGGCCATGCTCGAATGAACTTTTTTTCGTTACGAAAGCTCGAACTCTAAGGGGCTGTTTGATTTGTGACTAACTTTGCCAAAGGTTGTCACAACTAAGGTTAGGCTAGTTTGATTAACTTAGGTGAGTGTTTGGTTCAAGCCACATCTTAGGCAAGCCACACTTGAGCCTCACATGACATACACATAAAAAGTATGGTAAGATTCTCTTAGGTTTGCCAACTTGTGACTCTTATTTTGATGAACTAAGCTTAAAAGCTTAGGTAAGGTTGGCAAAAATGTGTGGCAAAGTGTGATAATGCTAGGCCTAGAACCAAACAGCCCCTAACTTTCAGCCCGTTTTCCTCGAAAAAAAAACTTTGAGCCCATTCATGCATCCCTTCGGAACCGAGTGCTGGGCCTGGTTGTTATAGCAACTGCGGCCGGCCCACCACAGTCTACCGGAGCTGGGCTTGGGCAATCCACACTCCAGGCGTGCGCCCGGCACACCACGAGCCGCGTCCGACTGCCGAGAGAGAGACAGAGCTCGGAGAAGGCAACGCCCAATCGCCCACGCTTCCACCTCCCCCTCCACGAGGCAAGGAAGGAAACCCTAGGCAACGACCATGGCGCTGCTCCCGCGCACGGCCCGGCTGGCCCTCCTCTCCGCGTCGCCGCGGACGTACTCCGCCGCCGCCGCCGCGGGCGCCTCCCCGACCCCACCGGCGCCCTACGCGGGCGTGCCTCCGCCGGCGGCGGGGTCCAAGGCGGCCGAGTTCGTCGTCTCCAAGGTGGACGACCTCATGAACTGGGCGCGAAGGGGCTCGATCTGGCCCATGACCTTCGGGCTCGCCTGCTGCGCCGTCGAGATGATGCACGCTGGCGCCGCCCGCTACGACTTCGACCGATTCGGCGTCATCTTCCGCCCGTCCCCGCGCCAGTCCGACTGCATGATTGTCGCCGGCACGCTCACCAACAAGATGGCGCCCGCCCTCCGCAAGTCGGTACCGAACTCCCTCCTCCGTTGCTGCTCAGATTTCCCTTGCGTGCGGCCGATTTGGGCGCCCCCGCTTAGATCTCGGAAGGGATTTAATTAGAAATCTATTGAATCGGATATAAGTTCTGGCTCAAATATTTATTGAATTCGCTGTTTGTGAGGATCTTCTCATTGGCACAGACCCCGAATGTGAATGTTATCCACGCTCTAATACTGCACACAGTTCTTGTTCCCCATTTTCGAATTTGATTTCGAAACCTGCCACATAATGAACACCAGCTCGTACTAACTCCATTCCCCATCTGTGTATTTGATTTAAACATCTGCTAGAAACAACACCAACTCTGATCGTTAGAATGCGTGGTTTGCATAAATGGACCACTTCAGGGGATGAAACACAGAAATGCTTACATTCCAGCATCCATATTGCTAAATATCAATACATCATGACTACAAGCCTGCCTACCGCATATTGCTAAAGCTAGAGCCTGTGATGAACACCATAATTTAAGTAGAAATCAATTGAATCTGAAAGAAGTTCTTGCTCAACCCTTTGTTTTGGGGGATCTTCCTGCTGGCACAGACCAGTAATGTGATTTCTACGCTCTAATAGTGTACGAAGTTCTCGTTCCGCATTTTAAAGTTTGATTTGGAAACTTGTCACAAAATGAACAACAGCTCATCCCAAGTCCTTTTTCACAATCTGTGTATTTGATTTGGATACCTGTCAGAAACAACACAAACTATGATCGTTGGAATATGTGGTTTGTGTAAATGGACCACCTCACAGGATGAAACACAGAAATGCATATACATTTCAGCATCCCTAGTACTAAATACTATCAATACACCATGATTGCAAGCATGTTGTCTGCATATATCGCTAAAAGCAGAATCCTGTGACGAAGACTATAATTTAGTATATTCCCTGTATGGCTGAAGAGATTTCACAACATAAGTTGTTTTTATGTTTAGGTTGGGCCAGTCCCATGACTAGTTCTTAGGCTCTTAGAGTATGGATTACTCAATCTTACAAGTGAAGAAGCATTTGCTGACTTGTTAGATAGTGTGTGAACATAGACATAGGTTATTTAGGCTTGCTAAGTTTGAATATCCTATTTCCTGTGATAATGTGCTGCTGTTAATATCCAAATATTTCTATATTTCAACACAATAGTATCAAAAAAGAAGAAAACATTCACAGACTACTTTATATATGCATGAACTCGCTTAGCCAAGAGACTGGACCATAAAAAGAATTTAAATCTGATAATTTTTTAACTGATTGATGTGCTTTTGTGGCACCTTAAGAATTACTCCCTCTGATTCACATTGTAAGTAGTTTAGCACATTGACACATTTGTCAAAGTAAGTAACTTCTCAGAAAAACATGTTATTCCAAACAAAAGCAATTTTACCCAGTGCTAGAGGCTCCCACGGTCCCACCCCAGGTGAGATCCGGGGAAGGATTATACATGGCAAGCCTTATCCCTGCACAGTGCATTGCAGAGTGGCTGTGTCGAAGCCAAGACCTCTTTGCACAAGTGGGGAGTACTTCACTGCGCCAGACCTGTCCTTCAAACAAAAGCAATTGTACATAATGGAAACATATTTCATGATCAATTTACTAGTATCAATTTGATATTATCGTATTGGTAATTTGTTACATAGTGATGATTAAAATACTAAAACTGCTGACATTATTAATCAAAGGAAGTATATGATTGTGATATGATATGTGAATGTCTCGGTTTACATGGAAATAAGTGTGCTGTTGTCTTCATCCCCTAGGAACAAAGCTAGATTTATCTGCCCTCCGTTCCATAATTTGAACTAAAACCAGACAAGAATTATGGAATGGAACGGAAGGAGTACTTAGCTTCTTAGTATGCCACATGCTTCTCCTTTTGGGGGCGTATCTGTACTTTAGAAGAATTGGTGAACGTCTTCTGACTTTAGCAAACAATATTCAGAGATGATTTGCTTTAAGGTCATTCTGTCTGTCTCACAAGTTCCTTTTTCTCTAATGCTCCTGTCATTTGCAACTTTATCTGCAGGGTTTATGATCAGATGCCCGAGCCACGTTGGGTCATTTCGATGGGCAGCTGTGCCAATGGTGGTGGATACTACCACTACTCCTACTCTGTTGTGCGCGGATGCGACCGCATTGTTCCTGTGGACATCTACGTCCCTGGATGCCCCCCAACTGCTGAGGCCCTACTGTACGGTGTTCTCCAGCTCCAGAAGAAGATCAACAGGCGCAAGGATTTCCTTCACTGGTGGACCAAGTGAAGCGCCGTTTGTTACTGTTCTGGCTTGTTATATTTGTTTTTGATTCTACACTGAAATAAGGACGTTGTGCTCGGACGTGCAAAACTTGCTGTTGTTTGTGCCTGGTTGGATGTATGCACGGGCTGTGCGGATGAGCATGGACTCGTGCACTTGGTGTTGCTGTAACTGCTTTTGCTCTACATATTGTAATACACCTTTATGACTTCGTTCTTGTATGATGCAAATTTGCTACAGTACATGTGGTAAGCAATTCAAACTATTTTAAAACAAATTTAAAAAATTGCTACTGTACATGTTTACGTCATCATGATTTGCACACAATTGTTATCTTATCTGCTCCAAACTTCAAGGACTCAAAATCTTGTGCTGCAAGTATTTATTTACCATAGGCGGTTGTAAACTTACCAATCGTACGCTTAAAGGGATGTACTTGTTTTTTTTGCGGGAAACGGGACCTACTTGTGCAAAGCGCCCCTATAGAACACATCCCGTCGGCCCTTACGGCTCTGCCTGCGTTACGCCTTCTAGAATCTCTTCGGCTCCGTCCTCCAAACCCCCTCACCAAGAAAGCAGAGGTGAACCAACCAGCGAAACCGTCATCAAATTGGTCGCGAGTTTGTGCTTCCCGATCTACCTCTAACCTTCTCTCCGCATTGCACCTGCGAACGGCGGGCAGATCCATGGCGGCGCTGGCGTCGAGGATGGCGCTGCAGTCCAGGGCGGCGTTGGCCTCGAGGATGGCTCAGCTGCAGTCCAAGGCGGCCGAGGCGACGAGGTTCGCGGCCAAGCACGGGGGTGCGCTGCAGTCCGAGGCGGCAAGCTTCGCGGCCAAGCACGGGGCCACTCTGCAGTCCAAGGCGTCCGAGGCGGCAAGCATTGCGGCCAAGCATGGGGCGACGCTGCAGTCCAAGGCGTCCGAGGCGGCAAGCTTCGCGGCCAAGCACGGGGGCGCGCTGCAGTCCAAGGCGTCCGAGGCGGCGAGCTTCGCGGCCAAGCAAGGGAGCGCGATGCAGTCCAAGGCGGCCGAGGCGGCGAGCTCCGCGGCCAAGCAAGGGCGCGAGTACCACAGGACGCTCATGGAGAGGAACAAGCAGTACGTCGTCGACCCGCCCACCGTCGAAAAGTGCCAGGAGCTCTCCAAGCAGCTCTTCTACACCCGCCTCGCCAGGTCCGGACGATCCCTAGCCCCTACCGTTGCACTTTGTTCTTACCATCCATCTCTGCTGTGCTCCTGCATCATAGATTGTTTCCTGATGTTGATCTGCTAGCTGATGTGCCTACTAGCTTCCGTTTCTGTTGCGATAACTAGTTAATGTTACGCCTTTGTAGGGTTCATTGGTGCTTGTTTGGTCTGGGTATGCCAATTTCGATTTGTCAGCTTGCGTGCACGGATGGTGTATTGTGGGTTTTTCTTGTTGCAGCTTGCGAGGTTTAGTGGTCGGATGGGGGATTGGGAATGCAAAAGGGCTCTGGCTGATTGTTTGCCTTATAGCCATGGGCTGTATATATAGCTTGGTTTGGGCACCCTGAAATAAAGTAAACTGTTCCTTGTTTGTTTTTATTTTTACTAGTAGCAAGGATTCAAGAACCAAAACCCAAAAGGGAGTTTCAGGCTTTGTCGCGAAATCCTATTGTCGCCTTGCGTCCAGGCAGCCATGATGCTCTCTCTTGAAAATGGACTACAACAAATTTTACGGCCTGCCTAGTTGTTATCCCTTGTGTGCTGATTTGTATCACTCAAGATATTGAGGATTCAGGCTTTCTAACCAATGTAAATTCTAGCTTCTGTGAGGTTTCAACTAGAGGCTACTTGTGAACACCACCTTAATTAAGAATAGAGTAGGAGTCTTTAATTTCAGATTATCTTTCCTTTTGATTGATCATATGGCTCTACTGGATGGATGTTCATTAACTATGCGGGGTGTCTTAATGCTGAATGAAATCTGCTTTATTTATAAAATACTTCAGTTGGGTTTGCTGCCTTGTCTATTGGGAATCGCACTGCTTGGTCATGTCAGTTTATATCGAGCTTATATGGAATTATGGATAGCAAATTACATGCATAACTTTGAAGTTCTTATGGTTGGGTGATAATCTTTTACAGTTGGTTGTCACCTCCTAAGTATTAGAGTTAGGAGGTGGCAACATTAGTTTGATCTCGGTCTTTTGTTTCGAACCTGTCCAGGCCCGCAAGGACGTGCAAGATAAACTATGAATTGTTAGAATTTGATTCCTTGATGAAGAAACAATATGGTAAATATGACACAATGTTCATGAGTTCCACTCTGGATGAGACTGTAGGGATCCTGGATTCTTTATAATGTTGGTTTATGCATATTGGTATTCTGGGTTATGTCTAGGTTTCTGCGTCTGGGTTATTTGTATGTCCGTTCCTATTTAACCATTTAACTGTATGACAACTGGTTCGAAACAAAAACAAAGAATTAATTAGATTGCATAGTTGTATATTCCAAAATTTTGCATAAAACTGGACAATTTAACATGCGTACTTCATTTACGGTGTTGTAATCACTTATCAGAAGTTTGATATATTTACTGACGGAGGACACGTTTGTTGCAGCATTCCTGGCCGTTACGAGGCTTTCTGGAAAGAGGTTGATGCTGTAAAGCTCTTGCTGAAAAACAGAAAGGACCTGAAGGCTGAGCATGCCGGGGTTGCCGCATTGTTTGGCATTGAGTTGTATGCATGGCTTCGTGCCGGTGAGTTTATTGGTAGAGGATTTACCCTCACAGGTTGATCGCTGACGTCTAGCATGAGCGCACATTATTTGTCTACATACATTTGCCGTCTAGCTATGAGCGTACATTGTTAGTCTACATTTGCCATCGGATACTGTGTTCGTTGATCGAAAGTTTGTGCTTTTCTAGTTTGTTCTTGCCTCTGCTGAGTGAAATGTGTCTTACTTGTGTGGGATATCCAATAGATTGGAATTCCCTGAGATGGCCGTGTGCTTCTTTCGAGCTCTTTGGTAGGTCATGCGCGCGGCGTACTCCCTTCCTGATGCTCTCATCTGGCGAATTTGGCACTGCCGTAAGCAGTAAAACAGAGATCTGACCAAAGGGAAGCAGGTAGTAGCTGAACATATGATTCCAGTGTTGAGGAGAGTAGCGGGGACTATGGTATCGTATTTTTTCATTCGAGTATCTGTTAGAAATGAGGACAAGCCAACTCCCGGGTAGTTAAACTTAAAGTCGATGGTTGGCTTCAGTGACGTTCCAATGGAGCAACTTGCCAGTTATCATGGAAACGGAGTGCTCATATTTTCAAATATCAGTCGCGCCCATATTCTTGGGATGGGCTTGGCCCTGGCTGGCCACCACTACTACTCCCCGCATCTTCTCCCAGGCTCTCCATCGCTCTTTTTTTCTTTTCGCGCATTCTCTTCCCCCACACGCGCCTTGCTCCGAATTGAGGCGCAAGGACTGCACACGTCACCTGATCAAGATCGGCATACACGATAGGTACGGGCGGGCAACTGACTGCGGCGATGAGTGACATATTCTTCGAGCAAGGCCAGCACACCCAAATCTCTGTCTACAAGTGGTGAGAGCCGACGCTGGAGATGACAACCACCTGTGCTACAACGATGACCCACCAGGAACCTGGCGTGCTCCAAGCTGCTGCTGCATGTGCTAAAGATGGCAGACACCCATGCTGTGACGACGACAACCGTATGCTGGTATGCTGTGAGCAGCGGCCGCTGCTGCTAGAGATGGCGAGAGCCGTTGCTGGAGACCGAGGCAGCTGGTGCTGGGATGCGGCCACAGGGTGCTACGACGACAACGCGGGATGCTGCAATCGAGCCATCGGGGTGCTACGACGGACACCGGTGGGAGCTGGAACCATCCACCAAGGGTGCTACGACCCGCGTCGGGCGTTGCTACAAAGGTGACACAGGGGATGCTGAACTGACCATGCCGGTGCTACAACATGAACCACGGAGAGTTGGGACCAACCTCCGCCTCTACCTGCAACGTCACCGCAAAGCCGGGTGCTGCCTAGGCACAACTACAACAAAGCCCGGGGTGTTGGGACGGTGATCGCAGGATGCTAGGACGATGACCACAGGATGCTGGGATGGCTGCCGAATGTTTGCGACGTCGAGGTACCGACCGTGTTGCGGCGCGTGGACGGCTATGCTGGAACCGGCAAGCGGGGAAGCTGCAACCAACGGGTGCTCGTACTGGGACCGCCAATCTGTCGTGTTGCCACGCGCTGAGTGGCCATGATGGAAGCGACAACGGAGAAGCTGCGAGCAGCGGACGACGAGGCTTGCAACCCCTGACGGTGTGAGCTACAACCCATTGACAGTTGTGCAACAACCTTTTTGGCGGCGAAGATGTGAAGGTGAGCGCCGGTGCCGCGAGGAGTGACGGTGGGCCACAAGTGCGCGAGCTCTTCAGGCAGGTTCTGCAAGGGCGGCCAAAGCGGTGGCCAGCGTTGTGTGTGTGTTGGGGGGAGGGGGTTGCGCCGCGCGGGAGGGGCGATAGGGGATGCCAGACATACTAGGGGAGGGGGGAGATCACACGAGAGGATCCGACGGCGCGTAAGGTCACCATCTGATGCCACTGTCGCCGGCACGTACCATCGGCCTATCTAGTTGTCCGAGATGCGACTAGGAAACAACTCGTTGTAAAACATTTTTTATTGTGTTCTCCTAATTACATGGTACATGATGGGCTTAAGATAAGACACTACATAACCTAATAAAACTATTCAAATGATAACGCCCACACGTGTGGCACGAAGCGATTCCATCCACACGTTTTTTTGATGGCAACTTTGATTACAAGAGGATGGCAACTTTAGTTGTGAAGCATGGCAACTTTCTGTTTGGATGGCAAGTTGCAGTTCTTTTGAGATTTTTTTTGGATGGCATTTTAGTGTAAAAACGTGTGTGCGGTGTTACTACATGCCACATGTGTGGCAGTTATCGGCGTCTTAAAACTAAGGTAAACATTGGTTGATTAGCACAATTTATACTACTAGTAAAATATGTTAAAGTATGATTTGATCAAACTAGACACTATTCCATTAAGGATCACAATTTATATACAAGTAGAACAAACACGATAGAAAAGATGCGTCCGTCATGGGGGCGTGGGAGAACCCGCCGCGTCGGTTGGCTAGCAATCCGCACGGGAGGTTTGTACAAGGGAGGATTAACCTTAATTACCGAATTAAATTAATCCTAACCCCCCCCTAATCCTCGCTTGTCTTTGAGACTGATCACCCTTGGAATATTCTCTCATCATCCTTGAAACATTCTTCTCCAAAACCCTGTGGGAAAAATGAGAAGAAAATATACAACATGCCATGAAAAACTCCTCCCAAAAACCCAGTGAGAAAATAAGGAGAAAATGACATACATCGTCCATACTTACATTGATATTGCCTCATTAAAAACCTTACATGAGAAACCATTTGGAAAAACTCACAAAGAAAAAGAGAGCAATATTAAAGATCTCATGATCTTAACAGGTTATATTTTAGGAGATTTCTCCCCCTGAATTTTGCAAGTCTCGAAGTCGTCTCATACCAATTCCAGTTGCATATTTATGAAACAGAGAACTTGGTAAGGTCTTAGTAAACAGATCAGCGAGATTGTCGCACGACTTCGTTTGCAAAATACTTATCTCGCCCTTTTCTTGCAGATAATGTTGATAAAATAATTTAGGAGAAACATGCTTTGTAATATTGCTCTTAATATAACCTGTTTGCATTTGTGCAATACAAGCAGCATTATCTTCATAGATAATGGTGGGTGATTTCAATGAACCAATCCCAACTTTGGACAAAGTTCATCATTCTGTGAAGCCATACATATGCACGTGTTGCTTCGAACGAAGCAATTATCTCAGAATGATTGGTGGACGTTTCCACTAAGGTTTGCTTGACTTCCAAGAGAAGACCGTACCTCCATGTAAGAAGACAAAACCAGTCTGCGATCAGGCATCATGGGGATCTGATAAATATCCAGCATCGCAATACCCCACCATGGTTCTCTCTTGATTTTCCTGATAGAATAGACCAAGATATTTGGTGCCCTGAAGATATCTGAAAATATTCTTCACACCAACCCAATGCCTTTTGGTTGGTGATGCACTGTATCTAGCCAGTAAATTAACTGCAAATGCTATGTCAGGTCTAGTGCAGTTTGCCAGATACATTAGTGCACCAATGGACTGAGATATGGAAACTCTGGTCCCAATATCTCTTCATCATCACCCTTAGGCCTAAATGGGTCTTTATCTCTATCAAGAGATCTGACGACCATAGGTGTTTTTCACGGGTATGCTTTTATCCATATTGAACTTTTCCAATATCTTTTGGATATAAGCGGACTGATGAACAAGTATTCCTGAAGAAAAATGTTCAAGTTGTAAACCAAGAAATTTTTCGGTTTTACCCAAATCTTTCATCTCAAATTCCGTCTTTAAATGATTACTTGCCTCATGTATTTCTCGTGTAGTCCCAATGATGTTCAAGTCATCAACACACATGGAAATTATACAAAATCCATCAGTGGATTTCTTGATAAACACACATGGGCAATCATTGTTGTTTGAGTAACCCTTCTTTAGAAGGAACTCACTTAGTCGGTTATACCACATTCTACCAGACTGTCAAAAGCCGTATAACGACTTTAGTAGCTTTACACAATACATGTTGTGATTAGCTTTCGGATCCGGAATCTTCAGTCCCTCGGGAACTTTCATATAAGATATTTGTCTTAAGTGACCCATATAAATATGTTGTCACCACATCCATCAATTGGATATACAAATTCATTTGCACTGCCAGTGATATCAAGTATCGGTACGTGATTCCACTCATCACAGGAGAATATGTTTCATCATAATTCATGCCAGGTCTCTGTGTAAACCCTTGTGCTACAAGCCTCGCTTTATATCTCACCACCTCATTGTTTTAGTTCCTTTTATGAACAACAACCCATTTTGCCCCACGGGGAAAACATTATGAGGAGTGGGTATTACTACAGTAAATACCCCTCTCTTGGCAAGCGAGTGCAATTCATCCTCTATTGCAACCTTCCAGTTGGACCAGTCTGAACGTTTCATACACTCCACCATGGACTTAGGTTCACGATCCAATGCCAGGTCATTTGCAATCTTTGAGGCGAAAAATATGTCGACAATTGTAGTCTTTCTGTTGAATGATTCTCCTGATTCAACATAGTTGATGGAAATCTCATCAATACCTTCTAACTCATCGTGATTTCCCACAACAATCGAGTCAAGGTGTACCAATGCCCCAACACCAATATTTGCGTGCACAGTTGTGCTGGGTTCTGGATGCATAGCATCCTTTAGGTGCCTTTCAACACTAGGTTGAATATCAACTCGCGGTTGACCTGCATTTACTATTGGAGGGATCCTCACTTCCCGCGGACATGAGAAGCCTTGTCCTTTTGTCCAGTTTTCTCCCCCTCTTGGGCGGTTGAGTGGTCTTATGAGATATCTCAACTCTCTCTAGAACATTCATAGCGGGAACATGGGATTTAGTGACACCTTTATAATCAGTAAATGCATATGGCAGATTATTTGTAATATTTTGCAAATTAGTAATCTTCTAAACTTCCAGTTCAGATTCTATCGTACGTGGATCTAAGGACCGAATGCCTTTGACATTCCAATCTATTTCCCGGCATTCTTTGTGGTTCTTTTCTCCTCCTAATGCCGAAAAATTATCCTCGTCGAAGATACAATCAACGTACAGGTTGTAAATAGATCCCCTATTAGAGGTTCCAGGTACTTTATAATCGACAGAGAATTGTACCCCACATAGATCCCCATTTTTCCATGTGGACCCATCGATGTACGTTGAGGTGGTGATATCGGTACATACACAGTGCAACTGAATCTTCGAAGATGGGAAATACTTGGATGATTTCCACGTACTAACTGCAACGGGAGGCCGTATGATATGCAGTTTGTCGAATTTGTATCAACTCTGCGGCATGCAATACCGCATGTCCCCAACAAGATGTTGGAAGATTACAGTTCTGTAGGAGTGATCTTGCTATCAACTTGATCCTCTTGATAAGTGATTCTGCAAGACCATTTTGTGTGTGTACATATGGTACAGAATGCTCCACAGTTATGCCCAAAGCTAGGTAGTAATCATTGAATGCTCATGACCTAAATTCAGCAACATTATCCATTCTGATGAATTTTATCCTGTGTTCAGGATGATTTGCCCTCAGTTTAATGATTTGAGCGACCAACTTTGCAAAATCATAGTTCCTTGTCGATAATAGACACACATTGGACCATCTTGTTGATGCATCTTGAAGGAAATATGCCCTAGAGGCAATAATAAAGTTGTTATTCATATTTCCTTATATCATGATAAATGTTTATTATTCATGCTAGAATTGTATTAACCGAAAACTTAGTACATGTGTGAATGCATAGACAAACAGAGTGTCCCTAGTATGCCTCTACTTGACTAGCTCGTTCATCAAAGATGGTTAAGTTTCCTGACCATAGACATGTGTTGTCATTTGATGAACGGGATCACATCATTAGAGAATGATGTGATGGACAAGACCCATCCGTTAGATTAGCATTATGATCATTTAGTTTTATTGCTATTGCTTTCTTCATGACTTATACATATTCCTCTGACTATGAGATTATGCAACTCCCGAATATCGGAGGAACACTTTGTGTGCTATCAAACGTCACAACGTAACTGGGTGATTATAAAGATGCTCTACAGGTGTCTCCGAAGGTGTTTCTTGAGTTGGCATAGATCAAGATTAGGATTTGTCACTCCGTGTATCGGAGAGGTATCTTTGGGCCCTCTCGGTAATGCACATCACTATAAGCCTTGCAAGCAGTGTTACTAATGAGTTAGTTGTAGGATGATGCATTACGGAACGAGTAAAGAGACTTGCCGGTAACGAGATTGAACTAGGTATGAGGATACCGACGATCGAATGTCGGGCAAGTAACATACCGATGACAAAGGGAATGACGTATGTTGTTATGCGGTTTGACCGATAAAGATCTTCGTAGAATATGTAGGAGCCAATATGAGCATCCAGGTTCCGCTATTGCTTATTGACCGGAGATGTGTCTCGGTCATATCTGCATAGTTCTCGAACCCCTAGGGTCCGCACGCTTAACGTTCGATGACGATTTGTATTATGAGTTATGTGTTTTGGTGACTGAAGTTTTTTCGGAGTCCTGGATGAGATCACGAACATGATGATGAGTCACGAAATGGTCGAGAGGTAAAGATTCATATATTGGAAGGTTATATTCGGACATCAGAATGGTTCAGAGTGATTCGGATATTTTATCGGAGTACCGAGGGGTTACCGGAACCCCCCGGGGGAAATCATGGGCCTCATGGGCCATGGGAGAGAAGAGGGGACAACCCACAAGGGGGAGGCGGCCCCCAAGGGGAGTCCCAATAGGAAGGGTAGGGGGTGCGGCCCCCCTTTCCCTCTTCCTCTCCTCTCCTTCCCTCTTTCCCCCTCCGTTAGAAGGAAAAGGTGGGGGGGGGGGGCGAATCCTACTTGGACTAGGAGTCCAAGTAGGACTCCCCCCTTGGCGCGGCCCTCCTAGGCCACCGGCCTCCTCCTCCCCCCTTTATATATAGGGGGCGGGGGCACCCCAAAGGCACACCAAGATTTCTCTTAGCCGTGTGTGGTGCCCCCCTCCATAGTTTACTCCTCTGGTCATAGCGTCGTAGTGCTTAGGTGAAGCCCTGCGCGGATCACATCACCATCACCGTCACCACACCGTCGTGCTATCGGAACTCTCCCTCAACCCTCTACTGGATCAAGAGCTCGAGGGACGTCATTGAGCTGAACGTGTGCTGAATACGGAGGTGTCGTACGTTCGGTACTTGGATCGGTTGGATCATGAAGACATTTGACTACATGAACCGCGTTGACCTGACGCTTCCGCGTTCGGTCTACGAGGGTATGTGGACACACTCTTCCCATTTTGTTGCTATGCATCTCCTAGATAGATCTTGTGTGATCGTAGGAATTTTTTTAAAATTGCATGCTACGTTCCCAACAGTGGCATCCGAGCCAGGTCTATGCGTAGATGATATGCACGAGTAGAACACAAAAAGTTGTGGGCGATAATAGTCATACTGCTTACCACCGACGCCTTACTTTGATTCGGCGGTATTGTTGGATGAAGCGGCCCGGACCGACACTACATGACCGCGTTCATGAGACTAGTTCTACCGACGTGCTTCGCGCACAAGTGGCTAGCGGGTGTCTGTTTTTCCAACTTTAGTTGAATCGAGTTTGACTACGGCCGGTCCTTGTTGAAGGTTAAAGCAACACATTTGACAAAAAATCATTGTGGTTTTGATGCGTAGGTAAGAACGGTTCTTGCTAGAAGCCCGTAGCAGCCACGTAAAACTTGCAACAACAAAGTAGAGGACGTCTAACTTGTTTTTGCGGGGCATGTTGTATGTGATATGGTCAAGACGTGATGAGATATAAATTGTTGTATGAGATGATCATGTTTTGTAAAAGTTATCGGCAACTGGCAGGAGCCTTATGGTTGTCGCTTTATTGTATGAAATGCAATCGCCATGTAATTGCTTTACTTTATCACTAACCGGTAGCGATAATTGTGGAAGCAATAGTTGGCGAGACGACAACGACGCTACGATGGAGATCAAGGTGTCAAGCCGGTGACGATGGAGATCATGACGGTGCTTTGGAGATGGAGATCAAAGGCACAAGATGATAATGGCCATATCATGTCACCTATTTTGATTGCATGTGATGTTTATCCTTTATGCATCTTATTTTGCTTAGTACGGCGGTAGCATTATAAGATGACCCCTCACTAAATTTCAAGGTATAAGTGTTCTCCCTGAGTATGCACCATTGCTACAGTTTGTCGTGCCGAGACACCACGTGATGATTGGGTGTGATAAGCTCTACGTTCACATACAACGGGTGCAAGCCAGTTTTGCACATGCAGAATACTCGGGTTAAACTTGATGAGCCTAGCATATGCAGATATGGCCTCGAAACACTGAGACCGAAAGGTCGAACGCGAATCATATAGTAGATATGATCAACATAGTGATGTTCACCATTGAAAACTACTCCATCTCACGTGATGATCGGACATGGTTTAGTTGATATGGATCACGTGATCATTTAGATGACTAGAGGGATGTCTATCTAAGTGGGAGTTCTTAAGTAATATGATTAATTGAACTTTAATTTATCTTGAACTTAGTACCTAATAGTTTTTTCATATCTATGTTGTTGTAGATCAATGGACCGTGCTACCGTTCCCTTGAAGTTTAATGCGTTCCTAGAGAAAGCTAAGTTGAAAGATGATGGCAGCAACTACACGGACTGGGTCCGTAACATGAGGATTATCCTCATTGCTGCACAGAAGAATTATGTCCTGGAAGCACCACTAGGTGCAAGACCCGCTGTAGGAGCTACTGCGGACGTTATGAACGTCTGGCAGAGCAAAGCTGATGACTACTCGATAGTTCAGTGTGCCATGCTTTACGGCTTAGAATCGGGACTTCAAAGACGTATTGAATGTCATGGAGCATATGAGATGTTCCAGGAGTTGAAGTTAATATTTCAAGAAAATGCCCGACTTGAGAGATATGAAGTCTCCAACAAGTTCTACAGCTGCAAAATGGAGGAGAATAGTTCTGCTAGTGAACACATACTCAGAATGTCTGGGTACCATAACCACTTGACTCAGCTGGGAGTTAATCTTCCTGATGATATATAGTGTCATTGACATAGTTCTTCAATCACTGCCACCAAGCTATAAAGGCTTCGTGATGAACTATAATATGCAAGGGATGGAAAAGACAATTCCCGAGCTCTTCACGATGCTAAAGGCTGCAGAGGTAGAAATCAAGAAGGAGCATCAAGTGTTGATGGTTAACAAGACCACTAGTTTCAAGAAAAAGGGCAAAGGGAAGAAGGGGAACTTGAAGAAGAAGAGCAAACAAGTTGCTACTCAAGGGAAGAAACCCAAGTCTGGATCTAAGCCTGAGACTGAGTGCTTCTACTGCAAAGGGACTCCTCACTGGAAGCGGAACTGCCCCAAGTATTTGGCGGATAAGAAGGATGGCAAAGTGAAAGGTATATTTGATATACATGTTATTGATGTGTACCTTACTAATGCTCGTAGTAGCGCCTGGGTATTTGATACTGGTTTTTGTGCTCATATTTGCAACTCGAAACAGGGGCTACGGATTAAACGAAGATTGGCTAAGGGCGAGGTGACGATGCGCGTGGGAAATGGTTCCAAAGTCGATGTGATCGCCGTCGGCGCGCTACCTCTACATCTACCGTCGGGATTAGTTTTAGACCTGAATAATTGTTATTTGGTGCCAACGTTGAGCATGAACATTATATCTGGATCTTGTTTGATGCAAGACGGTTATTCATTTAAATCAGAGAATAATGGTTGTTCTATTTATATGAGTATCTTTTATGGTCATGCACCCTTGATGAATGGTCTATTTTTGTTGAATCTCGATTGTAGTGATACACATATTCATAATATTGAAGCCAAAAGATGCAAAGTTAATAATGATAGTGCAACTTATTTGTGGCACTGCCGTTTAGGCCATATTGGTGTAAAGCGCATGAAGAAACTCCATGCTGATGGACTTTTGGAATCACTTGATGCTTGCGAACCATGCCTCATGGGCAAGATGACTAAGACTCCGTTCTCCGGAACAATGGGGCGAACAACTGACTTATTGGAAATAATACATACTGATGTATGCAGTCCGATGAGTGTTGAGGCTCGTGGCGGGTATCGTTATTTTCTAACCTTCATAGATGATTTGAGAAGATATGGGTATATCAACTTGATGAAACACAAGTTTGAAACATTTGAAAAGTTCAAAGAATTTCAGAGTGAAGTGGAAAATCATCATAACAAGAAAATAAAGTTTTTACGGTCCGATCGTGGAGGAGAATATTTGAGTTATGAGTTTGGTCTTCATTTGAAACAATGTGGAATAGTTTCGCAACTCACGCCACCTGGAACACCATAGCATAATGCTGTGTCCGGACGCTGTAACCGTACTTTATTAGATATGGTGTGATCTATGATGTCTCTTACCGATTTACCGCTATCATTTTGGGGTTATGCTTTAGAGACGGCTGCATTCACATTAAATAGGGCACCATCTAAATCCATTGAGACGACACCATATGAACTGTGGGTTGGCAAGAAACCTAAGCCGTCGTTTCTTAAAGTTTGGGGCTGCGATGCTTATGTGAAAAAGCTTCAACCTGATAATCTCGAACCCAAATCAGAGAAATGTGTCTTCATAGGATACCCAAAGGAAACTGTTGGGTACACCTTCTATCACAGATCCGAAGGCAAGATTTTTGTTGCTAAAAATGGATCCTTTCTAGAGAAGGAGTTTCTCTCGAAAGAAGTGAGTGGGAGGAAAGTAGAACTTGATGAGGTAAGTGTACCTCCTCCCGAATTGGAAAGTAGTTCATCACAGAAATCTGTTCTAGTGATTCCTACACCAATTAGTGAGGAAGTTAATGATGATGATCATGAAACTTCAGATCAAGTTACTACTGAACCTCGTAGGTCAACCAGAGTACGGACCGCACCAGAGTGCTACCGTAATCCTGTTCTGGAGGTCATATTACTTGACCATGACGAACCTATGAACTATGAGGAAGCGATGATGAGCCCAGATTCCGCGAAATGGCCTGAGGCCATGAAATCTGAGATGGGATCCATGTATGAGAACAAAGTGTGGACTTTGGTTGACTTGCCCGATGATCGGCAAGCCATAGAGAATAAATGGATCTTCAAGAAGACTGACGCTGGCGGTAATATTACTGTCTACAAAGCTTGACTTGTTGCAAAAGGTTTTCGACAAGTTCAAGGAGTTGACTACGATGAGACCTTCTCACCCGTAGCGATGCTTAAGTATGTCCGAATCATGTTAGCAATTGCCGCATTTTATGATTATGAAATTTGGCAAATGGATGTCAAAACTGCATTCCTTAATGGATATCTTAGAGAAGAGTTGTATATGATGCAACCAGAAGGTTTTGTCGATCCTAAAGGTTCTAACAAAGTGTGCAAGCTCTAGCTATCCATTTATGGACTCGTGCAAGCCTCTAGGAGTTGGAATATACGCTTTGATAGTGTGATAAAAGCATATGGTTTTATACAGACTTTTGGAGAAGCCTGTATTTACAAGAAAGTGAGTGGGAGCTCTTTAGCATTTCTAATATTATATGTGGATGACATATTGTTGATTGGAAATAAATATAGAATTTCTGGATAGCACAAAAGGATAATTGAATAAGAATTTTTCAATGAAAGACCTGGGTGAAGCTGCTTATATATTAGGCACCAAGATCTATAGAGATAGATCAAGACGCTTAATTGGACTTTCACAAAGCACATACCTTGATAAAGTTTTGAAGAATTTCAAAATGGATCAGTCAAAGAAAGGGTTCTTGCCTGTGTTACAAGGTGTGAAGTTGAGTCAGACTCAATGCCCAACCATTGCAGAAGATAGAGAGAAAATGAAAGTCATTCCTATGCCTCAGCCATAGGTTATATCATGTATGCAATGATGTGTACCAGACCTGATGTGTGCCTTGCTATTATTTTAGCAGGGAGGTACCAAAGTAATCCAGGAGTGGATCACTGGACATCGGTCAAGAACATCCTGAAATACCTGAAAAGGACTAAGGATATGTTTCTTGTTTATGGAGGTGACAAAGAGCTTGTCGTAAATGGTTACGTCGATGCAAGCTTTGACACTGATCCAGATGACTCTAAGTCACAAACCGGATACGTATTTATATTGAATGGTGGAGCTGTCAGTTGGTGCAGTTCCAAGCAGAGTGTCGTGGCGGGATCTACGTGTGAAGTGGAGTACATAGCTGCTTCGCAAGTAGCAAATGAAGGAGTCTGGATGAAGGAGTTTATATCCGATCTAGGTGTAATACCTAGTGCATCGGGTCCAATGAAAATCTTTTGTGACAATACTGGAGCAATTTCCTTGGCAAAGGAATCCATATTTCACAAGAGAACTAAACACATCAAGAGACGCTTCAATTCCATCCGCGATCAAGTCAAGGAGGGAGACATAGAGATTTGCAAAATACATAAGGATCTGAATATTGCAGTCCCATTGACTAAGCCTCTTCCACGAGCAAAACATGGCCAGCACCAAGACTCCATGGGTGTTAGAATCATTATTATGTAATCCAAATTATTGACTCTAGTGCAAGTGGGAGACTGAAGGAAATATGCCCTAGAGGCAATAATAAAGTTGTTATTCATATTTCCTTATATCATGATAAATGTTTATTATTCATGCTAGAATTGTATTAATCGGAAACTTAGTACATGTGTGAATACATAGACAAACATAGTGTCCCTAGTATGCCTCTACTTGACTAGCTCGTTAATCAAAGATGGTTAAGTTTCCTGACCATAGACATGTGTTGTCATTTGATGAACGGGAACACATCATTAGAGAATGACGTGATGGACAAGACCCATCCGTTAGCTTAGCATTATGACCGTTTAGTTTTATTGCTATTGCTTTCTTCATGACTTATACATATTCCTCTGACTATGAGATTATGCAACTCCCGAATACCGGAGGAACACTTTGTGTGCTATCAAATGTCACAACGTAACTAGGTGATTATAAAGATGCTCTACAGGTGTCTCCGAAGGTGTTTGTTGAGTTGGCATAGATCAAGATTAGGATTTGTCACTCCGTGTATCGGAGAGGTATCTCTGGGCCCTCTCGGTAATGCAAATCACTATAAGCCTTGAAAGCAATGTGACTAATGAGTTAGTTGCAGGATGATGCATTATGGAACGAGTAAAGAGACTTGCCAGTAACGAGATTGAACTAGGTATGAGGATACCGACGATCGAATCTCGGGCAAGTAACATACCGATGACAAAGGGAATGACGTATGTTGTTATGCAGTTTGACCGATAAAGATCTTCGTAGAATAGTTAGGAGCCAATATGAGCATCCAGGTTCCGCTATTGGTTATTGACCGGAAATGTGTCCCGGTCATGTCTGCATAGTTCTCGAACCCGTAGGGTCCGCACGCTTAACATTCGATGACGATTTATATTATGAGTTATGTGTTTTGGTGACTGAAGTTTGTTCGGAGTCACGGATGAGATCACGGAAGGTGACTGAGGTAAAGATTCATATATTGGAAGGTTATATTCGGACATCGGAATGGTTCCGAGTGATTGAAATATTTTATCGGAGTACCGACGGGTTACCGGAATCCAAGGGGAAATCATGGGCCTCATGGGCCATGGGAGAGAAGAGGGGACATCCCACAAGGGGGAGGCGCCCCCCCAAGGGGAGTCCGAATAGGAAGGGGAGGGGCCCCAGCCCCCCATTCCCTGTTCCTCTCCTCTCCTTCCCTCTTTCCCCCTCCGTTAGAAGGAAAAGGTGGGGGGCCGAATCCTACCTGGACTAGGAGTCCAAGTAGGACTCCACCCTTGGCGCGCCCCTCGTAGGCCGCCGGCCTCCTCCTCCCCCCTTTATATGCAGGGGTGGGGGCACCCCAAAGGGACACCAAGATTTCTCTTAGCCGTGTGCGGTGCCCCCTCCACAGTTTACTCCTCCGGTCTTAGCGTCGTAGTGCTTAGGCGAATCCCTGCGCGGATCACATCACCATCAACGTCACCACGCCGTCGTGCTGTTGGAACTCTCCCTCGACCCTCTACTAGATCAAGAGCTCGAGGGACGTCATCGAGCTGAACGTGTGCTGAACACGGAGGTGCCGTACGTTCGGTACTTGGATCGGTTGGATCGTGAAGATGTTCGACTACATCAACCGCGTTAACCTAACGCTTCCGCTTTCGGTCTACAAGGGTACGTGGACACACTCTTCCCCTCTCGTTGCTATGCATCTCGTAGATAGATCTTGCGCGATCGTAGGAATTTTTTTGAAATTGCATGCTATTTTGCCAACACATCTATGAGCACCATAAAATATCTATATGGTCCCGATAACGGTTGAATTGGACCACGTATATCTCCTTGAATGCATTCAAGAAAGTTAAGTGGTTCATTCTTAATCTTCAGATATGAAGGTCTTGTGATTAATTTCCCAATTGCACATGTAGTGCATACGAAATTTGAGGATTTGGGGAAATTAGCAACCGTTATGTTGTGTCCAGTTGAATGATACGTCCATTTTGCATCATGATTTCCTATTGTTATTTACAATGTTTTTATGCATAATAATGCTTTATGGAGTAATTCTAATGCCTTTTCTCTCATAATATGCAAGGTTTACACAAAGAGGGAGAATGTCAGCAGCTGGAATTCTGGACCTGAAAAAGCTACGTCAGTGTTACCTATTCTACACATCTCCAAATGAGCTGAAAATTTACGGAGAATTATTTTGGAATATATAAAAAATACTGGAGCAAATAACTACCGAAGGGGGCCACCAGGTGAGCACAAGACACTAGGGCACGCCAGGCCCCCCAGGCGCGCCTTAGTGGGTTGTGCTCAACCCAGCCCACCTCCGGTGCCCATCTTCTGGTATATAAGTCATTTTGACCTAGAAAAAATGAGGGAGGACTTTTGGGATGGAGCGTGATAACCCACAAGTATAGGGGATCGCAACAGTTTTCGAGGGTAGAGTATTCAACCCAAATTTATAGATTCGACACAAGGGGAGCCAAAGAATGTTTGAAGGTATTAGCAGCTGATTCGTCATTTCAACCACACCTGGAGATTAATTATCTACAGCAAAGTGATCAGTAGCAAAGTAGTATGATAGTTTTGATAATAGTGATATCAGCAATGGTAACGGTAACAGTGATAGCAGTAATTTTGTAGCAAGTGCAACAATAATGGCAGTAGTAACTTAGCAGAAATAATATAAGAAAAATTCGTAGGCATTGGATCGGTAATTCGTTGGACGATATTCATCATGTGATAATCATAACCTAGGGCGATATGGCACTAGCTCCAGTTCATAAATATAATGTAGGCATGTATTCCGTAAATAGTCATACGTGCTTATGGAAAGAACTTGCATGACATCTTTTGTCCTACCCTCCCGTGGCAGCGGGGTCCATATTGGAAACTAAAGGATATTAAGGCCTCCTTTTAATAGAGAACCAGAACAAAGCATTAACACACGGTGAATACATGAACTCCTCAAATTACGGTCATCACCGGGAGTGGTCCCGACTACTGTCACTCCTGGGTTGCCGGATCATAACACGTAGTAGTTGATTATAACTTGCAAGATCGGATCTAGAACATGGATATAATGGTGATAACATAAACAGATCAGATCTGAATGCATGGCACCCGGGCCCAAAGTGACAAGCATTAAGCATGGTAAAGTCATAGCAACATCAATCTCAGAACATAGTGCATACTAGGGATCAAGCCCTAACAAAACTAACTAGATTACGTGATGAATCTCATCCAACTCCTCACCGACCAGCAAGCCTACGAAGGAATTATTCACTCCCGGTGGGGAGCATCATGGAATTAGCGATGGAGAAGGGTTGGTGATGACTAAGAACGAAGATCCCCCTCTTCGGAGCTCCAAACGGACTCCAGATCTGGCCTCCCGATGAAGAACATGAGGTGATGGTGGCTCCATCTCGTGGATCGCGATAATTCTTTCTCCCTGATTTGTCTGGAAAAATAGGATTTTATAGCGTCGGTTTCAGGGTCTGCGGGGCCACCAGGTGGGGATAACCCACCTGGGCGCGCCTGGGAGGGCAGGCGCGCCCTGGTGGGTTGTGCCCACCCAGGTGACCCCTCCGATGGCTCTTGGCTCTAGAAATTCTCTTTATTGACATAAAAAAATCCTCGCAAAGTTTCATTCCATTCCGAGAACTTTTATTTCTGCACAAAAACAACAGCATGGTAGTTCTGCTAAAAACAGCGCCAGTCCGGGGTTAGTTTCATTCAAATCATGCAAATTAGAGTCCAAAACAAGAGGAAAAGTGTTAGGAAAAGTAGATACGTTGGAGACATATCAACTCACCCAAGCTTAAACCTTTGCTTGTCCTCAAGCAATTCAGTTGATAAACTGAAAGTGAAAAAGGAAAAAAAATTACGAACTCTTTTGCTCTTGTTTGCATAAATAAGCTTAAACAGCACCCAGGTTTTCAGCCAACATTATAACTAACCATGCCGACAATAACTCTTAAAAATTATATTAACTCATATCAATGACATAATCAGCTAGCGAGCAATAATAAGATATCTCAAATGGCAACACATTATCAAAACAACCATGATATAATATGACAATAGTGGTATCTCGCTAGCCCTTTCTGAGACCGCAAAACATAAATGCAGAGCACCTCCAAAGTTCAAGCAGCGACTAAACATGGTAATTCATGGTAGAAAAGATCCAACCATGATGCGCCCAACATTAGCTACACACAATGCATAAGCATGACAGCAGTGCTCTCAGGTTCTGGCGCTTATTTTAGAAGGTGATCACACAACATAAAAGTAAATAGATAGTCCCTTCGCAGAAGGAACCAGTGATTTGTAGAGGTGCCAGAGCTCAACTTTTAAAAATAGAGATAAATGATATTTTGAGACATGCACCCTTCTCATTTACTTCACGACCATCAGTTATCAATATCTTCCATGCTAAGCATGCTAGTGGCGGTTCCCAAGCGATAAAAGTAAAGGTTTTGACTCCATTGGGAGTTTTTGTTTGATTATTTGTAAGCTTTTTTCTGTTTGCAGTTTGGGACTGGGCATCCCTATTACCGCCCTTTTCTCGTGCGATGGCGAGTGAATAAACACTCGACCTGAGAATAACCCGCTTAGCATGGAAGATACCGACCACCTCCTGTCGTTCCATGAACGATCCAGGCACACAAAATGATATTTATTTGAAGTTTTTAGAGGTGGCACATGCAAATTTACTTAGGACGGCAGGGTAATACCGCATATAGGTAGGTATGGTGGACTCATCTGGAATAACTTTGGGTTCAAGATTTTTGATGTACAAGCAGAATTCCCACTTAGTACATGCAAAGGCTAGCAATTAGGTTGAGAAGTGGCCAGCTAGAGAGCAACAACGGTCATGAACATGCATTATGCGTAAGTAACATTGGACACTAGCATGAGTAGGATATGAACACCATGAACATAAATATCATAGAGGCTATGTTGGTTTTGATTCAACTACATGCATGAACATGTGCCAAGTCAAGCCACTCGAACATTCAGAGGAGGATACCATATCATCATACTACATCACAATCATTTTAACACAATGTTGATATCCAAGATAAATCATTATCCACTCCCAGCTACTTATGCATGGCATGCGAAACTATAATCTCTAAATGTCATTGCAAACATGTTTAATCATAATGGGCTGAATCATGGATACTAGGTTAAACATATTTACACAAAAAGAACAAGTCAAGTTCATACCCGTTTCTCTTTGCCACGACCAGTTCATCGAATATCGTCATTATTGCCTTTCACTTGCACGACCAAACGATGTGAAAATAATAATAGTGCAAGAGTGCCATGGACTAAGCTGGAATCTGCAACATTTTACTCAATAGGAGAAGACAAGGTAAAATGGGCTCTTTATTAGATCAACAATTATTCATATGAGAGACACTCAACATTTTCATCGTGGTCTTCTCTTGGTACGACTCGAATAAAAAGAAAAGAAGTTTAGAGAAACACACTGAAATATTTTTGGATTTTTTGGTTTTCTCGAACAAGCAAATAAAAAAGAAAAGCAAAAACAAGAAAAACTATTTACACGGGAAAGCTCCCAACAAGCAAAAGAAGAACAAGGAAATAATTTTGGGTTTTCTTTCTAGTGCTACAAATAAGCATGCATAGAAAGTAAATTAACTACAACTAATTTTTTTGGGGTTTTCTAAGATTTTTCAAACACACAAGAAGAAAGCGAGAAAATAAATTTAACATGGTGATACAATGAAAAAGTGTGAACACTGACAAATGGAATGATATGTGTGAACATGAATGTAATGTCGGTGGAAACACGTACTCCCCCAAGCTTAGGATTTTGGCCTAACTTGGTAATCGATCAGTAGCCTTGATGGTAGTCGGGGTGCTAAGGAGCGGGCATCCATGCATCCCACTGCTGAGGCTCCTCCTCTGCTGCAGCCTGATCATTCCGGTAGGCGATGATTTCCACATGCATAATCCTATATCCGCCCCTGGCAACAGGATCAAACAAAGCAGGAGCAGGCAATGGAATAATGTCATGAGTCTTCACACTAAAAACTAGGTTATATGGAACAGGGATGTTAGGAGATTCGATATCAGTAAAATGGTGGTGATCCATGGCTGCACGATCTAGGTAAACCTTGGTCAGAGGGTAATCATGAGGGCATATCTCAACATTAAAGTGACTCAACAAATATTGCTATGCTCCCCGGCAACGGTGCCAGAAAAAGGTCTTGATAACCCACAAGTATAGGGGATCGCAAAATTTTTTGAGGGTAGAGTATTCAACCCAAATTTATAGATTCGACACAAGGGGAGCCAAAGAATATTTGAAGGTATTAACAGCTGAGTTGTCAATTCAACCACACCTAGAGATTAATTATCTTCAGCAAAGTGATCAGTAGCAAAGTAGTATGATAGTCTTGATAATAGTGATAGCAGCAATGGTAACGGTAACAGTGATATCAGTAATTTTGTAGCAAGTGCAACAGTAACGGCAGTAGTAACTTAGCAGAAACAATATAAGATAAATTTGTAGGCATTGGATCGGTAATTCATTGGATGATATTCATCATGTGACAGTCATAACCTAGGGCGATACGACACTAGCTCCAGTTCATAAATATAATGTAGGCATGTATTCCGTAAATAGTCATACATGCTTATGGAAAGAACTCGCATGACATCTTTTGTCCTACCCTCCCGTGGCAGCGGGGTCCATATTGGAAACTAAGGGATATTAAGGCCTCCTTTTAATAGAGAACCGGAACAAAGCATTAACACACGGTGAATACATGAACTCCTCAAACTACGATCATCACCGGGAGTGGTCCCTACTATTGTCACTCTGGGGTTGCCGGATCATAACACGTAGTAGGTGACTATAACTTGCAAGATCGGATCTAGAACATGGATATAATGGTGATAACATAAACGGTTCAGATCTGAATTCATGGCACCCGGGCCCAAAGTGACAAGCATTAAGCATGGCAAAGTCATAGTAACATCAATCTCAAAACATAGTGGATACTAGGGATCAAGCCCTACAAAACTAACTAGATTACATGATGAATCTCATCCAACTCCTCACCGACCAGCAAGCCTACGAAGGAATTACTCACTCCCGGTGGGGAGCATCATGGAATTGGCGATGGAGAAGGGTTGGTGATGACGAAGAACAAAGATCCCCCTCTTCGGAGCCCCAAATGGACTCTAGATCTGGCCTCCTGATGAAGAACATGAGGTGACGGCGGCTCCATCTCGTGGATCGCGATAATTCTTTCTCCCTGAATTTTTCTGGCTAAATAGGATTTTATAGCGTCGGTTTCAGGGTCTGCGGGGCCACCAGGTGGGGACAACCCACCTGGGCGTGCCTCGGAGGGCAGGCGCGCCCTGGTGGGTTGTGCCCACCCAGGTGCCCCCCTCCGGTGGCTATTGGCTCCAGAAATTCTCTTTATTGATATAAAAAATTCCTTGCAATGTTTCATTCCATTCCGAGAATTTTTTTTTCTGCACAAAAACAATACCATGGTAGTTCTGCTGAAAACATCGTCAGTCCGGGGTTAGTTTCATTCAAATCATGAAAATTAGATTCCAAAACAAGAGGAAAAGTGTTAGGAAAAGTAGATACATTGGAGACGTATCAAAGCGCCGCCATCTCGAGGCGGAACTTGGGCAGGAGCACTTTTGCCCTCCGGTGGAGCGATTTCGCCGGGGAACTTCCCTCCCGTAGGGGGAAATCGAAGCCATCGTAATCACCAAAAACCCTCTCATCTTTGGGAGGCCAATCTCCATCAACATCTTTAGCAGCACCATCTCCTCTCAAACCCTAGTTCATCTCCTGTGTTCAATCTTTGTACTGGAACCTCAGATTGGTACCTGTGGGTGACTAGTAGTGTTGATTACATCTTGTAGTTGATTACTATATGGTTTATTTGGTGGAAGATTATATGTTCAGGTCCATTATGCTATTTAATACCCTTCTGATCTTGAGCATTATTATCATTTGTGAGTAGTTACTTTTGTCCTTGAGGTCACGGGAGAAGTCATGTTGCAAGTAATCATGTGAACTTGATATGTGTTCAATATTTTGATGATATGTATGTTGTGATTCCCTTAGTGGTTTCATGTGAACATCGACTACATGACACTTCACCATATTTGGGCCTAAGGGAATGCATTGTGGAGTAGTTATTAGATGATGGGTTTCTAGAGTGACAGAAGCTTAAACCCTAGTTTATGCGCTACTTCGTAAGGGACCGATTTGGATCCAAAAGTTTAATGCTATGGTTAGATTTTATCTTAATACTTTTCTCGTAGTTGCGGAGTCTTGCGAGGGGGTTAATCATAAGTAGGAGGTTTGTTCAGGTAAGAACAAAACCTAAGAACTGATCCACCCACATATCAAATTACCAAAGTAGCGAACACGAATCAAACCAACATGATGAAAGTGACTAGATGAAATTCCTGTGTACCCTCAAGAACGCTTTGCTTATTATAAGAGACCGGTTTGGCCTGTCCTCCTCCACCCAAGGGTGATCCCGTGTTTGATCTCAAACAATTACGTGATACTCTCAAATATGCTTATCTTAATGAAAAGAAAATATATCCTGTTATTATTAGTGCTAACCTTTCAGAACATGAAGAAGAAAGATTGTTGAAAGTTCTAAGGAAGCACCGAGCTGCTATTGGATATACTCTTGATGATTTAAAGGGCATTAGTCCCACTCTATGTCAGCACAACATTAATATGGAACCTGATGCTAAACCAGTTGTTGATCACCAACGCCGGTTAAATCCGAAGGTGAAAGATGTGGTAAGAACAGAAATATTAAAACCTTTGGAAGCAGGTATAATTTATCCAGCTGACAGTAGATGGGTAAGTCCTGTTCATTGTGTCCCTAAGAAAGGAGGTATTGCTGTTGTTCCTAATGATAAGAATGAACTCATTCCACAAAGAATTGTTACAGGCTATAGAATGGTGATTGATTTTAGAAAATTAAATAAAGCAACTAGAAAAGATCATTACCCTTTGCCTTTTATTGATCAAATGTTAGAAAGACTATCCAAGCACACACACTTTTGTTTTCTCGATGGATATTCTGGTTTTTCTGAAATACCTATTTCACAACCTGATCAAGAGAAAATCACTTTTACTTGCCCTTTCGGAACTTATGCTTATAGACGTATGCCTTTTGGTTTATGCAATGCACCTGCTAACTTTCCAAGATGTATGACTGCTATATTCTCTGATTTTTTTGAAAAGATTGTTGAGGTTTTCATGGATGATTTTTCTGTTTATGGAATTTCTTTTGATGATTGCTTAAGCAACATTGATCGAGTTTTACAAAGATGTGAGCAAACCAATCTTGTCTTGAATTGGGAGAAGTGCCAGTTTATGGTTAATGAAGGTATTGTCTTGGGGCATAAAATTTCTAAACGAGGTATTGAAGTGGATAAAGCTAAAGTTGATGCAATTGAGAAAATGCCATGTCCTATAGATATTAAAGGTATTCATAGTTTCCTTGGTCATGCTGGTTTCTATAGGAGATTTATTAAAGACTTCTCTAAATTTTCTAGGCCTCTTACAAATCTTTTACAAAAGGATGTTCCATTTGTTTATGATGATGATTGTGTGGAAGCCTTTGAAAAACTTAAGAAAGCCTTAACTTTTGCACCTATTGTTCAACCACCTGATTGGAACTTGCCTTTTGAAATTATGTGTGATGCTAGTGATTATGTTGTTGGTGCTGTTCTAGGACAAAGAGTTGATAAGAAATTAAATGTTATTCATTATGCTAGTAAGACTCTAGACAATGCCCAAAGAAATTATGCTACTACTCAAAAAGAATTTTTAGCAGTTGTGTTTGCCTGTGATAAATTCAAATCTTATATTGTTGATTCCAAAGTAATTGTTCACACTGATCATGCTGCTATAAAATATCTTATGGAAAAGAAGGATGCTAAACCTAGACTCATTAGGTGGGTTCTCTTGCTACAAGAATTTGATTTACATATTACTGATAGAAAAGGAGCTGAGAACCCCGTAGCTGATAACTTGTCTTGGTTAGAAAATATTCTTGATGACCCACCACCTATTTGAAAGTGCAACTATCCCTGGGTGGTTTTGGTAATTCCTAACAACATATAGCTCATTGCGCTAATGCTACTTAAAGATAAACATTTCAGGAAAGCTCAATGTTTGGCATGGCATGGATGAGAAAAGTGGATCCCTCAAAATTCTAAGGACAAAGGATTGGCTCAAGCTCAAAGCTCAGGACTCTACATTTTTCATTTTAGTGATCCAAGATCACATTGAGTCCATAGGAAAAGCCAATACTATCAAGAGGGGGTGAGGTGTTGCTTAATGAGTTTCTTGCTCAAAGTGCTTAGTGATATGCTCCAAAAACCCTCAACTACTTTCCCACATCCACATATGTTCCAAACCTAAAGTCAAACTCGGCCCCATCGAAACTTTCTATTCGGCGCAACTGAGTTCAATTGACATAGCCACTGCTAGAAACCCTAGTCTTTTCGGTCTCACCGAGATGGGATTGTAATCTCTCTATTTCCCTTCGTAACGTTTCGGTCAAACCGAGATGAGCGATCGGTCCCACCGAGATTTCAATGCAAACTCTCTGTTTCCCTTTCGTAACGTTTCGGTCCAACCGAGATGAGCGAATCGATCCCACCGAGTTTGCCTGACCAACTCTCTGTTAGTCTATTACCATAATCGGTTTCACCGAGTTTGTGTAATCGGTCTCACCGAGATTACGTTTTGCCCTAACCCTAACAAAATCGGTCCCACCGAGTTGACATGTCGGTCCCACCGAAAACCCTAACGTTCACATTTTGAACTAAATCGGTCCGACCGAATTTCATGATTCAGTCCCGCCGAGTTTGGTGATTTGTGTGTAACGGTTAGATTTTGTGTGGAGGCTATATATACCCCTCCACCCACTCTTCATTCGTGGAGAGAGCCATCAGAACATGCCTGCACTTCCAACATACATTTTCTGAGAGAGAACCACCTACACTTGTGTTGAGGTCAAGATATTTCATTCCAACCACATAAATCTTGATCTCTAGCCTTCCCCAAGTTGCTTTCCACTCAAATCATCTTTCCACCAAATCCTATCCTATGAGAGAGAGTTGAGTGTTGGGGAGACAATCATTTGAAGCACAAGAGCAAGGAGTTCATCATCAACACACCATTTGTTACCTCTTGGAGAGTGGTGTCTCCTAGATTGGCTAGGTGTCACTTGGGAGCCTCCGTCAAGATTGTGGAGTTGAACCAAGGAGTTTGTAAGGGCAAGGAGATCGCCTACTTCGTGAAGATCTACCTGAGTGAGGCAAGTCCTTCGTGGGCGACGGCCATGGTGGCATAGACAAGGTTGCTTCTTCGTGGACCCTTCATGGGTGGAGCCCTCCGTGGACTCGCGCAACCGTTACCCTTCGTGGGTTGAAGTCTCCATCAACGTGGATGTATGATAGCACCACCTATCGGAACCATGGATAAAAAATCTCCGTGTCAACATTGCGTTTGCTCCCTCAAACTCCTCCCTTTACCTTCATGTGCAATTGTTTTACATTCCGCTGCTATACTCTTAGAATTGCATGTGTAGGTTGATTGCTTGACTTGTGCAAAGTTGCTAAAATATGCCAAGAACTAAAATTGGGAAAAGGCTAGATTTTTATTTGGTCAAGTAGTCTAATCCCCCCCGAGGGAGTCCTGGATTATGGGGTCCTCGGACAGCCGGACTATATCCTTTGGCCAGACTGTTGGACTATGAAGATACAAGATTGAAGACTTCGTCCCGTGTCCGGGTGGGACTCTCCTTGGTGTGGAAGGCAAGCTTGGCAATACAGATGTGTAGATCTCCTCCCTTGTAACCGACTCTGTGTAACCCTAGCCCCCTCCGGTGTCTATATAAACCGGAGGGTTTAGTCCGTTGGACAACAACAATCATACCATATGCTAGCTTCTAGGGTTTAGCCTCTACGATCTCGTGGTAGATCAACTCTTGTAATACTCATATCATCAAGATCAATCAAGCAGGAAGTAGGGTATTACCTCCATCGAGAGGGCCCGAACCTGGGTAAACATCATGTCCCCCGCCTCCTGTTACCATCCGCCTTAGACGCACAGTTCGGACCCCCTACCCGAGTTCCGCCGGTTTTGACACCGACATTGGTGCCTTCATTGAGAGTTCCACTGTGTCGTCGCGATAAAGGCTTGATGGCTCCTTCGATCATAGCCAATATGATGCGATCCAGGGTGAGGTTTTCCTCCCTGGACAGATCTTCGTATTCGGCGGCTTCGTACTGCGGGCCAACTCGCTTGGCCATCTGGAGCAGATTGAGAGCTACGCCCCTGGCCATCAGGTCAGGTTTGGAAATTTAAATTACACTGCCGCATCCGCGGAGACTTGATCTTTGACGGATTCGAGCCCATGTCAGGTGCGCCGCACAGTCACGATGGGCATGACTTAGCTCTGCGGACGGACAGTGTTCGGGAGATCCCACCTGCAGCTACTCCGGCTTTCAATCCGGAGCAGATGGCGCCGTCCGAGGACGGGTGGATTGACCCCGCCACGGAGACCGCACACTCAGTGGCGATAGAGCCGAATACTGACTTCACCTCTTATGAGACCCGTGTTGCCGGACACTTGGATTCGTCCCTGGCCACGGGCTCCGAACCGCCTGCGTCCGTGCCTATCGAATCTGATTGGGTACCGATCATGGAGTTATCCTCCGTGGATATCTTTCAGCACTCACCACTGGGCGACGTGCTAAACTCATTGAGGTCTCTCTCCTTGTCAGGAGGCCCTTGGCCGAACTATGTCCGGCCCAAACGGGAGGCGGACGACGAAGAAATTCGTTCCCCACCCACCACCCACTTAATAGCCACTGTCGATGATTTAATCGACATGCTCAATTTCGACTCCGAAGACATCGACGGTATGGACGACGATGCAGGAGAGGAACAGGAACCACCGCCGATAAGGCGTTGGACAGCCACTTCATCACACGATATATATATGGTGAATACACCCAAAGAGGACAATGATGAGGAATGGAAGGATGCATCAAAGGATAGCTCCCTCGAGAAGCAACCAAAGCGACGGCGTAGGCACCGCTCCAAATCCCGCCTCGGCAAAAACAGTGATAACAGCGCAAGAAAAAATAATACCCCGGTCGACTCTAGAGGAAACGACGGCCACATGGACCCAGCGACACAGCAGGATGAACCAGCGGACGGCGAACATAGTACGGAGCCGCTGTCCGATCACGGCGACGCCGAGGATAAAGCTCATCAACCTCTCTCCATAGAGGAAAACAGTCCGGACGACGATGCACACATCATCCCGGAAAGGCACTTGGAAAAGAGAACCTCCGTAGAAGGCTTATTGCCACCGCGAGGAGTCTGAAGAAGCAGAAGCAAAGGCTTAAGGCCGCGCAGAATACGCTCAACAGTAGATGGAACAAAGTGCTCGACACTGAAGAAAAGTATGGTGGTAGTCGCCACACAAAGAGCTATCCAAAGCGCAAGCTGTTGCCTGAATTCGATGATGAGGCCTTAGAGCCTACACATCCGAAAAATAAAACGGCCGACCGGTCGGATTGACCACCTCGTGGCCGTGATAGGGCGGCTAACGAGGCCGCACATAAGTCAGCACACGATCCACGCGAGGACTTGCATCAAAAGGCCGGCGTGACCAGATCCATCTACGGATCTAGGAAGCGCGCTCCAGTGCATAATTAAAACCGAACACTACAACCGTCAGAACGCCATGACACATCCAAATACAGAGGTGCCGCGCACCCCCTATGTTTCACCGATGAGGTGCTGGATCACGAATTTCCAGAGGGATTCAAACCCGTGAACATAGAAGCGTACGACGGAACGACAGACCCGGGGGTCTGGATTGAGGACTTCATCCTCCATATCCATATGGCTCGCGGAGACGATCTCCACGCCATCAAGTACTTGCCCCTCAAGCTGAAAGGACCAGCTCGGCACTGGCTAAGGAGCCTCCCCGAAAATTCAATTGGAAGTTGGGAGGAGCTTGAGGATGCTTTTAGGGCTAACTTTCAAGGGACCTATGTCCGACCTCCAGATGCAGACGATTTAAGTCATATAATTCAACATCCCGGAGAGTCAGCCCGAAAGCTTTGGAACAGATTTCTCACTAAGAAGAACCAAATCGTCGACTGCCCGGACGCCGAAGCCTTAACAGCTTTCAAACACAGCGTCCGAGACGAATGGCTCGCCAGACACCTCGGCCAAGAAAAACCGAGGACAATGGCAGCCCTAACAAGCCTTATGACCCGCTTTTGCGCGGGCGAAGATAGCTGGCTGGCCCGTAGTAGCACCAGCGACCCAGGCACATCTGAAGTCAGGGATGGTAATGGAAAACCACGACGCAGTAAAAGCAAGCGTCGAAATAACGAAGACATCCCAGACAACACAGCCGTAAACGCCGGATTTAGGCGCTCTCGACCCGGTCAACGGAAAAAGCCTTTCAAAGGCAACAGAGATGGACCGTCCAGCCTAAACAAGATTCTAGACAAATTATGTCAGATTCACGGCACCTCCGATAAACCTACAAATCACACTCACAGAGAATGTTGGGTCTTCAAGCAGGCCGGTAAGCTAAACGCCGAACACAAGGGGAGGGAGACACCAAGTGAAGACGAGGATGAGCCTCGTCAGCAAAACACCGGGGGACAGAAAAAGTTCCCACCAGAGGTCAAAATAGTGAACATGATTCACGTGACGAAGAGAAGGAGCAAACACGCACTCCGAGACGTATGCGCCATAGAGCCCGTCACCCCCAAGTTCAACCCTTGGTCGACCTGCCCGATCACTTTTGATCGCAGGGATAGCCCGACCAATGTCCGGCACGGAGGATCGGCTGGCTTGGTGCTCGACCCAATAATCAACGGATAGCATCTCACCCGAGTCCTCATGGACGGCGGCAGTAGTCTTAATCTAATATATCAGGACACAGACCGCAAAATGGGGATAGACCCAACAAGAATTAGCCAAAGCAATACTACCTTTAAAGGAGTAATACCAGGCCCAGAGGCCCGCTGCACGGGCTCTCTCGTACTAGAGGTTGTATTCGGTTCCCCCGGCAACTTCCGAAGTGAAAAGTTAACCTTCGACATCGCTCCATTCCGAAGCGGCTATCAAGCACTACTCGGAAGAACGACATTCGCTCGTTTTAATGCAGTACCGCATTATGCTTATCTTAAGCTCAAGATGCCCGGTCCACGTGGCATCATCATAGTTAGCGGAAACACTGAGCGTTCCTTACGCGCGAAAGAATGTGCGGCGGCTTTAGCAGCCGAACACTAAATGGCCTCTCCAACTAGCATAAATGATCGGTCGTCAAGACCACAGACACGGCTAGATGAGTCTGGCGCACCACTAGCTGTAACAGCTTAGATAAACCTGAGATTGGGTTGATGAATGTACCCCCGTAGACGGTGCTAGGGGCTTCCCGCATGTAAAAAAACAAGTCTACAATGATCATCGTGCTACACCCTTCCAGGATACGGCACAACGGAGACACAGGCGCAGACGTGCAACAGGGCCCCGCTCAAAGGTTTCTTTTTAGATTAATACCCTATGTAAACCTTTCTTACTGTCTCTTGTTGCTTCACACCCTCCGGATACTCAACATAACCGAGAGGGATGCTGGCGTTATTGGCATTTCGCCACGTCAGACTAATGCACGTACCTGGAAATTCAGGGTTCAAGGGCGTTACTCAGCCCGGTATATGTTGTAAAGACCGAATACCTTAGGGAGTGTTCGGCGTCGCGAGTTTGGCCTTATATGCATCAGCTCCGAATCATGTCTTTGGTCAAATGTTGGGTTTGCCCGGCTCCCGTGTTTTGCTACCTTACGTTCCGCTCTATCGGCTAAGGTGGCACCGGGAGAACTACTGCGATTGTGCCCTGGTTCATCTGGACGAGCACCTCAGTAGAGAAAGCCGAAAACTGACTGTCATGATAAAGCGCGAGACTGGTCAACCACTTGATGACTCATCGGAATCTTCGGGATTCCTCTGCATTAACGAAGGACCGGTTTCCCCGGTCATGTACGTACGTGCACCGTATTCGGATAGATGCGGAAGTACCAGGGGCTATATAGTAGCCCCACTGTCAAACTCCTATGGTTAAGTGAAAGTGTTAAAGCAATATAGTCTGATTGCCTCATTCGCCGCGCTACCACCTCCTTAATGGACCAAGACGTTGGATCAAGTGTGAACACGCGCTTTTGCGAATACCCCCGCATTATATGCGTGGGGGATGAAGCCGACGACTGCAAACTTTCAGGTTATATATATATACACACACACATAAACGACCGCACAGGAGGCATAACAATATTTTCAGGCAAAAGTAGAAACACAACCTTTATAATTCAAACAGCATTGTTCTTACAATTGGGATACATGTCACTAGAACATGATACTCTTCGAGCACTGAAACTCTATTAAACGAGTGCCTACTAGGACTTCTTCAAAATAGTGCTCGGCCGATACCCGGCCTACGGCCGAACTCTGGGTTGCAATAGCGGTGGCCTCCATCTCTGCCCAGTATGTCTTGACACGGGCGAGAGCCATCCGCGCACCCTCTATGCACGCCAACCTCTTCACAGCGTCGATATGCGGCACAGCACCAAGGAATCGTTGCACTAAGCCAAAATAACTATTCGGCCTTGGTCCTCCTAGCCAAAGATGATCCACAACAGACCTCATGGCAAGCCCGGCCAACCTATGGAGCTCGGCCCACTCGGCCATTTGCTCATTTAACAGCAGCGGATGCACTGGAACATTGAACTGCGACCAGAACAGCTTTTCCACTTCATGATCTTTTTGATCTTTGAAAAACTCAGTCGCATCAGCAGCACTCGCTGCCAAATCCAAGTACGCGTCTGCAGAACTCCATAATTGATCCAGAAGGGCATACTTAGGATCTCCGAACTTCGTTCGCAACAAAAAGGGCTTCCCAGCCGTGATATCTCCGTCTTGACGTAGCTCCTCCTTCGCCGCTCTGATTTTAGAGCGGGCTTCCTTGGCTGCTACCATGGCTTTCTCCAGGTCCGCCGTCTTCGTTTGGCTTTCCTTTTCAAGAAGCTCATAACGGTCGGCGGCATCTTTCAACTCAACAGCCATCTTGGCTATTTTCTCTTTGCTCTGGCAATGCGCAACCTGTTCGGCTCTTAGCTCTTCGACCGCCTTTAGGGCAGCCGCATCACTCTTCCTGGCTTGATCCTTGGCTCGGGCAAGTTCCGCCCGAAGGGTCTCCACGGCGGCAGCTCCATCTGCAGTCAAAGCATATTACAGATACTAGCATCACGCTCCTCTTAATATATGTTGATCACCGGAGAATACATACCCTGTGCCTCGTCAAGCCGCTTCTTTACAAGCACGATGTCGGCATCTGCCGCATCAAGTTGCCGCTTCAGTTCGGCAAACTCACCAGTCCGGCTAGCCACCGGACCCTCAGCCGCCTGCACATGAAAGCAGCACGGTTATTGCCTGGGACTATGATCCTCTGTTTGCCGCCTTTTTCGACAGCAACCAGAGTCTCAGGGGCTACTATCTGCATAGGGCACACCTAGCGTGTGCGGTACCGTAAAAAAAATATATATTACTTTGCGTACCTCAAAGCCTCTTAGCAGGCTCATAAAGGCTTCATGCAACCCACTTTCGGCGGATGAAATTCTCTCAAACACCGTACCCATTAGAGTACGATGCGCCTCTGAGATAGCCGCTTGCTCCAGAAGACTCATCAGTGCGTCCGGTCGAGCGTCGGATGGTCCCGGACTCTTTTTGTGGCTCTCCTTAGGAGCCGAATATTCCGGACTTCGGGTGACCGAAGGGTTACCTTCTGGCCTTGGCGGATCAGGAGAAATCCTCCGTGACGACACCTCAGGGTCGTCCGCCTCACGAGGCGGGGAGGCACGGGGAGGCGTTTCGCTCTCCATCATCTCCGGAAGAAGAGCCCCCCAAGACGAACTCTGTCGAGAAGGGCTACGATCCGAATTGCAAGACATACGTCTCGGTTATTGTTATCAGAAATGAAGCAGGGTATATTTACTATAAAGTACTTTTGTTTACTTACAGCTCGGTGGAGGGCTGGTCCCCTTGCAGGCACTATGCGGTAAGGATGCCCTCCGGGGTAGGGCCCCCTGACAAAGGTTTCTTCCCTCGTTTGAAAACCATTGTTTCCAAGTCTTCAGAGGCGGCCGTCTTCCTTCCTTGGGGAGAGGGAATTTTAGATTCTTCTCCCCGGTTATCCTCCTTCGCGGAGGCACTAATTCCCCCGGTTTGGATGAATAATGAGTGAGGCTCACTTTTGGCTTCTTTGTTCCTCCCTTTATCTTCCCCTGATGGCGCTCGATAAGGCGCAAGCTCAAGCATCCTGGCTAGTACAGGATCCGGTGAGCCTTCGGGAAGGGGGGCCGAACACCTGATCATCTTCGCCTTTTTTATCCAGTCCTGGTCAAAAGGTGACTTTTCAGAATGATGTTGTGATAAATTAAAAGACAACATGTTCGGCCGCGGAATTACTTACTTGGGTGTCTGGACGATTGCAGTTCAGACCCGCATCCTCGGTGGTGTCCGGACACTTTATTCGTGATCCGAAGAACAATCCATACATCTCTTCGAGCGTCGCGCCGAAGAATTGCTGAATAGTTCGCGGTCCTTCCGGGTTGAACTCCCACATACGGAGAGGTCGATGTTGGCATGGCAGGACCCGACGAACTAGCATGACTTGCATTACCTTGATAAGGCTGACATCTCCCTTGAAGAGATCTCGGATGCGACTCTGCAATGTCGGCACATCATTAGCTGGCCCCCAGTCCAGCCCTTTGTTGACCCATGACGCCAATTGTGGCGGGGGCCCGGACGGAAGGCGGGGGCAGCTACCCACTTAGCTCTTCGGGGAGCGGTGATGTAAAACCACTCCCATTGCCATAACTTGGATGTCTCCGGAAAGAAACCCTTTGGCCATGGAGCATCGGCGCCTTTGTTTATTATGGCGCCTCCGCACTCTGCGTGTCGCCCCTCAATCATCTTCGGCTTCACATTGAAGGTCTTGAGCCATAAGCTGAAGTGTGGGGTGATGCGGAGGAAGGCTTCACACATGACAATGAACGACGAGATGTGAAGGATGGAATCCGGAGCCAGATCATGGAAATCTAGCCCGTAGTAGAACATAAGCCCTCTCACAAATGGATCAAGACTAAAGCCTAGCCCCCGGAGGAAGTGGGAAATAAATATGACACTCTCGTTGGGTTCGGGAGTGGGGATGACATGCCCTTGAGCAGGTAGCCTATGCGAGATTTCAGCGGTCAGATACCTGGCTTCTCTTAGCTTCTTAATGTCCTCCTCTGTGACAGAGGAGGCCATCCATCGGCCTTGAAGGTTGGATCCGGACATGATTGAAGGTCCAAAGCGCTTAGCCTGAGCCTTGAGTGTTGGAATTCAAGGTGGAGGGAAGGGAAGGATCGAGCACGAGAAGAAAAGGACAGGCCTTGGCCCCTATATAAAGAGGGTGAATATCAAGCGTCCTCCGCGTCACCGTTTGGAACTTGCCTAAAATCGAGGAGTCATACCAGCAGGCACGATTGGGTTACCCACACCCGTATTGATGAGAATCCCATGATAAGGGGACACGATCTTTGCTTCGACAGGACGTGCCAATAAAACCGCCTCACAACACGTGAAGTGGCAGGCTCGGAAAAATGGTTCGTCATGACCAGACCACGGCAGAACGTCGCGTTATGAAAAGCTGTCAGCAGATTAGATTTGTGGAAATATTATTCTCTCTACGGTGGTATGTGGAATTTGTTTTGCAGAGCCGGACACTATCCTTGTGTTCAAAATATTCTATGGAGTATTCGGAGGAGGAACCCGCCTTGCAATGCCGAAGACAATCTGCGTGCCGGACTCATCGTCATTGAAGCCTGGTTCAGGGGCTACTAAGGGAGTCCTGGATTAGGGGGTCCTCGGACAGCCATACTATATCCTTTGGCCGGACTGTTGGACTATGAAGATACAAGATTGAAGACTTCATCCCGTGTCCGGGTGGGACTCTCCTTGGCGTGGAAGGCAATCTTGGCAATACGGATGTGTAGATCTCCTCCCTTGTAACCGACTCTGTGTAACCCTAGCCTCCTCCGGTGTCTATATAAACCGGAGGGTTTAGTCCGTAGGACAACAACAATCATACCATAGGCTAGCTTCTAGGGTTTAGCCTCTATGATCTCGTGGTAGATCAACTCTTGTAATACTCATATCATCAAGATCAATCAAGCAGGAAGTAGGGTATTACCTGCATCGAGAGGGCCCGAACCTGGGTAAACATCATGTCACCTGCCTCGTGTTACCATCCGCCTTAGACCCACAGTTCGGGACCCCCTACCCGAGATCCACCGGTTTTGACACCGACACCCCCTCTGGACATACTTTCGATCCTACAAGTGGTATCAGAGCTTTGGTCTCCATTTGCTTTGATTTCCATAACTTTTGGTGGTCGTAGCCTTGGTTTCACAACCTAGGAGAGTATGGCGTCTAGCGAGGGAAATTACCACCGTAGAGGTCCTTACTTTGATGGTACAAATTTTGCTAGTTGGAAGCATAAGATGAAAGTGCATATTCTTGGACATAACCCCGCCGTTTGGGCTATTGTGTGTATTGGCTTGCAAGGTGAATTATTCGATGGGAGAGAACCGAACTGTGAAGCTACCGCGGAAGAGTTGAAGATGCTACAATACAATGCTCAAGCTTGTGATATTCTCTTCAACGGATTATGCCCCGAAGAATTCAACAAAATCAGCCGTCTTGAGAATGCAAAGGAAATTTGGGATACTTTGATTGACATGCACGAAGGTACCGAATCCGTCAAGGAATCCAAATTAGATGTGCTTCAAAGTCAGCTTGACAAGTTCAAAATGAAGGATGGTGAAGGCGTCGCCGAAATGTACTCTAGGCTTGCTCTCATCACAAATGAGATTGCCGGCTTAGGAAGTGAAGAGATGACCGATAGATTCATCATCAAGAAGATCCTAAGAGCCTTGGATGGAAAATATGATACCATGTGCACATTGATCCAAATGATGCCCAATTACAAAGATCTCAAGCCAACAGAAGTTATTGGAAGAATTGTTGCTCATGAGATGTCACTCAAGGATAAGGAAGAGCTCCACAACAAGTCAAGTGGTGCTTACAAAGCCTCATGTGAAGCTCCCACATCATCAAGTGAGAAGCAAACCTTCAATGAAGAATTGAGTCTAGTGGTGAAGAACTTCAACAAGTTCTACAAGAGTAGAAGCAAGGAAAGAAGTTCCAAGTCAAGGTCCTACAATGCCAAAAGATCTTCTAGTCGTGAGCGTAATTGCTACAATTGTGGAAGACCCGGACACTACTCCAATGAGTGTACGGCTTCCTACAAAAGAAGAGAAGATTCTCCCAAAAGAAGGAGTAGAAGAGAAGAATCACCATCAAGAGAAAGAAGGAGTAGAGATGATCGTTATGAACGAAGACCCTCTCAGAGAAGCAAGGATTCGGAAAGGAAGGACAAGTCATCAAGGAGCTACACAAAAAGAAGACATCAAGCTCATGTTGGTGAATGGGTATCCGGCTCCGACTCCGATAATCACTCCGAAAGAAGTTATCACTCCGACTCCGAATATACTCAAGATGAAGGTGTTGCCGGTCTAGCATTTGTGACAACCAACTCCTACGACATATTTGACTCACCAAATGAAGGAATTGGAAGATGCTTCATGGCTAAAGGTCCAAAGGTAACACACCCCGAGTATGTTGATTTCAATAGTGATGAAGATGATTTGCTAGCAGCTGATGATTTACTTGTTGGCAACTCTAGTTATGAAAACTATGATGAGCTTGCTATTAATCATGATAATCAAGATAATACGAATGATGATGATAAGAAGGAGATTGAGTGTCTAACTAAAGAACTAAACACTCTTAAGTTAGCTCATGAAACTACCTTGGAAGCTCATCGAGAACTTTTAAAGACCCATGATAAGCTACGCTTTGAAAAGCTCAACCTTGAGCAAGAACATGAGTTTTTAAAGGCAATCAATGATGATTTACGCAAGAAAAGTTCTTCTTACATTGCCAAGCATTTACTCTTGTCTACTTACATGCCACAAGTTAAATCTAACAAGAACAAGAAAGATTCTTCATCTAGTAGTAACAACAATCATGCTAAATCCAATGTTGTTGCTTCTAGTAGTTCTCTTGATTCCACTAATGATTCTCTTAGCCAAGTTACACTTGAGCAAGAAAATAGCTTATTGAAGGGAATTATAGAGAAAGGTGTTTACAAGAGTCTTGCCGGAAGTAAGCAATTTGAGGAAATTGTACGCAAGCAAGGAAGACACCGGAAGAATCAAGGTGTTGGTTTTGAACGAAAGTTCAATGCCAATGGAGTTGAGTGGGAAGAAGATCAATACCCCAAGACGAAGTTTGTTCCTCAACAAGAGAATATGATCCTACTTCTTTCAAAGGAACACAAGCAAAAAGGCAAGGACAAGCTTCAAGAGGAGATTGATGCATTCGAGGAAGCACCCAAGGCCTTGGTCAAGTGGATTCCCAAGACTACATCAAGTTCTACTTCAAGTACGACTACAACCCCAAGGATTCCCATCAAGATGGTGTGGATCCCTAAGAAGAAGAACTAGAGAGTTCTTGAGGGTGACTCCGCCAACCTACTTCACTCTTATCTTTTGGGCAAGGACAAGTGCAAACAACTTTCATATCTTGCACTAGTTCAAGGAGTCACAAACCCTCTTGTTGGTAAGACACGGGACAAGGTAACCTAATGCTTTCATGGATATCATCTTTTGTACACATCACTCTATGTCTATGGATATCCTTGTTTGTTCCTTGTGGGACTAACCCGTGTAGGTATTGAAAGTGCAACTCACTCCAAAGGATTGCTCCGAATGATCTACATCAACATTGAGCATCCACATCTTCAACACCTACATGAAGTCATCATCGACAAAACCCAAGGTTAGTTGATCCCTCTTAGGGGGGATATCACATCTAGGGGGAGCTTTACTCTAATCAATTGAGCCAAAGCAACTCTAATGATGTGAACACAACAATGCTTTATGTAAAAGTGGTAACCCCACTTGAGCTTAAACGATGAGTATGACCTATGATCAAATGTTCTCATTTGACTCCTAAGTCAATATACTCATATATAGATGACCTAGCCATCGCCAATTGCTTGATAGATGCTAGAGTGTTTGTGCATGCTTTGTCACATATTTCATTTGCCATTTTAATTGTGTGAGCATGTTGAATGCATATTTTTAGTCATTCGAGGATATCCATTTGTTGCTTTGATTGTTTGGCTTTTTCTCATTTGCCAAATGGATGGACAAGAATGCCTAAGAACTCCCTCTAGCTATCTATGCTTTTCTCGTCTCAACCTCTATTCATGCTACATCACAAAGTTTGATCAAGTCAGATTCGAACCACTCTGTGTGAGGAGCACTCGGAGTCCCTGATTCGTCATGGACTTAATCTTCCAAAACCTCTTTGTGCATTTCGGTCAGACTGATTCATCCTTTTCGGTCCTACCGAGATCACTAAGTTGATCTAGGATTTCAATCTTGGTGCAACCGATTAGAACATTTCGGTCACACCGAGTTGTTCCACTCGGTCACACCGACAGGGTCAGGTTATATATACCGACGGGTCAAATTTTGGAAATTTTTCCGAAACCCTTCGCCCGCGCGTAACCTGCTCTGCCTTCTCGGGTCTCCGGATCGTCCTCTTGCCGCCAGCGACCTCCCGCCGCTAGTCTCCGCCGCCATCAACGGCAATCTGCCCCGCCGTTGCCGCCGTAGCAAGTTCACCGCCGAGATAGGGTATTAACTTGATCTTTGTGCTATTCTTTAACTCCGATTCCTAGCACATTGCTTTGCCATGTTTCTTACCACGTATGAGATCATCCTGTCCAACGAAAACATCCCATAGATTAGATTAGATTTGAAAATTTAGGGCTAGGTTTCCGCCGAACTCATCTCGGGCCGACCGAATTGTAGAAATCGGTCTCACCGATTTGGCTTAGGCCATTGCACATGTGATTTTTGGTCTGACCGAGAATTGCAAATCGGTGTGACCGAGTTTGATTCTCTGTGAAACCCTAGCAGTCTTGGTGCCACCGAACTGTGACTCGGTCTGACCGAGTTCACAAGTTTAGGTTCCAAAAGCTGCTTCGGTATCACCGAGTTTACAAATCGGTAGCTCTGAAATGCTTTCTGTGGAGAACTAAAACTAAGTTTTTGAGTCATCTGTTTTGCAAAACTCCTGTACTTTGTGATGCTCATCTTCTCTACCTCATCTATAATCTATTCACAGGGTCTGCTGACAGTTTGCCTGCAAGATGTCTGACCAGAGTGACAGCCAGAACAAGTCTGAACAGCAGGTGCAGATGAGTGAGGGTTCCGATCCCTCTAGCAGCTATGATGAGGGCAGCAGGAGCACACCAAGTAACTTGCCAAAGGCAGCTACCAGGACAAGGAAGAAGAAAACTTCTGATTCAGAGGATGAAGATTATGTGGCTGTTGAGGATGAGGCCACTTCAGGAAAAAGGTGCTAAAAAAGGAGTACGGCACAACTGCTGCAACAAAGCCTGGACTGAAAACAAAGGCTCCAGCAAGAAGAGTTCCAATGTCAAAGCCAAGGAAAGTTGCCACAGGTGAAACCATGAAGTTCACCATTGAATCTGAAGAAGAAGCAGCTGGTGAGGAGAAGAAGAATAAAAGGGCAAGAACCACTACTGCCAAAGTTCTTGGCAAGCCCTCAATGAGGATTGATTCTGAAGAAGAAGAAGAAGAGCAGGAGGATGCTGCACCAGCACCCAAAGCTCAGAAGCTCATGGGAGATGCAATCAGATCAGGGGCTGCTCCATCTAAGCCCAAAGCTGCTCCCAAGGCTGCTGCTCCAGCTCAGAAGCCTAAACCCAAGAGAAGCACTAGAAACATTCCTGCTGAGGAGAAAAACGAGGCCCCAATGCCTGAAGCTGCTGAAGAAGATGACTCAGTTGTGTTGAGGAAGCTGAAGCCCAAGATCCCTGACCACAATGATACACACCCTGTTGCAGAAAACATGAAAATCAGGAAGGATGCAGGACTGAGGTTATGGGGACAGTCTGATCCTTATGCTGTCAGGAGGAGAACTGCTGTTGACTACCGGTTTCACACCAAGGAACAACAAGACTTTTATGAGACAATCCTGCTTGACAAGAAGCCCATTGTGTGTGACATGAGATGGGTTGACTGGGAGTACATTAAGAAGAATGAAGATCACTATCCAGGTGTATATGACAGCTTCAAGGCATGTGGAGTTGATACATTTGTTGCTTAGAAGCTCACCAAGTGGAATGATGAGCTGATCATGCAGTTTTACTCCACTGCCCACTTCTACCCAGATGGGAAGATCATTTGGATGCCAGAAGGTACTAGGTACCAATCTTCTGTTGAAGAATGGGCTCAGTTGATCAATGCCCTAGAAGAGAATGAGGATGACTTGGATATTTATGCTGAGAAGAAGAAAGACCACAACACAATGGCCAACATGTACAAAGATATCCCAGATGATGCTTTGGACACTCATAAGTTTGGATCTGTCCACTTTTTGTTGTCTGGTCTGCCTACCATAAATTGGATCCTCAGGCACACATTGCTACCCAAGTCAGGTGATCACAAGATGATCAGAGGACATGCCATCAACTTGCTACATTTGTTTGATGTGCCTCAAAAATTCAAAGTCATGAGTATGATTGTGGAGACAATCAAAAGGACAACAGCTGATCAGAAGAGGAGTTGTGGGTATGCCCTCATCAACTCAAAGATGGGCACAAGCAAATATCTACTGGATAAGGAGCACCTGCCCATCTACCCTGAACTTGAAGACAATACTGTAGTCATGACTGAAAATGAACCATCTTCAGCTCAAGCACATGAGAAGAGAGAGAAGGCAAGGGCAGAGAAAGCTGCAAAGATGCAAAGTGTAGAGGAGGCATCTCAGGTTTTCCTGAAGAGCAAGCAAGATCAGCTAGCATATCTGATCCAATCCACCTTGAGGATTGAGAAGGGCTTGGCCACCCTGACTCAAAACCAGGAGAGCTTGGAGAGGATTATAGAGACCAAATTCTATGATCTTGATCTGAAGGTAACTGAGATCCAAACTGCAGTTGAGCAGCTTCAGGAGGAAGCGGAGGAGAAGAAGGGCAAGTCTACTACAGATGCTTTTGCTAGAGTGCCCAGAGGACAAAGATCTGCTGCAGTGCCCGTGACAGATACTCGAGCTACAGCATCAGCACCTGCAGCTACAGCTCCAGTGCCACCTCCAGCAGCCACTCCATCAGCTCCAGCTACATCATCTGAAGCCTTCGTCCTTGGAGTTCTCTCGACACCACCTCATGAAGACCAAGCCTGAGAGACGTTTAACACTATGCATTTTTGAACTTTTTGGTAACTTGTTGCCAAAGGGGGAGAAAAATGTATAGATCATAGGCTTCGAGAGAGAGTGTTGCTTTTTATCTCTCTTGCTATTTTGGTTGAAACTTCTTTATTGTGTGCTTGTGTGATATACTTTATGTGCTTGTGAGATACTTGTTTGATCATGTGTTTGATCATATGCTACCCATAATGCTTGTTGGGTGATATTATCTCTTATATCCTTATATGATCACTCACTTGCTTGGTGATGAGTGCATGCTTTTAACTTCAATCATTTTGAGCGCTCCACCAAGATGTATGTGACATGGAAGAGTAACCCATGATCCTAATCGATTGTGCATTTGCATTCAAAAGCAAATTTTAAATAATGCACAAATTTAGGGGGAGCTCTTGCTTATCACATACTTCTCAAAGCGACGATGTTTCCTCAATATTTTTTATCATTTGTCGAAGCTTTATCTATATGTTGTCATCAATTACCAAAAAGGGGGAGATTGAAAGTGCAACTATCCTTGGGTGGTTTTGGTAATTCCTAACAACATATAGCTCATTGAGCTAATGCTACTTAAAGATAAACATTTCAGGAAAGCTCAATGTTTGGCATGGCATGGATGAGAAAAGTTGATCCGTCAAAATTCTAAGGACAAAGGATTGGCTCAAGATTAAAGCTCAATACTCTACATTTTTCATTTTAGTGATCCAAGATCACATTGAGTCCATAGGAAAAGCCAATACTATCAAGAGGGGGTGAGGTGTTGCTTAATGAGTTTCTTGCTCAAGGTGCTTAGTGATATGCTCCAAAAACCCTCAACTACTTTCCCACATCCACATATGTTCCAAACCTAAAGTCAAACTCGGCCCACCGAAACTTTCTATCCGGCGCCACCGAGTTCAATTGACATAGCCACTGCCAGAAACCCTAGTCTTTTCGGTCTCACCGATAGGGATCTCGGTCTCACCGAGATGGGATTATTATCTCTCTGTTTCCCTTCGTAACGTTTCGGTCAAACCGAGATGAGCGATCGGTCCCACCGAGATTGCAATGCAAACTCTCTGTTTCCCTTTCGTAATGTTTCGGTCCAACCGAGATGAGCGAATCGGTCCCACCGAGTTTGCCTGACCAACTCTCTGTTAGTCTATTACCAAAATCGGTTTCACCGAGTTTGTGTAATCGGTCTCACCGAGATTATGTTATGCCCTAACCCTAACAAAATTGGTCCAACCGAGTTGACATGTCGGTCCCACCGAAAATCCTAACGTTTACATTTTGAACTAAATCGGTCCGACCGAGTTTCATGATTCGGTCCCACCGAGTTTGGTGATTTGTGTGTAACGGTTAGATTTTGTGTGGAGGCTATATATACCCCTCCACCCACTCTTCATTCGTGTGACACCCAAAATTTCATTTGGATTTTTCAAATTTTTTACTTGACTTGAGGGAGGTGATTTAAAATTTTTCTTCAAAAGAACCCTCCCTTTCAAAATATTTTTTTATGGCAAGTGTTTCATTTGGATTCACCCAAGACTTGTTTTTGGTCTTGGAGGTTCTTGCTTTTTATTTTGGACTCAAGCCAAAATACTTTTCACTTGGGAAAACTGTCTTTTGAAAATTTCTTTGAAAATACTCTATAGCTTTTGGAATAATCCTTTACCACTGTCAACAAATCTCTCTTGCCATGACCTTAGTGCAAATCCACTCTCATAAACCTTTCCTTATCTTTGGATCATGATTTACTTCAAATCCAGCAAGTTGGACCTCTCCATATTTTTCATTTTCCACTTATTTCTTATCAAAACAATTTCTACCTTATATCTTGATCATTGGAGGTTTACAAAGGAACTACTCTTTCTGCTTTGATTTTTGCCCCCAAACCTTTTTCCCTTCCTAGTCCTTTGAACCCTCAACCAAGATCCAGGAAGATCCACTGGTCTCCAGTTCAAATTTTTCAAACTATACTTGCTGCAAGTTTGGACCAGATTTGCCAAATTTGATGAAATTCATTCAAATCCTTCTCCAAAAATTCTGAGTAAAATCAGGCAGCCTCTGGGTGCATTGAGTGGTCACCTCACCAAACCCCAGCTCCAGGAAAAAATTTCTTCATACCTAATCATTTCATCGAACACCTTCAGAGCACTGTCAATATCAGGTTCAGTCAAATTCAGTTAACAGTGGCTGAATCACTGTCGTTTTCTTCAGTGTCTGTTGTCGATCTTGCCAGTGCCCCGCGTCGCCGTGTTTCCTCTCCCCTCCCCCTTGTCCTCTGCACCGCACGAGCGCCTGGATGCTTGCGGGCGTCGGCGACGAGCTGGAGGAGGTGCGCCGCCCCGTGACCGACGCCAGCGGCGGCTTTGCGGCCGCCAGAGAGAGGCGCAGCGCAGACGGCGCCACCCAGCGCCGCCCAAGCCACCGGAGAGCGCCGCGTGGTCTTCCACTCCCCAATGCGCGCTGCCACCCTCGTCGTGAACCGCTGGGTGCGGAGCGCGCTCTCTGCCGCCGTCGTGCCCGTGCAGCCACCCCACCGTGGACCGGCGCCATTACGCCAAGACCGACCAGGATTAGCGGGGGAACGGCACCAGTACACCTCACTGATGCTGCCTGGCCACCTAAACTCCTTGCCAAGTCGCTGCCTCGCCATAATTGCTCGCCGGAGCAACCCCGTTCACGGCCACCCCTCGAGCCGCCTATAAATAGAGGCCCTGAGCTCGAGCTAGTACCCACACCACCTCTACACTCCACCAAGACCCTGCCTAGCCACTGGAAGAGCCCCGAGGAAGTCTCCTTCCTCAACTCCGGCCGCCGCGACCCGCCACGGGATCCAGCTCGATTCGCTCCCGTGCGTGCACCTCTGCCTCCCATCTCTTGCCAGTAGCTCTCTAGTGCATCCCTCCTTCTGACCCGCGCTTCAATTCGAAGTTTGCAGCACACCACCGGAGTTCCCCACCATCGCCCGAGCCGCCGTCCGCCGGAGAAAGTGTCGCCGTCCACGTGGTGCTCCCCGACGCCCAAGTCCACCACCCACCGACGCGGAAGGACACGCTGATACTCTTGGTACACTCCGATCTCCCTGACTCGCCGTGGTTCGACGCGGGCGACTACCGCAGCCTTCGGGCGCCGGCGAGGTCTTTCAAACCTGACATGTGGACCCCCCACGTCAGCCTCTCTTTCTTTCCCCGTGAACCGTTTTCTGTTGGCGCCTTCAGGCAGAGTACGTTTTCTCTATGGGCTTGCGCGTTTCTATTCGAACCGTTTTCTGTTTTCTCAGTTAAACCCCTGGAACTTTTCTGTTTCATTACAGATGAGTCCCTGGATAGAAACCCTTATAACTTTTTAATAGAAAGTGATTTTTGAGTGATTCTTTTTCTGACGGTCTTAAAATTTTGTCTCGTTTTTTTATGGGATTTATTTGAAATTTTTTTGGAACAACTTTTATGCACGCGTTGGTTTCCACGTTAGTATGCTTTTTCGCTATACCGTAGGTTCCGGAAGAGGTGACGGAGCCGCGAACTTCGCCGAGCTAGACTCCGACTTCTCCAAACCAGGCAAGCATGTTTGAACCTTTGATATGATAGGTGTTTGCATGATTGCGTGAAAGGTTGTGCATGGCATACGAGTATCGGTGAGCACCTCGTTGCATGTGAGGCAACTACCCGTGTGTTCCAAAGTTACGGTGATCTCTGATGAGAGATGGCCTAGTCATGTGGTGACATGAAGGGCAGTAAGGTGGTACTGTTGTAGCATGCCAGCCTTACGTCATCCGTTAAATTCCGACGTTAACGTGGACGGAGTCACGTTATCGTTCTTCCCCCTTCCGTGCTACCACATGTTTTCTGCCAGAATGCGGTTTAGTAAGTTGGTAACCTCTTTCCGTGTACACACCAAACAGAGGGGCCGGGATGATGGTTCCATGGCCCTGGATTAAAGCCAGTCATACGGTCAGGGGGCATGGGTGTTTCCGGTTGGGACCGAGAGGGGGGCACCCCTTAGAGCGCGCGTATAGAAATTTTGATCCCATGGTACGCGAGGTTGTAGCCTCCCCGTCTCAAGGTTTTTCTTGAACGTTTCCGAGGTTGATTCTTGGCTTCGGAATGTTGAATGGGTGTGTACTGGTTAGACGTGTTTCTTCCAAAACACCGTAGACGGAACTAGTCCCCGTGACTACTGAAATCCGTTGGCTGTGGTTAAAGTACAAACTCTGCAGAGTCAAATCCTTTTGAGTCATCGTATCCATGGTCAAGTATCATGATCAGTGTATCCATATCTATGTCAAGTCCTCGTGGTTTGTTCTTCTTTCCGGTAAGTGAGCATGAGTAGTAGACTTAGCTGAACGTTACTCCTGTGGATGGACTAACCCTGTTGTTTATCTCATGCCTGATTATTCTCTGGATATGATTTAAATTCTTGAGCTAATAAGATGTTAAGTTATGAAGCCCTTTATGTGATGTCGCTCAGACGTCCGACTGTGGCATGTTTGTCTTTTATTCCCAATATAAGCCCTTTATGTGATGTCGCTCAGACGTCCGACTGTGGCATATTGATTATTTACTTTTGATATAAGCCCTTTATGTGATGTCGCTCAGACGTCCGACTGTGGCATGCACTATCTTTTATTTCCTTTTATAAGCCTTTTATGTGATGTCGCTCAGACGTCCGACTGTGGCATACACTATCTTTTATTTCCTTTTATAAGCCCTTTATGTGGTGTCGCCCTGACGCCCGACTGCGGCATTATTATTCTTGCAGTTTCCTCTCGAGGAGTCATTCAGACCCTCGTTTGGCACCCAGTATTTATTTTGGGATTTCGGGAGGACTACCGCCCGACTTCTCTTTTATTTTCCCATGCATTATTATCTCTATGTCTGAACGCACTTGTTAATCTGTTCATATGCTTCATGTTTACATTTGTTATATCTTATGTCCGAACTGTCTTGCGAGTACTTTCATAGTACTCACCTGGCTTGTTGATTTGGCCAGATGTTGACGAAGGCGATCTCTTGGATGAAGAGTTTGATAGTGCGTCCGACGCCTAGAGGAGTCCCAGTCAGTCCTGTGCGATCCCGGATATTGGTCACTTGTATTTTATACGCTTCCGCCACCCGCAATAAGTCTCCTCGAGCCTCACTCCGACGCTCGAAGAGCTGTAGTTTTCAGGAGTCATATCACCCACTTCGCGGTGATATTTCCACCACCGTTGTTATCGTGAGTTAGTAGTCATGCCACCCTATCCGCCGTTATGTTTTACCGGCGTTCATGTAATAAATTGTTGAGCAGTCTCCGCTCAACCTTGTATTATATTCAGTACTCCTGGTATTTTTTTCTTCTGTGACCAAGATATTGTCTACCAGTGAGAACGAATTCTTCTTTACTGGTCCGTAAAAGGGATTGGTCTCTCAATAAATATTTTATTGAAAAACCGGTCGTGACAAGCTTGGTATCAGAGCCAGGCTGACTGTAGGAAGCCACTAGGTGCGATCGCTAATCGGTTATTAGCGTCTTTTGTGCTTTTTCAGCATTTTGCAATTGTAGCTATTTTCTGTTGGTCATCATAAATTTATGACATGACTACTCAGAATTTTTGCCTACTTTTGTAGATGGCTGGCAGCAACTGTGAGACTCGAGTGTTCACGAACGTGCCCGAGGGGTTTGTCAAACTCCTCGTCTCCATCACCAAGCTCGCGATCGGGCCAGCGACTCGTCCGGAGTTCACGCTTTATCAGCACAAGCTCAACGACGACGTGTCGATGCACCAAGCCATGGTGCAACTCAAGGGAGGACGTTCTGCATCTCGCCACTTCCGTTTTGTGGGAAGGGCCATGCCTACAGAAAGGCATGCCATGCAGATGGCTGCCCGTGAGGCAATAGCTTGTCTTCGGGACATCCTTCCTATGATGAAGACTCGTCGCTACCGCTACCTCCCATGCCATGTGCCATATACTTGTCACTATGCATTCGCCTGCCATCGGGGAGAACGAGATGAAGCCATCGACATGGTTGTGGAGTATCTCAAGGCTCTGGAGGAGTCTTTCGACAACCTCGTGGACGATCTTGTGGCTGCCCGCATGGACTTAGTCCGGGGCGGTCCTGCCAGCAGGAAGGAGCTTCTCCTCACAGCACCGCCTCTGACATTCGTCTCGTCTTCAGCCTCTTATGCACCGGCTGTTTTGGCCACTGCTCACCGTCTGCCTACAACTGAGGAGTTCGACAGAGTCATCGCTCCTACTCCAGTCAGAGCTGAACCGCTTGCCGCACCCGCACTACCACCTGTCGCCCCCGCGCCATCACCGCAGCGCAGTGTTACGCGCCAGGAGCCAGCTAGAGAGGAGGTGGAGGTTGAATCTCCTGCACCGCTGAGTCTTGCCCTCGGCAAGGGGAAGGACATCGTCACCCTCTCCGACTGAGAGCGCCGAGTAGCCGCGCGTTTTGTCTGCTTGTATGATGTGTTTTATCTGTACGCTAGTTTGTATTAGTGTGTTCGCTGCTTTCCGGAGGAGTATGCTAGTCTAAATAACATGTCAGGATTGTGTACGCACATCCTGAGTGCTGTATCGTGTGTTTGCTTTTCACGTGTAAGATATATGCTAAACAGTTCTTCTCCGTGCAAAATCGTTTATGTTTTCTTGAAAACCTTGAGGTCTTTTAAATTGTTGCCCTTGCAAAATTTTCCTTGTGCCACACAGTTCTTCTCATGGGTTTTGCATAATAATACCCCAGACTGGAAAAATGTCTCACCCGTGGACTCGCTCCATGCCCAATCAGCCAGAAGAAGTTTATGGGACACAGACTAGCAACAACTTCACTCAGGGACAGTCCAGTCAACAAGACAGCGAAGCAGCCTTGTCTCAAGTATGCCGTCTCTTCGAACAAAGCCAGCAACAGCACCAAGAGATGATGAATCACGTCATCAATATGGGAAACCACCGTGAACCCTATCAACCACATTCCAAGTTATCTGAGTTACAGAAGACTCGCCCTTCAACTTTTGCTCACACTGATAGGCCGCTGGAAGCCGATGACTGGCTTCGTGATATCGAGAGGAAGCTGATTATTGCTCAGTGCTCAGATAATGAGAAGGTGCTTTATGCACCACACTACCTTACTGGAGCAGCTGCAGCATGGTGGGAGAACTTCTTACACATGCATCCCAGTGAACACAACATCACCTGGGAAGAATTCAAGGAAGGCTTTTGTGGGGCACACATCCCCAGGAGCATCATAAAAATCAAGAAGAGAGAATTTGACGATCTCAAGCAAAGAGGCATGTCAGTGACAGAATACAACGGTCAGTTTACCCAGCTATCTCATTACGCCTACGACGAGCACATGACAGAGAACAAGAAGATGGAAAAATTTCTGGACGGCCTGGCACCGGCACTAAAATGCCAACTGGTTGTACACACTTTCCCGGATTTTAAAACTCTGGTTGACAAGGCCATTACCTTGGAGAATGAGCGCCGTAGTTTGGAAGATCTCCGTAAGCGAAAGAGGGACAAGACGACTCTTGCTCGCAACAACCGAAGCAAGACTGAGGTTCCAAGGACAGAAGCAAGGAAATCCACGACTACTGATCTAAGGCCCGTCAGACAGATTCATGCCAGGGACAAGGAGTTCACGTACCGTCCAGGGGTCACCTGCTATGCTTGTGGTGAAGAAGGGCACTATGCTAAACAATGCCCAAAGCCGAGGAACTCGGCCCCCAAGCCAAACAATGGTGGGAATAATCCAGCCCCCAAGCGCAACAATTTCAATCCCAACAACAACCACAGGAAGGGTCACCTAAACCATGTGACCAGGGAAGAAGCGCAGAATGCCCCAGACATCGTGCTCGGTACGTTCCCTGTCAACACAGTACCTGCCACGGTTTTGTTTGATTCTGGAGCTTCCCATTCGTTCGTTTCGAAGAGTTTTGTTTTGCAACATGGTTTTTCCGATACTTCCTTGGAAAAATCTATGATCATCAAGTCCCCCGGAAATAAGCAAATCGCTCAGAGTTACTGCCAAGGAGTAATCATTGAGTTCGAAGGACTACAGTTCCAAGCAAATCTCATCGTGTTGGAAAATAAAGGACTGGATGTCATTTTAGGGATGGACTGGTTAACCACCAACAAAGGATTCATTGACTGTTTCAATCGGACCGTGATTCTCACTCACCATCATGGCAAGACAATAAAGGTTACAGCTCAAGAAAGGCCACGGTCACGGCAACCAAAACTGAACGAAGTAGACATTTCAGAACTGAGAAAAGTTCCAGTGGTATGCGAGTTTCCTGACGTATTTCCTGAAGAACTGCCAGGCATGCCACCAGACCGAGAGATAGAATTCAGCATCGAACTAGCACCTGGCACCGCTCCCATCTATAAGAAACCTTATAGAATGGCACCCTCGGAATTGGTGGAGTTGAAGAAGCAGATAAAGGAATTATTGGACAAAGGATTTATTCGAGCCAGCTCCTCACCATGGGGTTCGCCAGTGTTGTTCGCCAAGAAAAAGGATGGGACACTGAGACTGTGTATAGACTATCGAGCTCTCAATATGGTCACCATCAAAAACAAATATCCGATGCCATGGATAAATGATTTGTTTGACCAGCTCGCACAAGCCAAGGTGTTCTCAAAAATTGATTTGAGATCGGGATATCATCAATTGAAAGTACGGACAGAAGATATCCCTAAAACAGCATTTACCTCCAGATACGGATTATATGAATTCACAGTGATGCCTTTTGGTCTAACAAACGCCCCCGCATATTTCGTCCACCTCATGAACAAAGTGTTCATGAAATTCATGGACAAATTTGTTGTGGTGTTCATCGACGATATTCTGGTATACTCAAGGACACCAGAAGAGCATGCTGAGCATCTCAGAATTGTTTTGGGAGAATTAAGGAAACATCAGTTGTACGCCAAATTTAGCAAGTGTGAGTTTTGGCTAAGGCAGGTTGGTTTCCTAGGCCATATATTGAACCAAGAAGGCGTGGCCGTAGACCCAGAAAAAGTCAAAGCCATACTTGACTGGAAGCCACCCGCCAACGTTACAGATGTGCGGAGTTTCCTGGGAATGGCCGGATATTACAGAAGATTTATTGAAGGATTCTCCACTATGGCAAAACCAATAACACAGTTGCTCAAGAAAGACAAGAAATCTGTATGGACAGAAGCATGCGAGAGAAGCTTCCAAGAACTTAAGAAGAAGCTAACAACCGCACCGGTATTAACCGTGCCAGACATACACAAGAGTTTTGAAGTATATTGTGACGCGTCCCGAAAAGGCCTCGGATGTGTACTAATGCAGGATGGCAAAGTTGTCGCGTATGCCTCCAGGCAGCTGCGAAAACATGAGGAAAATTACCCAACACATGACTTGGAGCTAGCAGCAGTCATACATGCACTCAAGGAGTGGAGGCACTTTCTGTTGGGAAATCGTTGTGAAATATATACGGACCATAAGAGCCTCAAATATATTTTTTTACACAGCCAGAGCTAAATTTACGCCAACGACACTGGTTGGAATTGGTCAAGGACTATGATGTCGGCATTCACTACCATCCAGGGAAAGCAAATGTAGTGGCTGATGCCCTTAGTCGAAACCCCAGCCCGGACAACGACGGTTCGAAAAACTTGAGGCCTGAGTTTCAGCAAGAGTTCGCTAGGCTCAACATGGTGTTAGTCTCTGAGGACACCGTATCAAATCTGGAGATACAACCCACCCTAGTGGAACAAATTAAGAAGGCTCAACAGGGACATCCCAGCATCGAAGGTATAAAGAAGAAAACGAACCTTGGTAAGGCTTCAGAGTTCGTCACAGACAGTGAAGGAATATTATGGTACGGAGACAGACTTTGCGTACCTAACATTGAGGAACTCAAGCAACAAATCCTAACCGAAAGCCACACCGCTCCATACTCGATCCATCCTGGAGGAACCAAAATGTACAAAGACATTCAGGAAAGATTTTGGTGACACGGTATGAAAAGGGATATAGCCGCATTTATTGCTTGTTGCGATTCATGTCAGCGCATCAAGGCCGAGCATCAAAAGCCAGCAGGGCTACTCCAGCCAAACAGGATACCGGAGTGGAAATGGGATGAAATAGGAATGGACTTCATCGTCGGACTACCCCGATCACAACGCGGAAATGACGCCATATGGGTCATCACAAACCGACTAACCAAGGTTGCTCATTTCATTCCCGTGAAGACTACCTACTCCACACAAAGACTGGCCAAACTTTATCTCTCCCGTATAGTTTGTTTGCATGGAGTCCCAAAGACTATAATATCCGACCGAGGCACACAATTTGTCTCCAAATTTTGGGATCACCTGCAACAAGCTCTGGGCACGCAGCTAGCTTTCAGTACAGCGTACCACCCTCAGACTGATGGACAAACGGAACGTGTGAACCAAATCCTAGAGGATATGCTGAGAGCCTGTGTGCTCACCTATGGGTCCAGTTGGGAAGAGAGTTTGCCGTATGCCGAGTTTGCTTACAACAACAGTTACCAAGCCAGCTTGCAAATGGCACCCTTTGAAGCATTGTACGGGCGGAGGTGTCGTACCCCACTGAATTGGTCAGAAATAGGTGACAGCCGTATCTTCGGCCCAGACATGCTTAAAGAGGCCAAGGAGAAAGTTAAGCAGATCAGGGACAGACTCAAGACAGCACAGAGCCGACAAAAGAGCTACTACGATCAAAAACATCGTGAGGTCAGCTTTGAACCCGGTGATTCCGTATACCTACGAGTGTCTCCTATGAGGGGACTGCAACGGTTCAAAATTAAGGGGAAGCTAGCCCCGAGATTTATCGGACCATTTTGTATAGGGGCACGAAGAGGCACAGTGGCCTACAAACTAGACTTACCCAAGGAGCTGTCAGACGTCCATGACGTATTCCACGTCTCACAATTGAGAAAATGTGTGAGTAACCCAGAGAAGCATGTATCTCATGAGGGCATTGATGTACAACCAGATCTCACCTACAGAGAGCGGCCAGTAAAGATACTGGGAGTGTCTGAACGGAGGTCAGAAAACGACCAAATTTTTCAGAGTTCAGTGGAGCAACCACACTGAGGATGAAGCTACATGGGAAAGGGAAGATTTTCTTCAGGCAGAATATCCATATCTATTCGAGGATCAGCTGAAATCTCGAGGACGAGATTTTTCCTAAGGGGGTAGGTGTTGTGACACCCAAAATTTCATTTGGAATTTTCAAAATTTTTACTTGACTTGAGGGAGGTGATTTAAAAATTTTCTTCAAAAGAACCCTCCCTTTCAAAATATTTTTTTATGGCAAGTGTTTTATTTGGATTCACCCAAGACTTGTTTTTGGTCTTGGAGGTTCTTGCTTTTTATTTTGGACTCAAGCCAAAATACTTTTCACTTGGGAAAAATGTCTTTTGAAAATTTCTTTGAAAATACTCTATAGCTTTTGGAATAATCCTTTACCACTTTCAACAAATCTCTCTTGCCATGACCTTAGTGCAAATCCACTCTCATAAACCTTTCCTTATCTTTGGATCATGATTTACTTCAAATCCAGCAAGTTGGACCTCTCCATATTTTTCATTTTCCACTTATTTCTTATCAAAACAATTTCTACCTTATATCTTGATCATTGGAGGTTACAAAGGAACTACTCTTTCTGCTTTGATTTTTGCCCCCAAACCTTTTTCCCTTCCTAGTCCTTTGAACCCTCAACCAAGATCCATGAAGATCCACTGGTCTCCAGTTCAAAATTTTCAAACTATACTTGCTGCAAGTTTGGACCAGATTTGCCAAATTTGATGAAATTCATTCAAATCCTTCTCCAACAATTCTGAGTAAAATCAGGCAGCCTCTGGGTGCATTGAGTGGTCACCTCACCAAGCCCCAGCTCCAGGAAATTTTTTCTTCATACCTAATCATTTCATCGAACACCTTCAGAGCACTGTCAATATCAGGTTCAGTCAAATTCAGTTAACAGTGGCTGAATCACTGTCATTTTCTTCAGTGTCTGTTGATCTCGCCAGTGCCCGGCGTCGCCGTGTTTCCTGTCCCCCCCCTTGTCCTCTGCACCGCACGAGCGCCTGGATGCTTGCGGGCGTCGGCGACGAGCTGGAGGAGGTGCGCCGCCCCGTGACCGACGCCAGCGGCGGCTTTGCGGCCTCCAGAGAGAGGCGCAGCGCAGACGGCGCCACCCAGCGCCGCCCAAGCCACCGGAGAGCGCCGCGTGTCTTCCACTCCCCAGTGCGCGCTGCCACCCTCGTCGTGAACCGCTGGGCGCGGAGCGCGCTCTCTGCCGCCGTCGTGCCCGTGTGGCCACCCCACCATGGACCGGCGCCATTACGCCAAGACCGACCAGGATTAGCGGGGGAACGGCACCAGTACACCTCACTGATGCTGCCTGGCCACCTAAACTCCTTGCCAAGCCGCTGCCTCGCCGTAATTGCTCGCCGGAGCAACCCCGTTCACGGCCACCCCTCGAGTCGCCTATAAATAGAGGCCCCGAGCTCCAGCTAGTACCCACACCACCTCTACACTCCACCAAGACCCTGCCTAGCCACTGGAAGAGCCCCGAGGAAGTCTCCTTCCTCAACTCCGGCCGCCGCGACCCGCCACGGGATCCAGCTCGATTCGCTCCCGTGCGTGCACCTCTGCCTCCCATCTCTTGCCAGTAGCTCTCTAGTGCATCCCTCCTTCTGACCCGCGCTTCAATTCGAAGTTTGCAGCACACCACCGGAGTTCCCCACCATCGCCCGAGCCGCCGTCCGCCGGAGAAAGTGTCGCCGTCGACGTGGTGCTCCCCGACGCCCAAGTCCACCACCCACCGACGTGGAAGGACACGCTGATACTCTTGGTACACTCCGATCTCCCTGACTCGCCGTGGTTCGACGCCGGCGACCACCGCAGCCTTCGGGCGCCGGCGAGGTCTTTCAAACCTGACATGTGGACCCCCCACGTCAGCCTCTCTTTCTTTCCCCGCGAACCCTTTTCTGTTGGCGCCTTCGGGCAGAGTACGTTTTCTCTGTGGGCTTGCGCGTTTCTATTCGAACCGTTTTCTGTTTTCTTAGTTAAACCCCTGGAACTTTTCTGTGTCATTACAGATGAGTCCCTGGATAGAAACCCTTATAACTTTTTAATAGAAAGTGATTTTTGAGTGATTCTTTTTCTGACGGTCTTAAAATTTTGTCTAGTTTTTATGGGATTTATTTGAAAAAAATTTGGAACAACTTTTATGCACGCGTTAGTTTTCACGTTAGTATGCTTTTTCGCTATACCGTAGGTTCCGGAAGAGGTGACGGAGCCGCGAACTTCGCCGAGCTAGACTCCGACTTCTCCGAACCAGGCAAGCATGTTTGAACCTTTGATATGATAGGTGTTTGCATGATTGCGTGAAAGGTTGTGCATGGCATACGAGTATCGGTGAGCACCTCGTTGCATGTGAGGCAACTACCCGTGTGTTCCAAAGTTACGGTGATCTCTGATGAGAGATGGCCTAGTCATGTGGTGACATGAAGGGCAGTAAGGTGGTACTGTTGTAGCATGCCAGCCTTACGTCATCCGTTAAATTCCGACGTTAACATGGACGGAGTCACGTTATCGTTCTTCCCCCTTCCGTGCTACCACATGTTTTCTGCCAGAATGCGGTTTAGTAAGTTGGTAACCTCTTTCCGTGTACACACCAAACAGAGGGGCCGGGATGATGGTTCCATGTCCCTGGATTAAAGCCAGTCATCCGGTCAGGGGGCATGGGTGTTTCCGGTTGGGACCGAGAGGGGGGCACCCCTTAGAGCGCGCGTATAGAAATTTTGATCCCATGCTACGCGAGGTTGTAGCCTCCCCGTCTCAAGGTTTTTCTTGAACGTTGCCGAGGGTGATTCCTGGCTTCGGAATGTTGAATGGGTGTGTACTGGTTAGACGTTTTTCTTCCAAAACACCGTAGACGGAACTAGTCCCCGTGACTACTGAAATCCGTTGGCTGTGGTTAAAGTACAAACTCTGCAGAGTCAAATCCTTTCGAGTCATCATATCCATGGTCAAGTATCGTGATCAGTGTATCCATATCTATGTCAAGTCCTCGTGGTTTTTTCTTCTTTCCGGTAAGTGAGCATGAGTAGTAGACTTAGCTGAACGTTACTCCTGTGGATGGACTAACCCTGTTGTTTATCTCATGCCTGATTATTCTCTGGATATGATTTAAATTCTTGAGCTAATAAGATGCTAAGTTATGAAGCCCTTTATGTGATGTCGCTCAGACGTTCGACTGTCGCATGTTTGTCTTTTATTCCCAATATAAGCCCTTTATGTGATGTCGCTCAGACGTCCGACTGTGGCATATTGATTATTTACTTTTGATATAAGCCCTTTATGTGATGTCGCTCAGACGTCCGACTGTGGCATGCACTATCTTTTATTTCCTTTTATAAGCCCTTTATGTGATGTCACTCAGACGTCCGACTGTGGCATACACTATCTTTTATTTCCTTTTATAAGCCCTTTATGTGGTGTCGCCCTGACGCCCAACTGCGGCATTATTATTCTTGCAGTTTCCTCTCGAGGAGTCATTCAGACCCTCGTTTGGCACCCAATATTTATTTTGGGATTTCGGGAGGACTACCGCCCGACTTCTCTGTTATTTTCCCATGCATTATTATCTCTATGTCTGAACGCACTTGTTAATCTGTTAATATGCTTCATGTTTACATTTGTTATATCTTATGTCCGAACTGTCTTGCGAGTACTTTCATAGTACTCACCTGGCTTGTTGATTTGGCCAGATGTTGACGAAGGCGATCTCTTGGATGAAGAGTTTGATAGTGCGTCCGACGCCTAGAGGAGTCCCAGTCAGTCCTGTGCGATCCCGGATATTGGTCACTTGTATTTTATACGCTTCCGCCACCCGCAATAAGTCTCCTCGAGCCTCACTCCGACGCTCGAAGAGCTGTAGTTTTCAGGAGTCATATCACCCACTTCGCGGTGATATTTCCACCACCGTTGTTATCGTGAGTTAGTAGTCATGCCACCCTATCCGCCGTTATGTTTTACCGGCGTTCATGTAATAAATTGTTGAGCAGTCTCCGCTCAACCTTGTATTATATTCAGTACTCCTGGTATTTTTTTCTTCCGTGACCAAGATATTGTCTACCAGTGAGAAGGAATTCTTCTTTACTGGTCCGTAAAAGGGATTGGTCTCTCAATAAATATTTTATTGAAAAACCGGTCGTGACAATTCGTGGAGAGAGCCATCAGAACATGCCTACACTTCCAACATACATTTTCTGAGAGAGAACCACCTACACATGTGTTGAGGTCAAGATATTTCATTCCAACCACATAAATCTTGATCTCTAGCCTTCCCCAAGTTGCTTTCCACTCAAATCATCTTTCCACCAAATCCTATCCTATGAGAGAGAGTTGAGTGTTGGGGAGACAATCATTTGAAGCACAAGAGCAAGGAGTTCAACATCAACACACCATTTGTTACCTCTTGGAGAGTGGTGTCTCCTAGATTGGCTAGGTGTCACTTGGGAGCCTCCGTCAAGATTGTGGAGTTGAACGAAGGAGTTTGTAAGGGCAAGGAGATCGCCTACTTCGTGAAGATCTACCCGAGTGAGGCAAGTCCTTCGTGGGAGACGGCCATGGTGGGATAGACAAGGTTGCTTCTTCGTGGACCCTTCGTGGGTGGAGCCCTCCGTAGACTCGCGCAACCGTTACTGTCGGGTGGTAGGTGCGACATATGCCAACGGGTGGCTTATCATTGTGGGAGCCAGTAAGACATCGCCAGTGCCTGGAAACAGGATAAGGCGAAGACATGCACGCCGGCGAATCTTACCCAGGTTCGGGGCTCTCCGTGGAGATAACACCCCTAGTCCTGCTCTGCGGGGTCTCCGCATGATCACTAGATCAACACAAGTAGCTACAAGTACTCCTTGAGCTGTTTGGCTAGAGGAGGAAGAAGGGCAAGGCTAGCTCTCCTCTTCCCTCTATGTGGTGTGTAAAACTATCTCAGAGATCAACCCTTTGCATGGGTGCCCTGGGGGTTTATATAGGCCTACCCCCCAGGGATACAATGGTAGTCCGGCTGGGCACGGGTCCCAGCCGTCAGTGTCTGTGTTCGCCGGCTTCTCAGCCGACCATTGGGGCACGCCAACTGGTGGGTCCCGCCGGCTGCTGGTTACTGTAGCCTCGCCCCTGATGACGAGGGCTTTGCTTAGGTAAGCATGGCTACAGTGCCGCCGTCCGGCGGACTCTCACTATAGCCTTACCCCGTCTTGTCTTCTTAATGATGCACATACTTCGAGGGAGGGAGGTAGCCGGCTGTTGGGAGCCGGCTACGCCCCAGGCCGACTAGGGGAGGCCTGGCCGCCTTCGAGCGTCTCTCTGGCTGAAGGGGCCCGCCGCCTGCGGGCCGTACTGGTGCCTGTCATGGGTGGCGTCACGGTCAACATGGCAACAGTGCCGCGCCGGACGGGGGATGGCTGACCCGTACGGCGCACTGTGGCCATGCGTGCTCCGGGATTCGGGGGTGGCAGGCTGTACTGTGGCCACGCCCCGTCTCATCACCGTTATGTGGGTGCAACCCTTGAGGGTGCAGTCTTGGCCGGCTTCCGGGAGTCGGTCTTCTTGCGGCCGGCTTCTGGGAGTCGGTCTTCTTGTGGCCGGCTTCTGGGAGTCGGTCTTCTTATGGCCGGCTTCTGGGAGTCGGCCATCTTATGGTTATCTTCGGGAAGGTTTTTGAGGTCGGGTCGCCTTCCGGTAGTCAGCCTGTGAGATAGCCGGCCAGGGGAAGGCGGCCCTGTGTCTTGGATGCTTGAAGGCCCGATCGGCCTGTTAATTTTTCAAAGAGCCAGGGGGAGTCGGTTAGGCTACCCGTGGCCATTTACTCCGACAGTAGTCCCCGAAGCTGGTTGGGCTTCGAGGCTGAGAAGAGGACGAGAAGCTCGGTCAGCTTCCTATCTTGAAGAGCCAGCAGCTAGGAGCCGGCTTCGGTTGGGTGCGCCGTTTTGGCGAGATTTTGAAGTCTGAAGGCGGGAGTCGGCTGGTGCGCACGCCGGGTTGTGGGCCCGCCGCTCGCGCGCCACGTGGCACCCTCCGGCTGAAAAAAGCCTGCCAGCCCACGCGCGTGAAGGCACGCCGCCGCAGGCCGGGGCCCACCACTCCCACGCCTAGGCCCAGGCGCGGATTCTCTGTGGCCCAAAGCGGGCCGCTCGCCTTCCGCCCGCAATTTCTGCACGTCGTTAGGGCGCAATAATCGCGGGACGTGGGGGAGTGGGCGCAGTTAATCCCACGTTCCCCCCACGCCTCGCCTCCTCGGCTTCGCCGCACAAGGCTATAAGTAGGGGGAGGAGGGGGAGCGGCAGGCGCTCGCACGCTCACCCTCGCTCCGCCATTTTCTTCCTTTCCTTCTCCGCCACAGCAGCCCTTCGCCGCCGCGCCGTCCCTCTAGTCTTCGCACTACCCCGCAGCTTCACCGCCGCGGGGCCGTGGTTTCACCGTCGCCGCGCGCTTTTTGGTCAGCTTCTGGCCGTCATGCAGCACCGCGGAGACTGGGACGGCTCCAACGTCTAGGCGGACCACATCGACTTCCTCCGCAAGACGTGGCGGCTGCCCGGCGAGGACCAGGTGCGGGTCCGTCTTGCGCCGAAGAAGGAGATCTCGTCAGCGCCGGAGGAAGGCGAGCGGGTAATCTTCCGCTCGCACTTCCTGCGCGGCCTCGGCCTGCCCGCGAGTGCCTTCTTCCACTCCTTCCTCGAATTCTACCAGCTCCAGCCGCACCACCTCACTCCAAACATGATGGTGCTGCTGGCTGCCTTCGTCACTCTGTGCGACGGCTTCCTCGGCGTCCTTCCCACCCTCGAGCTCTGGGGGAATTCTTCCAATCCAAGCTCGGCACCCGCATACAGGGCGTGCCGGCTCAGAGCGGCGCCTTCATCGCGGTGCGGAGGCCGGTAGCCGACAACCCCTTCCCTGCCATCACGCTGATCCAATCGGTGAAGCTTTGGCAGAAATCGTACTTCTACGTGAAGAACGTCGCCCCGCAAGGCAACTACGTCAATTTGCCGGCTTACGTAGCCGGCCCGCCAGCTGGGAGGCGGCCCAAGTGGTCCTATCGGGCCAGGACGCTGTCGCCGGCTAGAGCCGCCGCCGTCGCCCGACTCCGGGTAATGATCCAGTCGGAGGGCCTGACTGGGTCCGACCTGCTGGCCGCCTTCGTGGTGCACCGGGTGCTCCCGCTTCAAGGCCGCCCTCATTTGATCTGTCAAATGAGCGGCAACTCGATCCGAGTCGGATGTGCACCAAGGAGATGCCTCATGATGAGGTGGCTCACATGGTGAACTATCTCGCGAACTGCAAGCTCTCCGCAGTGTGGCAGTTTGGCAAAGAGCCGTACTCCCGTGCCAATCCACCGCCTATGGTATGCTTTCTTTATATTCTCTTCTTTAGTTTTGTCACCAAGTTTTTCTTGGCCGACTCTGACCAGTCGGCACGTCTTGGCAGAGCCCTCTCCTTCGACCTGCGGCTGGGTCAGCGGGGCCGGATCACCAATTTCTCCCCGATCGGGCGGAGCATGACTTGGAGGACCCCGACTTGGGGGCGGCCACTATGGACGATAACACCAAGGCAGGAGGCGGCGAAGCAGGCGGCTCCGGGCTTGGAGCCAGCTTCGACGACTGGCCGGAAGACGACGAGGCAGAAATCGTCCCGCACCGCTAGCCGGCGTCCGACCATGGCGCGGGTTCATCCGCCGCGCCGCCTGCTCGAGGCGGCGCGCAGAAGCGCCGGGCCGCGTCGGGCTTGTTCGGCAGTCGGCCGAAGAAGCCCAAGAGTGGGGCGGCGGCGACCAGGCGGGATGAGGCGGCCGCGAAGGCGGCCCGCTTCCGCAAGTTGGTGAAGCAGCCGCAAAAGGTTTTGGCGTAAGTGTCGATTCTCTTGCATATTCCTTCTTCTTTTCTTATTGATTTCTGAATCCTTGTCTTGACTTATCAAACAGGGCTCCGCTCTCTCTTGAGCGGATCGCTACCGCCTCCGTGGTTGGATCGCCGGGAGGATCCGCAAGCACCCGCCGCGTGGACCCCCGTGCCGAGCTTCAAGCGGCAACGGAGCAGAACGCGCGGGAGGCGCGGGAGGAGCGGGAGGCGGAGGAGCTGAGGGCGGCCCCTGCCAAGGCGGCGCAGGAGATGGCGGAGGAGTCGGCGAAGGCACAAGCCGACACGGCGGCCAAGGCTCAGGCGGAGGCCGCAGCCGCAGCGGCAGTGGCGGGGGCCTTGCTTGTCACCCCCCTGCGCGCCGTGGCGCCCGAGATCCCGGAGCCCCCGCCGGAGGAAGCCGGTGGCGACCTGCCGGGGATGGAGAGGGAGGAGGACGACGTCGTCGTCCGGGAGAGGGAAGCGGCACCGCCATCGCCGACTGGGGCGGACTGAGGCAGCCGGCTTGACGCGCCGCCCGTGCGGCCGGCTGGAGGTGAGCCGGCTGCGAGGACGGACCTGGTGGTCCGGTCGCCATCACGCCAGCGCGCGGGGAAGGCGACTTCGGCGTCAGACCCACAGAAGGCCGCGGGCTCTAGCTCGTCGACCCAGGATCTGGAGACAGCCAGCGCCAGCTCGGGGTGGACGCCGGGTGGTGGGACGGCCGTGGTGAACGTGGCGGTGCAAGAAGTCCGGAACCGGCTTCAGTCCCAGGCCGCCGTGCTGAGGCAGTACAATGAAGAGTTCCTCGCGACACGGGCGGCCATTTGGGTGAGTCTTCCCGCTTTTTTGTTTCTTGATCTTCATTTCTTCCGTGGGGGCGCGTCAGCGCACCCACTGGGTGTAGTCCCCGAGTTCCAAGTCGGCTGCTGAGCAGGCGGCTTGGAACTTCTTAGTAGACTTTGATTGCTTATCTTGCTCTTGTTCGTTTCAATGTCCGACTTGCAGGACTACCATAACCTCCGTGCGGGTGCCTTCAACTCCCAGGCTCGGGAGCTGACCCAGAAGACTGCTAATCTAACTGAGAGCCGGAGTAAGTGCTTCATCTTTTATCTCACGTGGGGGCGCGTCAGCGCACCCACTGGGTGTAGTCCCCGAGATTCGGGTCGACTGCTGAGCAGTCGGGTCGGATCTTTCCTGGCGACTTCTTTCTTATTGCTTTGTTTCTTCTTTGCCATATCTGCAAAGGCCAATGCCAACCTGAGGGAGCAGCTGGGTGGGACCCAGACCACCCTTCACGCCAAGGAAGCCGAGTTCGACACCTTGGTTCAGGAGCGTGACCGCTTGGTCAAGAGGCTGGCCGACTAGGAGGAGAGCCACAAGGCGGCCCTGAAGGCGGTGCAGGACAGCGAGGCCGCCCTCCAGGCCAAGTACGAGACCGAGGCGGTGAGCTGGGCTGAGGCAAGGCAGTCGCTGATCAGCGGCTACGACCAGATCGAAGACTTGGTTGACGGTAGGCCTTCTTCTTCTTCGTTTCTTGCTTGCCGCTTGCCATTTGGTCCATTCTCTGACTTTGTGTTTTTTTCTCTTCCTTTCTTTCTTGTGCAGAGTACTTCCCTGGTTACTCTACCGCCGCCAACCAGGTTGTCGAGGCCCACCGCGAGGAACGAAGGCAAGCTGGTGTGGAGATCGCGCCGAATGCTCGTCGGTCATTTGAGGAGCAGCTTCTGGCGATTCAAGCCCGCCTCCAGCCGGCTCACCGCATGCTCCGCCGTCTTCAGCGCGTTGGGGCGCAAGTACTGGCCGCCCTCTGGCCCGACGAGGCGATTCCCCGTACCCCCAGTCGGTCTGCCGACTGGCTGGAGGTAGCGTTTGGCCGCTTTGAGGCCTGGAAGGCTTCTGCAGCTCGATCAAGCGCCAGGTGGGCGCTGGAGTTCGTCAAAGCCTGGTATCCCGAGTTGAGCTTGGACCAACTGGCCACCTGGCGGCAGGAGGCCGACGAGGAGTTGGAGGCGGTGTGGCCGGATATCATCCAGCGCGCCTCAGCAATCGCCGACTACACCGACACCAGCGCCTTTGCTCCCGAGGTGGATGATAACGGCGTTGCTCAGCCGGAGGAGTGGTTCGGGCTGAACCCGGCGGATGGTGAGGACTCGGCGGAGGAGATCGACTCCAGCGACGAGGGCGAAGAGGATGAGGGAGAAGATGGTTAAGACGTCGTGCCAGACGGTGGAGCAGCCGACCAGCCTCAACTTGATTGTGCCTCCAGCAACGAGGCACGTGCGAGCGCGCCGCCTGCAGCCGGTGATGATCAAGTCGAGACTCGCCAGCCGGCCACTCCTCCCGCCGGTACTGCCGTCTCCACCGACCAGCCCGGCTCGCCTGTTGCGCCCTTAGCCTGATCCGCCGCCTTTGCTTTCCTGTTTATTGCTCTTCGAACAATATTTTGTTAAGTTTGCGCAGTTCCACCTACTGGGGGTGTATTCAAATTATGTTGACTGCCGGCCTGTTGAAGGCCTTTTGTGTAAATATAATCATGCATGTGTTTGGCTTCCTATTGTTCTTGCTTTTCATCCTTTGGCTGTTTCCTTTGCCGCCCTCCCTTGGTCATCGCCTTCCCAGCCGGACAGCTGCTCTGCAGTCTGTGGCTGGAGAAGTGCTTGGCCGGTTGGGAGGGCGAGTACTCTAGCTTTCTTGGATTCTAGCAAAGTGAATGGGAAGCCGGCCAGCCGGCTGTTCTGTCAGCCGATAGGCGTGGTGGGAGGCCGGCTTGTGTTATATAGGTTCGTTAGTCCTTAGCCATTTTTCGTGTGGGCATCCTTTCCTGCCTTTGGCTCTTGCCAGTCGGACAGTCGGTTCTTCGAGCTGCGACTTTCAATAAGAGAGGGCTCGGGTGCCGGCACACTACTTGTCTGACTGCAAGTAGAACTTTAATATAACTCAAGGCGGCAAGTCCCCGGGCCGACTGGTCGAACCCGGTGCCGGACAGAAAATCAAATGTAATAGTACATTCATAGGTATGACACTCGTCATTCATAGATAAAAGAGGGTAGTCCCCGAGTGTGCCTCTGGGGGCCCGTTGTCTTGTAGTTAATACAAAAGATAGCGTGGTACATACTGCTTTTAACTGTAAAATCTTCTCAGGAGATTGGCGTTCCATGGTCGTTCCGACTCCTTGCCGGAATCATCCCTCTTGCGTGCCTTCGGCTTCTGTGCGTCGATCAGGTAGTAGGAGTCGTTGCCTAGGGCCTTGCTGATGACGAATGGGCCTTCCCAAGGGGCCGAGAGCTTATGCTGGCCGGCTGTTCGCTGGATCAGCCGGAGCACAAGATCGCCTTCTTGGAAGGATCTTGGCTTGACCTTCAGGTTGTGGTAACGGCGCAAACCCTGCTGGTAGATGGCGGACCGGCTGAGTGCTAACAGCCAGCCCTCTTCCAGCAGGTCGACACCGTCTTCTCGCGCTTCCTTGGCCTCCGCCTCCGTGTACATGGTGACCCGAGGCGAGTCGAACTCGATGTCGGTTGGGATGACAGCCTTGGCACCATATACAAGGAAGAAAGGAGTGAAGCCGATTGACTTGTTTGGGGTAGTACGCAGACTCCAGAGGACAGCCGGCAGCTCATCGAGCCAGCAGCCGGCCGAACACTCCAGTGGTACGACCAGTCGGGGCTTGATGCCGGAGAGGATGAGGCCGTTTGCTCGCTCGACTTGACCGTTTGACTGCGGGTGGGCAACGGACGCTAAGTCCAGTCGGATGCCCTGTGCTGCGCAGAAATGTGCCAGTGCTCCTTTGGCAAAATTCGTGCCCTTGTCGGTGATGATGCTGTGTGGCATACCATACCGGGTGGTGATATCTGCGATGAATGTCATGGCAGTTGGCCCGTTCAGTTTCTTGATTGGCTTCGCTTCAATCCACTTGGTGAATTTGTCCATGGCGACAAGCATTTGTGTCATGCCGCCGCGTGCCGTCTTGAATGGGCCCACCATGTCCAGCCCCCAGACGGCAAAGGGCCAGGTGAGGGGGATGGTCTTGAGTGCAGAAGCCGGCAGGTGTTGCTTGGAGCTGAAGACTTGGCACCCTTTGCAGTATTTGACTAATTCCTTGGCGTCTTCCAAAGTAGTCGGCCAGAAGAAACCATGGCGGAAAGCTTTGGCGACAAGTGATCTTGAGGCCGCGTGGTGGCCGCATTCGCCTTGGTGGATATCCTTGAGGATTGCTATGCCCTTCTCTGGCTCGACGCAGCGCTGGACGACTCCAGTGACGCTACGCTTAACAAGTTCTCTGTTTATTATTCTGTATGCTCCGGCTCGGCGTTGAACTTGTCTTGCCGAGATCTCATCAGTCGGCAGCTCTATGTTTACTAGGAAGTTGAGGATGTGTTGGGCCCATGATGGAGCTGTGATTTCTTCTATTGTCAATACGGCTACCGTGACCCAGGTGGGTGGGTTGGGTTGTGAAGAGTTGGAGTCGGCCACTGCCTGTTGTGTTGTTGCAGTCCCCGGGCCGACTGCTGCAGTCCCCGGGCCGGGTTCTGAAGTCCCCGAGCCGGGTGCGACTACGGCTGTCCCCGGGCCGCCTGTCGAAGTCCCCGAGCCGCCTGCTGGGTTCCCCAAGTCGGATCCGACTGCATCAGGGGCAGGCGGTACGAAGATGGAGTCTGATTCTGGAGACGGCTTGACAGACGGTTTGAGGAGGCGTTGGAGAGAGACGCCGGTTGGTATAGCTTGTCAGGTGGAGCCGATCCGTGCCAGGGCATCTGCTTGCTCGTTGTCGGCTCGTGGTACGTGGAGGAACTCACATCCTTCAAAGTATCCGCTGATTTACTGGACGAGGAACCGATAGCTCGCCATGTTTGCGTCCTTGGCGTCCCAGTCGCCGGATGACTGCTGGACTACCAAATCCTAGTCGCCATAGCACAGGATCCAGCGTATGCCGAGCTCTTTGGCTAGCCGGAGCCTGTGTATGAGCGCCTCGTACTCGGCCACATTGTTGGAGGCGGCAAAATGAATTTGCAGTGTGTATCTGAGTTTGTCACCCTTGGGAGAGGTGAGGACGATGCCGGCTCCCAAGCCGGTGCGCATCTTGGATCCATCGAAGTGCATCCGCCAATGAGTGGAGTCAGGAGCCGGCGGTAGGTACTGGGTCTCGGCCCAGTCGACACGGAAATCGGCCAATGCTTGGGACTTGATGGCGGCTGGTAGAAGATCGTGTAAGGAGCCAGCGCAATGGCCCACTTAGCCACCCGGCCGGATGCATCCCGGCTGCCTATGATCTCGGCAAGCGGGGCAGTGCATACGACCGTGATGGGATGCTCTTGAAAGTAGGGCTTCAGCTTCTTGGCGGCAAAGTACACTCCATAGCACATCTTCTGGTAGTGCGGGTAGTTTTGCTTTGAGGTGGACAGTACTTCGCTCAAATAATATACCGGCCTCTGGACTAACTGAGCCCGGCCTTCTTCTGGGCGTTGGACCACGATAACTGTACTGACCACTCGGCTAGTCGCGGCAATGTAAAGGAGCATGGGCTCTTTCTCAGTCGGCGTTGCCAGGATAGGCGGTGTGGTCAGCATCTTCTTCAACTCGTGGACAGATTGGTCTGCTTGGTCGTTCCACTCGAAGTGGGTGGACTTCTTCATGAGTCGGTACAGGGGGAGAGCCTTCTCCCCTAGCCGGCTGATAAAGCGGTTTAGGGAGGCCAGGCACCCGGTAAACTTCTGAACGTCTCGCAGCTTGGTAGGAATCTCCATTCTCTCTATGGCCTTGATCTTCACTGGGTTGCACTTGATGCCGCGTTCGGAGACCAAAAAGCCTAGAAGCTGGCCGGCTGGTACTCCGAACACGCATTTCTCAGGGTTGAGCTTGATCTGAAACCGGCGCAAGTTGGCAAATGTTTCTCTGAGGTCTTCCAGCAAGGTGCCGCGCTTCTCCGTCTTCACCACAATATCGTCTACATAGACGTGGGCATTTCTGCCGAGTTGCTTGAGGAGGCATTTCTGCATGCAACGCTGAAAAGTGGCACCGGCATTTCTCAAGCCGAATGTCATAGTCAGGTAGCAGAAAGCTCCAAATGGTGTGATGAAGGCGGTCTTCAGGCGGTCGGCTGGATCCAACTTGATCTGGTGGTAGCCTGAGTAAGCATCCAAGAAATGTTGCGGTCTTCAGCTCGCATCCTGCTGTGGAGTCTATCACTTGATTGATTCGTGGTAAGGCAAACGGATCTTTGGGGCAGGCTTTGTTGAGGCTGGTGTAATCTATACACATACGCCATTTATTGTTTTTCTTCAACACCAGGACCGGGTTGGCAAGCCATTCTGGAAAAAACACCTCCATAATGAAGCCGGTTGCCAGGAGCTGGGCTATCTCTTCTCCTACTATCCTTCTCTTCTCCTCCGACAGTCGGCGGAGAGGTTGCTTGACTGGTTTTGCGTCTGCTCGGATGTGTAGCTTGTGCTCAGCGAAATCCTTCGAAACACCCGGCATGTCCTTTGGGGACCATGCAAAGATGTCCCGATTCTCACGGAGGAAGTCGACGAGCTCGCCTTCCTATTTGTTGTCCAGGTTTGTACCAATGACAGCAAACCTCTCCGGGTTCAGAGTTATCTTCTTTGTTTCCTTGGCTGGCTGGAAGGAGCCTTGAGCATCATATTCCTTGGGGTTAGGGGATAGGGCCGGCTGCTTGCCGGCCATGGCCACGACTCGGTCCAGCATCTTCTTCTCTTCAGCAATCACGAGGGACTCGGCCAGCTGGCTGCTGGCTGCAGCACACTCGGAGGATTTCTTGTAGTATCCGGCTATGGTGACGATCCCCTTTGAACTCGGCATCTTCATCTTGAGGTAGGCGTAGTGGGGCACAGCCATGAACTTGGCCAGGGCAGGTCGGCCAAGCAATGCGTGGTAAGGGCTCTCTAGATCGACTACTTCAAACCAGATCGCTTCTCGGCGGAAGTGATCCTTGTCTCCGAAGAGAACATCCATCTTGATCTTGCTGATTGGGGAACAAGACAGGCCGGGTACGATGCCATGGAACACAGTCCGACTTGGCATGAGTTGCTTCGTCTTGAGGTTCAACTTCTCCATGGTGTCGCGGTACAGTATGTTGATGCTGCTTCCACCGTCTATCAGCACACGGGAGAAACGGGCAGCTCGCCTCTCTATCGCGAGGGTGGCGTCCAACACCAATGCATAAGAGCCGGGAGACGGCATCACCTCTGGGTGATCGGCCCGGCTCCAGCTGATAGGCTTCTCAGACCAATGCATAAACTCGGGGTTGTTGGAGGCGACCGCGTTGACTTCTCGGTGCTGTCGGCGCCGACTGCGCTTGTCTTGAATTTGGCTTGTGAAGACGACGTAGGCGGCTTGCTCATCTGGGAACTCATCTTGAATGGCTCCGACTGCTGGTCGAACAGCCGGCTGCTGAGGGGCTGGAGGCGGCGGGCCAGGAGGTGGAGGCGGCAGCAGCCCCTCGCCCTTGGAGATCCGCGTGAGCCAATGGCACTTCCGGGTCGTGTGGTTGGACGGCTTCGCGCCGCTGTGGAACTTGCAGGGGGCATCAAGGGTTTGCTCGTAAGAGAAAGCCGGCTGCCAAGCCAGCCTGCCGCCCTTCTGCTTCTTGGGCGCGGGCCGCTCTTCGGGCTGTTCGTCTTCGACGGTGGCTACTTGCCGACTGGTGGAAGGTGGCATAGGGGCCTTGCGCTTGTTGTCGTTCTGGTAAGGGCATCGGTTGGAGTCACCAGCCGGCGTCTTGGGAGCCGGAGCGAGCACCTTTCCAGAGGCATCCACTCGAAGCTCGGTCTTCATTGAAGAGTCGGCCGTGGCGTACTTGTCTGCTATGATCAGCAGCTCATCGAGGGTAGTCGGCTCGTCGCAGAGGAGTCGGTGCTTGAGGAGGGTGCCCTCTCGGCACCCGGCGGTGAAGTACTCTATGGCCTGAACCTCGTGCACCCCCTCACAGGAGTTGCGGAGCTCGGCCCAACGCGTGAGGTAGTCGCGAGTTGATTCGTTGGGCCCTTGGACGCACAAGGAAACCTGGCGGGGCTTGGGAGGCCGCTTGTATGTGCTGGTGAAGTTGCGGATGAAGACTTCCGTGAAGTCTAGCCAGCTGTTGACTCTATAGGGCTTGAGGTTGTTCAACCAGGTGTGTGCCGTGCCTTGAAGCATGAGCGGGACGTACTTCACAGCAACGCGCCTGTTGCCGTTTGCTATGCTGACTGCGGTGGAGTAGTCGATCAACAAGTCTTCCGTCTTCATGGAGCCGTTGTATTTTGGCGTGTCTCTTGGGAGTGAGAACCCTTTGGGGAAGGGCTCGTCGCGGATGCGGGGGCCAAAGCAAGGCGGGCCGACATCATCTTCTTCTTCTAGCGCCAGGGATCGCGCTAGGCGGTCGATCCGGTGGCGGGCGTCATTCTCGCCGACTCCTTCGCGGTGGCCTAGTCGGCCGCCGAGAGTCGGATGCGTGACAGGTGGCGGGGTGGGATATCTCTCCCCACGAGGCGGGGGAGGAGGCGGATTGCCTTGTCGTTCCACAGCTCGGGGGCGACCTTCTGCATCGTGCTCAATGGTGAGCCAAGTCCGACTGCGGCTAGCAGCCGGCTCCTTGTCTTTTCTTGCGCGGGCGCCGCTTGCAGTCGGCGTCCGGGATGTCGCGCCGTGCTCTCGGCGTGGGGGAGGACTTTCAGCGCCGGCGCCGGCTTCATGCCGCCCTGGGGCCGCGTCGATCAGCTGCTGGATGCGTCTAGTCATGTAGGGGAGCTCGTCGGCCCCTAGCCCGTTCAGCTCGTCTACGGCCGCCTGAGCGGCATGCAGGTTCTTGAGCGGCGTGGCATAGACTGGGCGGTCTGCTCCCAGCATGCTGGCGATGGCCGCGCCGCACTTCTTGACGATGCCGGCCCGGCTCGGCCCGCCAGGAGGCGGCGTAACGAAGGCGGCGCGGTCGACTTCGCGCTGGTGAGCCTCAGTGAGGCGTCTCATGGATGCTATCTTGTGGCCTTCCGCGACGAGGGCAAGGCGGCGTGCCTCCAGTGTTTCGGCGTCGGCGTCGGCCGGGATGGGGACAGACAAGTCGTGCAGCGCCGCTTGTAGGGCGTCGTGGGCGTTCTCGCCTGAGACGGCGCCGTGGCTGATGACCAGCACCTCAGTGACAGCGCTGCTGCCACTGTCGGCTCAAGGGAGAGGGTCGTCGATGATCACCACGTTGGTGGGGAAGGCGTCAAGCGATGCCGTGTCGGAGTCGACCAGCATCGGGTCGGTGGAGCCGACTGACTCCAAGTCCACAGCAAGCTCACTGGAGACGTGAAGCTGGTCGAGGAGGCTGACAAGGCGGCTCTCGGGGCAGTCTATGCCCGCGTCGGACCCAGGCTCGTCGGAGATGCGAGCTTCGCCAAGAAGATCGGTGAGGCAGCTCACCGGGCAGGCGTCGTCGGCGCCTTGCAGCGCGTCGGGGCAAGCGCCATCGGGCATAGCGGGCTGGCTACGCTCGCGGGGGAGGAAAAGGGTTCCCGTCCAGAACAGGTCTCCGGACGACGGTGCACCTGGCCCCATGGTGGGCGCCAAATGTCGGGTGGTAGGTGCGACATATGCCAACGGGTGGCTTATCATTGTGGGAGCCAGTAAGACATCGCCGGTGCCTGGAAACGGGATAAGGCGAAGACATGCACGCCGGCGAATCTTACCCAGGTTCGGGGCTCTCCGTGGAGATAACACCCCTAGTCTTGCTCTGCGGGGTCTCCGCATGATCACTAGATCAACACAAGTAGCTACAAGTGCTCCTTGAGCTGTTTGGCTAGAGGAGGAAGAAGGGCAAGGCTAGCTCTCCTCTTCCCTCTATGTGGTGTGTAAAACTATCTCAGAGATCAACCCTTTGCATGGGTGTCCTTGGGGGTTTATATAGGCCTACCCCCCAGGGATACAATGGTAATCCGGCTGGCCGCGGGTCCCAGCCGTCAGTGTCTGTGTTCGCCGGCTTCTCCGCCAACCGTTGGGGCCCGCCGACTGGTGGGTCCCGCCGGCAGCTGGTTAATGTAGCCTCGCCCCTGATGACGAGGGCTTTGCTGAGGTAAGCATGGCTACAGTGCCACCGTCCGGCGGACTCTCACTGTAGCCTTACCTCGTCTTGTCTTCTTAATGATGCACATACTTCGAGGGAGGGAGGTCGCCGGCTGTTGGGAGCCGGCTACGCCCCAGGCCGACTAGGGGAGGCCTGGCCACCTTCGAGCGTCTCTCTGGCTGAAGGGGCCCGCCACCCGCGGGCCATACTGGCGCCTGTCATGGGTGGCGTCACAGTCAACATGGCAACAGTGCCGCGCCGGACGGGGGATGGCTGACCCGTACGGCGCACTGTGGCCATGCGTGCTCCGGGATTCGGGGGTGGCAGGCTGTACTGTGGCCACGCCCCATCTCATCACCGTTATGTGGGTGCAGCCCTTGAGGGTGCAGTCTTGGCCGGCTTCCGGGAGTCGGTCTTCTTGCGGCCGGCTTCTGGGAGTCGGTCTTCTTATGGCCGGCTTCTGGGAGTCGGCCATCTTATAGTTATGTTCAGGAAGGTTTTTGAGGTCGGGTCGCCTTCCGATAGTCGGCCTATGAGATAGCCGGCCAGGGGAAGGCGGCCCTGTGTCTTGGATGCTTGAAGGCCCGATCGGCCTGATAATTTTTCAAAGAGCCAGGGGGAGTCGGTTAGGCTACCCGTGGCCATTTACTTCGACAGTTACCCTTCGTGGGTTGAAGTCTCCATCAACGTGGATGTACGATAGCACCACCTATCGGAACCACGGATAAAAAATCTCCGTGTCAACATTGCGTTTGCTCCCTCAAACTCCTCCCTTTACCTTCATGTGCAATTGTTTTACATTCCACTGCTATACTCTTAGAATTGCATGTGTAGGTTGATTGCTTGACTTGTGCAAAGTTGCTAAAATCTGCCAAGAACTAAAATTGGGAAAAGGCTAGATTTTTATTTGGTCAAGTAGTCTAATCCCCCCTCTAGACATACTTTCGATCCTACACTATTGATGATAGTTTTCCTAATGAAAAACTAGTTGCAATAAATGTTTCTTATAATACTCCTTGGTATGCTGACTATACTAATTACATTGTTGCTAAATATATACCACCTACCTTTACATACTAACAAAAGATAAAGTTCTTCTATGATTTAAGACATTACTTTGGGATGACCCACATCTTTATAAAGAAGAAGTAGATGGTATTATTAGACATTGTGTACCTGAGCATGAACAGGAACAAATCTTATGGAAATGTCACTCCAAAGCTTATGGAGGGCATCATGCGGGAGATAGTACTGCTCACAAGGTATTGTAGTCTGGTTTTTATTGGCCTACTCTCTTCAAGGATGCTCGTAAGTTTGTTTTATCTTGTGATGAATGTCAAAGAATTGGTAATATCAATAACCATCAAGAAATGCCTATCAATTATTCACTTGTTGTTGAACCATTTGATGTTTGGAGTTTTGATTATATGGGACCTTTTCCTTCCTCTAATGGTATACACATATTTTGGTTGCTGTTGATTATGTTACTATGTGGGTAGAAGCTATTCCAACTAGTTGTGATGATCATAACACTTCCATTGAAATGCTTAAAGAAGTTATTTTCCCAAGTTTGGAGTCCCTAGATATTTAATGAGTGATGGTGGTTCACACTTTATTCATGGTGCTTTCCGTAAAATGCTTGCTAAATATGATGTTAACCATAGAATTGCATCACCCTATCATCCTCAATCTAGTGGTCAAGTTGAACTTAGCAATAGAGAAATAAAAACTAATATTACAAAAAACTGTTAATAGGCCCCAAAAGAATTGGTCTTAGAAATTAGATGATGCACTTTGGGCCTACAGAACGGCATATTAAAATCCTATGGGTATGTCTCTATACAAAATGTTTATGGAAAGCTTGTCATTTGCCTCTTGAGTTAGAACATAAAGCATATTGGGTAATTAAAGAACTTAACTATGATTCCAAACTTGCCGTTGAAAAGAGGTTATTTGATATTAGCTCATTAGATGAATGGAGAACCCAAGCTTATTGAAATGCCAAATTATTTAAAGAAAAAGTTAAAAGATGGCATGACAGAAGAATCCAAAAGCGGGAATTCAAAGTTGGAGAATATGTTCTCTTGTACAACTCTCGTTTTAGATTCTTTGTAGGAAAACTTCTCTCCAAATGGGAAGGACCATATATTATCGAAGAGGTTTATCGTTCTGGAGCTATTAAGATCAATAATGCCGAAGGTACTAATCCAAAGGTAGTCAGTGGGCAAAGAATTAAGCACGATATCTCAGGTACGCCTATTAATGTTGAAATAAATATTATTCAAACCATGACACCGGAGGAACACATAAAATAAACCTTCGGGAACACTCCAGAATCCTAAAAAAGAGTAGGTACGTGATACGGTAAGTAAACAGACTCCGAAAAATCCGCAAAAATATTTTCTATCAATTTTGCAATATTTCAAAAATTAGGAAAATAAGAAACAACCAGGAAGGCAACCGAGGAGGTCACAAGACACCATGGTGCGCCTGCCTTGCCTGGTGCGCCCAGGTGGGTTGTGCCCACCTCGGGAACCTTCCCGACTCCGTTTTCCTCTCGTTTGCTTGTTTCCCAAGATAAAACTAATCTTTATATACCCCCTAAACGTATTGACCTCCTATCATGGAGAAATCTTATGTTCTTGTTTCGAGCTATTTTTCTGGCAGATCTGAAAATATGTCTCTCAAGATTCTGAGGGAGAGTGCCCTGTTTCTTACCAGCCTCTGGACCCAAATGTCTTCAAGGATACGTTTCCCTATGTGTGGTTCACATATGAGGAGGATGAAAGCAAATCTATCCGTCCTCGTTTCTTGCAGGAAAGCAAGGAAGCGATATGCAAGAAGATACTAAAGCTCGAGCTGGGGAATGAGGATCTGAGGTTAAACAATTTTAGCCTCCGACGCAAGCTGGACAAACTCACTACCTCATCACCACCACCATCATCATCTTCCACACGAAAGGAGACGTGAGTACATGGTATGGGTGTTGGGAAACGTAGCATGCAATTTCAAAAAAATTCCTACGCTCACGCAAGATCTATCTAGGAGATGCATAGCAACAAGAGGGGGAGAGTGTGTCCACATACCCTCATAGACCGAAAGCGGAAGCGTTTGACAACGCGGTTGATGTAGTCGAACTTCTTCTCGTTCCGACCGACCAAGCACCGAACGTACGGCACCTCTGAGTTCTGCACACGTTCAGCTCGATGATGTCCCTCAAACTCTTGATCCAGCAAAGTGTCGAGGGAGAGTTCCGTCAGCACAACGGCGTGGTGACGGTGATGGTGAAGTGATCCGCGTAGGGCTTCGCCTAAGCACTACGAAGATATTAACGGAGGCGTAAACTGTGGAGGGGGGCGCCGCACACGGCTAGGAATCAATGTTGTATGTTCTAGCGGTGCCCCCCACATATATATAGGTGGGAGAGGGAGAGGGGCAGCAAGGGGCACCCTAAGTAGGAGTAATCCTACTTGGGCGCCTCCCACAAGTCGGCCTCCCCCCTTCCGTAAGTGTCGGAGGGGGAAGGAAAGAGAGGGGGGAGAGAAGGAAAGGGGGAGGCCGAATCCTCCCCTTTCCTTCTCCCTTTCCCTCCTTCCTTCTCCTCCTATTTCGGCCTATATGGGGGCGCACCAGCCCACCAGGGGCTGGTCTGTCCCTCTCTTGGCCCATATCTTTGCCGGGGTGCCCGGAACCCCTTTCCGGTGACCCGATATGTACCCGGTACCCCCGGAACACTTTCGGTGTCCAAATACTATCGTCCTATATATCAATCTTTACCTCTCGACCATTTTGAGACTCCTCGTCATGTCCGTGATCTCATCTGTGACTCCGAACAACATTCGGTCACCAAATCACATGTCGGTGTACAAAACTAGGGGCACACCTTTGTACCCCTTTACTTGTGCACGGGCAGTCGTAGCCACGTGCCACGGCCACACTAAACAGGGCAGAGGAGGGAAGCCGGAGAGAAGCCGAAGCACAAGATGGCCAAGGCAATGCCAAGACCAAAGATACCAAGGAGCGAGAGGGCGAGGTGGACTCCCCCGGCAAGATCCTTGCCGGGGCAGGCCTCCGCGGCCCCGGCAAGAGCCTTGCCGGGGCAACTTGCCCAAACACCAACAGAGCGAGCCGCCCTTGAGCCCACGGGTTCCAACCCAACCAACTACAATTGGACCAGGGCTCGGGAGACACCTCTGTGGTGGCATGCAGATCTTTGTCAAGACCATAGAGATATGAGATCAGATGAGGACCAGAAGACGGCGACCCTCGGAGAGATCCTTGCCGAGGAGATCCACATGACCGCTGGCAAGCGCCTTGCCGGGGACGACTGCAACGCCACGGCAAGACCCTTGCCGGGCCCCCGGCAAGACCCTTGCCGGGCCCCCGGCAAGGCCCTTGCCGAGGGCGCCAGCGGGGCCACAGCCAGGCCCGCGTCGACCAATGCTCCACCGCCGTCCCCAAGCAGCTGCTAGCTCAACCAGCTGGGCAGGCACCTGCGTGGCGACGGGCGGCCTCTACGCCAACTCAGCAAGCACCTGCATGGTGGCATGCAGATCTTCATGAAGATCCTACCACCGCGCCACCTCAGCTGTCTGCCTGCCTACATGGCGCTGCATGCACCGCTGGCCTAGGCGCGTGTCGAAGCAGGGCGAGGCGGCAGCGGATGGGACGGGCCTCGTTCCCGCCCCCAATAAAGCTAAGGGACACCTAATCTGCGCATTAAATGCGTCTTGTCCTGTAATATGGGCGATAAGCTCGCAGCACTGTAGGCCTTTCCACCTCCTGTGTGCCACTGTGGCAGCCCCTTCCGACTATAAAAGGAGGCCCTTGGCATACTGGAGAGGGATTCGGCTCTTTGGAACTACACAGCCACCATAGCTAGTTCGAGAGCTAAAGAACTCTCTCAAATACACACCAAAGCAGGACTAGGGTATTACGCATCCTCGCGGCCCGAACCTGGGTAAATGATCCTTGTGTTGACTATTATTCCTGCTCTTCTCACAACCCTGCGCCCCGGCAACCGTAGTAGGGATTCTTGTGATCCCATAGGTGTCATTTCCCACCGACATCACATAACTCATATAATACAAAATCGTCATCAAACGTTAAGCGTGCGGACCCTACGGGTTCGAGAACTATGTAGACATGAGCGAGACACCTCTCCAGTCGATAACCAACAACGGAACCTGGATGCTCATATTGGTTCCTACATATTCTTCGAATATCTTTATCGTTCGTACCGCAATGACAACATACGTAATTCCCGTTGTCATCGATATGTTACTTGCCAGAGATTCGGTCGTCGGTATCTTCATACCTAGTTCAATCTCATTACCGGCAAGTCTCTTTACTTGTTCCGTAATACATAATCCCGCAACTAACTCATTAGTCATAGTGCTTGCAAGGCTTATTATGATGTGCATTACCGAGAGGGTCCACAGATACCTCTCCGATACTCGGAGTGACAAATCCTAATCTCGATATATGCCAACCCAACAAACACCTTTGGAGATACCTGTAGCGCATCTTTATAATCATCTAGTTACGTTGTGACGTTTGATAGCACACAAGGTATTCCTCCGGTATCCGGGAGTTGCATAATCTCATAGTCAAAGGAGTATGTATATGTCATGAAGAAAGGAATAGCAATAAAACTTAACGATCATTATGCTAAGCTAACGGATGGGTCTTGTCCAACACAACATTCTCCTAATGATGTGATCCCGTTCATCAAATGACAACACATGTCTATGGTTAGGAAACTTAACCATCTTTGATTAACGAGCTAGTCTAGTAGAGGCTTACTAGGGACACTGTGTTTTGTCTATGTATCCACACATCTATCAAGTTTCCGGCTAATACAATTCTAGCATGAATAATAAACATTTATCATGGTATAAGGAAATATAAAATAACAACTTTATTATTGCCTCTAGGGCATATTTCCTTCACTTTCCCACTTGCACTACAGTCAATAATCTAGTTCACATCACCATGTGATTTAACACCAATAGTTCACATCTTTATGTGATTAACACACATAGTTCACATCGCCATGTGACCAACACCCAAAGGGTTTACTAGAGTCAATAACCTAGTTCACATCGCTATGTGATTAACACCCAAAGAGTACTAAGGTGTGATCATGTTTTGCTTGTGAGAGAAGTTTAGTCAACGGGTCTGCCGCATTCAGATCCGTATATATTTTGAAAATTTCTATGTCTACAATGCTCTGCATGGAGCTACTCTAGCTAATTGCTCCCACGTTCAATACGTATCTAGATTGAGACTCAGAGTCATCTGGATCCGTGTTTAAAGCTTGCATCAACGTAACCCTTTACGATAAACTCTTGATCACCTCCATAACCGAGAAACATTTCCTTACTAAGGATAATTTTGACTGTTGTCTAGTGATCTACTCCTGGATCACTATTGTACTCCCTTGCCAAAACTCATGGCAAGGTACACAACAGGTTTGGTACACAACATGGCATACTTTGTAGAACCTATGGCTGAGGCATAGGGAATGACTTTCATTCTCTCTTTATCTTCTGCCGTGGTCGGGTTTTGAGTCTTCCTCAACTTCAGACTTTACAATACAGGCTAGAACTCCTTCTTTAACTGATCCATTTTGAACTCCTTCAAAATCTTGTGAAGGTGTGTGCTTTGTGAAAGTCCTATTAAGCGTCTTGATCTATCTCTATAGATATTGATGCCCAATACATAAGTAGCTTTACCGAGGTCTTTTATTAAAAAAATCTTATTCAAGTATCCTTTTATGCTATCCAGAAATTCTATATCATTTCCAATCAACAATATGTCATCCACATATAATATCAGAAATGCTACAGAGCTCCCACTCACTTTCTTGTAAATACATGCTTCACCGAAAGTCTGTATAAAACCATATGCTTTGATCAACTCATCAAAGCGTATATTGCAACTCCGAGATGCTTGCACCAGTCCATAGATGGATCGCTGGAGCTTGCACACTTTGTTAGCACCTTTAGGATTGACAAAACCTTCTGGTTGCATCATATACAACTCTTCTTTAAAAAATCCATTAAGGAGTGCAGTTTTTGACATCCATTTGCCAGATTTCATAAAATGCAGCAATTGCTAACATGATTCGCACAGACTTAAGCATCACTACGAGTGAGAAAATCTCATCGTAATCAACACCTTGAACTTGTCAAAAACCCTTTTTGACAAGTCGAGCTTTGTAGATAGTAACACTACCATCAGCGTCCGTCTTCCTCTTGAAGATCCATTTATTTTCTATGGCTTGCCGATCAATCGGGCAAATCCACCAAAGTCCACACTTTGTTCTCATACATGGATCCTATCTCAGATTTCATGGCCTCAAGCCATCTGTCGGAATCTGGGCTCATCATAGCTTCTTCATAGTTTGTAGGTTCGTCATGATCTAGTAACATGACTTCCAGGACAGGATTGTCGTACCACTCTGGTGCGGATCATGCTCTGGTTGACCTACGAGGTTTAGTAGTAACTTGATCTGAAGTTTGATGATCATTATCATTAGCTTCCTCTCTAGTTGGTGTAGGCATCACAGGAACAATTTTTTGCGATGAGCTACCTTCCAATTCGAGAGAAGGTACGGTTAGCTCATCAAGTTCTTCTTTCCTCCCACTCACTTCTTTCGAGAGAAACTCCTTCTCTATAAATGTTTCATTCTTGGCAACAAAGTTTTTGCCTTCGGATCTGTGGTAGAAGGTGTACCCAATTGTTTCCTTAGGGTATCCTATGAAGACGCACTTCTCCAATTTGGGTACGAGTTTATCACGCTGAAGCCTTTGACATAAGTGTCGCAACCCCAAACTTTAAGAAACGACAGCTTAGGTTTCTTGCAAAACCATAGTTCATATGGTGTCGTCTCAAAGGATTTATACGGTGCCCTATTTAACGTGAATGCGGCTGTCTCTAATGCATAACCCCAAAACGATAGTGGTAAATCGGTAAGAGACATCATAGATCGCACCTTATCTAATAAAGTACGGTTACGACGTTCAGACACACCATTACGTTGTGGTGTTCCAGGTGGCGTGAGTTATGAAACTATTCCACATTGTTTTAAAAGAAGGCCAAACTCGTAACTCAAATATTCGCCTCCGCGATCAGATCGTAGAAACTTTATTTTCTTGTTACGATGATTCTCCACTTCACTCTAAAATTCCTTGAACTTTTCAAATGTTTCAGACTTGTGTTTCATTAAGTAGATATACCTATATCTGCTCAAATCATCTGTGAAGGTCAGAAAATAACGATACCCGCAGCGTGCCTCAACACTCATCGAACCGCATACATCGGTATGTATTATTTCCGATAAGTCATTTGCTCGCTCCATTGTTCTGGAGAACGGAGTTTTACTCATCTTGCACATGAGGCATGGTTCGCAAGTATCAAATGAATATAATCAAGTTATTCCAAAAATCCATCCGTATGGAGTTTCTTCACGCGCTTTACAACAATACGACCTAAACGGCAGTGCCACAAATATGTTGCACTATCATTGTCAACTTTGCATCTTTTGGCATCAATATTATGAATATGTGTATCACTACGATCGAGATTCAATAAACCATTTACATTGGGTGTACGACCATAGAAGGTTTTATTCATGTAAACAGAACAACAATTATTCTCTGACTTAAATGAATAACCGTATCGCAATAAACATGATCCAATCATATTCATGCTCAACGTAAACACAAAATAACATTTATTTAGGTCCAACACTAATCCCGAAGGTAGAGGGAGTGTGTGATGGTGATCTTATCAACCTTGGAATCACTTCCAACACACATCGTCACCTCGCCCTTAACTAGTCTCTGTTCATTTTGCAACTCCCATTTCGAGTTATTAATCTTAGCAACTGAACCGGTATCAAATACCCAGGGGCTACTATGAACACTAGTAAAGTACACATCAATAACATGTATATCAAATATACCTTTGTTCACTTTGCCATCCTTCCTATCCGCCAAGTATTTGGGGCAATTCCGCTTCCAGTGACCAGTCCCTTTGTAGTAGAATCACTCAGTTTCAGGCTTGGGTCCAGTTTTGGGCTTCTTCCCGGGAGTGGTAACTTGCTTGCCATTATTTTTGAAGTTCCTTTTCTTTCCCTTGCCCTTTTCTTGAAACTAGTGGTCTTGTTAATCATCAACACTTGATGTTCTTTCTTGATTTCTACCTTCGCCGATTTCAGCATCGCGAAGAGCCCGGGAATCATTTTCCTCATCCCTTGCATATTATGGTTCATCACGAAGTTCTAGTAGCTTGGTGATAGAGACTAGAGAACTCTGTCAATCACTATCTTATCTGGAAGATTAACTCCCACTTAATTCAAGAGATTGTAGTACTCAGACATTCTGAGCATATGCTCACTAGCTGAGCTATTCTCCTGCATCTTGTAAGCAAAGTACTTGTCAGAGGTCTCATACCTCTCGACACGGGCATGAGTCTGAAATACCAATTTCAGCTCTTGGAACATCTCATATGTTCCATGGCATTCAAAACATTTTTGAAGTCCTGGTTCTAAGCCGTAAAGCATGGCGCACTAAACTATTAAGTAGTCATCATATCGAGCTTTCCCAAACGTTCATAACGTTTGCATTTGCTCCTGCAATAGGTCTGTCACCTAGCGGTGCATTAAGGACATAATTCTTCTATGCAGCAATGAGGATAATCCTCAGATCATGGACCCAGTCCACATCATTGCTACTATCATCTTTCAACTTAGTTTTCTCTAGGAACATATCAAAAAAACTTAGGGGAGTTGCAACGTGAGCTATTGATCTACAACATAATTTGCAAATACTATCAGGACTAAGTTCCTGATAAATTAAAGTTCAATTAATCAAATTACTTAAGAACTCCCACTTAAACTGACATCCCTCAAGTCATCTAAGTGTAACATGATCCAAATTAACTAAACCATGTCCGATCATCACGTGAGATGGAGTAGTCATCAATGGTGAACATCTCTATGTTTATCATATCTACAATATGATTCACGTTCGACCTTTCGGTCTCCAGTGTTCCGAGGCCATGTCTGTACATGCTAGGCTCGTCAAGTTTAACCCGAGTATTCCGCATGTGCAAAACTATCTTGCACCCCTTGTATGTGAACGTAGAGCCTATCACACCCGGTCATCACGTGGTGTCTCAGCGCGAAGAATAGCAATGGGGCATATTCATGGAGAACACTTATACGTCGAAATTTTAGTTAAGGGATCCTCTTATAATGCTACCATCAAACTAAGCAAAATTAGATGCATAAAAGACAAACATCACAAGCAATCAAAATATGTGACATGGTATGGCCATCATCATCTTGTGCTTTTGATCTCCATCTCCAAAGCATCGTCATGATCTCCATCGTCACCGGCTCGACACCTTGATTCTATCGTTGCGTCGTGCTCGTCTCGCCAACTATTGCCTCTACAACTATCGCTAACGCATAGTGATAGAGTAAAGCAATTACATGGCGTTTCCATTTTTTAAAGAGACAACCATAAGGCTCCTGCCGGTTGCCGATAACTTTTACAAAACATGATCATCTCATACAATAACATATATCACATCATGTCTTGACCATATCACATCACAACATGCCCTGCAGAAACAAGTTAGACGTCCTCTACTTTGTTGTTGCAAGTTTTATGTGGCTGCTACGGGCTTCTAGCAAGAACCGTTCTTACCTACGCATAAAAACCACAATGGTGTTTCGTCAAGTTTGATGTTTTAACCTTCAACAAGGACCGGCCGCAGTCAAATTCGATTCAACTAAAGTAGGAGAAACAGACACCCGCCAGCCACCTTTATGCAAAATTGGTTTCATGTCTGCCGGTAGAACCGGTCTCATGAACGTGGTCATGTAAGGTTGGTCCAGGCCGCTTCATACAATAATAACGCCGAATCAAAATAAGACATTGGTGGTAAGCAGTATGACTATCACCGCCCACAAATCTTTGTGTTCTACTCGTCCATATCATCTACGCATAGACCTGGCTCTGATACCACTACTGGGAAACGTAGCATGCAATTTCAAAAAAATTCCTACGCTCACGCAAGATCTATCTAGGAGATGCATAGCAACGAGAGGGGGAGAGTGTGTCCATGTACCCTCGTAGACTGAAAGCGGATGCGTTTGACAACGCGGTTGATGTAGTCGAACTTCTTCTCGTTCCGACCGATCAAGCACCAAACGTACGACACCTCTGAGTTCTGCACACGTTCAGTTCGATGACGTCCCTCAAACTCTTGATCTAGCAAAGTTTCGAGGGGGAGTTCCGTCAGCACGATGGTGTGGTGACGGTGATGGTGAAGTGATCCTTGCAGGGCTTCGCCTAAGCACTACGTGAATATGACCGGAGGCGTAAACTGTGGAGGGGGGCGCCGCACATGGCTAGGAATCAATGTTGTATGTTCTAGCGGTGCCCCTCCCCCCACATATATATAGGTGGGAAAGGGAGAGGGGCAGCAAGGGGCACCCCAGGCAGGAGTAATCCTACTTGGGCGCCTCCCACAAGTCGGCCTTCCCCCTTCCATAAGTGTCGGAAGGGGAAGGAAAGAGAGGAGGGGAGAGAAGGAAAGGGGGAGGCCGAATCCTCCCCTTTCCTTCTCCCTTCCCCTCCTTCCTTCTCCTCCTATTTCGGCCTATATGGGGGTGCACCAGCCCACCAGGGGCTGGTATGTCCCTCTCTTGGCCCATAAGGCCCATATCTTTCCCGAGGGTGCCCGGAACCCCTTTCCGGTGACCCGATACGTACCTAGTACCCCCAGACCACTTCCGGTGTCCGAATACTATCATCCTATATATCAATCTTTACCTCTCGACCATTTCGAGACTCCTCGTCATGTCTGTGATCTCATCTGGGACTCCGTACAACATTAGGTCACCAAATCACATAACTCATATAATACAAAATCATCATCGAACGTTAAGTGTGCGGACCCTACGGGTTCGAGAACTATGTAGACATGACCGAGACACCTCTCTGGTCAATAACCAACAGCGAAACCTGGATGCTCATATTGGTTCATACATATTCTACAAAGATATTTATCGGTCGTACCGCAATGACAACATACGTAATTCCCTTTGTCATCGGTATGTTACTTGCCCGAGATTCGATCGTCGGTATCTTCATACCTAGTTCAATCTCGTTACTGGCAAGTCTCTTTACTCATTCCGTAATACATCATCCCGCAACTAACTCAATAGTCACATTGCTTGCAAGCCTTATTATGATGTGCATTACCGAGAGGGCCCATAGATACCTCTCTGATACTCGGAGTGACAAATCCTAATCTCAATCTATGCCGACCCAACAAACAGCTTCGGAGATACCTGTGGAGCATCTTTATAATCATCCAGTTACGTTGTGACGTTTGATAGCATACATGGTATTTCCTCCGGTATCCGGGAGTTGCATAATCTCATAGTCAAAGGAATATGTATATGTCATGAAGAAAGCAATTGCAATAAAACTTAACGATCATTATGCTAAGCTAACAGATGGGTCTTGTCCATCACATCATTCTCCTAATGATGTGATCCCGTTCATCAAATGACAACACATGTCTATGGTTAGGAAACTTAACCATCTTTGATTAACGAGCTAGTCTAGTAGAGGCTTAATTACTAGGGACACTGTGTTTTGTCTATGTATCCACACATGTATCAAGTTTCCGGTTAATACAATTCTAGCATGAATAATAAACATTTATCATGATATAAGGAAATATAAAATAACAACTTTATTATTGCCTGATGTCTACTATGCATCTTTATTCTTGTAGACTCGTGTTGGGCCTCCAAGCGCAGAGTTTTGTAGGACAGTAGGAATTTTCCATCAAGTGGATGACCTAAGGTTTATACATCCATGGGAGGCGTAGGATGAAGATGGTCTCTCTCAAACAACCCTGCAACAAAATAACAAAGAGTCTCTTGTGTCCCCAACACAGCAAATACAATGGAAAATTATATAGGTGCACTAGTTCGGCGAAGAGATGGTGATATAAGTGTAGTAACGATAGTAGATATTGATTTTTATAATAAGAACAATAAAAAACAGCATGGTAGCAATTGATAAAATGGAGCAAAAACAGTATTGCAATGCTTGAAAATGAGGCCTAGGGGCCGTACTTTTGCTAGTGCAATCTCTCAACAATGCTAATATAATTGGATCATATAACCATCCCTCAACGTGCAACGAAGAATCACTCCAAAGTTCCTATCTAGCGGAGAACATAAGAATAAATTGTTTGTAGGGTACGAAACTGTCGGTGTACAAAAGTAGGGGCCTTTCTGTACCCCTTTACTTGTGCACGGGCAGTCGTAGCCGCACCTGCGGCCGGGTTTGGCGGGGCAGAGGAAGGGAAGGTACAAGGCTGCCGAGGCAGCACTCAAGCCAGAAGCATGAAGAGCAAAGGGGCAAGGTGGATTCCCCCCCGGCAAGACCCTTGCCGGGGTAGCCTAGACAGCCCCGGCAATAGCATTGCCGGGGCAACTTGCCCAACACCAGCAAGGCCACCACCCTTGAGCCTGAGAGTCCTGACACCATCGACAAACATCAAGACCAAGGCTCAGGGGCGCCTGCGTGGTGGCATGCAGATCTTTGTGAAGACCAAAGGCCTACAAATCTAGATGGGAACCAGAAGACGAAGACCCCCAGCAAGATCCCTGCCGGGGACAGACCTTGCCGGGACGGCCACGAGACCCCCGGCAAGATCCTTTCCGGGGACGCCCACAAGACCCCGGGAAGACCCTTGGATACCCCGGCGAGACCCTTGTCGGGGGCATCTGCGGGGACACAACCTGGCCCGCACCTACCAAGGTTTCGCTGTCCCACGACCATTCCGACGCGGCAACCAGCCTGCCAAACTAGGCACACACCTACGTGGCAGCAAGCAACCTCTAGGCCAACCAGTCAAGCACCTGCATGGTGGCATGCAGATTTTCGTGAAGACCCTGCCACCGCACCAGCGCAGCAGCCAGCCAGCCAGCGTGGCGCTGCATGCCTCGTCAGCTTGGACGCGTGTCGAAGCAAGGCTAGGCGGGTGACGGACGGGACGAGCTTCGTTGCCGTCCCCGATAAAGCAAGAGGACACGCAGGTGGCACATTAAATGCGTTTGTCCCACAATGTCAGGGATAGACTTATACACTGTAGATGCTTTCCACCTCCTGTGTGCCACTCTGGCGACCCCTTTGACATATAAAAGGTGGCCCGAGGCGTACTAAGGAAGGATTCAGACTTTTTGGACTGAGCATGCACCGCAGCTACTTCAAGAGCTCAAGAACACCAAATATACACCAAAGCAAGACTAGGGTATTACGCATCGTTTGTGGCCCGAACCTGGGTAAAAATCCCCTCGCACTGATCTTTTAGACCTGCTCTTTGCGCAGCTCCATGCCCCACCAACCGTAGTAGGGATTGCCGGTGATCCCATAGGTGTCGTTTTCCTTGACATCTTTGGCGCGCCAGGTAGGGGGTGCAAGCTGTGAAAATCTGGTCTAGAAGTTAGCGCATCGACTTCATCATCGGCATGGCCCCCAAGAAGAAGGGGATCACAACGATCGGGTTGCCCGGAGCCGGCCCGTCCGCACCAGCGTGGGCGGGCGACGGGGTGGCCAAGGATGGTGCCGGAGGCGCGGCCCGCGAGCATCCACGAAACTCTGGCAATCGGAGCCAGGCGAGCGGCGTCGTTCGGGTCCAAGACGATGAGCCACACGCCGCTGGGTCCGGGGATGGGGCCGTGCTGCCCACGGGCGGCGCGGCAACCTCTAGGACGCCCCAACCGGCGTCCGCGCCGCGGCCTTCCCAAGCTGCATGCGACGAGCAACGCTGTGACGTCGGTGCCTCCGGGCACCGTCGCGGGAAGAGCCCTTTGTGTCACTCTTAGGATGCACCGGGCCGGCGTGCGCACCTGGACGCTGGCGGAAGCGGCACGCGACCGCGAGACCATGATAGAGCTCCTTCTAACGTGGTTAGAAGTCGGAGCGCGTCACGGTCCATGAAGCTTTCCCCGCCACCCACACCAGCAGAAGCATTGGCGCGCGTGCAACTGCTCCTTGACTTTCCTCCTGCCGCGGAGAAGCTCGACGAGTGGAGAGCCACCATTCGGAGCCTCATCAGCATTGCCAATAAACATGAACCACGACCAGCGGGGCCCTTGTGTCGGCGCTCCGTCGAGCCAACGCACGCCAGTGGTGGGAGGACCGTGGCTGCTGCAACCACGGTGCACTCTCCTCCCCCACGACAGCAACAGCAGCTGCCGGCTCGTCGGGCCGACACCTGTGACAACATTTCCACAGCATCATCCGACCCGCGAGCCCTCTGCGACCAACGTCAAATTCTTCGAGAGTGAGCTCAGGAGGACGCTCGGACCACCATCGAGTAGCGGTGGGAAGCGCGCCATCAGCCAGACCGACGTGCAGGGCCCACTATGGACCGCCCAGCGCCGGGGGGCTCCGGCGACCTATGTTACGAGGTGGGTTGTCCAGCCTTTACCCGTGAGCTGCAGCAGTTCTAGTGGCCCACCCACCGCACGTTCAAGCCTGAGGTCGGAGAGAAGTACAACGGCAAGACTCATCCGTCGGGGTTCCTCAGCATCTACACTATCACGATGCAAGCTGCTGATACGTCTCCGTCGTATCTATAATTTTTGATTGTTCCATGCCAATATTATGCAACTTTCATATACTTTTGGCAACTTTTTATACTATTTTTGGGACTAACACATTGATCCAATGCCCAGTGCCAGTTCCTGTTTGTTGCATGTTTTATGTTTCACGGAAACCCCATATCAAACGGAGTCCAAACGGGATAAAAACGGACGGAGAATATTTTTGGAATATTTGGGAAATACGGGAGGAAGAATCAACGTGAGACGGTGCCCGAGGTGGCCACGAGGCAAGGGGCGCGCCTGCCCCCCTAGGCGTGCCCCTGACCCTCGTGAGCCCCTCGTAAGGCAGTTGCTGCTCTTCTTCAGCCGCAAGAAAGCTAATATTCAGAGAAAAATCTGGGCGAAGGTTTCAATCCAATCGGAGTTACGGATCTCCGGATATATAAGAAACGGTGAAAGGGCAGAAACAGAGAGAGACAGAGAGACAGATCCAATCTCGGAGGGGCTCTTGCCCCTCCCATGCCATGGAGACCAAGGACCAGAGGGGAAACCGTTCTCCCATCTAGGGAGAAGGTTAAGGAAGAAGAAGAAGGCGGGGGCTCTCTCCCCCTCGCTTTCGGTGGCGCCGGAGTGCCACCGGGGGCCATCATCATCACCGCAATCTTCACCAACAACTTGACCGCCATCATCACCAACTCTTCCCCCCTGCTATGTAGCGGTGTAACCTCTCTTTTACCCGCTGTAATCTCTACTTAAACATGGTGCTCAACGCTATATATTATTTCCCAATGATGTATGGCTATCCTATGATGTTTGAGTAGATCCATTTTGTCCTATGGGTTAATTGATGATCGTGATTGGTTTGAGTTGCATGTTTTATTATTGGTGCTGTCCTATGGTGCTCTCCGTGTCGCGCAAGCGTGAGGGATCCCCGCTGTAGGGTTTGCAATATGTTCATGATTTGCTTATGGTGGGTGGCATGAGTGACAGAAGCATATACCCGAGTAAGTAGGTTGTTTGCATATGGGAATAAAGAGGATTTGATACTTTAATGCTATGGTTGGGTTTTACCTTAATGATCTTTAGTAGTTGCGGATGCTTGCTAGAGTTCCAATCATAAGTGCATATGATCCAAGTAGAGAAAGTATGTTAGCTTATGCCTCTCCCTCATATAAAATTGCAATAGTGATTACCGGTCTAGTTATCGATTGCCTAGGGACAAATAACTTTCTCGTGACAAAAAGCTCTCTACTAAAACTAATCTATTGTGTCTTTATCTAAACAGCCCCTACTTTTTATTTACGCGCTCGTTATTATCTTGCAAACCTATCCAAAAACACCTACAAAGTACTTCAAGTTTCATACTTCTTCTAGGTAAAGCGAATATTAAGCGTGCGTAGAGTTGTATCGGTGGTCGATAGAACTTGAGGGAATATTTGTTCTACCTTTAGCTCCTCATTGGGTTCGACACTCTTACTTATCGAAAGAGGCTACAATTGATCCCCTATACTTGTGGGTTATCAAGACCTTTTTCTGGCGCCGTTGCCGGGGAGTCATAGCGTGGGGTGAATATTCTCGTGTGTGCTTGTTTGCTTTATCACTAAGTAATTTTTATTTGCTGTTCTTAGTTGTTCTTTATCTTTAGTTATGGATACGAAACACGAAATACCAAAAAAATTAGGTGTACTTGCTACCCATGGAGATGGGGAACCTCCTAAAACCCTCGATGCTCGTTATGTGACAGATATTATGTACTACTTTGATAATCCTGAGAAAACCCCATTCAATCTGGTAATGGGAGACACATTGGATCAATGTGAATACTTTAGGGATTTTCACTTGACTCAAAAAGGGAAACTATTATGGGATCAAATTTATATGTTGAAGTGTTATGCTCGGCAAGTATGCTTGAGTTACGATTATACTTGTTGCTCTAGGATGAAGGCTCCTCACCTTCCCTTTTTATGCAAATTTAATGATAATAAAACCTTGGCTTCTTATGCTAATGGTATATATGATTACTATGATGTGGAACAAATAGAAGAATTTGTTGCTTTTATGGGTGCTTATGAAATTGAATCTTTGTTCAAAGAATGTGAAAATCTTTATGGTGCTGTTTATAGACCTGAAAATTTAGCTATCCTTAAATATTGCTATAAGAATTATGAATTCAATTCCGATATTAATGAATTTATTGAGAAAGTCTTCGCTGTCCAAGAAGAGACTAATACTTTGCAGGAATCTATGGAAGAAGAAATTAATGACATTATGATCCCATTGGATGAAAAAGATGAGGAGGAGAGCGAAGAACAAAAGGAGGAAGAACGGATTGATCACCCCTGCCCACCTTCTAATGAGAGTAACTCTTCAACTCATACATTGTTTAATTTCCCTTCGTGCTTACCGAAGGATGATTGCTATGATGATTGTTATGATCCCGTTGATTCTCTTGAAATATCCCTTTTTGATGATGCTTGCTATGCTTGTGGCCAAGATGCCAATATGAATTATGCTTATGGAGATGAACTTGCTATAGTTCCTTATGTCAAACATGAAATTGTTGCTATTGCACTCACACATGATAGTCCTATTATCTTTTTGAATTCTCCTGACTACACTATATCAGAGAAGTTTGCACTTATTAAGGATTATATCGATGGGTTGCCTTTTACCGCTACACATGATGATTTTGATAGATATAATATGCATGTGCTTGCTGCTCCTACTTGCAATTATTATGAGAGAGGAACTATATCTCCACCTCTCTATGTTTCCCACATGATAAAATTGCAAGAAACTGTTCATACTATGCATTGGCCTTTACTAGGTGTGCATGAATTGTTCTTTTATGACATGCCGATGCATAGAAAGAGAGTTAGACTTCGTCATTACATGATATATTTTACCTTTTGCTCACTACTAAATGCCAAATCATTGTTAATTAAAATTGGCTTTGATATACCTTGGGATCCGGGTGGATTCATTACCTGAGCACTATATGCCTAGCTTAATGGCTTTAAAGAAAGCGCTGCCAGGGAGACAACCCGAAAGTTTTAGAGAGTCATTTATTTCTGTTGAGTGCTTTCATATAGTTTAAAAACAAAAAAAATAAAGAGGGGAACCCAAAACTTTTTCAAAAAGGGAAGCGAAAGTGAGAGGGACAAGCATTGTTGAAGTGGGGGAGCTCCCTGAAATTTGTTCATGCTCACGGAAACTTTGTGAATCTTGATTACAGAAACTTTTCAACCAAAATAATTATCCCCTTGTACAATTCCATTGTATTATAAAAATAATGTGCCAAGGTTTGCCTTTAGGATGTTTACAATGCTTGTTGGTTTGTGCGGTGCAGGACAGAAACTTTGGCTATAGTGCACGATTTTACATTTTTTACTGGAATGTCAAACGGTTCTGATTATTTTTGCAATGTCTTTCTATGCAAATTTTTTATGTTTTCCTAATTTTGGTAGAATTTTTGAAGTACCAGAGGTATGGTGAATGTTCAGATTATTGCAGATTGTTCTGTTTTAGACAGATTCTGTTTTTGATGCATAGTTTGCTTGTTTTGATGAAACTATCAATTCCTATCAGTGGATTAAGCCATGGAGAAGTTATATTACAGTAGCTACAATGCAAAAACAAAATATGAATTGGTTTGCAACAGTACTTAGAGTAGTGATTTGCTTTATTATACTAACGGATCTTACCGAGTTTTCTGTTGAAGTTTTGTGTGGATGAAGTGTTCGAAGATCGAGGATGTCTCGATATGAGGATAAGGAGGAGAGGCAAGAGATCAAGCTTGGGGATGCCCAAGGAACCCCAAGTAAATATTCAAGGAGACTCAAGCGTCTAAGCTTGGGGATGCCCCAGAAGGCATCCCCTCTTTCTTCAACAAGTATCGGTATGTTTTCGGATTCGTTTCGTTCATGCGATATGTGTAAATCTTGGAGCATCTTTTGCATTTAGTTTTCACTTTTCTTTTATGCACCATGCTGGTATGATATGGTCCTTGGTTGATTTATAGAATGCTCATTGCACTTCACTTATATCTTTTGAGTATGGCTTTATAGAATGCTTCATGTGCTTCACTTATATCATTTGAAGTTTGGATTGCCTGTTTCTCTTCACATAGAAAACTGCCATTTGTAGAATGCTCTTTTGATTCACTTATATTTGTTAGAGCGTGGGCATATCTTTTGTAGAAAGAATTAAACTCTCTTGCTTCACTTATATCTATTTAGAGAGTTGACAGGAATTGGTCATTCACATGGTTAGTCATAAAATCCTACATAAAACTTGTAGATCACTGAATATGATATGTTTGATTCCTTGCAATAGTTTTGTGATATAAAGATGGTGATATTAGAATCATGCTAGTGGGTAGTTGTGGATTGTAGAAATACTTGTGTTGAAGTTTGTGATTCCCGTAGCATGCACGTATGGTGAACCGTTATCTAACGAAGTTGGAGCATGAGGTATTTATTGATTGTCTTCCTTATGAGTGGCGGTCGGGGACGAGCGATGGTCTTTTCCTACCAGTCTATCCCCCTAGGGGCATGCGTAGTAGTACTTTGCTTCGAGGGCTAATAAACTTTTGCAATAAGTATATGAGTTCTTTATGACTAATGTGAGTCCATGGATTATACGCACTCTCACCCTTCCATCATTGCTAGCCTCTTCGGTACTGTGCATTGCCCTTTATCACCTCGAGAGTTGGTGCAAACTTCGCCGGTACATCCAAACCCCGTGATACGACACGCTCTATCACACATAAGCCTCATTATATCTTCCTCAAAACCGCCACCATACCTACCTATCGTGGCATTTCCATAGCCATTCCGAGATATATTGCCATGCAACTTCCATCATCATCATATACATGACTTGAGCATTTATTGTCATATTGTTTTGCATGATCGTAAGATAGCTAGCATGATGTTTTCATGGCTTGTCCGTTTTTTGATGTCATTGCTATGCTAGATTATTGCACATCCCGGTACACCACCGGAAGCATTCATATAGAGTCATATCTTTGTTCTAGTATCGAGTTGTAAGTAAATAAAAGTGTGATGATCATCATTATTAGAGCATTGCCCCAAGAAAAAAAAAGAGGCCAAAGAAGCCTAAATAAAAAAATGGGGCCAAAGAAGCCTGCCAGAAAAAAGAGAAGAAGGGGGGCAATGTTACTATCCTTTTAGCACACTTGTGCTTCAGAGTAGCACCATGTTCTTCATATAGAGAGTCTCTTGAGTTATCACTTTCCTATACTAGTGGGAATTTTCATTATAGAACTTGGCTTGTATATTCCGATGATGGGCTTCCTCAAACGCCCGAGGTCTTCATGAGTAAGCAAGTTGGATGCACACCCACTTAGTTTACAGTTTGAGATTTCATAGACTTATAGCTCTTAGTGCATCCGTTTCATGGCAATCCCTACTCCTCATATTGACATCAATTGATGGGCATCTCCATAGACCGTTGATTAGCCGCGTTGATGTGAGACTTTCTCCTTTTTTGTCTTCTCCACACAACCTCCATCATCATATTCTATTCCACCCATAGTGCTGTATCCATGGCTTGCGCTCATGTATTGCGTGAGGGTTGAAAAGGCTGAAGCGCGTTAAAAAGTATGAACCAATTGCTTGGCTTGTCATCGGGGTTGTGCATGATGTGAATATTTTGTGTGGTGAAGATGGAGCATAGCCAGACTATATGATTTTGTAGGGATAACCTTCTTTGGCCATGTTATTTTGAAAAGACATGATTGCTTTATTAGTAGGCTTGAAGTATTATCGTTTTTATGTCAAATGATAGACTATTGCCTTGAATCACTCGTGTATTAATATTCATGCCATGATTAGATTACATGATCAAGATTATGCTAGGTAGCATTCCAAATCAAAAACTATCTTTTTTTATCATTTACCTACTCGAGGACGAGCAGGAATTAAGCTTGGGGATGCTGATATGTCTCCGTCGTATCTATAATTTTTTATTGTTCCATGCCAATATTATGCAACTTTCATATACTTTTGGCAACTTTTTATACTATTTTTGGGACTAACATATTGATCCAGTGCCCAGTGCCAGTTCCTGTTTGTTGCATGTTTTTTGTTTCGCAGAAACCCCATATCAAACGGAGTCCAAACGGGATAAAAACGGATGGAAAATATTTTTGGAATATTTGGAAATATGGGAGGAAGAATAAACGCGAGACGGTGCCCGAGGTGGCCACAAGGCAGGGGGCGCGCCCCTGACCCTCGTGGGCCCCTCGTAAGGCGGTTGCTGCTCTTCTTCGGCTGCAAGAAAGCTAATTTTCGGAGAAAAATCTGGGCAAAGGTTTCAATCCAATCGGAGTTACGGATCTCCGGATATATAAGAAACGGTGAAAGGGCAGAAACAGAGAGAGACAGAGAGACAGATCCAATCTCGGAGGGGCTCTCGCGCCTTCCATGCCATGGAGACCAAGGGCCAGAGGGGAAACCCTTCTCCCATCTAGGGAGAAGGTCAAGGAAGAAGAAGAAGGAGGGGGCTCTCTCCCCCTTGCTTCGGGTGGCGCCGGAGTGCCACTGGGGGCCATCATCATCACCGCAATCTTCACCAACAACTTCACCGCCATCATCACCAACTCTTACCCCCTCTATGCAGCGGTGTAACCCCTCTTTTACCCATTGTAATCTCTACTTAAATATGGTGCTCAACGCTATATATTATTTCCCAATGATGTATGGCTATCCTATGATGTTTGAGTAGATCTGTTTTGTCCTATGGGTTAATTGATGATCGTGATTGGTTTGAGTTGCATGTTTTATTATTGGTGATGTCCTATGGTGCTCTCCATGTCGTGAAAGCGTGAGGGATCCCCGATGTAGGGTTTGCAATATGTTCATGATTTGCTTATGGTGGGTGGCGTGAGTGACAGAAGCATATACCCGAGTAAGTAGGTTGTTTGCGTATGGGAATAAAGAGGACTTGATACTTTAATGCTATGGTTGGGTTTTACCTTAATGATCTTTAGTATTTGTGGATGCTTGCTAGAGTTCCAATCATAAGTGCATATGATCCAAGTAGAGAAAGTATGTTAGCTTATGCCTCTCCCTCATATAAAATTGCAATAGTGATTACCGGTCTAGTTATCGATTGCCTAGGGACAAATAACTTTCTCGTGACAAAAAACTCTCTACGAAAACTAATTTAGTTCTGTCTTTATCTAAACAGCCCCTACTTTTTATTTACACGATCTTTATTATCTTGCAAACATATCCAAAAACACCTACAAAGTACGTCTAGTTTCATACTTGTTCTAGGTAAAGCGAACGTTAAGTGTGCATAGAGTTGTATCGGTGGTCGATAGAACTTGAGGGAATATTTGATCTACCTTTAGCTCCTCGTTGGGTTTGACACTCTTACTTATCGAAAGAGGCTACAATTGATCCCCTATACTTGTGGGTTATCAGCTGTCGGGGCTCACGACGACAAGGTGCTTGCCAACTACTTTCCGTTGGCACTTAAGCCCAACGTAAAGTCATGGTTAATGCACCTGGTAGTGGATTCCATATCTTCTTGGTCGGATCTGTGCCACGAGTTTGTTGGCGCCTTTACCGGAGGCCACCAAGCTCCTAGGCAGGCAAGTGATTTGCATGTCACCCCCAGAAGGATGGCGAAACCCTACGCAAGTACATCCAAAGGTTCAGCCGTGTGCAGTACAACATCCCAGATGTTCACCCCACTGCCATAATCAATGCATTCCATCAGAATGCACGCAATCACAAGATGCACGAAGAGCTGGCGATGAACAAGGTTAAGGATGTAGCCGAGCTTTATGTTCTGGCCGATAGATGTGCTCGGGCTGAAGAAGGGAGGAAGTACCCCGGCGAAGATGCCGGCGCGGAAATCGACTCCACAGACAAAGACGCCGTATCCCCAGCAAAGAAGGGCCGACGCTGCAATAGGAAGCATAAGGGCAAGACCGTGCTTGCCGTTGAGGGATCCGGCGACCCCAGTGCCGCCAAGAAGGCCAAGGCTGACCACCCCGGCAAGGAAGTTGTCGGGTGCGCCGCATGCCGGGCCTTGGCGGCTGCCGACAAGCCAGGAGGCTCTGACAACGAATCAAGTGGTCAGTGCTGCGCTAGTGGCGCAGAGGGAACTTGAGGAAGAAACAGCGGCAGCGGCCGAGCCATCGGATGATGGGCGGGGCATTCCCCGGCACGGCCTGATGCCGACAAGGTGGGACCCCCGGCAAGGCCTGATCCCGACAAGATAGAGTATGTGCAAGTAGGCGAAGTCGAACAGAAGAAGAAGGTGGTGTAGCACCTAGTTTATTTTGTCAGTTCCCTCTTGTAGGGGGCTAGATCAAGATATTCTGGTATGCAGAAGCTACTCTTCGGCCTCCTCATGGCCTCGAGAAATCTTTGTCACTATTTCCAAGCACATGAGATCACCGTCGTCACCCGCCTTCCTTTGCAACGAGTCTTGCACAACCCAGATGCGACTGGGAGGATTGTGGAGTGGGCATTGGAACTGTCGAGCTTTGGCATCAAGTTTGAAAGTACTTCAACGATCAAGAGCCGAGCCTTGGCAGAGTTCATAGCAGAATGGACCGCAACGCCCGACGAGGAGATTCAAGAAACCACCCTTCCCGGCAAGGAGACGTGCCGTTGGATTATGTACTTTGATGGAGCTTTCTCACTTCAAGGTGCTGGTGCCGGCGTGCTGCTCGTCGCACCCACCGGAGAGCGCCTCAAGTACGTAGTCCAGATGCACTTTCCCCGGGAAAAGTCGACAAACAACATGGCAGAGTACGAGGGATTGCTTGCCAGTCTCAGGATCGCGGCAGACCTCGGAATCAGGAAGCTCATCATCAGAGGTGATTCACAAATCGTCTTCAAACAAGTTAACAAGGATTACCAGAGCCCGGCGATGGAGGCCTATGTGGATGAAGTGAGGAAGTTGGAAGAGCATTTTGACGGTTTACAAGCAGAGCATGTTCCCCGAGCAGAGAACAGCATTGCCGACGACCTGTCGAAACGCGCTTCCCTCAAGTTGCCTGTGGAACCAGGTACCTTTGTGCTTCAATTAACTCAGCCATCTGTTGAGCCATCAGCAGGACAAAACAAGCGAAGGAAGGCGGGCCCCGGCAAGTACTTTCCCACTGAGCTCCCAGGAGCCACCGGCAAGGAGGCTGCCGGGTGCCCCAAGCTTGCCGAGGAGCAGCAACCTCCGGCAGGAGCCCAAGCCCTGTCCATAGAGACAGCTGCCCCTACGGCCAAATATGAGCCTTTAGTCCTTGCCATCGAGCCCCAGGCTCTGGCATGGGCGCAGCGCACCGTCCGTTTCCTCCAAATAGGGGAACTTCCCGAGGAACAAGAAGAAGCAGAAAAAGTAGCCTGTCGGTCCAACATGTACCAGTTTGTGGATGCCCTATACAGAAGAAGACCGAACGTCATGAAATTAAAGTGCATTCCTCAGGAGGACGGACTGGAGCTGTTGGCAGAGATACATGGAGGCATGTGTGGCTCCCACATAGGGTCGAGAGCCCTTGCCGGCAAAGCGTTCCAGCAAGGTTTCTTCTGGCCCACCGCTCTCTAGGATGCAACTGCACTAGTAACCAAGTGTGAAGCATGCCAGTTCCATTCAAAGAAGCTTCATCAACCAGCCCAAGCCCTTGAAACAATTCCTCTTTCCTAGCCCTTTTGGGTCTGGGGGCTCGACATACTGGGCCCCTTTCCCAGTGTTGTCGGGGGCTTTGAGTACTTGTACGTCGCAATCGACAAGTTCACAAGGTGGCCAGAAGTGGAACCGGTGAGAAAGGTGACAGCAAAATCAGCCATCAAGTTCTTCAAGGGACTAGTTTGCCATTTTGGTGTGCCGAATAGAATCATCACCGACAACGGCATGCAGTTCACAAGCCGCACCTTTATGCAGTATATCCAAGACCTCGGCGGCAAGGTTTATTTTGCTTCTGTTGCTCATCCCAGAAGTAATGGACAGGATGAGAGGGCGAACACAAAGGTGTTGCAAGGCCTCAAGACCAGAACCTTTGACAGGCTACACAAGTGCGGAAGGCGCTGGATTGATGAGTTGCCAACGGTTCTTTGGTCGATCAGAACGACGCCAAATCGAGCCACTGGCCAGACACCCTTTGGCCTGGTATACAGGGGAGAAGCAGTTCTCCCCACGGAACTCATATACGGGTCACCTCGAGTGCTCGCTTATGATGAGCTTGAGCAAGAGCAGTTGCGCCAAGATGATGCGACGCTCCTTGAGGAAGATCGTCTTCAAGCTGCTGTGCGAGCCGCTCGCTACCAGCAAGCCTTGCGCCGCTACCATAGCCGCAAGGTTCATGCTCGAAGCCTTGAGGAAGGCGACCTTGTTCTTCGGCGAGTCCAATCCGCCAAGAATTCCAACAAGTTGACGCCAAAGTGGGAAGGCCCTTATCGGGTAATACGAATCACCAGGCCCGGCGCAGTCCGCTTGGAGACCGAAGATGATATTCCAGTGAACAACTCCTGGAACATCGAACATCTTCGCAAGTTTTACCCATAAGGCGCGGTTGCCGGGCCCCCCGGCAGACCACTTTTTGTACAAGCCTTGCCGGCAAGGCATGCAACCCTTTGTACGAAGCTAGGCGCAGACCCTGAGCAACAGATAAATAAATGAAACGCTGGTGCCCTAGAAATTAGCATGCATGCTAGGTTGAGTCTCTCTCTCTGGTAGAGTTGATAGTGCTTGGCGGCAACTAACCCCTAGCATAGAGGTCGAGTGCATGTCTTTCTATCTCTTCCAGTCCTTTTTGGTTCGTAGAATGCACAGGCGCTTCTGCAGAACCGTTTGTAGGAAAGAAGACGGGCCGACACCCCCGACCCCGGCAAGCCGAGGTTGCTGGGGGCTGCAGATTCAGATAAGTTTTTCCTCCCCCGCTATGCGCTTCCGTATGAAACTTGAACGTACGAAACTTCGTTCATTCCTATGCCACCATGCTCCCTCCTTCCTATGCCCGAAATATCTTTCAGGCTGGAATTTGGTTGTAGTTGCGGTGGAAGGGAAACAAACGAAGGGTCCGATCCTACTTTGCCCCTACTCCCGCCAAGGGCGTGGGTATAATCGTGGTATAAAGCGGGAGGACGACAAGGTTTGTTGTCGTGCGACATTGTTTGCTTAAAAAAACAAGGACTCGCTCCTTAGTGTGGGCCTCGTTCACGCACAAAAGAACCCGGCAAACACCCTTTTTTCATTAATACGTTGATTAAACAATGACAATTCATACGGAACATAAACTTGAGCAAGGGGTTACAAAGTCTAAATTCGACAAGTGCCCGCAGGCTTAAGATTTAAAAGAAAAGATAAGGTGCCATAATCCTTTTATTGTCCCTCTCCTCAGGAAGCGGATCAGGATAGCAGGAGGGCAAAAGGAGTGCCTAGGCGAGGTACGAGCAGTAGAAGACACCAAGAGAACGTCCCGACGGCCGCCCAGAATAGGGCTGGTGATGACGGTGCCGGGGGAGGAGCCGAAAGATGAGGCAGCGGGCCGACAATACGAGACGAAGGCGTCGATGCCATCGTACTCCGACTTGACGGCCCGCCACCCGCCTTCTTCGTCTTCTCCGGCCTTCCAGCGCCAGCCGCCAGAAGCGACGGCCCCGAGAAGTTCAAGGAGCTGGCTCGAGGGGGGCCGCAACCAAGAACTACCCCCCTGGCAAATCGCTCTGCCAGGGAGAAGGCTAGGTACAGATGGTGCTGCTGTCGGTGTAGCCTAGGGACGGGGGACCCGACGTCTAGTCGTGACCGTTCTCGTCGTCCTCCCCACCGGCCTCCTCCTCGTTGATGTCACTCGAGGAGGAGCTTTCATCATCGGTCGAGCTCTCTGCACAGCACCCTAGCCGGATTCCCGAGCGCCCGAAGACCTTGACGGAGAGCAGGTCGCTCTCCACTAATTTGAAGTGGAGAACGTGCCCCTTTATCAAGAAGTGGGCGCGTGCGAAGGTTTTCCATCCCCGACAAAGGAGCATTACATGAGGGATGGGGAACCTTGTGTTCGCCCACGTATCGCCGTTGCAACACCCCATCATGTGGAGCCTTAACCTCGGCGGCTGGTCGATCTCCTGCACCCTCGCGAACACCTTGGGAAGACGAAGGCGGCTACGCGGCAGCTCGCGCAACTGCAGGATGAACTCCAGTGCTGTGTCTCCGACATGGCCGCTCGACGAAGCAGGAGGAGATGGTGGCAGAGACGTTGGCGTCGCGGGTGTCCCCCTTCTGCGCCCACCTCTACCTCGACCACCTCGCCGACCGCGACCCCGTCCGGCGCCTCCGCCTTGAGCATCTGGCTCTTCCTTAACCGCCGCAGCTCTCTGGCGGAAGGAAGACCTAGTCGCCTTCGCAGAAGGACGGCCGCAGCCGCGCCCTCTCGGCATGGCAGTGGATGGAGAATGGAGAAGAAGGGAAGACACGAGAGGATGCCTCTCCTCCTCCTCCTGGTCCCATTTTTATAGCCAAGCATAGAAGGCTGAAGACTGGCTCTACACCTCTGAAGAGCCCTTTCAAGTTCGGCTCATTAAAGCCATTGGTAATGAGCGAGGTCATCGACCGCCCTCCCCGCACCAATCAAAGGCGCGTGGGTATCGGCCATGGAGCGCCTTCCCATACCCTACATGTCCGCCACCTACCCCGCACCATGCATGCAGTGTACATGGCGAAAAAGGCGGGCATGGTGGGAAACGTGGAACAGCGGTTCCAAGATTGGAAAAGGCGCAGAGGGTAAATGAGCAGCGCCCCTGAGGTTTCCTCTTTTTTATGAGGAAGACACGGGCCACCTCTTTACTATTTACCGCATGGTGACGCAAGCGTGCTGCGGCCACTCCATGCACGACCCCCACGTCACACACTCAATGCGGATCGTGGGGAAGCGCAACTGGCAAAAAAACTACTACGGTAAAAAAAACTCTGCCACACGTGCCCGCGCACCGTTCTAGGCCTGGCCCAACAACGCTTCGCTCTTATGTGTGGCCCAGGCCCGGGGGCTCATGTCGGTGTACAAAAGTAGGGGCCTTTCTACCCCTTTACTTGTGCACGGGCAGTCGTAGCCGCACCTGCGGCCGGGTTTGGCAGGGCAGAGGAAGGGAAGGTACAAGGCTGCCGAGGAAGCACTCAAGCAAGAAGCATGAAGAGCAAAGGGGCAAGGTGGATTCCCCCCAGCAAGACCCTTGCTGGGGCGGCCTACACAGCCCCGGCAAGAGCCTTGCTGGGGCGACTTGCCCAACACCAGCAAGGCCGCCACCCTTGAGCCTGAGAGTCCTGACACCATCGACAAACATCAAGACCAAGGCTCAGGGGTGCCTGCGTGGTGGCATGCAGATCTTTGTGAAGACCAAAGGCCTGCAAATCTAGATGGCAACCAGAAGACGAAGACCCCCAACAAGATCCTTGCCGGGGACAGACGAAGACCCCCGGCAAGATCCTTGCCGGGGACACCCACAAGACCCCGGCAAGACCCTTGCCGACCCCGGCGAGACCCTTGTCGGGGGCATCTGCGGGGCCACAACCAGGCCTGCACCTACCAAGGTTTTGCTGTCCCATGGCCGTTCCGGCATGGCAACCAGCCTGCCAAACTAGGCACGCACCTACGTGGCAGCAAGCAACCTCTAGGCCAACCAGTCAAGCACCTGCGTGGTGGCATGCAGATCTTCGTGAAGGCCCTGCCACCGCACCAGCACAGCAGCTAGCCAGCCAGCGTGGCGCTACATGCCTCGTCAACTTGGACGCGCGTTGAAGCAAGGCGAGGCGGCGATGGACGGGACGAGCTTCGTTGCCGTCCCCGATAAAGCAAGAGCACACGTAGGTGGCGCATTAAATGTGTTTGTCCCACGATGTCAGGGATAGACTAATACACTGTAGATGCTTTCCACCTCCTGTATGCCACTATGGCGACCCCTTTGACATATAAAAGGAGGCCCGAGGCGTACTGATGAAGGATTCAGACTTTTTGGACCGAGCATGCACCGCATCTAGTTCAAGAGCTCAAGAACACCAAATATACACCAAAGCAGGACTAGGGTATTACGCATCGTTTGCGGCCTGAACCTGGGTAAAAATCCCCTCGCCCTGATCTTTTAGACCTGCTCTTTGCACAGCTCCACGCCCCGCCAACCGTAGTAGGGATTCCCTGTGATCCCATAAAAGTCGTTTTCCCCAAAAGAAACCACCTCAAAGCTATTCTTTCCGTTCGATCTATTCAAGAGTTCGTACTAAAATAACACAAAGATATTCTTTCCGTTTGATCTATCCTAGAGTTCGTACTAAAATAACACCAAAGAAAATTCATATTCATAATACTCAATCCAACACAAAGAACTTCAAAGAGTGACCCAAGATTTCTACCGGAGAAACAAAGACAAGAACATGCATCAACCCCTATGCATAGATTACCCCAATGTCACCTCGGGATCCGCGAGTTGAGTGCCAAAACATGTATCAAGTGAATCAATATGATACCCCATTATCACCACGAGTATTCATATGCAAGACATACATAAAGTGTTCTCAAATCCATAAAAGTATTCAATCCGATAACAACAAAATCTCAAAGGGAAAAACTCAATTCATCACAACAAGATAGAGAGGGGAAAACACCATATGATCCGACTATATTAACAAAGCCCGTGATACATCAAGATCATGACATTTCAAGAACACGAGGGAGAGAGTGAGAGAGAGATTAAACACATAGCTACCGGTACAAACCCTCAGCCCCGAGGGTGGACTACTCCCTCCTCATCGTGGTGGCCGCCGAGATGGTGAAGATGGCCACCGGAGATGATTCCCCCCTCCGGCAGGGTGCCGAAAAGGGTCTAGTGTTTTCGGTGTCTACAGAGCCTTGCGGTGGTGGAACTTCTGATCTAGGTTCACCCCGAGGCTTTTTGGAATATTTGGGATTTTATAGGGCAAAGAGGGGGTGTGGGAGGCCACCGAGGTGGGCACAACCCACCTGGGCGCGCCTGGGCCCCCAGGCGCGCCCTGGTGGGTTGTGCCCCCTCGGGGCACCCCCTAGGTGCTGCTCTGGCCCACTGGTGGTCTTCTGGTCCATAAAAAATCCACAAAAAGTTTCACGGTTTTTGGACACCATTTGATATTGATTTCCTGCGATGTAAAAAACAAGCAAAAAAGAGCAACTGGCACTGGGCACTGGGTCAATAGGTTATTCTCATAAAATGATATAAAGTTGCAATAAAATGATTGTAAAACATCCAAGAATGATAATATAATAGCATGGAACAATAAAAAAATATAGATACGTTGGAGACGTATCATCATCCCCAAGCTTAATTCCTGCTCGTCGTGGAGTAGGTAAATGATAAAAAAACATATTTTTTTATGTGGAATGCTGCCTATCATGTCATCTCATATTCTTTTCTTTGTAGCATGGGCATTTGGACTTTTATATGGTTCAAAGCAATAGTCTAGTTTTGACATGAGGAGTTAAATACTCAAGCATATCAACAAGCAATAATGTCTTTCAAAATATTAACGCTAAAATAAGTTATCCCTAGTCCCTCATGCTCAATCATTGATCCATTCATGAAACACACTCGCATATTAACTACACCCAATGCTCAAGTACGATCATAGTGCCCCCTAGTTGGTGCTTTATAAGAGCATATGGAGACTCCAATTAAAAATAAAAATTGCATAAAGTAAAAGAAAGGCCCTTCACAGAGGGAAGTAGGGATTTGTAGAGGTGCCAGAGCTCAAAGCGAAAATTGAAAGATAAAAACATTTTGAGAGGCATACTTTTCCCACCAACTAAAACGAATTAGAGCTCCCAACATTTTCCATGCTAGATATATCATAGGCGGTTCCCAAACACAAAATAAAGTTTATTCCTTTTTCAACCATACTTTCACTTTCCATGGCTAACCGTATCCACGGGTGCCCTCCATACCAACACTTTCCAAGGAATTTATTAGTTGACAAAATAAAGTAAATTCATTTTTTCATTTCGGGACTAGGCACCCCTAATACCTTTTCCTTACTCTCATGCAATGAGAAGTGAATAAACACTCATCATGAGAATAACACATCTAGCATGGAAAATATTGGCCACCCCTCACCGCCTCGCGAGGGTACGAGCACACAAAAGAGAAATTTATTTTGAAAATTAGAGATGGCACATACAAATTTGCTTAGAACGGAAAAAGAATACCGCATATAGGTAGGTATAGTGGACTCATGTGGCAAAACTGGTTAAAAGGATTTTGGATGCACAAGTAGTGATCATACTTAGTGCAAAATGAAGGCTAGCAAAAGATTGAGAAGCGACCAACCAAGAAACGAATAATCTCATAAGCGAGCACTGAGCATAATTAACACCGAATAATGCACCACAAGTAGGATGTAATTTCATTGCACAACTATTGACTTTGGTGCTTGCATAGGGAATCACAAACCTTAACACCAATATTCTTACTAAAGCATAATTACTCATCAACATGACTCACATATCACATCATCATATCTCAAAACTATTACGAGGAATCAAGTTTATTTTGTCCAATGATCTTCATGAAAGGTTTTATTATATCCTTCTTGGATATCTATCACTTTGGAACTAATTTTCATGTATTTCTTTTGATAAGCTCAAACAAATATAATTGAAGATCATGAGCATAATATTTCTTTCTCTCAGATTAATTTAAGTGAAGTAAGAGAGAATTTCTTCAAAAATACTAAAGCACACCATGCTCAAAAAGATATAAGTGAAGCACTAGAGCAATTCCATAGAAAAGAGCTTCGTTGACGGGATGTGAGTGCCGCTTACTTAGCCTCCCTGGCAACTATTTGAGGACTCTATTTTATTTAAAAACTTTCAGATCTAAGTATTTTATTAAAACAGCAAGCAAAAACAAAACATGCATTTCCAAGAATAGCACACATCATGTGAAGAAGCAAAAACTTAGGCTCAACAGATACTAACCGATAATTGTTGAAGAAGAAAGGTGGGATGTGTCGGTGTCAAAACCGGCGGATCTCGGGTAGGGGGTCCCGAACTGTGCGTATAAGGTCGGTGGTAACAGGAGACAGGGGACACAATGTTTACCCAGGTTCGGGCCCTCCCTATGGAGGTAATACCCTACTTCCTGCTTGATTAATCTTGACGAATATGAGTATTACAAGAGTTGATCTACCACAAGATCGTAATGGCTAAAACCCTAGAAGTCTAGCCTATATGACTATAATTGTGTATCTGCCGATCCGGACTAAGCCCTCCGGTTTATATAGACACCAGAGGGGGCTAGGGTTGTACAAAGTCGGTTACAGAGAAAAGGAATCTTCATATTTGATCGCCAAGCTTGCCTTCCACGCCAAGGAGAGTCCCATCCGGACACGGGTGAGAGTCTTCGGTCTTCGTATCTTCACAGCCCATTAGTCCGGCCCATGTCCAACAGGCCGGACGCCCGAGGACCCCTTAGTCCAGGACTCCCTCAGTAGCCCCTGAACCAGGCTTCAATGACGAGGTGTCCGGCGTGCAGATTGTCTTCGGCATTGCAAGGCAGGTTCCCTTTCCCGAATACTCCAAGATAGTCTTCGGACGAACGTGTCTGGATCTGCAACACAAGTACCACATACAACCGTAGAGAATATAATTTTTCACGAGTCCAATCTGCTAACAACTTTTTGTAACGTGACATCATGCTTGTCCGATCATTATTTTGAACCGTTTCTTGTCCTGTCGTTCCATGTTTCGAGGTGCAGTTTTTATTGGCATGTCTTGTCGAAGCAGAGATCGTGTCCCCTTATTGTGAGATTCTCATCAATACGAGCATGGGCAACCCAACCGTTCCACTAGGAAGATTCCTTAGGAATAGGCTGGTTTTCAGGCTTAGGAGGAAGCGTTCGATACCCGATGCCTTTATAAAGGAGCCAAGGGCCGTCTCTGTTTACGCCAAACCTCTCCTCAGCCTTCCTAACCTCAAGTTCTAGCACCCAAGGCTCGACTTCATTGCTTCAAGCTTCCCAATCATGTCCGGACCCAGCCCACAGGGCCGATGGGTGGCTTCCTTTGTTACAGAGGAGGACATTGCGAAGCTTCGGGCGGCCAGGTACCTGACCGCGGAGATCCCCTACAGGCTTCCTGCTCAAGGACAGGCTAGTCCGACTCCCTGATCCGGCGAGAGGGTCATATTCATCTCTCACTTCCTCCGAGGGCTAGGGTTCGCTCTTCACCCTTCGTCCAGGGGCTCATGTTTTATTACGGACTAGATTTTCACGATCTAGCCCCAGATTCTTTCCTCCACGCCTCGGCGTTTATCATTACGTGTGAGGCCTTCCTTCCAATTCCCCCAAACTTCGGCTTATGGCTCAAGACCTTCAGTGTGAAGCCGAAGGTGGTTGATGGGAAACAACTGGAGTGTGGTGGCGCTGTAGTGAGCAAGCTTACCAATACTCACTGGCCAAAAGGCTCTTTCACCGAAACTTCCAATCAATGGCAGCGGGAGTGGTTTTACATCACAGAACCCCGCGGTACCAGGTGGGCGGCTATACCTGCGCTCCGTTATAGTCCTCCATTACAGCTTGCATCATGGATTAATAAGGGGCTGGACTGGAGATCAGTTGATGAAGTGCAGACTCTACAGAGCCGCATCCGAACCCTCCTTGAGAAGGACATCGATCATGTCAACGTGATTCAAGTAATGCTAGTCTGCCGAGGCCTCTCCGCATGTGGGAGTTTAATCCAGAAGGACCACGGACCCTTCAACACTTCTTCGGCACTACACACAAAGGGATGTGGAAGTTGTTTTTCGGGAAACGAACACAGTGGCCGAACACCACCAAGGACATCGGCCTCGACTGAACCATCCGGATACCTCGGTAAGCGCTCAACTCCCGAACACTTTGTAGTTAAGTATGCCGTAATATATTACTGAGCAAACTATCTTCTTCCATGGCTGGATAAAGAAAGCGGAGCGGATTAGGTGTTCGGCCCCCCTCCGCGAAGACTCAGCGGATCCCATACTAACAAGGATGCTGGCCCCGGCACCATACCAGATGCCTATGGAGGAGGACAAGGCGGAAAGTGGGAGGGCCAAAGGCGGCCTCCATCCCGAAGGTATATCAGACATTGTGTCCGGGGGAATCAAAATTCCCTCGTCCGAAGACAAAAATGAAGGAGAAGTCGACGTCTCTTCCCCCCATGGTAAGAAAAGGGCTGCCTCCGAAGATTGGGAGGAAAAGGCTCCCAAGCGAGGCAAGGTGCCCCAGTCGGGCGGCTCGGGCTTGGAGGATGGCGTCTTCACACAGTCCCATGATAAGGACAAGCCTCTAGCCGAATCATAAGTGAACAAGGGTGTTTTTAAACATATCCCGTTCCTTTCCTGTTACCAAGGTAACATCTAGGATATATGTTTTTGCAGCTCGGCAAATAGTCTTCTTCACCAATCCTCCTCCTCGGGAGATCTTCTTCCGCAGATGATGGAAAGCGAGACACCGCCACCGGTCTCCTCGCCTAATAAGGCGGACGAATTTGAGGTGTCATCCTGGAGGGTCTCCCCTGATCAAAAAGTAGTGCGAGGGGTGATGAAGACACTACCCGAAGGTGATACTTCGGTAGCCCAGGATCCGGGGGCCAACAATAAAGGCCCCGAGCTGTCCGGCCTATAGCCGGGGACAACCACAGGGATGAATAAACGGATCCCTTCGAAGGGAGGCTGTACTCCTACGACAGCTTCCGGAGATCCCGAAGCGCTGGATGTATTGACGAACATGCTGCGAAAGGCGTCCGTCTCAGAGGAACATCGTACCTTGATGGGTACGTTGGTTGAAAGGGTTCTATCCGCGAAAAGCGGATTGAATGAAGCCTTCACGAGCCTGCTAAGAGGCTTCGAGGTTTGTAATGTAATATTTTTGATTGTGCTTTATTCACAAACTGCACCTGTGTATAGGTAGTAGCCCCTGAGACTCTGATTGGCTTTCCAAGGGAGGCGATCAGAGGATCAAAAAGATATGCCCAGGGAATAATCTGATTAATTGGAACACAGGCTGTCACTTCCCTGGCATCCGCCCGGACTACAGAAGTTGCCGATCTGGAGCAGAAGCTTGATGTGGCGGGAGATGACCTTACGCTTATTAACAAGCGTCTTGACGAGTCGCAAGGTATGTTTTTGGGGCAGTATTTACAAGCACGTGCTTTTGTAATGTAAGCATGCCGTGAAATATTGTATACTGAAATATGCATGACTGCAGATGGTGCCGCTGCGGTCGAGATCCTTCGGGCCGAGTTAGCCCGGGCCAAGGAGCAGGCCCGGATTGGGAATGCGGCTGCCGAGAAGGCTTCTGCCGAGTTAAAGGCCGAACACGCTACTCGGCACCAATGAGAGGAGAGAATATCCTCGATGGCGCGTGAGCTAAAGGATGCCGCTAGCCGTTGTGAGTTCCTCGAGAAGGATAATAAAGCAAAAATGGCTGATCTTGACAAGGCCTTACGAGAGGCGAAAGAAACACGATCTGAATCTAGAGCGGCCCGGGAGGAGATCCGACAAGCTGGGGAGATCGCGGCTGGTAAGCTCTTTTTATTGCAAACTAAGTTCGGCGATCCGAATTATGCTCCGCTTAATCAAGTGTGGAGTTCTCCAGATGCGTTTTTGGACTTGCCGAAGAGTGCTTCCGATGCGGCGCAGTTTTACCAAGAGCGAGAAGGGTATGCAACAGAGAAGCTTTTCTGGTCACAATTCGGTGCGACAAAGCGCCCACTGTTGCTGAACGAACAGTTGACCCAATGGGCCGAGCTTCACCAGATATCCGGTGCTGCCATAAAGGACGTCGTGGTCCGGCTGTAGCCGACCAAGACAATTCCGGATAGTTATTTTGGTTTGGTGCAGGGACTTGCTGACGCGGTGCCGCGTATCGACGCTGTTAAGCGATCAGCGTGCATTGAAGGTGCACGGATGGCCTTTGCCAGTGCTAAGACATACTGGACGAAGATGAAGGCCATCGATGTTGCAGCGAAGAGTCCACCCAAGGGAAAGGACCACCACGCAATAGAGCATTATTTCAAGGATGTCTTAGAGGTTGCCCGCTTGATAGAGGGTCAATGCTCGAAAGACATAATATTCGAGTGAAGTGTATGGAAATTGTAAAAGATAATATTATAATATAATAAAGCTATTTTCGTTTTAGTGTTGCCTAAAAGCTTTGGTTCCTCCTGTGCGGCCATTTTTGTATAATCTGAAAGTTTTCCAGTCGTCGGCTTCAGCCCCCTCGTAGGAAGTACGGGGGTGTTCGGAAAAGCATTTGATCACTCTTAATCCAACGTCTTGGTCCATGAAGGAGGTGTCAATGCGGCGAACTAGGCAATCAGACTATAGGGCGTTAACACTTTCACTTAGCCATAGGAGTTTTATGGGGGGACTACGATATAGCCCCTGGTATGTACACGGCTTATTCCAATATGGTGCGATACATATATGACCTGAAAAAAGGTCCTTCGTATAATACGGAGGGAATCGCGAAAGATTCCAATAAGTCGTCGAGTGGTTGACCAGCTCTCGCCGCATCATGACAGTCAGTTTTCGGCTTTCTCTACTGAGGTGCTTGACCAGATGAACCGGAAGCACAATCGTAGTAGTTCTCCCTTTACTACCTTAGATGATAGAGCGGAACGTAAGGTAGCAAGCACAGGAGCCGGGCAACCCAACTATTGACCCAAGACATGATTCGGAGTTGATGCATATAAGGCCAAACTCACGACGCCGAAGTATGCTATAAAGCTATTCGGACTTGTCGGCAACTCATTTGTTCCCATACCGAGCCCCTGGCAGGTTATGCCGAGGTGTGTGTGAAACAATCAAAGGAGCAAAATTCGGTTCTTTAGAAAAAATGAATACCGAATACAGTTTATGTTCACTGGGACCTGAGTGATATGCCAATTGTTATTTTATAGATGACAAAGCCGCAACCCCGGCTATTTGACATGCCGGGGGTCGAAGGCTGAGCAAAAAGGCACCTTACAGGCTCAAGATAGAGAGTGCGGTCTACAAAAAGTTATTTTGGACCTCCTGTCGCACGTCTGCGCCGCCTGTCCTCGGTGAAGGGGTTCCTTGACGGGAATAGCCTTTGGGTGAGTATATGAACCCGAACTTCAATAGAGTCCGTGGGATGACCTGCCTTTGAGCCACCTGTGGTAAAGGATAATGAAAATAAAAGAGTAGTTAGAAAAGAAAAAAGAGGTTTATGGGAGTACTTGCAGGCTCGTCTGTATATTGCTTCCGCCGATGCCCAGGGTATCTTAAGTGCATAGTTATGTATGCGCGGTACCGATTTCGCAGATATATGAGGAGGACGGCGAAAGCTGAACTGCTAGTCCAGCTCCAAAATTGGTCGATCCTGTTGAATGGAGACCGGTGGCTTAAGGGCCGACAAGGTATGCGGTTTAATAAGACCGCTTTGTACTTCGGCTGAGGTTGTCGTAGTATGATCCTCAGTCCGAAGGGAGTGCTTCTCCTGCTCCCCTTTAGAGTTGTGTGTCATGTATACCATGTTCACTATTTTTGCTTCGGGGGGAAATTGCTTCTGACCCCCGGTGTTTGGTTGGCGAGTCTCTTCGTCATCGTTGTCGCCGGGCGGCCTCTTCCCCTTGTGTTCGGCATTTAACTTGCCGGCCTATTTGAAGACCCAATAGCTTCTGTTGGTGTGATTAGCTAGTTTATTGGGGTGGCCGTGAACCTGGCATGGCCTATCCAATATCTTGTCTAATTTGGACGGTCCGTCTCTATTTGCCGTAAATGGCTTTTTCCGTTGAACCGGTTTGGGGCCGCTAAATCCGGCGTTGATGGCTGTGTCGTGCATTCCCTCATTAGTATTACCACGTTCATGTTTATTGCGTCGTGGTTTTCCATTGTCGTCTCGAACTTCGGAAGTGCCCGGATCGCTGGCGCTGTTGCTTCTACGAGCGAGCCAGCGGTCTTCTCCCGCGCAAAAGCGGGTCATCAGAGCGGTAAGGGCTGGCATGGATTTTGGTTTTTCCTGACCGAGGTGGCGGGCGAGCCACTTGTGCCGGACACTGTGTCTGGAGGCCGCTAGGGCTTCTGCGTCCGGACAGTCGACGATTTGGTTCTTTTTAACTAAGAACCTAGTCCAGAGCTTCCTGGCTGACTCTCCGGGCTGCTGGACAATGTGACTTAAGTCATCGGCATCTGGTGGCCGGACATATGTACCTTGGAAGTTGTCGTGGAAGGCGTCTTCCAAGTCCTCCCAGCTGCCAATAGAGTTTTCCGGCAGACCGCTTAACCAGTACCGAGCTGGTCCTTTGAGTTTTAACGGGAGGTATTTAATGGCGTGGAGGTCATCTCCGCGGGCCATATGGATATGGAGAAGAAAATCCTCGATCCACACCGTGGGATCAGTTGTTCCATCGTATGATTCGATATTCACGGGTTTAAACCCTTCTGGGAATTCATGCTCCATTACTTCATCGGTGAAGCAGAGTGGGTGTGCGGCGCCTCTATATTGGGCCACGTCGCGAAGTAGCTCAGATGGAGTCCGTCTGCGGTCTTCGGCCCGGGCGTGACTAGACTTGTCACGTCCGAATAGAGGTAGCCGACGTTGCGTGTCGAGGCACGTCCCCGTGATCCGTAGATCGATCTGGTGTGTCATGCTCTACTGTCCGGGTCCTGCCGAGAGTCATATGTATGACCCCGAGCTGTTTTATCTCTGTTTTTTGTTGGGGTGAGGCGGGCTGCTATTCATCTTGAGCTGCCGCTTTATCCCGGCCCCGTTGTGGTCAGTCAGCCGCATTGTCCCGACCGCGTGGTGTAGGTTCCGTCGCCTCGTCATCGAACTGAGGTAGCAATTTGCGCTTCGGGTAACCCTTGGTTTTGCGCTTGAAGCTATATTCTTCAGCTGCTAGGATATATGTCCATCTATCGTTGAGCAGGTCTTGGTCAGCTTGAAGCTGCTGCTGTTTCTTTTTCAGGCTCCTTGCAGTGGCTATTAGCCGGCGTTTAAAGTGCTCCTGCTCGAGAGGTTCCTAAGGCACGATGAAATCCTCGTTGCCGAGGCTCTCCTCGTCCTTGGAGAGCGGAAGATAATTACTGTTCTCCGAATCTTCATGTATGGCCTATTCATCAGGGCTAACATGCCCATTTTCCTGTTCATCCTGTTCGGAGGTTGCCCCGACAGGGTCTTCATTGTCTTCGGCATCGTCCGGAGTATTGTTTTCTCCGGTGCCGGTGTTGCTGTCTTTGGCACGACGTGACTTAGAGCGGCGCCGCTGACACCGGCGTCTGGGCTGTGTCTCTGGGGGTTTATCCTCGACTAGATCTTCTTTGTCGTCGTTGTTAGGTTCTTTAGGTGTATCCACCATGTACACGTCGTACGGAGAAGTGGCCGTCCAGCGTCCGGTAAACGGCGGGTTTTCGCCATGCTCCTCATCTGCATCTCGTCCATACCGTTGATGTTTTCGGAGCCGTAATCGAGCATGTCGGTTAAGTCCTCGATAGTGACTATGTAGTGGGTGGCGGGTGGGAAGCGAAATTCCCCGTCATTAGCCTCCAGTTCGAACCGGATGTAGTTCGGCTGTGAGTCCCCCGCTAAGGATAGATTTTTAATGAGTTCAGCGCGTCGCCTAAAGGAGAGTGCCGGAAGATGTCCTCAGCACTGAATTCGACGATCTACGACTGATCCAGCTCGTCGTGCGCAGACACACATGGTTCAAAACTTATGGCCGGAAACGAGTCCGTGGTTCCGGAAACACAGATATCACCCGAGGTTATGTCTGTGTGCGTCTCCAATGCCGCGGAATCTGTGGCTTCCGTGGCGGGGTTGAGCTTCCCGTCCTCGGATGGAGTGATCTGCTCCGGATTTAAGGCCGGAGTAGTTACAGGTGCAATTTCCTGAGCATGGGCCGATGACAGATTTAAGTCGTGTTCATCGTAGGGACAGGGAGCAGCTGCCGTGGTCTCAAAGCCGTCGAAGATCAAGTCTCCACGGATATCCATGACGTAGTTCAAGCTCCCAAATCTGACCTGATGGCCAGGGGCGTAGCTGTCGATCTGCTCCAGATGGCCAAGCGAGTTGGCCCGCAGTGCGAAGCCGGCGAACACGAAGATCTGTCCGGGGAGGAAGGTTTCCCCTTGGACGGCATCGTTGTTGACGATTGAAGGAGCCATCAAACCTTTTAAGGACGGCACAGTGGAACTCTCAATGAAAGCACCAATGTCGGTGTCAAAACCGGCGGATCTCGGGTAGGGGGTCCCAAACTGTGCGTATAAGGTCGATGGTAACAGGAGACAGGGGACACAATGTTTACCCAGGTTCGGGCCCTCTCTATGGAGGTAATACCATACTTCCTGCTTGATTAATCTTGATGAATATGAGTATTACAAGAGTTGATTTGCCACGAGATCGTAATGGCTAAAACCCTAGAAGTCTAGCCTGTATGACTATAATTGTGTATCTGCCAATCCGGACTAAGCCCTCCGGTTTTATATAGACACCGGAGGGGGCTAGGGTTGTAGAAAGTCAGTTACAGAGAAAAGGAATCTTCATATTTGATCGCCAAGCTAGCCTTCCATGCCAAGGAGAGTCCCATCCGGACATGGGTGAGAGTCTTCGGTCTTCGTATCTTCACAGCCCATTAGTCCGGCCCATGTCCAACAGGCCGGACGCCCAAGGACCCCTTAGTCTAGGACTCCCTCCGGATGCCTACCGGGGCATCCCCAAACTTAGATGCTTGAGACCTCTTGAAATATTATCTTGGGATGCCTTGGGCATCCCCAAGCTTGAGCTTTTGTGTCTCCTTAATTCCTTTTATATCACGGTTTCCCTAAATCTTAAAAACTTCACACACACAAAACTCAACAAGAACTCGTGAGATAAGTTAGTATAAACCAATGCAAAACCTTATCATTATCTACTGTATAAAATCTCTAACATTATAATTTGACATTACATACTAAATGCCTCTGCATATTTAATACTCCTATCCGCAAATAGAATCATTAAACAAGCAAACATATGCAAACAATGCAACCATAACAGCAATCTGCGAAACCAGTACAGTCTGTAAAGAATGCAATATTCATCATACTTCCCTAACTCCAAAATTCTGAAAAAATTACCACACTTTAGAAAATTTATCAGAGCTTAAAATCAACATTTTATCACATTCTGACTTTTCTAGGGAATTTTTGCAACATCGATAAACTTTCTGTTTTCAAACAGCAAGATGTAGACTTGTAAAATAAGCATAGCAAAGGCTATCGTTGCCATTTTTATTGAAATAAAAGATGCAAAACATTATTCTAAATAACAGAAAGCAAATCATAACAAAATAAATTGACGCTCCAAGCAAAACACATATCATGTGATGAATGAAAACATAGCTCCAAGTGAGATTACCAATATTGTTGGAGACGAAAGAGGGGATGCCTTCCGGGGCATCCCCAAGCTTAGTTGCTTGGATATTCCTTGAATATTAACTTGGGTGCCTTGGGAATCCCCAAGCTTAGGGTCTTGTCACTACTTATTCTCCTCATATCGAAATCTCACCCAAAACTTCAAAACTTCAATCACACAAAACTTAACAGAACTTTGTGAGATATGTTAGTATGATAAAGAACAAACCATTTCACTTTGGTACTATCAAAGACAAGATTCATAATTTTTTACACACAATGCCTACTTTATCATATCATTTCCATAATTTATATTGAGCAATATAAGCCATAGAAACTACAAAACAAGCAAATTATGCATTGAAAACAGGATCTGTCAAAAAACAGAACAGTATGTAGTAATCTGTACTCAGACCATACTTATGCAACTCCAAAAATTATGCAAAAATTAGTAACACGTGAGCAATTTGTATATTAATCTTCTGCAAAAATAATCAACTCAAAAGCACTCTTCTGCTAAAAATGAGAATTATTTTCATGAGCACAAAAGTTTCTGTTTTTCAGCAAGATCAAATCAACTATCGCCCAACATGATCCCAAAGGCTTTACTTGGCACTTTATTGAAACAAAAGCAATAAAACATGATCAATACAGTAGCATAATCATGTGAACACACAAAAACAGTAGGTAAAAGTGTTGGGCTGTCTCCCAACAAGCACTTTTCTTTAATGCCTTTTAGCTAGGCATGATGATTTCAATGATGCTCGCATAAAAGATAAGAATTGAAACATAAAGAGAGCATCATGAACCACATGGCAAGCACATTTAAGTCTAACCCACTTCCTATGCATAGGGATTTTGTGAACAAATAATTCATGGGAACAAGAATCAACTAGCATAGGAAGGCAAAACAAGCATAACTTCAAAACTTTCAACACATAGAGAGGAAACTTGATATTATTGCACTTCCTACAAGCATAAGTTCCTCCCTCATAATAATTTTCAGTAGCAACATGAAGAAATTCAACAATATAACCATCACATAAAGCATTCTTTTCATGACACAAAAGCATAGATAACTTAATACTCTCCACATAAGCAAATTTCTTCTCATCAATAGTAGTGGGAGCAAACTCAACAAAATAACTATCATGAGAGTGAAATTAAAATCATGATGACAAGTTCCATGGTTATCATTATTCTTTATAGCATACATGTCATCACCATAATCATCATAGATAGCAACTTTGTTATCATAGTCAATTGAAGCCTCATCCAAAATGGTGGATTCATCACTAAATAAAGTCATGACCTCTCCAAATCCAATTTCATCATTATAATCATCATAAATAGGAGGCATGCAATCATTATAACAAATTTTCTCATCAAATCTTGGGGGACTAAAAATATGTTCTTCATCAAACATAGCATCCCCAAGCTTATGGCTTTGCATATCATTAGCATCATGGATATTCAAAGAATTCATACTAACAACATTGCAATCATGCTCATCATTCAAATATTTTGTGCCGAACGTTTTATTGACTTCTTCTTCTAACAATTGAGCAAAATTTTCCGATCCATCATTTTCAATAAAGATATTATAAAGATGATCAATAATATGATGCAACCTTAATTCCATTTTTTAGTTTTCTTTTATAAACCAAACTAGTGATAAACAAGAAACTAAAAGATTCGATTGCAAGATCTAAAGATATACCTTCAAACACTCACCTCCCCGGCAACGGTGCCAGAAAAGAGCTTGATGTCTACTACACAACTTTATTCTTGTAGACTCGTGTTGGGCCTCCAAGCGCAGAGTTTTGTAGGACAGTAGCAATTTTCCCTCAAGTAGATGACCTAAGGTTTATCAATCCGTGGGAGGCGTAGGATGAAGATGGTTTCTCTCAAACAACCCTGCAACCAAATAACAAAGGGTCAATACGATACCCCATTGTCACCACGAGTATTCATATGTAAGACATACATAAAGTGTTCTCAAATCAATAAAAGTATTCAATCCGATAACAACGAAATCCCAAAGGGAAAAACTCAATTCATCACAACAAGATAGAGAGGGGAAAACACCATATGGTCCGACTATATTAACAAAGCCCGCGATACATCAAGATCGTGACATCTCAAGAACACGAGAGAGAGAGAGAGAGAGAGAGAGATTAAACACATAGCCACTGCTACAAACCCTCAGCCCCGAGGGTGGACTACTCCCTCCTCATCGTGGTGGCCGCCGGATGATGAAGATGGCCACCGGAGATCATTCCCCCCTCCAGCAGGGTGCCGGAAAGGGTCTAGATTGGTTTTCGGAGGCTACAGAGCCTTGCGGCGGTGGAACTTCAGATCTAGGTTCACCCCGAGGGTTTTTGGAACATTTGGGATTTTATAGGGCAAAGAGGGGGTGCAGGAGGCCACCGAGGTGGGCACAACCCACCTGGGCGCGCCTGGGCCCCCAGGCGCCCCCTGGTGGGTTGTGCCCCCTCGGGGCACCCCCAAGGTGCTGCTCTGGCCCACTGGTGGTCTTCTGGTCCATAAAAAATCCACAAAAAGTTTCGCGGTATTTGGACTCCGTTTGATGTTGACTTCCTGCGATGTAAAAAACAAGCAAAAAACAACAACTGGCACTGGGCACTGGGTCAATAGGTTAGTCCCAAAAAATGATATAAAGTTGCTGTAAAATGATTGTAAAACATCCAAGAATGATAATATAACAGCATGGAACAATCAAAAAATTATAGATAGGTTGGAGATGTATCATTGCCTCTAGGGCATATTTCCTTCAATGGGCACTCCCCTTGGCTTGTGCCAAGCTTGGGGGTGGCGCCCCGGTATCGTACCACCATCACCTTCTTTGCCTTTATATATTTTAGTTCGACCTTTAGTTATCCTATGATTTAGTTGAATAAAAGTTTAGTTCGATTTATTTTTGAGTGCTTGCTTAGTGATCTATCTATCTATGTAATCGTGTGCGAGATATAGAATAAAGATTAGTTTGAGTTTTGTTTCCTTTTTGTTTCAATCAAATAAAAAGAAATAAATGAAAAAGATCATATGCTAATCTTATGGTAAGTAATGACATCACATAAGGAAAAGTATAAGTGGTAAAATTTATTGGAGATTGACAAACATAACATTGGTCAATGATCCAATTCATGAAAGAATTAATAAGGGAAGAGAAGATTCACATGCAAATACACTATCTTGGACATCTTTTATGATTGTGAGCCCCCATTAAATATGAAAATTGTTGACGTTGGACAAGGAAGACAACGTAATGATTTATGTTTGTTCATATTCACATAGAAGTTATATTGTCATAGATCCTTCAACATGTGGTGCTTGCTCAATATCTTTGATAGCCAAAAACTCCGCACTAAGTACAGATACTACTTGTGCAACCAAAAACCTTAAACCCAAAATCTTATTTGGAGAGTCCACCATACCTACCTATGGATTGAGTAAGATCCTTCAAGTTGTCATCGGTGCAATAAGGCAATAAAAATTGCTTCTAAATGTGTTGGATCATAGTGTAAGAGAAAATTGAGCGTTGTACGAACTTGTGATGGCAAAGTAATAAAAGAGATGGACTGCATAATAAAGGTTGCTATCATAAGGGGCAATATAATGTGACATTCTTTTGCATTACGGGATTTGGCATACAAACAAAAAGAGCATGGCGGCCTCTGCCTCCCTCCGCGAAGGGCATATCTTTTACTTTTATGTATTTACTTTTATGCAAGAGTCAAAGTATTCTTCCCTATTCCTTTTTATGTTCTCTTTTTGCAAGCATCATGTGGTGAGGAAAGATCTAGGCACATATATCCAGTTGGATATGAGTGAACATGAGTTATTATTGTTGACATCACCCTTGAGGTGAATAAGTTAGGAGGCGAAACTATAAGCCCCTATGTTTCTATGTGTCCGGTTGAAACTTTTTGTTCATGGGTATGCTGTGAGTGTTAGCAATCATAGAAGGTTAAACCTCCGAGTTAGCGCTGGAGGTGGGCGAGTCAAGCAGGAGGGGCCGGCCGGGCTCTCCGTCCTTGAGGCTGGGGCTGGAGCGTTGTGTGATCCCGCGCACGACCGAGGTGGCGGCTGCTGAGGAGGCGCTGCGCTGGAGTTTGGTCACCGTCGTTATGGGCGGTAGGCTGCGGATTGCGCCGAGCACATTCGCCACGACCGTGGAGGAGGTCGTCCCGGTGGCGGTGGAGGCGTTCACGGTGCATCGTTTTTGGCCGGCGGATTTCTTGCCGAGGTGACGCGGTGGCTAACATCGGGGAGGTGCATGAGAGGGGCTTCTCCCTAAGGTTCTCCCCTAGAACCGGCAGCTGCAAGCTACTCGGCGGAGGTTTCATTATCATGTTTGGGTCGACATGGAGGGGCTGCTGCCGCACGTCTAGAGCCGCGACACGTCTCAGATTGTGCTCGGCTCGGCGGTGTGGGTGGAGCGCCTGGGTACGTTGATGACGAGCAGAGCGAACCTGGGCAGCTTCGAGGCGTATGCTTGGACGGATGATCCCTCCCTGCTGCCCAAGGAGAAGATCGTCCTGGTGGAGGAGCCCGATGAGGCAATGGAGGTGGAGTCGGCGGATGGTCTAGTCTGCCGGCTGATGCGCTTGTGCTGCTGGAGAAAACCATACTGGAGTATGCGGTCAAGGTGCACTTGGTCACCACGGAGAACACGCTGCAGGGGTCTGGCCCTTCCTCCAGCGACGGCGGGGATGACAGAGATGATGGTGGCTTCGCCCTGCCTACAGCGGACCCGGATGGCCCGGGCAGCGCGCGCAATGCACGCCGCCGCTTCACCTATTCCAGGGGCTCGCGAGATGGAGGTGGGGCCCGACAGCGGCGACGCATTCGGTCACCATAGGGTGGTTGTGGACTTGCCCATGATGGTTGCGCCCTGGACACCGCGGCCTGGTCTGGACACCATTGTGATGGCGGTCGGCCTCGAGGTCGCCACGCCCGAGAGGCTGGTCACGGTGCAGACTATGGCGGCTGGCGGCAAGGTGCTGCCGTCCACCGCCGGTGGCGAGGCAGAGCTGGTACTCCCGGTCCGGCCAGTCCAGCAGATGGCAGGCGATGGAACGGTTTTGGGTGCTTCGGCAGCGCAGGTGGAGACGGAGGCTTCCCAGTCAGCGGCGCTGGCGGCCATGGCCGTTGGGGATGCGGGGCATGTGCAGGTACCAAGGCTAGCTGACGTAGGTGGGCCGGTCGACATGGTGGGGCCTGCGGGCCAGGTCAGGGCCAGCAACCCGCTTTTGACCGAGGTGGAAGGCGTGCATCGGGTCGAGAGGATTCCAGAGTTCGAACCGGCCGATGGCTTCTCGACACCTGTCCCAAGCGGGCCAGGGATGACCTGGGAAGTCTGTCGCGGCAGTTCGAGAGTGGCCCAGATCTGTGGCTTCTTTCGCCAGAGGATGGACCAGAGGAGGGCTGCGAGTTTCGAAATTTGAAACTGGCTTTATCCGCCTCCTGCACCAGTTGGGAGCGCCCATGATCAATTCGCGCGGGATGCGAGCAGGTGGGATCGCTGGACACTTTTGTCATCAGCCTATCTAGCTCGGTGGCCAGTAGCATGCACTCCACGACGCGCTCGTCCACCTGTCCGCTGTCCAGGTTCAGGAAATGGTACGTGAACACGGTGACGCCTGTTCTGTCCAGGCCGAGAAACACGAGGCAGAAAAGGAAGCGCAGGACACCTCCTTCCACGATTCGACGCAACTTGAGGATCAATGGACGGCTAGCTGGTGGCGCTTCGGTGAAAACGCAACAACGCACACTCATGGTGCAGCTTGGGATTGCGCATGAGGGAGAGGTCATCGGTGAAGAGGCCATGCAGGCCTATCTCGAGCTGTTTCGAGGCTGCTCCAGCAGTCTCACATTGCGGAAATCGTTGGGCTCTTCGGATGGCAGGCGGACGTGCTGCCGCTAGGCTGGGATGTGGAGGGGGTAGCATTTTAGATGCTGCTCATCCGGTGGATGGACGTAGGACTTTTCCTATGGCAGATCCGAACCAAACGGTGGTTGTGTGGAACGTGCGCGGTTTGAACAATACGGATCTGAATGTTGCAGACCCGTTGACTAAGCCTCTACCACGAGCAAAACATGATCAGCACCAAGACTCCATGGGTGTTAGAATCATTACTGTGTAATCTAGATTATTGACTCTAGTGCAAGTGGGAGACTGAAGGAAATATGCCCTAGAGGCAATAATAAAGTTATTATCTATTTCCTCATATCATGATAAATGTTTATTATTCATGCTAGAATTGTATTAACCGGAAACATAATACATGTGTGAATACATAGACAAACATAGTGCCACTAGTATGCCTCTACTTGACTAGCTCGTTAATCAAAGATGGTAAAGTTTCCTAGCCATGGACATGAGTTTTCATTTGATTAACGGGATCACATCATTAGAAGAATGACGTGATTGACTTGACCCGTTCTGTTAGCTTAGCACTTGATCGTTTAGTTTACTGCTATTGCTTTCTTCATGACATATACATGTTCCTATGACTATGAGATTATGCAACTCCCGATTACCGGAGGAACACTTTGTGTGCTACCAAACGTCACAACGTAACTGGGTGATTATAAAGGTGCTCTATAGGTGTCTCCAATGGTACTTGTTGAGTTGGCATAGATCGAGATTAGGATTTGTCACTCCGATTGTCGGAGAGGTATCTCTGGGCCCTCTCGGTAATGCACATCACGATAAGCCTTGCAAGCAATGTGACTAATGAGTTAGTTGCGGGATGATGCCTTACGTAACGAGTAAAGAGACTTGCCGGTAACGAGACTGAGCTAGGTATTGAGATACCGACGATCGAATCTCGGGCAAGTAACATACCGATGACAAAGGGAACAACGTATGTTGTTATGCGGTTTGACCGATAAAGATCTTCGTAGAATATGTAGGAGCCAATATGAGCATCCAGGTTCCGCTATTGGTTATTGACCGGAGATGTGTCTCGGTCATGTCTACATAGTTCTCGAACCCGTAGGGTCCGCACGCTTAAAGTTCTGTGACGATCGGTATTATGAGTTTTTGTGTTTTGATGTACCGAAGGTAGTTCGGAGTCCCGGATATGATCACGGACATGATGAGGAGTCTCGAAATGGTCGAAACGTAAAGATCGATATATTGGACGACTATGTTCGGACACCGGAAGTGTTTAAGGAGGTTTCGGACATATACCGGAGTACCGAGGGGTTACCGGAACCCCCCGGGGAGTATATTGGGCCTAATGGGCTTTAGTGGAGAAGAGGAGGGGCGGCCAGGGCAGGCCGCGCACCCCTCCCCCTCTAGTCCGAATTGGACAAGGAGGGGGTGTCGGTGTCAAAACCGGCGGATCTCGGGTAGGGGGTCCCGAACTGTGCGTCTAGGATCGATGGTAACAGGAGACAGGGGACACGATGTTTACCCAGGTGCGGGCCCTCTCTATGGAGGTAATACCCTACTTCCTGCTTGATTGATCTTGATGAATATGAGTATTACAAGAGTTGATCTACCACGAGATCGTAATGGCTAAACCCTAGAAGTCTAGCCTGTATGACTATGTTTATCCCGATCCCCTCCGGACTACGCCCCCCCCGGTTTATATAGGCACCGGATGGATCTAGGGTTACATAGAGTCGGTTACATAAGAAGGAATCTTCATAGTTGGTCGCCAAGCTTGCCTTCCATGCCAAGGGGAGTCCAATCCGGACACGGGTATAGTCTTCGGCCTTCATGTCTTCACAGCCCATCAGTCCGGCCCATGGATAACAGGCCGGACGCCCGAGGACCCCTTAGTCCAGCACTCCCTCGGTAGCCCCTGAACTTGGCTTCAATGACGAGGAGTCCGGCGCGCAAATTGTCTTCGGCATTGCAAGGCGGGTTCCCCTTTTCGAACTCCAAGATAGTCTTCAGATGTAATGATTGTATCCGGACCTGTATACACAACTGCAGAGGATATAATATTTCACGAGTTCAATCCGCTGATAATTTTTGGTAATATGACATCACGCCTGCTCGGCGATTATTTTTGAACCGTTAGCTGGCCCACCGTCCCACGTCTCGAGACATGGTTTCATTGGCATGTGTTATCCAAGCGGAGATCGTGTCTCCCCTTCTTTAGGGGATTCTTGCCAACCCAGACGTGGGTAACCCAACCGTCGCTTGGGTACAACTCCTTGGGAATAGGCAAGTTTCGAGGCCCAGGCGGAGACATTTGATATTCGCAGCCTTTATATAGGGGTATAGACCCATCTTTTTCTTTCACGCTTGCTTCTTCCTCGACCCCTGCTACCCCGAGTTCCAACACCCGGGTTTCGGTTGCCTCAAGCCCCAATCATGTCCGGATCCAGCCGTCAAGGCCGGTGGGTAGCTTCTTCTGTCACGGAGGGAGATGTTGCCAAGCTTCGGGCGGCGAGGTACCTGACCGCATAAATCCATCATCGGCTTCCTGCCGAGGGGCAGGTTATTCCCACCCCCAGATCCGGCGAGAGGGTCGTGTTCGTATCCCACTTCCTCCGTGGGTTAGGGTTTGCACTTAACCCCTTTGTCCGAGGGCTCATGTTCTATTACGGGCTAGATTTTCATGATCTGGCCCCGGACTCTAGTCTTCTTATCTCGGCGTTTATCGTCACGTGCGAAGCCTTCCTCCGAACTCCTCCGCACTTTGGTTTGTGGCTCAACACTTTTGATGTGAAGCCGCAAGCAATAGAAGGGGAGCAAGCTGAATGCGGTGGCGCTACAGTGAGCAAGCTTGCTAGCGCTGTTTGGCTGAAAGGATCCTTCGCCAAATCTTTCAATTTATGACAGCAGGGGTGGTTCTATATCACCGAGCCCCGTGGCTCCAAGTGGGCAGCTGCGCCGGCCTTTTGATCCAGCCCCCCAATTCAGCTTGCATCATGGATTAACAAGGGGCTGGATTGGGGATCAACGAATGATGTGCGAACTCTGCAAAGTCGCATCCGAAGCCTCATTGAGAGGGACATCGACATAGCCAACGTTGTTCAAGTAATGCTAGTTCGTCGGACCCTGCCGTGCCAGCGATGGCCTCTCCGCCTATGGGAGTTCAATCCAGAAGGGCTGCGGACTCTACAGCACTTCTTCGGCACAACGCACGAAGGAATGCAGAGATTATTCTTCGAGAAACGAAGGCAATAGCCAGACACCACCGAAGATGTCGGCCTAGACTGTAACCATCCGGATACCCCGGTAAGTACCCGTTTACCGAATACCTTATAGTCAGATACCCAGTGGCAAGATACCAACAGTATCATCCTTTTTCAGGGCTGGATAAAGAAGGTGGAACGGATTAGGTGTCCGGCTCCCCTTCCCGAAGACTCAGCTACTCCTGTGTTAACAAGGATGCTGGCCTCGGTGCCATACACTACAAAAAAAATACACTTCCGTGATGATACGTGTTTGTCACAGTAGGTCGCGTTTTTTGTCATGCATGTACATCCATGACAAATTTACGACAGAATCAAGATAGTCATACATGTGCTGTCGTAGAAGTGTTCCATGACATTACCAAAATTATCATCACGGAAGTGTCCACTTCCATGACGATAAATCGCGCGTCACAGAAGTGCTTTCGTCAAGGGTGACCGACACGTGGCATCCACCATAACGGAACGCCGTTAAGCTATCGGGTCGGGTTTTGGATCCGATAACCCGTTAAAAGCCCCGACCAATGGGGATTTTCCACGTGTAAAATCATCATTGGCTGGAGGAAACACGTGTCGGCTCACCGTTGGGACAGATGTCATCCGCTCATTGGACCGAAGGCGCCTATGATACGGCGACACGTGGCATGGCCCAACAGAGGCCCATTCCTGTGAAAAGGCCGGCCCATTTGACTTGGTCAAAAGGTGGCGGGCCGGCCCACGGAAAGCCTGTTAACGGCCTGTTCACATATAGCCCATTTACAGCCCGCTAACCCAGGGCCCGTTACGCCCTATCCGAATTAGGCCCAGTAGCGTCATCTGGGCCGTCCAATATGATTCAGCCCGTTTTAACTTCCGGCCCATGTGTGGCCCATGACTTCTTTCGGCCCATATGAGGACCTTTGTAACTCTTGGCCCATTAACGGCCCGTGGTGAAACTGGCCCGTAATGAACAGTGTATCACTTTATACCCATTAACGGCCCGTTATTCCATTGGGCCGTTTCCAGTCCAAGTTATCTTTCCGCCTTCTCAGGGCCCATTGATTCTTGGGCTCATTTGCAGCATTCGGTTACCCGAAGTTCACACCCTTGCGGATGCTAATCTCCGTTTGGAGCGGTGTGGAGGCACAATGCTCCCCAAGAAGCCACTAGGGCCACCGTAATCTCCTCACGCCCTCGCACAATGCAAGATGTCGTGATTCCACTAAGGGACCCTTGAGGGCGGTCACCGAACCCATACAAATGGCAACCCTTGGGGGCAGTCACCGAACCTGTACACTTTGGCAACCCTTGGGGGCGGTCACTGGTACCCGTCAAATTGCTCGGGGCGATCTCCACAACCTAATTGGAGACCCCAATGCTTGCCCGGACCTTTGCACCACAATGATTGAGCTCCGAACACCACCAACCGTCTAGGGCGCCCAAGCACCCAAGAGGAACAAGCTCAAGGGTACCAAGCACCCAAGAGTAATAAGCTTCTCAACTTGTAACTTCCACGTATCACCGTGGAGAACTCAAACCGATGCACCAAATGCAATGGCAAGGGCACACGGAGTGCCCAAGTCCTTCTCCCCCAAATCCCACCAAAGCAACTAATGCTAGGGAGGAAAATGAGAGGAAGAACAAGAAGGAGAACACCAAGAACTCCAAGATCTAGATTCAAGGGGTTCCCCTCACATAGAGGAGAAAGTGATTGGTGGAAATGTGGATCTAGATCTCCTTTCTCTTTTCCCTCAAAAACTAGCAAGAATCCATGGAGGGATTGAGAGTTAGCAAGCTCAAAGAAGGTCAACAATGGGGGAAGAACACGAGCTCAAAAGGATAAAGTTCATTGGGGAAGAAGACCCCCTTTTATAGGTGGGGAAAAATCCAACCGTTATGCTCACAGCCCGCACAGAGCGGTACTACCGCTCGTCCTCATGGTACTACCACTTGGGGTAGCGGTACTACTGCTTGTGAGCGGTACTAAAAAAATACATCCATGCCTACCACCGCTGGACTTGTGACGAGTTTTTGGTCCGGAGCGGAAGTAGCCACGGAAGTAGCCGTGGTAGTACCGCTCCCAGGAGCGGTAGTAAAAAATTACATCCACTCCTGTCCGCGGTAGTAACGCTGCAGCCTTTTCAGAACACCAAAACTACCACAACTTCTGCAAACGGACTGTGAATTCGATGAAACCAAGTTTGTTGGAAAGCTAACGACATGGGCTAACACAATCTTGAAAGAAATATCAATAAGAAGAAAATGAGAAAAGGCCCATAAGAAAATGGTGAGAACCCTTCCTCAGATAAGACCGGTAAAACCTCCAACACCGAAAAGATCATAGAAGACGCATGCGAACTCCGTTTTCGATGAACCCAAGCTTGTCATAAAGATGACCATAAGATCTAAGACTCACAAAGAGAACCAAACAAGAACCAAGAAACATGATGCAAGGATGCAATGGTTTGAGCTCTCTACTAACGATACGATCAAGCTACCAACTTGAGAGCCCCCCTTGATAGTACGGCAAACGATCCTATAACCCGGTCTCCCAACTACCACCATGAGACCGGTAAAATAGAAAACCTGTCAAGGGCAAACCTTTGCCTTGCACATGGTCCACTTGAGCTAGATGATGACGATCTTGACTCCCTCAAGTTGGACCACCTTTCTTGATTGCGTTGGCTCGATGAAGACTAGATGATTGCTCCCCCATACTCCACTACGGGTGAGTCACTCTTCGGTACACCTTCACAAGTGATCGCGTTGGCTCGATGAAGGCTAGTTGATTGCTCCCCCATACTCCACTATGGGTGAGTCACTCTTCGGTACACCTTCACAAGTCCATTGTCACCACAATGGACGACAAGCTACAAGCATGATTTCTTCGTGATGCTCCACTTGAACTTGCACAACACAACCTTGATTACGATCACCACTTGATGTCATCCTTTACATGGGTTGTATGATATCTTCCTCTTGACGCAAGCCCATGGACACGTACCTAACCCCACATAGAACTCTCACATAGACCATGGGTTAGTACACAAAGTGCAATGGACAATGCTTACCATACCATGGGATCACTTGATCCCTCTCGGTACATCTTTTACGCTTTGTGAGTTGATCAACTTGATTCACTCTTGACTTAGTCTTGATCAACCTTGAATCTTTCCAAATCTCTTCGTTTGGATGATGTCTTGAAGGTAAACATGAATGATCACACAATGTTCTTCTTCAAGACATGCTTGCAATAAGCACAACACTCACTTGACCAATCTTTGGATAATTCCTTAATAGCACCTTGGTCAACACATAAACTCCTTGAAACCAACACATGGACTTCAAGAAATGCCTATGGACAAATCCTTCAAATATAACTCAATGCAACCATTAGTCCATAGAGAATGTCATCAATTACCAAAACCACACATGGGGGCACGCTCGGGGTTGGAGGCGGAGGAACAGGCATAGTACGGGCTTGAGAAATAGAGTGCGGTCTACAAAAAGTTATTTTCGACCTCCTGTCGCACGTCTGCGCCGCCAGTCCTCGGTGGGGGGAGTCCTTGATGGAAATAGCCCCTTAGGTGAGTGTACAGATCCGGACTCCGAAAATGTTTATCCTATTCGTCACCTGTTTTTAAAGGATAGCGAAGGAAGAAATAAAAAGAAAATAAATAATAATAAAAAAGTTACTGGAGTGCTTGCAGGCTTGTCCGTATTGTGCTTCCGCCAATGCCCATGGTATCTTGAGTGCGTAATGATGTATGCGCGGTACAAACTTTGTAGGTGTACGGAGTGGGCGGCGGAAGCCGGGTTGCTATTCTCGTTCTAGGAGTTGTTGATCCTCGGGTGGAGATTGCTTCTGACCCCCGGTGTTTCGTTGTTGAACCTTTCCGTCATCCCTGTCGCTTGGCGGCCTCCTCCCCCTGTGTTCGGCGTTGAGCTTGCCGGCCTGTTTAAAGACCCAGCAGTTTCTGTTGGTATGATTAGCTGGTTTATCGGGGTGGCCATGAATCTAGCAGGGTCGGTCCAATATCCTATCCAGGTTGGATGGTTCGTCTCGATTTGCCTTGAATGGCTTCTTCCGCTGACCGGGCTTGGGGTTGCTGAATCCGGCGTTGACCGCTGTGTTGCCTGATCTTTCATTGTCATTGTGACTGTTTTTTTGCTTCCTCGTGGCTTGCCGTTGCCGTCTCGGATTTCGGAGGTGCCCTGGTTGCTGGCGCTATTGCTTCTACGAGCGAGCCAGCTGTCTTTTTCCGCGCAAAAGCGGGTCATCAGAGCAGTGAGGGCTGTCATGGATTTGGGTCTTTCTTGGCCAAGGTGGCGTGCAAGCCATTCGTCCCGGATGCTATGTCTGAAAGCCGCAAGGGCTTCTGCGTTCGGACAGTCGACGATTTGGTTCTTTTTGACTAAGAACCGAGTATAGAGCTCCCTGGCTGATTCTCCGGGCTGTTGGACAATGTGACTTAGGTCATCGGCATGCGGTGGCCGGACATATGTTCCTCGGAAGTTATCGAGGAAGGCCTCTTCCAAGTCCTCCCAACTGCCTATGGAATTTTCAGGCAGGCTGTTTAACCAGTACCGAGCTGACCCTTTTAGTTATAGTGGGAGGTATTTAATGGCGTGGAGGTCGTCCCCACGGGCCATATGGATGTGGAGGATGAAATCTTCTATCCATACGGCGGGATCGGTTGTCCCGTCGTATGATTCAATATTGACGGGTTTGAATCCTTCGGGGAATTCATGATCCATTACTTCATCAGTGAAGCAAAGCGGGTGTGCGGCGCCTCTATGTTGGGCCACACTGCGACATAACTCCGAAGGAGTCCCTTTGCGGTTTTCGGCTCGGGCGTGGCGAGGTTTGATAAGTCCGAATAGGTAGCTATCGTCGCGTGTCGAAGCATGCTTTCGTGATCCGTAGATTGGTCTTGTGTGTCCTGCTCTATTGTCCAAGTCCCTCTGCAGGTCGTCTGGGTAATCGTGACCTGCGTTGTTCTTGCCTTTACAGCGAGGTGGGGTGGTCTGGTGTTCGGCTTGGGTTGTCTCTTTATCCGGACAGAGTTGTCGGCGACCTGCCGCATTATGTGACGATGGTATGGGCTCCAACGCCCCGTCATCGGACTGGTATAGCAATCTGTGCTTTGGGTAGCTTTTTGCTAGGCCACTAAGGCCATATTCTTCGGCGACCAGGACTTCGGTCCATCTGTCGTTGAGTAGGTCTTGGTCAGCTTGAAGCTGCTGCTGCTTCTTTTTCAGGCTCCTTGCCGTAGCTTTCAGCCTGCACTTGAAGTGCTCCTGCTCGAGGGGCTCTTCGGGTACGATGAAGTCTTCGTCGCCGAGGCTTACCTCATCTTCGGAGAGCGGAAGGTAGTTGTCATCCTCCGAACCGTTGCTGGGCGAGGCCTGTTCATCGGGGCTGGCTTGCCCGTTTTCCTATTCCTCCCGCTCGGATATTGCTCCCACAGGGTCTTCATTGCTTTCGGCGCCGTCTGGAGTACTATTTTCTCCAGTGCCATTGTTACTATGGCGTGACTAGGGGCGGCGTTTGGGGCGCCGGAACTTCGACTGTGTCTCAGGAGTTTTAACTGGATCTCTCTTGTCATTGTCGCGAGGCTTTTGAAGTGTATCGATCATGCACACGTCATATGAAGGGGTGGCCGTCCCACGCCTGATGACTGGCGGGTCTTGGCCTTGCTCCTTATCGGCATCGTCGTCTATACCGTCAATGTCTTTGGAGCCAGAAGCAGGCATGTCGGTTGAGTCCTCGACAATGGCTATGAAGTGGGTGGCGGGTGGGAAGCGAAACTCCCCATCATAAGCCTCTAGCTCGAACCGAACATAGTTCAGCTGTGAGTCCTTCTCTAAGGACAAATTCTTTAAAGAGTTCAGCACATCGTCCAAAGGTGAGTGGTGAAAAACGTCTGCGGCGCTGAATTCGAAGATCGATAACCGATCTAGCTCGGTGTCCGCAGGTGTACATGGTCCGGAACTTATAGCCGGAGATGAGTCCGAAGTTCCGTTGACGCAAATATTGCAGGGTGTCGAGTTCGTGTGCGGCTCCAACGCCGCGGACTCCATGGTTTCGGATGGTGCAATCTGCTCCGGACCTACGGCCGTAGCAGTTACAGGAACCATCTCCTGAATCTGATCCGATGACAGATTTAAGTCATGTTCAACGGAGCGAGGGGGAGCGATTGCCGCGGTCTCGAATCAATTGAAGATCAAGTCTCCACGGATATCCGCGACGTAGTTCAAGCTTCCAAATCTGACCTGATGGCCAGGGGCGTAGCTATCGATCTGCTCCAGATGGCCAAGCGAGTTGGCCCGCAGTACGAAGCCGCCGAATGCAAAAATCTGTCCCGGGAGGAAGGTTTCTCCTTGGACAGCGCCACTATGGACGATTGAAGGGGCCATCGAACCTTTTGTTGACGACACAGTGGAACTCTCAATGAAAGCACCAATGTTGGTGTCAAAACCGGCGGATCTCGGGTAGGGGGTCCCGAACTGTGCGTCTAGGATCGATGGTAACAGGAGGCGGGAGACACGATGTTTACCCAGGTTCGGGCCCTCTCTATGGAGGTAATACCCTACTTCCTGCTTGATTGATCTTGATGAATATGAGTATTACAAGAGTTGATCTACCACGAGATCGTAATGGCTAAACCCTAGAAGTCTAGCCTGTACTATGGTTATCCCGATCCCCTCCGGACTACGCCCCCCCCCGGTTTATATAGGCACCGGAGGGATCTAGGGTTACATAGAGTCGGTTACATAAGAAGGAATCTTCATAGTTGGTCGCCAAGCTTGCCTTCCACGCCAAGGAGAGTCCAATCCGGACACGGGTACAGTCTTCGGCCTTCATGTCTTCACAGCCCATCAGTCCGGCCCATGGATAACAGGCTGGATGCCCAAGGACCCCTTAGTCCAGGACTCCCTCAGGGGGGGGGGGGGGCGCCCCCTTCCCTTCCTCCTCTCTCCTTCCCTTCCCCCTTCTCCTACTCCTACTAGGAAAGGAGGAGTCCTACTCCCGGTGGGAGTAGGACTCCCCCCCTTGGCGCGCCCTCCTCCTGGCCAGCCGCCTCCCCCTAGCTCCTTTATATACGGGGGCAGGGGCACCCCATAGACACAACAATTGATCATTGATCTTTTAGCCGTGTGCGGTGCCCCCCTCCACCATAATCCACCTCGGTCATATCGTAGCGGTGCTTAGGTGAAGCCCTGCGTCGGTAGCTTCATCAACATCGTCACCACACCGTCATGCTGACGAAACTCTCCCTCGAGCTCTACTGGATCGTGAGTTCGCGGGACGTCACCGAGCTGAACGTGTGCTGAACGCGGAGGTACCGTACGTTCCGTACTGAGGATCGGTCAATCGTGAAGACGTACGACTACATCAACCGCGTTGTTCTAATGCTTCCGCTTAACGGTCTACGAGGGTACGTGGACGACACTCTCCCCTCTCGTTGCTATGCATCACCATGAGCTTGCGTGTGCGTAGGAATTTTTTTGAAATTACTACGTTCCCCAACAGGTCCCTGGATGGTCGCTAGAGATTTCAACTTGATCGCGGACCCATCCGATAAAAGCAACAATCGGATCAACAGGCAGATGATGGGGCGGTTTAGAAGGTACATCACAGATCTGGACATGCACGAGCTCTACATCAACGGTAGGAGGTACACTTGGTCGAATGAGAGGATGGAACCAACGCTCAAGAAACTGGAGCGAGCTCTCGTCTCCGTGGACTGGGAGGCTCTGTACCCTACTTCCTTCCTGTCAACGCTCATCACTAACATCTCGGATTATTGCCCACTGCATCTTGTGCTGGAGGCAAACTTGAAGCGTGGCAGGCATTTCCACTTCGAATCATTCTAGACTAGGCTGGAGGGCTTCCAGGAAGTGGTCCGGGCGGCGTGGAGCAGCCAGCCTCTGATCCGGAACCCTTTCAAGAGGCTCGCGGCTAAGTTCAAGGCTATGATACGTCTCCAATGTATCTATAATTTTTTATTGTTCCATACTATTATATTATCTGTTTTGGATGTTTCACTACTAGGAAAAGGGCTATAGCTGATATGGACATTAATGGTGCACCATGTATGTGGTGCGCCACTGCTATATAGCAGTGGCGCACCAGATACAGGTGCGCCATTATTGACATATTACTAATGGAGCACTTGGTGTGTGGTGCGCCATTAGTAGTTTTGAAAAAAAAATTGTTAGCAGTGGCGCACCAGGGGATAGTGCGCCATTACTAGTTGACATAGTAATGGCGCACCACACCCACCATGCGCCATTAGTAGTTTTGAAAAAAATAAAAAAATTGTTAGTAGTGGCGCACCATGGGATAGTGCGCCATTACTAGCTAAATGCAACCCCCCCGGACCACCTTTTAAGTTTAAAATAAAATAAAAGAAAATGATGGAAATGTCAAAAAATAAAATAAAATAAGTTTCCCATGTGATATGTGGTCTAGTTGTTGGGAAAATTTACAAATACGAATTTCGACTTTATTTGCAAAATCTCTCTAGAATTTAGTAAAATGGGCATAACTTTTGCATTCGAACTCGGATTAAAAAGTTTTGTATATGAAAAATCATCTACTCGGAAAGTTACATACGAATTGAACCGGGGAACCCTGTTCAACATCTTCAAAATCCCCAAAAACCTAACAGAACGAAAGATACGGGGCTTTTAAGATCTAGAGGGGGAAAAATGAAAAAAAAATTCAAACTTACTAGTGGCGCACCATTTGCTAGGTGCGCCACTAGTAACAGAAAAACAATTGGTTTCAAAAGAAAATTGGAATTTTTTTTCAAAATATGATACGTAATATGACCGGGAAGTTTGAAATATTTTTTCAAAATTTCATCACACTCATGAACATGAACAAAGTCCTAGACATCAACAAGGTTTAATAGGATTGATATGATAGATATATCAACAAGTGTCTGTGAAGTGAGCTGGTGCTTTAAGCGTGCTCGGGCTGGAGTAGTGTGAGGATGGGTCACCTTCCGGGAAGTTTGACAACGGAGTGCGATTTGACTTGAGATTAAGCATATAGACCTGAGATTAAGCCATAGTGACCCGAGATTAAGAAAAACGAAAAAATTGAAACTTTTTTTTAAAAAAAATTGAAAAAAAAATTCTGAAAAAAAAAATTGAAAAAAAATTGTTAGTAATGGCGCACTTCTATGTGGTGCGCCATTACTATAGTAATGGCGCACCAGATAGGCATAGTAATGGCGCACTATAGGTGCGCCATTACTATCTGGGATAATAGTGGCGCACCAGAGGTGCGCCATTACTATTTTGTTACTAATGGCGTGATAATAGTGGCGCACCTGTAGTGCGCCATTAATGGCAAAAACAGGTGCGCCACTAATTAGCCTTTTCCTAGTAGTGTTTAATGGGCTTTAATATGCTCTTTTATATTATTTTTGGGACTAAACTATTAACCTGAGGCCTAGTGCCAGTTTCTGTTTTTTTACCTATTTTAGAGTTTCGTAGAAAAGGAATACCAAACGGAGTTCAAACGGAATGAAACCTTTGCGATGATCTTTCTTGGACCGAAAGCAAACCAGAAGACTTGGAGTTGAAGCCTGGAACGCCACGAGGTGGCCATGAGGCAGGAGGGCGCGCCCCCCACCTTCGTGGGCCCCTCGTAGCTCCACCGACGTACTTCTTTTGCCTATATATACTCTTATACCCTAGATCGATTAGAGAGAGCCACGAAACAACTTTTCCACCGCTGTAACCTTCTGTACCCGTGAGATCCCATCTTGGGGCCTTTTCCGGCGATCTGCCGGAGGGGGAATCGATCACGGAGGGCTTCTACATCAACACCATTGCCTCTCCGATGAAGCGTGAGTAGTTTACCACAGACATTCGGGTCCATAGTTATTAGCTAGATGGCTTCTTCTCTCTCTTTGATTCTCAATACAAAGTTCTCCTCGATGTTCTTGGAGATCTATTTGATGTAATAGTAGTAGATGCAGAATCATTTCGATCTACTTGACACGGACGTGATGCCTATATTCATGATCATTGCCTTAGATATTCTCATAACTATGCGCGTTTCTATCAATTGCTCGGCAGTAATTTGTTCACCCACCGTAATACATTGCAACGCCCCCGATTCAATCGTACACGAATCATACACGCAAACGTGTACGATCAAGACCAGGGACTCACGGGAAGATATCACAACACAACTCTAGACACAAATAAAATCCACACAAGCTTCATATTACAAGCCAGGGGCCTCGAGGGCTCGAATACATAGCTCGATACATAAGCGAGTCAGCGGAAGCAACAATATCTGAGTACAGACATAAGTTAAATGAGTTTTTCCTTAAGAAGGCTATCACAAACATCAACGATCGAAGAGGCAAGGCCTCCTGCCTGGGACCTCCTAACTACTCCTAGTCGTCGGCGGGCTCCACGTAGTAGTAGGCACCCTCGGGGTGGTAGTAGTAGTCGACTGGGATGGCATCTGGCTCCTGGGTCCACCATCTGGTTGCAACAACCAGAAAGAAGAAAGATGGAGGGAAAAGGGGGGAGCAAAGCAACCGTGAGTACTCATCCAAAGTACTCGCAAGCATGAGATCTAAACTAAGTATGCATTGGTATCAAATGGAAGGGTTGTGTCTGTGGACTGAACTGCAGAAAGCCAGAATAGGGGGGAAGGCCTAGCCTATCAAAGACTAGCATCTTCAAGCAGCTCCAAGTGTCTTGCAGCATGTAGAAGAGTAAAGAATAGCAGTTTATAATTAACAAGCATGTTGTAGTATTAATGCCCAGAGATCCTTCCTCGACTCCCTGCGAGAAAGCAATCTCGAAGCCACATATCCTTCACATATCTCAAGTATCCATTTCTAGTTGTATAAGATCAGGATACAAGTCTGAACGTCCATTTCCGTGGACACGGTATTCGAATAAACATCTTCCCTGCAGGCGTGCACCATGTTTTCCAACACGCTTGATTACTCTGGCCGGACACACTTTTCTGGGTCAATGCCCGGCCTCTGAAGATCAACACGTCGTAGCCCTACCTGGGCTCAGCAAAGAGGACCCCACCGGTCTACATCCTAAGCACTCCAGGGTCTGGGCCCATCGCCCGTTGCACTCCAGGTCGTTGCGTGCAGGGCGGATCCCGGCTCCACCGCTACAGGATGGTGCCGGCCCAGCCGTGCCGCAATGCTGAACTGGACGTCTGACAAAGCTTCGGCTGATACTGCGACGTCAAGGCACATAACTATTCTCGCGTGGTGGTTGGTGCGTAAAGGCCAGAGGCCAATTCAGAACAAATACCCAAACCTGTTAGTGCATTAACAATTAAAGTAGTGACGGCTGTCGGGACAAGTCCGGAGCTATCACCCCTCCTGGGTGATACCGCTAAACAGCCAACCGCCACCATGACATCGCATGGGTGCTCTCCAGGCCCACCCGGCTTTCACAACGGTCTCAAGTAAAGTCAAGGTAACCGTGTATCCAGACATCAAGGGGAAAACCCGAGGAATCACCCCCGGTGGATTCCACTCGATGTAATCATCAAGATGAACATAAGAGGAACCACCCTCGAGGTTCACACTTGAGGTGTTGCATGACAGAGCCGTATCAGGAATGGTGAAGGAGGAACCATGTGACGCCCCCGATTTGACCGTACACTAATCATGCACGCAAATGTGTATGATCAAGATCAGGGACTCACGGGAAGATATCACAACACAACTCTAAAACATAAATAAGTCATACAAGCATCATAATACAAGCCAGGGGCCTCGAGGGCTCGAATACAAGTGCTCGATCATAGACGAGTCAGCGGAAGCATCAATATCTGAGTACAGACACAAGCTAAACAAGTTTTCCTTAAGAAGGCTAGCACAAACTGGGATACAAATCGAACGAGGCGCAGGCCTCCTGCCTGGGATCCTCCTAACTACTCCTGGTCGTCGTCAGCGGCCTGCACGTAGTAGTAGGCACCTCCAGTGTCGTAGGAGTCGTCGTCGACGGTGGCGTCCGGCTCCTGGGCTCCAGCATCTGGTTGCGGCAACCAGGTAGAAAGGAAAGGGGGGAAAAGAGGGAGAAAGGCAACCGTGAGTACTCATCCAAAGTACTCGCAAGCAAGGAGCTACACTACATATGCATGGGTATATGTGTAAAGGGGCATATCAGTGGACTGAACTGCAGAATGCCAGAATAGGAGGGGGATAGCTAATCCTGTCGAAGACTACGCTTCTGGCCATCTCCATCTTGCAGCATGTAGAAGAGAGTAGATTGAAGTCCTCCAAGTAGCATCGCATAGCATAAATCCTACCCGGCGATCCCCTCCTCGTCGCCCCGTTAGAGAGCGATCACCGGGTTGTATCTGGCACTTGGAAGGGTGTATTTTATTCAGTATCCGGTTCTAATTGTCATAAGGTCAAGGTACAACTCCGGGTCGTCCTGTTACCGAAGATCACGGCTATTCGAATAGATTAACTTCCCTGCAGGGGTGCACCACATAACCCAACACGCTCGATCCCATTTGGCCGGACACACTTTTCTGGGTCATGCCCGGCCTCGGAAGATCAACACGTCGCGGCCCCACCTAGGCTCAACCGAGAGGTCAACACGCCGGTCTAAATCCTATGCGCGCAGGGGTCTGGGCCCATCGCCCATTGCACACCTGCACGTTGCGAGGGCGGCCGGAAGCAGACCTAGCCTAGTGGCGTTCCAGTCCAATCCGGCGCGCGCCGCTCCGTCGCTGACGTCAAAAAGAGCTTCGGCTGATACCACAACGCCGGGATACCCATAACTACTCCCGCGTAGATGGCTAGTGCGTATAGACCAAATGGCCAGACTCAGATCAAATACCAAGATCTCGTTAAGCGTGTTAAGTATCCGCGAACGTCGACCAGGGCCAGGCCCACCTCTCACCTAGGCGGTCTCAACCTGCCCTGTCGCTCCGCCACAAAGATCCACTTGCGGGTACTCCTACGAGCCGACCCGACTTTAGTCATCACATTTGTCATGTATTTAGTATATAAGTATATACCCGTGATCACCGCCCAGGTGATCACGGCCCGATAGTATAGCACAGCAGACGGACAAGAATGTAGGGCCACTGATGGAAAACTAGCATCCTATACTAAGCATGTAGGATTGCAGGTAAAGGTAACAACAGTAGTAGCAAGGATAGGCTATGCATCAGGATAGGATATCGGAAAGCAGTAACATGCTACACTACTCTAATGCAAGCAGTATAGAGAAGAATAGGCGATATCTGGTGATCAAGGGGGGGCTTGCCTGGTTGCTCTGGCAAGTAGGAGGGGTCGTCAACTCCGTAGTCGAACTGGGCAGCAGCAGCGTCGGTCTCGTAGTCTACCGGAGAGAAGAGGGGGGAAGAAACAGTAAATACAATGCAAACATAAGCATGACGATGCGTGACATGACAATGAGCAGTGCGAGGTGTGTCCTAACGCGACAGTTGGTGGTACCGGCAAAGGGGGAAACATCCGGGAAAGTATTCCCGATGTTTCGCGTTTTCGGACAGACGGACCAGAGGGGGAAAGTTGTGAGTTCGACAGGTTAGGGAGGTGTGGCGGACGAACGGACTGCGTATCCAGATTCGTCTCGTCGTTCTGAGCAACCTTCATGTACAAAGTATTTCCATCCGGGTTACGGATTAAAAGATATGATTTTCAAAAGAATTTATTAATTTCTGGAATTTAATTAATTATTTAATTTAATTCGAAATTTGGATTTATGACATCAGCATGATGTCATGCTGACGTCAGCAGTCAACGTTGACCGTTGACCTGGTCAACCCGACAGGTGGGTCCCACCTGTCAGTGACTGTTAGTTAATTATCAGTAGTTAATTAGGTTAATTAGTTATTAGTTTAATTAATCTTAATTAATTAATATTAACATGATTAAATAAGTTAATTAATTATCTTAATTAATTAATTAATTATTTTTATTATTTATTTTTATTTTATTTTTTTCATTTCCTTTTTTTATTTCGTTCTGGGGCTGGGCCCCGTTTGTCATAGGCCAGGGGCGGACATGTCCGCCCGGGCCCTTTGGGCACCGGACTTGTCCGGGCTCGGCCATAGTGGGCACGGGCGCACGGGCGAGCGGGCGCGCGTGCGGCCGTGGGCGCGCACGAGCGCGCGGTCGGGCTCTGTCGCCGCGCGGGCGAGCGCGGGCGTTGGACCTGGACGCGGCCAGCCGGGGCCACGGCAAGGGGGGGTTCGCCGGCGTGGCAGCGGCGAGGCCACGGCAGGGCAGAAGGGGAGGAGCAGGGCGCGTGCGCCGGAGCGCCAGAGGTGGCCATGGGCGTGGGGCGTCGCCTGCGCGTGGGGGAAGGAGGCCGCAGCGACGGGACAGGGGGCGGCCGGGGTGAGGCCACGACGGGCGCAGGCCTCCGCGGCCAGAGCGAAGGAGGGGGCCGCGGGGGCGCGGGCCGGCGGCCAGGTGCGGGTGTGCGCAACGGGGCAGAACGGGGCGAGGTGCGGGCGCGGGCACGGCGCGGTGAGCGCGCATCGGACGCGGCCGGAGCGCGTCAACCGCGGGCGAGATCGGCGGGGACCGCGGCGACGAGCGCGAGCGCACGAGGGAGAGGGAGGGAGCGAGGCGGGGCTCACTGGGGCCATAGGGGGATTGACAGCGGGGCGCGAGGCGGTTGACGGCGATGACCGGGCGACGAGGAGGCAGGCCGTTGAGGTGGGGGAAGCAGGCCGGCGGGGGAGGAGGAAGCAGGCCGGTGGGGAAGAGGCGCCGGCGAGGTCCAGGCGGCGGGGTCGTCGGGCCCGAGGCGCGCGCGTGCGAGCGAGCCCCGGACCGATCTGGATCAGGGGGAAGGAGGGGAACGACGTGGGGGAAGAGTGGTGGGTTAGGGTTTCGGGACCCTGGGGAGTGGGGGGGATAAGGGAGTGGGGGCGCGGGGTGGGCCGGCCCGATGGTTGAGGCAGGGGTGGGCCGGTCGGGCGGCCTGGTGGCCAGCTGGGCCAGTCGGCCCAGTGGGGGGGAGGGTTTTCTCTCTTTTTTTACATTCTTTCTTTTACTTATTTTCTTTTCTGTTTTAATTCAATTTAAATTATTTAGGCATTTTATAAAAATGTGTTTACTACACCATATTTACTTATGCAAAATATGGCACCTCCTGAACATTTTTGTTTTAAATTTTGAAAAACTTTTATCGTTGACTTTAATTTTGAATTTGAATTTTGAAACGGTTTGACCTAACGGTAGATTAGCAACAGTAACTGTGGTGACGTGGCACCATTAGCGTGGGATTACTGTAGCTTGATTATCTGGGCGTTACAAAACTCCTCCACTACAAGAAATCTCGTCCCGAGATTTAGGAGGTAGAAGGAAACAGTGCAGGGTATTCATCACGCAGGCGATCCTCGCGTTCCCAAGTGGCTTCCTCCTCAGAATGGTGCGACCACTGGACTTTGAGGAACTTGATCGCCTTATGACGTGTGCGGCGTTCAGCTTGGTCGAGAATGCGGACCGGATGCTCCTTATAGGAGAGGTCTTGCTGCAATTCGAGCACTTCATGATCCACTGCTCGGATTGGGTCCTTGAAGCAACGGCGGAGCTGTGACACATGGAACACATCGTGAACCTGAGAAAGGTTCGGCGGAAGCTCCAGTTGGTATGCCACTTTTCCACGCCTTTCGAGAATAGTGAATGGCCAATATATCGAGGAGCTAGTTTGCCCTTGATTCCGAAGCGGTGAGCACCCTTCATTGGTGTGACTCGAAGATAAGCCTTTTCGCCAGGTTGATAGACCATGTCTTTATGATGACGGTCATACTGACTCTTCTGACGTGACTGAGCAGTCTTGAGATTCTCGCGAATAATGCGGACTTGTTCTTCGGCATGTTGAATAATATCCGGACCGAAGAGTGGACGTTCCCCAGTTTCTGACCAGTTCAGAGGGGTTCGGCACTTTCGTCCATATAACACTTCGAAGGGGGCCATCTTCAGACTAGCTTGATAGCTATTATTATAAGAGAACTCAGCATACGGGAGAGATTCCTCCCATTTCTTGCCGAAGGAAATAACACAAGCTCGAAGCATATCTTCGAGAACTTGGTTGACGCGTTCAACTTGCCCTTGCGACTGAGGATGAAACGCAGTACTGAATGACAGATGAGTTCCCATGGCTTCTTGGAAACTTGCCCAGAATCTTGAAGTGAATAAGCTGCCACGGTCTGAACTGATAACCAATGGAATACCGTGGAGTGAAACAATCCTGGACATATAGAGCGTTGCCAGCTGGCTAGCAGTGATCGTTTCTTTGACCGCCAGAAAATGTGCAACTTTGGAAAGCCGGTCAATGACGACAAGAATAGCATCATTACCTTTCTGTGATTTGGGAAATCCAGTGACGAAGTCCATCTCAACATGGTCCCATTTCCATTCAGGAATAGAGATAGGTTGCAGAGTTCCAGCAGGCCTTTGATGTTCTGCTTTGATACGACGGCAAACGTCACACTCAGCAACATAACGAGCAATGTCTTGCTTCATATTAGACCACCAGAATCTCTGACGGATGTCTTGGTACATCTTTGTACTACCAGGATGGATACATAGAGGCGTATCATGAGCTTCTTTCATAACTTCCTGTGTCATATCCTGGTTTTTCTCTGCACATGGCACCACTAGGCGGCCCTTGAAGTATAAGGTGCCATCTTCAGCAATAGTGAAGAATGAGGGCTTTCCTTCTGCGAGGTAGCGCTTAATCTTGTGGGCTTCAGAGTCATACTTCTGTAGCCTTTTGATGCTATCCACGAGATCTGGTTTAGCAACTAGGGTATTGAGGGAACCCTGGGTAACAACGTGGAGGTTCACCTTGCCAAACTCCTTAGGAGGGGGAGCGAGTGCACCCGGAGGAACAATATGGAGGTTCAGCTTCCTGAATTCTTCAACAAGCGAGGGCTGAACTTTGTGAACCTGGAGGTGGTTGCAGTCAGACTTGCGGCTCAAGATCAGCCATTACATTAGCCTTGCCTGGCGTATAGGAAATACCCAAGTCAAAGTCTGCAATAAGCTCCATCCATCTCTGCTGACGGAGGTTCAGGTCTGGCTGAGTAAACAGATACTTCAGACTTTGGTGGTCAGTGAAGATCTCGCAACGATTACCGAGAAGGTAATGTCGCCACTGCTTCAGCGCATGAATGACAGCAGCAAGTTCGAGGTCGTGAATTGGGTAGTTCTCTTCGTGAGGGCGCAATTGCCGAGAGGCAGAAGCAATCACTTTGCGGTCTTGCATTAGGACACAGCCTAATCCTTGACGGGAAGCGGCGCAGTAAATGACGAAGTCCTTCTTAGTATCAGGTGGAGCTAGAACTGGGGCAGAAGTCAACTTGTCTTTGAGTGCCTGGAAACTTTCCTGACATTTGTCTGTCCATTGGAACTTGACGCCCTTATGCAACAGGTTAGTCAGAGGCCTGGCGATCTTGGAGAAGTTCTCGACGAATCGACGGCAATAGCTGGCGAGACCGAGAAAACTTCTGACTTGCTTAACGTTCTTGGGAGGAGTCCAATCAAGGATAGCCTGGACTCGTTCAGGGTTGACGGCAATACCATCCTTAGAGATGACATGCCCAAGATAGGTTACTTCCGGTAGCCAGAATTCACATTTGGAGAACTTGGCATATAGTTGATGCTCTCGTAGCTTTTCCAGCACAAGTCGAAGATGTTCAGCATGTTCTTCTTCGTTCTTGGAAAAAATACCAGGATATCATCCAGATAAACCACAACGAATTTGTCGAGGTAATCCATGAATATATAGTTCATCAGACGAGAGAAGGTGGCTGGAGCATTGGTTAAACCGAAAGACATGACGGTGTACTCGTATGAACCATATCGAGTCACGAAGGTGGTCTTTGGGATATCCTCTTCGCGAACACGGATCTGGTGGTAACCCAACCTCAAGTCGAGCTTAGAGAACACTAATGAACCCGCCAGTTGATCATACAGATCATTGATCCGAGGAAGAGGGTATTTATTCTGAATGGTAGCTTGGTTTATAGGGTGGTAGTCTTGAACCAATCGGTTAGTCCCATCCTTCTTCTTGACAAAGAGAGAAGGTGCTCCCCAAGGAGAGCAACTTGGGCGAATGAATCCTTTGCGAAGAGAATTGTCGATTTCCTCCTTAAGCTCAAGGAGTTCATGCGGCGGCATCTTGTAGGGTCGCTTGGCTATAGGAGTGGTGCCTGGTTTCAAGTCGATGATGAATTCGACAGCTCTAGCAGGGGGAATCCCTGGAAGTTCTTCAGGAAAGACGTCGAGGAATTCACGCACGACGGGAATGTTTTCAATGCCCTCGAGTGGTGCAGCGTTCATGCATTCAATGCATAGAGCCTTGCCTCGGCATTTTGCACCAGATGGGCTTGGTAAGTAACTATCTCATCTGAAGGGTGTAGCAGATGGACGGTCTTAGTGGTGCAAACGATTGAAGCATTATGCGCTTTTAACCAATTCATTCCCAGAATGAGATCGATGCTACAAGACTTCAGTACGATGGGAGAGACAAGAAATTCCAGTCCTTCGATTTCAACGGGGACGTCGTTGCAAATCATGGAGGTTCGACATTGGCCCGCAGGGGTGTGTACTAATAGTGAAGCATTCATGTCTTCGCTTCTAATGCCATGCATGAATGCAAAATCTTCTAACATGAATGAATGTGATGCACCTGTATCAAATAAAACGGATGCTGGTACTGAATTTACGAGGAGTGTACCCATCACAGTAGCAGGCTGGTCTTGAGCTTCGTTGAGATCAACGTGGTTGGCATGAGCACGACCATAAGACTTAGCATTGTTGTTGCGGGGCTGGTTGTTACCACGGCCAGCTGCTGGAAGGGCCAGTTGTTTCTGGTTCTGATTCTGATAGCAGTTCCTGGCAAAGTGACCCGGTTGACCACACTTGTAGCACAGACCATTATCGGGAGTGGGAACAGGAGCCCCAGGTGGGGGAGCTGGTAGCTTTGACTGCCTAGGTGGTGGAGGAGGCAGACACGGTGCAGCATAAGATTTCCTTGGAGCAGGTGCATTTGGACGGTACATGCTGTTCGGGATCCATATCTTTCGCTTCTGCGAGGGCGGGCCCGAAGATGAGCCCGTGTCACGGTTGCGCCTCTGAGAGCTCTGGTATTCCTGCAGACCAGTCTCGACATTGATGGCCTTATTCACCAAGGTGGCGAAATCGGCGAAGTCATGCACTAGAAGTGCGAGCTTGATGTCAGCTTGTAGTCCATCACGGAACTTCTCCTGTCTGCGAGCATCAGTTGCAATGTCTTCTTCAGCATAGCGGGACAAGTCCAGAAACTCCCGTTGATAAGCTTCAACAGTTTTGTTGCCTTGGGTGAGGTTGCGGAACTCACGCTTCTTCCGGTCCATGACTCCCTGAGGAATGAAGCGGGCACGGAAAGCAGCTTGGAAGTCTGGCCAGGTGATGATTGTTCCAGCTGGCAGAGTACGCCTGTGGCTGTCCCACCATTGAGCTGCGGGTCCCTTCAGAAAGAAGGAAGCAAAGTTGACATAGCTGGCAGGGGCTACATCGGCAGACTCCATCTCATAGGTGATGTCACGGAGCCAGTCATCAGCATCTAGAGGCTGAGTTGAGCTGCGGTACACGGTTGGATTGAGGCGCATGAAATCCTGCAGAGTTACTGGGGTTGGTTGCTAGTCCATATTGGGGCGAGGAAACTGAGCCATCATATTTTCCATGAATTGGCGGTTCAGTTCGAACTGCTGGATCATACCAGCCATGTACTCAGGTGGTGGTGGGGCATTGCCACCACTTCCACGACCACCTGGTCTAACCATCCTGCTAATATATAACAGGGGTTCAGCATTGAGAAATTTGCAAAGACAAGGATCATTCATGATGAAACATGCATAATGAAAGGAGCACGATAGCTACTACATAGTAGTCGGCATAACTTACAAAAGGGGTCATGCATAGAGTTCGGTACACAGAGTTCAGTACACAGTCTAAGACAACATAGGCGGCACACAGGCTCGCGGCGAATGCATCTAACACTACAAGCAAGCCTACATCAGTCCCAAGAGGTACTGTGGAGGTAATCGTAGCCCGACAGCTGGTAGTGAGGCAACGGATAGCCCTCCACGTCAGCAGACTGGGGGCCGCGGATACTCAGGTGTAGAGCCCGACGCTCAGGTGATAGAAGAGGACCAAGTGTGGGAGAGTAGCCTCCCACCTCTGGCCAACCGACACCGTGGGGCATCACGGTCCTGGCTGGGTAGATCGCAGTACGCGGTAGCTGTCCAGATCGGACAAAGGGGTGCGGTAGCGTCAAAGCATGGTAAAGGTGCTGACGGGTGGTGTACATCTCGTGGCGAAGAGCTCGGTTAGCTCGATCCAGCCCATCAGCATGCAGAACCAGGTTCTGACGGTAGAAGGGCTCTCGGGTGACAGTGGAGTAGGCAGCAGTATAGTATCCCTCCGCACCAACATCAGATGCGATAGCAGTGTGCCTGAAAGGGGAGGTGTCCAACTCCCGATACTCTCCACGAAGACGTGTCAGAGCAGCATAGGCAGCATCGTGGACAGCCATATCGATGGTCACACCAACACCATGTGCGGTGTGCAGCACAGTAGTGGAGTCATACTCCCGCGAGTAGAGGTGGACGATGGCACGGTACTGCTCCTGGTTAAAGTCCTGGTACTCCTCGTAGACGGTGTACTCAGGGTGCCAGCGATAACCCAGATAGGTCATCATCTCAGCTAGCACAGCGGGTGATCCCGAGGCACCAATGGCCGTCGTGTGGCGCACGACCTGCCTCGTGGGTTCCATCTGAAAGCAAAGACGTTTCAAAGGAGTCAAATGACAGTGTGTGAATTGTTCAAAATACTATTCTAAGAAACAACTATGGCTTATCCAACTTTGGGGTGAATGCGGTCACGGGATCCTAGTGTTAGAGTTAGTAAATTCGTTTAACCCGAGTAGAAGAGAGTTCAGAGTCCCAGAGTAAAGGTCGAGGAGTAAAAAGATCCTAGTACCACCCAATGGCGACGTGGGCCCGTAAGACACACAGCCATGTTAGTAAAAGTTTTGTAATGTCTAGACTCGACTTCGGCCAAGGAGTGTGGAAAGGGGGATTCCTACAGGCAGTCGGCTCTGATACCAACTTGTGACGACCCGATTTGACCGTACACTAATCATGCACGCAAATGTGTATGATCAAGATCAGGGACTCACGGGAAGATATCACAACACAACTCTAAAACATAAATAAGTCATACAAGCATCATAATACAAGCCAGGGGCCTCGAGGGCTCGAATACAAGTGCTCGATCATAGACGAGTCAGCGGAAGCATCAATATCTGAGTACAGACACAAGTTAAACAAGTTTGCCTTAAGAAGGCTAGCACAAACTTGGATACAGATCGAACGAGGCGCAGGCCTCCTGCCTGGGATCCTCCTAACTACTCCTGGTCGTCGTCAGCGGCCTGCACGTAGTAGTAGGCACCTCCAGTGTCGTAGGAGTCGTCGTCGACGGTGGCGTCCGGCTCCTGGGCTCCAGCATCTGGTTGCGGCAACCAGGTAGAAAGGAAAGGGGGAAAAAGAGGGAGAAAGGCAACCATGAGTACTCATCCAAAGTACTCGCAAGCAAGGAGCTACACTACATATGCATGGGTATATGTGTAAAGGGGCATATCAGTGGACTGAACTGCAGAATGCCAGAATAGGAGGGGGATAGCTAATCCTGTCGAAGACTACGCTTCTGGCCATCTCCATCTTGCAGCATGTAGAAGAGAGTAGATTGAAGTCCTCCAAGTAGCATCGCATAGCATAAATCCTACCTGGCGATCCCCTCCTCGTCGCCCTGTTAGAGAGCGATCACCGGGTTGTATCTGGCACTTGAAAGGGTGTATTTTATTCAGTATCCGGTTCTAATTGTCATAAGGTCAAGGTACAACTCCGGGTCGTCCTGTTACCGAAGATCACGGCTATTCGAATAGATTAACTTCCCTGCAGGGGTGCACCACATAACCCAACACGCTCGATCCCATTTGGCCGGACACACTTTTCTGGGTCATGCCCGGCCTCGGAAGATCAACACGTCGCAGCCCCACCTAGGCTCAACCGAGAGGTCAACACGCCGGTCTAAATCCTATGCGCGCAGGGGTCTGGGCCCATCGCCCATTGCACACCTGCATGTTGCGAGGGCGGCCGGAAGCAGACCTAGCCTAGTGGCGTTCCAGTCCAATCCGGCGCGCGCCGCTCCGTCGCTGACGTCAAAAAGAGCTTCGGCTGATACCACGACGCCGGGATACCCATAACTACTCCCGCGTAGATGGCTAGTGCGTATAGACCAAATGGCCAGACTCAGATCAAATACCAAGATCTCGTTAAGCGTGTTAAGTATCCGCGAACGTCGACCAGGGCCAGGCCCACCTCTCACCTAGGCGGTCTCAACCTGCCCTGTCGCTCCGCCACAAAGATCCACTTGCGGGTACTCCTACGAGCCGACCCGACTTTAGTCATCACATGTGTCATGTATTTAGTATATAAGTATATACCCGTGATCACCGCCCAGGTGATCACGGCCCGATAGTATAGCACAGCAGACGGACAAGAATGTAGGGCCACTGATGGAAAACTAGCATCCTATACTAAGCATGTAGGATTGCAGGTAAAGGTAACAACAGTAGTAGCAAGGATAGGCTATGCATCAGGATAGGATATCGGAAAGCAGTAACATGCTACACTACTCTAATGCAAGCAGTATAGAGAAGAATAGGCGATATCTGGTGATCAAGGGGGGGCTTGCCTGGTTGCTCTGGCAAGTAGGAGGGGTCGTCAACTCCGTAGTCGAACTGGGCAGCAGCAGCGTCGGTCTCGTAGTCTACCGGAGAGAAGAGGGGGGAAGAAACAGTAAATACAATGCAAACATAAGCATGACGATGCGTGACATGACAATGAGCAGTGCGAGGTGTGTCCTAACGCGACAGTTGGTGGTACCGGCAAAGGGGGGAACATCCGGGAAAGTATTCCCGATGTTTCGCGTTTTCGGACAGACGGACCAGAGGGGGAAAGTTGTGAGTTCGACAGGTTAGGGAGGTGTGGCGGACGAACGGACTGCGTATCCAGATTCGTCTCGTCGTTCTGAGCAACCTTCATGTACAAAGTATTTCCATCCGGGTTACGGATTAAAAGATATGATTTTCAAAAGAATTTATTAATTTCTGAAATTTAATTAATTATTTAATTTAATTCGAAATTTGGATTTATGACATCAGCATGATGTCATGCTGACGTCAGCAGTCAACGTTGACCGTTGACCTGGTCAACCTGACAGGTGGGTCCCACCTGTCAGTGACTGTTAGTTAATTATCAGTAGTTAATTAGGTTAATTAGTTATTAGTTTAATTAATCTTAATAAATTAATATTAACATGATTAAATAAGTTAATTAATTATCTTAAGTAATTAATTAATTAATTAATTTTATTATTTATTTTTATTTTATTTTTTTCATTTCCTTTTTTTATTTCGTTCTGGGGCTGGGCCCCGTTTGTCATAGGCCAGGGGCGGACATGTCCGCCCGGGCCCTTTGGGCACCGGAGTTGTCCGGGCTCGGCCATAGTGGGCGCGGGCGCACGGGCGAGCGGGCGCGCGTGCGGCCGTGGGCGCGCACGAGCGCGCGGACGGGCTCGGTCGCCGCGCGGGCGAGCGCGGGCGCTGGACCTGGACGCGGCCAGCCGGGGCCACGGCAAGGGGGGGTTCGCCGGCGTGGCAGCGGCGAGGCCACGGCAGGGCAGAAGGGGAGGAGCAGGGCGCGAGCGCCGGAGTGCCAGAGGTGGCCATGGGCGTGGGGCGTCGCCTGCGCGTGGGGGAAGGAGGCCGCAGCGACGGGACAGGGGGCGGCCGGGGTGAGGCCACGACGGGCGCAGGCCTCCGCGGCCAGAGCGAAGGAGGGGGCCGCGGGGGCGCGGGCCGGCGGCCAGGTGCGGGTGTGCGCAACGGGGCAGAACGGGGCGAGGTGCGGGCGCGGGCACGGCGCGGTGAGCGCGCATCGGACGCGGCCGGAGCGCGTCAACCGCGGGCGAGATCGGCGGGGACCGCGGCGACGAGCGCGAGCGCACGAGGGAGAGGGAGGGAGCGAGGCGGGGCTCACTGGGGCCGTAGGGGGATTGGCAGCGGGGCGCGAGGAGGTTGACGGCGACGACCGGGCGACGAGGAGGCAGGCCGTTGAGGTGGGGGAAGCAGGCCGGCGGGGGAGGAGGAAGCAGGCCGGTGGGGAAGAGGCGCCGGCGAGGTCCAGGCGGCGGGGTCGTCGGGCGCGAGGCGCGCGCGTGCGAGCGAGCCCCGATCCGATCTGGATCGGGGGGAAGGAGGGGAACGACGTGGGGGAAGAGTGGTGGGTTAGGGTTTCGGGACCCTGGGGAGTGGGGGGATAAGGGAGTGGGGGCGCGGGGTGGGCCGGCCCGAGGGTTGAGGCAGGGGTGGGCCGGTCGGGCGGCCTGGTGGCCAGCTGGGCCAGTCGGCCCAGTGGGGGGAGGGTTTTCTCTTTTTTTATTATTTTCTTTCTTTTACTTATTTTCTTTTCTGTTTTAATTCAATTTAAATTATTTAGGCATTTCATAAAAATGTGTTTACTACACCATATTTACTTATGCAAAATATGGCACCTCCCGAACATTTTTGTTTTAAATTTTGAAAAACTTTTATCGTTGACTTTAATTTTGAATTTGAATTTTGAAACGGTTTGACCTAACGGTAGATTAGCAACAGTAACTGTGGTGACGTGGCACCATTAGCGTGGGATTACTGTAGCTTGATTATCCGGGCGTTACAAACCACCCACGATGACCACGACCGAATAGCTACACTACAGAGACCTCATCAGGAGTGATGTATGAGGTTCCACCCTCGGCACTCGATGGTAACTCTGCAGAGTCGAGCAACAAAAAGGGGCGTGATGTGATGTGAGGTGTCGGGCTCTGGTCGTCGATCACGTTGATCGAGTCGTCGATGATGAAGCAGGGGCAACAAGGGCAAGGTGGGGGTCACTGATGGATCACTAACCAACCTATACTAAGCAGTTTAGGATAAGCAGGTAGGTAACAATAAGCAGGTTACAAAAGCAGGCTATGCATCAGAATAGGAGCAATCAATAACAGTAGCAAAATCTAATGCAAGCATGAGAGAATGGAATGGGCGATATCGGGATGATCAAAGGGGGGCTTGCCTGGAAGCTCCGCTAAAACAGAAGAAGGGTCGTCGTCGACGTAGTCGATCACAGGGGCATCGATAGCGGTCTCGGGGTCTACCGGAGAAGAAGAGGGGGAAGAAACAGTAAATACAGAGCAAACAGATGCATGACATGACAATAAGCAGCACTAGGCGTGTGCTAACGCGGTGCTACGCGATACCGGGGAAGGGGAAAATATCTGGGAATCCCGAAGTTAGGCATTTTTGGACAGATAAACCGGAGGGCGAAGGTTCCATGTTTGCTATGCTAGGGGCATGGGACAGATGTACGGAGAGCGTATCCAGATTCGTCTTGTCATTTTGAGCAACTTTCATATAGAAAACTTTTTCATCCAATTATTATTTTATATTAATTTTCAAAGTTTTAATTTATTTTTTAATGTTATTATTATTTAAGTTAATTTGAAAAATAGCATTATTACATCAGCATGACGTCGGCAGTCAACAAGGCGTTGACTTGGTCGAACTGACGTGTGGGGCCGTTCTGCCAATGACTAGTAACTAATTAACAGTTACATTTAACTAATCGGGTTAATTAGGTAGACTATAAACAAAGTTAATTAAGCTAATTAGTTGGTTAATAAATAAATAAATTTTTTTAACAGGGTGGGGTCCACATGGAAGTGGCCCACTTGTCATGACTACTTATCTAATAATCAAATAAATAAAGCAATCCTAATTAGAGATGGGGGGCACACGTCTTAGGGTAGCAAATGATTTAAGTAGTACTAGTACTGATTAGCCTAACTAGTAAGAACATTAGCCCCTAACTAAAACTTGGGCCGGCCATATGCAGTGGCACAAGCCGGCCATGGTTTGGCTGTGCACCACGCACAAGCATACAGGCGCATGGCCATGGCCATGGCTACCGGTAGCAGCAAACGCCAGCAGCGGGCACCAGCGGAGGCAGCAGCAGGTGCATCAAGCAGCAGCCGTACGGCAGCAAACAGCCGCAGTAGCAAGTAGCAGCGGCAAGGGCAGCAGCTAGGAGCAGCAACATCAGCACGCAGGGAGCAGCAGCAAGCAACGAGCGAAGCGAGGAGCAGCATCAAGCATCACTAGCAGGCAGTGCTACTAGGACGCACGCAGCAGCGAGCAAGGCAGCAGCAGAGACAGAGAGCAGCGGCAGCAAGCACGCACGTACGCGTAAGCGGGAGCTCGGGGACGGCGGCTACGGCGATGGATTCGAAGGGGAAACAGAGGGGATAGAACGAGGTGCTCACAGAGAGCACGTAGGCGAGGTCGGGGAGGCCGGAGGCGGACCGAAGTCGCGGCGACGACGGCGGATGCCGGCGATGTACGCGGTGGGGACGGGCTCGATGGCAAGCGTACGGGGCGGCCACGCTCGAATCGAGGCTTGCAGTCGATGAGGAAGAGGACGGCGGTGCTCCTGGACTAACGCGGCGATGAGGGGTGGCCGGTGGCCACGGGATCGATGACAATGCGGCGATGGAGGTGCTCGGGCGGGTGCGGGGGCGAGAGTGACTGCGCGTGGGAGGGAGAAAGGAGGCTAGGGTTCCTTCAAGGGGTGTGCGGCGGCGTTTTGTAGGCGAGGGGAGGCCGTGGATGCCCGGCACGTGGCCGGCGCCATGGTAGATGGCATCCACGCCTGCCCCTGCCTCCACTGTAGCGGGAGGTGGGACACAAGGGAGGTGGGCTGGGCCTCCCAGTTTGCTAGATGGGCCATAGTGCCAACTAGAATAGGCCTTTTACTTTTTTTACTTTTTTTATTTTATGTTTTATATATTTCTTTACTACTTTGCAAAAAGAGTTTTGTTTAATACTAAACTTGGCACCAAAATATAGAGCAATAACCTGGGTTGGTACAAAAAGTTTAAAAGCATTTGGGAGTGTTCGACTATTTTTAGAAATTGAAAAGGTCAATTAAATTGCTCCTGCACCACCCAAATAAATTCCAGGGGCCTTTTGGGAATTCAAATGAGGTTGGTTTCAAAATGAAAATGATCAGGTGAATTTATAGAATATTGTGAACATTTTAGTTTTGATATTTTGGAAACTTGAAATTCTGACTTTAATTAAATTTGGATTTGAACCGGTTTCAAATCAACGCGAGTTTAGCAACAGTAATAGCGATGACATGGCCTCATTAGTAGAGGATACTGTAGCTTGATTATTCGGGCATCACATACATGCTATCCTGAGAGAAGCCACTAGTGAAACCTATGGCCCCCGAGTCTCTTTCTTATTATATTGCATCCCTTTTATTTACCCCGCATCTCGTTTACTATTTTGCAATCTTTACTTTCCAATCTATACAACAAAAATACCAAAAATATTTACTTTATTATCTTTATTAGGTCTCACTTTTGCGAGTGACCGTGAAGGGATTGACAACCCCTTTATCGCGTTGGTTGCAAGGTTCTTGATTGTTTGTGCACGTACTAGGTGACTTGTGTGTTGTCTCCTACTGGATTGATACCTTGGTTCTCAAAAACTGAGGGAATACTTACGCTAATTTGCTGCGTCACCCTTTCCTCTTCAAGGGAAAACCAACACATGCTCAAGAGGTAGCAAGAAGGATTTCTGGCGCCGTTGCCAGGGAGATCTACGCCAAGTCAACACATACCAAGTACCCATAATAAACTCTTCTCCCTCGCATTACATTATTTGCCATTCGCCTCTCGTTTTCCTCTCCCCCACTTCTAAAATGACTTTCGAAAACCTTTGCCTTTTCTTCGTCCCTTTTCCGTTCGTCTCTTTTCGCTTGCTTCTTGTGTGCTTGTGTGTTGGATTGATTGTTTGTCATGATGGCTCAAGGTAATACTAAATTGTGTGACTTTTCCAATACTAACAACAATGATTTTATTAGCACTCCAATTGCTCCTACTACCGATGCTGAATCTTGTGAAATCAATACCGCTTTGTTGAATCTTGTTATGAAAAATCAATTTTCTGGCCTTCCTAGTGAAGATGCCGCTACCCATCTAAACAACTTCGTCGATTTGTGTGATATGCAAAAGAAGAAAGATGTGGATAAGTTAAATTGAAGCTATCTCCGTTTTCGCTTAGAGATCATGCTAAAACTTGGTTCTCTTCTTTGCCTAAAAATAGTATTGATTCATGGAATAAGTGCAAAGATGCTTTTATCTCTAAGTATGTTCCTCCCGCTAAGATCATCTCTCTTAGGAACGATATTATGAATTTTAAGCAACTTGATCATGATCATGCCGCACAACCTTGGGAGAGGATGAAATTAATGATACGTAATTGCCCTACACATAGTTTGAATTTGTGGATGATTATACAAAAAAATTATGCCGGATTGGATTTTGCTTCTAGAAATCTTTTAGATTCGACCGCGGGAGCCAATTTTATGGAAATTACTTTAGGAGAATCTACTAAACTCTTAGATAATATTATGGTTAATTATTCTCAATGGCACACCGAAAGATCCACTAATAAAAAAGTTCATGCGATTGAAGAGATTAATGTTTTGAGTGGAAAGATGGATGAACTTATGAAATTGTTTGCTAATAAAAGTGTTTCTTATGATCCTAATGATATGCCTTTGTCCACTTTGAATGAGAATAATAATGAATCTGTGGATGTGAATTTTGTTGGTAGGAACAATTTTGGCAACAACTCGTATAGAGGAAACTTTAATTCTAGGCCGTTTCCTAGTAATTCCTCTAATAATTATGGTAATTCCTACAATAACTCTTATGGAGATTTTAATAATATGCACTCTAATTTTGAGACTAGTGTTAAAGAATTTATGAGTTCGCAAAAGAATTTCAATGCTTTGGTTGAAGAAAAATTGCTTAAGATTGATGAGTTGGCTAGGAACGTGGATATAATTTCTCTTGATGTTGATTCTTTGAAATTTAGATCTATTCCACCTAAGAATGACATCAATGAGTCCATTGATGAGTGCAAAGAAAGAACCGCTAGGATGCGTGCTACAAAAGATTGCTTTGTGAAAGCGTGTTCTTCTAGTTTTCATGAAAATAATGATGAAGATCTAAAAGTGATTGATGTGACTCCTACTAAGTCTTTGTCTTCCAATATGAATCTTCATAAAGATGGGAATGGAGATGAGTCAATTTTAGTTAAAAGGCGTCACAATGATTCGTAGTTTTTAGATCTTGATGCAAAACTTAATAAAAGTGGGGTTGAAGAGGTCAAAACTTTACATAGCAATGAACCCACTATTATGGATTTTAAGGAATTTAATTATGATAATTGCTCTTTGATAGATTGTATTTCCTTGTTGCAATCCGTGTTAAATTCTCCTAATGCTTATAATCAAAATAAAGCTTTTACTAAACATATCGTTGATGCTTTAATGCAATCTTATGAAGAAAAGCTTGAACTAGAAGTTTCTATCCCTAGAAAACTTAATGATGAGTGGGAACCTACTATTAAAATTAATATTAAATATTATGAATGCTATGCTTTATGTGATTTGGGTGCTAGTGTTTCCACGATTCCAAAAACTTTGTGTGATGTGCTAGGTTTCCGTGAAATTGATGATTGTTCTTTAAATTTGCATCTTGCGGATTCCACCATTAAGAAACCTATGAGAAGGATTAATGATGTTCTTATTGTTGCAAATAGGAATTATGTGCCCGTAGATTTCATTGTTCTTGATATAGATTGCAATCCTACATGTCCTATTATTCTTGGTAGACCTTTCCTTAGAACGATTGGTGCAATTATTGACATGAAAGAAGGAAATATTAGATTCCAATTTCCGTTAAGGAAAGGCATGGAACACTTTACTAGGAAGAAAATTAAATTGCCTTATGAATCTATTATGAGAGCCACTTATGGATTGCATACCAAAGATGACAATACCTAGATCTATTCTTGTTTTTATGCCTAGCTAGGGGCGTTAAACGATAGCGCTTGTTGGGAGGCAACCCAATTTTATTTTTGTTATTTGCTTTTTGTTCCTGTTTAGTAATAAATAATTCATCTATCTTATGTTTATATGTGGTTTTATGTTTTAATTAGTGTTTTTGCCAAGTAGAACCTTTGGGAAGACATGGGTGAAGTCTTTGCGATCTTGCTGTAAAAAACAGAAACTTTTACGCTCACGAGATTAGCTGCCATTGTTTTACTGGAGAGTGATTTTAGGTTGATTCTTTTTGCAGATGATTAATAGACAAATTCCTCACGTCCACCAATTTATTTCAGAATTTTTGGAGTTACAGAAGTATTCGAACAAATCATATTGTTACAGACTGTTCTGTTTTGACAGATTCTGTTTTTCATGTGTTGTTTGCTTATTTTAATGAATCTATGAGTAGTATCGGGGGGTATGAACCATAGAGAAGTTGGAATAAAGTAGGTTTAACACCAATATAAATAAAGAATGAGTTCATTACAGTACCTTAAAGTGGTGGTTTATTTTCTTATACTAACGGAGCCCATGAGATTTTCTGTTGAAGTTTTGTGTTGTGAAGTTTTCAAATTTTTGGGTAAAGATTTGATGGATTTTGGAATAAGGAGTGGCACCAAGGTAAAATTCAAGGACAACCAAAAGCCTAAGCTTGGGGATGCCCCGGAAGGCATCCCCTCTTTCTTCTTCGTCTATCGGTAACTTTACTTGAGGCTATATTTTTATTCACCACATGATATGTGTTTTGCTTGGAGCATCTTGTATGATTTGAGTCTTTGCTTTTTAGTTTACCATAATCATTCTTGCTATACACACCTTTTGGGAGAGACACGCATGAATCAGAATTTATTAGAATACTCTATGTGCTTCACTTATATCTGTTGAGCTAGATAATTTTGCTCTAGTGCTTCACTTATATCTTTTTAGAGCACGGTGGTGGTTTTATTTTATAGAAATTATTGATCTCTCATGCTTCACTTATATTATTTTGAGAGTCTTTTAGAACAGCATGGTAATTTGCTTTGGCTATAAAACTAGTCCTAATATGATAGGCATCCAAGACGGGTATAATAAAAACTTTCATAATAAGTGCATTGAATACTATGAGAAGTTTGATTCTTTATGATTGTTTTGAGATATGAAGATGGTGATATTAGAGTCATGCTAGTTGAGTAGTTGTGAATTTGAGAGATACTTGTGTTAAAGTTTGTGATTCCCATAGCATGCACGTATGGTGAACCGTTATGTGATGAAGTCAGAGCATGATTTATTTTCTGATTGTCTTCCTTATGAGTGGCGGTCGGGGACGAGCGATGGTCTTTTCCTACCAATCTATCCCCCTAGGAGCATGCGCGTAGTACTTCATTTCGATACTAATAAATTTTTGCAATAAGTATGTGAGTTCTTTATGACTAATGTTGAGTCCATAGATTATACGCACTCTCACCCTTCCACCATTGCTATCCTCTCTAGTACCGCGCAATTTTCGCCGGTACCATAAACCCACCATTTACCTTCCTCAAAACAGCCACCATACCTACCTATTATGGCATTTCCATAGCCGTTCCGAGATATATTGACATGCAACTTTCCACCGTTCCGTTTCTTATGACACGCTCCATCATTGTCATATTGCTTTGCATGATCATGTAGTTGACATCGTATTTGTGGCAAAGCCACCGTTCATAATTTTCATACATGTCACTCTTGATTCATTGCATATCCCGGTACACGGCCGGAGGCATTCACATAGAGTCATATTTTGTTCTAAGTATTGAGTTGTAATTCTTGAGTTGTAAGTAAATAAAAGTATGATGATCTTCATTATTAGAGCATTGTCCCATGTGAGGAAAGGATGATGGAGACTATGATTCCCCGACAAGTCGGGATGAGACTCCGGACGACAAAAAATGAGGCCATAAAAAAGAAAGGCCCAAACAAAAAAATGAGAGAAAAAGAGAGAAGGGGCAATGCTACTATCCTTTTACCACACTTGTGCTTCAAAGTAGCACCATGATCTTCATGATAGAGAGTCTCCTATGTTGTCACTTTCATATACTAGTGGGAATTTTTCATTATAGAACTTGGCTTGTATATTCCAATGATTGGCTTCCCCAAAATGCCCTAGGTCTTCGTGAGCAAGCGAGTTGGATGCACACCCACTTAGTTTCTTTTTGAGCTTTCATACACTTATAGCTCTAGTGCATCCGTTGCATGGCAATCCCTACTCACTCACATTGATATCTATTGATGGGCACCTCCATAGCCCATTAATATGCCTAGTTGATGTGAGGCCATCTTCCTCCTTTTTGTCTTCTCCACAACCACCATTCTATTCCATCCATAGTGTTATATCCATGGCTCACGCTCATTTATTGTGTGAAGATTCAAAAAGTTTGAGAACATTAAAAGTATGAAACAATTGCTTGGCTTGTCATCGGGGTTGTGCATGATTGAAATATTTTGTGTGATGAAGATGGAGCATAGCCAGACTATATGATTTTGTAGGGATAACTTTCTTTGGGCATCTTATTTTGAGAAGACATGATTACTTTGCTAGTATGCTTGAAGTATTATTATTTTTATGTCAATATTAAACTTTTGTCTTGAATCTTTCGGATCTGAACATTCATGCCACAATAAAGAAAATTACATTGATAATTATGTTAGGTAGCATTCCACATAAAAAAATCTGTTTTTTATCATTTACCTACTCGAGGATGAGCAGGAATGAAGCTTGGGGATGCTTGATACGTCTCCAACGTATCTATAATTTTTGATTGTTCCATGCTATTATATTATCTGTTTTGGATGTTTAATGGGCTTTAATATGCTATTTTATATTATTTTTGGGACTAACCTATTAACTGGAGGCCCAGTGCCAGTTTCTGTTTTCTTGCCTATTTTAGAGTTTCGCAGAAAAGGAATATCAAACATAGTCCAAACGGAATGAAACCTTCGCGATGATCTTTCTTGGACCGAAAGCAAACCAGAAGACTTGGAGTTGAAGTCTGGAACGCCACGAAGTGGCCACGAGACAGGAGGGTGCGCCCAGGGGGTAGGCGTGCCCCCCACCCTCGTGGGCCCCTCGTAGCTCCACCGACGTACTTCTTTCACCTATATATACTCTTATACCCTACATCGATCAGAGAGAGCGACGAAACAACTTTTCCACCGCCGCAACCTTCTGTACTCGTGAGATCCCATCTTGGGGCCTTCTCCAGTGATCTGCCGGAGGGGGAATTGATCACGGAGGGCTTCTACATCAACACCATTGCCTCTCCGATGATGCGTGAGTAGTTTACCACAGAACTTCGGGTCCATAGTTATTAGCTAGATGGCTTCTTCTCTCTCTTTGATTCCCAATACAAAGTTCTCCTCGATGTTCTTGGAGATATATTTGATGTAATACTCTTTTGTGGTGTGTTTGCCGAGATCCGATGAATTGTGGATTTATGAACAAGATTATTTATGAATATTATTTGGTTCTTCTCTGAATTATTATATGCATGATTTGATATCTTTGCAAGTCTCTTCGAATTATCGGTTTAGTTTAGCCTACTAGATTGATCTTTCTTGCAATGGGAGAAGTTCTTAGCTTTGGGTTCAACCTTGCAGTGTCCTTTCCCAGTGACAGTAGGGGCAGCAAGGCACGTATTGTATTGTTGCCATCGAGGATAAAAAGATGGGGTTTATATCATATTGCTTGAGTTTATCCCTCTACATCATGTCATCTTGCTTAATGCGTTACTTTGTTCTTATGAACTTAATACTCTAGATGCATGCTAGAAAGCGGTCGATGTGTGGAGTAATAGTAGTAGATGCAGAATCGTTTCGATCTACTTGACACAGACGTGATGCCTATATTCATGATCATTGCCTTACATATTCTCATAACTATGCGCTTTTCTATCAATTGCCCGGCAGTAATTTGTTCACCCACCGTAATACATGCTATCTTCAGAGAAGCCACTAGTGAAACCTATGGCCCCCGGGTCTCTTTCTTATTATATTTCATCTCTTTTATTTACCTCGCATCTCGTTTACTATTTTGAAATCTTTACTTTCCAATCTATACAACAAAAATACCAAAATATTTACTTTACTATCTTTATTAGATCTCACTTTTGCGAGTGACCGTGAAGGGATTGACAACCCCTTTATTGCGTTGGTTGCAAGGTTCTTGATTGTTTGTGCATGTACTAGGTGACTTGTGTGTTGTCTCCTACTGGATTGATACCTTGGTTCTCAAAAACTGAGGGAAATACTTACACTAATTTGCTACATCACCATTTCCTCTTCAAGGGAAAACCAACGCATGCTCAAGAGGTAGCAGGCTACGGCAAAGCAACTGGCCAAGTGGAGCAATAAGTACGTGGGAAATGTCGAACAGCAGATTCGCATTGCGAATGAGGTCATCCTTCGCTTGGATGTCGCCATGGAGGGTAGAGCTTTGACACAGGCTGAGGTGGAGTTTAGGAGGATGCTCAAGCGCAAGCTACTTGGCCTTACGTCGCTTGAGCGCACGATTGCCAGGCAGCGTCCAGACTCCTCCGGCTTAGAGAGGGCGATGCATGCACCCAATACTTCCACGCCCATGCTAGCCACAAAAGGCGGAAGAACTACATCACCAGCTCAAAGTGGACGGTGTGCTCTCTATGGATCACAAGGTCCTGGCTGAGGCCGTGGACTCCTTCTTCTCCAAGTTGCTCGGGAAACAACAGATCGTGAGTTCACGCTGGATCTGGAGGAGATTGGTGTCCCTCGCAAAGACCTAACCCACCCTGACTGTCATTTTTCCGAGGATGAGGTGCTGGCGGCTATTCGCGTGCAAGGGCTCGACAAAGTGCCGGGCTCGATGGGTTCCCGGCCAGATTTTACGTGGCATGCTGGTCGATCATCAAAGAGGATGTGATGTAGGCGTTTGCCTCTCTGCAGAGATTGGACTTTCGTGGCCTCACTTCCATCAATCAAGCGTTCATTACTTTGCTTCTAAATCCCCCGCTACCTTGGAGATACGGGAGTTTCAGCCGATAAGCTTGATTCATTGCTTTCCAAAGCTAGCTACCAAAGTGTTGGCGATCCGGCTTGCCGATGAGATGCCGGATTTGGTTGGGCCACACCAGAGCGCATTCATCAGAGGAATGGCTAGAAAGCTGCATGCTACTAAGAAAGAAGCGGTTATGCTCAAGCTTGACACTAAAGCTTCTGACACTATGGATTGGGCTTTCTTGATCGACGTCCTGCGGCATATGGGCTTTGGCATCAAGTGGACTTCGTGGATCGCAGGGCTTCTCGCTTCCTCCTCTACTAGGGTGCTCCTGAATGGTGTACCTGGGGAAATCATCTTCAACCGGCAAGGCCTATCGCAAGGAGACCCGGTGTCGCCGCTCTTGTTCGTCCTCGTCATGGAGACACTTCACCACCTACTGAGTTCGGACATGACGGAGGGAGTTCTGCAGCCTCTTGCGACCACAGGATTCCGGCAACGCACCTCCAACTATGCCGACGACGTGGTCACTTTCATCAAACTGGACCTGCAAAGCCTCAGGGCATGTTCCATGCTGTTACGTGTCTTTGGGAGGGCGTCAAGGCTACGCACAAATCTAATCAAGAGCTCCGCCCACCCTATTAGATGCTCGGAGGAGCAAATTCTGCAGATCGCCACCGAGTTGGAGTGCGAGGTTCTGAGTTGGCCCTGCAAATATCTTGGGCTCCCGCTTGGTTTTCGTAATGTTTCGGCGGCCCAGTTACAATACCTGATTGATAAGATGGCGGATCGGCTGCCTACCTGGATCGCGCGGGCAGATTGGAGCTCTTGCGCACTACCTTGGCCTCTATGCCGATACATATGATGGCGATTGACCTGCCGGTAAAGATGATCACCGCGGCCAACAAGATATGCCATGGATTCCTATGGAAGGGGCGTCGCGATGTGCATGGTGGGCATTGCTTGGTGGACTGGGATTGGGTGTGCACACCTAAGGAACTCGGGGGCCTTGGTGTGCCCAATCTGAGGCTGTTGAATGCTGCGCTGCGCGCCCGATGGCCGTGGCTCCAAAGAACTGACCCCCTCAGGCCCTGGGCCGAGTTCAACATGCAAGTTTCCCACAACTCTTTGGGTATATATAAGGCAGCTATGAGGTGCACGCTCGGAGATGGTGAATCTGCATGCTTCTGGACTAATTGCTGGCTGTGGGATGGAAGGCTCGAGGACTTGATGCCCAACCTCTACGCTTAGTGAGGAGACCTGCTCGGCTGAAATTGGTCAAGCAGGCCATGATGGAGGGCTGGTGGCAGGATATTTCGCCGGACATGACCGCGCAAGCTTTGCTCGAGTTCATTGCGCTCGTCAACAGGACGCAGGACGTGGTTCTCACGCAAGGCACGGAAGACAGGATTCATTGGGCTTGAGAGAGCACAGGGCAATTCTCTGTAAAATCGACTTACAGGGCCTACTTCGCAGGCATGGTCGAGTCTGATGGCGCCGCCCATATTTGGAAATCGAGGGCACCGAACTCTTGCAAGTTCTTCGCCTGGCTAGCAGCGAGGAATAGATGTTGGACGGCGGATAGATTGCAAAGAAGACAACTTCCTCACCCCTCGGCATGCCCCTTTTGAGATCAAGCTCAGGAAACGATCGACCACTTGTTGTTGGGTTGTGTGCTAGCTCGGCAAGTGTGGACCAGCATCACCAATGCTTGGGGAAAGCCTACATGGATGCCAACGGTGGATGCGACCTTGGTAAAATGGTGGACTTCCCTCAGACCGCTGAAGCACTTAAGGAAGGAGACATGGACGGTGGTGATACTCGTGGCTTGGATGATATAGAAGCACAGAAATGAAATTGTGTTCAATGGTGCTTCACCATCGGCGGACGTCGTGCTTAGGAAGATTGAGCTAGAGGGCCAAGATTGGAGGGCTGCCGGCTTGCTTCGGGAGCTAGGTTCTCTCCCTTGTTCGGTAGATAGGTTAGATAGTGGCGAGTGATCCGCATGTGGATACCCTTGGCTTTCTAAGCCGTGGCTTGTAACAAACCCTTTGCCCACTTTGGGCCCTTCTATCTATGCTTCTGATGCGTCAACCTTTGACACATCCTTGAAAAAATAGAAGGTTAAATGATGGTCGAGTATGTGGACTTGCCTAAAGGCTCCGATACGTGACCCTTCCTGGAAATATGATGAATTGTAGTTGCAAAGTTGACTGAGAACATAGTTTTTTGGTTTTTAATAGAGTTTATGCTTTATACTTCAATGCTGTGATGAATTGTTGCTTGATCATGAGAAGTTATATGATAAAAGTTGTGTGATAAAGTTTCATGTTAAAGTTCTTTGTTGTTATGATAATAAGCATGATGCTACTATGTTCGTATTTTGTTTTTATCGACACCTCTCTCTCTAAGCATGTGGACATGTTTTTCGATATCGGTTTTTCGCCTGAGGACAAGCGAGGTGTAAGCTTGGGGGAGTTCATACGTCCATTTTGCATCATGATTTTCTACTGTTATTTATAATGGTTTTCTGCATAGTAATGCTTTATGGAGTAATTCTAATGCCTTTTCTCTCATAATATGCAAGGTTTACACAAAGAGGGAGAATGCCGGCAGCTGGAATTCTGGACCTGAAAAAGCTACATCAGAGTTGCCTACTGCACATCATGAAATGAGCTGAAAATTTACGGAGAATTGTTTCAGGATATATAAAAAATACTGGAGCAAATAACTATCGGAGGGGGCCACCTAGTGAGCACAAGACACCAGGGCGCGCCATGGTGGGTTGTGCTTAGCCCAGCCCACCTCCGGTGCCCATCTTCTAGTATATAGGTCATTTTGACCTAGAAAAAATGAGGGAGGACTTTTGGGACGGAGCACCGCCGTCTCGAGGCGGAACTTGGGCAGAAGCACTTTTGCCCTCCGGTGGAGCGATTCCGCCGGGGGAACTTCCCTCCCAGAGGGGGAAATCGAAGCCATCATCACCACCAACAACCCTCTCATCTTTGGGAGGCCAATCTCCACCAACATCTTTAACAACACCATCTCCTCTCAAACCCTAGTTCATATCTTGTGTCCAATCTTTGTACCAGAACCTCAGATTGGTACCTGTGGGTGACTAGTAGTGTTGATTACTGATAACCCACAAGTATAGGGGATCGCAACAGTTTCCGAGGGTAGAGTATTCAACCCAAATTTATTGATTCGACGCGAGGGGAGCCAAAGAATATTCTCAAGTATTAGCAGCTGAGTTGTCAATTCAACCACACCTGAAAGACTTAATTTCTGCAGCAAAGTATTTAGTAGCAAAGTAGTATGGAAGTAACGGTAACAGTGGAAAAAGTAACAGTAGTAGTTTTGTAGCAATCGTAACAGTGGCAACGGAAAAGTAACTTAGCAAAGATCAATATGTGAAAAGCTCGTAGGCAATGGATCAATGATGGATAATTATGTTGGATGGCATTCTCATGCAACAGTTATAACATAGGGTGACACAGAACTAGCTCCAATTCATCAATATAATGTAGGCATGTATTCCGAATATAGTCATACGTGCTTATGGAAAAGAACTTGCATGACATCTTTTGTCCTACCCTCCCGTGGCAGTAGGGTCCTATTGGAAACTAAGGGATATTAAGGCCTCCTTTTAATAGAGAACCGGACCAAATCATTAGCACTTAGTGAATACATGAACTCCTCAAACTACGGTCATCACTGGGAAGTGTCCCGACTATTGTCACTCCGGGGTTGTCGGATCATAACACGTAGTAGGTGCCTATAACTTGCAAGATAGGATCAAGAACACAAATATATTCATGAAAACATAATAGGTTCAGATCTGAAATCATGGCACTCGGGCCCTAGTGACAAGCATTAAGCATAGAAAAGTCATAGCAACATCAACCTTAGAACATAGTGGATACTAGGGATCAAACCCTAACAAAACTAACTCGATTACAAGGTAAATCTCATCCAACCTATCACTGTCCAGCAAGCCTACGATGGGGTTACTCACGCATGGTGGTGAGCATCATGAAATTGGTGATGGAGGATGGTTGATGATGACGACGACGATGATTTCCCCTCTCCGGAGCCCAAAACAGACTCCAAATCTGCCCTCCCGAGGAAGAACAGGAGGTGGCGGCGGCTCTGTATTGTAAAACGCAATGAATCCTTCTCTCTTATTTTTTTCTCCCTGAACGTGAATATATGGAGTTGGAGTTCAGGTCGGTGGAGCTTCGTGGGACCCACAAGACAGGGGGCGCGCCCTAGGGGCCAGGGGCACCCTCCACCCTTGTGGAAAGGTGGTGGGTCCCCTTTGGTTGTTTTTAGTCAATATTTTTTATTTATTCCAAAAATATTCTCCATGAAGTTTCAGGTCATTCCGAGAACTTTTATTTCTGCACAAAACTAACACCATGGCAATTCTGCTAAAAACAGCGTCGGTCTGGGTTAGTTCCATTCAAATCATGTAAATTAGAGTCCAAAACAAGGGAAAAGAGTTTGGAAAGTAGATATGATGGATACATATCAACTCCCCCAAGCTTAACCCATTGCTTGTCCTCAAGCAATTTAGTTGACAAACTGAAAGTGATAAAGAAAAACTTTTACAAACTCTGTTTGATCTTGTTGTTGCAAATATGTAAAATCAACATTCAAGTTTTCAGCAAAGATTATGAACTAACCTTATTCACAATAACATTTAGGTCTCACATTTACTCATATCAATGGCATAATCAACTAGCGAGCAATAATAATAAATCTCGGATGACAACACTTTTTCAAAACAATCATGATATGATATAACAAGATGGTACCTCGCTAGCCCTTTCTGAGACCACAAAACATAAATGCAGAGCACCCCTGGAGATCAAGGACTGACTAGACATTGTAATTCATGGTAAAAGAGATCCAGTCACAGTCATACTAAATATCAATTTATAACAACACATAGAAATGACGGTGGTGCTCTCTAACTGGTGCTTTTTATAAGAGGATGATGACTCTGCAATAAAAGTAAATAGATAGGCCCTTCGCAAGGGAAGCAGTGATTTGCAGAGGTGCCAGAGCTCGAGTTTTTGAAACAAAGATAAATAATGTTTTGAGCGGTAAGCTTTCATTGTCAACATGACAACCAAGAGATCTCGGTATCTTCCATACTAGATACATTATATGCGGTTCCCAAACAGAATGGTAAAGTTTATACTCCCCCACCACCAACAAGCACACTCCATGGCTGGTCCGAAACAACGGATACCGTCCAACTAACAACAATCATGGGGGAGTTTTGTTGGAAATATGCCCTAGAGGCAATAATAAAATGGTTATTATTATATTTCCTTGTTCATGATAATTGTCTATTGTTCATGCTATAATTGTGTTATCCGGAAATCGTAATACATGTGTGAATACATAGACCACAACATGTCCCTAGTGAGCCTCTAGTTGACTAACTCGTTGATCAATAGATGGTTATGGTTTCCTAACCATGGACATAGGTTGTCATTGATAACGGGATCACATCATTAGGATAATGATGTGATGGACAAGACCCAATCCTAAGCATAGCACAAGATTGTGTAGTTCGTCTGCTAAAGCTTTTCTAATGTCAAGTATCTTTTCCTTAGACCATGAGATTGTGCAACTCCCGGATACCGTAAGGGTACTTTGGATGTGCCAAACGTCACAATGTAACTGGGTGGCTATAAAGGTACACTACGGGTATCCCCGAAAGTATCTGTTGGGTTGGCACGAATCGAGACTGGGATTGGTCACTCCGTATGACGGAGAGGTATCTCTGGGCCCACTCGGTAAGACATCATCGTAATGAGCTCAATGTGACTAAGGGGTTGGTCGCGGGATGATGTGTTACGGAACGAGTAAAGAGACCTGTCGTCACGAGATTGAACAAGGTATCGGTATACCGACGATCGAATCTCGGGCAAGTGCTATATCGGTAGACAAAGGTAATCGTATACGAGATTGATTGAATCCTTGACATCGTGGTTCATCCAATGAGATCATCGTGGAACATGTGGGAGCCAACATGGGTATCCAGATCCCGATCTTGGTTATTGGCCGAAGAGATGTCTCGGTCATGTCTGCATAGTTCCCGAACCCGTAGGGTCTACACACTTAAGGTTCGATGACGCTAGGGTTATAGGGAATAGATGTACGTGGTTACCGAATGTTGTTCAGAGTCCCGAATGAGATCTCGGACGTCACGAGGAGTTCCGGAATGGTCCAGAGGTGAAGATTTATATATGGGAAGTCCTGTTTCAGTCACCGGAAAGGTTTCGGGGTTTATCGGTATTGTACCGGGACCACCGAAGGGGTTCCGGGGGTCCACCGGGAGGGTCCACCTGCCCCGAAGGACCTAATGGGCTGTAGTTAGGTGGGAACCAGCCCCTTAGTGGGCTGGTGCGCCCCCCCCCAAGGGCCCAAGGCGCCTAGGGTTGGAAACCCTAGGGGGGAGCTGCCCCCCCGGGGGCGGGCGCCCCCTAGTTGGAAGCCCTAAGGGGGCCGCTGCCCCCCCCCCCCTCTAGATGGATCTAGGGGGCCGGCCCCTCCCCTTCCCCTATATATAGTGGGGGTTTTGGGGCTGCCAGGGACACAAGTCTCCCTCTCTCTTGGCGCAGCCCTACCCCTCTCCCTCCTCGTCTCTCGCAGTGCTTGGCGAAGCCCTGCTGGAGTGCCACGCTCCTCCACCACCACCACGCCGTCGTGCTGCTGCTGGACGGAGTCTTCCCCAACCTCTCCCTCTCTCCTTGCTGGATCAAGGCGCGGGAGACGTCACCGGGCTGCACGTGTGTTGAACGTGGAGGCACCGTTGTTCGGTGCTTAGATCGGTTTCGACCGTGATCTGAATCGCTTCGTGTACGACTCCACCGACCGCGTTCTTGCAACGCTTCTGCATCACGATCTTCAAAGGTATGAAGATGCACTCCCCTCTCGTTGATAGTAAGCTCCATAGATTGATCTTGGTGATGTGTAGAAATTTTTTAATTTCTGCAACGATCCCCAACAGTGGCATCACGAGCTAGGTCTATGCGTAGTTTCTATGCACGAGTAGAACACAAGTTGTCTTGGGCGTCGATTTCGTCAATTTACTTGCCGTTACTAGTCTTATCTTGATTCGGCGGCATCGTGGGATGAAGCGGCCCGGACCGACCTTACACGTACACTTACGTGAGACAGGTTCCACCGACTGACATGCACTAGTTGCATAAGGTGGCTAGCGGGTGTCTGTCTCTCCCACTTTAGTCGGATCGGATTCGATGAAAAGGGTCCTTATGAAGGGTAAATAGAAATTGGCATATCACGTTGTGGTTTTGGCGTAGGTAAGAAACGTTCTTGCTAAGAAACCTATAGCAGCCACGTAAAAATTTGCAACAACAATTAGAGGACGTCTAACTTGTTTTTGCAGCATATGTCGTGTGATGTGATATGGCCAAAAGGATGTGATGAATGATATATGTGATGTATGAGATTGATCATGTTCTTGTAATAGGAATCACGACTTGCATGTCAATGAGTATGAAAACCGGCAGGAGCCATAGGAGTTGTCTTAATTTATTTATGACATGTGTGTCAACATAAACGTCATGTAATTACTTTACTTTATTGCTAAACCGTTAGCCATAGTAGTAGAAGTAATAGTTGACGAGACAACTTCATGAAAACACGATGATGAAGATCATGGTGTCATGCCGGTGACGATGATGATCATGGCGCCCCGAAGATGGAGATCAAAAGGAGCAAAATGATATTGGCCATATCATGTCACTATTTGATTGCATGTGATGTTTATCATGTTTTTACATCTTATTTGCTTAGAATGACGGTAGCATAAATAAGATGATCCCTCATTAAAATATCAAGAATTGTGTTCCCCCTAACTGTGCATTGTTGCTAAGGTCCGTTGTCCCGAAGCACCACGTGATGATCGGGTGTGATAGGTTCTAACGTTCGCATACAATGGGTGTAAGCCAGATTTACACACGCAATACACTTAGGTTGACTTGACGAGCCTAGCATGTATAGACATGGCCTTGGAATACGGAAGACCGAAAGGTCGAACATGAGTCGTATAGAAGATACGATCAACATGAAGATGTTCACCGATGATGACTAGTCCATCTCACGTGATGATCGAACACGGCCTAGTTGACTCGGATCATGTATCACTTAGATGACTAAAGGGATGTCTATCTGAGTGGGAGTTCATTAAATAATTTGATTCTATGAACTTAATTATCATGAACATAGTCTAAAACTTTGCAATATGTCTTGTAGATCAAATGGCCCACGCTAATGATGTCCTCAACTTCAACGCGTTCCTAGAGAAAACCAAGCTGAAAGACGATGGTAGCAACTACACGGACTGGGTCCATAACCTGAGGATTATCCTCATAGCTGCCAAGAAAGCATATGTCCTTGATGCACCGCTAGGTGAAGCACCTATTTTCCCAGCAACTCAAGACGTTATGAACGCCTGGCAGTCGCGTAGTGATGATTACTCGCTGGTTCAGTGCGACATGCTTTACAGCTTAGAACCGGGGCTCCAAAAGCGTTTTGAGCAGCACGGAGCATATGAGATGTTCCAAGAGCTGAAAATGGTTTTCCAAGCCCATGCCCGGGTCGAGAGAGATGAAGTCTCCGACAAGTTCTACAGTTGTAAGATGGAGGAGAATAGTTCTGTCAGCGAGCACATACTCAAAATGTCTGGGTTGCACAACTGCTTATCTGAGCTGGGAGTTAATCTCCCGGATGATGCAGTCGTTGACAGAATCCTTCAGTCGCTCCCACCTAGCTACAAGAGCTTTATGATGAACTTCAATATGCAGGGGATGGAAAAGACCATTCCTGAGGTATATTCAATGCTAAAATCAGCGGAGGTGGAGATCAAAAAGGAACATCAAGTGTTGATGGTAAATAAAACCACTAAGTTCAAGAAAGGCAAGGTTAAGAAGAACTTCAAGAAGGACGACAAGGGAGTTGCCGCGCCTGGTAAGCCAGTTGCCGGGAAGAAGCCAAAGCATGGACCCAAGCCTGAGAGTGAGTGCTTTTATTGCAAGGGAAACGGTCACTGGAAGCGGAACTGCCCCAAGTACTTAGCGGATAAGAAGGCCGACAATACCAAAGGTATATGTGATATACATGTTATTGATGTGTACCTAACCAGCGCTCGTAGTAGCTCCTGGGTATTTGATACCGGTGCGGTTGCTCATATTTGTAACTCAAAACAGGAGCTGCGGAATAAGTGGAGACTGGCGAAGGACGAGGTGACGATGCGCGTTGGGAATGGTTCCAAGGTCGATGTGATCGCCGTCGGCACGCTACCTCTACATTTACCTATGGTATTAGTTTTAAACCTCAATAATTGTTATTTAGTACCAGCTTTGAGCATGAACATTGTATCTGGATCTCGTTTAATGCGAGATGGCTACTCATTTAAATCTGAGAATAATGGTTGTTCTATTTATGTGAGAGACATGTTTTATGGTCATGCCCCGCTGGTCAATGGATTATTCTTATTTAATCTCGAACGTGATGTTACACATATTCATAGTGTGAATGCCAAAAGATGTAAGGTTGATAATGATAGTCCCACATACTTGTGGCACTGCCGCCTTGGTCACATTGGTGTCAAACGCATGAAGAAACTCCATGCAGATGGACTTTTGGAGTCTCTTGATTATGAATCATTTGACACGTGTGAACCATGCCTCATGGGAAAAATGACCAAGACTCCGTTCTCCGGAACAATGGAGCGAGCAACCAACTTATTGGAAATCATACATACTGATGTGTGCGATGCAATGAGCGTTGAGGCTCGCGGTGGTTATCGCTATGTTCTCACCCTCACGGATGACTTAAGTAGATATGGGTGTGTCTACTTAATGAAACACAAGGCTGAGACCTTTGAAAAGTTCAAGGAATTTCAAAGTGAGGTTGAGAATCAACGTGACAGGAAAATCAAGTTCTTACGATCAGATCGTGGGGGAGAATATTTGAGTCACGAATTTGGCACGCACTTAAGGAAATGTGGAATTGTTTCACAACTCACGCCGCATGGAACACCTCAGCGTAATGGTGTGTCCGAACGTCGAAATCGCACTCTATTGGATATGGTGCGATCCATGATGTCTCTTACCGACCTACCGCTATCATTTTGGGGTTATGCTATAGAGACTGCCGCATTCACTTTAAATAGGGCTCCGTCGAAATCCGTTGAGATGACACCGTATGAATTATGGTTTGGGAAGAAACCTAAGCTGTCGTTTCTGAAAGTTTGGGGATGCGATGCTTATGTCAAGAAACTTCAACCTGAAAAGCTCGAACCCAAGTCAGAAAAATGCGTCTTCATAGGATACCCTAAGGAAACTATTGGGTATATCTTCTACCTCAGATCCGAAGGCAAGATCTTTGTTGCCAAGAATGGATCCTTTCTAGAGAAAGAGTTTCTCTCGAAAGAAGTAAGTGGGAGGAAAGTAGAACTTGATGAAGTATTGCCTCTTGAACCGGAGAGTAGCACAGCTCAAGAAAATGTTTCTGTGGTGCCTGCACCGACTAGAGAGGAAGTTAATGATGATAATCATGAAACTTCAGATCAAGTTGCGACTGAACTTCGTAGGTCCACAAGGACACGTTCCGCACCAGAGTGGTACGGCAACCCTGTCCAAGAAATCATGTTGTTAGACAATGGTGAACCTTCGAACTATGAAGAAGCGATGGCGGGCCCGGATTCCGACAAATGGCTTGAAGCCATGAAATCCGAGATAGGATCCATGTATGAAAACAAAGTATGGACTTTGATGGACTTGCCCGATGATCGGCGAGCCATAGAAAATAAATGGATCTTTAAGAAGACGGGCGCGGATGGCAATGTGACCATCTATAAAGCTCGGCTTGTCGCTAAGGGTTATCGACAAGTTCAAGGGGTTGACTACGATGAGACCTTCTCACCCGTAGCGAAGCTGAAGTCTGTCCGAATCATGTTAGCAATTGCCGCATTCTATGATTATGAGATATGGCAAATGGACGTCAAAACGGCATTCCTTAATGGTTTCCTTAAGGAAGAATTGTATATGATGCAGCCGGAAGGTTTTGTCGATCCTAAGAATGCTGACAAGGTATGCAAGCTCCAACGCTCGATCTATGGGATGGTGCAAGCATCTCGGAGCTGGAACATTCGTTTTGATGAGATGATCAAAGCGTTTGGGTTTACGCAGATTTATGGAGAAGCCTGTGTTTACAAGAAAGTGAGTGGGAGCTCTGTAGCATTTCTCATATTGTATGTGGACGACATACTATTGATGGGAAATAATATAGAACTCTTGTAAAGCATAAAGGCCAACTTGAATAAGTGTTTTTCAATGAAGGACCTTGGAGAAGTTGCTTATATATTAGGCATCAAGATCTATAGAGATAGATCGAGACGCCTCATTGGTCTTTCACAAAGCACATACCTTGACAAGATATTGAAGAAGTTCAATATGGATCAGTCAAAGAAGGGGTTCTTGCCTGTATTGCAAGGTGTGAGATTGAGCGCGGCTCAATGCCCGACCACGGCAGAAGATAGAGAAAAGATGAGTGTCATCCCCTATGCCTCGGCCATAGGGTCTATTATGTATGCCATGCTGTGTACCAGACCTGATGTAAACCTTGCCGTGAGTTTGGTAGGAAGGTACCAAAGTAATCCCGGCATGGAACACTGGACAACGGTCAAGAATATCCTGAAGTACCTGAAAAGGACTAAGGATATGTTTCTCGTTTATGGAGGTGACGAAGAGCTCGTCGTAAAGGGTTACGTTGATGCTAGCTTCGACACAGATCTGGATGACTCCAAGTCACAAACCGGATACGTGTATATTTTGAATGGTGGGGCAGTCAGCTGGTGCAGTTGCAAGCAAAGCGTCGTGGCGGGATCTACATGTGAAGCGGAGTACATGGCAGCCTCGGAGGCAGCACATGAAGCAATCTGGATGAAGGAGTTCATTACCGACCTAGGAGTTATTCCCAATGCGTCAGGCCCGATGACTCTCTTCTGTGACAACACTGGAGCTATTGCCCTTGCCAAGGAGCCCAGGTTTCACAAGAAGACCAGGCATATCAAGCGTCGCTTCAACTCCATTCGTGAAAATGTTCAAGATGGAGACATAGAGATTTGTAAAGTGCATACGGACCTGAATGTCGCAGATCCGTTGACTAAACCTCTTCCACGTGCAAAGCATGATCAACACCAGAACTCTATGAGTGTTCGATTCATCACAATGTAACTAGGTTATTGACTCTAGTGCAAGTGGGAGACTGTTGGAAATATGCCCTAGAGGCAATAATAAAATGGTTATTATTATATTTCCTTATTCATGATAATTGTCTATTGTTCATGCTATAATTGTGTTATCCGGAAATCGTAATACATGTGTGAATACATAGACCACAACATGTCCCTAGTGAGCCTCTAGTTGACTAGCTCGTTGATCAATAGATGGTTACGGTTTCCTAATCATGGACATAGGATGTCATTGATAATGGGATCACATCATTAGGATAATGATGTGATGGACAAGACCCAATCCTAAGCATAGCACAAGATCGTGTAGTTCGTCTGCTAAAGCTTTTCTAATGTCAAGTATCCTTTCCTTAGACCATGAGATTGTGCAACTCTCGGATACCGTAAGGGTACTTTGGGTGTGCCAAACGTCACAACGTAACTGGGTGGCTATAAAGGTACACTACGGGTATCCCGAAAAGTATCTGTTGGGTTGGCACGAATCGAGACTGGGATTTGTCACTCCGTATTGATGGAGAGGTATCTCTGGGCCCACTCGGTAAGACATCATCGTAATGAGCTCAATGTGACTAAGGGGTTGGTCGCGGGATGATGTGTTACGGAACGAATAAAGAGACTTGCCGTAACGAGATTGAACAAGGTATCGGTATACCGACGATCGAATCTCGGGCAAGTGCTATATCGGTAGACAAAGGGAATCGTATACGGGATTGATTGAATCCTTGACATCGTGGTTCATACGATGAGATCATCGTGGAACATGTGGGAGCCAACATGGGTATCCAGATCCCGCTGTTGGTTATTGGCCGGAGAGATGTCTCGGTCATGTCTGCATAGTTCCCGAACCCGTAGGGTCTACACACTTAAGGTTCGATGACGCTAGGGTTATAGGGAATAGATGTATGTGGTTACCGAATGTTGTTCGGAGTCCCGGATGAGATCCCGGACGTCACGAGGAGTTCCGGAATGGTCCGGAGGTGAAGATTTATATATGTGAAGTCCAGTTTCAGTCACCGGAAAGGTTTCGGGGTTTATCGGTATTGTACCGGGACCACCGAAGGGGTTCCGGGGGTCCACCGGGAGGGTCCACCTGCCCCGAAGGACTTAATGGGCTGTAGTTGGGTGGGAACCAGCCCCTTAGTGGGCTGGTGCGCCCCCCAAGGGCCCAAGGCGCCTAGGGTTGGAAACCCTAGGGGGCCGCTGCCCCCTCGCCCCCCCTAATTGGAAACCCTAAGGGGGGCGCTGCCCCCCAAGGGGCCGCCTCCCCGGGGGCCGCCGCCCCCCCTCTAGATGGATCTAGGGGGCCAGCCCCCTCCCCTTCCCCTATATATAGTGGGGGTTTTGGGGCTACCAGGGACACGAGTCTCCCTCTCTCTTGGCGCAGCCCTACCCCTCTCCCTCCTCGTCTCTCGCGGTTCTTGGCGAAGCCCTGCTGGAGTGCCACGCTCCTCCACCACCACCACGCCATCGTGCTGATGCTGGACGGAGTCTTCCCCAACCTCTCCCTCTCTCCTTGCTGGATCAAGGCGCGGGAGACGTCACCGGGCTGCACGTGTGTTGAACGCGGAGGTACCGTTGTTCGGTGCTTAGATCGGATTCGGCCGCGATCTTAATCGCTTCGTGTACGACTCCACCGACCGCGTTCTTGCAACACTTCCGCATCGCGATCTTCAAAGGTATGAAGATGCACTCCCCTCTCATTGCTAGTAAGCTCCATAGATTGATCTTGGTGATGCGTAGAAAAATTTTAATTTCTGCAACGATCCCCAACAAGTTTTGTTTGAAGTTATTTTGATTTGATTTGAGCATGGAACTGGGCATCCCGATTACCAGCCATTTTCTCTTGAATGATGAGCGGAGTCCACTCATCGTGAGAATAACCCACCTAGCATGGAAGATACTGACAGCCCCCAGTCACTACATGAGCGATTCATGCATACAAAACAGATTATCATTTGAAGGTTTAGAGTTTGGCACATGCAAATTTACTTGGAACGGCAGGTAAATACCGCATATAGGTAGGTATGGTGGACTCATATGGAACAACTTTGGGTTTATGGAAGTGGATGCACAAGAAGTATTCCCACTTAGTACAAGTGAAGGCTAGAAAAAGATTGGGAAGCGACCAACTAGAGAGCGACAACAGTCATAAAAATGCATTGAGATTAACCAACACTAGGTGCAAGCATGAGTAGGATATAAATCACCATGAACATAAATATCATGGAGGCTATGTTGATTTTGTTTCAACTACATGCGTGAACATGTGCCAAGTCAAGCCACTCGAATCATTGAAAGGAGGATACCATCCTAACATACTACATCACAACCATTTTAAAAGCATGTTGGCACTTGGCACGCAAGGTAAACCATTATAAACTCCTAGCTAATTAAGCATGGCATGAGTAACTATAATCTCTAATTATCGTTGCAAACATGTTTCATTCATAATGAGCTGAATCAGGAACGATGAACTAATCATATTAACAAAAACAAGATAAGTCAAGTTCATACCAGCTTTTCCTCATCTCAATCATTTCATCATATATCATCATTATTGCCTTTCCCTTGCACGACTGAATGTGTGGATAATAATAATAGTGCACGTGCATTGGACTAAGTTGGAATCTGCAAACATTTATTCAAAGGAGAAGACAAGGTAATATGGGCTCTTTGTTAGATCAACAATAATGCATATGAGAGCCACTCAACATTTTCATAGTGGTCTTCTCCTCTCGAGCCCCAAAGAAAAGAAAAGAATTTCAAAGAAACATACTGAAATGTTTTTGGAGTTTTTGTTTTTCTAAAGAAAGTAAAACAAGAACGAGAAAACTATTTACACGGGAAAGCTCCCAATAAGCAAAAGAAGAACGAGAAATCTTTTTGGTTTTTCTTTAATAGTACTACTACATAAACATGGAAAGGAAACTAAACAGAAGCTACAACTAATTTTTTTGGTTTTTCTCAAAGTTTTTCAAACACACAAGAAGAAAGCGGGAAAAAGAAAATAAACTAACATGGGTAATACAATGAAAAAGTATGAACATCGACAACTAGAATGAGTGTATGAACATGAATTTAATGTCAGTGAGAAATACGTACTCCCCCAAGCTTAGGCTTTTGGCCTAAGTTGGTCTAGGCCCATGGATCAAAGTAGTCTTCTCCGGTGTACTGAGGAGGATCCTGGGGGTTCCACTGGTTAGCGAGCTCCTGCGGCTCCCACTGATAAACCGGCTCCTGATATGGATTAGGTGATGGCTCTGGCTCGTGAACTAGGGATCGCGTTCGCTCCCAGTATGCATAGATGTCCTCCGGTAAAACGAGGTATGTGCCTGAATGAATATTGAACAAGGAAGGTGCAGGCAAGGTAATAAGCTGACAAGTCTTTTCGCTAAATACCAAGTTATAAATGAGTCTCTTTTCCTTATCATAGCGAATAAAATCATGTGCTACCATACTGTTATAGTCTAAGTAAGAAGTGGGTAGTAGCATCTCCTCTATTTCATCATGCCTAATAGGTATCTCAAAGCGTCTAGCAAGGCGGGAAGCATAGATACCTCCAAAGATAGGACCCTTCATACGGTTTAAACTCAGCTGTCTAGCAACCATAGCGCCCAAACTGAAAGTTCTATCACGAAGTAAAGCATGGCACAAAATGGCAAGGTCAGGAGCACTAAGGCCTCCATTGTCCCCGCGACCAATTAAACATCTCCACCAAATAATGAGTAATAGCGTGGAACAGAGAAATGTAAACTAGACACTCTTGCTTCCGACACCTTTCTCCTTTCCCCTATGGTAACTTTATCAATAAAATCTTCCACGTCTCTAGGACGTGGTTCCTCGACGCTGCCCTCAAAAGGTAATTTGCAAACCTCACAAATATCATAAAGCGTCATTTCCTTATACCCATCATATAAGTAAAAATCTACCATGGGTGGTGATTTCCTAGCATGAAAGTGAAAAATTTGCACGAAAGTATTAGTGAGTAGGAGGTACTGATCACACTGGTCATGGAGGAAGTCAGTGATGCCTGCATTCTCCGCAAATAATAGAAATCCTCAAAAATTCCGGCCGCCTCCAAGAATGCATCACATGGCCATTCACACGGCCGAACCTCCGTGGTGTGAGGAAGGTTGTACTTAGGCTTTTCCTTCTCTTCATTTTCTTTTTCCTTCAAACCCCGGCTCGAGGAGCCTCTCAACAATCTCCTCATCATTTTCTTCCTCTAAAAATTTCTGAAATTTGTAGTGACTCAAAATAAAAGCGAACCAAACTCAACAAAATTGATAGCAACTACTCCTACAAGTGCCTAGAAGCTATATCATGCATCAAAACTACTTTGGACCATATAAATTTGACATGCAAGCTCAGGGACAAGGTCACCACAGCAGAAAAAATTTGCATTAAATAAAGCACTAGAAAAAAACTAATTGGACCAATGGAGGAGTCACATACCGAAGAACAATCCCCCAAAACAGTTTCGCAAATGAAGCTTTGCACAAGGAGATCAAAAATGGCAGCAAGATGAGCAAGAACACGGGTTTGAGCTATGGGATGATTTTTTCTGGAGGAACACGAAGTGGATGGGTGCTGGAATAAGTAGAGGAGACCCACGTGGGACCCACAAGACAGGGGTGCGCCCAGGGGGTAGGGTGCGCCCTCCACCCTTGTGGCCCACTGGTGAAGCCCCCTGGTGTGTTCTTAGTGCCATAAATTCTCAAATATTCTATAAAAAATCATACTAAATTTTCAAGGCATTTGGAGAACTTTTATTTCCGAGACATTTTTTATTTTATGAATAATCAGAAAACAGACGGATAATACTATTTTTGCTTTATTTAATCTAAATAACAAAAAGTAAAAGGTAGGTACAGAAGGTTGTGCCTTCTAAATTCATCCATCTCATGCTCATCAAAAGGAATCCATTAACAAGGTTGATCAGGTCTTATTAACAAACTTCTTCCGAATGACATGAAACCGGAGAATTTTCGAGTAACACTAGGTTACCTCAACGGGGATATGCATGTCCCCAACAATGAGAATATCATATTTCTTCTTGACAGTAGGAAGAGGGAATTCAAAACCTCCAATAGTAATAGTTGAAATTTTTCCAATAGAATTGGTACTATGAACTTAAGGTTGTTTCTTCGCAAAGTGTACCATATGCTCATTACCATTAACATGAAAAGTGACATTGCCTTTTTTGCAATCAATAACAGCCCCTGGAGTATTTAAAAAGGGTCTACCAAGGATGATCGACATACTGTCGTCCTCGGGAATATCAAGAATAACAAAGTTCGTTAAGATAGTAACGTTTGCAACCACAACATGCACATCCTCACAAATACCGATGGGTATAGCAGTTGATTTGTTGGCCATTTGCAAAGAGATTTCAGTAGGTGTCAACTTATTCAATTCAAGTCTACGGTATAAAGAGAAAGGCATACCACTAACACCGGCTCCAAGATCACATAAAGCAGTTTTAACATAGTTTCTTTTAATGGAGCATGGTATAGTTGGTACTCCTGGGTCTCCTAGTTTCTTTGGTATTCCACCCTTAAAAGTGTAATTAGCAAGCATGGTGGAAATTTCAGCTTCTGGTATCTTTCTTTTATTTGTAACAATATCTTTCATATACTTAGCATAAGGAGACATTTTCAGCATATCAGTCAAACACATACGCAAAAAGATAGGTCTAATCATTTCAGCAAAGCACTCAAAATCCTCATCATCCTTTTTCTTGGATGGTTTGGGAGGAAAGGGCATGGGTTTCTGAAACCATGGTTCTCTTTCTTTACCATGTTTCCTAGCAACAAAGTCTCTCTTATCATAACGTTGATTCTTTGATTGTGGGTTATCAAGATCAATAGCAGGTTCAATCTCCACATCATTATCATTACTAGGTTGAGCATCAACATGAACATCATCATTAACATTATCACTAGGTTCATGTTCATCACCAGATTGTGTCTCAGCATCAGACATAAAAATATCATTAGGATTCTCAGGTGTGTCTATAGCAGGTTCACTAGAAGCATGCAAAGTCCTATTAGTTTTCCTTTTCTTTTTATTACTAGGACTAGGTGCATCAGTATTAGTTTTCTGAGAATCTTGTTCAATTCTCTTAGGATGGCCCTCGGGATACAAAGGTTCCTGGGTCATTTTACCACCTCTAGTCATAACCCTAAGAGCATTATCATTGTTCTTACTATTTAACTCATTGAGCAAATCATCATGTGCCTTAAGTACTTGCTCTACTTGAGTTCTAACCATGGAAGCATGCTTACTAATAAGCTTAAGGTCATTAACAGTTCTACTCATATAATCACCCAAGTAGTCAAGCATGTGAGCATTACGTTTCAATTGTCTACTAACACAAGCATTGAAGTTTTCTTGTTTAACAATAAAATTATCAAACTCGTCCAAGCATTGACTAGCAGACTTATTATGACGAATATCACCTTCATCAAATCTATAGAGAGAATTTACCTCTACTACCTGTGTCGGGTTATCAAGACAAGGTATTTCTTCAATAGGCGGTAAATTCTTAACATCTTCAGCTTTAATACCTTTTTCTTTCATAGATTTCTTTGCCTCTTGCATATCTTCAGGACTGAGAAATAGAATACCTCTTTTCTTCGGAGTTGGCTTAAGAGTTGGTTCAGGAAGTGTCCAATCATTATCATTACTCAATATATTATTCAATATCAATTCAGCCTGCTCAACAGGTCATTCCCTGAAAACACAACCAGCACAACTATCTAGGTGGTCCCGAGAAGCATTGGTTAGTCCATTATAAAAGATATCAAATACTTCGTTTTTCTTGAGAGGATGACCAGGCAAAGCATTAAGTAATTGGAGAAGCCTCCCCCAAGCTTGTGGGAGGCTCTCTTCTTCAATCTGCACAAAGTTAAGTATTTCCTGTATTTCCTGTAAGGCAGCTTGTTTCTTATGAGCAGGAAAATAATTTGCAGAGAAGTAGTAAATCATATCTTGGGGACTACACACACAACCAGGAGCAAGAGAATTAAACCATACCTTAGCATCACCCTTTAATGAGAAAGAAACAACTTAAGAATATAGTAATAGCGAATTTTTTCCTCATGAGCAAATAGGGTGGCTATATCATTCAATTTAGTAAGATGTGCCACAACAGTTTCAGATTCATAACCATAGAAAGGATCATATTCAACCAAAGTAATTAACTCAGGATCGACAGAGAATTCATAATCCTTATCAGTAACAAAGATAGGTGAAGTAGCAAACGTAGGATCATATTGCATTCTAGCATTCAAAGATTGTTCTTTCAGCTTAGCTAACAATTTCTTAAGATCATCTCTATCATTGCAAGCGAAAAAGTCTCTAGCAAATTCTTCATCCATAATATAACCCTCAGGTACAACAAGCAATTCATATCTAGGGGGAGAATCATAATCTTCAGTTTCAATAATATCATCGGTTTCAGTAATTTCATTCTCTCTAACCCTAGCGAGTTGTTCATCAATAAATTCACCTAGTGGCACAGTATTATCAAGCAAATAAGTAGTATCATCATAAGCATCATGCATAGCAGAAGTGGCATCATCAATAACACGCGGCATATCGGAATCAGTAGTAGGTGTAGGTGTCACAAGTTTACTCAAAACAGAAGATGAATCAAGTGCAGAGCTAGATGGCAGTTCCTTACCTCCCCTCGTAGTAGAGGGATAGATCTTGGTTTTCTTGTCTTTCAGATTCCTCATAGTGATCAACATTATAGAAATCCCAAGTGGCTCATAGAATAGAGTTATGCTCCCCGGCAACGGCGCCAGAAAAAGGTCTTGATAACCCACAAGTATAGGGGATCGCAACAGTTTTCGAGGGTAGAGTATTCAACCAAAAATTATTGATTCGGCACAAGGGGAGCCAAAGAATATTCTCAAGTATTAGCAGATGAGTTGTCAATTCAACCACACCTGAAATACTTAATATCTGCAGCAAAGTAGTATGGAAGTAACGGTAACAGTGGAAAAAGTAATAGTAGCAGTTTTGTAGCAATCATAATAGTGGCAACAGAAAAGTAACTTAGCAAAGATCAATATGTGAAAAGCTCGTAGGCAATGGATCAATGATGGATAATTATGTCCGATGGCATTCATCATGCAACAGTTATGACATAGGGTGACACAGAACTAGCTCCAATTCATCAATATAATGTAGGCAAGTATTCCGAATATAGTCATACGTGCTTATGGAAAAGAACTTGCATGCCATCTTTTGTCCTCCCCCCCCCCCCCCCCCCCCCCCCGTGATAGCGGGGTCCTATTGGAAACTAAGGGATATTAAGGCCTCCTTTTAATAGAGAACTGGACCAAAGCATTAGCACTTAGTGAATACATGAACTCCTCAAACTACGGTCATCACCAGGAAGTGTCTCGACTATTGTCACTCCGGGGTTGCCGGATCATAACACGTAGTAGGTAACTATAACTTGCAAGATAGAATCAAGAACACAAATATATTCATGAAAACATAATAGGTTTAGATCTGAAATCATGGCACTCGGGCCCTAGTGACAAGCATTAATCATAGCAAAGTCATAGCAACATCAATCTTTAGAACATAGTGGATACTAGGGATCAAACCCTAACAAAACTAACTCGATTACATGGTAAATCTCATCCAACCCATCACCGTCCAGCAAGCCTACGATGGGATTACTCACGCACGGCGGTGAGCATCATGAAATTGGTGATGGAGGATGGTTGATGATGACGACGGTGATGATTTCCCCTCTCCAGAGACCAAAACGGACTCCAGATCTGCCCTCCCGAGGAAGAATAGGAGGTGGCGGCGGCTCTGTATCGTAAAACGCAATGAATCCTTCTCTCCGATTTTTCCTCCCCGAACGTGAATATATGGAGTTGGAGTTGAGGTCGGTGGAGCTTCGTGGGACCCACAAGACAGGGGGCGCGCCCTAGGGGCGCCCTCCACCCTTGTGGACAGGTTGTGGGTCCCCTCTGGTTGATTCTTTTGCCAATATTTTTTATTTATTCCAAAAATATTCTCCGTGAAGTTTCAGGTCATTCCGAGAACTTTTATTTCTGCACAAAAATAACACCATGGCAATTCTGCTGAAAACAGCGTCAGTCTGGGTTAGTTCCATTCAAATCATGCAAATTAGAGTCCAAAACAAGGGCAAAAGAGTTTGGAAAAGTAGATACGATGGAGACGTATCAGTTACATCTTGTAGTTGATTACTATATGGTTTATTTGGTGGAAGATTATATGTTCAGATCCATTATGCTATTTAATACCCCTATGGTCTTGAGCATGATTATCATTTGTGAGTAGTTACTTTTGTTCTTGAGGTCACGGGAGAAGTCATGTTGCAAGTAATCATGTGAACTTGATATGTGTTCGATATTTTGATGATATGTATGTTGTGATTCCCTTAGTGGTGTCATGTGAACATCGACTACATGGCACTTCACCATATTTGGGCCTAAGGGGATGCATTGTGGAGCAGTTATTAGATGATGGGTTGCTAGAGTGACAGAAGCTTAAACCCTAGTTTATGCGCTACTTTGTAAGGGACCGATTTGGATCCAAAAGTTTAATGCTAGTTAGATTTTATTTTAATACTTTTCCTATAGTTGCGGATGCTTGCGAGGGGGTTAATCATAAGTAGGAGGTTTGTTCAAGTAAGAACACCACCTAAGCACCGATCCACCCACATATCAAATTATCAAAGTAGCGAACACGAATCAAACCAACATGATGAAAGTGACTAGATGAAATTCTCGTGTACCCTCACGAACACTTTGATTATTATAAGAGACTGTTTTGGCCTGTCCTTTGCCACAAAAGGATTGGGCTACCTTGCTGCACTTTATTTACCGTTACTGTTACTTGTCCTTTACAAATTATCTTGCTATCAAACTACTTTTTACCCAATATTTCAGTGCTTGCAGAAATTACCTTGCTAAAAACCACTTGTCATTTCCTTCTGCTCCTCGTTGGGTTCGACACTCTTACTTATCGAAAGGACTACGATTGATCCCCTATACTTGTGGGTCATCATTGAACCATCAATAATTTTTCTCATCATCCCCACACCAGGATGACCCAGGCGATCATGCCATATCTTGAACTTGTAAAGATTCTGAAAAATTCTTTTGTATGCCAAATGTTGTTGTGTCTTGACGTATGTGTAATACAGTCCAGAAGATAGAGCAGATAGTCTCTCTAGGGTTTCCTTGTTGGATCCTTTCTGTTGAGTTATGAGCAGGCTTTTTCAACCACATTGTCTTCATGAGTTTCAATGTGGTAGCCATTCATGCGGATATCCTTAAAACTCAATAGGGTACGAGTTGAATCCGGATACAATAAAGCCTCTTGGATTTCAAGATTGGTACCATTCAGGAGTGTAAATGTGGCTTGACCAAAACCAACAATTACCGTGTCATGACCACCAATTGTCATAACACTTCCCTTACTCTTTTTCAGGCTTCGTAAGTATTTAACTTCCCGTAGAATTGTGTTAGAGGCACCACTGTCCACTTAACAAATTCCGTCCTCCATTGGATTGTTTCTCGAAGTTTTCTATAGAGTAAAAGAATAAAATTCATTATTTATCCAATCTCATATAGAATTAACACATACATTACATACTATGTATGTCTGCTACATATTATAATACATTATGTTTAAGGACATAATTATTAGAATACCATATGTCTGAGGACATAATTATTTTACAACACACAATATAATTAAGGACATATCACAATAATTATGACATTATTGGAAGATCAAAGCATATCTCCATATATGTCATTAGTAGAAGTGAAATCCACCAACATGTCATCAACAGTAAGTGGTGGTCCTTCCTTTTGCTAAGCCTCATCTTGGTTCTCCATGTTGTCATGAACTTCGTTCTGATGAACGCCTTGAGAACTTTCAATCATTGGACCAGTGAAGTGAGCTTCGTATTGGTTCCCTTGACCCTTCTTGCCCTTGCCCATTGATTGCTAATACAGCGTCCCAAAATGCTTAGAAGTTGTACACTTCCTTCCATGATGAGTAGTACAACAACATCTGTCGCAAGCTTGAGAGCTGTTGCCCTTATCATTTTTCTTAAAATGATTCTTGCCCTTTTGAACTCCATTGCTATTCTAATTCTCATTGCGTCTCCACTTTCCTTTAAACTTCATATGGTTCCTTTTGGGACCACGGGACTTTTGAGTATTCTGATAACTGAAATGTGCTTCAGGCAGCGCCAGTGTTCCCGTTGGACGGGACATATTATTCTTATCAAGAATTTCACTATGCGTTTCTGCCTGAAGAAGTGCATATATCAACTCAGAATGCTTCTTGTATTTCTGCTGACGATGTTGTTCAGCAAGAATCGTCATATTAGGATGGAAAGTAGAAAGTATCTTTTCAACGAGACCCGCATCGGAAACTGCACTGTTGCAGAGTCTCAACTTAGAGTTGATTTGATACACGACATAATGTATGCTGCAACGGACTTAAAATGCTAGAAATAGATAAGTGCCCATTCTCTTTGCGCTTCAGGCAACATCACCAACCTTTGTTGATCATAACGCTCCTTTAAGGAATTCCACAGTAATAGAGGACTTTCCTTTCCTCCATCATGTACTCTTCTTTCAGAGCAGAATCAAGGTGGTGTCGAAAGAAGTGCAAAGAAGCATAATTTGTTGTATCTACAATAGCAGGAGCACCTTGAGAAGGTGTGGTTATAGTGCTGATCAGATTCCTGGCCGCCAAGTTAATCTTGACATCCATGGCCCAGGTCAGATAGTTTCTGCCATGAATGGCAAGCTCAGCAAATTCCTTCTTTGGATATGTTAGCGATATCCAGCATGAAAATATCATGCACATTAATTTACACTCATGTAAATTAATTGTGTGTAAAATAAAATGCTTGATTCAAATATAAAGGTCTAGGAAAAGCCTAAACGGCCCAAAATATGACTTTCTACAAAAGATAATCACCATAAATGGCATAGATCTTTGTTTTGTAGAACACATAGAGGTAATCACCACGAAGTGGCGTAGACACTCGTATGGCTATTTTCATGCCATAATATGTGTGCTTTCATTTTTGCTTTGAGGTAATCACTACTAAGTAGTGTAGATCTTATTCTTATGGTACTTTGTACAACCTTGTGTTAATTAAAACACTTCGAAGGTAATCATCAGATGGTGTAGACCTCACAGTTATGAACAAAGCTATATATTGCCATAAGTGCAAACCATATGATATGTGCAAAAACTGAAAGTTGTCATATAATTTTCAAGCATAATCAACATGTAGCAATTAAAAATTGCATCCATAAAAACATGTTGACATTCATAAGCAGACATTAGTACTATGTTAGAAAATACTAACAAACACTTATGTACAAAAACTGAAAAATCCAGAAGCTAATAAAAAAAGAAAACAATAAATAATGGCAATAGGCTAGAACAGTACATCCTACTACCGTGGATAAGCCACCTTCTCTCCTTTCGTTTCTTTTTTTTCTGCTACTTGTACAGCATGGGCTAGAGCCCGACTAGTCAACCAGGCCTAGTGATTGCTAATTCGTAGCATGTACGCACGAGTAGATGGATAAGGGAGGCGACGGACATGGGACCTCCTATGCCCCGCATTCTGCGGCGAATACAGAGTGCGACGCACACAGGAGCCGTGTGGCTGGGCCGGCCCACTAAGACACACCGCCAGTAGTTAACAGTAGTAAAAATTGAAAAATCAAAAGAGATGACGAGTAGATGGATAAGGGAGGCGACGGACATGGGACTTCCTATGCCCCGCATTCTGCGGTGAATACGGAGCGCGATGCACACACGAGCCGTGTGGCTGGGCCGGCCCACTAAGACACACCGCCAGTAGTTAACAGTAGTAAAAATCGAAAAATCAAAAGAGATGACGAGTAGATGGATAAGGGAGACGATGGACATGGGACCTCCTATGCCCCGCATTCTGCGGCGAATACGGAGCACGGCACACACGGGAGCCAGTATTCGAGCACGGGACGTCGTTCTGCTCCAGAGCGCTGCTTACCACTAGAGTAAATGGCCGCATGTGAAGGAAAACGCATCGCAAACATATTTAACAACTTACCTTTGCGGGATATTCCCAGTTGGATGTTATTTTCTCTATATGTACAGTAGCATATATATTTTTGAAAATTTGAACACATTTAGAAAACACGCGAAAGAATTTTTAAAGAAATTTGAACAAAATTTGAAATTCCAAAATAGTCTTTGCAAAAATAGAAAAATTTCGAATTTCAAACAGATTTTGACAAAAAATAGTCTTCAAAAAATAAAAATAAAATTTGTGAAGGAGTTATTTTTTACTTTGAAACAATTTTTCAAAATATTAGAGCACATTTTTTAAAAAAATTAACAAAAAGGAATTAATTTTGAAACACCGAACATATTTCAAAAGAATTAACAAAATTTGACGTTCCAAATATTTTAAGTCAAAAAAGGGAATGTTCTACGAGACACAAGCTCTTTCCAAATTTCTGAACAGTTTTTCTAAAAAATGTTTTTAAAAAAAGGAACTTTTTTTGAAAATCATGAAGATTTCTTGGAACAGGAACATTTTTCCAAATTCCGAAACAAAATTTGGAGACGCGAACATATTTTGAAATTCCTAAACAAAATTTGAAACCACGAACATTTTTTGAAACTTGCAAACAATTTATGAAACTGGGATAGTTTTTGAAACTCTCGAAAAAATGAAAACATGAACATTTTTTGCAATTTGCGAACAATTATTGAAAAAAGGGAAAAAAAATAATGCTCGAACATTTTTTGAATAGGTGTGAAAACAATGAACAAAAGCATTTCACAACACTTTTTGAAAAAATACGAATTTTTTTTGAAATTTGTAAAACACGAACAATTTATGAAATTGGCCTAACATTTTTGCACTTGCGAACAACTTTGTGGAAACATGAACATTTTTTGTAAAAATGCAGACATTTTTCTAAAATGAACAATTTATTCAAAACACGAACAATTTATGAAATTTCTCAAACATTTTTGAATTTGCAAACAATTTTTGGAATCATGAACTTTTTTGAATTTGTGAACAACTTTTGAAAGCAGGAACATTTTCTGAAATCCAATATTTTTTGAATTTGTGAACAAAATTAGGAAATATGAACATTTTCAGAAATTTTAAAACTTTTTTGAATATATTTAGATATTTGGAAATGAAGTGAACAAATTTTGAAATACTTAAAACTTTTTTGAAATTTCTGAACAAAATTTGAAAACCGCGACAAAATCTAGAAAATAAACAAGTTTTAAGAAATACGAACATTTTAAATTGCTGAAAATTTGTTGAAAAAAGAAATTAACTTGAAAAGAAAAAAATAAAAGAAAAGAAAAGAGAAAAGAAAAAAGGACAGAAAAGAAAAAACAGAGAAAAAGAAATTAAAAAACCGGTTCAGGAACCTTCTAGAAGGTTCCCAAAACCGGTAAAACCGGCTGGGAATCCTCTAGAAGGTTCCCAAAACTGGAACCTGAAAACTGTAGGTACGTTACAGATGGGCCGGCCCAAGCCGTTCGCTTGGTCGGCTCACCTGTGCGATTCGCCGACTGTTTGACGCAAAGTGCGTCGAATAGGATTTTCCGATGGACATCTCGTTCACATCGACTAAATCATCCCCAATCCACTACAGCGGCCGGCTAGAGGCACCACAACCAGCAACCTCCGCCACCAGTGACTGTCTGACCGGCGTGAGGTAGAAGGCCCCGGCGCAGCATCCTCCTCCTCTGAAGAAGATCCTTCTAGAAGGTGTGTCCCAGACGTGACTCAATTGGAGTGCCCATTGGCCAGCCCGAGAGTCACCGCATGGCTGTGCTGCAGCACGGCGCGCGGCACTATGTGCCAGCGGCAGGGCGCCGATGGGCCGGTGGAGCTGCTCGCTCCGTTGTCGAAGACGTCCCTAAGCGCAGCAGCCCGCGCGGGGAGGCGCAGCCCGGGGCTAGCACTCGACGAAGAAGCCCCAACGGCTACTGCCTCATGCGCCGGCGTCGGAGACAGAAGACGCGGGTAGTCTGGTTGTGCGGGCTCCGCGGGCGGCAGGGGTGGTGCAGGTTCGGCCTCGTCCTGGACCTCGTAGTCCTGGACTTTGTACTCCTGTGGAGGAGGTGGCCGCAGGACCATCCATGGCCCACCAGGCATGGACGCGGTCGTGGAGGAGCTGCAAGTTCCGGCTCAACCCCGACAGCGTGGACGTCCATTACTTCGTCCGCGGGCTCCATTACTTCGTCCGTGTATCAGTTTGGAGTGGCCGGTCCGGCAAGAATCCAGGCCGGGAGCGGCACCGCCGCCGGCATGGCCGGTTCAGGCGGAGCACCAGAAGGCCCGGCACTATCGCGAGCACCACGTCGTCGGACGCCATGCCCAAGAGGTGGTCCACGACGACGCCCTCTGTAGCGACGGAAACCGTTCCGACGGCGGCCTCCAAACCGCCGAAGATCACGGGTGTTGAGGTTGTTGCGGCGAAGTCCGCCAACACCATGGCGCCAGCGGCGGCTTTGTCGACATCGACCGACGCCAGGAAGAAGGCGCGGGAAGAAGGATAGGAGACCACGAGGCATCCTCTTACCTATCCCTTTCTTCCCTTCTAGTTCGCTTTTCCGGCGACTGTCGCCGACGTGATTTGCTCTCTCGGTAGAGTCGAAGTGCTGATAGCGTGTTAAAGTATGATTTGATCGAACTAGGCACTATTCCATTAACACTACTGCAGGATGCTGCTAGTGCGACACTACGATCAGAAACCCTTCGAGAAACTGTGTGCGATGCCATAATCGCAAACGATGTTGTATGAAAACCGTCAGAAATGTGTAAAACGTTTGCGATGACGGATGCATCAAACACGGTTCAGGTTTTAGTTGCGTGTGCGATGAAGGGCATACGGTTCAGTTCAATGAACTGTTTACGATGAGGAGGAACAAAACAAACGGGCAGCCAGATGGAGGCGTGTGCGATACACAGCATACGGTTCACTCGGATGAACTGTTTGTGATTAGGCAACACAATAGAAACGGTCAGCCAGATCAAAGGTGTGTGCAATGTACAACATACGGTTCACTCGGATGAACTGTTTGTGATTAGGCAAGAGAACAGAAACGGTTGAATATAACAAGATGTGTGTGATACGCGGCAAAAAGTTCTGTAATCAGAAATGTGTGCGAAGACCGATAATAATGCAGACGATTGCTTCTAATAAGACGTATGTGATATGCTCTGTCTACACAACATCTATTGGCCATTGTGGGATGGGCGGTCATCCGGATACGCCATAAGGATGCGAAGAGGCATTCCTATCAGTAAGGACTAGCTGTTCCACCATTAGCTTATGTAAGAAAACTATCAAGTTAAGTGTGCTTAGGCTGGAGCAGCCATCGGATGAGTGACTGGATGGAAAGTTGTGTCGATGTTAAATTAGGTGATGGGATGGGTCATTTCGGTCAAACGACTGTAATGCCCCATTCCCTCAGCTAATTTAACCTCGAGGTCCTTGTTTTTTTATTTTTTTTATTTTTTAACACATGTTAAAGAAGATCTACCGCATTACTTTTTGACAATGTGCGATACGTGGCATACTGTTGATCCATCCGGCCTATTTGTGATGGAATAGCCCGTGTGTGTTGTGGGCAAACGCTTGCTAGTATTCAACCGTTTGGGATTGATGAATTCACCACCGACGGGATCCCTGGTGTGTTCTGTGTTCATCTGATCATCATCTACTTCTTGTGCTAGCTCGATGCTAAGTTTCCATTAATTGATGGCGTTTTATGAACACGCCACCGTTTCCCGCCATTTTCTCACCTGTTTCCCGCCACCCTGCTATATTGCGCATAGAGGGCGCGCGACGCACGTAGGCGACAAGCGCAGCCTGTAGCACGTCCACCTTTTCCAAGCATTCCAACCCACCAAAGCGTCGCCTCTGCCATCAACCTCGTCGACGAGGAAAACGAGCAGGCACCACGGCCCGTCGAGGCCAAGGCGCTCCCCGGCAACACGATGGACGACGTTGTGATGCGCGTCATCGCCAGGGTTGAGCAGACCTTTGGCGCATGGCGCTTGAGCGCCGCGGATCAAGATAGGCATGTCAGCGCCGACAGGCTGCAGCTCGCCGCACAACATGATCGATGGCGCGCAACAGAGCAAGCTAGGCGCGTCCTGAAGGAAATATGCCCTAGAGGCAATAATAAAGTTATTATTTATTTCCTTATATCATGATAAATGTTTATTATTCATGCTAGAATTGTATTAACCGGAAACATGATACATGTGTGAATACATAGACAAACAGAGTGTCACTAGTATGCCTCTACTTGACTAGCTCGTTGATCAAACATGGTTATGTTTCCTAGCCATAGACATGAGTTGTCATTTGATTAATGGGATAACATCATTAGGAGAATGATGTGATTGACTTGACCCATTCCGTTAGCTTAGCACTTGATCTTTTAGTATGTTGCTATTGCTTTCTTCATGACTTATACGTGTTCCTATGACTATGAGATTATGCAACTCCCGTTTACCGGAGGAACACTTTGTGTGCTACCAAACGTCACAACGTAACTGGGTCATTATAAAGGTGCTCTAAAGGTGTCTCCGAAGGTACTTGTTGAGTTGGCGTATTTCGAGATTAGGATTTGTCACTCCGATTGTCGGAGAGGTATCTCTGGGCCCACTCGGTAATACACATCACTATAAGCCTTGCAAGCATTGTAACTAATGAGTTAGTTGCGGGGTGATGTATTACGGAACAAGTAAAGAGACTTGCCGGTAACGAGATTGAATTAGGTATTGAGATACCGACGATCGAACCTCGGGTAAGTAACATACCGATGACAAAGGGAACAACGTATATTGTTATGCGGTTCGACCGATAAAGATCTTCGTAGAATATGTAGGAGCCAATATGGGCATCCAGGTTCCGCTATTGGTTATTGACCAGAGAGATGTCTCGGTCATGTCTACATAGTTCTCGAACCCGTAGGGTCCGCACGCTTAACGTTCGTTGACGATATAGTATTTATGAGTTATGTATGTTGGTAACCGAATGTTGTTCGCAGTTCCGGATAAGATCACGGACATGACGAGGAACTCCGGAATGGTCCGGAGATAAAGATTGATATATGGGATAATAGTGTTTGGTCTCCGGAAGGGTTCCGAAATTCATCGGAAGGGGTTCCGGATGTTTCCCGGAATGTTTGGGTACGAGAACACTTTATTTGGGCCAAAGGGGAAAGCCCACGAGGCTTTTGGAAAGTGCAAAAGGAAGTTTTGCGGAGACCAGAGGCTAGACGCCAGGAACCCTGGTGTCTAGGGGGTAGACGCCGGGAACCCTGGCGTCTAGCCCTGGAGTCCGAGAAGGACTCTTGCCTTTCGGGCAGAACCGATTTTGAGGAGGCTTTTACTCCAAGTTTCGACCCCAGGGCTCAACATATAAATAGAGGGGTAGGGCTAGCACCCAAGACACATCAAGAAACACCAAGCCGTGTGCCGGCAACCCCGTCCCCTCTAGTTTATCCTCCGTCATAGTTTTCGTAGTGCTTAGGCGAAGCCCTGCGGAGATTGTTCTTCACCAACACCGTCACCACACCGTCGTGCTGCCGGAACTCATCTACTACTTCGTCCCTCTTGCTGGATCAAGAAGGCGAGGACGTCATCGAGCTGAACGTGTGCTGAACGCGGAGGTGCCGTACGTTCGGTACTTGATCGGGATGGATCGTGAAGGTGTACGACTACATCAACCGCGTTGATAAACGCTTCCGCTTATGGTCTACGAGGGTACGTAGACAACACTCTCCCCTCTCGTTGCTATGCATCACCATGATCTTGCGTGTGCGTAGGAATTTTTTTGAAATTACTATGTTCCCCAACACGTCCGCGCCGATAGGCTGCGGCTCGCCGCACGGCGGGACCGTTGGAGCGCCGTAGAGCGAGAGGCGCGGCGCGCCGCACAACAAGAGCGGATCCATCGGTGCTTGCCTGCTGTCGACACAGTGTTGCAGCTGGGTACACGTCCCGTCAGTACCCCCATTCCTCACTAGGAGTGGGCAGAGGCCCTCAGCGCCGTACTTGCACCAGATGCCGGCCACGCCGTACTTGCACCGGACGCCTGCCGCGCCGTTCGCATGGGTGCTGTCGTTCGCCTTGTCCGCGGCCCGCTGGATGCCAACGCGCTGGTCCGTAGGCTCGACCGCCTCCTTGGCCCAGGTGTCCACCTAGGCGCAGTAGAGGAACATGGCCGTCGCATCCTCGAGTTGGTGATCTCCGATGAAATAGCCAACTTGGAGCTCGAGATCGCACTCCAGATGTACCACGAGCATGTCGACCGCTTGGACAAACGCCTGCACGAGTTCAGGCAGAGCCAAGAGCTACCCTAGGCAAGGGCTGCTGGTCATGGTCTCATGGACGCATTTTATTTTGAAAATTTGTTTCGACGTGGATAGCTTTGTATTCACACCAATCATAGTATTGCTCTGATTATTGCTCTATTTCAATGTGTGTACTCTGTTTTCTATTCTTATATGTTCTGTTTCAATGTGTGTATATACGCTTTCCATTCTGTATATGTGGATGATAACAGCTAGATTCAAATTAGTATACAAAAACAGATAGAAAATGGAATTCATAATATATATATATATATATAATATCATCACATATACGTGATGATACTTAACTACTAGGTACAATGCATAAAATTGAAAACGAACAATACTAAAACTAATAATCCCTCCTGGGCCAGTATTCCGGCAGCACCTCGCCAGCAGCTCCCTGGTGCACGGCGTCTTCCCTGTGCGGAGGCAGTACTCCGACTCCTCCGCCTCGTAGCGCTTGACGTACTGATCTGCCTCTTGCTGGCAGACGCGCGCGGCCGATCTTGCCATTTCATTGGGCGCCCACCGGAGCTCCTCGTCGGTGGCACGCTGGAGCTTATCGGCCCACCTCCACGCAGCGACGAGGCGCCCAGCGCCTATGACCTTCCTCGCGAAGTACCCGTCTTCGTACACCTCCTCGGCACGATGACGCACCCGCCCCCAAAGCTCCGCTGCCTCCTTTTTCCAGGCGGCATCACGGGCTTCACAGGCCGCCCGGTACCTGGCTTCCTCCTCCGCCATCTCCTTCTTGAACGCCACTTGCCTGGCTTTCTCAGCCAGCGGCAACGAGTTCCACAGACAAAGATTGTACTGGCCCCAAAACCAATCCAAAGATGGGGGGTCCGGCGCAACCTCGTCAGGCGGCGCGTAGGGATCCTCGTCGCTGCTAATCGAGTGAGCGTCCTCGGGGGGCGACGACTCCTCGTCGGCGCGTGGGCAGACCGGCGGCGCCATGGCAGAGATTTGAGAGAGAGAGAGGACGAGTGAGGGGAGGATGTAGATGAGAATGCAGACGAGACGACGTGAGCAAGGTAGTATTTATTGGCGGCCGGAATCTAGATCGACGGGGACAGTTTCTACCTCTTGAGCAGTGCGTTGGTTTTCCCTTGAAGAGGATAGGGTGATGCAGTAAAGTAGCATAAGTATTAACCTTAGTTTTTGAGAACCAAGGTATCAATCCAGTAGGAGGCCACGCTCAAGTCCCACGCACCTACACAAAAAAATAAGAACCTTGCAACCAACGCGATAAAGGGGTTGTCAATCCCTTCATGGCCACTTGCAAAAGTGAGATCTGATAGAGGTGATAAGATAATATTTTTGGTATTTTTATGATAAAGACTAAAATTAAAGAAAGCTAAGTAAACGGCAAAAGAAATAACTTGTTGACGGGAGATTAATATGATGGAAAATAGACCCGGGGGCCATAGGTTTCACTAGTGGTTTCTCTCAAGATAGCATAAGTATTACGGTGGGTAAACGAATTACTGTCGAGCAATTGATAGAATTGAGCATAGTTATGAGAATATCTAGGTATGATCATGTATATAGGCATCACGTCCATGACAAGTAGACCGACTCCTGCCTGCATCTACTACTATTACTCCACACATCAACCGCTATCCAGCATGAATCTAGAGTATTAAGTTCATAAGAACAGAGTAATGCTTTAAGCAAGATGACATGATGTAGAGGGATAAACTCATGCAATATGATATAAACCCCATCTTTTTATCCTCGATGGCAACAATACAATACGTGTCGTTTCCCCTACTGTCACTGGGATCGAGCACCGCAAGATTGAACCCAAAGCTAAGCACTTCTCCCATTGCAAGAAAGATCAATCTAGTAGGCCAAACCAAACTAATAATTCAAAGAGACTTGCAGAGATAACCAATCATACATAAAAGAATTCAGAGGAGATTCAAATATTGTTCATAGATAATCTTGATCATAAACCCACAATTCATCGGATCTCGACAAACACACCGCAAAAGAAGAGTTACATCAAATAGATCTCCAAGAGAATCGAGGGGAACTTTGTATTGAGATCCAAAGAGAGAGAAGAAGCCATCTAGCTAATAACTATGGACCCGAAGGTCTGAGGTAAACTACTCACACATCATCGGAGAGGCTATGGTGTTGATGTAGAAGCCCTCCGTGATCAATGCCCCCTCCAGCGGAGCGCCGGAGAAGGCCCCAAGATGGGATCTCACCGGTATAGAAGGTTGCGGCGGTGGAAATAGGGTTTTGGCTCTGTCTCTGATGGTTTGGGGGTACGTAGGTATATATAGGAGGAAGAAGTGGTCGGTGGAGCCACGAGGGGCCCACGAGGGTGGAGGGCGCGCCTAGGGGGGTAGGCGCGCCCCTACCTCGTGGCTTCCTCGTTGGTTGCTTGACGTCCACCCCAAGTCCTCTGGATCACGTTTGTTCCGAAAATCACGTTCCCGAAGGTTTCATTCCGTTTGGACTCCGTTTGATATCATTTTCCTTCGAAACACTGAAATAGGCACAAAAAACAGCAATTCGGGCTGGGCCTCCGGTTAATAGGTTAGTCCCAAAAATAATATAAAACTGTATAATAAAGCCCATTAAACATCCAAAACAGAATATAATATAGCATGAGACAATAAAAAATTATAGATACGTTGGAGACGTATCAAGCATCCCCAAGCTTAATTCCTGCTCGTCTTTGAGTAGGTAAATGATAAAAACAGAATTTTTGATGTGGAATGCTACTTAGCATAATTTTCAATGTAATTCTCTTATTTGTGGTATGAATATTCAGATCCGAAAGATTCAAGATAAAAGTTTAATATTGACATAAAAGTAATAATACTTCAAGCATACTAACTAGGCAATTATGTCTTCTCAAAATAACATGGCCAAAGAAAGTTCATCCCTACAAAATCATATAGTTTGGTCATGCTCCATTTTCGTCACACAAGAATGCTCTCATCATGCACAACCCCGATGACAAGCCAAGCAATTGTTTCATACTTTAGTAATCTCAAACTTTTTTCAACTTTCACGCAATATATGAGCGTGAGCCATGGATATAGCACTATGGGTGGAATAGAATATGATGATGGGGGTTATGTGGAGAAGACAAAAAAGGAGAAAGTCTCACATTGATGCGGCTAATCAATGAGCTAGGGAGATGCCCATCGATTGATGTCAATGCAAGGAGTACGGATTGCCATGCAACGGATGCACTAGATCTATAAATGCATGAAAGCTCAACAAAAGAAACTAAGTGGGTGTGCATCCAACTTGCTTGCTCACAAAGACCTAGGGCGTTTGAGGAAGCCCATTGTTGGAATATACAAGCCAAGTTCTATAATGAAAAATTCCCACTACTATATGAAAGTGACAAAAAAACAGACTCTCTATCATAAAGATCATGGTGCTACTTTGAAGCACAAGTGTGGAAAAAAAGGATAGTAGCATGCCCCTTCTTTATTTTCTTTTCTCTTTTTTTGGGCCTTTCCTCTTTTTTATTTGGCCTTTCTCTTTTTTTGGGACAATGCTCTATGAATGATGATCATCACACTTCTATTTATTTACAACTCAATGATTACAACTCGATACTAGAACAAAGTATGACTCTATATGAATGCCTCCGGCGGTGTACCGGGATGGGCAATGAATCAAGAGTGACATGTATGAAATAATATGCATGGTGGCTTTGCCACAAATACGATGTCAACTACATGATCATGCAAGGCAATATGACAATGATGAAACGTGTCATGATAAACGGAACGGTGGAAAGTTGCATGGCAATATATCTCGAAATGGCTATGGAAATGGCATAATAGGTATGGTGGCTGTTTTGAGGAAGATATAAGGAGGTTTATGTGTGATAGAGCGTATCGTATCACGTGGTTTGGATGCACTGGCGAAGTTTGCACCAACTCTCAAGGTGAGAAAGGGCAATGCACGGTACCGAAGAGGCTAGCAATGATGGAAGGGTGAGAGTGCGTATAATCCATGGACTCAACATTAGTCATAAAGAACTCACATACTTATTGCAAAAATCTACAAGTCATCAAAACCAAGCACTATGCGCATGCTCCTAGGGGGATAGATTTGTAGGAAAATACCATCACTCGTCCCCAACCGCCACTCATAAGGAGGACAATCAAAGAACACCTCATGTTTCAAATTTGTTACACAACGTTTACCATACGTGCATGCTATGGGACTTGCAAACTTCAACACAAGTATTTCTCAAATTCACAATTACTCAACTAGCACAACTTTAATATTACTACCTCCATATCTCAAAACAATCATCAAGCATCAAACTTTTCTTAGTATTCAACGCACTTATAAGAAAGTTTTTACTAATCTTGGATGCCTATCATATTAGGACTAATTTCACAATTTAAGCAAATTACCATGCTGTTTTGTAGGACTCTCAAAAATGATATAAGTGAAGCATGAGAGAACAATAGTTTCTATAAAACAAAACCACCACCGTGCTCTAAAAGATATAAGTGAAGCACTAGAGCAAAAACTATATAGCTCAAAAGATATAAGTGAAGCACATAGAGTATTCTAATAAATTCTGAATCATGTGTGTCTCTCTCAAAAGTGTATTCAGTGAGGAAGATTGTGGTAAACTAAAAACAAAGACTCAAATCATACAAGACGCTCCAAGCAGAACACATATCACGTGGTGAATAAAAATATAGCTCCAAGTAAAGTTACCAATGGACGAACACGAAGGAGGGGATGCCTTCCGGGGCATCCCCAAGCTTTGGCTTTTTGGTGTCCTTAGATTTACCTTGGGGTGCCTTGGGCATCCCCAAGCTTAGGCTCTTGCCACTCCTTGTTCCATAATCCATCAAATCCTTACCCAAAACTTGAAAACTTCACAACACAAAACTTAACAGAAAATCTCGTGAGCTCCGTTAGCGAAAGAAAACAAAACACCACTTCAAGGTACTGTATTGAACTCATTCTTTATTTATATTGGTGTTAAACCTACTGTATTACAAATTCTCTATGGTTTATAAACTATTTTACTAACCATAGACTCATCGAAATAAGCAAACAACACACGAAAAACAGAATCTGTCAAAAACAGAACAGTCTGTAGTAACCTGTAACTAACGCAAACTTCTGGAACTTAGAAAAATCTAGCAAAATAGCACGACCTAGATAATTTGTTTATTGATCTGCTGCAATTGGAATCAGTATTTTATCACGTTTTGGTGATTTTTAACAATTGTTTTCGTGAACAGAAAGTTTCTGGAATTTTCAGCAAGATCAAATAACTATCATCCAAGAGGATCCTATAGGTTTTACTTGGCAAAAACACTAATTGAAACACAAATACAAATCTAACCAGAGGCTAGATCAAAGATTTATTCCTAAACATGAGCAAAAAGCAAAAAACTAAAATAAAATTGGATTGCCTCCCAACAAGCACTTTTCTTTAAAGCCTTGTAGCTAGGCATTGATAATTTTAATGATGCTCACGTGAAAGACAAGAATTGAAGCGCAAAGAGAGCATCATAAAACACGTGGCAAACACATCTAAGTCTAACATACTTCCTATGCATAGGCATATTATAAGCAAACAAATTTGCAAGGCAAGCAAAAACTAGCATATGCAAGGAAGAAGAAAGTGACGATAGCAATCTCAACAAGAAGAGAGGTAATTTAGTAACATGAAAACTTCTACAACCATATTTTCCTCTCTCATAATAATTACATGTGGGATCATAAGCAAATTTAACAAAATGGCTATCACATAAAATATTTTCAACACGATCCACATGTATGCAAAGTTGACACTCTTCGAAAATAGTGGGATTAACATTAACTAAAGTCATGACCTCTCCAAACCCACTTTTATCAAAAACTTCATAAGATTGAACATTCTCCAAATATGTGGGATCTAAAGCTGACACTCTTCCAAACCCACTTTCAATATTATTGCAAACAATATTATCAATCTCATATTCATCATGGAGCTTAAATAAATTTTCAACATCATAAAAAGAATCACCCCAATCATGATCATTGCAACAAGTAGTAGACATAGCAAAACTAGCATCTCCAAGCTTAGGGTTTTGCATATTATTAGCACAATTGACATCAAGAGAATTTATAGTAAAATCATGGCAATCATGCTTTTTATTCAAGGAGCTATCGTGAATCTCTTCATAAATTTTTTCATCGCAATTTTCAGATTCATGAATTTCAAGCAAAACCTCATAAAGATAATCTAGTGCACTCAAATCACTAGAAATTGGTTCATCAAAATTGGATCTCTTAAAAAGATTAGCAAGCGGATGAGGATCCATAGGTCTTAGGTTCTCTGTTTAGCAATTAATACTCAACTATTCCAACCAAACGAGCTAACGAGCCAAGAAAGACATCAAGGCAAACGAAAAGACGAATGGAAAAAGGACAAGTAAAACGGCAAGGGTGAAGTGGGGGAGAGGAAAACGAGAGGCAAATGGCAAATAATGTAATGCGAGGGATAGGAGTTTGTGATGGGTACTTGGTATGTCTTGACTTGTGCGTAGACTCCCCGGCAACGGCGCCAGAAATCCTTCTTGCTACCTCTTGAGCACTGCGTTGGTTTTCCCTTGAAGAGGAAAGGGTGATGCAGTAAAGTAGCGTAAGTATTTCCCTCAGTTTTTGAGAACCAAGGTATCAATCGAGTAGGAGGCCACGCTCAAGTCCCACGCACCTACACAAACAAATAAGAACCTTGCAACCAACGCGATAAAGGGGTTGTCAATCCCTTCACGGCCACTTGCAAAAGTGAGATCTGATAGAGATGATAAGATAATATTTTTGGTATTTTTATGATAAATACTAAAAGTAAAGAAAGCAAAGTAAATGGCAAAAGAAATAGCTTGTTGACGGGAGATTAATATGATGGAAAATAGACCCGGGGGCCATAGGTTTCACTAGTGGCTTCTCTCAAGATAGCATAAGTATTATGGTGGGTAAACGAATTACTGTCGAGCAATTGATAGAATTGAGCATAGTTATGAGAATATCTAGGTATGATCATGTATATAGGCATCACGTCCGTGACAAGTAGACCGACTCCTGCCTGCATCTACTACTATTACTCCACACATCAACCGCTATCCAGCATGCATCTAGAGTATTAAGTTCATAAGAACAGAGTAATGCTTTAAGCAAGACGACATGATGTAGAGGGATAAACTCATGCAATATGATATAAACCCCATCTTTTTATCCTCGATGGCAACAATACAATACGCGTCGTTTCCCCTACTATCACTGGGATCGAGCACCGCAAGATTGAACCCAAAGCTAAGCACTTCTCCCATTGCACGAAAGATCAATCTAGTAGGCCAAACCAAACTGATAATTCGAATAGACTTGCAAAGATAACCAATCATACATAAAAGAATTCAGAGGAGATTCAAATATTGTTCATAGATAATCTTGATCATAAACCCACAATTCATCGGATCTCGACAAACACACCGCAAAAGAAGAGTTACATCAAATAGATCTCCAAGAGAATCAAGGAGTACTTTGTATTGAGATCCAAAGAGAGAGAAGAAGCCATCTAGCTAATAACTATGGACCCGAAGGTCTAAGGTAAACTACTCACACATCATCGGAGAGGCTATGGTGTTGATGTAGAAGCCCTCCGTGATCAATGCCCCCTCCGGCGGAGCGCCAGAAAAGGCCCCAAGATGGGATCTCACGGGTACAGAAGGTTGCGGCAGTAGAAATTGGGTTTTGGCTCTGTCTCTGATGGTTTGGGGGTACGTAGGTATATATAGGAGGAAGAAGTAGGTCGGTGGAGCCACGAGGGGCCCACGAGGGTGGAGGGCGCGCCCTCCTACATCGTGGCTTCCTCATTGGTTGCTTGACGTCCACTCCAAGTCCTATGGATCACGTTTGTTCCGAAAATCACGTTCCCGAAGGTTTCATTCCGTTTGGACTCCGTTTGATATCCTTTTCCTTCGAAACACTGAAATAGGCAAAAAAATAGCAATTCGGGCTGGGCCTCCGGTTAATAGGTTAGCCCCAAAAATAATATAAAAGTGTATAATAAAGCCCATTAAACATCCAAAACAGAATATAATATAGCATGGAACAATAAAAAATTATAGATACGTTGGAGACGTATCAAGCATCCCCAAGCTTAATTCTGTTCGTCCTCGAGTAGGTAAATGATAAAAACAGAATTTTTGATGTGGAATGCTACTTGGCATAATTTTCAATGTAATTTTCTTATTTGTGGTATGAATATTCAGATCCGAAAGATTCAAGATAAAAGTTTAATATTGACATAAAAGTAATAATACTTCAAGCTTAATAACTAAGCAATTATGTCTTCTCAAAATAACATGGCCAAAGAAAGTTCATCCCTACAAAATCATATAGTTTGGTCATGCTCCATTTTCGTCACACAAGAATGCTCTCATCATGCACAACCCCGATGACAAGCCAAGCAATTGTTTCATACTTTAGTAATCTCAAACTTTTTTCAACTTTCACGCAATATATGAGCGTGAGCCATGGATATAGCACTATGGGTGGAATAGAATATGATGATGGGGGTTATGTGGAGAAGACAAAAAAGGAGAAAGTCTCACATTGACGCGGCTAATCAACGAGCTAGGGAGATGCCCATCGATTGATGTCAATGCAAGGAGTAGGGATTGCCATGCAACAGATGCACTAGAGCTATAAATGCATGAAAGCTCAACAAAAGAAACTAAGTGGGTGCGCATCCAACTTGCTTGCTCACGAAGACCTAGGGTGTTTGAGGAAGCCCATTATTGGAATATACAAGCCAAGTTCTATAAAGAAAAATTCCCACTAGTATATGAAAGTGACAAAACAAGAGACTCTCTACCATAAAGATCATGGTGCTAATTTGAAGCACAAGTGTGGAAAAGAAGGATAGTAGCATTGCCCCTTCTTTATTTTCTTTTCTCTTTTTTTGGGCCTTTCCTCTTTTTTATTTGGCCTTTCTCTTTTTTTTGGGACAATGCTCTATATTATCACACTTCTATTTATTTACAACTCAATGATTACAACTCGATACTAGAACAAAGTATGACTCTATATGAATGCCTCCGGTGGTGTACCAGGATGGGCAGTGAATCAAGAGTGACATGTACGAAATAATATGCATGATGGCTTTGCCACAAATACGATGTCAACTACATGATCATGCAAGGCAATATGACAATGATGAAATGTGTCATGATAAACGGAACGGTGGAAAGTTGCATGGCAATATATCTCGAAATGGCTATGGAAATGGCATAATAGGTAGGTATGGTGGCTGTTTTGAGGAAGATATAAGGAGGTTATGTGTGATAGAGCGTATCGTATCACGGGGAAGGGACTTACAAAGATAATCAATCATACATAAAAGAATTCAGAGGAGATTCAAATATTTTTCATAGATAATCTTGATCATAAACCCACAATTCATCGGATCTCGACAAACACACCGCAAAAGAAGAGTTACACCAAATAGATCTCCAAGAGAACCGAGGAGAACTTTGTATTGAGATCCAAAGAGAGAGAAGAAGCCATCTAGCTAATAACTATGGACCCGAAGGTCTGAGGTGAACTACTCACACATCATCGGAGAGGCTATGGTGTTGATGTCGAAGCCCTCCGTGATCAATGCCCCCTCCGGCGGAGCGCCGGAAAAGGCCCCAAGATGGGATCTCACGGGTACAGAAGGTTGCGGCGGTGGAAATAGGGTTTTGGCTCTGTCTCTGATGGTTTGGGGGTACGTAGGTATATATAGGAGGAAGAAGTAGGTCGGTGGAGCCACGAGGGGCCCACAAGGGTGGAGGGCATGCCCAGGGGGGTAGGCGCGCCCCCTACCTCGTGGCTTCCTCGTTGGTTGCTTGACGTCCACTCCAAGTCCTCTGGATCACGTTTGTTCCGAAAATCACGTTCCCGAAGGTTTCATTCCGATTGGACTCCGTTTGATATCATTTTCCTTCGAAACACTGAAATAGGCAAAAAACCTGCAATTCGGGCTGGCCTCCGGTTAATAGGTTAGTCCTAAAAATAATATAAAAGTGTATAATAAAGCCCATTAAATATCCAAAACAGAATATAATATAGCATGGAACACTCAAAAGTTATAGATACGTTGGAGACGTATCAACAGTACACACGCCGGTCGCCGGAATTTACGAGTACTGTAGTTTGAATTACACACAATTCCTGCAGCAAATCCGTGTGTGAACATAATAGCTGACGATTTCCAATACAGAACTGTGTCTGATTAATGACCCCTGCCAATCACCTACCAAACCTCGAGCCGCAAGATAGAATGCCAATCGTGTGGGGGCCGATTGTCTTGCCAGATCTTTACATTTTCTTTTTTGAACACCAGATATTTACATCGTCTGATGATTTTTTAACTCGCACACAAGTACACAAAAATATGATTTTTCAAACCGTTTTGTTTAGGCGTTGCATGTAGATGTGGTTCAAATTTGAATAACGGTCATTAAATGGTTAGAAAATCACTTAAATGCCTTTAAAAGGTCAAATGACCTCTGAAGATTTCCAAATTTTCACATGAAAGTTGTATTAGTGCACGTTAAACGTAGGAAAAAATTTGAAGGACATAAGAGGAAGCTATCTCCCGTCCGTCAGCAAACATGCATTGTTCCCTCTCGGAACCATGAACCTTCTAGTGAGTTGCTCCGGTTTGTGAGGGGTGTGTGTCCAAACTTTCGTCAAACAGGCCAATTTTTTTTACCACATCATCTTGGTGGCATGACATTAAATCAAGCAAGGTTTCATGTTTTTCTGATCATTTTTTAATTTTCTGGAATTAAAATGTCATGGCATGCACTCCATGCATGTGCCCATGCCTTGACACCAATATGTTTGAAAATTCATTCGAATTTACTGCACATGGAATTAACTCGCACACAAGTACACAAAAATATGATTTTTCAAATCGTTTTGGTTAGGCGCTGCATGTAGATGTAGTTCAAATTTGAATTACGGTCATTAAATGGTTAGAAAATCACTTAAATGTCTTTAGAAGGTCAAATGACCCCTGAAATTTACCAATTTTTCACATGACAGTTGTATTAGTGCACGTTAAACGTAGGAAAAAATTTGAAGGCCGTAAGAGGAAGTTATCTCCCGTTCGTCATAAAACATGCATTGTTCCCTCTCGGAACCACGAACCTTCTAGCGAGTTGCTCCGGTTTGTGAGGGGCGTGTGTCCAAACATTCGTCAAACATGCCAATTTCTATACCACATCATCTTGGTGGCATGACATTACATCAACCAAGGTTTCATGTGTTTCTGGTCATTTTTCTATTTTTTAATTAAAATGCCATGTCACTCCATGCATACGTATGCATGTGTCCATGTCGTGAGACGAATATGTTTGAAAATTCCTTCTAATTTACTGCACATGGAATTAACTCGCACACAAGTACACAGATATGATTTTTCAAACCGTTTTGGTTAGGCGTTGCATGTAGATGTAGTTCAAATTTGAATAACGGTCATTAAATAGTTAGAAAATCACTTAAATGTCTTTATAAGGTCAAATGACCCCTAGAATTTTCCAAAATTTTCACATTACAGTTGTAGTAGTGCATGTTAGACGTTGAAAAAAAATTTAAGGACGTAAGAGGAAGCTATCTCCCGTTCGTCATCAAACATGCATTGTTCCCTCTCAGAACCATGAACCTTCTAGCGAGTTGCTCCGGTTTGTGAGGGGTGTGTGTCCAAACTTTAGTCAGACATGCCAATTTCTTTACCACATCATCTTGGTGGCATGACATTAAATCAAGCAAGGTTTCATGTTTTTCTGATCATTTTTTTAATTTTTTGGAATTAAAATGCCATGGCATGCACTCCATGCATGTGTCCATGCCTTGACACCAATATGTTTGAAAATTCCTTTGAATTTACTGCACATGGAATTAACTCGCAGACAAGTACATAAAAATATGATTTTTCAGACCATTATGGTTAGGCATTGCATGTAGATGTAGTTCAAATTTGAATTACGGTCATTAAATGGTTAGAAAATCACTTAAATGTCTTTAAAAGGTCAAATGACCCCTGAAATTTACCAAATTTTCACATGACAGTTGTATTAGTGCACATTAAACGTATAGGAAAAAATTTGAAGGCCGTAAGAGGAAGCTATCTCCCGTCCGTCATCAAACATGCATTGTTCCTCTCGGAACCATGAACTTTCTAGCGAGTTGCTCCGGTTTGTGAGGGGTGCGTGTCCAAACGTTCGTCAAACATGCCAATTTCTTTACCACATAATCTTGGTGGCATGACATTACATCAACCAAGGTTTCATGTGCTTCTCATCATTTTTCTATTTTTTGAATTAAAATGCCATGTCACTGCATGCATACGTATGCATGTGTCCATGTCACGAGACCAATATGTTTGAAAATTCCTTCTAATTTACTGCACATGGAATTAACTCGCACACAAGTACACATATATGATTTTTCAAAACGTTTTGGTTAGGCGTTGCATGTAGATGTAGTTCAAATTTGAATTACGTTCATTACATGGTTAGAAAATCACTTAAATGTCTTTAAAAGGTCAAATGACCCCTAGAATTTTCCAAAATTTCACATTACAGTAGTAGTAGTGCACGTTAGACGTAGAAAAAATTTGAAGGCCGTAAGAGGAAGCTATCTCCCGTTCGTCATCAAACATGCATTGTTCCCTCTCGGAACTACGAACGTTCTAGCGAGTTGCTCCGGTTTGTGAGGGGTGTCTGTACAAACTTTCGTCAAACATGCCAATTTCTTTACCACATCATCTTAGTGGCATGACATTACATCAACCAAGGTTTCATGTGTTTCTGAAAAAAAATTGGAATTAAAATGCCATGCCACTCCATGCATACATATCCATGCATATGTGTCCATGTCGTGATACAAATATGTTTGAAAATTCCTTCTAGTTTACTACACAAGGAGTTAACTCGCACACAAGTACACAAATATGATTTTTCAAACCGTTTCGGTTACACGTTGCATCTGGATGTAGTTCAAATTTGAATTACGATCATTAAATGGCTAGAAAATTACTTAACTGTCTTTAAAAGGTCAAATGACCCCTAGAATTTTCAAAAATTTCACATTACAGTTGTAGTGGTGCACGTTAGACATAGAAAAAATTGAAGGCCGTAAGAGGAAGCTATCTCCCATTCGTCATCAAACATGCATTGTTCCCTCTCCGAACCACGAGCCTTCTAGTGAGTTGCTCCGGTTTGTGAGGGTGTGTGTCCAAACTTTGGTCAAACATGCCAATTTTTTTACCACATCATCTTGGTGGCATGACATTACATCAACCAAGGTTTCATGTGTCTCTTATTTTTTTTTTGATTTTTTGGAATTAAAATGCCATGTCACTCCATGCTTAATTGTGTCATAGCCGTTAGACCAATATGTTTGAAACTTCCTTCCAATTTACTGCACATGGAATTAAATCGCACACAAGTACACGAAATATGAGTTTTCAAACCGTTATGGTTAGCTGTTGCATGTACATGTAGTTCAAATTTCAATTACGGTCATTAAATGGCTAGAAAATCACTTAAATGTCTTAGAAGGTCAAATGACCCCTGGAATTTTCCAAAATTTGACATGACAGTTGTATTAGTACTACAAAATTTCTCGTTCATTTAAAACACCATCCGTTGGCACTTTATCGCAAATTTGTCTTTCACAGCTAATAAAAAATATCTACAACATCACAGACAGTTGTTTTCTAGGAACCGGTTGCGATGAAAATATCTGGGTCTATTTAAGTCTCCCTCCTTAATCTTCGCCGGCTCGTCTGCTCCAGTGTCGGCAACCCCCGAATCCACGAATCCCGAACCCCATTCCCGCACCCCCTTCTTGCAAAGATGAGGCCGTGGAAACGCTTCGTGAAGGCTCATACGATGGCCGCGTCCCCCCCCCGAGCGCCGCTGCCTGCACCGAGAGCGCGGCCGCCTGCGCCGAGAGTGCCGCCGCATCCGCATTGAGCGCGGCCGCTTCCACCGAGAGGGCGTTTGCGACAGCCGACAGGGCAGCTGCAGCAGCCGAGACGGCTGCAGCAGCTGCTGCGACGGCGGCTGCAAACTCCGAGAGCGCTCGAGCTACCGTCCGTGCCGCTGATGTCGCCCTGGCCCGGGTCGAGGCCATCCATGCCAAGATCGAGGATGCATACGCCAAGATATTCCAGGCCACCTCGGACTCCAGCATGCAACCCACGTCTGAAAAGGCGGCGGTGGCCATGGAGCACCTGCTTCCTCATGAGGTCGCCGAGCGGGAGCTGGAGATGCAGCGGAGATCAACGAGCGTCGGGAGGAGGAGTTGCGCGTGGCCGAGGTCGAGGTAGAGAAGAGTCTGTCCGTCGAGGAATCGGCGGTGGAGTACCAACGCGAGATGTGGCGCAGCCACTACTATGAGTACTACAACCTTGAGGGCGGCGCCGAGGACGAGGACGCGGTCGACTTCAGCAGGGGGGACGCGGAGTCCACCAACGGCGGCATGTCGCCAGGACAAGTCATCGACGTCTCATCTCACACCGGCGATGCATAGGCCGGTGCGGCAGCGGATTTTTAATTATGCATACTTAGGCTTTGTTTTTAATGCTGGTCTTTTGTTAGAGCAATGTTTAGGTCAACTGGCTCTATGTAATTACTAAAATTGCTCGATCCAGTAAGTGTGGTATGTCTGCTATACGCTCTTTTGTGTGCCCAAATTAGCAAGCAATGTTAAATTATGCAATGACGTACCCGGGGAAATTTCCACCAAAATTTGAATTATCAAACTCATCCCATGCGCGTAAAGCAGAAGAATCGTTTGCGATGCACACAATTGTTCAAAGTGAATGGTCCGGCGGCACCGCGCGCGTTCAAAGTGAATGTGCCCATGCCTTGAGACCAAAATTTGAATTATCAAACTCATCCCATGCGCGTAAAGCAGAAGAATCGTTTGCGATGCACACAATCGTTCAAAGTGAATGGTCCGACGGCACCACGCGCAAAGTTTCCCTCCACATTTCCAAAATTTTGGCCTACCGCCAAAATATCTACCCCCGCCCCCTTCCCCCTTCCCCACCCCCTTTTCTCCCCGACCACAAGTCACATTTCCCCTATTTCCTCCTTCCTTCCTTGCTAAGCTATAGCCGCTTCCTCGCTCTCGCCGTCTCGCATCCTACCGCCGGGGTGGCCATGGTCTTCTTCAAAGACATCTCCAGCGGTTCCTCCTCCGGCGACTACTACTTCACCACCCGGGTATGCCTCTCTTGTCTCTCTCGGGCTATGACTTGGAATGAAGGATTTTTACCCGGAGGTCGATTTGAGTCGTTTCTTCCTCTCGTAGCTCCCTAAGACCATCAGTGGCAACGAATGGAGCGGGGTGGCTGAAGATCTATCTGCTCATTGTCACCATCAATCTCCATGCGTGAAGCTACTTGCATTTGATTCTGTGGACACTGGGAGGAAGTTTCTGTCATGTGCAGAGAAGGTTAGACCCTCTTCCGTTGTTACAAATCATTTGTTATATGTGATTCAGACACTGTCACGTTCCCAACCCATTCATACCACACCTTCAACCAAACGCATCCTAAGACAGTGTCACCGTTTGTACCTAGTATCTTAAATTGTTGCCATCTCATCAGCGGTGCCATTAGAAAATTATTTGGCACCGCTTCAGCAGTTTGTGCAGCCAACTTTGGTCCACACATCCGAGCAGCCAAGCAGTAAAATACTAAATCTTTATGGCACAAAGGAACTGGGCATCGGAGCAACTACGTGCTCCGGAGTCCGGGTCCCTTTTTTTTCCGCTGCATCGGCTCGCCAGTTTAGGGCACCGGTGCGAGATGCAGCAACAGTTATCTTTACACCAGTTTTGGCATACATAGTGGACGGCCTTAGTGCTATTAGTTCTATGTTACTAAATTTGTGCATGTACACACATGTTAGTATCAATTTGCTGTCATCCAAACACTGTCGCTATGCTGTTGCAGTTATATTTACCTTCCTCATAAAATGTTCAATTTGTTATTTATTGTACATGAGTAAGAACTTGTAGTGTCGTTGTAGTTAATTATAGCTTCTGATGTTCCAGAATTTGGTTGTTGTCTCCGTACCAATTATTTCATTTGCACATTGATCTTTTTGAGAAGATATGTCATAATTAACATGTTTCTTTAGTTTTTCAAAATAAGCATTGGTGATTTTCTATGTTGCTATAAACCCATTTCCCCTACAATTGTTATTGATCTAGTTTTAAATATTATAGGATGAACGGAAGTGTTCTTACTTGGAGTGGGTTGATCAAGAGTGGCCACAGTCTTTGAAGATATGCCTAACGAAGCTCTGGAGCTCGTATGAGGAAGTGAACACAGCTAGGCTTAGAGAAAGTCTTGTCAACGCTGAAGCATATTTCAAGATGCGGGATAAAAAGTTGAAGGTGGAGAATGAGCTCAGATTTTTTTTAAAAGACTTTGCTAAGATGGTGTTGGCGAAGGAGGAGGCACTTGCCCAGTTGGCCCGTGCAAAACGGGTTCTTACTGAACTGAAAGCAGAGGTGGATAAGACGAGCCTGGATGATCTCGATTAGGGAAATGAATATATTGTTCTTATGAAGTTGAACTAGCTATGTGTTGTACTGTGTTGTTTTCATGTAGCTACCGTACTGTGATGTTATAATATATTTATGTGCCTGATATGAAATTGGCAAACAGCTGTTCGATATGAAATGTGAATTTGCGTAATACTGGAATTATTAATTGTAAACTAATAAACCTGCTAAATGTGTCATGGACCTTTGCAAACGGTTCTAGCAGTAAAAGCGGTTGCGATGGATAGCCCAATGCCACACGGTTTTCTTCATCAGATCGTGTGTGATATAGTTGATAAAAGCAAATAGTTAACCAAGGAAAACCGTGTGTGATAGTTACACCTTTCACACATGAGCCTACACATAAAAGTGTGTGGGATGTACGTCCGAACGGAAAAGTTTTCCCTGGATTGACTGTGTGGGATGTACATAAGAACAGAAATGTATTCCTTGGATTGACTGTGTGTGATATACATACGAACGGAAATGTTTTTCTGGGATTCACCGTGTGGGATGTACATACCTACGGAATTGATTTTCTCGGATTACCGTGTGGGATGTACATACCTACGGAAATGATTTCTGCGATTCACCGTGTGGGATGTACATACCTATGGAAATGATTGGGTTTCGATGCCTCGCTCGATCGCACACGGCCCCAGCCTGGGTCTGAGGAGGGCCTACCCCCGACGATTTCTTGGTCATGTGGGAAGGACACCCTATCGCACACACTCACTTGGCGACGGTTCCAAATGCCATCGCGCAAAGGGGTAAAAAACCATTTGTTTAGGACCGACGCGCACCAGTGTAAGGATCACAGTTTATATACTGTTAGGATTAATTTAATTCGGTAATTAAGGATAATCCACCCTTGTACAAACTGCTCATGCGGGTTGCTAGTCAACCAACGCGACGGTTCTCCCACACCCCCACGACGGACGCGTCCTTTCAATCGCATCTCTTCTGCTTGTATATAAACTGTGATCCTTAATGGAATAGAGACAGTTCGATCAAATCGTACTTTCACACGCTATAAGCACTTTCACTCTGCCGAGAGAGCAAATCAAGCCGGCGATAGTCGCCGGAAAAGCAAACTAGAAGGGAAGAAAGGAGAAGGTAAGAGAATGCCTCGTGGTCTCCTGTCCTTCTTCCTGCGCCTTGTTCGTGACGGCGGTCGACGTCGACAGAACCGCCGCCGCCGCCATGGTGTTGACGGACTTCGCCGTCACAACCGCGACGCCCGTGATCTTCGCCGGTTCGGAGGCCGGCGGAACGGTTTCCGTCGCTACGGAGGGCGTCAACGTGGCCCACGTCTTGGGCATGGCGCCCGAGGACCTAAGGACCTAATGCTCATGACGGTGCCGGGCCTTCTGGTGTTCCGCCTGAACCGGACATGCCGGCAGTGCCGCCGCTCCTAGCCTGGATTCTTGCCGGGCCGGCCGCTCTAATGTTGTACGCGGACAAAGTAATGGAGCCCGCGTACGAAGCAATGGATGTCGACACCGTCGGCGTTGAGCCGGAACTCGCAGCTCCCTCACCACCGTGTTTTTGCCCGGTGCACAGCTGGAGGCCATGCGTGACTCCACCACCGTCTCCACGGCAGGACTACGAGGACCAGGAGGAGGCCGAACCTACACAACACATGCCGCCCGCGGAGCCCGCACAGACGGACTCCCCGCGTCTTCCGTCTCCTCCTTATTCGGGCGTGCGTATGGGCTAGTGGACAACCATCACACTAGGCCTAGTTGGCTAGTGGGCACTAGCCCATGCTGTACGAGCAGCAAAAAAATCAAAAAAAAAGGAAAAAGGTGGCTTTACCACGGTAGGCTATCCTGTTTTTGGCCTATTTGCCATTGTTTTTTGTTTTCTTTTCTGATTAGCTTCTGGCTTTTTCAGTTTTTATACATATGTGTTTGTTAGTATTTTCTAACATAGTACTATGTATTGTCTGCTTATAAATGTCAACATGTTTTTATGGATGCAATTTTTAATTGCTACATGTTGATTATGCTTGAAAATTTTATGACTACTTTCATTTTTTGCACATATCTTATGGATTGCATTGATGGCAATATATAACTTTGTTCATGGCTGTGAGGTCTACACCACCTAGTGATTACCTTCAAGGTGTTTTATTTAACACAAGGGTGTACAAAGTACCATAAGAATAAGGTCTACACTACTTGGTAGTGATTACCTCAAAGCAAAAAATGACAGCACACATATTGTGGCATGAAAATAGCCATACGAGTGTATACGCCACTTCGTGGTTATTACCTCTATGTCTTCTACAAAACAAAGATCTACGCCATTTTATGGTGATTATCTTTTGTAGAAAGTCATATTTTGGGTCATTTAGGCTTTTCCTAGACCTTTATATTTGAATCAAACATTTTATTTTACACATAATTAATTTACATGAGTGTAAATTAATGCGCATGATATTTTCATGCAGGGTATGGCTGACATATCCAAGAAGGAATTTGCTGAGTTTGCCATTGATGGCAGAAATTATCTGACCTGGGCCATGGATGAAAAGATTAAGTTGGCGGCCAGGAATCTGATCAGCACTATAACCACACCTACTCAAGGTGCTCCTACTATCGCAGGGAAAATTCCGCTTGCACTTCATTCGACACCACCTTGATCCTTCTCTGAAAGAAAAGTACATGATGGAGGAAAGTCCTCTATCGTTGTGGAGCTCCTTAAAGGAGTGTTATGATCAACAAAGGTTGGTGATGTTGCCTGAAGCGTAAAGATAATGGGCACTTATCCGTTTCCAGCATTTTAAGTCCGTTGTAGCATACAATTATGTCGTGCATCAAATCAACTCTAAGTTGAGATTCTGCAATAGTGCAGTTTCAGATGCGGATCTCATTGAAAATACACTCTCTACTTTTCATCCTAATATGAGGATTCTTGCTGAACAACATCGTCAACATAAAAACAAGAAGCATTCTGAGTTGATATGTGCACTTCTTCCGGCAGAAAAGCAAAGTGAAATTCTTGATAAGAATAATATGTCCCGTCCAACGGGAACACTACCGCTGCCTGAAGCACATCTCAATTATTAGAATACTTAAAAGTGTCGTGGTCCCAAAAGGAACCATAGGAAGTTTAAAGGAAAGTGGAGACGCAGTGAGAATTAGAATAGCAATGGAGTTCAAAAGGGCAAGAATCATTTTAAGATAAATGATAAGGTTAGCAGATCTCAAGCTTGCTACAGATGTGGTTCTACTACTCATCATGCAAGGAAGTGTACAACTTCTAAGAATTTGGTGACGCTGTATCAACAATCAATTGGCAAGGGAAAGAAGGCTCAAGGGAACCAATACGAAGCTCACTTCACTGGTCCAATGATTGAAAGTTCTCAAGACATTCATCGGAACGAAGTTCATGACAACATGGAGAACCAAGATCAGGCTCAGCAAAGGGAAGGACCACCACTTAATGTTGATGAGATGTTGGTGGACTTCGCTTCTACTAAAGATATATATGGAGATATACTTTGATCTCCCAGTAATGTCATAAGTATTATGATAATGTCCTTAGTTATATTGTGTGTTGTAAAATAATTATGTCCTCAGACATAGGTATTGTAATAATTATGTACTTATACATAATGTATTATAATATGTAAGCAGACATACATAGTATGTAATGTATGTGTTAGTTATATATGAGATTGGATAAATAATGACTTTTATTCTTTTACTCTATAGAAAATTTCGAGAAACAATCCAATGGAGGAGGAAATTTGTTTAGTAGACAGTGGTGCCTCTAACACAATTCTACGGGAGGTTAAATATTTCCAAAGTCTCACAAAGTGTAAGGGAATTGTTATGACAATTGGTGGTCATGACACGGTAATTGTTGGTTCTGGTCAAGCCACATTTACACTCCATAATGGTACAAAACATGAAATCCAGTAGGCATTATTGTATCCGGATTCAACTCGTACCCTGTTGAGTTTTAAGGATATCCGCATGAATGGCTACCACATTGAAACTCATGAAGACAATGCGGCTGAAAGCCTACTCATAACTCAACAGAAGGGATCCGACAAGGAAATCCTTGAGAGACTGCCTGCTCTATCTTCTGGACTGTATTACACATACATCAAGCCAGAGCAACATTTGGCATACAAAATAATTTTTCAGAATCTTGACAAGTTCAAGATATGGCATGATCGCCTGGGTCATCCTGGTGTGGGGATGATGAGAAAAATTATTGATGGTTCAGCTGGACACAACATAACGGTTTCTAATTTCCCCAAATCCTTGGATTTTGTATGCACTGCATGTGCAACAGGGAAATTAATCACAAGACCTTCATAGCTGAAGATCAAGAATGAACCACTTAATTTTCTTGAACGCATTCAAGGAGATATATGTGGCCCAATTCAACCGTTATCGGGACCATTTAGATATTTTATGGTGCTCATTGATGCATCAACAAGATGGTCCAATGTGTGTCTATTATCAACAAGGAACCATGCTTTTGCTAAGCTGATCGCTCAAATCATTAAACTAAGGGCAAATCATCCTGAACACATGATAAAATCCATCAGAATGGATAATGCTGCTGAATTTAGTTCATGAGCATTCAATTATTACTGCCTAGCTTTGGGCATAACTGTGGAGCATTCTGTACCATATGTACACACACAAAATGGTCTTGCGGAATCACTTATCAAGAGGATCAAGTTGATAGCAAGACCACTCCTGCAGAACTGTAATCTTCCAACATCTTGTTGGGGACATGCGGTATTGCATGTCGCAGAGTTGATACAAATTCGACCAACTGCATATCATACGGCCTCCCCATTGCAGTTAATACGTGGGAATCAACCAAGTATTTCCCATCTTCGAAGATTCGGTTGCGCTGTGTACGTACCAATATCACCACCTCACCGTACATCAATGGGTCCACATAGAAAATGGGGATCTATGTGGGGTACAATTCTCCGTCGATTATAAAGTACCTGGAACCTCTAACAGGGGACCTATTTACAGCCCAGTATGATGATTGTATCTTCGATGTGTTGGGGAACGTAGTAATAATTCAAAATTTTCCTACGTGTCACCAAGATCAATCTAGGAGATGCTAGCAACGAGAGAGAGGGAGTGCATCTTCATACCCTTGAAGATCGCTAAGCGGAAGCGTTACAAGAACGCGGTTGATGGAGTCGTACTAGCGGCGATTCAAATCGCGGAAGATCCGATCCAAGCGCCGAACGGACGGCGCCTCCGCGTTCAACACACGTACAGCCCGGGACGTCTCCTCCTTCTTGATCCAGCAAGGGGAGAGGAGAAGTTGAGGGAAAGCTCCGGCAGCACGACGGCGTGGTGGTGGTGGAGCTCATGGTTCTCCGGCAGGGCTTCGCCAAGCACTATGGAGGAGGAGAGGGCTGCGCCAGGGGAAGGGGGTGCGGCTGCCCTCTCTCTCCCTCACTATATATAGGGGGAAGGGGGTCGAGGAGGCGCCCTAGGGTTCCCTAGGGGAGGGGTGGCGGCCACAGGGAAACCCTAGATGGGTTTGGGCGCCCCCACCCCTAGGAAACTTGCCCCCCCCAAGCCGGGAGGGGTGGCTGCCCTAGGGGAGGCGCCCCCACCTCTCCACGTTACGTGAGATGGGGTGGGAGGGGCGCACAGCCCCTTAGTGGGCTGATGTGCCCCCTCCCCTTGGCCCATAAGGCCCCCCAACGCTTGTCGGGGCCTCCGAAACACCTTTCGGTCACGCTGGTCGTCACCCGGTACCCCCGGAACAATTCGGGACTCCAATACCCTTTGTCCAATATATCGATCTTCACCTCCGGACCATTCTGGAGTTCCTCGTCACGTCCGGGATCTCATCCGGGACTCCGAACAACCTTCTGTAACCACATACTATTTCCCATAACAACTCTAGCATCACCGAACCTTAAGTGTGTAGACCCTACGGGTTTGGGAACCATGCAGACATGACCGAGACACCTCTCCGGCCAATAACCAATAGCGGGATCTGGATACCCATATAGGCTCCCACATGTTCCACGATGATCTCATCGGATGAACCACGATGTCGAGGATTCAATCAATCCCGTATACAATTCCCTTTGTCTATCGGTATGTTACTTGCCCGAGATTCGATCGTCGGTATCCCTATACCTTGTTCAATCTCGTTACCGGCAGGTCTCTTTACTCGTTCCGTAACACATGATCCCGTGACTAACTTCTTAGTCACATTGAGCTCATTATGATGATGCATTACCGAGTGGGCCTAGAGATACCTCTCCGTCACACGGAGTGACAAATCCCAGTCTCGATTCGTGCAAACCCAGCACACACTTTCGGAGATACCTGTAGTGCACCTTTATAGTCACCCAGTTACGTTGTGACGTTTGATACACCCAAAGCACTCCTACGGTATCCGGGAGTTACACAATCTCATGGTCTAAGGAAATGATACTTGACATTGGAAAAGCTCTAGCGAACGAACTACACGATCTTGTGCTATGCTTAGGATTGGGTCTTGTCCATCACATCATTCTCCTAATGATGTGATCCCGTTATCAATGACATCCAATGTCCATGGTCAGGAAACCATAACCATCTATTGATCAACGAGCTAGTCCACTAGAGGCTTACTAGGGACATGTTGTGGTCTATGTATTCACACATGTATTACGGTTTCCGGTCAATACAATTATAGCATGAACAATAGACAATTATCATGAACAAGGAAATATAATAATAACCATTTTATTATTGCCTCTAGGGCATATTTCCAACACGATGAGGACAATTTTTCGGCATTAGGGGGAGAAAAGAACCACAAAGAATGCCGGGAAATAGATTGGAATGTCAAAGGCATTTAGTCCTTAGATCCACGTACGAATGGATCTGAACTAGAAGTTCAGAAAATTATTAATTTGCAAATAATCTGCCAGATGCATTTACTGACTGTAAAGGTGTCACTAAATCCCATGTTCCCGGTATGAATGTTCCAAAGAGAGCTGAGATATCTCATAAGACCACTCAACTGCCCAAGAGGGGGAGAAAACTGGAGAAAAAGGACAAGGCTTCTCAGAAGCGTCCACGGGAAGTGAGGATCCCTCAAATAGTAAATGCAGGTCAACCAGAGTAGATATTCAACCTAGTGTTGAAAAGCACCTAAAGGATGTTATGCATCCAGAACTTAGCACAACTGTGCACACAAATATTGGTGTTGGTGCATCGGTACACCCTGACTCGATTGTTGTGGGAAATCACGATGAGTCAGAAGGTATTGATGAGATTTCCATCAACTATGTTGAATCAGGAGAATCATTCAACAGAAATACTACAATTGTCGACATATTTTTCGCCCTAAAGATTGCAGATGACCTGGCATTGGATTGTGAACCTAAGTCCATGGCAGAGTGTATGAAACGCTCAGACTGGTCCAACTGGAAGGTTGCAATAGAGGATGAATTGCGCTCGCTTGCCAAGAGAGGGTTATTTACTGTAGTAATACCCACTCCTCATAATGTTTTCCCCGTGGGGGCAAAATGGGTTTTTGTTCGTAAAAGGAACGAAAACAATGAGGTGGTGAGATATAAAGCGAGGCTTGTAGCACGAGGGTTTACACAGAGACCTGGCATCGATTATGATGAAACATATTCTCCTGTGATGAGTGGAATCACATACCGATACTTGATATCACTGGCAGTGCAAATGAATTTGTATATCCAATTGATGGACGTGGTGACATCATATTTATATGGGTCACTTAAGACGGATATCTATATGAAAGTTCCCGAGGGACTGAAGATTTCGGATCCGAAAGCTAATCACAACATGTATTGCATAAAGCTACTGAAGTCGTTATACGACTTGAGATAGTCAAGTAGAATGTGGTATAACCGACTAAGTGAGTTCCTTCTAAAGAAGGGTTACTCAAACAACAATGATTGCCCATGTGTGTTCATCAAGAAATCCACTGATGGATTTTGTATAATTTCCTTGTATGTAGATGACTTGAACATCATTGGGACTACACGAGAAATACATGAGGCAAGTAATCATTTGAAGACGGAATTCGAGATGAAAGATTTGGGTAAAACCAAATTTTGTCTTGGTTGGCAACTTGAACATTTTTCTTCAGGAATACTTGTTCATCAGTGTGCTTACATCCAAAAGATATTGGAAAAATTCAATATGGATAAAGCATACCCATCAAAAACACCTATGGTCGTCAGATCTCTTGATAGAGATAAAGACCCATTTAGGCCTAAGGGTGGTGATGAAGAGATATTGGGACCAGAGTTTCCATATCTCAGTGCCATTGGTGCACTAATGTATGCAACAAACTGCACTAGACCTGACATAGCATTGGTAGTTAATTTGCTGGCTAGATACAGCGCATCACCAAGGAAAAGGCATTGGGTTGGTGTGAAGAATATTTTCAGATATCTTCAGGGCACCAAAGATCTTGGTTTATTCTATCAGAAAAATCAAGAGAGAACCATGGTGAGGTATTGCGATGCTGGATACTTGTCAGATCCCCATGAAGCCAGATCACAGACTGGTTTTGTCTTCTTACATGGAGGTGCATCCTTCTCTTGGAAGTCAACAAAGCAAACCTTAGTGGCAACGTACACCAGTCATTCTGAGATAATTGCTTTGTTCAAAGCATCACGTGAATCTGTATGGCTTTGCAGAATGATGAACTTTGTCCAAAGTTCAAGTGGGATTGGTTCGTTGAAATCACCCACCATTATCTATGAAGATAATGTTGCTTGTATTGCACAAATGCAAACGGGTTATATTAAGAGAAATATTACAAAGCATATTTCTTCTAAATTATTTTATCCCCATGATCTGCAAGAAAAGAGGGAGATAAGTATTTTGCAAACGAAGTCATGCGACAATCTCGCTAATCTATTTGCTAAGTCTTTGCCAAGTTCTCTATTTCATAAATATGTAACTGGAATTGGTATGAGACGACTTCGAGACTTGCAAAATTCAGGGGGAGAAATCTCCTAAGATATAACCTATTAAGATCACGAGATCTTTAATATTGCACTCTTTTCCTTTGTGAGTTTTTCCAAATGGTTTCTCATGTAAGGAAGGAGTTTTTCATGGCAATGTTGTATATTTTCTTCTCATTTTTCCCACGGGGTTTTGGAGAAGAAATTTCAAGGATGATCGGAGAATATTCCAAGGGTGATCGGTCTCAAAGACAAGTGAGAATTAGGGGGAGTGTTAGGATTAATTTAATCCGGTAATTAAGGATAATCCTCCCTTGTACAAACAACTCGTGTGGATTGCTAGTCAACCGACGCGATGGTTCTCCCACACCCCCACAACGGACGCGTCTTTTCAATCGCGCCTCTTCTGCTTGTATATAAAATGTGATCCTTAATGGAATAGAGACAGTTCGATCAATTTGTTCTTTCACATATACTCCCTCCGTTCCGAAATATAAGTCTTTTTAGACATTTCAAATGGACTACAACATATGGATGTATGTAGACATATTTTAGAGTGTAGATTCACTCATTTTGCTCCGTATGTAGTCACCTATTGGAATCTCTAGAAAGACTTATATTTTGGAACGGAGGGAGTACAAGCAGAACAGACGCGATAGAAAAGATGCGTCCGTCGTGGGGGCCTGGGAGAACCACCGCGTCGGTTTTCTAGCAATCCGCACGAGCAGTTTGTACAAGGGAGGATTATCCTTAATTACCGAATTAAATTAATCCTAACAAAATAGTCCAAATCAAAGGAGTAGTGCAAGGGATAAAAAAGGAAAAAACTAACGCCCACACGTGTGGCATCTTGCACATCGCCCACACGCCTCCTTTACCACTCATTTTGCTATGTGAACAGATGACATCAGCAGGAATCTTTTTGGTTTTCGGCTTAAAAATATTTTATTTCCTAATTTAAAAATCAAATTAAAATTCCGTTTTAACCATTAAATCCGTCTCGACAAGATCTTCAAAACTAGACCCCATGTTGATATGTTTCGACGAATTTTTTTTGCCCAAAAGTTGCCATGATGTTTACACTGTAGTTGCCATAGTGCTTAAACTAAAGTTGCCATGTGGCAATTTCAGTTTGTAGAGCATGGCAATTTTAGTATTTTCATGATGGCAACTCCAGTCTTTGACCATGAAAATTATTTTTTGTATGAACCATGGCAATTTTAAGTGCATGTATCATGGAAATTTTAGTTTATGGTTCAAGGCAAGTCTAGTTTCTTAATTCCCCATTTTATAAATGTCAAAAATTTACTTTTAAATGTAGAAGAAATCTGAAACATATCATGGCAACTTCAGTGTAAACACCATGGCAATTCATGTGTAATAGACATGGCAACTTTTAACCCTAAAAAAATTCGTCGAAATATATTGATATGAGATCTAGTTTCGAAGATCTCGTCGCGAGGGATTTAATGGTGAAAACGGATCTTCAATCGGATTTTTCATTTAAGAGATAAAACATTTTAAAAACTAAAAATCCAAAAAGATTCTCACATGCATGCATGCGATGATGTGGCGCAATCTGAGTGTTATAGGGCGTGTGGGCGGGTTGAGCATCTCCAGCCGCGCCCCCAACAGGCCCTCCCCAGGCGTTTTTGCCGCGCCGGCGCCCAAAAAACGGCCCAGTCGCCCCCCAGAAGCCCGTTTTTCGCCGGCTCGGGCCGAATCTGGTGCCGGCAGACCCAGGCAGAACCCGGCGCCCTGGGGGGCGCCTGGGGCGCCGGCACAAGCGAAAAGGCGTGCGTGGGTCCGCCCTATCGGCGAGTCGAGCGCCTCTTCCCGCCGTTTCTCCCCGCTTTTCCCCCAGTTCCCTCCCATTTTCTCCTTTCCTCCCGCCATTCTCTCTCCCGCTCGCCTCCCAGCCGGCCACCATGTCACCGAAGAAGTACGTCGTCCCCCGCGCCGCGGCAACCGCGACCGCCTCCTTCGCCCAGCCGAAGCAGAGGAAGCCGAGGGCGCCGCCGTCCAAGCCGCCGGGCATGACAAACGCCGATTGGAGGGTAGAAGTACAGCGACGGGAGGCCGTCACCGCCGACCGGCGGATCAGGGCCCTCGCCAAGAAGGCCCGTGACAACGCGGCACGCGCGGCTGCGGGTGCCGCTGCCGCTGCCGCTTCCGCGGACCAGGCCGAGGCCGAGGCGGCACGTGCGGGGATGATGAATCCCCCCGGCAACCACGCGCCGTACGCGCCCTGGGGTTAGCAAGGTGTCGGGTCTCCGACGCCGCAGCCATGGGGATCGCCGGGCTACGCCGACGGGGACGTGAACGGTGGGTTCAACCCAAATGTCACGTTCCCCCATGGACACCCGGCCCAGTGCACGCCCTCGCCCGCCTTCACCGGCGTGCAGTACCCTCCATACAACTACTCTCCGCCCGCGTACGCGTCCACCCCGACGCCCCCTCTCCGCGTTGCGCACTGCCCTTCTCGCACCTCGGCGACGCCAACGAGACCGAGACCGACATGGACGACATCATCGCGGAAGGATCGGCCGCGGCCGCCGCGTCTCCCGGGTTCACCGCGGATGAGGCGGTGGATCTCAGCGGCGGCATGGACGGCGAGCTCGCCTACGTCTACGGCGACGAGGAGCAGGAGGAGCAGGAGGAAGAGGACGAGGACGAGGAGGAGCCGGCGAGGAGGCGCAAGAAGAAGAAGCGGACGGCCAGGTCAGCCGAGCCGCGCATCAAGTGGGCGTCCAAGGAGGAGGAATGCCTCGCCGAGGCATGGAAAGTCGTCTGCCTCGACCCGACCACCGGCGCGAACCAGAGCATCGACACGTACTGGGCGCGCATCAAGGCCGAGTTCGACGAGCGCAAGCTCGTCGACCCCTACTTCAAAGGCGTCTACATGCAGCGCGGGTCGAAGGCGATGGCGAACCATTGGGGGCGCATCCAGGGGGCGTGCAACAAATGGCATGGTGTCGTCGAGGAGGTGGCCGCTCGCCCGGAGAGCGGCGCCAGCATTGAGGATCAGGTATGCCACGCCGGTCTCCTGTCTCTCTTCGCCGTGTGCGCCCGCCAACTGTTTGTTCGTCCCCGCGCAGTTGCTGCGCATGTTCGGCCTGTATAGGCAAAGCAACAACGACGCCGAGTTCAAGTACCTCCACGTTTACAAGCGCATTGACAAGTGCGACAAGTGGGCGGAAGTCCGGCGCACCCTCGATAAGGCCAAGGAGACATACAAGCCGGACGCGCCTGCTCCGGCGCGTCAGAAGGGCGGCCGGACGGCAACAAATGTGCCAAGAAGGGGAAACACGCCGACGCGGCCACCGCTCGTGTGCAGGAATCCATCCAGCACTGCCTCGCCGACGCACAGGCCCGGACCGTCCTTCGTGGAGAGAAGACCGAGGCTCGGTGGTCGGCGTTGATGTCGACAAGCGCCGTCAAGCTCGACCTACTCCGGACCAACGTCGCCGTGAAGAAGAGGAACACCGACCTGGCTTTCCTGCTGGGCGGGGCGGACATGCTCCAGAGCACCGACGAGGCGATCAAGGCGTGGTACAGGGCGCATGTCGGCCTTATCCTGGACCAGCTTCCCTCGACGACGCCGCCCACGCCCACGCCCACGACGACGCCGCCCACGCCCACGCCGCCAACAAGCCCGACCGATGATGCCGCCGAGACTGCCCGCAGCGCAGAAGCCACGCCGCCAAGCACAGAGACCCCGTCAAGCCCGCGCACGCCGACTCCGCCGACGCCGGAGGCCGACCTCGCCGTCTGATGCGCGTTTTTGTTCTGATTTTTGTACGCCGAACTTTTCATCGATCGCCGATCACCGCTTGATCGCCGGATTATGGCGTTTATTTTTGAGCGCGGGAATGAACTACGTTTGAATTTGCCAAGGCGGCGGCGGGGGGGCGGGGGGGGGGGGGGGGGGGGGCTGGGTGAGCCCTGGGGGCCGAACGGCTAGAGATGCTCAAGCTCCCACCACACGTGTGGGCGTTAGCGGTGTCTAAAAAAGGGCGAAGAAAACTGAAAACCGAGGGGGTACAAAAGATCGACCCGGGGCTTCTGAAACGGGTACCTTCTGAAACAGCGAGCAATTAATCAAGAATTTGAACAACGCATGCGCAAGAAGCAACTCCATGTAAAAATGGCCATGAAACCGCCACCTGGATCCCGATCCCCTGCTCGTCAGCAGGATCCAACATACAGCACTACCTCTCTTTTCGCTTCACTCCATTCTCAAACCTCCATCCTACCATGGCGCAGCATAAGCGTGCAGTTTCCACCCTCGTTCTTCTCCTCCTCCTGTTCTTCTCGGCGTCGACGAATGCCACACGGCCACCAGCAACGCTCCGCATCCCCGTCGTCCACCGCGACGCGGTCTTCCCGCCGCCGCCGGGCGCCAGCCGGGGTAGCCTCCTAAGCCGCCGCGCGGCTGCCGACGCCGCACGCTACGCGGCCCTCAAGGCGTCCCTCTGCCTCCGCCGCTCCTCCGCGCACGACGACCGCCTCCACTCCCCGGTCATGTCCGGGCTCCCCTTCGACAGCGGCGAGTACTTCGCGTCCATCGGCGTGGGCACCCCGTCCACCACCGCGCTGCTGGTCATCGACACCGGCAGCGACCTCATCTGGCTACAGTGCAAGCCCTGCCGCCGCTGCCACCGCCAGATGAGCCTGCTCTACGACCCCAAGGACTCCAGCACCTACCGCCAGATCCCCTGCTCGTCGCCGCGGTGCTTCCCTCGCCAGGGCTGCGACAGCAGCACCGGGGCCTGCGGGTACACCATGGTCTACGGCGACGGCTCCGGCAGCAGGGGCAACCTCGCCACCGACAGGCTCGTCTTCTCCAACGACACGTCCGTGGACAGCATCGTCATCGGGTGCGGCCACGACAACGAGGAGCTGTTCGACTCGTCGGCCGGGGTGCTGGGCGTCGGCCGCGGCACCGGCTCCCTGGCGACGCAGGTGGCGCCGACCTACGGGCGCTACTTCGCCTACTGCCTCGGCGACCGCACGTCCGTCGCGCGGAGCAGCGCCTCCTACCTCGCCTTCGGCCGCACGCCGGAGCCGCCGTCCACGGCCTTCACCCCGCTGCTGTCCAACCCGCGGCGCCCCAACCTGTACTACGTGAACATGGCCGGGTTCAGCGTCGGCGGCGAGCGTGTCGCCGGCGGGTTCTGCAGCTCCGGCCTCTGGCTCGACCCGGCGAACGGGCGGGGCGGCGTGGTGGTGGACTCGGGCACGTCCATATCGCGGCTCCCCAGGGACGCGTACGCGGCGCTGCGCGACGCCTTCGACGCGCGCGCGGCCGCGGCCGGGATGCGGAGGCTGGCCCGGGGCATCTCGGTGTTCGACGCGTGCTACGAGCTCCGAGGCGCCAGCGTGCCGGCAGTGACGCTGCACTTCGCCGGCGGGGCGGACGTGGCGCTGCCCCCGGAGAACTACTTCATACCCGAGCAGGGCGGGAGGTACCACTGCCTGGCGCTGGAGGCGACGGACGACGGGCTCAGCGTGGTCGGCAACGTCCTGCAGCAGGGGTTCCGGGTCGTGTTTGACGTCGAGAAGGAGCGTGTCGGGTTCGCGCCAAATGGCTGCTAAGCTTGATCAACATTTATTTACACGGTTGTTTAACCTGAAGCACGAGTGTGTACTGCAGCCATAAATTGTTGTTTTCAGGTGTTACATATTACCTCCGTCCCAAATTACTTTCTGTATTTAACACTAAAACATGTCTAGATGCATCCGTATCCAAACAAATTTAAGACAAACTAGTAGAATGTCCGTGTGTTGCCACGGACATTTGAAATATTTATGAACGTAATGCATGTTAAATTTTATAGGTATAGGAAAGATAGCTAGTAATAATTTGAAAATCACTTCACTGGCAATTTAAGTTGATAGAAATGATAATTTATTGATGTATACATAGGAATCGATGATCCAACTAATCTATATTTATATCTATATCTATATCTATATCTATATCTACTATTAAAAAGATTAGGTATTCTTGGTTTGGTTCCGTTTTATTTGGTCCCGTCTTAAATATTTTCACATATGTATGCTATTTTTTAGTTTTGTCCACTTGACGAAAGTATGTTCAAAGAAAGGAAACCGGGACGAACGAAGGAAATAGATACGTAGGTGTAAAGGAAACTTGAAACTAAGGGAAGCAGCCGGCCGGCTGGCCCGTATCTATTTTTCAGTTGCCAAACGAAACAATGCTGCCGGCCCATATGTCGATTTTATTTACGGAAAAACTAACGCCCACACATGTGGGCCTTTGTACATCGCTCACACGCCTTCATCACCACTCATTTTGTCACGTATGAACAGATGACATCAGCAAAAATCCTTTTGGTTTTCGGCTTAAAAATCTTTTATCGCCTAATTAAAAAAGCGAATTAAAAATCCGTTTTCACCATTAAATCCGTCTCGACGAGACCTTCAAAATTAGACCCCATGTTGATATGTTTCGACGAATTTTTTTTTGCCCAAAAGTTGTCATGATGTTTATACTGTAGTTGCCATAATGCTTAAACTAAAGTTGCCATGTGGCAATTTTAGTTTGTAGATCATGACAATTTTAGTTTTTCGATAATGACAATTCCAGTACTTTGACCATGAATTTTTTTTATATGAACCATGGCAATTTTAAGTGCATGTATCATGGCAATTTTAATTTATGATGCATGGCAAGTCTAGTTTCTTAATTTCCCGTTTTATAATATGTCAAAATTTACTTTTAAATGTAGAAGAAAATAGCTGAAACATATCATGGCAACTTCAGTGTAAACATCATGGCAATTGATACGTCTCCATCGTATCAACTTTTCCAAACACTTTTGCCCTTGTTTTGGACTCTAACTTGCATGATTTGAATGGAACTAATCCGGACTGACGCTGTTTTCAGCAGAATTGCCATGGTGTTATTTATGTGCAGAAACAAAAGTTCTCGGAATGACCCGAAACTCCACGGAACATATTTTTGGAAAATATTAAAAATACTGAAAGAAGAATCCACGTCAGGGGGGCCTCCACCTGTCCACGAGGGTGGGGGCGCGCCTGCCCCCCTGGGCGCGCCCCTGCCTCGTGGGCCCCCTGTTGCTCCACCGACCTCAACTCCAACTCCATATATTCGTGTTCGGGGAGAAAAAAATAAGAGAGAAAGATTCATCGCGTTTTACGATACGGAGCCGCCGCCAAGCCCTAAACTCTCTCAGGAGGGCTGATCTGGAGTCCGTTCGAGGCTCCGGAGAGGGGAATCCGTCGCCATCGTCATCATCAACCATCCTCCATCACCAATTTCATGATGCTCACCGCCATGCGTGAGTAATTCCATCATAGGCTTGCTGGACGGTGATGGGTTGGATGAGATTTATCATGTAATCGAGTTAGTTTTGTTAGGGTTTGATCCCTAGTATCCACTATGTTCTGAGATTGATGTTGCCATGACTTTGCTATGCTTAATGCTTGTCACTAGGGCCCGAGTGCCATGATTTCAGATCTGAACCTATTATGTTTTCATGAATATATTTGAGTTCTTGATCCTATGTTGCAAGTCTATAGTCACCTACTATGTGTTATGATCCGGCAACACCGAAGTGACAATAATCGGGACCACTCCCGGTGATGACCATAGTTTGAGGAGTTCATGTATTCATTATGTGTTAATGCTTTGTTCCGGTACTAAATTAAAAGGAGGCCTTAATATCCCTTAGTTTCCATTAGGACCCCGCTGCCACGGGAGGGTAGGACAAAAGATGGCATGCAAGTTCTTTTCCATAAGCACGTATGACTATATTCGGAATACATGCCTACATTACATTGATGAATTGGAGCTAGTTCTGTGTCACCCTATGTTATGACTGTTACATGATGAACCACATCCGGCATAATTCTCCATCACCGATCCAATGCCTACGAGCTTTTCACATATTGTTGCGCTTATTTACTTTTCCGTTGCTATTGTTACAATCACTACAAAACCCAAAAACATTACTTTTGCTACCGTTACCGTTACTTCCATACTACTTTGCTACTAAATACTTTGCTGCAGATACTAAGTTATCCAGGTGTGGTTGAATTGACAACTCAACTGCTAATACTTGAGAATATTATTTGGCTCCCCTTGTGTCGAATCAATAAATTTGGGTTGAATACTCTACCCTCAAAAACTGTTGCGATCCCCCTATACTTGTGGGTTGTCAAGACTATTTTCTAGCGCCGTTGCCGGGGAGCATAGCTCTATTCTTTGTGTCACTTGGGATTTATATCTGCTGGTCACTATGAGGAACTTGAAAGATGTGAAAACAACAATTTATCCCTCAACTACGAGGGGAGGTAAGGAACTGCCATCTAGCTCTGCACTTGATTCACCTTCTGTTTTGAGTAAGCTTGCGACACCTAAACCTGCTTCTGCTATTCATTCTGATATGTCGCATGTTATTGATGATGCCACTTCTGCTATGCATGATACTTATGATGAAACTACTTCTATGCTTGATACTACTGTGCCACTTGGTGAATTTCTTGATGAACAACTTGCTAGGGCTAGAGAGAATGAAATTATTGAAACTGATAATATTGTAGATAGTGATGATGAAGACTCTCCCCCTAATAAATATGAATTGCCTGTTGTGCCTAAGGGTTATGTTCTGGATGAAGAATCCGCTAGAGCTATTCTTGCTTGCAATGATAGAAGTGATCTTAAGAAGTTATTAGCTAAATGGAAGCAACAATCTCTTAATGCTAGAATGAAACCTAACCCTGCTTTTGCTACTTCACCTATCAATGTTACTGATAAGGATTATGAATTCTCTATTGATCCTGATATAATTACTTCGGTTGAATCTTATCCTTTTTATGGCTATGAATCTGAAACTGTTGTGGCACATCTTACTAAATTAAATGATATTGCCACCCTGTTCACTAATGATGAGAAATCTCGCTACCTTTATATCCTTCAAATATTTCCGTTCTCATTAAAGGGTGATGCTAAGATATGGTTTAATTCTCTTTATCCTAGTTGTGTGCGTAGTCCCCAGGATATGATTTATTACTTCTCTGCTAAATATTTCCCCGCTCATAAGAAACAAGCTGCTTTAAGGGAAATATATAATTTTGTGCAAATTGAAGAAGAGAGTCTCCCACAAGCTTGGGGGAGGCTTCTCGAGTTACTTAATGCTTTGCCTGATCATCCTCTTAAGAAAAATGAAATACTTGATATCTTTTATAATGGACTAACCGATGCTTCCAGAGATTACCTGGATAGTTGTGCTGGTTCTGTTTTCAGGGAAAGAACACTGGATGAAGCTGAAATTCTATTGAATAATATGTTGACCAATGAAAATAATTGGACACTTCCTGAGCCAGCTCCTGAGCCTATTCCTAAACCAACTCCGAAGAAAAGAGGTGTTTTATTTCTCAGTCCTGAAGATATGCAAGAGGCAAAGAAATCTATGAAAGAAAAAGGTATTAAAGCCGAAGATGTGAAGAATTTACCTCCTATTGAAGAAATACATGGTCTTAATTTACCGCCTGTTGAGGAAATATATGATCTTAATCCATCACTTATTGAAGAAACTCATGTTCTTGATAACCCGACACAGGTAGTAAAGGTAAATTCTCTCTATGGATTTGATGAAGGTGATATTCCTCAATATAAGTCTGCTAGACAGTGCTTAGATGAGTTTGAAAATTTTATTGTTAAACAAGAAAATTTTAATGCTTATTTTGGTAGACAATTGAAATACAATTCCGATATGCTTGAATACTTGGGTGATTATATGTCTAGAGTTAAAGGTGAACTTAAACTCATTAGTAAACATGCTTCTATGGTTACCACTCAAGTAGAACAAGTACTTAAAGCTCAAAATGATTTGCTCAATGAAATGAATAGTAAGAATAATGATTATGCTGTTAGAGTGGCTACTAGAACCGGTAAAATGACTCAGGAACCTTTGTATCCCGAAGGCCATCCTAAGAGAATTGAGCAAGATTCTCAGAGAAATAATGTGGATGCACCAAGTCCTTCTAAAAAGAAGAAAAGGAAAAATGATAGGACTTTGCATGCTTCTAGTGAACCTATTGCTGAACCACCTGAGAATCCAAATGATACTTCTATTTTTGATGCTGAAACACAACCTGGTAATGAACAGGAAACTAGTGATAATGCTGAACCACCTGAGAATCCAAATGATACTTCTATTTCTGATGCTGAAACACAATCTGGTAATGAACAGGAAACTAGTAATAATGTTAATGATGATGTTCATGATGATGCTCAACCTAGCAATGATAATGATGTAGAAATTGAACCTGTTGTTGATCTTGATAACCCACAATCAAAGAATCAACGTTATGATAAGAGAGAATTTGTTGCTAGGAAACACGGTAAAGAAAGAGAACCATGGGTTCAGAAACCCATGCCTTTTCCTCCCAAACCATCCAAGAAAAAGGATGATGAGGATTTTGAGCGCTTTGCTGAAATGATGAGACCTATCTTTTTGCGTATGCGATTAACTGATATGCTCAAAATGAATCCTTATGCTAAGTATATGAAAGAAATTGTTACTAATAAAAGAAAGATACCGGAAGCTGAAATTTCCACCATGCTTGCTAATTACACTTTTAAAGGTGGAATACCAAAGAAACTTGGAGATCCAGGAGTGCCCACTATACCATGCTCCATTAAAAGAAATTATGTTAAAACTGCTTTATGTGATCTTGGAGCCGGTGTTAGTGTTATGCCTCTCTCTTTATATCGTAGACTTGATTTGAATAAGTTGACACCTACTGAAATATCTTTGCAAATGGCTGATAAATCAACTGCTATACCGGTCGGTATTGTGAGGATGTTCCTGTTGTGGTTGCAAACATTACTATTTTCACGGACTTTGTTATTCTTGATATTCCCGAGGACGATAGTATGTCTATTATTCTTGGAAGACCTTTTTTGAATACTGTAGGAGCTGTTATTGATTGGAACAAAGGCAATGTCACTTTTCATGTTAATGGTAATGAGCATACGGTAAACTTTCCGAGGAAACAACCTCAAGTTCATAGTATCAATTCTATTGGAGAAATTCCATCGATTATTTTTGGAGGTTTTGAATTTCCTCTTCCTACTGTCAAGAAGAAATATGATATTCTTATTATTGGGGATGTGCATATCCCCGTTGAGGTAACATAGTGTTATTCGAAATTTCTCCGGTTCCATGTTATTCGGAATGAGTTTGTTAACAAGACTTGATCAACCCTGTTAGTGGATTCCTTTTGATAAGCATGAGATGGATGAAACTAGAAGGCACAACCTTCTGCACCCTCCTTTTACTTTCTGTTATTTAGTTGAAATAAAGAAAAAATAGTATCTTCTGTCTGTTTTCTGAATTATCCGTGCAATATGAAAATACCCCGAAAATAAAAGTTCTCGAAATGCCCTAAAATTAAAATATGTTTTTTCTGGAATATTTGAGAATATCTGGCACTGAGAACACAACAGGGGGAGCAAGCACCTGGCCACGAGGGTCCAGGGCGCGCCCACCCCTACAGGGCACACCCCCTGCCTCGTGGGCCCACGGTGGCTCCCCCCACTTATTCCTGCACCCACACACTTCTTCCTCCCAAAAAAAATCACCATCCAGCTCAAGCACGAGTTCTAGCTCATTTTGCTGCGATTTTCGATCTCCTTGCCCAAAGCACCTCTCACAAAACTGCTTGGGGATCATGTTCTTGAGCTTGCATGTCAAATTTATATGGTTCTAAGTAGTTCTAATGCATGATATAGGCTCTAGGCACTTGTGGGAGTAGTTGTTATCAATTTTGTTGAGCTTGGTTCACTTTTATTTGAAGTTACTAAAAATTTCAGAAATTTTGCATAGGAAGAAATATGTTTAGGAAAATGTACCATGGTGGTCCTTCAAGGAAGCAAGGACCCATGCTCGCAATGCGCGATGCCGATGATGAGCCACCAAGGAACGCTCCAGTGCGACCTTGTGAATGGCCTTCAGAGGACTTTATGGATCAAGCGGGAATCAAGGAAGAATTTAACGCATATTTGCGTAACGCTGATCTTGTGAGCTTCGAGGAGGAAAAGTGCCACCAGTACCACTATCTCACTAGTTCCTTTGTGAGGAGGTTTGAATTTTCATCTTCACGCAATTCTCAAACTGTCTTGTTTGATCTTTATGAAAAATATTATACGATGAACTTAGAGGATTTTACCACTGCTTGCAAACTTCCACATTGGGGTAGTGCTAGTGAACCTCGCAAATCTGAATTTAGAGAATTTCTTGCTAGTATAGCTGTGGGGGAATCTAGAGATATAGCACAAGCTACCATAGGGAGCATTCATTTTCCTGCTATACATTATTTTGCTCTCTTCATTGGTAGGTGCATAAATGGTAAGGATGAAGCATGTCACATGTGTGTCCCTGACCTCAGTATTCTTCGGAGTGCCGTGTTAGGAGATAAATCTTATAATCTGGGAGCCATTGTTGCACGTAGGTTGCATCATAATAGATTTAATGGAGATTTCTTTGGTGGAATTTATGCAACCCGCTTAGCTGATTTTTTTGGTGTAACCATACGTGATGATGATATTGAATTGCCTCCTACTTATCTAGACTTTAATGCTATGGTTCACCATCAGTTTGTCGAGAGGAACCAACCACCTCTCCAGTACCGACTAATCTTTGACAGGCGTCGTGCTGTCCATATAACTCTCCCTGCTCCTGCCTTCTTTGATTATCAGGCAAAAGGAAGACATTTTATAACCAGGGAGGAGGCAGATGAGTACGAAAGGAGGACGAGGGCAGCTCGCCTCCAAGCTGCAGCCCATGATGCAATAGCCGCTGCATCTTAGTACGACCCTAACTACAACTTTGGATATCCGCCAGGCCACCCGTGGCAATAGACCAACTTAGGCCAAAAGCCTAAGCTTGGGGGAGTACGTATTTCCCACCGACATTACATTCATGTTCACACACTCATTGCTAGATGTCGGTGCTCATACTTTTTCACTGTAATATCCATGCTACTTTATTTTCTTTTTATGCTTTCTTCTTGTGTGTTTGATAAACCTTAAGAAAAACAAAAAAATATAGTTGTAGCTTTTAGTTAGTTTACCTTTCTTGCTGTAGTAGTAATAATTAAAAGAAAACCCAAAAAGATTTCCTATTCTTCTTTTGCTTGTTGGGAGCTTTCCGGTGTAAATAGTTTTATTTCTTTTCCTTTCTTTGGGGGTCGATGGGAGAAGACCATAATGAAAATGTTGAAGTGGCTCTTATATGCATTATTGTTGATTTAACCAAGAGCCCATATTGCCTTGTCTTCTCCTGTTTATTGAATGCTCGCATATTCCAGCTTAGTCCAATGCACGTGCACTATTATTATTATTCACATCGTTCCGTCGTGCAAGTGAAAGACAATTATGACGATATATGATGGACTGATTGAGATAAGAGAAGCTGGTATGAACTCGGCCTCTCTTGTTTTTGTAAATATGATTAGTTCATCGTTCCTGATTCAGCCTATTATGAATAAACATGTTTGCAATGACAATTAGAGATTATAGTTGCTCGTGCCATGCTTGATTAGCTATGAGTTATAATGGTTTACCTTGCATGCCAACATGCTATTAAAATGGTTGTGATGTGGTATAGTGGAGTGGTATCGTCATTTGAATAATTTAAGCGACTCGACTTGGCGCATGTTCACACATGTAGTTGAAACAAATCAACATAGCCTTCACGATATTTATGTTCATGGTGGATTATATCCTACTCATGCTTGTACTCAATGTTTATTAATTTTAATGCATGTTCATGACTGTTGTCGCTCTCTAGTTGGTCGCTTCCCAGTCTTTTGCTAGCCTTCACTTGTACTAAGCGGGAATACTGCTTGTGCATCCAATCCCTTAAACCCCAAAGTTATTCCATATGAGTCCACTATACCTTCCTATATGCGGTATCTACCTGCCGTTCCAAGTAAATTTGTATGTGCCAAACTCTAAACCTTCAAATGAAATTCTATTTTGTATGCTCGAATAGCTCGAATAGGGTTGTTCGTATCTTCCATGCTAGGCGGGTTATTCTCAAGAGGAGTGGACTCCTCTCCTCCCTCACGAGAAAATGGTTGGTCACCGGGATGCCCAGTCCCAAGCTTTATGCAAACTAAATCAAAATAATTGCAAACAAAACTCCCCCTGGGACTGTTGTTAGTTGGAGGCACTCATTGTTTCGAGCAAGCCATGGGTTGTTGCTTGTTGGTGGAGGGGGAGTATAAACTTTACCATTCTGTTTGGGAACCGCCTATAATGTGTGTAGCATGGAAGATATCGCCATCTCTTGGTTGTTATGTTGACAATGAAAGTATGCCGCTCAAAATATTATTTATCTCTATTTCAAAATCGAGCTCTGGTACCTCTACAAATCCCTGCTTCCCTCCGCGAAGGGCCTATCAATTTACTTTTATGTTGAGTCATCACCCTCTTATTAAAAAGCACCAGCTGGAGAGCACTGCTGTCATTTGCATCCATTATTATTAATTTATATTGGGTATGACTATGACTAGATCTCTTTTACCATGAATTACAATGTTTAGTCAGTCCTTGATCTTTAAAGGTGCTCTGCATTTATGTTTTGCGGTCTTAGAAAGGGCTAGCGAGATACCATCATATTATATCATATTATGATTGTTTTGAGAAAGTGTTGTCATTCGAGATTTAATATTATTGCTCGCTAGTTGATTATGCCATTGACATGAGTAAACATGAGACTTAAGTGTTATTGTGAATGTGGTTAGTTATAATCTTTGCTGAAAACTTGAATGCTGGCTTTACATATTTACAACAACAAGAGCAAACAGAGTTTGTAAATTTTTTTCTTTATCACTTTCAGTTTATCAACTGAATTGCTTGAGGACAAGCAAAGGTTTAAGCTTGGGGGAGTTGATACGTCTCCGTCGTATCTACTTTTCCAAACACATTTGCCCTTTTTTGGACTCTAACTTTGTCGGGTGGTTGGTGCGACATATGCCAAGGGATGGCTTATCATTGTGGGAGCCAATAAAACCTCGCCGGTGCCTGGAAACGGGATGAGGCGAAGACATGCACGCCGGCGGATCTTACCCAGGTTCGGGGCTCTCCGAGGAGATAACACCCCTAGTCCTGCTCTGCGGGGTCTCCGCATGATCACTAGATCGATGAAAGGTAGCTACAATCGCTCCTAGAGCTGTTGAGATCAAGGGAGAAGAAGAACAAGGCTAGCTCTTGCTTCTCTCTATCTATGCTATGCTTAGAAGCGGACTATGCTCAGAGGCCAACCCTTTGCATGGGTGCTCCGGGGGGCTTATATAGGCCTACCCCCCGGGGGTACAATGGTAATCCGACTGGGAGCTGGTCCCAGCCGTCAGTGTCTACGCTTGCCGGCTTCTCCGCCGGCAATTGGGTCCCGCCGGCTGGTGGGTCCCGCCGGCTGCCAGCTCCTTGGTCGACAGGCCGGCCCCACCGCCTAGGGCCTTGTCGGCGGCTGCTTACTGTAGCCTCGCCTCTGATGACGAGGGCTTTGTCGAGGTAAGCGTGGCTACAGTGGGCCGCCTCGGGGGCTCTCACTGTAGCCTTACCTCGTCTTGTCTCCTTAATGGGGCTCCTGCTTCAAGGAAGGGAGTAGCCGGCTTCTGGGGGCCGGCTATGCCCTTGGCCGACTGGGAGAGGCCGGGCCGTCTTCGTGCCTCTCTCTGGCTGAAGGGGCCCGCTGCCCTTGGGCCGTACAGGAGTCGGTCGTGGATGACGTCGAGGCTGGCATGGCTACAGTGCCGAGCCGCACGGGAGACGGCCGCTCCGTACGGCCTCCTGTAGCCATGCCCGCCTCGGGCTTCGGGGGTAGTGGGCCGCACTGTGGCCACACCCCGTCTTGTCGCCGTTATGTGGGAGTGGCTTGGAGTGGTTGTGGTCTCGGCCGGCTCTTTGGAGTCGGCGTCCTTCTTGGCCGGCTTCTTGGAGTCGGCCACCCTGTAATCGTCCTGGGGAGGGGTTGCTGAGGCAGGGTCGCCTTCCGGGAGTCGGCTTCAGAGGTAACCAGCCAGGGAAGGCGGCCCGAATGCCTGGAGTGCTTGAAGGCCCAAAGGCTTGATAATTTTTCTGAAGAACCAGGGGTAGCCGGTTGGGCTACCCGTGGCCACTTACTCCGACAGTAGTCCCCGAAGCTGATTGGGCTTCGAGGTGGAGCAGGGGTTGAGAAGCTCGATCAGCTTCCTATCTTGACAAGCCGGCAGTTAGGAGCCGGCCTTGGTCAGGCGTGCCGCCTGAGTCGAAATCTTCTGGAGTCGGAGGGCGGGAGCCCGCTGGCGCGTGCACCGGGCCGCGGGCCGGCCACTGGCCGTCTGCGAACCACGTGGCCGGAAGGCTTGCCAGCCCACGCGCGTGACGGGACGTCGCCGCAGGGAGGGGGCCCGCCACGTCCGCGCCCCGGCCCAGGCGCGGATCCTTTGTATCCCGAAACCGCCCACACGTTCCGTGCGGCAGTTTCGGCTCGCATTTATGCGCAATAATCGCGGGACGTGGGGGGAGTGGGTGTAGTTAATCCCACGTCCGGCCTCTTCGGCCTCGTGAGGCTATAAGTAGGGGGAAGTGGAGGGCGGCAGGCCCTCGCACGCTCCTCCTACTTCCACCGTCTTCTTCCTCTTGCCAGTTCTTGCGACAGCGCCTCGCCGCCGTGCTCTTCCACCGCACGCTCCTCCGCCGCTGTGCTAGCTTTCGCCATGCCTCCCACCGTAGAGCAGCTTGGCGGGGATTGGGACGGATCCAACGTCCATGATGACCACGTCGACTTCCTCTGCGACACGCGGCGGCTGCCCAGCGCGGACAAAGTGGAGGTCCGCCTCGCGCCGGCGAACGAAATCTCGCCGAGGCCGCAGGAGGGCGAGCGGGTGGTCTTCCGCTCGCACTTCTTGCGCGGCTTCGGCCTACCAGTGAGCGCCTTCTTCCGCTCCTGGCTCGAATTCTATCAGCTCCAACCGCACCATCTCACCCCAAACGCGGTGGTGCTGCTCTCCGCCTTCGTCACCCTGTGCGAGGGCTATCTCGGCGTCCTCCCCACCCTTGAGCTCTGGGGGGAGTTCTTCCAGTCGAAGCTGGGCACGCGCATGCGGGGCGTGCCGGCTCATACCGGCGCCTTCATCGCGTCGCGGAGATCGGCTGCCGACAACCCCTTCCCCGTCATCACTCTGATCCAATCGGTGAAGAAGTGGCAGAAGTCGTACTTCTACGTGCGGAACATCGCCCCACGGGGCGACTACATCAACCTGCCGGCTTACGTAGCCGGCCCACCGGCGGGCAGGCTGCCCCAGTGGTCCTTCCGGGCTGTGACGCTGTCGCCGGCGGGAAACGCCGCCATCGCCCGACTGCGGGTGATGGTCCAGTCGGAGGGCCTGACGGGGCCCGACCTTCTGGCCGCGTTCGTCATGCGCCGGGTTCTTCCGCTCCAGAGCCGGCCTCATCTGATCTGTCAGATGAGCGGCCAGCTTGATCCGAGCCGAATGTGCACCAAGGAGATGCCGCGCGAGGAGGTCGCCTACATGGTGAACTACCTTGCGAACTGCAAACTCACCGAAGAGTGGCAGTTCGGCAAGGAGCCGTATAGCCGAGCCAATCCGCCGCCTACGGTATGCTCTCCCTGTGTCTTTTTCTCTCTCTTCGTTGCCGAGTTCCTCTGGGCCGACTCTAACTTAGTCGGCTTGTTCTTTGTTAGAGTCCTCTTCTTCGGCCGGCCGGCGGGTCAAACACGGAGCGCCGATTCGTCCCCGACCGGGTCGAACACGATCTGGAGGATCCCGAGCTGGGGGCGGTCCATATGGACGACGACGTCGAGCCGGGCGGAGGCCAAGCCGGCGGCGAGACAGGCGGCTCCGGGTTCATTGCCACCTTTGACGACTGGCCGGACGACGATGAAGCCGAAGCCGTCCCGCGCCGCCAGCCGGCATCTGGACGCGGCGCGGGCTCCTCCGCCGTGCAGCCTGCTCGGGGTGGAGGTCAGAAGCGTCGCGCCGCCCAGGGCTTGTTCGGCAGCCGAACGAAGAAACCCAGAGGCGGGGCGGCAGCCACCAGGCGGGAGGAGGCGGCCGCGAAGGCGGCTCGTTTCCGCAAGGTGGTGAAGCAACCGCAGACCGTGTCGGCGTAAGTCCGAATCTTTCTTTGTGTACTCTCTTTCTTTCTTTTCTTTGGTGGTTCTTGAAACTTTTGTCTTTTTCTTCAACGATCAGAGCTCCGTTGTCACTTGAGCGGGCGGCTGCCGGCTCCGTCGTCGATTCGCCAAGGGGCTCTGGGAGCACCACCCGCCGCGTGGACCCCCGCGCCGACCTCCAGGAGGCGACGGAAAGGAACGCGTGGGAGGCGCGGGAGGAGCAGGAGGCACGGGAGGCGGAGGCACGGAAGGCGGCGGCCGCCCAGGCGGCACGGGAGGAGGAGGAGGCGAAGGCACTCGCTGAGGCCGCAGCCAGGGCCCAGGCAGAGGCTGAGGCCGCGGCGGCGGCAGGGGAGGTTTTGATGGTCACCCCCCTGCGCGTCATGGCGCCTGGGGACATGGAGCCCTCGCCAGGGGGAGCAAGCGGCGACCAGCCAGGGCTGGGGGGAAGCGGCGACGACGTCATCATCTTGGAGAAGGCGCCGGAGCCGACCCTTCCGACTGGGGTGGCCCAAGGTGGCCGGCCTGACCCGCCACCTGCACAGTCGGCGGAGGGCGAGCCGGCCGCGAGGGTTGAGGTGGCGGTACGGATTCCGCCAAGCCGGCGTGCGGGGAAGGCCGCGTCGGAGCCGCAGAAGGCTGCGTCGGAGCCACAGCCGGCCGTGGGCTCCAGCTCGTCGGCCCGAGATGCGGAGGCGGCCAGCGCTACCTCGGGGTGGACGCCAGGCGGAGGGACAGCCGTAGTGAACGTGGCTGCACAAGACGTCCGGACCCGGCTCCAGAGCCAAGCCGCGGCGCTGAGGCAGTTCACCGACGAGTTCCTCGCAACGCGGGCGGCCATCCGGGTTAGTATTCCCCATCTTGCTTCTTCTTGACTTTGCTTTTTTCTTGATCTTGATTTCTTCCGTGGGGGCGCGTCAGCGCACCCACTGGGTGTAGTCCCCGAGTTCCGAGCCGGCTGCTGAGCAGGCGGCTTGGAACTTCTTGGTGGATTTGCCTTTGCTATTTTTGTTCTCACTTCGGTCTTCTGTCCATCTTGCAGGACTACCACAACCTTCGAGCGGCCGCCTTCAACTCCCAGGCTCGGGAGCTGACTCAGAAGACCGCCGATCTTACTGAGAGCCGAGGTACGTGGTTCGTTCATTATCTCATGTGGGGGCGCGTCAGCGCACCCACTGGGTGTAGTCCCCGAGATTCGGGCCGACTGCTGAGCAGTCGGGTCGGATCTTCCTTGACGATTTCTTACTGTTCTTCTTCTTCTTCCGACTTTGCAGCGGCCAACGCCAGTCTGAGGGCACAGCTGGGGGAGTCCTAGACAGCTCTTCGTGCCAAGGATGCCGAGCTCGCCGCGTTGGTGCAGGAGCGCGACCGCCTGGCCAAGAAGTTGGCCGACCAGGAAGAAAGCCACAAGGCGGCACTGAAGGCGGCGCAGGACCGCGAAGCCACTCTCCAGGCCGAGTTCGAGACGGAGGCGGCCGGCTGGGCTGAGGCCAGGCAGACTCTGGTCTCTGGCTATGGCCAGATCGAAGATCTGGTTGACGGTAAGCCGCCTCCCCCTTCGTCCTTTCTTGCCGTCTGCCACTTTGGCTCGTTTTTTTGATTTTGGTGTTCTTTTCTTCCTTTCTTCTTCTTTCTTGCGCAGAGTATTTCCCTGGCTATTCTACTGCCGCCAACCAGACCATCGAGGCCCGTCGCCAGGCGCGGAGGCAAGCCGGCTTTGAAATCTCGCCAACCGCCGGCCGCTCGCTGGAGGAACAGCTCCTGGCGATCCAGGCTCGCATCCAGCCGGCTCACCGGCTGCTCCACCGACTTCAGCGTGCCGGGGCGCAGGTCTTGGCCGCCCTCTGGCCCGGCCAAGCGGTCCCTCGCACCCCCAGTCGGACCGCCGACTGGCTGGAGGTGGCAGTCGGCCGCTTCGAGGCTTGGAAGGCCTCGGCGGCTCGCTCCGGCGCCAGGCGGGCGCTGGAGTTCGTCAAGGCCTGGTATCCCGGCCTGAGCCTGGACCAGCTGGCTACCTGGCGGCAGCAAGCCGACACGGAGCTGGAGCCGGCGCGGCCGGCCATCATTCGGCGGGCTTCGGCGATCGCCGACTATACCGACACCAGTGTCTTCGCCCCCGAGGTGGACGACAATGGAGTTGCCCAGCCGGAGGAGTGGTTCGGGCTGGACATGGCGTACGGCGAAGACTCGGCGGAGGAGATCGACTCCAGCGACGAGGGTGAAGAAGGGGAGGAGGAAGGTGAAGACGCCGAGCCGGCTGGTGGAGCAGCCGGCCAGCCTCATCCTGACCGCACCTCTAGCACCACGTCGCGCGCGAGTGCGTCGCCTGCCGTGGGTGATGGCCAAGCCGAGACCCGCTAGGCGGCCACTCCTTCAGCCGGCGAGGCTGCCTTCACCGACCAGCTCGGCCTCCATGTCGCGCCCTAGTCCGCCATTTTTTGCTTTTCCTGTCTTGTTACTCTTTAGAACAATGCTTGGTTAAATTCTGCACAATTCCACCCACTGGGTGTATTCGAACTTATGTCTGTTGCCGCCTGTTGGGGGCTTTATGTATATATAACTTATGCAATTGGCCTTTCCTTGTACTTTTGCTTGTTGTCCTTCTGCTTTTTCCTTTGCCGCCCTCCCTTGTTGCCGCCTCCCCAGTCCAACAGTTGCTTCGCAATCTGTAGCCGGGGGGGGGGGGGTGCTTGGCCGATTGGGGGGGGGGGAAATACTCTAGCTTTGTTGGACTAAAGCTAAGTTTTTAGGAAGATGGCCAGCCGGCTGTTCTGGCAGCCGGCAGGCATGTTTGGAGGCCGTCTCTTTGCTATATAGGTTCGTTGTTCCTTAGCCATTTTTCGTGTGGGCGTCCTTTCTGTCTTGCCTCTTGTTAGTCGGACAGTCAGTTCTTTGAGCTGCGACTTTCAACAAGAGAGGACTCGGGAGCCGGCGCACTACTTTTCTGACTTTAGGGAAAACTTTCAATATAACTCGAGGCGGCCAGTCCCCGGGCCGACTAGTCGAACCCGGTGCCGGACAAGAATTCAAAATGTAATAATACATTCATGGATATGACACTCGTCATTCATAGATAATAAAAAAGGCAGTCCCCGAGTACTGTTCGGGGGGCCTGTTGGTTTGTACTTAATACAAAAGGGGAGCGTTATACATACTGCTTTTCAGCTGTAAAATCGTCTTAGGAGGTTTGCGTTCCATGGTCGCTCCGACTCCTTGCCGGAGTTGTCTCTCTTGCGTGCTCTTGGTTTTGCGCGTCGATCAAGTAGTAGGAGTCATTGCCGAGTGCCTTGCTGACGACGAAGGGGCCTTCCCAAGGGGCCGAGAGCTTGTGCTGGCCGGCTGTTCGCTGGATCAGCCGGAGCACAAGGTCGCCCTCTTGGAAGGATCTTGGCTTGACCTTGCGGTTGTAGTAGCGGCGCAGCCCTTGCTGGTAGATGGCGGACCGGCTGAGTGCTAACAGCCGGCCTTCTTCCAGTAGGCCCACGCCGTCTTCTCTTGCTTCTTTGGCCTCCTCCTCCGTGTACATGGTGATCCGAGGCGAGTCGAACTCGATGTCTGTTGGGTTGACAGCCTCGGCACCGTACACGAGGAAGAATGGAGTGAAGCCGGTTGACTTGTTGGGTGTAGTGCGCAGACTCCAGAGGACAGCCGGCAGCTCTTCGAGCTAGCAGCCGGCCGATCGCTCCAGTGGTACAACCAGTCGGGGCTTGATGCCGGAGAGGATGAGTCCATTTGCTTGCTCGACCTGGCCGTTTGACTGCGGGTGGGCAACGAACGCTAAGTCCAGTCGGATGCCCTGCGTCGCACAGAAACGTGCCAGTGCTCCTTTGGCGAAGTTCGTGCCGTTGTCGGTGATGATGCTGTGCGGCATGCCGTACCGAGTAGTGATGTCGGTGATGAATGTTACGGCAGTCGGCCCATTGAGCTTCTTGATCGGCTTTGCTTCAATCCACTTTGTGAACTTGTCCACAGCAACAAGTAGATGTGTCAGGCCACCGCGGGCTGTCTTGAAAGGGCCCACCATGTCCAGTCCCCAGACGGCAAAAGGCCAAGTGAGGGGAATGGTTTTGAGGGCAGAAGCCGGCAGGTGTTGCTTGGAACTAAAAACTTGACATCCTCTGCAGCTCTTGACTATTTCTTTAGCATCCTCCAAGGCAGTCGGCCAGAAGAAACCGTGGCGGAAAGCCTTGGCCACGAGGGATCTTGAGGCTGCGTGATGGCCGCATTCGCCTTGGTGGATGTCTTTGAGGATTGCCACTCCTTTTTCTGGCTCGACACAACGCTGGAAGACTCCAGTAACGCTGCGCTTCACAAGCTCTCTGTTGATTATTGTATATGCTACGGCTCGTCGTTGCACTAATCTTGCTGAGATCTCATCAGCCGGCAGCTCTCTGCTGACTAGGAACTTGAGGATGGGCTGGGCCCATGAGGGAGCTGTGACGTCTTCTTCTGTTAATTTGGCCACCATGACTCGGGTGGGTGGGTTGGGTGAGTCGGCCACCGCTTCTTGTGTCGTTGCAGTCCCCGGGCCGACTGCTACAGTCCCCGAGCCGGGTTCTGAAGTCCCCGGGCCGGGTGCGACTACGGCAGTCCCCGGGCCAGTCGTCGAAGTCCCCGTGCCGCCTGCGGGATTTCTCCAGTCGGATCCGGCTGTTTCTGGCGCAGGCGGTACGAAGATGGAATCCGACTCTGGAGACGGCTTGATGGACGGCTTGAGGAGGCGCTGGAGGGAGACGCCAGTCGGTATGGCTTGTCGGGTGGAGCCGATCCGTGCTAGGGCATCTGCTTGGTCTTTGTCGGCCCTTGGCACGTGAAGGAACTCACACCCTTCTAAGTATCCGCTTATCTGCTGGACGAGGAAACGATAGCTCGCCATGTTCGCGTCCTTGGCGTACCAATCGCCAGACGATTGCTGGACCACCAAGTCTGAGTCGCCTTAGCACAGGATCCGGCGTATGCCAAGCTCTTTGGCTAGCCGGAGCCCGTGTACGAGCGCCTCGTACTCGGCCACATTGTTGGAGGCGGCGAAGTGGATCTGCAGCGTGTACTTGAGCTTGTCGCCTTTGGGAGAGGTGAGGACGATGCCGGCTCCCAAGCCGGTACGCATCTTGGACCCGTCAAAGTGCATCCGCCAATGGGTAGAGTCGGGAGCCGGCGGTAAGTACTGGGTCTCGGCCCAGTCGACGAGGAAGTCGGCCAATGCTTGCAACTTGATGGCGGTGCGGGGTTGATAGAAGATCGTGTAGGGCGCCAATGCAATGGCCCATTTGGCCACCCGGCCGGATGCATCCCGGCCGCCTATGATCTCGGCAAGCGGGGCAGTGCACACGACCGTGATGGGGTGCTCTTGGAAGTAGGGCTTCAGTTTCTTGGCAGCGAAGTACACCCCATAGCACATCTTCTGGTAGTGCTGGTAGTTTTGCTTTGAGCTGGACAGTACTTCGCTGAGATAGTACACCGGCCTCTGGACCAGCTGGGCTCGGCCTTCGTCCGGGCGCTGGACCACAACAATAGTGCCGACGACTCGGCTAGTCGCGGCGATGTAGAGGAGCATGGGCTCCTTCTCAGTCGGCGCGGCCAGGACAGGCGGAGTGGTCAGCATTTTCTTCAACTCATGGAAGGCTTGGTCGGCTTGATCATTCCACTCGAAGTGAGTGGACTTCTTCATGAGTCGGTACAAGGGGAGAGCCTTTTCTCCTAGTCGGCTGATAAAACGATTCAGGGAGGCTAAGCAGCCAGTGAACTTCTGCACATCTTGCAGCTTGGTGGGAATCTCCATCCTCTCGATGGCCTTGATCTTGACGGGGTTGCACTCAATGCCGCGTTCGGAGACCAGGAAGCCTAGCAGCTGGCCGGCTGGCAGTCCGAACACACACTTCTCGGGATTGAGCTTGATCTGGAATTGGCGCAAGTTGGCGAATGTTTCTTTCAGGTCTTCCAACAAGGTACCGCGCTTCTCTGTCTTCACCACAATGTCTTCTACATAGACGTGGGCATTTCTGCCGAGTTGTTTCAAGAGACATTTCTGCATGCAACGCTGAAACGTGGCACCGGCATTTCTCAAGCCGAATGTCATTGTCAGGTAGCAGAAAGCTCCAAAGGGTGTGATGAAGGCAGTCTTCAGGCGGTCAGCCGGGTCCAACTTGATCTGGTGGTACCCTGAGTACGCATCCAAAAAACTTAACAGCTCGCATCCGGCTGTGGAGTCTATCACTTGGTCAATCCGTGGCAGAGCAAACGGATCCTTTGGGCAGGCCTTATTCAGACTAGTGTAGTCTATACACATACGCCACTTGTTATTCTTCTTCAGAACCAGAACTGGGTTGGCAAGCCATTCTGGAAAGAACACTTCCATGATAAAGCCAGCGGCAAGGAGCCGGGCTATCTCTTCTCCCACAATTCTTCGCTTCTCTTCTGACAGTCGGCGGAGGGGCTGCTTGACCGGCTTCGCATCATCTCGGACATGTAGCTTGTGCTCGGCGAAATCCTTCGGGACACCCGGCATGTCCTTTGGGGACCATGCAAAGATGTCTCGATTCTCACGGAGGAAGTCGACGAGCTCGCCTTCCTATTTACTGTCCAAGTTCGCCCCAATGACAGCGATCCTCTCCGGGTTCTCCGGGTCCAGAGGTATCTTCTTCGTCTCTTTGGCAGGCTGGAAGGAGCCCTGCGCATCACAATCCTTGGGGTTTGGGGACAAGGACGGCTGCTTGCCGGCCATGGCCACAACCCGTTCCAACATCTTCTTCTCTTCTGCCACCACGAGGGACTCGGCCAGCCGGCTACTGGCCATGGCGCACTCGATGGACTTCTTGTAGTCGCCGGCTACCATGATGATCCCCTTCGAGCTCGGCATCTTCATTTTCAGGTAGGCGTAATGGGGCACAGCCATGAACTTGGCCAGAGTAGGTCGGCCAAGCAGTGCATGATAGGGGCTCTCCAAATCCACTACCTCGAACCATATTGCTTCTCGGCGGAAATGATCTTTGTCTCGGAAGAGGACATCCATTTTGATCTTGCCGATTGGGGAGCAAGACAGGCCGGGGACGATACCATGGAAGATGGTGCGGCTCGGCATGAGCTGCTTTGCTTTGATGTTCAGCTTCTCCATGGTATCGCGGTACAGTATGTTGATACTGCTTCCGCCGTCTATCAGGACGCGGGAAAATCTGGCAGCTCGCCTCTCCGTCGCGAGGGTGACATCCAAGACCATTGCATAGGAGCCAGGCGAAGGCATCACCTCTGGGTGGTCGGCCTGGCTCCAACTGATTGGCTTTTCTGACCAGTGCATGAACTCGGGGGCGCTGGTGGCGACTGCATTCACTTCTTGGTGCTGTCGGCGTCGGCTGTGCTTGTCGTCGGCTTGACTAGTGAAGATGACGTAGGCGGCGTGCTCTTCGGGGAATTCGTCTTGGATGGCGCCGACTGCTGGCCGAGCCGCCGGCTGCTGGGGGGCTGGAGGCGGTGGGCCGGGAGGCGGAGGCGGCAGCATTCCCTCGCCCTTGGTGATGCGGGTGAGCCAGTGGCATTTCCGGGTTGTGTGGTTGGACGGCTTCGCGCCGCTGTGGAACTTGCAGGGGGCATCGAGTGCTTGTTCGTAGGAGAAAGACGGCTGCCAAGCCGGCCTTCCACCCTTCTTCTTGGGAGTGGGCCGTTCTTCAGGCTGCTCGTCTTCAACTGTGGCCACCTGCCGACTGGAGGAAGTCGGCATGGGGCCCTTGCGCTTGTGGTCGTTCTGGTAGGGGCGCCGATTATGGTCGCCTGCCGGCGTCTTGGGAGCCGGAGCAATCACCTTCCCAGAGGCGTCTACTCTCAGCTCGGTCTTCATCGAGGAGTCGGCTGTAGCGTACTTGTCGGCGATGACTAGTAACTCGTCGAGGGTAGCCTGCTCGTCGCAGAGGAGTCGGTGCTTATGGAGGGTGCCCTGTCGGCACCCGGCGGTGAAGTACTCGATGGCCTGGACCTCGTGCACCCCCTCGCAGGAGTTGCGGAGCTCGGCCCATCGCGTGAGGTAGTCGCGGGTCGACTCGTTGGGCCCTTGGACGCAGAGGGAGAGCTGGCGAGGCTTGGGAGGCCGCTTGTAGGTGCTGGTGAAGTTGCGGACGAAGACTTCGGTGAAGTCCAGCCAACTGTTGATGCTGTAGGGCTTGAGGCTGTTGAGCCATGTGCGCGCCGTGCCTTGCAGCATGAGGGGGACGTACTTCACGGCGACGCACCGATTGCCGTTGGCTATGCTGATGGCCGTGGAGTAGTCGATGCGCCAATCTTCCGGCTTCACCAAGCCGTTGTACTTGGGCGTGTCTCTGGGGAGCGAGAACCCTTTGGGGAAGGGCTCGTCGCGGATGCGGGGGCCAAAGCATGGCGGGCCGACATCGTCTTCTTCTTCTAACGCCAAGGATCGAGCAAGGCGGTCGATCCTGTGGCGGGCGTCGTTCTCGCCGACTCCTTCTCGGCGGCCATGTCGGTCGCCAAGAGTCGGGTGTGTAATAGGCGGCGGAGTGAGGCATCTTTCTCTTCGAGACGGGGGAGGAGGCAGATTTCCTTGGTGCTCTATAGCTCGAGGGCGGCCATCCGCGTCGTGTTCGATGGTGATGCGAGTCCGGCTGCGGCTGGCAGCCGGCTCCTTGTCTTTCTTCTGGCGCGCGCCGCTCGCAGTCGGCGAGCGGGACGTCGCGGCGTGCTCCCGGCGCGGGGGATGACTATCAGCACGGGCGCCGGCTTCGTGCCGTTCTGCAGCCGCGTCGAGCAGCTGTTGGATCCATCTCGTCATGTAGGGGAGCTCATCGGCTCCCAGCCCATTGAGCTCTTCTGCAGCCGCCTGAGCGGCTCGCAGATTCTCGAGCGGGGTGGCGTAGACGGGGCGATCTGCGCCCAGCATGCTGGCGACGGCTGCGCCGCGCTTCTGGACGAAGCCGGCTCGGCTCGGGCCGCTAGGCGGCGGCGTGCCGAAGGCGGCGCGGTCGACTTCGCGCTGGTGGGCCTCGGTGAGGCGTCTCATCGAGGCTATCTTCTGGCCCTCCGCGATGAGGGCAAGGCGGCGTGCCTCCAGGGTCTCGGCGTCGGCGTCGGCTGGGATGGGGACAGAGAGGTCGTGCATCACCGCTTGCTGAGCGTCGCGGGCATTCTCGCCCGAGTTGGAGACGTGGCTGATGACCAGCACTTCGGTGACAGCGCTGCTGCCGCTGTCAGCTCGAGGGAGGGGGTCGTCGAAGACCACCACGTCAGAGGGGTAGGCGTCAAGCGACACGGTGTCGGAGTCGATGAGCATCGGGTCGGTGGAGCCGACCGACTCCATGTCCGCAGCAGGCTCGCTGGAGACGTGAAGTTGGTCGAGGAGGCTGACGAGGCGGCTCTTGGGGTAGTCGGTGCCTGCGTCGGACGCAGGCTCGTCGGAGATGCGAGTCTCGCCGAGCAGATCGGCGAGGCGGCTTGCTGCGCAGGCGTCGTCGACGCCTTGCAGCGCGTCGAGGCAAACGCCATCGGGCGCAGCAGGCTGGCTGCGCTCGCGGGGGAGGAAGAGGGTTCCCGTCCAGAACAGGTCTCCGGACGACGGTGCACCTGGCCCCACGGTGGGCGCCAAATGTCGGGTGGTTGGTGCGACATATGCCAAGGGATGGCTTATCATTGTGGGAGCCAATAAAACCTCGCCGGTGCCTGGAAACGGGATGAGCCGAAGACATGCACGCCGGCGGATCTTACCCAGGTTCGGGGCTCTCCGAGGAGATAACACCCCTAGTCCTGCTCTGCGGGGTCTCCGCATGATCACTAGATCGATGAAAGGTAGCTACAATCGCTCCTAGAGCTATTGAGATCAAGGGAGAAGAAGAACAAGGCTAGCTCTTGCTTCTCTCTATCTATGGTGTGTGCGTGTGCTATGCTTAGAAGCGGACTATGCTCAGAGGCCAACCCTTTGCATGGGTGCTCCGGGGGGCTTATATAGGCCTACCCCCCGGGGGTACAATGGTAATCCGACTGGGAGCTGGTCCCAGCCGTCAGTGTCTACGCTTGCCGGCTTCTCCGCCGGCAATTGGGTCCCGCCGGCTGGTGGGTCCCGCCGGCTGCCGGCTCCTTGGTCGACAGGCCGGACCCACCGCCTAGGGCCTTGTCGGCGGCTGCTTACTGTAGCCTCGCCTCTGATGACGAGGGCTTTGTCGAGGTAAGCGTGGCTACAATGGGCCGCCTCGGGGGCTCTCACTGTAGCCTTACCTCGTCTTGTCTCCTTAATGGGGCTCCTGCTTCGAGGAAGGGAGTAGCCGGCTTCTGGGGGCCGGCTATGCCCTTGGCCGACTGGGAGAGGCCGGGCCGTCTTCGTGCCTCTCTCTGGCTGAAGGGGCCCGCCGCCCTTGGGCCGTACAGGAGTCGGTCGTGGATGACATCGAGGCTGGCATGGCTACAGTGCCGAGCCGCACGGGAGACGGCCGCTCCGTACGGCCTCCTGTAGCCATGCCCGCCTCGGGCTTCGGGGGTAGTGGGCCGCACTGTGGCCACACCCCGTCTTGTCGCCGTTATGTGGGAGTGGCTTGGAGTGGTTGTGGTCTCGGCCGGCTCTTTGGAGTCGGCGTCCTTCTTGGCCGGCTTCTTGGAGTCGGCCACCCTATAATCGTCCTGGGGAGGGATTGCTGAGGCAGGGTCGCCTTCCGGGAGTCGGCTTCAGAGGTAACCGGCCAGGGAAGGCGGCCCAAATGCCTGGAGTGCTTGAAGGCCCAAAGGCCTGATAATTTTTCTGAAGAACCAGGGGTAGTCGGTTGGGCTACCCGTGGCCATTTACTCCGACAAACTTGCATGATTTGAATGGAACTAACCCGGACTGACGCTGTTTTCAGTAGAATTTCCATGGTGTTATTTATGTGTAGAAACAAAAGTTCTCGGAATGAGCTGAAACTCCACGGAACATATTTTTGGAAAATATTAAAAATACTGGAAGAAGAACCCATGTCAGGGGGGCCTCCACCTGTCCACGGGGGTGGGGGGCGCGCCTGCCCCCTGGGCGCGCCCCCCTGCCTCGTGGGCCCCCTGTTGCTCATCTGACCTCAACTCCAACTCCATATATTCGTGTTCGGGGAGAAAAAAATAAGAGAGAAAGATTCATCGCGTTTTATGATACGGAGCCGCCGCCAAGCCCTAAACACTCTCGAGAGGGCTGATCTGGAGTCCGTTCGGGGCTCCGGAGAGGGGAATCTGTCGCCATCGTCATCATCAACCATCCTCCATCACCAATTTCATGATGCTCACCGCCATGCGTGAGTAATTCCATCGTAGGCTTGTTGGACGGTGATGGGTTGGATGAGATTTATCATGTAATCGAGTTAGTTTTGTTAGGGTTTGATCCCTAGTATCCACTATGTTCTGAGATTGATGTTGTTATGACTTTGCTATGCTTAATGCTTGTCACTAGGGCCCGAGTGCCATGATTTTAGATCTGAACCTATTATGTTTTGATGAATATAATTGAGTTCTTGATCCTATCTTGGAAGTCTATAGTCACCTACTATGTGTTATGATCCGGCAACCCCGAAGTCACAATAATCGGGTCCACTCCCGGTGATGACCATAGTTTGAGGAGTTCATGTATTCACTATGTGTTAATGCTTTGTTCCGGTACTCTATTAAAAGGAGGCCTTAATATCCCTTAGTTTCCATTAGGACCCCGCTGCCACGGGAGGGTAGGACAAAAGATGTCATGCAAGTTCTTTTCCATAAGCACGTATGACTATATTCGGAATACATGCCTACATTACATTGATGAATTGGAGCTAGTTCCGTGTCACCCTATGTTATGACTGTTACATGATGAACCACATCCGGCATAATTCTCCATCACTGATCCAATGCCTACGAGCTTTTCACATATTGTTCTTCGCTTATTTACTTTTCCGTTGCTATTGTTACAATCACTACAAAACCCAAAAATATTACTTTTGCTACCGTTACCGTTACTTCCATACTACTTTGGTACTAAATACTTTGCTGCAGATACTAAGTTCTCCAGGTGTGGTTGAATTGACAACTCAACTGCTAATACTTGAGAATATTCTTTGGCTCCCCTTGTGTCGAATCAATAAATTTGGGTTGAAAACTCTACCCTCGAAAACTGTTGTGATCCCCTATACTTGTGGGTTATCAGCAATTCATGTGCAATAGACACGGCAACTTTTAACCAAAAAAAATTCGTCGAAATATATTGATATGAGATCTAGTTTCGAAGATCTCATTGTGACGCCCCCGATTCAGTCGTACACTAATCATACACGCAAACGTGTACAATCAAGATCAGGGACTCACGGGAAGATATCACAACACAACTCTAAAAATAAAATAAGTCATACAAGCATCATAATACAAGCCAGGGGCCTCGAGGGCTCGAATACAAGTGCTCGATCATAGACGAGTCAGCGGAAGCAACAATATCTGAGTACAGACATAAGTAAACAAGTTGCCATAAGATGGCTAGCACAAACTGGGATACATATCGAAAGAGGTGCTGGCCTCCTACCTGGGATCCTCCTAAACTACTCCTGGTCGTCGTCAGCGGCCTGCACGTAGTAGTAGGCACCTCCGGTGTAGTAGGAGTCGTCGTCGATGGTGGCGTCTGGCTCCTGGGCTCTAGCATCTGGTTGCGACAACCAGGTAGAAGGGAAAGGGGGAAAAGAGGGAGAAAAGCAACCGTGAGTACTCATCCAAAGTACTCGCAAGCAAGGATCTACACTACATATGCATGGGTATATGTGTAAAGGGGCCAAATTGGTGGACTGAACTACAGAATGCCAGAATAAGAGGGGGATAGCTAATCATATCGAAGACTACGCTTCTGGCAGCCTCCATCTTGCAGCATGTAGAAGAGAGTAGATGGTAAGTTCACCAAGTAACATCGCATAGCATAATCCTACCCGACGATCCTCTCCTCGTCGACCTGTGAGAGAGCGATCACCGGGTTGTATCTGGCACTTGGAAGGGTGTGTTTTAATTAAGTATCCGGTTCTAGTTGTCATAAGGTCAAGGTACAACTCCGGGTCGTCCTTTTACCGAGGGACACGGCTATTCGAATAGATAAACTTCCCTGCAGGGGTGCACCACATAACCCAACACGCTCGATCCCATTTGGCTAGACACACTTTCCTGGGTCATGCCCGGCCTCGGAAGATCAACACGTCGCAGCCCCACCTAGGCACAACATAGAGGTCAGCACGCCGGTCTAAATCCTATGGCGCAAGGGTCTGGGCCCATCGCCCATTGCACACCTGCACGTTGCGAACGCGGCCGCAAGCAGACCTAGCCTCCCTTATACAAGAGTAGGCGTTCCAGTCCAATTCGGCGTGCGCTGCTTAGTCGCTGATGTCACGAAGGCTTCGGCTGATACAACGACGCCGAGTGCCCATAACTGTTCCCGCGTAGTTGGTTAGTGCGTATAGGCCAGTGGCCAGACTCAGATCAAATACCAAGAACTCGTTAAGCGTGTTATTTTGAAATAACCGCGAACGCCGACCAGGGCCAGGCCCACCTCTCGCCTAGGTGGTCTCAACCTGCCATGTCGCTCCACCACAAAGATCCACTCGCGGGTACTCCTCGAGCCGACCCGACTTTAGTCACCACAGGTATCATGTAAAGTGTATAAGTATACACCCATGATCACCTCCTGAGTGATCACGGCCCGATAGTATAGCAAGGCAGACGGACAAGAATGTAGGGCCACAAATGGAAATACTAGCATCCTATACTAAGCATGTAGGTTGCAGGTAAAGGTAACAACAGTAGTAGCAAGGACAGGCTATGCAGCAGAATAGGATTAACGGAAAGCAGTAACATGCTACACTACTCTAATGCAAGCAGTAGAGAGTAGAATAGGCGATATCTGGTGATCAAGGGGGGGGCTTGCCTGGAAGCTCGGCCGAGAAGGAGGGGTCGTCAACACCGTAGTCGTACTGGGTAGCAGCGGCGTCGGTCTCGGTGTCTAGCGAGAGAAGAGGGGGAAGAAACAATAAATACAATGCAAACAAATGCATGACGATGCATGACATGAAAAATCGTGATGCTAGGGGTGCCCAATCGCAGAAGGAGGTGATACCGGCGAAGGGGGGAAACATCCGGGAAAGTATCCCCGGTGTTTTGCATTTATGGACAGATGAACCAGAGGGGAAAAGTTGTGAGTTCGATAGGTTAGGGATGTGTGGCGGACGAACGGGCTGCGTATTCGGATTCGTCTCGTCGTTCTAAGCAACTTTCATGTAGAAAGTATTTTCATCTGAGCTACGCTTTATTTTATATGATTTTCTAAAGTTTTAAATCATTTTTAGAATTTATTTAATTTATTTAATTCAACATTATCTTGAATAGTGCATGCTGACGTCGTCAGCATGATGTCAGCAGTCAACAGAGGTGTTGACTAGTCAAACTGACGTGTGGATCCAGTGGGACCCACCTGTCACACTCTTTTTAGGTTAAGTAGGGTTTAGTTAAACTAATTACTGTTTAATTAAACTAACAAGTTAATCAGATTAATTAAATAGGATTAATTAACTTAATTAATTAATTAATTAATAATTAATTTTATTTATTATTATTTAATTAATTTTATTACAAAAACGTTCTGAGGCGCTGGGGCCCCGTTTGTCATAGGCCCCTGGGGCCAAACGGGCGCGAGCGAACGGGTTACGGGGCGGGCGGCGCCAGGCACCCGACGGGGCCGCCCCAGGCACGCGGGCGATGGCCGCCGGGGCCCGACACGGTGAGGCCACTGCGGCTGGGCGGGGCAAGGGGCAGGAGCAGGGCGCCGGAGCGCCGGAGGTGGCCGCCGGCGTGGCGTCTTCGCCGGCGCAGGGGGGTGCAGGAGCGGGGCGAGGTCGACGCCGGCAGTGGGGCAAAGGCGAGGCGATACAAGGGCGGGCGCCCGGCGGAGGAGCGGCGGTGCGTGCGGGGTGGCTCGTCGGAGCCGCCGGGAGCAGCGGCGGGCGGCCGGGCACGGCGGGGCGCCGGCGGCCAGGGCTAGCAGCGAAGCAGCAACGCGCAGCAGCAGGAGGAGGAGGAACGGCAGCAGCGCAGCCGCAAGCAAGCAGCAGAAGTAGTTGCTACGGGAGTAGGGGCACGGTCCAGCGAACATGCGCGCGAGGGGGGCGAGCAGCGACGGGAGAGGGGTCGCGGCGACGCATGGGGTTCCAGGGGCACGGGCTCGCGTGCCCGGGCGCATGCAAGGGTGCGCGGGGCGCCGGCCATCGCGGGCAGGCGGAGGTGAAGACCGAGCCTCACCGCGGGTGCAGGGATCGTGGCAGTGGGGCGCAGAGAGGAGACGGAGACGACGGCGACGCCGTGACGAGGTGCAGGCCGGCGAGGAGGAGGAGGCAGGCCGACGAGGAAGCTCCGGGCGCCGGCGTCGGCGTCGGGGGTGGAGGGGCGAGGGGATCGGGCTCGTCCCGATCCAGATCCAATCGAGGGGGAGTGGGGGAGCGAGTGGGGCGACACGGGAGGGGGGAACGTCTAGGGTTTCGGGGCGGTTATGGAGAGGGAGTGGGCCGATCGGTTGGTTGGGCCAGGTTGGCCGGTCGGGCCGCCTGGTGGCCTGCTATGCCCGAGCCCAGTGGGGGCGGTGCTTTCTCCTTTATTTTCTTTTAGTTTTAGTTTTTCTTTTATTTATTTTCCTTTTCTGTTCTATTTATTTTAGAGCCTTTTAGCATTTTCTAAAAATGAGTTTCCTTCACAACAATTACCTAGCTAATATTTGGCACTAACCGAACATTTTTGTTCTAATGTTTGAAAACTTTTGTTGTTTGCCATTTTTTGAATTGATTTTTGAATCGGTTTTGAACTAACGAGAGATTAGCAACAGTAACGGAGCTGACGTGGCATCATTAGCAGAGTTTTACTATAGCTTAATTATCCGGGCGTTACAAATCTCCTCCACCACAAGAAATCTCGTCCCGAGATTTAGGAGGTAGAAGGAAACAACACGGGGTATTCATCACGTAGGCGATCCTCGCGTTCCCAAGTGGCTTCATCTTCAGAATGGTGCGACCACTGGACTTTGAGGAACTTGATCGCCTTCTGACATGTGCAGCGTTCAGCTTTGTCGAGAATGCGGACCGGATGCTCTTTATAGGAGAGGTCCTGTTGCAATTCGAGCACTTCATGATCCACTGCTCGGATTGGGTCCTTGAAGCAACGGCGGAGCTGTGACACGTGGAACACATCGTGATCCTGAGAAAGGTTCGGCGGAAGCTCCAGTTGATATGCCACTTTTCCACGCCTTTCCAGAATAGTGAATGGGCTAATATAGCGAGGAGCTAGCTTGCCCTTGATCCCGAAGCGGTGAGCACCCTTAATTGGTGTAACTCGAAGATAAGCCTTTTCGCCAGGTTGATAGACCATGTCTTTATGTTTACGGTCATACTGACTCTTCTGATGCGACTGAGCTGTCTTGAGATTCTCGCGAATAATGCGGACTTGTTATTCGGCATGTTGGATAATATCCGGACCAAAGACTGGACGTTCCCCAGTTTCTGACCAGTTCAGAGGGGTTCGGCACTTTCGTCCATATAACACTTCGAAGGGGGCCATCTTCAGACTAGCTTGATAGCTATTATTATAAGAGAACTCAATATACGGGAGAGATTCCTCCCATTTCTTGCTGAAGGAAATAACACAAGCTCGAAGCATGTCTTTGAGAACTTGGTTGACACGTTCAACTTGCCCTTGTGACTGAGGATGAAACGCAGTACTGAATGACAGATGAGTTCCCATAGCTTCTTGGAAACTTGCCCAGAATCTTGAAGTGAATAAGCTGCCATGGTCCGAACTGATAACCAGTGGAATACCGTGAAGTGAAACAATTCTGGACATGTAGAGAGTTGCAAGCTGACTAGCAGTGATCGTTTCTTTGACCGCCAGAAAATGTGCAACTTTAGAAAGCCGGTCAATGACGACAAGAATTGCATAATTACCTTTCTGCGATTTGGGAAATCTAGTGACGAAGTCCATCTCGACATGGTCCCATTTCCATTCAGGACTAGAGATAGGTTGCAGAGTTCCAGCAGGCCTTTGGTGTTCTGCTTTGATACGATGGCAAACGTCACACTCAACAACATAACGAGCAATGTCTTGCTTCATATTAGACCACTAGAATCTCTGACGGATGTCCTGGTACATCTTTGTACTACCAGGATGGATACATAGAGGCGTATCATGAGCTTCTTTCATAACTTTCTGAGTCATATCCAGGTTTTTCTCTGCACATGGCACCACTAGGCGGCCCATGAAGTACAAAGTGCCATCATCAGCAATAGTGAAGAATGAGGGCTTTCCTTCTGCGAGGTAGCGCTTAATCTTGTGGGCTTCAGAGTCATATCCATGTATTCTCTTGATGGAGTCCAAGAGATCTGGACAGCGAGGGTATTGAGGGAACCCTGGGAAACAACACGGAGGTTCATCTTGCAAAACTCCTTAGGAGGGGGAGCGAGTGCACCCAGAGGAACAATATGGAGGTTCAGCTTTCTGAATTCTTCAACAAGCGAGGGCTGAACTTTGTGAACCTGGAGGTGGTTGCAGTAAGACTTGCGGCTCAAGGCATCAGCCATTACATTAGCCTTGCCTGGTGTATAGGAAATACCCAAGTCAAAGTCTGCAAAAATCTCCATCCATCTCTGCTGACGGAGGTTCAGGTCTGGTTGAGTAAACAGATACTTCAGACTTTGGTGGTCAGTGAAGATCTCGCAACGATTACCGAGAAGATAATGCCGCCACTGCTTCAGTGCATGAATGACAGCAGCAAGTTCGATGTCGCGAACTGGGTAGTTCTCTTTGTGAGGGCGCAATTGCCGAGAGGCATAAGCAATCACTTTGCGGTCTTGCATTAGGACACAGCCTAATCCTTGGCGGGAAGCGTCGCAGTAAATGACGAAGTCCTTCTTAGTATCAGGTGGAGCTAGCACTGGGGCAGAAGTCAACTTGTCTTTGAGTGCCTGGAAACTTTCCTGACATTTGTCTGTGCATTGGAACTTGACGCCCTTATGCAACAGGTTAGTCAGAGGTCTGGCGATCTTGGAGAAGTTCTCGACGAATCGACGACAATAGCTGGCGAGACCAAGAAAACTTCTGACTTGCTTAACGTTCTTCGGAGGAGTCCAATCAAGAATATCCTGGACTCGTTCAGGGTTGACGGCAATACCATCCTTAGAGATGACATGCCCAAGATAGGTTACTTCGGGTAGCCAGAATTAACATTTGGAGAACTTGGCATATAGTTGATGCTCTCGTAGCTTTTCCAGCACAAGACGAAGATGTTCAGCATGTTCCTCTTCGTTCTTGGAAAATACCAGGATATCATCCAGATAAACCACGGCGAACTTGTCAAGGTAATCCATGAATATATAGTTCATCAGACGAGAGAAGGTGGCTGGAGCATTTGTTAAGCCGAAAGAAATGACGGTGTACTCGTATGAACCATATCGAGTCACGAAGGCGGTCTTTGGAATATCCTCTTCACGAACACGGATCTGGTGGTAACCCAACCTCAAGTCGAGTTTAGAGAACACTGACGAACCAGCCAGTTGATCATACAGATCATTGATCCGAGGAAGAGGATATTTATTCTGAATGGTAGCTTGGTTTATAGGACGACAGTCTTGAACTAATCGGTTTGTCCCATCCTTCTTCTTGACAAAGAGAGAAGGTGCTCCCCAAGGAGAGCAACTTGGGCGAATGAAACCTTTGCGAAGAGATTTGTCGATTTCCTCCTTAAGCTCAAGGAGTTCAATCGGCGGCATCTTGTAGGGCCGCTTGGCTATAGGAGTGGTGCCTGGTTTCAAGTCGATGATGAATTCGACAGCTCTAGCAGGGGGGATCCCTGGAAGTTCTTCAGGAAAGACATCGAGGAATTCACGCACGAAGGGAATGTTTTCAATGCCCTCGAGTGGTGCAGCGTTCAATGCATTCAGTGCATAGAGCCTTGCCTCGGCATTCTGCACCAGACGAGCATTGTAGCTTATTATTTCATCAGAAGGGTGTAGCAGATGGACGGTCTTGGTGGCGCAAACGATAAAAGCAGTATGCGCTTTTAACCAATTCATTCCCAGAATGAGATCAATGCTACAGGACTTCAGTACGATGGGAGAGACAAGAAATTCCAGTCCTTCAATTTCAACAGGAACGTCGTGACTAACCATAGAGGTTTGACATTGGCCCGCAGGGGTGTGTACCACTAGCGGAGTGTTCATCTGTTCGTATTTAATGCCATGCATGAATGCAAATTCTGCTGATATGAATGAATGCGATGCTCCTGTATCAAATAAAACGGATGCTGGTACTGAATTTACGAGAAGAGTACCCATCACGGTAGCAGGCTGGTCTTGAGCTTCGTTGAGATCAACGTGGTTGGCATGAACACGACCATAAGACTTGGCATTGTTGTTGCGGGGCTGGTTGCTTCCACGGCCAGTTGCTGGAAGGGCCAGTTGATTCTGTTTCTGGTTGCATTCTCTAGCACGGTGTCCTGGTTGACCACACCTGAAGCACAAACCATTATTGGGAGCGGGAGCAGGAGCTCGGGGTGGTGGTGCTGGAAGCCTTGGCTGCCTAGATGGAGGAGGAGGCAGACGAGGTGCAGCATAGGTCTGCCTTGGGGCAGGTGCAGTTGGCTGGTACATGCTGTTGGGAATCCATATCTTACGCTTCTGCGAGGGCGGTCCCGAAGATGAGCCTGTGTCACGATTGCGCCTGTGAGAGCTCTGGTATTCCTGCAGACCAGTTTCGACATTGATGGCCTTGTTCACCAAGGTGGCGAAATCAGTAAAGTCATGCACTAGAAGTGCGAGCTTGATGTCAGCTTGAAGGCCGTCACGGAACTTCTCCTGTCTGTGTGCATCAGTTGCAATGTCCTCTTCAGCATAGCGGGACAAATCCAGAAACTCCCGCAGATAGGCTTCGACGGTTTTGTTGCCCCGGGTGAGGTTGCGGAACTCACGCTTCTTCCGGTCCATGACTCCCTGAGGAATGAAGCGGGCACGGAAAGTAGCTTGGAAGTCTGGCCAGGTGATGATTGTTCTAGCTGGCAGAGTACGCCTGTGGCTGTCCCACCATTGAGCTGCGGGTCCCTTTAGGAAGAAGGAAGCAAAGGTGACATAGCTGGCAGGGGCTACATCAGCAGACTCCATTTCATAGGTGATGTCACGGAGCCAGTCGTCAGCATCCAGAGGCTGAGTTGAGCTGTGGTACACAGTTGGGTTGAGGCGCATGAAATCCTGCAGAGTCACTTGGGCTGGCTGCCGGTTCATATTGGGGCAAGGGAACTGAGCCATCATATTCTCCATGAACTGGCGATTCATCTCAAGTTGTTGGATCATATCAGCCATGTACTCAGGCGGTGGTGGGGCGTTGCCACCATGACCACGACCACCTGGTCTAACCATCCTGCTAATATATAACAGGGGTAGTTCAGCATTGGGAAATTTGCAAAGACAAGAATCATTCATGATGAAACATGCATAATGAAAGCAGCACGATAGATACTACATAGTAGTCGACATATCTTACAAAAGGGATCATGCATAGAGTTTGGTACACAGAGTTCAGTACATAGACTAAAGACATCACAAGCGGCACGCATGCTCGCAATGAAGGCACCTGATACTAAAAAGCAAGCCTACATCAGTCCCAGGAGGAACTGTGGAGGTAGGTGTAGCCTGAAAGCTGGTAGTGTCGCATCGGGAACTCCACGTCAGCAACCTGGGGTCCGCGGATACTCTGGTGCAGAACCCGACGCTCAAGTGGCAGAAGAGGACCAAGTGAGGGAGAGTAGCATCCCACATCTGGCCAACCGACACCCTGAGGCATCACGGTCCTGGCTGGTTAGATCGCAGAACGCGGCAAACCATCTGATCGGACAAGGGGGTGCAACAGCGTCAGAGCACGATAAAGGTGCTGACGGGTGGTGTACAACTCGTGGCGAAGAGCTCGGTTAGCTCGATCCAGCCCATCAGCATGCAGAACCAAGTTCTAATGGTAGAAGGGCTCTCGGGTGACAGTGGAGTAGGCAGCAGTGTAGTATCCCTCCGCACCAACATCGGATGCGATAGCAATGTGCCTGAAAGGGGAGGTGTCCAACTCCCGATACTCTCCACAAAGACGTGTCAGAGCAGCATAAGCAGCATCGTGGACTGCCATATCGATGGTCACTCCAACACCATGATCAGTGTGCAGCACAGTAGTGGAGTCATACTCCTGAGAGTAGAGGTGGACGATGGCACGATACTGCTCCTGGTTAAAGTCCTGGTACTCCTCGTAGACGGTGTACTCAGGGTGCCAGCGATAACCCAGATAGGTCATCATCTCAGTTAGCACAGCAGGTGATCCCGAGGCACCAATGGCCATCGTGTGGCGCACGACCTGCCTCGTGGATTCCATCTGAAAGCAAAGATGTTTCAAAGGAGTCAAATGACAGTGTGGGAATTGTTCAAAATACTATTCTAAGGAATAACTATGGCTTATCCAACTTTGGGGTGAATTTTGTCACGGGATCCTAGTGTTAGAGTTAGTAAATTCGTTTAACCTGAGTAGAAGAGAGTTCAGAGTCCCAGAGTAAAGGTCGAGGAGTAAAAGATCCTAGTACCACCGAATGGCGACGTGGGCCCGTAAGACACACAGCCATGTTAGTAAAAGTTTTTGCAATGTCTAGACTCGACTTCGGCCAAGGAGTGTGGAAGGGGGGTTCCTACAGGCAGTCGGCTCTGATACCAACTTGTGACGCCCCCGATTCAATTGTACACTAATCATACACGCAAACGTGTACGATCAAGATCAGGGACTCACGGGAAGATATCACAACACAACTCTAAAAATAAAATATGCCAGCGGCCTGCACGTAGTAGTAGGCACCTCCGGTGTAGTAGGAGTCGTCGTCGACGGTGGCGTCTGGCTCCTGGGCTCCAGCATCTGGTTGCGACAACCAGGTAGAAGGGAAAGGGGGAAAAGAGGGAGAAAAGCAACCGTGAGTACTCATCCAAAGTACTCGCAAGCAAGGATCTACACTACATATGCATGGGTATATGTGTAAAGGGCCATATCGGTGGATTGAACTGTAGAATGCCAGAATAAGAGGGGGATAGCTAATCATATCTACGCTTCTGGCAGCCTCCATCTTGCAGCATGTAGAAGAGAGTAGATGGTAAGTTCACCAAGTAGCATCGCATAGCATAATCCTACCCGACGATCCTCTCCTCGTCGGCCTGTGAGAGAGCGATCACCGGGTTGTATCTGGCACTTGGAAGGGTGTGTTTTAATTAAGTATCCGGTTCTAGTTGTCATAAGGTCAAGGTACAACTCCGGGTCATCCTTTTACCGAGGGACACGGCTATTCGAATAGATAAACTTCCCTGCAAGGGTGCACCACATAACCCAACACGCTCGATCCCATTTGGCCGGACACACTTTCCTGGGTCATGCTTGGCCTCGGAAGATCAACACGTCGCACCCCACCTAGGCACAACAGAGAGGTCAGCACGCCGGTCTAAATCCAATGGCGCAGGGGTCTGGGCCCATCGCCCATTGCACACCTGCACGTTGCGAACGCGGCCAGAAGCAGACCTAGCCTCCCTTATAAAAGAGTAGGCGTTCCAGTCCAATTCGACGCGCGCTGCTCAGTCGCTGACATCACGAAGGCTTCGGCTGATACCACGATGCCGAGTGCCCACAACTGTTCCCGCGTAGTTGGTTAGTGCGTATAGGCCAGTGGCCAGACTCAGATCAAATACCAAGAACTCGTTAAGCTTGTTATTTTGAAATAACCGCGAACGCCGACCAGGGTCAGGCCCACCTCTCACCTAGGTGGTCTCAACCTGCCCTGTCGCTCCGCCACAAAGATCCACTCGCGGGTACTCCTCGAGCCGACCCGACTTTAGTCACCACAGGTATCATGTAAAGTGTATAAGTTAACACCCATGATCACCTCCCGAGTGATCACGGCCCGATAGTATAGCAAGGCAGACGGACAAGAATGTAGGGCTACAGATGGAAATACTAGCATCCTATACTAAGCATGTAGGATTGCAGGTAAAGGTAACAACAGTAGTAGCAAGGACAGGCTATGCAGCAGAATAGGATTAACGGAAAGCAGTAACATGCTACACTACTCTAATGCAAGCAGTAGAGAGTAGAATAGGCGATATCTGGTGATCAGGGGGGGCTTGCCTGGAAGCTCAGCCGAGAAGGAGGGGTCGTCAACACCGTAGTCGTACTGGGTAGCAGCGGCATCGGTCTCGGTGTCTAGCGAGAGAAGAGGGGGAAGAAACAATAAATACAATGCAAACAAATGCATGACGATGCATGACATGACAAATCATGATGCTAGGGGTGCCCAATCGCGGTAGTAGGTGATACCGGCGAAGGGGGGAAACATCCGGGAAAGTATCCTCGGTGTTTTGCATTTATGGACGAATGAACCGGAGGGGGAAAGTTGTGAGTTCGATAGGTTAGGGATTTGTGGCGGACAAACGAGCTGCATATTCGGATTCGTCTCGTCATTCTGAGAAACTTTCATGTAGAAAGTATTTTCATCTGAGCTACGGTTTATTTTATATGATTTTCTAAAGTTTTAAATCATTTTTAGAATTTATTTAATTTATTTATTTCAACATTATCCAGAATAGTGCATGCTGATGTCATCATGACGTCAGCAGTCAACAGAGGTGTTGACTGGTCAAACTGACGTGTGGGTCCAGTGGGACCCACCTGTCATACTCTGTTTAGGTTAATTAGGGTTTAGTTAAACTAATTACTGTTTAATTAAACTAACAAGTTAACCAGATTAATTAAATAGGATTAATTAACTTAATTAATTAATTTAGTTAATTAATTAATTAATAATTAATTTTATTAATTCATTTTTATTTTTATTTATTATTATTTATTTTAATTTTTTTTTACAAAAATGTTCTAGGGCGCTGGGGCCCTGTTTGTCATAGGCCCCTGGGGCCAAACGGGCGCGGGCGGCGCCAGGCGCCCGACGGGGCAGCCCTGGGCACGCGGGCGACGGCCACCGGGGCGCGACGCAGTGAGGCCACCGCGGCTGGGCGAGGCAAGGCGCAGGAGCAGGGCGCCGGAGCGCCGGAGGTGGCCGCGGGCGTGGCGTCTTCGCCGACGCAGTGGGTGCAGGAGCGGGGAGAGGTCGATGTCGGCGGTGGGGCGAAGGCGAGGCGATGCAAGGGCGGGCGCCCGGCGGAGCAGCGGCGGTGCGCGCGAGCTGGCTCGTCGGAGCCGCCGAGAGCAGCGGCGGGTGGCCGGGCACGGCGGGGCGCCGGCGGCCAGGGCTAGCAGCAAAGCAGCAGCGCGCAGCAGCAGGAGGAGGAGGAACGGCAGCAGCGCAGCCGCAAGCAAGCACCAGGAGCAGTTTCCACGGGAGCAGGGGCACGTCCCAGCGAACATGCGCGCGAGGGGGGGTGAGCAGCGACGGGAGCGCGGACGCGGCGACGCACGGGGTTCCAGGGCCACGGGCTCGCGCGCCCGGGTGCGTGCAAGGGTGTGCGGGGCGCTGGCGATCGCGGGCAGCGGGAGGTGAAGACCGAGCCTCACCGCGGGTGTAGGGATCGTGGCAGTGGGGCGCAGGGAGGAGACGGAGACGACGTCGACGCGGTGATGAGGTGCAGGCCGGCGAGGAGGAGGAGGCAGGCCGGTGAGGAAGCTCCGGGCGCCGGCGTCGGCGTCGGGGTGGAGGGGCGAGGGGATCGGACTCCTCCCGATCCAGATCCAATCGAGGGGGAGTGGGGGAGCGAGTGCGGCGACGAGGGGGGGGGGACGGCTATGGTTTCGGGGGGGGGTTATGGAGAGGGAGTGGGCTAGCCGGTTGGTTGGGCCAGGTGGGCCGGTCGGGCGGCCTGGTGGCCTGCTATGCCCGAGCCCAGTGGGGGGGTTTCTTTTTCCTTTATTTTCTTTTAGTTTTTGTTTTTGTTTTTGTTTTATTTATTTTCATTTTGTGTTCTATTTATTTTAGAGCCTTTTAGCATTTTCTAAAAATGAGTTTCCTTCACAACAATTACCTACCTAATATTTGGCACTAACCGAACATTTTTGTTCTAATGTTTGAAAACTTTTGTTGTTTGCCATATTTTGAATTGATGTTTGAATCGGTTTTGAACTAACGAGAGATTAGCAACAGTAACGGAGCTGATGTGGCATCATTAGCAGTGTTTTACTGTAGCTTAATTATCCGGGCGTTAGACTCGTCGCGAGGGATTTAATGGTGAAAACGGATCTTCAATGGGATTTTTCATTTAAGAGATAAAACATTTTAAAAACAGAAAATCTAAAAAGATTTCTACAGACATGCATGCGGTGACATGGCGTAGTCTGTGTGCTATAGGGCGTGTGGGCGTTAGCGTTGTCCTATTTATACTAGTTGCCAGCCAATATCGAGAGGACGCATACAAATTAAGGTTTCCTTGAGCGAACAGAAAACAGCAGACGGGCAAGCATGAAAACCTCAAGTGACTCGAAGGCCAGTAACTTCTCAATCGGCCGGGACGATGGCAACGAGGGGAACTTTCAAAAGGTGCAGCCCCTCACTGGTCGCCGCCGCTGCACGTTGGCCACAGACGACGGCGAGGAGGTGAAACGGCCGATGGGGAGGTGAGCCTGCCGTGCTTTGTGTTTCACGTTAAGTAATGATGCCACGGTTGAATCCCATTGTTAGAGTCCATAGTAAAATGAAGCCTCCTCAGGTGTTTGGATTCTCGACCGTCGGATCTCGCTCCCGAACGAATCCTGTCCGTCGGATCTCCAGATGAACAAATCCTGGCCGTCGGATCTCGCTCTGGAGTGACCAGGGCCGTCGGATCGAACCGAGCTGCCACCGCTTGTAATTTTCAGAGCCCGCAGAGGGCAAGGGTGGAATTTCACGTGTGTGTGCGTGGCGTAGTGTGGATGGCTGGGTTTCACGTATGGGTGAGGAGGGTTCCCGATTGGTTGTAACCACGTCGGCCTCCTCTTCTCACTTCCCCTTCCTTTTTCTCCTCCCCTAACCCTAGCTCTCTCTCCAACGTGTCGCCGATGCCACCCGTCCTCCCTTGCCCTCGCGGTGCAGCAGGCGAGGGCGGCCCTGAACTAGGCGCCCCCGGCGGGCGGCGAGGAGGCGAGGAGGGGCGCCCCGGCGAGGCCCCCATCGGCGCCGACGGCGGGGCGTCTTGAGGCAGGAGGCGCAGCGCGAGGCGAGGGCGCGCGCGCCGCGGAGGAGCAGGAGGAGGAGCGCGAGGGCGAGCAGTGTGGCGTGCGCGGCGGCGGCCTCCGTGAGGCGTAGGGTGGCCTAGCTCTCGCGTCCACGCGCACGCCCGTGATTTCCCCCTCCCTGCTTCTGCCGTCGGCGCGGGTCCTCTCCATCAGTCCCCTCTCGCCGCCCCCGACAGCCCTTCTCCTCTAGCGCCAGGAGGGAAGGACCCACTCCCTCTGTAACGCCCCGGAACCGATGCGCCAGGTGTCTCCCAGTTTTTCGCCGTCATTACCATGTCATTTTCTTGTGTGTTGCATTTTTCCATGTCATCGTCTGCATTGCATCCTCATGTTTTTCAAAACTTGCATCCGGTCGTTTCCCCCCGTTTCGTGATCCGACACTCTCACACGCGCCCGTTGCACCTCTCAGACCTTGTTTCGTGAGTGGCATTAAAACGTTCTCGGAATGGGATGAAACTTGGCGTGCAGCGTTGTTATAGAGTAGGTAGACCGCCTGTCAATTTTCGTTCCATTTGGAGGTCGTTTGATGCCCCAACGGTTAACCGCGTAGCCCGAAACCCCTCTCTCTTTGCAGCCCAGCAACCCTTCACCACAGCCCATGAGCCCATCCAAACCCTCTCCATTCTCTCGGTCGTTCGATCACGATCGCGTGGTCGAAAACCGCTCCCCATTTGGACTCGCCTAGCTCTCTCTACCTATAAAAAGGTCTTCCCCATCCAATTTCGCAGTCCAAACCCTAGCCTTCTTCCTCCCACGCGCGCCGGACATGTCCGCCGCCGCCTCCAGCTAATCCACCGCCGCCACGTCGCCTCCCTGCGCCCCCACCGCCGCGGCCCGCTCGGCCAACGGCCGGCCCGCCTGAGCCGCGCCGGGCCCGAGCCGCCACCCCGCGCGCCCGTCTGCCGCGCCGCGAGCTCCGCCGCGTGCGTCGCCATCGCCGCCCACGGCCGCCGCCCCGCGCGCCGCCCCTGCTCCTTCCGCCGGCGACCGGAGCCGCCGCGCCCTCCGCTCGTAACCGCGCGCCCCGCCTCCAGCCCCGTCGCCTGCGCCGCGCGCCGGCCAGATCCGGCCGCGGCAGGGCCGGATCCGGCGACCACCTCGACGGCGACCTCCCTCCGTCCGCTCTCCGGTGAGATTCCGGCGCCGTTGATTTCCCCGTCCCCCAAAGGTCTTTTTTCGTCCAAGTCCCGAAAATCTTACATTCGGGTGCCCTGTTCATCATGCCATAACTTCATGTGCACTGCTCCGTTTTGTGCGTGTGATATATCAAAATCTTCATCATGAGATGCTCTTCATTTTGTTCCATTGTGCCATACTTGTCTGAGTCCATCTTCACGCCCTAATCATTGTTGCAAGAGTGCTATATGATGTTAACTGCTGTCTGTTAACAGAACTTGCTGTTTTGTCATTTTCATTGCATTTGGTGTATGCATCTTTTGTGCATCATGTCTACATGTTTTAGGAGCATCTTCATTCCATCTTTACAGTGGTGCAATCCATGTTTTTTTTTGTGCCTATGATGAGTGCAACAAGCTTGTGAAGTGGGCTACTTGCTGTTATTGTCCTGTCAAGTCTGAATCTATTATATCATGATGCTATGTAAACCTGCTGCTAAAAGTCACCCTATGCATAATCTGGAGATGTTCACTAAAGATGTTTTGTTATACATATTATTCCCTATTAATCCATTCCCTTGTTTGCATTTATAGCCTGCTGTAGCTTGTTGTAATCTTGCTCTCAAATTGCTAAATAATGTTGTTGTCAGCCTGTTAAGATTAAGTTCAGTTTTGCCCTGTGTATAACTAGAGTTCTATGTACCCTATGGACTTACTATTGCCATGCTTAGCTTTGTAATTGTGTCATCGTACTGTTGGTTTACTTCACATGTCATGAAATTATATGTTATGAGTGATACAAGCTCACCAACATGCCTACTTATCGTTGTTCCTGCCATGTGCTGTTATTTTCACCAAGTCCGAAACTGTCATAGCACTTGCCATGTTTGCATGGGCGCTACCATCTTTTCTGTTTATCTTTGGAATAAGTTCACTAAGGGAGTTTTGTTAATTGCTTTTAGTATTAGCATGAAATGCTCTAGTTTGCCATGATAGCTTGATGTAACATATTGTTTGATAGCTCTAAACATTGCAACCTGATGTTATTTCTGCCATGTCCAGTGAATATCTGCCAAGTCTGTGAACTGTTATTATTTGCAATCTTGTCATGTCCTTTTGAGCATGTTCTATTGATTTCTGGAGGTAGCTCAGTGTTCATGTTTTGTCATGATTTACATGTAAATCATGTCCATGCCTTTTGTTTTCATGTTGAGGTGCTGTATCATATTATTTTGATGCGTGCTAGATGCATAGTTGCTGTTTTGGGCAGCTTGTCCTTCAAACTTGTTTCATGTGTATGTGTTGAACCGTTGCTCCGTTTTGAGTGTGCTCTATATGAAACTTTCTTAGTTTTGCATATAGGTTCATGTTACCTTGTTGCATCCATGTTTTGAATGTGTTTTCTTGATGTTTGAATGCATTTTGCTTCAATGCCATGCTTAACTTGTTTTGTTCATATCTTCTAGGCCGTAGCTCCGAATTAAATGAACTTTATATGTAACTTGACTAGAATTTCGTGTAGATCATCTTGGTGCATCTTAACTTTCTGTTTAACAACTTGAACATAAGGTTTATTCAGTTCTGGACCAATTTTGAAATTTGCATATGGGGACTTACCGGAATTGTTACATGTTGCTTCCGGCCTCATTTAAACTTGCTTTGATGTGTTGTTATTGTATGCATCATCTCTTGCCATGAGTAGCTTCATGTAGCCTTGTCATGCATCATGCTTGGTTGAGCATCATGTCATGTTTATGTGTCGTGTGTTTACCATGTTGTTTGCTTCTTTCCGGTTGTGCTTCTTCTCGATAGTTCCCGTTTCGTTGCGATCGTGAGGATTCGTTCGACTACGCTTGGTTCGTCTTCGTGGCTTCGTCTTCTTTATGGACTCGTTCTTCTTCCTAGTGGGATTTCAGGCAAGATGACCGTCACCTCGGATCTCATTACTATCATTGCTATGCTAGTTGCCTCGATGCTATCGCTATGCCGCGTTACCTACCACTTGCTTATCAAGCCTCCCAAATTGCCATGAACCTCTAACCTTTGTCACCCTTCCTATCAAATCGTTGTTTGGCTATGTTACCGCATTTGCTCAGCCCCTCTTATAGCGTTGCTAGTTGCAGGTGAAGATGAAGATTGCTCCATGTTGGATTATGTTTATGTTGGGATATCACAATATCTCTTATATTATTAATGCATCTATATAATTGGTAAAGGGTGGAAGGCTCGGCCTTATGCCTGCCGCCCTAGTTTTCGTCATATCGGTATTATGTTCCTGGATTTTGCGTCCCTTACGCGGTTGGGTATATGGGAACCCCTTGACAGTTCGCGTTAAATGAAACTCCTCTAGCAAGGCCCAACCTTGGTTCTACATTTGCCTAACAACCCATTACTTTTCCCTTGGGAGTAATTAACCCGAGGGCCATCTTTATTTTAACCCCCCCGAACCAGTGCTTCTCTAAGTGTTGGTCCAAACTAGAGCCCCTTGCATCGCCACCTCGGGGAAACTCGAGGCCTGGTTTTAGTTGTACGGACTGCTCATCCGGTCGTGTCCTGAGACGAGATACGTGCGGCATCTATCAGGGTGTCGACACGCCGGGAGGCTTTGCTGGTTTAGTTTCACCGTTGTCGAATGTCTTGTAACCGGGATTCCGAGACTGATCGGGTCTTCCCTGAGAAGGAATATCCTTCGTTGATCGTGAGAGCTTATAATGGGCTAAGTTGGGACACCCCTGCAGGATTTAAACTTTCGAAAGCCGTGCCCGTGGTTATGTGGCAGATGGGAATTTGTTAATATTCGGTTGTAGTAAACTTGAAGCAAACTCTTCTAAAATACACCAACCGCATGCGTAACCGTGATTGTCTCTTTTCGGGGTTGTTCGAGAGGAGACCACAGTTTTTGGGTTATGTTTGACATAAGTAGGAGTTCAGGATCACCTCTTGATCATTACTAGTTGACGACCGCTTGTTAAGCTCCTCTTCTCGCTCTTGTTTCGTAAGTTAGCCTCCATACTTTGCTTAGCCGCTGTTGCAACCTCACCACACCCCTTCCTTACCCATTAAGCTTTGCTAGTCTTGATACCCATGGTAATGGGATTGCTGAGTCCTCGTGGCTCACAGTTTACTACAACAACAGTTGCAGGTACAGGTTATGCGATGCTCATGACACGAGAGCGATGTTTATTTGTGTTGGAGTTCTTCTTCTTCGTCGATCTTGGGTTAGGTTCCTGGTCGGCAGCCTGGGCTAGCAGGGTGGATATTGTTTGAGTTTCTGTTTATGTTTCATCCGTAGTCGGATGTTGTTCTCATGTATGATGTTGTTATGTACTCTTGGGGCGTTTGTGCCTTTTGTATGTATCCCCATCTGTTATGTAATGTTGATGTAATGATATCCACCTTGCAAAAGCGTGTCAATATGCGGTTATCCTTGGTGGGACCTTCGAGTCTCTTTAGGATAGTATCGCATATTGGGAGTGACACCCTCGTCTAGGTGAGCCCCTCGTCGGCCGCGAATTCCTCTGGTTTCTCTGCTGTCCCCGGTTATCTCTGAGTAATCTCGTGCTTTCCTTTTCTTGGGGATGATGCAGTTCTTGACGGACGAGGGGGCCATCCCAACACCCGAGGAGGAGGAGACGAGGGAGCAGGTCATCCGCGAGCTCAAGAAGGTATTGGGACATGGAGATTCCGGCTTGGAAAAATCGGATATTGCGGGCATGTGCGTCAGGCTGGAGTTCCTGATTTGTTCTGTTTTCGCTTCTTGCTCTTGCAGATTGTGACGGATTGGGCCAAGGCGGTGGCATGTGAGGAGAGGGTTCCCCCGAGGCGAGGGACGGCTGCGGTCCTGACCTATGGTTCTTACACGTTATGGGTAAGCAAGAACGCAAGATATTTGAAAATGTGTGGCCATGGTTTCTTTGAATATTTGCGAAAATGATTGTTAGTTCCACGCAATTTGGAGCTATTGTACATGTGAATCAAAACCTACTGGCAGCGTTTTACTTACATTTTGATTTTACATTTTCTATGGTCTTCATATACAAGACAAATTTAAAACGACATCTCATTTAAAACTCCTAGAAGATCAACATATGCATCTGCAATTAATGAAGTTTCATAGGATTGGTGGACTGGTCTAGGTAGAGAAGTAGAGTAGATAATCTGCATAGCTCTTTTGCCGCAGCTAATATATGATTGATTACTGGCCACATGAGAGATTACCAAAGAACAAAGCTCTTTGTTACTTCATTTACGTGATCCTCTTAGTAGCCCACAAGATGTCTGATGTAACATGATTATTTTTAGGCATAGCTCAACTTTTGAAGGACATTGTTCATTATAATGTTTTCTAAGTATCAGTTTTCAGGGATGATTGTAGCTGGATCCAGTCTGTAGTTGTTCTTGGAGACATACTGAGTTCATCCATCCCACTAATTAACTAGAGTAAGTTGAGCCAAGATATAGAAGTTATTTGTTCTTGCTTGCTTTTTCTTATGTTTATATTCAGGCCTAACTTCACCAATCTGTTGTTTCTTTATTTTCTAACTCTTATATGTATATATTTTTCTTCAGGGTTTGGACATCAATGCTATATTTCTCAATTTTGTGGCTTTCGTACCATTCTCATTGGGAATGATTGTCCTGTGTGATCTATCATGGTTATTCTCTTCAGCATCCAGTCCTATGCTAGCAAGAGTGATGACACAAGTGGATATGCCAAGCAAATATGTCCTGCTTGGATCATATATGCTTCTGTAACAACACTGATTTAGGTAGACGGTTATAAATTTACTACAAATAGAAATAAGCTTTCTATACACTGATAAATAGAGCATTGGTGCACTCGCTCAATTATGAAATTGTTCATATTTATGGCTTAGTATAGTATACAAGTGATTTTTTATCTGATTCAAAACACTACACTTTGTTGCTGTTGCAATCAGCATAATGGTCGTTCTTTTAGATATTATTGAAGCTGTCTAAACAACATGTGCTTTTGCGGATACAGATTGATACCTCCTGTTAATTGGTTGGTGGCAGTGGCGACGCATCAAGGTGCAAGGCACCGGCAACAAGTTCATACTACGGGAAAGGAAGATCTCCTACTATTTTTTATCCTCCATGACATTGGTGAGCTGCCACTTTCTTCCCACATGTTCATGCTGATCAATTAACGCCCAGAATAAATTGTGATTGTGATTAGTATCTGTAGATATTGTCCATTGGCTATATTTGTCAGTACTATCATTCTAATCGCTTATGTAGAAGAAGCCACTAATGTGGTTCTTTGTTGCTTCTTTGCAGACATTTGATTAAGTCAAAGGCAACAGGACTATCTGATATGTTATCGACGTCTAAAACCCATCTTAAGTCTTGTATCTTATTGATTCTGTCATTTACTCTGGTAAAAAGTGTTAATGATGGAGAAATGGGTGAGTTAAATAATGCAAACCAGCAAACAAAATGTTGTTTCCACACAAAAAATTGCTTTGCTTTAAAATTTTGCTCTGTATATGTTCGACGCTTGGATTAGTTACGTGTGCATCTAACCTAAGTTTGTATATCATGATGATCATCACTTCTAAGTGAATATTGTCTATTACCAGTCGAATGTACCTATCTATTCTCTTTGCATTTCACCTACTTTTATATGATGTCTGTCATCGGGTTAGTTAAAACGGACTGTATGGGGTGCGGCTGGCAGTAGGTGCCTCGCCTCCTCTGATTCACCCGCACGTCTTTTCCATCCTCTGATTCACCCTACTGTGCAGTAGGTGCCTCGCCTCCTCGGCACTCAACAAGAGCCAAGGTGAGCTGCTGTCTGTTCTCTGCCCATAATGTTTTTCCATTTCGTATGTTTTTCTCCATAGTTGTTAATCAGTTAATCCCGCACTGGATTGGGTGGTAGCATTGTCTACTGGATGCTTACCAATGGAATCATCTGGGCTAAGAAAATGTACTCTATTTTGATCTCTGATGCCACAATTTCCTGATATTAAGTAGTGATGCTTACATGGCTACCTTATGTCTAATGTGAACTTTTGCCATGTACTGTAGTAATATTTAGTCATTGTGAGATGCAGATTTCCAGAAATATCAAGGGGTTGGGATATTGCATATTTAGGCCTGAATTTTGTCTTGCCAAAACTGTTGTACATATAGCGATTTCTTCAACTTCTATATGGTAGTAACTATGGCTGAAAGACAAGCTCACTTTTGTTCTGAATTGCATAATTAGTACTTACATTACAGCGCTGAAAGGTTCTCACCTAATTTATGCTTCTAATAAAACTAGGAATATACTCATCTGGCTACATTCATGTGATGTTATAGTTATTTATTTTGTAATATTCATTCCTTGGAACTCATTAACATAGTTATTTATTTATTTTTGTTATAGATTATTTACATGTTCAAGTAGCTTAATTTTCTGATAGACATATTTGGAAACAGGCGGGACATGGCAGGGCTTTGATTTCTTGGATCATTTTGCTCTCCTGCTAACAAGATTGAGGAACAAAGGAAGTTACGGGGAAGAACTGGTCATGTTGTTAATGAGAAAAGATTGATCAAGTCAGGAAGAAGAAAACAAGAGGAAAATTATGAGGCGCCATGGGTAGTGACTCAAGCGTTGTCTGTGCGTGTTTGGTTCATTGGTTGGTTTCCGGTTATACTTTGGGAGGCCAGATTGGGGTCTGACGAGTTGAGCTAGCTTCCTAATCGCAGAGGCTGAATTGCGAGTTCCAGAGTTCCCTGCTCCCTACTCCCACAGAGGTCAATGTTCAAGCACCAACCTTTAGATAATGTACTTATTGACGTTTGCAACCATATCAGTCATAAGTCCGCAAAGCGTATATTTTTGTAGCTTCGATTTGTGTGAGGTTGCTATGTATTTGAGATGTATCTGTATTAGTTGAGTCGTGCAGCAAAATTACCACCATCGATTAGAATTAGATAAAATCTGATAAATTAAATGTATTGATGCTTCGTTGAGTCTACTACTAATAGGATTGCAATGTGTTTTTACTTGAAAGCTGTTGTAGCCTATATTTTTTTCGTGGGTGAGTTGTAGGATATAGGATTCCTTAGATCTAAGGTCTTTTTCTATTGCATTTTATTACTGTGTTATTTTACATTATGATGATCTTTCTGCTATCCGTATGTACCATGTTTTAGATCTTTCGGACATTTTGCCTTCTCTTGTGCTGTACTTTTGTTGCGACTTGGCTGCAGATGTCGATTACTACTTTGGCTGAACTTGTCCCGGGAATTAGCACTGTCACGGTTCGTGTTTTCGTCTCGCGAATGTGCCAGCATCGTGGGGCCACTGATGTTGGGCCCATAAAGCACACCGACTTGGTCTTTCTGGACGCTGAGGTAGTTGATCTGTCCTTATGACTCGTGTTGCTTGCCATTTTTATCCTTTCGTGTTGTTTGATGCATTAAAGTTTTACATTGCACATGATTAGACAGTGGTGATAACATATCATTCGCATGTCTGATGCTACTGAAACTCTTAAAGGTGATTTCTACAATCCTATTTTGTTACTATCTGCAACCATTACTTTAGGCAGCTCCGCGCGATAGTTATGGCTTGATTTTTAAGTTCTTTTTGCCCGTCTCCCTGTTTAGGGAGATGTATGTGTGTTCTTGAAATTGTTGTACTCGTGTGAGTTCAGTTGTTGAACCAATACATAATAGTGATTGAACTTGGATTTTTTTTCTTCATATTGATTTGGAAGTTATACATAAATACCCACGTGTATGTTTTTTTATTCAGCAAAGTGAACATCTATACTCAAATTTTTCAATGTCAGATTACTATCCACACCTATATGCTTTTTGTCGAAGTATGATGGTTAGCTTGAATTATGTCATCTTGATTATGTGCCATTTTTCTTTTGATCATTTTCTTACAATATGAAAATTCTTGCTTAAATTTTGAGTTTGTTTAGGCTAATGTTTCTTTTTTGATTTTGAGTTATTTTTCCTTTTCCATAGGATGGCTATGATAGAAAAAACATTGTATACTATCATGGTAAATTATATGTTGTTGCATAATTTGTTCAGATAGTGTTTTATTTGTAGCCTGCAGGCTTTGAGCATTTGCCAACTGAGCCTATATTTCTGTTCAAGTACTGAAAGATAACTAGACTCACCTTTGCATATATTTTTGCGACAAAATTGAATATGTACTGAACTTGCGCTGAATATGTTCATGATTGTGTTCCAGTGGGAAGCTTTTTTTGGTAACTGATATTTGATTCCATATTATCTTTTTTTTGTAAGTAGTGCATGTTCGTGTTTGTATATTAATTGGAAGCAAAAAATGTTCCTGTTAAATTCTTGCAAGATAGCCATACTCACCTTCGCATATACTGTTTTTCTGAAAAGAATTGAATCATGTACTGAACTTGCACTAATTATGTTCGTGTTTCAACCGGAAGCAAAATTCATTGTTGTTAATTCAATGCAAGGTAACCAGACTCACCTTTGCATATGTATTTTAGTTGAAAGAAAATTGAACCATATCTTCTGGGTACCGACAAGGGCATCTATTGGTTCCTTCTGTTACTTTATTCAGCTTCTGTTGGCTTCGTTTCCGTCTGCCTTTCCTGATTAGGATGTGCGCTATCTCCTGATTCCATCAGTGCAGCAGGCAGCTAGAAAGGGGGGCATGACAGCATCCGGTGACTCCCAAACCTCGCGAGCTCGGACCCTCGCCGCCTTCTTCACTTCTCGGACCCTCTCGTGTTCCTCATTGGTGTGCGCAGCCATACCAGTGCTGCCCCAACTCCCGCGCCGTCGAGCCCATTTCCCTCGCCCCTAACCTAGGGTTGGGCGAGCTCGCTGTCGTCCGCCTCGTTGGCCCACCTACTGTGCACTGGGGAGGAGCTTTTCCCTGGGAAGACACATATATCATTACCGTTCCATCGGGAGGAGGGCACCATCACCCAGCCACCCAGGTTGCTCTCTCTCTCCCTCTCTCTGATGTCAACTTGATTTCCTATTTTTTTAGTACTGTAGGCTGTGCTTATCAAATTGCAACTGTTTACGGTGTTTTTTAATATACGTTTCTGAAATCTAATCTCTTTGTGCTGAATTAGTTGTTGTGGTCACAAGTTAATCTTTTTGCATGTCTTCACTGAAGGAGGCTTGCGGGTTTACCTTAAGCAGATATCTTAAACAATGGTCAACATTAACTATTCGGTTAGGCACCCAGTAGAGATTTACCTTTCATTGTATCAAGGAGCTTAGTGTTTCCATTTGCTCAGCAAATTTTTGAGATATTCCATCATAATTATCTAATTGTAATGCTTTTATGATGCAGGACTAATATCTTGTGATGTGGCTTTCTTGTATCCCATTTGCCCTGCTGCTCCTGAAAGAGATACCATTTTGTTGGTGTTTACTGGTTAATCATTTTGCATATTTTTATGGATGGATACTCGATGTGCTCGGTTCATATCGTTGCTGATACTTGCCTTCTCTTGCTGATTTCCCAAATCATGCACATAGCTATTTTAGTATGGGTTAGGCAATATCCCTTTGTAAAAAAGTATATATGTATGCCACCTTTTGTATGAGTGAAATATTCATCAGCATTGTAGTGGACATATGCTCTTTGTACTAAATTTGATGTTCTCTACTGAACTATATTTAGCTTGTAATGGATTTCGATTCTTTGTACCAGACTAATGCTTCCTTGAGAAATAGCAGACGCTGGATCATTGCCTTAGACAGTCTTCCTCATGTGTCTTTGAGAAATCATTTTCTGTACCACCTTCATTGCAATTCCTCATGTGTCTTTGAGAAATCCTAATGCTGGATCAGTGGCTCAATGTTTCCTTTTGTATCTATTTGGCGCCGCTCTACCTATATCTTTTTTTGTACCACCTTTATTGCAATTACGAATACAACGTTTCGTCGGACATAAGGTTGGACTGCTTTGAGTTGTTTACATGGCTCGCTTTGAGTTATTTTAATTTTGACGAAAATGCCCGTTGGATTGTTGCATCCTGATGTTGTTCTTGCATCTTTGATTTAATACCTTTATTACCAGGTTGGATACGACCACACCCGGCAGGGGTGCGGGGTGCGGCAAGCCGCAGTTTCCATCTAGTACCATCGGACAGGGCCGATTGTGCATGCACCTCATCGTCGCCATGGCCATGCTAAGCAAAGAAAGAAGAGACGAGACAAGCATCATGCATCAATGCATGCTACGTCGATCCTAATCTGACACGCATAATATCTCTTTCTAGGTATCTAAGGAAATTACGAGCATGCATGCATGGCTCATCCGGCAGGGTGCAATCACTTGCTTTATTTATACTGACATTACTTAGTCTTGAGTTTCTCGCAAAACAAAAGTTAGTCTTGAGGTGGCTAAAAAAATTAGGTGCTTTGATTCAAATTAACACAGATTTATTTTGTGCAGACCATTGTGGGGAGTCATGTGTGTTGTTTAACGTACTGCTTGGTAATCATGTGTTACAGAGAGGAATTGAATCTGATATCAAATAGTTACATATTAAGTGGTCATGGTCAATGAAATTGCTTAAATGTGATTGTTATATGATAATTTTTTGTGTGTAAAGTTCATTCCGGAATCACTGATTGATAGATGAAATTATGATGTCAAATTCTTATTCACAATCTGGTCGATAAAATTGCTTAAACATGGTTATCAAATCAGACATCTATGTTCCGAAGGTTTTAGTTGTATCATCTATTTAATTTATTTATCAACAATGTTTCCCATTGCAATGCGCTGGTATTTAACTAGAAACCTACAAATAGAGATTTTTATATATATACAAGTCAGAAGTTGCTATACATATGCCTACGGAAGATTTCAGTGCATCAAGCAAACAAAATTTAAATGTTCATGCCAATTATTTTTTGATACCTATTACTAAATTTCCCCTACTATAGTTTGCTGTTCTTTCATCGGATATTTTAGCAGTATATAGATATGACACCGGTCGCCTGGCAAATGCCAGTGAAGACAGGCCGGTAAATGTTCTAGCTTGAAAATTCTTAAAAGTTCTTTCATTTCTACACATCCGCACATCCCGATTTTCACAGCCTATTCTTTTTTATCCCGTTGCAACGCACGGGCATGTTTCCTAGTAATCTGTTACAAATTAAGATCTACTTGATACTTTTAAGATATTCTCACACAATATCAGAAATGTTGTCTTTAGCTTCATTCGCACGATATTTGAGCAAGTATAAAGATTAGCACGAAGAATACTCAATTCATAACCATCCTACAGAAGCAATATATGTAGTTAGCACGAAGATTTCGCGTGGAAGGTCTAAAAATGTGCAGCAAAGAATACTCATCGTGCAAACCAAACAAACCAAAATTTTACCATTCCACGAGAGCATAAAGAAAATAGTCGACACACCCCTGCAATTGAATAAATTAATATTATCTTAAATATAGTGATTACAAAAGTAACTGCTTGTATCATGAATGTTATGATAATAAAATATATAAATTTGCCCGTGCGTGCTAATTGGACTACCAGGCGGAAATATATGTTACCATCTAGATATATCAGAATACCAGCCGGGTTGGGCTACTGCGAGTGTCGTTGAATTCCCTCGCAAACATTTGTAATTTTACTGCCTCAGAGTTTTAATCTCTGACTCCTATGATGTATGGATAGGGTGTCCTACATATACACGGCGTGAATGTTTGCCGATGACATACAAGATGCATCGGCCGATGAATATGTATTGAAGATAAATCCACAAGCGTTCTCTATTAGAAACCATAAATCATGACAACAATGGACAAGGGATCTTACTTACCAAGTTGCACGATGAGATGTTGTTCCCTTTTTATTATATTCCACAACAGTCAAGTAATGTGGAATATAATGAAAAGGGAACTACTTTTATATGTTACTTCATCCGTCCGAAAATAATTGTCGTTCAAACGGATGTATCTAAAGAGCATTTAATTTTTTAAATATAACTCATGTCGGTTGATAGTAAAAGCCATTAACGTCAAAAATGACTATTTCAAATACAACAAAAAATTGTTTACTCCCATTACAATAAATATATTTGGCATTATTTCATACTTTTCAAGACTCCATGCTCCAGCATAACTACTTGGGCATCCATCAAGAAGCCACCCTCTTTCTCGCACATCAGGATGTGATAGTCGTGAGACGACCATCCCCAGATAGAGTATTTTTTTCAACAAGACACGATAAAAAAAGGGAGTTGGTAGGCCTCAGATCATCAACAACTGGAAGTAGCTAATACGAGCCTGGACATTTCATCGAACACGTAGAGAGAGGTGAAAATATAGAGGAGTTTGATGTATCTGGGCGACGTTCAGTGGCGGCCTGGTCGACGACGGCGTGGGTTGGGGAGTCCGGTGGCGAAGCCCTGGGTTGGGGATGGCGTCGGAGCACCGATAGCGAGGGAACTCTATGAAGGAAATATGCCCTAGAGGCAATAATAAAGTTATTATTTATTTCCTCATATCATGACAAATTTTTATTATTCATGCTAGAATTGTATTAACCGGAAACATAATACATGTGTGAATACATAGACAAACATAGTGTCACTAGTATGCCTCTACTTGACTAGCTCGTTGATCAACGGGGTCACATCATTAGGAGAATTATGTGATTGACTTGACCCATTTCATTAGCTTAGCACTTGATCGTTCAGTTTACTGTTATTGCTTTCTCCATGACTTATACGTGTTCCTATGACTATGAGATTATGCAACTCCCGAGTACCGGAGGAACACTTTGTGTGCTACCAAACGTCACAACGTAACTGGGTGATTATAAAGGTGCTCTACAGGTGTCTCCTATGGTGTTCGTAGAGTTGGCATAGATCAAGATTAGGATTTGTCACCCCGATTGTCAGAGAGGTATCTCTGGGCCCTCTCGGTAATGCACATCACTATAAGCCTTGCAAGCAATGTGACTAATGAGTTAGTTGCGGGATGATGCATTACAGAACGAGTAAAGAGACTTGCCAGCAACGAGATTGAGCTAGGTGTTGAGATACCGACGATCGAATCTCGGGCAAGTAACATACCGATGACAAAGGGAACAACGTATGCTGTTATGCGGTTTGACTGATAAAGGTCTTCATAGAATATGTAGGAACAAATATGAGCATCCAGGTTCCGCTATTGGTTATTGACCGGAAACGTGTCTCGGTCTTGTCTACATAGTTCTCGAACCCGTAGGGTCCGCACGCTTAAAGTTATGTGACGATCGATATTATGAGTTTTTGTGTTTTGATGTACCGAAGGTAGTTCGGAGTCCCGAATATGATCACGGACATGATGAGGAGTCTCAAAATGGTCGAGACGTAAAGATCGATATATTGGACGACTATGTTCGGACACCGGAAGTTTTTCGTGAGGTTTCGGACATATACCGGAGTACCGGGGGGGTTACCGGAACCCCCTGATAACCCACAAGTATAGGGGATCAATTGTAGCCTTTTTCGATAAGTAAGAGTGTTGAACCCAACAAGGAGCTAAAGGTAGAAAAAATATTCCCTCAAGTTCTATCGACCACCGATGCAACTCTACGCACACTTGACGTTCGCTTTACCGGAAACAAGTATGAAACTAGAAGTACTTTGTAGGTGTTTTTGGATAGGTTTGCAAGTATATAAAGAGCATGTAAATGAAAGCTAGGGGCTGTTTAGATGAAGGCACAACTAAATTAGTTTTAGTAAATAGTGTTTTGTTACGAGAAAGTTATTTGTCCCTAGGCAATCGATAACTAGACCGGTAATCATTATTGTAATTTTATTTGAGGCAGAGGCATAAGCTAACATAATTTCTCTACTTGGATCATATGCACTTATGGTTGGAACTCTAGCAAGCATCCGCAACTACTAAAGTTCATTAAGGTAAAACCCAACCATAGCATTAAAGTATCAAGTCCCCTTTATCCCATACGCAAACAACCTACTTACTCGGGCCTGTGCTTCTGTCACTCACGCCACCCACCATAAGCAAATCATGAACATATTGCAAACCCTACAGCGGGAATCCCTCACGCTTGCACGACACGGAGAGCACCATAGGATAGCACCAATAATAAAACATGCAACTCAAACCAATCTTGATCATCAAATAGCCCATAGGACAAAACGGATCTACTCAAACATCATAGGATAGCCATACATCATTGGGAAATAATATATAGCGTTGAGCACCATGTTTAAGTAGAGAATAAGCGGGTAAGAGAGAGGTTACACTGCTGCATAGAGGGGGGAAGAGTTGGTGATGATGGCGGTGAAGTTGTTGGTGAAGATTGCGTTGATGATGATGGCCACGGCAGCGTTCCGGCGCTACCGGAAGAGAAGGGGAGAGGGGGGCCCTTCGTCTTGTTCTTCCTTGACCTCCTCCCTAGATGGGAGAAGGGTTTCCCCTCTGGTCCATGGCCTCCATGGCATGGGAGGGGCGAGAGCCCCTCCAAGATTGGATATGTCTCTCTGTTTCTCTCTGTTTCCGCGTTCTCCCCACTGCCCTTTCACTGTTTCGTATATATGTGGAGATCCGTAACTCCGATTGGGCTGAAACCTTCGCCGTGATTTTTTTTACCAAAAATTAGCTTTCTTGCAGCCGAAGAAGGGCATCAACCGCCTTACGGGTGGCCCACGAGGGTCAGGGGCGCGCCCAGGGGGCAGGCGCGCCCCCTGCCTCGTGGCCACCTCGGGCACCGTCTCGCGTGGATTTTTCTTCCAGAATTCTCCAAATATTCCAAAAATATTCTCCGTCGTTTTTATCCCGTTTGGATTCCGTTTGATATGGGGTTTCTGCGAAACATAAAACATGCAACAAACAGGAACTGGCACTGGGCACTGGATCAATATGTTAGTCCCAAAAATAATATAAAAAGTTTCCAAAAGTATATGAAAGTTGAATAATATTGGCATGGAACAATAAAAAATTATAGATACGACGGAGACGTATCAGCATCCCCAAGCTTAATTCCTGCTCGTCCTCGAGTAGGTAAATGATAAAAAAGATAATTTTTGATGTGGAATGCTACCTAGCTTAATCTTGATATATGTCTAATCATGGCATGAGTATTAAGATACGAGTGATTCAAAGAAATAGTCTATCATTTGACATAAAAGAAATAATACTTCAAGCCTACTAATAAAGCAATCATTTCTTTTCAAAATAACATGGCCAAAGAAAGTTATCCCTACAAAATCATATAGTCTGGCTATGCTCCATCTTCACCACACAAAATATTCACATCATGCACAACCCCGATGACAAGCCAAGCAATTGTTTCATACTTTTGATGTTCTCAAACCTTTTCAACTTTCACGCAATACATGAGCGTGAGCCATGGACATAGCACTATAGGTGGAATAGAATATGATGATGGGGGTTATGTGGAGAAGACAAAAAAGGAGAAAGTCTCACATCAACGCGGCTAATCAACGGGCTATGGAGATGCCCATCAATTGATGTCAATGTGAGGAGTAGGGATTGCCATGCAACGGATGCACTAGAGCTATAAGTGTATGAAAGCTCAACTAAAACTAAGTGGGTGTGCATCCAACTTGCTTGCTCATGAAGACCTAGGGTATTTGAGGAAGCCCATCGTTGGAATATACAAGCCAAGTTCTATAATGAAAATTCCCACTAGTATACGAAAGTGATAACTCAAGAGACTCTCTATATGAAGAACATGGTGCTACTTTGAAGCACAAGTGTGGTAAAAGGATAGTAACATTGCCCCTTCTCTCTTTTTCTCTCATAATTTTTTTGTTTTCCCCTTCTTTTTTTGGGCCTTTTCGTTTTTTGGCCTTTCTCTCTTTTAATTTTTTAATTTTTTCGTCCGGAGTCTCATCCCGACTTGTGGGGGAATCATAGTCCCCATCATCCTTTCCTCGCTGGGGCAATGCTCTAATAATGATGATCATCACACTTTTATTTCCTTACAACTCGATATCTAGAACAAAGGTATAACTCTATATGAATGCCTCCGGTGATGTACCGGGATGTGCAACGATCTAGCGTAGCAATGACATCAAAAAACGGACAAGCCATGAAAACATCATGCTAGCTATCTTACGATCATGCAAAGCAATATGACAATAAATGCTCAAGTCATGTATATGATGATGATGGAAGTTGCATGGCAATATATCTCGGAATGGCTATGGAAATGCCATAATAGGTAGGTATGGTGGCTGTTTTGAGGAAGATATAAGGAAGTTTATGTGTGATAGAGCGTATCGTATCACGGGGTTTGGATGCACCGGCGAAGTTTGCACCAACTCTCGAGGTGAGAAAGGGCAATGCACGGTACCGAAGAGGCTAGCAATGATGGAAGGGTGAGAGTGCGTATAATCCATGGACTCAACATTAGTCATAAAGAACTCACATACTTATGGCAAAAATCTATTATTCATCGAAACAAAGTACTACGTAGGGGGATAGATTGGTAGGAAAAGACCATCGCTCGTCCCCGACCGCCACTCATAAGGAAGACAATCAATAAATAAATCATGCTCCAACTTTGTTACATAACGGTTCACCATACGTGCATGCTACGGGAGTCACAAACCTCAACACAAGTATTTCTCAATTTCACAATTACTCAACTAGCACGACTCTAATATCACCACCTTTATATCGCAAAACTATTGCAAAGAATCAAACATATCATATTCAGCGATCTACAAGTTTATGTAGGATTTTATGACTAACCATGTGAATGACCAATTCCTGTCATCTCTCTAAATAGATATAAGTGAAGAAAGAGAGTTTAATTCTTTCTACAAAAGATATGCCCACGCTCTAACAAGTATAAGTGAAGCAAAAGAGCATTCTACAAATGGCGGTTTTCTATGTAAAGAGAAACAGGCAATCCAAATTTCAAATGATATAAATGAAGCACATGAAGCATTCTATAAAGCCATACTCAAAAGATTTAAGTGAAGTGCAAAGAGCATTCTTATAAATCAACCGAGGACCATCTCATACCAGCATGGTGCAAAAAAGAAAAATGAAAACTAAATGCAAAAGACGCTCCAAGATTTGCACATATCACATGAATGAAACGAATCCGAAAACATACCGATACTTGTTGAAGAAAGAGGGGATGCCTTCCGGGGCATCCCCAAGCTTAGACGCTTGAGTCTCCTTGAATATTTACTTGGGGTACCTCGGGCATCCCCAAGCTTGAGCTCTTGCCTCTCTTCCTTCTTCTCACATTGAAACCTTCTCGATCATCGAACACTTCATCCACACAAAACTTCAACAGAAAACTCGGTAAGATCCGTTAGTATAATAAAGCAAATCACAACTCTAAGTACTGTTGCAAACAAATTCATATTTTGTTTTTGCATTGTGTCTACTGTATTATAACTTTTTCATGTCTTAATCCACTGATATAAATCGATAGTTTCATCAAAACAAGCAAACTATGCATCAAAAACAGAATCTGTCTAAAACAGAACAGTCTGTAATAATCTGAACATTCACCATACTTCTGATACTTGAAAAATTCTACCAAAATTAAGAAAAATAAAAAATTTGTATAGAAAGACAGTGCAAAAATAATCAGAACCATTTAATGTTCCAGTAAATATTAAAAATCGCGCATAATAGCCAAAGTTTCTGTCCTGCCCCGCACAAACCAACAAGCATCGTAAACATCCTAAAGGAAAACCTTGGCACATTATTTTTATTTCTAAACTTTATAAAAGCACACAACAGAAATAAATGACTCTCTAAAACTTCTGGGTTGTCTCCCTGGCAGCGCTTTCTTTAAAGCCATTAAGCTAGGCATATAGTGCTCAAGTAATGGATCCACCCGGATCCCAAGGTATATCAAAGCCAATTTTAATTAACAATGATTTGTAATTTAGTAGTGAGCACAAAGTAACATATATCAAGCAATGACGAAGTCTAACTCTCTTCCTATGCATCGGCATGTCATACAAGAACAATTCATGCACATCAAGTAAAGGCCAATGCATAGTATAAACAGTTTCTTGCAATTCTATCGTGTGGGAAACATAGAGAGGTGGAGATATAGTTCCTCTCTCATAATAATTGCAAGTAGGAGCAGCAAGCACATGCATATTATATTCATCAAAATCATCATGTGCAACGGTAAAAGGCAACCCATCAATATAATCCTTAATAAGTGCAAACTTCTCCGGTATAGTGTAGTTTGGAGAATTCAAAAAGATAATAGGACTATCATGCGTGGGTGCAATAGCAACAATTTCATGTTTAACACAACGAACTATAGCAAGTTCATCTCCATAAGCATAATTCATATTGGCATCTTGGCCACAAGTATAGCAAGCATCATCAGAAAGGCATATTTCAAGAGAATCAATGGGATCATAAGAATCATCATAGCAATCATCCTTCGGTAAGCACAAAGGGAAATTAAACAATGTATGAGTTGAAGAGTTACTCTCATTAGAAGGTGGGCAGGGGTAGCTAATCCGCTATTCCTCCTTTTGTTCTTCGCTCTCCTCATCATCTTTTTCATCCAATGAGCTCACAGTTTTATCAAGTTCTTCTTCCATAGACTCCTGCAAAATATTAGTCTCTTCTTGGACAGCGGAGTAGTCCTAAATATATGGTTTAACATAGGCATTAGAAGCATAATTATCATAACAATATTTAAGTATGGCAAAAATTTCAGATTTGTAAAGAGTAGCACCATACTTTTCAATCAAAGAAGCAATTTCATAAGCACCCTTAAAAGCAACAAATTCTTCAATTTGTTGAACATCATAGTAATTATAAACACCCTTAGCATACGAAGATATGATTCCATTATCACTAAACTCACATTGATAGGGAAGGTGTTTCTTAGGGTTTTCAGAACAACAAGTAAAATCATATATTTCGCATAAATTCCAAGCATAGCACTGCAAACGATGAATTTGACCCAATAGAATTTTCCCTTTTTCAGAAATACGGTGTCGCACATAACAAGCATGCTCACCTAAAGATTTTCCCTCAACTAAGCTAGTTGGGGTTTCAGCACGTGCACATAGGGATCGAAGATGATCCAAGTAATAAGCTTCAGGAGTACGATAGATTTTGAGTGGTTCTTCAACCATTGGTTTAGTAGGTACAACTAATTTTTTTGGTATTTTGCGTTTCCTACCCATACTAAAGATAGAAAACAACTAAGAACTGCAAATAAAAAATACTTAGTGATAAAGCAAACAAGCACACACGAGAATATTCACCCCACGCTATTGCTCCCCGGCAACGGCGCCAGAAAAAGGTCTTGATAACCCACAAGTATAGGGGATCAATTGTAGACTTTTTCGATAAGTAAGAGTGTCGAACCCAATGAGGAGCAAAGGTAGAACAATATTCCCTCAAGTTCTATCGACCACCGATACAACTCTACGCACACTTGACGTTCGCTTTACCGGAAACAAGTATGAAACTAGAAGTACTTTGTAGGTGTTTTTGGATAGGTTTGCAAGAATATAAAGAGCATGTAAATAAAAGCTAGGGGCTGTTTAGATGAAGGCACAACTAAATTAGTTTTAGTAAAGAGTGTTTTGTTATGAGAAAGTTATTTGTCCCTAGGCAATCGATAACTAGACCGGTAATCATTATTGCAATTTTATTTGAGGGAGAGGCATAAGCTAACATACTTTCTCTACTTGGATCATATGCACTTATGGTTGGAACTCTAGCAAGCATCCGCAACTACTAAAGATCATTAAGGTAAAACCCAACCATAGCATTAAAGTATCAAGTCCCCTTTATCCCATACGCAAACAACCTACTTACTCGGGTCTGTGCTTCTGTCACTCACGCCACCCACCATAAGCAAATCGTGAACATATTGCAAACCCTACAGCGGGAATCCCTCACGCTTGCGCGACACGGAGAGCACCACAGGACAGCACCAATAATAAAACATGCAACTCAAACCAATCTTGATCATCAAATAGCCCATAGGACAAAACGGATCTACTCAAACATCGTAGGATAGCCATACATCATTGGGAAATAATATATAGCGTTGAGCACCATGTTTAAGTAGAGATTACAGCGGGTAAGAGAGAGGTTACACCGCTGCATAGAGGGGGAAGAGTTGGTGATGATGGCGGTGAAGTTGTTGGTGAAGATTGCGCTGATGATGATGGCCACGGCAGCGTTCCGGCGCTACCGGAAGAGAAGGGGAGAGGGGGGCCCTTCGTCTTCTTCTTCCTTGACCTCCTCCCTAGATGGGAGAAGGGTTTCTCCTTTGGTCCTTGGCCTCCATGGCATGGGAAGGGCGAGAGCCCCTCCGAGATTGGATATGTCTCTCTGTTTCTCTCTGTTTCTGCGTTCTCCCCGCTGCCCTTTCACCGTTTCATATATATATGGAGATCCGTAACTCCGATTGGGCTGAAACCTTCGCCATGATTTTTTTAATCAAAAATTAGCTTTCTTGCGGCCGAAGAAGGGCATCAACCGCCTTACGGGTGGCCCACGAGGGTCAGGGGCGCGCCCCTGCCTCTTGGCCACCTCGGGCACCGTCTCGCGTGGATTTTTCTTCCGGAATTCTCCAAATATTTCAAAAATATTATCCGTCCATTTTTATCCCGTTTGGATTCCGTTTGATATGGGGTTTCTACGAAACATAAAACATGCAACAAACAGGAACTGGCACTGGGCACTGGATCAATATGTTAGTCCCAAAAATAATATAAAAAGTTGCCAAAAGTATATGAAAGTTGAATAATATTGGCATGGAACAATCAAAAATTATAGATACGACGGAGACGTATCACCCCCCGAGGAGTGTAGTGGGCCTATTGGGCCTTAGTGGAGAAGAGGAGGGGCGGCTAGGGCAGGCCGCGCGCCCCCTCCCCCTCTAGTCCGAATTGGACAAGGAGGAGGGCGGCGCCCCCCTTTCCTTCCTCCTCTCTCCTTCCCTTCCCCCTTCTCCTACTCCTACTAGGAAAGAAAGGAGTCCTACTCCTGGTGGGAGTAGGACTCCCCCCTTGGCGCGCCCTCCTCCTTGGCCGGCCGCCTCCCCCCTAGCTCCTTTATATATGGGGGCAGGGGGGCACCCCAAAGAACAACAATTGATCATTGATCTCTTAGCCGTGTGCGGTGCCCCCCTCCACCATAATCCACCTCGGTCATATCGTAGCGGTGCTTAGGCGAAGCCCTACGTCGGTAACTTCACCAACACCATCACCACACCGTCGTGTTGACGAAGTTCTTCCCGGAAGCTCTACTGGATCGTGAGTTCGCGGGACGTCACCGAGCTGAACGTGTGCTGAACGCGGAGGTGCCGTACGTTCGGTATTGAGGATCGGTCGATTGTGAAGACGTACGACTACATCAACCACGTTGTCATAATGCTTCCGCTTACGGTCTACGAGGGTACGTAGACGACACTCTCCCCTCTCATTGCTATGCATCACCATGATCTTGCGTGTGCGTAGGATTTTTTTTTTTGAAATTACTACGTTCCCCGGCAGTGGCATCCGAGCCAGGTTTATGCGTAGATGTTATATGCACGAGTAGAACACAAGTGAGTTGTGGGCAATACAAGTCATACTGCTTACCAGCATGTCATACTTTGGTTCGACGGTATTGTTGGATGAAGCGGCCCGGACCGGCATTACGCGTACGCTTACGCGAGACTGGTTCTACCGACATGCTTTGCACACAGGTGGCTGGCGAGTACAGAAAGCGTAAACACATGATCACACAGGATGAAGACAAACAGACTAAGGAAATTGAACTGAGGAAATTGAGAAAGTCTTCAGTCAAAGTATTCAAACACAGATGTGAAAAATTGCACAACACAGGAATGAGGAAATGGAACCAGTTGGCTTGGTGAAGACAATGATTTGGTAGACCAATTCCAACTACTGTCTCAGTTGTACGTCTGGTTGGAGCGGCTAGGTATTTAAACCTGAGGACACCCAGTCCCGGACACACAGTCCTCACCGTATTCTCCTTGAACTAAGGTCACACAGACCTCATCCAATCACTCGTGGTAAGTCTTAAGGTGACTTCCAAACCTTCACAAACTCGGTCACTCGGCGATCCACAATTTCCTCTTGGATGCTCTAGACCATGACGCCCAACCGTCTGGAAGAAGCACAATCTTCAAAGGTAACAAGCGTCGGATCCACGCAGGATCAATCTCTTTAGTGATGCTCAATCACTTTGGGTTTGTAGGTGTTTGGGTTTGGGGTTTTTCCTCACTTGATGATTTTCGCTCAAAGTCCTCAGAGGATTTTTTTTGAAATTACTACGTTCCCCGGCAGTGGCATCCGAGCCAGGTTTATGCGTAGATGTTATATGCACGAGTAGAACACAAGTGAGTTGTGGGCGATACAAGTCATACTGCTTACCAGCATGTCATACTTTGGTTCGACGGTATTGTTGGATGAAGCGGCCCGGACCGGCATTACGCGTACGCTTACGCGAGACTGGTTCTACCGACGTGCTTTGCACACAGGTGGCTGGCGGGTGTCAGTTTCTCCAACTTTAGTTGAACCGAGTGTGACTATGCCCGGTCCTTGAGAAGGTTAAAACAGCACTAACTTGATGAACTATCGTTGTGGTTTCGATGCGTAGGTAAGAACGGTTCTTGCTCAGCCCGTACCATCCACGTAAAACTTGCAACAACAAAGTAGAGGACGTCTAACTTGTTTTTGCAGGGCATGTTGTGATGTGATATGGTCAAGACATGATGCTATATTTTATTGTATGAGATGATCATGTTTTGTAACAGAGTTATTGGCAACTGGCAGGAGCCATATGGTTGTCGCTTTATTGTATGCAATGCAATCGCCCTATAATTGCTTTACTTTATCACTAAGCGGTAGCGATAGTCGTAGAAGCAATAGTTGGCGAGACGACAACGCTGCGACGATGGAGATCAAGGTGCCGTGCTGGTGACGATGGTGATCATGACGGTGCTTTGGAGATGGAGATCAAAGGCACAAGATGATGATGGCCATATCATATCACTTATATTGATTGCATGTGATGTTTATCCTTTATGCATCTTATTCTGCTTTGATTGACGGTAGCATGAAAAGATGATCTCTCACTAAATTTCAAGGTACAAGTGTTCTCCCTGAGTATGCACCCTCGCCAAAGTTCATCGTGCTGAGACACCACGTGATGATCGGGTGTGATAAGCTGTACGTTCACATACAACGGGTGCAAGCCAGTTTTGCACACGCAGAAATACTCAAGTTAAACTTGATGAGCCTAGCATATGCAGATATGGCCAACACTGAGACCGAAAGGTCGAACATGAATCATATAGTAGATATGATCAACATAGTGATGTTCACCATTGAAAACTACTCCATTTCACGTGATGATCTGTTATGGTTTAGTTGATTTGGATCACGTGATCACTTAGATGATAAGAGAGATGTCTATCTTAGTGGGAGTTCTTAAGTAAAATGATTAATTGAACTTAAATTTATCATGAACTTAGTACCTGATAGTATTTTGCTTGTCTATGTTGTTGTAGATAGATGGCCCGTGATGTTGTTCCGTTGAATTTTAATGCGTTCCTTTGAAAGTGCGTTATATCGACTAGAGGGGGTGAATAGGCAATTTTTATAAATTCTTCACTGAGGAATTTGTGGGTGAGGAAATTCCTTAGCGAAGAACTACTTGCAGCGGAATAATTAATCAAAAGTATGCATAGCAGAACACAAGCATAGTCATCATGATGAAATGAAAACAAGCACAGAGTACAGAAAGCGTAAACACAGGATCACACAGGATGAAGACAAACAGACTGAGGAAATTGAACTAAGGAAATTGAGAAAGTCTTCAGGCAAAGTCTTCAAACACAGATATGAACAATTGCACAACACAGGAATGAGGAAATGAAAGAGTTGAGGAAATGGAACCAGTTGGCTTGGTGAATACAATGATTTGGTAGACCAGTTCCAACTACTGTCTCAGTTGTACGTCTAGTTGGAGCGGCTAGGTATTTAAACCTGAGGACACCCAGTCCCGGACACACAGTCCTCACCATATTCTCCTTGAACTAAGGTCACACAGACCTCGTCCAATCACTCGTGGTAAGTCTTCAGGTGACTTCCAAACCTTCACAAACTCGGTCACTCGGCGATCCACAATTTCCTCTTGGATGCTCTAGACCATGACGCCTAACCGTCTGGAAAAAGCACAGTCTTCAAAGGTAACAAGCGTCGGATCCACGCATGATCAATCTCTTCAGTGATGCTCAATCACTTTCGGTTTGTAGGTGTTTGGGTTTGGGGTTTTTCCTCACTTGATGATTTTCGCTCAAAGTCCTCGGAGGATGGGACACTCTCAAATGACAAGTGTCAGTTTCTCTCGGAGCAGCCAACCAGCTAGTGGTTGTAGGGGGCGGCTATTTATAGCCTAGGGAGCAGCCCGCATGATAAGACATAAATGCCCTTCAATGATATGACCGTTAGGTGGGTAGATATTTTGGAACAGCTGGCGCATAGCACAGCAACGGTCGGAAATTTGAGGTTCAAATTCCTCAGGGCTATCATGTTCCTCATTGTGTAGGCAATCCGCACTAGCGAATTCCTAACTCCTCAGTCAGAACAAATTCCTCAGAGACCAGAAGAACTTCGTCTCTGTCACTGAAGAATATGACTGAACTGTATGAGATTTCCAATGGCTTCACTCGCAGGGATTGGTAGGTGTAGGATTTTGAGTTGAGCATCACATGGAAATTTTTCCTTAGTATTTCCTCGACCCCCTTTAACAGTACGGTGTTTCCTATGACTCAAGAAAGAGAAAATGAGACTACGAAAACAAAAGTCTTCACGCTTCATATTCCTCAAAAGAATACCAAGTCTTCAAGTTCACACCAATTTCTTCACTTTCAAAGTCTTCAGAAAGTCTTCAGAAATCCGAAGTCTTCAGTCGAAGAACTTCATTTTTAGGGGTCGACTTTCTCTGTAATCATCAAACTCCTCATAGACTTATAGATCTGTGTACACTCACAAACGCATTAGTCCCTTAACATATAAGTCTTCAATACACCAAAATCACTAAGGGGCACTAGATGCACTTACAATCTCCCCCTTTTTGGTGGTTGATGACAATATAGGTTAAGTTTTCAATGGGGATAAACATATGAAGTGTAAATACTGACATTGAGGAACTTGATTGCAAGATATAGAAGAACTCTCCCTGAAGATGTGCATAGTGAGGAATTTGCTTTTGAAGCAATGCACACTTGAAGAGTTGAATCATGGAGATCTCCCCCTATATCTTGTAATTCATACACGCATTTTGACATAATATATGAAGAGTTTGAAATGCATGATGAAATATGGTGACTGATGTAATTCAGCATGCGTGCAATAACATTAATGAGGAATAAGCATGCAGAGGAAACAACAAAAGTATCAGGTCACCATGGAGTTTAAGTTTACAACTCGATCCAGCAAAGTCTTCAAAAGAACAAGAGTTGCAACTTAGAAAAAAAAACGCCCATATAATAGACCCGCTTCAAGACTAACTCAATTTTCTCCCCCTTTGTCATCAAATGACCAAAAGGGTCGAAAATGAGGACTAACGCCCCTGAAGAATATCAAGGTGATGAAGGATCGTCAGCGTTGTTGGGGTCAGGGCCTGCCGCAGTGTCGTCCAAATCTTCATTTTCATTAGTGTCACGTGATGAAGAATAGGAGCTGGCCACCAAGGAAGGAACCTTGACCTTCTTGTACTTCTTCGGAGGAGGTGCAGCCCAGTCAAGATCGTCCTTGAGACCCATTGTCTTCAGATCTTCTTCACTATAGACTTGAGATAGAACAACCCAGGTGCGGTTGAGGATTTCATGAAGGTAGTAGTGGTTTTTCTTCACTGCATTGTGGGTAGCAGTCATGTTGTCAAGAATTGAACCAAACTAACGCTTGACCCATTTATGATTGCGATCAACCTTCTGGTGAAGACTGAGGAGAAGCTCACGGTCAGTCATCACCCTGGGTGATGTGCCTTGAGGATTTTGCTTGGGTGCGTTGGCGGCAGAGTCATGGGTGGCAGAGCATCATTGGTGGAGTAGGATGCAGCCTTGCGAAATTGTCCATCCAATGGACGAATGCCTTCATCAATTACAGCAGTAGCCTTGCCCTTTTCATCAGCTGAGGAAAATGTCCGTTTGAGGACTTCAATTGGGGGCAAGTAGCTGCAATGGTTCAGTGTATCAACTTTATAGTTGAGTGACCTTGTCCTGATGAATCTCATAATCCAAGGTGCATAAGGCTTCAACTCAAATGGTGACATGGCGACACTAGCCAGAGTCCTCATGAAGAAATCATGGAAGTTGATAGGAATGCCATGAATGATATTGAAAAGCAGATTCTTCATGATGCCAACGACTTCTTCTTCATTTGAGTCGTGGCCCTTGATTGGACTCAATGTCTTCGTCAGAATGCGATAGACAGTCCGAGGCACATACAGCAATTCCTTCACAAGGAATTTTGTTCTTGAGGTCTGACCTGGCTTCAAAGGCTTCATCAGCACTTGCATGTAGTGATCGGTTAGCTCAGGTTCATTGTAGACGGAACAAGCACCCTCAGGGGCGGACTCAGAGGTAAGGCACGAAGCAATTCAGTAGCTGGTGCCTTGTAGTGAGTGTTTTCAGACATCCAGTCCAGCACCCATGAATTCACATCTTCAGAATTTCCGGTGATGTGCAGCATTGCATAGAATTGAAGAATACGTTCTTCATTCCAATCACAGATGTCAGTGCAGAAATTTAACAGTCCAGCGTCGTGAAGAACACTGAGGACTGGCACGAAGCACGGCAGAGATTCCATGTCCACGTGAGGAATGTGCTCATGATCGAAGACTTTGTCTTTGTCGAACAGCACTGATGAATAGAAATTTGCCTGGCTGGCAGTCCAGAAACGCCTCTTCCTTATGCGAGCAGAGTCATAAGGGTGGTAATCAGTGAAGAATACATGCTCGCCAAAGAAGGCATCCGTTTTGAATTTTTGCTTCCTGGAGAAAGGATCCTTTGGTTTGGGCAGAGCAGTGTTAGTGAGTTGCATCACAACCTCAGGAATCACAATCTCAGGTTCTTCAGGCTGAGGAATTTCTGGTTCCTCTTCAGTGGCAGCCTGGTTCTGGAATTCTTCATTTTCAGTTTCTTCAGCACTAGCGGCCGGAATGTCTTCATGAGCTTCATCAGATCCCATTTGAACTGTAGTGACTGGGGACTGAGGAATTTTCTGCAGTGGAGACAAGAGTGGAGAATTGGGGTGCTGACTTTCCCAAAAGTCATCATTCATCACTGGTGTGGTACAGCCAATGTCCACATCTTCATCTTCAATTTCTTCAACGCCGGCCTCTTCAACAGTAAACTGAGGCACGGGCGAGGAAACCACTGGGGTTGAAGGGATTTCATCCACTTCAATTTCTTCATCCATCTGCTCTGACGTAGCAGCAGAAGGAGTTTCTTCATCAGATCCGCTAGGGATCACATATTCTTCACCAAAAGGAACAAGGTCCTTTGATGGCATTGGAATAGCATCAATCGGGTTTGCAAAAGAGCTGGTCATAGGCTTCATTTTCTTCGGAGCAGAAGAATCTGAAGAAGCTGATGCTTTCCTTTTCTTCACAGCTGCACGCTCTGCAGCCTTGGTCTTCTTCACATCGGATGCAGATGGAAGGATTGGAGTTGGGGTAGGCGCAGGAGGAGCAGAGGAATTTGGTTCTGTTTCTTCAGGCACAACTAATGCAGTTGCCCTGACCTCTTCATTTTCTTCAGGCGCACCACTAGTGGGTGCCCTGGAACTCACATTATCTTCAGCAGCCTGATTGTCATCAGCGGTGCTGGAATGTTCTTCGGTTTGCTGAGCAGATGCTTCAGCCTGAGTGACTTCAATATGCACAGGGGCAGCGGCACTTGAAGTGAGTGTCTTCGTCAGATTGACGAACCTGACCTTGGCTCCTTTCCAATCAGCATAGTAAGTGTTGAAATCATCGCTGAGGACTTTGATTTCAGACTGGAGCTTTACAAGTTCATCAGTTGTCATAGAGACAACGTTGTTCTTCAGGAACTTCTCCTTCCTGTACTGTGCTTTCTTGAGTTGCCTGGCCTTCTCATATTTCAATTTTTCTTCACTAATGAAATGGGTCAGCATGTGACTTTGGCCAGGTGTCAACTTGAAATCAGGCATAGGAGTGTTTGGGTCCTTGTGCCAGAGATCAATATAGTCGAGGATCAGCTTTGGATCCAAAAGCAGTGGCACTTCTGTGCCCTTGGCTCTAGCGGCCCTGACTTGCCTGTCTCTGATGAATTCAGCAAGTTCTTCATCATCAGCTTCGTCTTCATCAGACGGTACTTGGAAGGCGACCTGCTTCTTCTGAGGACTTGGGCGAGAGCCTCATCCAGCAGTTGTCTTTGTCTTCAGCAGAGAGGGTCCTGTTGAAGACTTTGGTGCAGCTGAGGAACTAGCTGAAGCTCTTGACGCGATAGGGATGCCTGTAGTCCTTTGGCATGTGGCAAGATGCATAGGTGCTGAGGATTTTGTCGGAGCAGCTGAGGACTTTGGAGGAGCAAGAGCGGCTTGAGGAATTGGTCGTGAGGGCTGAGCTGAGGAAATTGTCTTGTGCGCAGGCTTCTTTGCCATGGATTTCTTCGGCCGTACAGAGGCCTCAGCAGCAGCAGGAGTGGAATCTTCGTTGAATTTCTTCACTGCATCTTTTGCCTGTTTGGCCAACTTGGCTTGGCGCTTGGCCCATTTTTCAGGAAAATCCTCACCGCGCTTGATGCTAGTGGGATCTGCCTCTTGGCCAGGTGCTAATGGAGGTCTTGAGCATGGAGGAGTAACAGCGAATTTCTTCATGTATTTTCGAGTCACATACCTGTACTCCCTCCACTCTTTTGCCCATCTCCTTTCTATCCTCTGAATGCGCACCTTGCGCTGATTTTTATCTTCCTCAAGGGGTGTGCAGTACCCCGCATAAATGTCCTCAGGGATTTCAAAGGTAGTATTGACCTCAGGCTTCTTTCCTCCTTTCTGTGGCCTCTTTTCAGTAGCCATTTTCTTCAGTTGAGGAATTTGAACAATTGAACTCTCTGAAGAAGTATGCAACTTTTCTTCAAGGAACGCTACAAATGAGTTAAGTTGATGAGAACCTAGTGATTCAGCAGCGGACATGAGTACCTGTTAACAGAGTATAGTTGCGAGGAATTTGGAGAGGTCATATGCGTTCTCAGAAGGTTTTTCAATAAGAACAAGTTTGAGGAATTTGACCAGATGAGTCTTGAAGAATTTCACTAAGCGTTCTTAGTCTTAGGTTCCAGAGTTGTACAGATCAGAAATCCACACAATTGAGGAATCTTGAAGAAAATTTATTGCTTAGAGAAACGAATCAAGAGCAGACGACATGTGAGGTGTTTAGTGTGTGAGGATTTGAAGGAAAAAACACCTTTCAAGATTTTGTAGTAACATTTGAATCAAAGTGGGCAGTAAAAGTAACTTTTAATTACCCTGAACGAAGAACACGACGAACTAGGATGTGGAGAAGTGAAGCTCGTCTGTGCAGATCTTCCACGCCCTAACTTGGCGGAGAAAGACGGCTACGGCGGCGGCAGAGTGAAGATTTCTGCGGCCGGCGTGAGTACGGCGGCGACGAGGTCGAGGCAGTGAAGCTCTTCCTCACCGGCGACGATGATGTAGCGGCGGCGCTAGGGTTTGAGAAGCTCGAGCTGGAGAGAGGTCGAGCAGAGTAAAAGAAGTGAGGAAGGGGAGAGGAGTATTTATAGCCACGGTGAAAAACGGTTCGCCCGAAGAAATTGGACGAACGTGCCCCTGACCCTTCTCATTCGCATGATATGTGTCACCCACGTACTGAGAGGTGGAGATCGTGTTAGATCATGGGTGAATAGATAAGTATATCGTGGGAAGCGGAACAGTTTGAGCGGCAAAGCCGAAAATTTGGATAAGATAAGTTAAAAGTTCCGTTCGCAAATTCTTCAGCTAACAAGGACACAGTGAAGATTTTGAACGAGTTTCAAATAGAACGCACATGAAGAATTTGTGAATAGATTGGGTTGAGTATAGCATAGAGGGGGAAGAGTCCGATCACATTCACTTAGCAGAAATAGCAACTTGAAGAATTAGCCATAAGTGAATGCTGTAGAGGACATAAACTCATATATATCTATATAGCCAATGAAGAGAAACGACGGAAACAGTGAAGATTTTGCAAAGTTGAAGAATATGAACAACTGAGGAATTTCAAAACTGAGAAAAAATTCAAATTGAAGATTTTCAACTTTTGTGGTGGCGTGACCCACCGTATAAGAATGATGATTTCGGACACCGCGTACAATTGTCGTAGGGTTCTGAGAATCAAATTCTTCATTAATTTCTTCACACTTAGAGTGTTATTCTTCATTGATTGAAGAAAAACGTTTCTTCATGTGTTGCACATCTAAGTCATCAATTTTGCATAAGTGTTAGGATGAGTGTCCTTTTCAAGGAACATTCGAAGATTCTAGGATATTTAGCTCACACCGCAGCTTGCTAAATCTCTTCTCATCCAAGGGCTTTGTGAAGATATCGGCTAGCTGTTCTTCAGTCTTCACATGCTCAATTGAAATGTCGCCCTTCAACACATGATCGCGAAGAAAATGATGACGGGTCTGAATGTGCTTTGTCTTCGAGTGCTGAACTGGGTTGTGAGCAATCTTGATGGCACTCTCATTGTCACAGAAGAGAGGCACATTCTTCATGTTGATGCTGTAGTCCTTGAGAGTTTGTTTCATCCACAGCAATTGAGCACAGCAAGAACCAGCAGCAATGTATTCAGCTTCAGTAGTAGACAATGATACGCAGTTCTGTTTCTTCGAGGACCAACAGACCAAAGATCGTCCGAGGAAATGACATGTACCAAATGTTGACTTGCGATCCACACGATCACCAGCATAGTCAGAGTCAGAATATCCAACGAGATCAAAAGCCGAGCCCTTGGGGTACCATAATCCTAGTGTTGGTGTGTGAGCTAGATATCGAAGAATATGCTTCACAGCCTTATGGTGTGATTCCTTCGGTGTAGCTTGAAATCGGGCACACATGCAAACACTAAGCATAATATCTGGCCTAGATGCACATAAGTACAATAAAGAACCAATCATGGAGCGGTATACCTTTTGATCGAAGTCAATACCATTTTCATCAGTGCACAGATGGCCATTTGTGGGCATAGGAATTTTGACGCTTTTGCAATCTTGCATGCCGAATTTCCTCAGTACATCCTTGAGGTATTTCTCCTGAGATATGAATATGCCATTGCGCTGTTGACGAATTTGAAGACCTAAGAAGAATTTCAACTCTCCCATCATAGACATTTGATATTCTTCACTCATCATATAGGCAAATTCATCACTATAACGTTGGTCAGTACAGCCAAAGATGATGTCATCAACATATATTTGGCATACAAACAATTCATCGTCATATGATTTAGTGAAAAGAGTAGGGTCGAGTGAACCGGGTTTGAAGCCTTTCTTCATGAGGAATTCCTTCAAAGTATCATACCACGCCCGAGGGGCCTGCTTGAGGCCATAGAGGGCCTTATTTAGTCTGAAGACTTTGTCAGGATGCTTAGGATCTTCAAAACCTGGGGGTTGAGCAACATATACTTCTTCCTCAAGCTTACCATTGAGGAATGCACTTTTCACATCCATTTGATATAAAGTGATATCATGATGGTTAGCATAAGCAAGTAATATGCAAATAGCTTCAAGTCTAGCAACAGGGGCAAAAGTTTCATCGAAATCAATTCCTTCAACCTGTGTGTAGCCTTGAGCTACTAGCCGTGCCTTATTCCTCACCACAAGGCCATTTTCATCTTTCTTGTTGCGGTATATCCACTTTGTGCCAATGATATTGTGTTTGCGAGGATCTGGACGATTGACCAGTTCCCAAACGTTGTTGAGCTCGAACTGATGTAATTCTTCTTGCATGGCCTGAATCCACTCGGGCTCCAGAAATGCTTCATCTACCTTAGGGGGCTATGAGATAGAGACAAAAGCATAGTGCCCACAAAAGTTAGATAAATGTGAAGCTTTTGAGCGTGTGAGAGGACCTGGTGCTTCAATGTCATCGATGATCTTCTCAACTTGCACTTCTTTTGCAACGCGAGGATGAGTAGGTTGTCGTCGAGGAATTTGATCAGCATTTTCTTCAGCACCATTTTCTTCAGCAATTTCTTCAGGTGCATTAGCTCGACGTTCTTCACGTTATGGAATGAATTCTTCAGCAGATTCTTTGGTAGGAATGACATCCTCAGTAGCCTTGAACTTGATAGTTTCCTCATGTGCTGGTTCATCTATCACAGAGGGTAGGTGCTCTCTTTGCGAGCCATTAGTTTCATCGAACCGCACATCTACAGTTTCAACAACCTTGTGAAGAACGGTTTTGAAGACTCTGTAGGTGTGCGAGTCCTTTCCGTAACCAAGCATAAAACCTTCATGTGCTTTCGGTGCAAATTTAGCATTGTGATGAGGATCTCTAATCCAACATTTAGCACCAAAGACTTTGAAATAACTCACATTGGGTTTCTTGTCAGTGAGGAGTTCATAGGCAGTCTTCTTGAAGAATTTGTGAAGAATACCCTATTGATGATGTGGCACGCAGTATAAATTGCCTCAATCCAGAAGTGACGAGGTGTCTTGTACTCATCAAGCATAGTGCGAGCCATCTCAACAAGAGTTCTGTTCTTGCGCTCCACGACGCCATTTTGCTGAGGAGTGTAAGGAGCAGATAACTCATGAGTAATACCAAGTTCATCAAGATAGTCATCAAGACCAGAATTCTTGAACTCAGTTCCATTGTCACTTCTGATGTGCTTGATCTTCACACCAAAGTTGGTTGAAGCCCCCGAGGAAAATCGTTTGAAGACTTCCTGCACTTCATGTTTGTAAGTAACAATGTGTACCCACGTGTAACGAGAGTAATCATCAAAAATAACAAGCCCATAGAGAGATGCGTCATTTTTCACAGCTGAGTAATGGTTTGGACCAAAGAGGTCCATGTGAAGCTATTCGAATGGTCGAGTAGTGGTCATGATAGTCTTCGCTGGATGCTTAGCCTTGGTCATCTTTCCAGCTTCACAAGCTCCACATAGGGGATCCTTGAGGAATTTGACATTCTCAATGCCAATGACATGCTTCTTCTTCGCAAGCGTGTGCAAATTCCTCATGCCTGCATGACCAAGTCGTCGATGCCATAGCCATCCTTCTGAAGCTTTTGCAAGTAGGCACACGGCTGGTTGCGGTCCTGTAGAGAAATCAACAATATACAAGTCTCCTCTCCTAAAGCCTTCGAAGACTTTGGAATTGTCAGCTTCCATAACCACAACACAACGATACTTGCCAAAGACAACTACCATATCAAGATCACAAAGCATTGAGACAGACATGAGGTTGTATCCTAAGGACTCGACAAGCATGACTTTGTCCATGTGTCGATCCTTTGTGATCGCAACCTTACCTAGACCCAATACCTGACTTTTGCCTTTGTCAGCGAAGATGATATGCTTCAGATGCGATGGTGATAAGGGAGCATCAATCAATAGATTCTTGTCACCGGTCATGTGATTTGTACATCCACTATCGAGGACCCACTCAGTGGCTTTGGGTTGATCATCCTGCAGATGAATTAGTGCAGCTTACGAATTTCATATACTTCATCAGTGAAGAATATGACATCAATTCATCAGATCAATTTCATCAAGCAATAGAACAGATAAAGCAGTATGAGGACGTGAGAAATGGAAGTTCATTTCTTCATGATTAGCCTGCGTCCTTTCAGGCAATTTGTCAGGTCCCCAGCAAATTCTTCAGACGTTAAAGTACGTCTGGAGACCTGACCCTGCATAAGAGATTAGTTCTTTTTCTTCACCACCCACATCTAAAGGGGTGGCAAAGAGTTCATCAATCTGCGAGCTCCATATGAGAAAGGAGGCATAGAAGCCAATCCATTTCGTTTCACATAAAGGAGTTAGGGTAAGCATATGAATAAGCAGAGAAATTCTTTGAGGACTTATGAACATAATGATTAGAAGAATAATGCTCATATTCATAGCTCTTGGCTCTTCCCTGCGAAACAGAGTTGTTAGCACAATGATGTTCATATGAGGACTTTGATCCTTTTGAGGAATTTGATGCATTTGAGGAATTTGGTCCGTATGAGGACTTGGATCCATATGAAGAATTTGGTCCATATGAAGAATTTGATCTGGGGTTCCTATTCCTCACAGGTGGTGTCATGAGGACATTCACCTGAAGACTTTCAAAGCACCTTTTAGGAACCCAGATTTTCTTCATAGGGGAACCGTTCCTGCAGTTAGTTCCAACATATCTAGCAAATACTTCACCATTCTGATTTTTGAACAGTTTATAGTTGGAGTCAAATGACTCATCAGAAGAATGAGGAGATTCACATGTAAAGCCAGATAAATTAGATGGATCAACTGGAGGTCCCTTTGCAGCAACCCATGAGGTTTTGGGGTACTGCTCAGGCTTCCAATATGTACCATCAGCATTGAGTTTCCTCTCAAAGGCAATACCCTCTTTTCTAGGGTTCCTGTTGAGGATCTGCTTTTTAAGCACATCACAAAGAGTCTGATGCCCTTTGAGGCTTTTGTACATGCCTGTCATGTACAATTCCTTCAGCCCTGCATCGTTAGTGATACTAGCAATGTCCTCAGATGAGGAATTAGTGATAGCAGAGATAGTTGAAGAATTTGTAGCATTAGAAGTATTTGAACATTCAGGTGAAGAATTAGCAGATTCACGTTCAATGCATTTCAAACATGGAGGAACAAATTCTTCCTGAGCAGCGCTGATTTGTTGAGCAAGTAATGAATCGCGCTCCTTCTGAAGATCTTCATAACTCACTCTTAGCTTCTCAAGATCTTGCTTTCTTTGAAGAAATTCATAAGAAAGCTTCTCATGATCAGATAAGAGAGTGTTATGTTGATCTTGAAGGGTGTCATACTTAGTATGAAGTCTCTGAAGACTTTCAGCCAAAGCTTTTGACTGATCCATTTCTTCACCCAACATATCATCGCTCTTACTAAGCATGTTTTGAACCTTTTCCAAAGCTCTTTGTTGTTTAGCAGCAAGGGAAACAACCTTGACATAACTGGGTCCTAATTCATCATCAGATTCATCATCACTAGATTTAGACAGATAGCATTCAGTTACCTTTTCACCATCTGCCATAAGGCATGGTGAGGAGGATGATGATTCTGGTTCGAATGTCATTGATTTGAGAGATTCCTTGAAGTCCTCAAACCAAGGATCATGACGGGTTCGATGACCTTCATAGACATCAGAGAGACAGTCCCAGATAAGCTTTGCCTGATCGAGATGCATAACGTTCCTGAACTGATTTTGAGATAGACAGGAGCAGATGACACCCTTCGCCGTGAGGTTGAGAAGAGTGTACTTGCGAATGTCATCAGCTTCCGCCGTCTTGCACAGATCGGTAAGACCAATCTCAGTGACGGTCCACAGCTCGCTGTTCATTGCCATGAGGCGATTCTTCATCATGGCCTTCCACTTGGGATAATCATGACCATCAAAGATGGGACATGTCACTTTCTTCATATCTGTGGTCGACATAACTAAAACTCCAGGTGGTTAAACCAAAATCACACAGAACAAGGGAGTACCTTGCTCTTATACCAATTGAAAGTGTGTTATATCGACTAGAGGGGGGTGAATAGGCGATTTTTATAAATTCTTCACTGAGGAATTTGTGGGTGAGGAAATTCCTTAGCGAAGAACTACTTGCAGCGGAATAAGTACTCAAAAGTATGCATAGCAGAACACAAGCATAGTCATCATGATGAAATGAAAACAAGCACAGAGTACAGAAAGCGTAAACACAGGATCACACAGGATGAAGACAAACAGACTGAGGAAATTGAACTGAGGAAATTGAGAAAGTCTTCAGTCAAAGTATTCAAACACAGATGTGAAAAATTGCACAACACAGGAATGAGGAAATGAAAGAGTTGAGGAAATGGAACCAGTTGGCTTGGTGAAGACAATGATTTGGTAGACCAGTTCCAACTACTGTCTCAGTTGTACGTCTGGTTGGAGCGGCTAGGTATTTAAACCTGAGGACACCCAGTCCCGGACACACAGTCCTCACCGTATTCTCCTTGAACTAAGGTCACACAGACCTCATCCAATCACTCGTGGTAAGTCTTAAGGTGACTTCCAGACCTTCACAAACTCGGTCACTCGGCGATCCACAATTTCCTCTTGGATGCTCTAGACCATGACGCCTAACCGTCTGGAAGAGCACAATCTTCAAAGGTAACAAGCGTCGGATCCATGCAGGATCAATCTCTTTAGTGATGCTCAATCACTTTGGGTTTGTAGGTGTTTGGGTTTGGGGTTTTTCCTCACTTGATGATTTTCGCTCAAAGTCCTCGGAGGATTTTTTTTGAAATTACTACGTTCCCCGGCAGTGGCATCCGAGCCAGGTTTATGCGTAGATGTTATATGCACGAGTAGAACACAAGTGAGTTGTGGGCGATACAAGTCATACTGCTTACCAGCATGTCATACTTTGGTTCGACGGTATTGTTGGATGAAGCGGCCCGGACCGGCATTACGCGTACGCTTATGCGAGACTGGTTCTACCGACGTGCTTTGCACACAGGTGGCTGGCGGGTGTCAGTTTCTCCAACTTTAGTTGAACCGAGTGTGACTATGCCCGGTCCTTGAGAAGGTTAAAACAGCACTAACTTGACGAACTATCGTTGTGGTTTCGATGCGTAGGTAAGAACGGTTCTTGCTCAGCCCGTACCATCCACGTAAAACTTGCAACAACAAAGTAGAGGACGTCTAACTTGTTTTTGCAGGGCATGTTGTGATGTGATATGGTCAAGACATGATGCTATATTTTATTGTATGAGATGATCATGTTTTGTAACAGAGTTATTGGCAACTGGCAGGAGCCATATGGTTGTCGCTTTATTGTATGCAATGCAATCGCCCTATAATTGCTTTACTTTATCACTAAGCGGTAGCGATAGTCGTAGAAGCAATAGTTGGTGAGACGACAACGATGCGGCGATGGAGATCAAGGTGCCGTGCTGGTGACGATGGTGATCATGACGGTGCTTTGGAGATGGAGATCAAAGGCACAAGATGATGATGGCCATATCATATCACTTATATTGATTGCATGTGATGTTTATCCTTTATGCATCTTATTCTGCTTTGATTGACGGTAGCATGAAAAGATGATCTCTCACTAAATTTCAAGGTACAAGTGTTCTCCCTGAGTATGCACCCTTGCCAAAGTTCGTCGTGCCGAGACACCACGTGATGATCGGGTGTGATAAGCTCTACGTTCACATACAACGGGTGCAAGCCAGTTTTGCACACGCAGAAATACTCAAGTTAAACTTGATGAGCCTAGCATATGCAGATATGGCCAACACTAAGACCGAAAGGTCGAACGTGAATCATATAGTAGATATGATCAACATAGTGATGTTCACCATTGAAAACTACTCCATTTCACGTGATGATCTGTTATGGTTTAGTTGATTTGGATCACGTGATCACTTAGATGATAAGAGAGATGTCTATCTTAGTGGGAGTTCTTAAGTAATATGATTAATTGAACTTAAATTTATCATGAACTTAGTACCTGATAGTATTTTGCTTGTCTGTGTTGTTGTAGATAGATGGCCCGTGATGTTGTTCCGTTGAATTTTAATGCGTTCCTTTGAAAGTGCGTTATATCGACTAGAGGGGGTGAATAGGCGATTTTTATAAATTCTTCACTGAGGAATTTGTGGGTGAGGAAATTCCTTAGCGAAGAACTACTTGCAGCGGAATAAGTACTCAAAAGTATGCATAGCAGAACACAAGCATAGTCATCGTGATGAAATGAAAACAAGCACAAAGTACAGAAAGCGTAAACACAGGATCACACAGGATGAAGACAAACAGACTGAGGAAATTGAACTAAGGAAATTGAGAAAGTCTTCAGTCAAAGTCTTCAAACACAGATATGAACAATTGCACAACACAGGAATGAGGAAATGAAAGAGTTGAGGAAATGGAACCAGTTGGCTTGGTGAATACAATGATTTGGTAGACCAGTTCCAACTGCTGCCTCAGTTGTACGTCTGGTTGGAGCGGCTAGGTATTTAAACCTGAGGACACCCAGTCCCGGACACACAGTCCTCACCGTATTCTCCTTGAACTAAGGTCACACAGACCTCGTCCAATCACTCGTGGTAAGTCTTCAGGTGACGTCCGAACCTTCACAAACTCGGTCACTCGGCGATCCACAATTTCCTCTTGGATGCTCTAGACCATGACGCCTAACCGTCTGGAAAAAGCACAGTCTTCAAAGGTAACAAGCGTCGGATCCACGCATGATCAATCTCTTCAGTGATGCTCAATCACTTTCGGTTTGTAGGTGTTTGGGTTTGGGGTTTTTCCTCACTTGATGATTTTCGCTCAAAGTCCTCGAATGATGGGACGCTCTCAAATGACAAGTATCAGTTTCTCTCGGAGCAGCCAACCAGCTAGTGGTTGTAGGGGGCGGCTATTTATAGCCTAGGGAGCAGCCCGCATGATAAGACATAAATGCCCTTCAATGATATGACCGTTAGGTGGGTAGATATTTTGGAACAGCTGGGGCATAGCACAGCAACGGTCGGAAATTTGAGGTTCAAATTCCTCAGGGCTATCATGTTCCTCACTGTGTAGGCAATCCGCACTAGCAAATTCCTAACTCCTTAGTCAGAACAAATTCCTCAGAGACCAGAAGAACTTCATCTCTGTCACTGAAGAATATGACTGAACTGTATGAGATTTCCAATGGCTTCACTCGAAGGGATTGGTAGGTGTAGGATTTTGAGTTGAGCATCACATGGAAATTTTTCCTTAGTATTTCCTCGACCCCCTTTAACAGTACGGTGTTTCCTATGACTCAAGAAAGAGAAAATGAGACTACGAAAACAAAAGTCTTCACGCTTCATATTCCTCAAAAGAATACCAAGTCTTCAAGGTCACACCAATTTCTTCACTTTCAAAGTCTTCAGAAAGTCTTGAGAAATCCAAAGTCTTCAGTCAAAGAACTTCATTTTTAGGGGTCGACTTTCTCTGTAATCATCAAACTCCTCATAGACTTATAGATTTGTGTACACTCACAAACGCACTAGTCCCTTAACCTATAAGTCTTCAATACACCAAAATCACTAAGGGGCACTAGATGCACTTACATCCTTGAGAAAGCAAAGTTGAAAGATGATGGTAGCAATTACATGGACTGGGTCCGTAACTTGAGGATTATCCTCATTGCTGCACAGAAGAATTACGTCCTGGAAGCACCGCTGGGTGCCAGGCCTGCTGCAGATGCAACTGACGACGTTAAGAACGTCTGGCAGAGCAAAGCTGATTACTACTCGATAGTTCAGTGTGCCATGCTTTACGGCTTAGAACCGGGACTTCAACGAGGTTTTGAACGTCATGGAGCATATGAGATGTTCCTGGAGTTGAAGTTAATATTTCAAGCAAATGCCCGGATTGAGAGATATGAAGTCTCCAATAAGTTCTACAGCTGCAAGATGGAGGAGAATAGTTCTGTCAGTGAACATATACTCAAAATGTCTGGGTATAATAACCACTTGATTCAACTGGGAGTTAATCTTCCGGATGATAGTGTCATTGACAGAATTCTTCAATCACTCCCACCAAGCTACAAGAGCTTCGTGATGAACTATAATATGCAAGGGATGGATAAGACAATTCCCGAGCTCTTCGCAATGCTAAAGGTTGCGGAGGTAGAAATCAAGAAGGAGCATCAAGTGTTGATGGTCAACAAGACCACCAGTTTCAAGAAAAAGGGTAAAGGGAAGAAGAAGGGGAACTTCAAGAAGAACAGCAAACAAGTTGTTGCTCAGGAGAAGAAACGTAAGTCTGGACCTAAGCCTGAGACTGAGTGCTTCTACTGCAAACAGACTGGTCACTAGAAGCGGAACTGCCCCAAGTATTTGGCGGATAAGAAGGATGGCAAGGTGAACAAAGGTATATGTGATATACATGTTATTGATGTGTACCTTACTAAAGCTCGTAGTAGCACTTGGGTATTTGATACTGGTTCGGTTGCTAATATTTGCAACTCAAAACAGGGACTACGGATTGAGCGAAGATTGGCTAAGGACGAGGTGACGATGCGCGTGGGAAATGGTTCCAAAGTCGATGTGATCGCCGTCGGCACGCTACCTCTACATCTACCTTCGGGATTAGTTTTAGACCTAAATAATTGTTATTTGGTGCCAGCGTTGAGCATGAACATTATATCTGGATCTTGTTTGATGCGAAACGGTTATTCATTTAAATCTGAGAATAATGGTTGTTCTATTTATATGAGTAATATCTTTTATGGTCATGCACCCTTGAAGAGTGGTCTATTTTTGTTGAATCTCGATAGTAGTGATACACATATTCATAATGTTGAAGCCAAAAGATGCAGAGTTGATAATGATAGTGCAACTTACTTGTGGCACTGCCGTTTGGGTCATATTGGTGTAAAGCGCATGAAGAAACTCCATACTGATGGACTTTTGGAATCACTTGATTATGAATCACTTGGTACTTGCGAACCATGCCTCATGGGCAAGATCAATAAAACACCGTTCTCCGGAACAATGGAGCGAGCAATAGATTTGTTGGAAATCATACATACTGATGTATGTGGTCCGATGAATATTGAGGCTCGTGGCGGGTATCGTTATTTTCTCACCTTCACAGATGATTTGAGCAGATATGGGTATATCTACTTAATGAAACATAAGTCTGAAACATTTGAAAAGTTCAAAGAATTTCAAAGTGAAGTGGAAATCATCGTAACAAGAAAATAAAGTTTCTACGATCTGATCATGGAGGAGAATATTTGAGTTACGTGTTTGGTCTTCATATGAAACAATGCGGAATAGTTTCGCAACTCACGCCACCCGGAACACCACAGCGTAATGGTGTGTCTGAACGCCGTAATCGTACTTTACTAGATATGGTGCGATCTATGATGTCTCTTACTGATTTACCGCTATCGTTTTGGGGTTATGCTTTAGAAACGGCTGCATTCACGTTAAATAGGGCACCATCAAAAACCATTGAGACGACGCCTTATGAATTGTGGTTTGGCAAGAAACCAAAGTTGCCGTTTCTTAAAGTTTGGGGATGCGATGCTTATGTGAAAAAACTTCAACCTGATAAGCTCGAACCCAAATCGGAGAAATGTGTTTTCATAGGATACCCAAAGGAAACTGTTGGGTACACCTTCTATCATAGATTCGAAGGCAAAACATTCGTTGCTAAGAATGGATCCTTTCTAGAGAAGGAGTTTCTCTCGAAAGAAGTGAGTGGGAGGAAAGTAGAACTTGATGAGGTAACTGTACCTGCTCCCTTATTGGAAAGTAGTTCATCACAGAAACCGGTTCCTGTGACACCTACACCAATTAGTGAGGAAGTTAATGATATTGATCATGAAACTTCAGATCAAGTTAGTACTGAACCTCGTAGGTCAACCAGAGTAAGATCCGCACCAGAGTGGTACGGTAATCCTGTTCTGGAAGTCATGTTACTTGACCATGGCGAACCTATGAACTATGAAGAAGCGATGGTGAGCCCAGATTCCGCAAAATGGCTTGAGGCCATGAAATCTGAGATGGGATCCATGTATGAGAACAAAGTGTGGACTTTGGTTGACTTGCCCGATGATCGGCAAGCCATAGAGAATAAATGGATCTTCAAAAAGAAGACTGACGCTGACGGTAATGTTACTGCTACAAAGCTCGACTTGTTGTGAAAGGTTTTTCAACAAGTTCAAGGGGTTGACTACGATGAGACTTTCTCACCTGTAGCGATGCTTAAGTCCGTCTGAATCATGTTAGCAATTGCCGCATTTTATGATTATGAAATTTGGCAAATGGATGTCAAAACTGCATTCCTGAATGGATTTCTGGAAGAAGAGTTGTATATGATGCAACCAGAAGGTTTTGTCGATCCAAAGGGTGCTAACAAAGTGTGCAAGCTCCAGCGATCCATTTATGGACTGGTGCAAGCCTCTCAGAGTTGGAATAAACGTTTTGATAGTGTGATCAAAGCATATGGTTTTATACAGACTTTTGGAGAAGCCTGTATTTACAAGAAAGTGAGTGGGACCTCTGTAGCGTTTCTAATATTATATGTGGATGACATATTGTTGATTGGAAATGATATAGAATTTCTGGATAGCATAAAAGGATACTTGAATAAAAGTTTTTCAATGAAATACCTCGGTGAAGCTGCTTATATATTAGGCATCAAGATCTATAGAGATAGATCAAGACGCTTAATTGGACTTTCACAAAGCACATACCTTGATAAAGTTTTGAAAAAGTTCAAAATGGATCAAGCAAAGAAAGGGTTCTTGCGTGTGTTACAAGGTGTGAAGTTGAGTCAGACTCAATGTTCGCACACTGCAGAAGATAGAGAGAAAATGAGAAGTGTTCCCTATGCTTCAGCCATAGGTTCTATCATGTATGCAGTGCTGTGTACCAGACCTGATGTGTGCCTTGCTATTAGTTTAGCAGGGAGGTACCAAAGTAATCCAGGAGTGGATCACTAGACAGCAGTCAAGAACATCCTGAAATACCTGAAAAGGACTAAGGATATGTTTCTCGTTTATGGAGGTGACAAAGAGCTTGTCGTAAATGGTTACATCAATGCAAGCTTTGACACTGATCCGGACGATTCTAAATCGCAAACCAGATACGTGTTTATATTAAACGGTGGAACTGTCAGTTGGTGCAGTTCTAAACAAAGCGTCGTGGCAGGATCTACATGTGAAGCGGAGTACATAGCTGCTTCGGAAGCAGCAAATGAAGGAGTCTGGATGAAGGAGTTTATATCCAATCTAGGTGTCATACCTAGTGCATCGGGTCCAATGAAAATCTTTTGTGACAATACTGGTGCAATTGCCTTGGCAAAGGAATCCATATTTCACAAGAGAACCAAGCACATCAAGAGATGCTTCAATTCCATCCGGGACCAAGTCCAGGTGGGAGACATAGAGATTTGCAAGATACATACGGAACTGAATGTTGCAGACCCGTTGACTAAGCCTCTTCCACGAGCAAAACATGATCAGCACCAAGACTCCATGGGTGTTAGAATCATTACTGTGTAATCTAGATTATTGACTCTAGTGCAAGTGGGAGACTAAAGGAAATATGCCCTAGAGGCAATAATAAAGTTATTATTTATTTCCTCATATTGTGATAAGTGTTTATTATTCATGCTAGAATTGTATTAACCAGAAACATAATACATGTGTGAATACATAGACAAGCATAGTGTCACTAGTATGCCTCTACTTGACTAGCTCGTTGATCAAAGATGGTTGAGTTTCCTAGCCATGGACATGAGTTGTCATTTGATTAACGGGGCCACATCATTAGGAGAATGATGTGATTGACTTGACCCATTTCGTTAGCTTAGCACTTGATCGTTTAGTTTACTGTTATTGCTTTCTCCATGACTTATACATGTTCCTACGACTATGAGATTATGCAACTCCCGAGTACCGGAGGAACACTTTGTGTGCTACCAAACGTCACAACGTAACTGGGTGATTATAAAGGTGCTCTACAGGTGTCTTCGATGGTGTTCGTAGAGTTGGCATAGATCAAGATTAGGATTTGTCACTCCGATTGTCGGAGAGGTATCTCTGGGCCCTCTCGGTAATGCACATCACTATAAGCCTTGCAAGCAATGTGACTAATGAGTTAGTTGTGGGATGATGCATTACGGAACAAGTAAAGAGACTTGCCGGCAACGAGATTGAGCTAGGTATTGAGATACCGACGATCGAATCTCGGGCAAGTAACATACCGATGACAAAGGGAACAACGCATGCTGTTATGCTGTTTGACCGATAAAGATCTTCGTAGAATATGTAGGAACCAATAAGAGCATCCAGGTTCCGCTATTGCTTATTGACCGGAGACATGTCTCAGTCATGTCTACATAGTTCTCGAACTCGTAGGGTCCGCACGCTTAAAGTAATGTGACGATCGATATTATGAGTTTTTGTGTTTTGATGTACCGAAGGTAGTTCGGAGTCCCGGATATGATCACGGACATGACGAGGAGTCTCGAAATGGTCGAGATGTAAAGATCGATATATTGGACGACTATGTTCGGACACCGGAAGTTTTTCGGGAGGTTTCGGACATATACCGGAGTACCGGGGGGTTACCGGAACCCCCCGGGGAGTGTAATGAGCCTATTGGGCCTTAGTGGAGAAGAGGAGGGGCGGCCAGGGCAGGCCGCGCGCCCCTCCCCCTCTAGTCTGTATTGGACAAGGAGGGGGGCGGCGCCCCCCTTTCCTTCCTCCTCTCTCCTTCCCTTCCCCCTTCTCCTACTCCTACTAGGAAAGAAAGGAGTCCTACTCCCGGTGGGAGTAGGACTCCCCCCTTGGCACGCCCTCCTCCTTGGCCGGCCGCCTCCCCCTAGCTCCTTTATATATGGGGGCAGGGGGCACCCCAAAGCACAACAATTGATCATTGATCTCTTAGCCATGTGCGGTGCCCCCCTCCACCATAATCCACCTCGGTCATATCGTAGCGGTGCTTAGGCGAAGCCCTGCGTCGGTAACCGTCACCACACCGTCGTGTTGATGATGCTCTTCCCGGAAGCTCTACTGGATCGTGAGTTCGCGGGACGTCACCGAGCTGAACGTGTGCTGAACGCGGAGGTGCCATACGTTCGGTACTGAGGATCGGTCGATCGTGAAGACGTACGACTACATCAACCGCGTTGTCATAACGCTTCCGCTTACGGTCTACGAGGGTACGTAGACGACACTCCCCCCTCTCGTTGCTATGCATCACCATGATCTTTTGTGTGCGTAGGGATTTTTTTTTAAATTACTACGTTCCCCAACACTCTAGTGATGGCTGTGCGGAGTAGGAGAACAGAGAAGAGGAGATTGTTGCTCGGGCAAGGAGAGGAGCGAATATGAACGAATGGGCCCTAGTGATCAGTCTGACGTGACTTGATATCCACCCTAGATTTGAGCCGGATATGGGGAGTGTTGGTCAATCCGGGCGTTTGGGCCGTAAATGGGGTGCACGGTTGGGTGGCAATTTTTTGTCCCGACAGCTCGTCTGGGCAGATGGGGGGGGGGGTCCAGTTGTAGATTCTCTCACCGGTTTAGTTTCATCTCACCGCCCATCACCCCTCTCCATGTTCGTTTTTCCTCCCTCCCATTAAAAACCAAATTGATTCGCCTGGCCCTCCTTGTTTTTTCATGCATGCTTTGACAGGTGCCGATATAATTTAATCACCTAACTTTGGTAATTAAGAATTTAGAATCACATCATATATGTGAGATCACCTTCCTAAAAGACGCATATAAGATATTTTTCAGTAACATTCTAAAACAAAATATCCCTCAATAACAAATTAATTATCCCACACACTACGCCATTTATTATCTATCATTATCTCTACTATTGAATCACAACCACAACTTTCTTAATATAACAAAAGTCACTTATTTTTTTATCTGACCAAATTAGAACAAAAGTTTCCCATCTCACTACTTACGAAATTACAACAGAAATCCAAATTTCTGATTCAATTCATAAGTCTATGCAGCAGTGAGCAGAGGGAATCCGACGACGAAAAATGGCACCTCCCCGCTTTCATTCTCATCTTATGATCCCTAGATACAAAAAAGCTGGACAAAACCGACAATAAACAAGTGTGATCAAACACAGAGGATCAAGGAAAACATATCTAGCACTCACAAAACCCTAAGATGTGTTCCGTAGTAATAATCTCAAATGATGGAAAACGCAGGAAATTTATAAGATCGGTATATAATTTGAAAACATGGGATATTTACAAGATATAGTATATAGTTTGAAAACAGGGGATATTACAAGATATTGTAAACGACATAAAGCAGCAGCAGTCGCTCCAACAGCAAGGTTCTAAAAAAGGGTTTCCCACGGTTGATCAATGTGTACTCACTGAATAAATATTGAGCAAAGGGAACCTTTTCTCCATGTTCTGCAAACTATGCTCCTGATGCACGAGAATCTAAAGTAAGATGGTACTCCAGTTTCTCATAAACATCTTCAAAGAAGTGAGTTGAAACTGGGTGTGTTCTTACTTCAACGCTAATCATAGGGCAATCTCCAAAGTATCTTGCCAATAGGCTTGAATCAACAGTTGCAAACATGAAGTTAAAGCAACAAGAAATAAATTGACAGATCTCATAATAATCGGTCCAACAAGAAAATGAAAATATGAAAAGAAAAGAAATAATATATAAGAGAATGGACACTACACGAGAATCACTTTCAGTTTTTTTTTCCTGATTGATTAGAGCGTTTTCAACAAGACTCTTAAGTACAATCAGCAAAAATTCACTCTGAAAGGGGCAAATCAGGATTAACCATGTGCTTCATCTATCATATAGGGAGAAACAAGACACTTCATATCACATAAAGAATAAACATACACAAGCAAGTACATACCAAAATAGTGCGTTCATGTACTTCATCTACTACAACATGAGTAACATCACTTAGGTCTTTGTTTCCCTGAAATGTGTGAAGTGTGTAAGAAAGAATACTCAACAACTATTAAGAAATGGCAGAAAGGAAAAACATAAAGAAAAAACAGTAGTATTATTTTTAAGTAGCTGAAACTTAAAGCCTCAAATATAGGATCCACACAGCCCAAATTAAAAACAGAACTATATAAGTAGAACATGTTATCATGTTAGTTTGGCACACAGTCGAAACATTTCATAAAGACACAATAATGATAGATATGAGGGCAGTACTTCCAGAAAACTTTCTCAGAAGGATGCAAATTCTACAGAACAGAAGCTCATATACAAGAATTATCCTAAAGGTAGAAAAGTTTAAATGGTGTAAGGAAGTGCTACAACAAGGAACTAAATCTGTAGGCGAAGGTACCTACCACACAACTGAGGGAGGATGACGCCCAGCTGCTGCAACATACTCTACATCAATGGAGTACCAACTGCAGATTGGAGATAACAGATCATGGCATTTCTGTATGTTAGGAAACTCAAATAAGATAACGTATAAAAATTATTTCTGTATACTGCCAATCAGCTTCACATAAAACCTACCAAACTTCTAAGGCATTGTTAGCATTACTGCAGAATTTTGGGGCTTAAATATAACAGATAACAATTTATGTGCAGAGCACCATGCCCAAGCTGCACAATACATCGGAATCTTTGGGCCACGTCATGCACAAAACAAACATGAATTAGTTGAGTTTGCTATAGTAAGTAACTACAAAGTGGTTCCCTTGTACTTATACAACCTAAGAGTGGAATGATAATGCTCTTTGTACAGTCATGCAGCACCTAGAACACAGCAAACGAAGGAACTCACCTGAAATTTGTGACACGAATAGAGCGAATGCCAGCATCTTCAGCTGCCCTACACACCATCGGAACGACATCTGAAACCTCCAGAAGATCAACACACGACATAATTCTTAATTCAGACGTTATAGGCGTGTATTCGTGAAGATCCTAGATATCATATAACAATAGAAACCAACACCGTTAAAGGGGAGTTGTGGATATTAAATGAAAGACAAGTGCATGTAGAGAAATCAACATGACATAACTATGGAAGCTAGTGTCATGTTCATCAGGAAATCAAGCAGGGGCTCCAGGTAATCATGTTGCGGAACAAAAAATGAAGACAAGTGACTGTAGAGAAACTGCTATTCAATATCAGAGCCCACACTAAAACATTATGTGTATTATGGTCATGTAATGTTGGCTCAGGGCATTCAAATAATCCATTTGTTCAACATCATGCTCGCTGATGAGAATCCTTATGGAAACTCCTACATCTCAAAACAAAATGTTAATTTCAGGAGGAGAAATGACACCAGTAAGTTTCAGGTATTGTCATAGGCATGGTTAGGCATTCCCTCGAAATGACTATCTGTACTCGACAATGGAGTATTAACATATTGAGAATTGCATTATCTGTTTCATACATGCAGGTAGCATGCAACAACTCTAATTTTGCAAACATTTTGCAAACAAATGACCAACCATCTTCTTTACCTATTTTGGAGAGTTAGTTCCTTCTATTAGGACACTTGAGTCCACATCAATTAACTTGAGTTCATAAATATGTTACATACACTTGTATATGTACCAACAGTTAGTCTACAAACAGGTATTTCTAACTATTTATCATTAATTTGGGTAAAAAACATAACCATTAGTTGCCTTGCATGGAGTTGCACGCCAGGATCCCATTTCAACAACAACAAAATAAACTTCTACGCAGACCCTGAAGCAAAAACAGACCAAATATTGAAGAACTAAATGGGAGAACAATTGACATTGACACTACATAATAAATTTTGCATAGGAGTTTAGGTGATATCTAATATATTTTTCTTCCAATCTGCACAAACACTTACAACAAAAGTACTCCTATCATATAGCAATACAGACATGCATGTAGCCCGCTAATTTGTAACCAATTATGTGTATTATGTAGCATATAGTTCATGGGCAAACCGGAAAGCAATCTGGTGCAATAGAAGATAGTAGATGTACAAATCAACAGGAAAACCGATAATTTGTATGTTAAGTGAAATAATTAAGACACAAATCATCCTAGAGATAAGTTACATTTTTTAATAACATACTCTATCAAAGTCGACCACATTGTTTCTGTTCATTCCAATGAACTTTTCCATTATCTTCCTTGAATCACTCTATGAAGATATTAGGCCAAGACCTTTGACATTTGGAAAGAGATTCCCCTTCTTATGCATTTATCTTGTTAGTGTACTCACAGACGAAGGGATGGACAAAATGCAACACTGGCAAAAATAGACGGAAAACACTCACCACAATAATTTACCAATATACTTCATCAGAGAACAACATGACAACGTGCTCCAATTCGGGACAGTCACACGAGGGAAGTATTGGGCAAGAGACAACACGTTGAATCCTGCAAACAAATAAACAATTACCAGATTTCATAAAAAGAGTAAACAAAGTCATATCTAATAAAGAACCCATAAAAGACACCTGGAAGAGTTATCTGTGCTACTACAATGGTGAATGTATCTGAATATGGTTGCTCAGTTTACAATAGCGCATAGTGATAATGAAAAATTACTTTGTTCGGTTCTGTACCAATAAATGCAACAACTAATAGAAAATCCCGTTGGACGTTTCTGAAGGAAATATGCCCTAGAGGCAATAATGAAGTTGTTATTTTATATTTCCTTATATCATGATAAATATCTATTATTCATGCTATAATTGTATTAACCGGAAACTTGATACATGTGTGGATACATACACAAAACACAGTGTCCCTAGTAAGCCTCTACTAGACTAACTCATTAATCAAAGATGGTTAAGTTTCCTAACCATAGACATAAGTTTTCATTTGATGAACAGGATCACATCATTAGGAGAATGATGTGATGGACAAGACCCATCCGTTAGCTTAGCATAATGATCGTTAAGTTTTATTGCTATTGCTTTCTTCATGACTTGTACATATTCCTTTGACTATGCGATTATGCAACTCCCGAATACCGGAGGAATGCCTTGTGTGCTATCAACCGTCACAACGTAACTGGGTGATTATAAAGATGCTCTACAGGTATCTCCGAAGGTGTTTGTTGGGTTGGCATAGATCGAGATTAGGATTTGTCACTCGGAGTATCGGAGAGGTATCTCTGGGCCCTCTCGGTAATGCACATCATGATAAGCCTTGCAAGCAATGTCACTAATGAGTTAGTTGCGAGATGATGCACTACGGAATGAGTACAAAGAGACTTGCCGGTAACGAGATTGAACTAGGTATGAAGATACCGACGATCGAATCTCGGGCAAGTAACATACCGATGACAAAGGGAATGGTGTATGTTGTCATTAAGGTTTGACCGATAAAGATCTTCGCGGAATATGTAGGAACCAATATGAGCATCCAGGTTTCGCTATTAGTTATTGACCGGAGAGGTGTCTCGGTCATGTCTACATAGTTCTCGAACCCATAGGGTCCGCACGCTTAACGTTGGATGACGATTTGTATTATATGAGTTATGTGATTTGGTGACCGAATGTTGTTCGGAGTCCCGGATGAGATCACGGACATGACGAGGAGTCTCGAAATGGTCGAGAGGTAAAGATTGATATATTGGATGATAGTATTAGGACACCGGTAGTGTTTCGGAATGTATCAGGAACATATCGGAGTACCAGGGGGGTTACCTGAACCCCCCCCCCCGGGGGGGGAAGATATGGGCCATAGGAGGGAGGCACACCAGCCCACATCGGGGTGGCGCGCCCCCCACAAGGGAGGAATCCGAATTGGACTAGGGGAGGGGGCGGTGCCCCCCTTTCATTCTCCCTCTCTCTCTCTCTCTCCTTTCCCCTTTCCCCTCCGGTAAAAAGAAGGGGGCGAATCTACTAGGAGCCCAAGTAGGACTCCTCCTACTTGGGGCGCACCTAGGGCCGGCCTCCTCCCCTCTCCCTCCTTTATATATGGGGGTGGGGGCGCCTCTAACACGGATCAATTGTTCCAAGCCGTGTGCGGCGCCCCCCCCCCCCCACAGTTTACGCCTCCGTTCATATTGTGGCACCCCGGCTCAGAGAAACCGGAACGCCCCGTATTCCAGCCCAGAGACCGAGGAGAAGTCTTCTGGAATACGGCACTGCTTATCATAGAACAAACAGCTTTCTATTATTACACGAATATGAATACAAGGTCTCTGATATTACAATGAATAACATCAGCACGGCGACACTACACCATCCTCAGTTGCTCTATGCAAGCAGCAGAAAAACTCGAAGCAGCGGAAAAACTACTGGCAACGGAACAACGACGATGGTAGTGAACTCCACTCCGCAGGGACTCTGGCTGGAACGCTTATCCTAGCTCGCATGAACGGAAACCACGACAAGCAAGCAATCAAATCCGACATGACCTGCAAACTAGCATGACACGCCAGGTCAGTACATTGAATGTACTTGCAAGCTCACAATAACCAGAAGCATTCAAGACAAACAATAGCATGGCAATTACAGGTTAAGCGGGAATTATCATGAGATCATCAGGATAGCATGGCATGAACAACATGAACATGATACAGCTAGAACAATTTGAGCATGCCATGAACATATCAATCTGACGATACTAGCATGAAACATGATGACACTATATGCACCACTTATTCTGCTCGGGATACTTCGTAACGATCCCATGCATCACTTACCAACCTCGGACATCACACGATGATCTCAGGATCAAATCAAGCTTGGTATAAACAATACCGTAGTAATCATTAACTGACCACAAGGAGCTTGATCTTTACCCATGATTCTCACACAACATCACGAATATCCAACAACTCGGTATCCTCGATACCACGGTGATCATTCACGGATCACAAATGGAACCACTCTGGGTTCAACGGGCTACCTTGTAACCAAACGGTGATCTTCCCGGCGATCACAACCATGACCAACACTTGGTCTCAAATGGTGATCTTTCCGGCGATCACAACCAACTTATCTCATCATCGAACCGGGGTTATCATTAATCAAGTTACTATTAATACTGTTGACCCATAGTGTGACCGACCCGAACTGGGCCCTTATCCGCGGGCGCGGCTATCGATAGATTTAATATACACTCTGCAGATGTTAGTACATGGTACCCACACCACGGAACCCATGGCCTCGCACTCCCATTCGGGTGGACCAACGGAGTTCCGACAAAACCGATCTACTGCCATGACACTCTCCCGGCCACTCCGACTCACTCCCCACTGGGCTAGTCCTGGGTGGCCCCGTGTCTACCAAAGACACCAACGACCACCGTAGTGGCCAAAACAATAAACCGTCCCAAACAGGGACATGTCCACATAACAAAAACAATGGGCACACAAGGCTTATGTCCGCCTACCTGATCAGGGTAGCGCGCGCCCATAAACTTCCCTCGTTGGAGGCACCGGCGAGAGGCATGACAATAGACCCAGTTAGGACCTTCCCATAAAGGTAAGTGTGGTTGCACTGGTCAGCTCGATATGGTGGCACCATGACTCAGCCAACAGTTGTTCAAGTTCAATTTAATCCGGTTAAACTTGAATGCAATATGCTGAGCCATGATAAAATAACATGATGCAATTACGATGCATGAGTATGATAACAACATAAGCATGAGATTACAGCATAACTATCCACCATATCAACAATGATTCATATCCAACTGAGCATGGCATAATGATGAGCATGAATATTACAAGTACAACACTACTCATAGCATAACATGACCCTTATCATCAACATTAAGTACTATGCAAGAACACATCAATAACATAACCGAGTAAACACTTAACCAACTAACAACAAGGAACGAAGCATTTTAACGATACTCGGTAACCGACGTTAGTCATGCACCGAACAACATGACCAACCCAACAGGTACTATTATCAAGCATGGCAATAGAAAGTAATACTAGCAAATAAGTCATGATGACAGAGTGCAAGAAAGCAACGCATGACGACAACCACCGATCCATAAGCATAAAAGAAATAACGACAAAAGTAGGAAAACAAGCATACAGTTAATAAAGATTCAAGTTGAAAGACATTGCTACTACATGGCTATCATGCAAATGGTGGTTGTGGCTTGCCTGGGGATGAAGAAATCACCGGGAAGAGGTGCGGTGAAGCCGCGGAAAGAATCGCCGGAAACAGTTTTCTCTCGGAGGGGCTGCTTACGGCCAAGGGCAAAAAGGTCATTTTCAGAATGTTACCACATGGTGAAAATGATACCAACAGAGCGGGCTCGAGGAGATGAAGATGTGGGCTTTGGATTCACCTCATTTGGAGTTGTGAGTAAAAAGATATGAAGTGTTTTCTGCCAGGGATCTATCTGTAATGAAAATATTTTCAAACAGGGCCTGGACAGAAAAACAGAAAGCGTATTAGAAGGAAATACGTTTTCTGAAAGTGAAAACGCATTTTGGGCCGAACTATAGGAGGAATATGCTTTCAATAAGCGAAGACGTAATCCAGCGGATTACGCCTCCAATTATCCAGCGTGGCAAAGGCGGGGCCGGCGTACCGAGCCACTGACGCGTGGGGCCGCGGGGTTCACGCGCGGTCAACTCCCCCCTCCCGCTCCTCCTTCTTCTTTCCCCGACGCAGCGCGCAGGGCATAGGAGAGGTCGCCGGCGCCTGCGCTCGCCCGGCCGACTCCGGCCATCCCTCGGGCCGTGCAACACACGGACGAGCTCGGGGAGACGAACCGCACCCGACTGAGGGACCTGCCCACGCCGGAGAATAGCGGAGCAGACGGAACAGGGAGCCGCGGCGGAGGAGAGCTTCGGCCTCCGGGGAGTTCGTGGCAAACAACCACGGGAGGAGGAGAGGTGTTGGGGTGGCTCCGGGTGAGGATGGAGGTCTCTGGTGGTGGAGAGAGGGAGGGAGGAGCTCGGCGTTGAGCGAATTTAGGCTGAGGCCGAGGCCGGCATGGCGGCCATGGGGGAGGAAAGGGAGGCGCTCGAGCTCCGGGGAGGCTTCTAGGATGCGGGGGAGGCCAGTGGTGAGGAGAAACGGGGATGGGGTGGCCTTATATAGGCAGGGGAGGGGTGTGTCGCGCTGTCGTCGCCGCGGACCCGTGGCTGGCGCCGCGGATGCGTGTGCGCGTGCATGAGCTCGCAGGCAGGCGACGAAGGAGGCATAGGGGAGAGCTCACGGGGAGGAGGAGGCCAAAGGAGCGCAGGGAGGAAGAGACGAGGAGGAAGACGACGGTCGGCGCACCATGCTCCCGTGGGAGTCGGCGAGCATCGGTTAGGAAACGGACGGAGGGGAGAGGGGTCCAGGGGAACGGCGACAACGAGAGGAAGACAATGGACATGGTCACGCGCGCGGAGACGACGAGATGGGAAGGGGCCGGAGCTAGAAGACGTCCTGGGCGTGGCCAACGCCTGCAGAGCGCGCGCATGGCATGCCAAAACTCGTGATCACCGCGTGCACTGGTGCACACAGTGCCACACGGCCGGCCAAATGATATCTAGGGGTTTGTCCTTCCTGGGGAGGTTGCAACTGCGGTGGTAGTTTGGTTAAACGCGCTCTGGTTAAATGGTAAGCCACCTCTGAAGTTTACTGCAGTAAACTTGGTCGAGAGCTGCTGATCAACAGGAAAGGGATTGGAGCCGGAGAGTTTGTCTACGAGGTTTAGGGTAAGAAGGACTTTCATCCTGGTAACTTTGAGAAGATTTGGACCAAGGTTTAATATAGTTGCTTCACAACTGCATATTTAGTCCAGAATCAAGATCATGATGGTGCACTCACATGGAGTGTTAAATTGAGCTCAAATTTGGCAAGGCTTAGTGATTTGGTCATAGTAAGAAGCTTTAACAATTTCATACCAATTGGATTGACCAAAATGGTACTTCCTTCACAGCTATCTTCACTGACCAGAATCTTGCAAGAATTTTGGAGAAATGTTGGCCAGGTGAAATGGTGCCAAATTTGGTGGAGATATGTTATTGGGGTAGAAGCAGAATCTGGTAATTTATCAGGATTTTTGAAGCAATATAAAATGCACTTGCTTCACAACCTGAAAATATTGCCAGAATCAAAGATTTGGTCCTGTGCTCACATAGATGATTGGATGGGGCTGAAAATGGGTGGAGGGTAATAATATGAGCACATGAAGAGGCATGCAAAAATTGCAACTCATTTGGATAACCCTAGCTAGTACTTCCTTCACAGTGGCTTCTATTTGACAGAAAATTTGAAAAATCACTGAGGAAGATTGGCTAGGCAAATAAAGTTGACTTTTGGCATGTGGCAATGATTTGGACATAAAAGATTGCCCAACAAGTTTGGAAGCAAACAAGATGAGATAAATGACACTTCCTTCACAAAGTGCCACTCTGGACAGAAATGAAGAATAATTATGGGGGAATTATTCTGGAGCTAGGACAGGAAAGTTCGGGCATATTTGAGCAACATATGACCCAAGAGAATTATGATAATTATTTGGGAATTTTTGGATGGACAAACATATAGGTTTCACAACCTAGGGCAGACAAGGTTATTCCTTTAATAGAAAAAGGAATATTCCCTAGAAAAAGATTTTAGGGTTTGGTCAAGCAGTGGAGTGACATGATCTTGGCAAGGTTTTGAGAATGATGAGCCACTTGGGAGGGGGAATGAGGATGATTTCCCAGGTGACAAGGCCACAGAACCACTCCAAAAAGAAAAACAGAGCAAAAACCAATTAAATTAAAAGAAAAAGAAAAGGGCCAAAAACCAGGCTGTTACAAACCTTCCCCCCTTAAAGAAATCTCGTCCTCGAGATTTGGTTGCTCAGGGAACAAGTATGACTCTAGGACACCGTTTCCAACTCAGGTATCCTTTTTCCTTTAGTTATTGTTCCCCCAAGAATTACAGATGATTAACTTACCTTGCTCTAGGGTGGCTTGCTTCACCTTTCCCCAAATTCCGACGGGTCTTTGCTCATATACCAATTCCTGTTTACTAGCGTTGATTTTCTCATATCTGCGGTGATATCCAATGGATCTGAGCATAAATTTTCTTTTGGTCATGAAAACCTTTTTACTTCGGTCATGGGGTTGCTTCAAAATAAGGGACATTTACATTTATGCCCCTAATTTGCGCCCACTCTCAGATTTACCCCTAATTTCAAAGCCTGCTCAAATTTGCCCCTCCGCCGTTAGGTGCACTTACAGAAATGCCCTTCTGTGCCGTTACCGTCCGGTCAAAGCTGGTCAAAGCTGGTCAAAGGGCTTTGACCGTCCTGAAAAAAATAGCAAAAAAATTTAAAAAATCTAAAAATTTGTGGGATCAAAGGTACTCAGGTTCGCAAGGTGCGTGCAATTTTTCGTGCTGTTTGGGCATCCCAGGAGCTCGTGTCAAAGGAAAAACAATAAATATGTAAGCATGTGAACAGTAAATTCAAAAAAATAGCAAGAAAATTCAAAAAATATGAAATTTTTTGGCATCAAAGAGGCTTGGGTCTGCAAGCTGCGTGAAATTTTTTGTTGTGTTTGGACATTGGAGGGGCTTGTGGAGAAAAAAACAAAATTTGGCTTGGGAAAAAATGACTATTTTGTTTTTTCTTGCTAGAGCTCCTTGCATGTCATTTGATCACAAAAACTTGCAAGCACCTTGTGCACCCAAGCCTCTTTGATGCCAAAAAATTTCATATTTTTCTAATTTTCTTGCTATTTTATTTCAAATTTACTGTTCACAAGCGTGCAGATTAACTGTTTTTCCTCGCCACGAGCTCCTGGAATGTCCAAGTAGCACAAACATTTGCACACACCTTGCGCACATGAGTATCTTCGATCTCACAAAATTTTAGATTTTTTAGATTTTTTTTCCTATTTTTTCAGGATGGTCAAAGCTGTTTGACCAGATGGTAACGGCGTAGAAGGGCATTTCTGTAAGGGCACCTAACGGAGGAAGGGCAAATTTGAGCAGGCTTTCGAATTAGGGGTATATCTGATTAGGTGGTTCAAGTTAGGGACATAAATGCAAATGGCCCTTCAAATAAATGCAGGCCTTCTGGTTTCAATAAATGATGAGAATTAATCATGGCCATTTTCTGACGGAATTTGACTGCTCATAAGTGGTACTGATTTATTTTTGATTTATTCCTTTGGCTCGAGCAATGAGATATGTACCAAAGATTCGACTGCCTTTTGTCGTGAGCAATATAACGGGGCATGGAGTTATAGCTGAGTCATACCTCAAATATTTACATCTTGAGACTGGCCCGACAGGGGGCCGACGGACAATTGCTTTTCCTGACAGACTGACCATGTACTTGTTTCCGTTGGTGAGTATACCGGGTCTGAGTTGATTGTTCAGATTTTGACTCTCCCATGTTGTCGATATACCAAGATGTGGTAATAAGCTGTGCGACGCTTTATACTGTCGCTGAAGTCAAACTACAGAGTTTGCAAAAAGGAAATCTTGGATCTGACAGAACAGACTTGGATATTCCGCACTAACCATTTTGTAAAGCAGGTCAGCGGGATATGAAGTCCTTGTAGAGCAAAGTAATCCACTGAGGGTATGCCTTTGTGGCTCCATATGTAATCTGGCCACTAACTGACTTGGGTATCCGGACCCTAATGGTGATGCAAAAATCATCATACCGTTGCTATCAGTCTCATCCTTTCGATGGTCATGATTTTCTTTGCCAGGATATCTTACTGAAATAAGTTGGCCACATATATCCTTGATTCTTCGTATGACCATGGTCGTGGCTAGTGCAATATTTTTGTCATTACTCCTGGTGCTTGGGTTCCACACGTATATGACATATACTCGGGGCTTGTAGCTGTACAGATCTCTTTGTTGAGGCCAATCGTACAAGAAGGTGACAATGTTTTAGGACATCTCCTTGTCAAATGCGGGAATATTGGCCTTGGTGGCCACTGTCAGGACTGTTGATTCTGTGATGTCTTATCCAGATCTTGCAGATCCTTGTATTTTATGAGATGTATCTCTGCTTATCTTCATTTGCATGATTCATGAGGCTGTGGGATCCATACTTTCCTTAGGTATATCTGTTGGATCCTTGTTGTACCTTGTATGAGTGACTGATATTATTGGGGATACATGCTCACCATATATAAGAATCATATACAACCAAACACTTGATTCTTGAGGTAGGCATATGTTTTGACTGATTCGTGCTTCTGACCAAAAATATTGCAGATCTGACTCTTGAGATGTACTGCCATATATTGTCAACTCACCGCATAATCTCTGAGGACGGTGCAATATTGTGGTACTGACGCGAACTAATTGGCTTACAAGAGAAGTCATCCGAGTAGCTTGCGGAGGAAAACTTGTTAACTTCTGTTCAAATCTTTTGTCTGGGTATTGTGTCGAAGAAGGCTCTATAGCTTATACACGAAGCTTGGTCTGATTATTGTGCTGGAGAAGCCTGAGTTCCGTACTTGAGAAGCTTCTCATCGGGTTTATTTGTTGAGAAAACTTCATTTCCGTCTATCAGAAGCTTTTACCGGGGTATCTTGCTGAGAAAGACCGGATATCTTGGACCGGACATTGTTCACATATCATGCTGAGGAAATTTGTGGAGCCTTGCATCATAAATTTCTTCCGATAGCGTGTGGAAGAAGACTGAGTTTCTCATATTCAAAACTTCATACTATGATATGCAGACTGAAATCTACACACATGCCCATAATATTCGGTGGCTGATTATTTGCATGAGAAAATTTGTTTGACTGTCTTCCTTGAGCATATCACATTCTGACTTTATTTCGGATGATAACATATCTCAAGCATCATGCATTGCTGAGCCAAAATTTTGTATATGATCCATACCTATGACTGAAAAATATAATGTAGATCTTGTACCTGACTTGTCTTGCTGCTGACTTGATTGTTACTGTTGTGAGGGTTTTGTACTGATGTAGACTTGAGTTATCAGTACTGTTGTGAGGAGTGCACACTAATGCAAAATTGATTATCAGCCTCAAAATCAGATATTCCCCATTTTACCGCAGACGACTGAGAATTCCATTCTGTTTAGTTGATTTTCCAAATATTTGAACTCCTTGCTGATTCTTCGGGTCCGGTGTCGGTTGATGAGCAACTCTTTATAGGGGGGAAATAATGTAACACCGGGGCCCAAAAAGAAAGAAGCAAAAGAAAACTCAACTAAACAAAAGCACACAACAACAATCAATTCACACACAATCAATGTCACATATTACTGCTAGTCACACAATATGCATGCCTACTTAAGCACACAAATCTCGCAGGATCTCCGGTTCTATGATCTAACATGCTGTGACGGTGTGCACGAGGACGAATAAATGTGTGGAAGAATTGGTGTAAACATCGCTACACCAAGTGCTAGCTTAGCCAGGTAGCAATACTGGACTAGCTCGGAGGCGAGGATGCACTCAGTAATCATGTAGTGGGACACGAAGGTCGCAACCGCATTATTATCAAGCGGACGGAAAAAATTCGTACTCGTCCAAGGAATAGGATAGCGGGGAAAACTGAGTCTGCTGGCATTGCCCTTTCTTGATGACTAAGACCATTAATGGTTGCCAACACGACAAAATAAAAGAGCGATTCGGGATAGAAGCATGTCCATCACTGGAACGATAGGTGGGGCTGAAAAGAGGATATCAGTGAGATACCTGAGCACCATTCTTGCAAACAGTGTCGGGATCACTTGGCATCACTCCACTGGGACAGAAATGACACCAAACACCGAAGAATAGGCAAGAAAAGAAAACTGGAGAAATGCAATGGCTGAGCTGTAGTGGATCCGAACCGAAGCCAGCTACACTCACGAGATAAACCATTAGCAACAACTACTAAGGCTATATGCATGCTATGCAACAAACAAATGCAGCAACCAAATGCAATAAACAAGACAGACTTTAAACTAACGATTACTACCGATTTCTACCGCTCGCGCTGACTAGGGCGTCCTACAGCTAGACCTGCTCTGATACCAAGCGCTGTGGCACCCCGGCTCAGAGAAACCGGAACGCCCCGTATTCCAGCCCAGAGATCGAGGAGAAGTCTTCTGGAATACGACACTACTTTGCATAGAACAAACTAGCTTTCTATTATTACATGATATGAATACAAGGTCTCCGATATTACAATGAATAACATCGGCACGGCGACACTACGCCATCCTCAGTTGCTCTATGCAAGCAGCAGAACAACTCGAAGCAGCGGAAAAACTACTGGCAGCGGAACAACAACGATGGTGGTGAACTCCACTCCGCAGGGACTCTGGCTGGAACGCTTATCCTAGCTCGCATGAACGGAAACCACGACAAGCAAGCAATCAAATCCGGCATGACCTGCAAACTGGCATGACACGCCAGGTCAGTACATTGAATGTACTTGCAAGCTCACAATAACCAGAAGCATTCAAGACAAACAATAGCATGGCAATTAGAGGTTAAGCGGGAATTATCGTGAGATCATCAGGATAGCATGGCATGAACAACATGAACATGATACAGCTAGAACAATATGAGCATGGCATGAACATATCAATCTGACGATACTAGCATGCAACATGATGACACTATATGCACCACTTATTCTGCTCGGGTTACTTCGTAACCATCACATGCATCACTTACCAACCTCGGACATCACACAATCATCTCAGGATCAAATCAAGGTTGGTATAAACAATACCGTAGTAATCATTAACTGACCACAAGGAGCTTGATCTTTACCCATGATTCTCGCATAACATCACGAATATCCAACAACTCGGTATCCTCGATACCACGGTGATCATTCACGGATCACAAACGGAACCACTCTGGGTTCAATGGGCTACCTCGTAACCAAACGGTGATCTTTCCGGCGATCACAACCATGACCAACACTTGGTCTCAAACGGTGATCTTTCCGGCGATCACAACCAACTTATCTCATCATCGAACTGGGATTGTCATTAATCAAGTTATTATTAATACTGTTGACCCATAGTGTGACCGACACGAACTGGACCCTTATCCGCGGGCGCGGCTATCGATAGATTAATATACACTCTGCAGAGGTTAGTACACGGTACCCACACCACGAAACCCGTGGCCTCGCACTCCCATTCGGGTGGACCAACGCGTTCCGACAAAACCGATCTACTGCCATGACACTCTCCCGGCCACTCCGACTCACTCCCCACTGGGCTAGTCCTGGGTGGCCCCGCGTCTACCAAAGACACCAACGACCACTGTCGTGGCCAAAACAATAAACCGTCCCAAACAGGGACATGTGCACATAACAACAACAACAGGCACACAAGGCTTATGTCCGCCTACCAGATCAGGGTAGCGCGCGCCCATAACCTTCCCTCGTTGGAGGCACCGGCGAGAGGCATGACAATAGACCCAGTTAGGACCTTCCCATAAAGGTAAGTGTGGTTGCACTGGTCAACTCGATATGGTGGCACCATGACTCAGCCAACAGTTGTTCAAGTTCAATTTAATCCGGTTAAACTTGAATGCAATATGCTGAGCCATGATAAAATAACATGATGCAATTATGTTGCATGAGTATGATAACAACATAAGCATGAGAATATAGCATAACTATCCACCATGTCAACAATGATTCATATCCAACTGAGCATGGCATAATGATGAGCATGAATATTACAAGTACAACACTACTCATGGCATAACATGACCCTTATCATCAACATTAAGTAAACACTTAACCAACTAACAACAAGGAACAAAGCATTTTAACGATACTCGGTAACTGACGTTAGTCATGCACCGAACAACATGACCAACCCAATAGGTACTATTATCAAGCATGGCAATATGAAAGTAATACTAGCAAATAAGTCATGATAACAGAGTGCAAGAAAGCAACGCATGACGGTAACCACCGATCCATCAGCATAACAGAAATAACGACAAAAGTAGCAAAACAAGCATACAGTTATTAAAGATTCAAGTTGAAAACCAATGCTACTGCATGGCTATCATGCAAATGGTGGTTGTGGCTTGCCTGGGGATGAAGAAATCATCGGGAAGAGGTGCAGTGAAGCCGCGGAAAGAATCGCCGGAAACAGTTTTCTCTCGGAGGGGCTGTTTACGGGCAAGGGCAAAAAGGTCATTTTCAGAATGTTACCACATGGTGAAAATGATACCAACAGAACGAGCCCTACGAGACGAACATGTGGGCTTTGGATTCACCTCATTTGGAGTTGTCAATAAAAAGATATGAAGTGTTTTCTGTGAGGGACCTATCTGTAATGGAAATATTTTCAAACAGGGCCTGGACAGAAAAACAGAAAGCGTATTAGAAGGAAATACGTTTTCTGAAAGTGAAAACGCATTTTGGGCTGAACTAGAGGAGGAATACGCTTTCGATAAGCGAAGACGTAATCCAGCGGATTACGCCTCCACTTATACAACGTGGCAAAGGCGGATGTCGGTGTCAAAACCGGCGGATCTCGGGTAGGGGGTCCCGAACTGTGCGTCTAAGGCGGATGGTAACAGAAGGCGGGGGACACGATGTTTACCCAGGTTCGGGCCCTCTCGATGGAGGTAATACCCTACTTCCTGCTTGATTGATCTTGATGATATGAGTATTACAAGAGTTGATCTACCACGAGATCGTGGAGGCTAACCCCTAGAAGCTAGCCTATGGTATGATTGGTGTTGTCCTACGGACTAAACCCTCCGGTTTATATAGACACCAGAGGGGGCTAGGGTTACACAGAGTCGGTTACAAGGGAGGAGATCTACATATCCGTATTGCCAAGCTTGCCTTCCACGCCAAGGAGAGTCCCATCCGGACACGGGTCGAAGTCTTCAATCTTGTATCTTCATAGTCCAACAGTCCGGCCAAAGGATATAGTCTGGCTGTCCGAGGACCCCCTAATCCAGGACTCCCTCAATAGCCCCTGAACCAGGCTTCAATGACGATGAGTCCGGCGCGCAGATTGTCTTCGGCATTGCAAGGCGGGTTCCTTCTCCGAATACTCCATAGAAGATTTTGAACACGAGGATAGTGTCTGGCTCTGCAAAACAAATTCCACATACCACCGTAGAGAGAATAATATTTCCACAAATCTAATCTGCTGACAGCTTTTCATAACATGACGTAATGCCGTGGTCTGGTCATGACAAACCGTTTTACCCGTGCCTGCCATTTCACATGTTGCGAGGCGGTTTTATTGGCACGTCCTGTCGAAGCAGAGATCGTGTCCCTCTTTTCACGGGATTCTCATCAATACGGGTGTGGGTAACCCAATCGTGCATGTTGGTATGACTCCTCGATTTTAGGCAGGTTCCAAACGGCCACGCGGAGGACGCTTGATATTCACCCTCTTTATAAAGGGGCCAAGGCATGTCCTTTTGTTCTCGCACTCAATCGAATCCTTCCCCCACCTTGAGTTCCAACACCCAAGGCTCAGGCTAGGCGCTTCGGACCTTCAGTCATGTCCGGATCCAACCTTCAAGGTCGGTGGATGCCCTCCTCTATCAAAGAGGAGGACATCAAGAAGCTAAGAGAAGCCAGGTATCTGACCGCCGAAATTTCACACAGGCTGCCTTCTCGAGGGCAGGTCATCCCCACTCCCAAACCCAATGAGAGTGTCGTATTTATTTCCCACTTCCTCCGAGGGCTAGGCTTTAGTCTTGATCCCTTTGTCAGAGGGCTTATGTTCTACTACGGGCTCGATTTCCATGATCTGGCTCCGGATTCCAACCTTCACATCTCGTCGTTCATCGTCGTGTGTGAAGCCTTCCTCCGCATCACCCCACACTTTGTCTTATGGCTCAAGACCTTCAATGTGAAGCCGAAGATGATTGAGGGGCGACACGCAGAGTGCGGAGGCGCCATAATAAACAAAGGCGCCGATGCTCCATGGCCAAAGGGTTCCTTCCCGGAGACATCCAAGTTATGGCAGCGGGAGTGGTTTTACGTCACCGCTCCTCGAAGCACTAAGTGGGTAGCTGCCCCTGCCTTCCGTCCGGGCCCCCCGCCACAATTGGCATCATGGGTCAACAAAGTGCTGGACTGGGGGCCAGCTAATGATGTGCCAACGTTGCAGAGCCGCATCCGAGATCTCTTCAAGGGAGATGTCGGCCTTGTCAAGGTAATGCAAGTCATCCTTGTTCGTCGGGTCCTGCCATGCCAACGTCGACCTCTCCGTATGTGGGAGTTCAACCCGGAAGGACCGTGAACTATTCAGCAATTCTTCGGCGCGACGCTCGAAGAGATGTATGGATTGTTCTTCGGATCACGAATAAAGTGTCTAGACACCACCGAGGATGCGGGTCTGAACTGCAATCGTCCGGACACCCAAGTAACTCCGCGGCCGAACACGTTGTCTCTTAATTTACCACAACATCATTCTGAAAAGTCGCCTTTTGAACAGGGCTGGATAAAAAAGGCGAAGATGATCAGGTGTTCGGCCCCCCTTCCCGAAGGCTCACCGGATCCTGTACTAGCCAGGATGCTTGAGCTTGCGCCTTATCAAGCGCCATCAGGGGAAGATAAAGGGAGGAACAAAGAAGCCGAAAGCGAGCCTCACTCGTTATTCATCCAAACCGGGGGAATTAGTGCCTCCACGAAGGAGGATAACCGGGGAGAAGAATCTAAAATTCCCTCTCCTCAAGGAAGGAAGAGGGTCGCCTCTGAAGACTTGGAAACAATGGTTTCCAAACAAGGGAAGAAATCTTTGTCAGGGGGCCCTACCCCGGAGGGTATCCTTACCGCACAGTGCCCGCAAGGGGATCAGCCCTCCACCGAGCTGTAAGTAAACAAAAGTACTTTGTAGTAAATATACCCTGCTTCATTTCTGAGAACAATAACTGAGACGTATGTCTTGTAGTTCGGATCGTAGCCCTTCTCGACAGAGTTCGTCTTCGGGGGATCTTCTTCCGGAGACGATGAAGAGCGAAATGCCTCCCCGTGCCTCGCCGCCTCGTGAAGCGGACGATCCTGAGGTGTCGTCACGGAGGGTTTCTCCTGATCCGCCAAGGCCAGAGGGTAACCCTTCGGCCACCCGAAGTCCAGAGTATTTGGCTCCTAAGGAGAGCAATAGAAAGAGTCCGGAACTGTCCGGTGCACGACCAGACGCACTGATGAATCTTCTGGAGCAAGCGGCTATCTCAGAAGCGCATCGTCCACTAATGGGTATGGTGGTTGAGAGGATTTCATCCGCCAAAAGCGGGTTGCATTAAGCTTTTATGAGTCTGCTGAGAGGCTTTGAGGTACGCAAAGTAATATATATTTTTTGACGGTACCGCACACGTTAGGTGTGCCTTATGCGGATAGTAGCCCCTGAGACTCTGGTTGCTATCGAAAAAGATGGCAAATAGAGGATCATAGTCCCAGGTAATAACCTGCTGCTTTCATGTGCAGGCGGCTGAGGGTCCGGTGGCTAGCCGGACTGGAGAGTTTGCCGAACTAAAGCGGCAACTTGATGCGGCAGATGCCGACATCGTGCTTGTGAACAAGCGGCTTGACGAGGCACAGGGTATGTATTCTCCTATGATCAACACATATTAAGAGGAGCATGATGCTAGTATCTGTAATATGTTGTGACTGCAGATGGAGATGTCGCCGTGGAGACCCTTCGGGCGGAACTTGCCCGAGCCAAGGAACAAGCCAGGAAGAGTGACGCGGCCGCCCTAAAGGCGGTCGAGGAGCTGCGAGCCGAACAGGCTGCGCATTGCCAGAGCAAAGAGAAAATAGCCAAGATAGCTGTTGAGCTGAAAGATGCCGCCGACCGTTATGGGCTTCTTAAAAAGGAAAACCAAACGAAGACGGCAGACCTGGAAAAAGCCACGTTAGCAGCCAAGGAAGTCCGCTCTAAAATCAGAGCGGCGAAGGAGGAGCTACGTCAAGCCAGAGATATCGCGGCTGGAAAGCCCTTTTTGTTGCGGACAAAGTTTGGAGATCCTAAGTATGCCCTTCTGGATCAATTATGGAGTTCTGCGGACGCGTACCTGGATTTGGCAGCAAGTGCTGATGCGATTGAGTTTTTCGTAGATCAAAAAGATCGCGAAGTGGAAAAATTGTTCTGGTCGCAGTTCAATGCTCCGGCGCGTCTGCCGTTGTTAAATGAGCAAATGGCCGAGTGGGCCGAGCTCCATAGGTTGTCCGGGCTCGCCATGAGGTCTGTTGTGGATCATCTTTGGCCGGAAGGACCAGGGCCGAATAGTTATTTTGGCTTAGTGCAACGATTCCTTGGTGCTGTGCCGCATATCGGTGCTGTGAAGAGGTCGGCGTGCATAGAGGGTGCGCGGATGGCTCTCGCCCGTGTCAAGACATACTGGGCAGAGATGGAGGCCACCGCTATTGCAACCCAGAGTTCGGTCGTAGGCCGGGTATCGGCCGAGCACTATTTTGAAGAAGTCTTAGAAGGCGCTCGTTTAATAAAGGCTCAGTGCTCGAAGAGTATCATGTTCTAGTGACATGTATCCCGATTGTAAGAACAATGTTATTTGAATTATAAAGGCTGTGTTTATACTTTTGCCTGAAAGTATTATTATGCCTCCTGTGTGGTCGTTTATGTATGTATATATATATCCTGAAAGTTTGCAGTCGTCGGCTTCAGCCCCCACGCATATAATGCGGGGGTGTTCGCAAAAGCGCGTCTTCACACTTGATCCAATGTCTTGGTCCATGAAGGAGGTGGTAGCACGGCGAACGAGGCAATCGGACTATATTGCTTTAACACTTTCACTTAACCATAGGAGTTTGACAGTGGGGCTATGATATAGCCCCTCGTATTTCCGCGGCTATCCGAATACGGTGCGCGTACGAACATGACCGGGGGAACCGGTCCTTCATTAATGCGGAGGAATCCTGAAGATTCCGATGAGTCATCGAGTGGTTGACCAGTCTCACGCTTTACCATGATAGTCAGTTTTTGGCTTTCTCTACTGAGGTGCTCGTCCGGATGAACCAGGGCACAATCGCAGTAGTTCTCTCGGTGCCACCTTAGCCGATAGAGCGGAACGTAAGGTAGAAAAACACGGGAGCCGGGCAAACCCAACATTTGACCGAAGACATGATTCGGAGCTGATGCATATAAGGCCAAACTCGCAACGCCAAACACTCCCTAAGGTGTTTGGTCTTTACAACATATACTAGGCCGAGTAACGCCCTTGAATCCTGAATTTCCAGGTACGTGCATTATCGTGGCGAAATGCCAATAACGTCAGCATCCCTCTCGGTTTATTCTGAGTATCTGGAGGATGTGAAGCAACAAGAGACATAAAAAAGGTTTACACAGGGTCTTAATCTAAAAAGAAATCTTTGAGTGGGGCCCTGCTGCACGTCTGCGCCCGTGTCTCCGTTGTGCCATATTCTGGAAGGGTGTAGCACGATTATCATCTGTAAAAGAGAAGAACTTAGGTGAAAGTTGTCGTGCGAAAAATTGGTTATTCTCAATAAACCATTAAAATTCAAGATAAATAAGGTCAAGCCGAACTGTAGTCCTTTTTACATGCGGGAAGCCCATGGTACCGCCTATGGGGGTATATCCATCAAACCAATCTCAGGTTTATCTAAGCTGTTACAGCTAGTGATGCGCCGGACTCGTCTAGCCGTGTCCGTGGTCTTGACGACCCATCGTTTATTCTGGTTGGAGGGGTCATTTAGTGTTCGGCTGCTAAAGCCGCCACACGTTCCTCCGCGCGTAAGGAACGCTCAACATTTCCGCTAACTGTGATGATGCCACGTGGACCGAGCATCTTAAGCTTAAGAGAAGCGTAATGTGGTACTGCGTTAAAACAAGCGAAAGCTGTTCTTCCGAGTAGTGCTTGATAGCCACTTCGGAATGGAGCGATGTCGAAGGTTAACTTTTCACTTCGGAAGTTGTCGGAAGAACCGAATACAACCTCTAGTACTAGAGAGCCCGTACAGCGGGCCTCTGGGCCTGGTATTACTCCTTTAAAGGTAGTATTGCTGCGGTTGATTCTTGTCGAGTCTATCCCCATTTTGCAGACTGTGTCCTGATATATCATATTAAGACTACTGCCGCCGTCCATGAGGACTTGGGTGAGATGGTATCCTCCGTGCCAGATACTTGTCAGGTTATCGATGCGATCAAAAGTGATCGGACAGGTTGACCAAGGGTTGAACTTGGGGGTGATAGGCTCTATGGCGCATACATCTCGGAGTGCGTGTTTACTCCTCTTCGTCACGTGAATCGGGTTCACTGTTTTGACCTCTGGTGGGAAATTTTTCTGTCCCCAGTGCTTTTCTGGCGAGGCTCATCCTCATCTTCACTTGGTGAATCCCTCCCCTTGTGTTCGGCGTTTAACTTGCCGGCCTGCTTGAAGACCCAGCATTCTCTCTGGGTGTGATTTGCAGGTTTATCGGAGGTGCCATGAATCTGACATAATTTGTCTAGAATCTTGTTTAGGCTGGACGGTCCGTCTCTGTTGCCTTTGAAAGGCTTTTCCCGTTGATCGGGTCGAGAGCCCCTAAATTCGGCATTTACCGCCATGTTGTCTGGGCTGTCTTCGATATTTTGACGCTTGCTTTTATTGCATCATGGTTTTCCATTACCATCCCTGACTTCAGATGTGCCTGGGTCGCTGGTGCTACTACGGGCCAGCCAGCTATCTTCGCCCGCGCAAAAGCGGGTCATAAGGCTTGTTAGGGCTGCCATTGTCCTTGGTTTTTCTTGGCCGGGGTGTCTGGCGAGCCATTCGTCTCGGACGCTGTGTTTGAAAGCTGCTAAGGCTTCGGCGTCCGGGCAGTCGACGATTTGATTCTTCTTAGTGAGAAATCTGTTCCAAAGCTTTTGGGCTGACTCTCCGGGCTGTTGAATTATATGACGTAAATCGTCTGCATCCGGGGGTCGGACATAGGTCCCTTGAAAGTTAACCCTAAAAGCATCCTCAAGCTCCTCCCAACTTCCTATTGAATTTTCGGGGAGGCTCTTCAGCCAGTGCCAAGCTGGTTCTTTCAGCTTGAGGGGTAAGTACTTGATGGCGTGGAGATCGTCTCCGCGAGCCCTATGGATGTGGAGGATGAAGTCCTCAATCCAGACCCCAGGGTCTGTCGTTCCGTCATACGCTTCTATGTTCACGGGTTTGAATCCCTCTGGAAATTCGTGATCCAGTACCTCATCGGTGAAACATAGGGGGTGTGCGGCACCCCTGTATTTGGATGTGTCATGGCGTTCTGACGGTTGTAGTGTTCGACTTTGATTATGCGCTGGAGCGCGCTTCCTAGATCCGTAGATGGATCTGGTCACGCCGGCCTTTTGATGCAAGTCCTCGCTTGGATCGTGTGCTGACTTATGTGCGGCCTCGTTAGCCGCTCTATCGTGGCTACGAGGTGGTCGGTCCGACCGGTCGGCCGTTTTATTTTTCGACTGTGTGGGCTCTACAGCCTCATCATCGAATTCAGGCAACAGCTTGCGCTTTGGATAGCTCTTTGTGTGGTGACTGCCACCATACTTTTCTTCAGTGTCAAGCACTTTGTTCCATCTAATGTTGAGCGTATTCTGCGCGGCCTTAAGCCTTTGCTTCTGCTTCTTCAGACTCCTCGCGGTGGCAATAAGCCTTCTACGGAGGTTCTCTTGTTCCAAGTGCCTTTCCGGGATGACGTGTGCATCGTCGTCCGGACTGTTTTCCTCTCCGGAGAGAGGTTGATGAGCTTTATCCTCGGTGTCGTCGTGTTCGAATAGCGGCTCCGTACTATGTTCGCCGTCCGCTGGTTCATCCTGTTCTATCGCTGGGTCAATGTGGTTGTCGTTTCCTCTGGAGTCGACCGGGGTGTTATTTTTCCTTGCGCTGTTATCACTGTTCTTGCCGAGGCGGGATTTGGAGCAGCGCCTACGTCGTCGCTTTGGTTGCTTCTCGAGGGAGCTATCCTTCGCTGCATCCTTCCGTTCGTCGTCATTGTTTTCTTTGGGTGTATCCACCATATATATATCGTGTGATGAAGTGGATGTCCAGCGCCCTGTGGGTGGTGGTTCTTGTTCGTCTCCTGCATCGTCGTCCATACCGTCGATGTCTTCGGAGCCGAAGTTGAGCATGTCGGTTAAATCGTCGACAGTGGCTACTAAGTGGGTGGTGGGTGGGGAGAGAATTCCTTCGTCGTCCGCATCCCATTCTAGCCGGACGTAGTTCGGCCAAGGGTCTCCTGAAAGGGAGAGAGACCACAACGAGTTTAGCATATCGCCAAAGGGCGAGTGCTGAAAGATATCCGCGGAGGTAAACTCCATGATCGGTGCCAAATCGGATTCAATAGGCACGGACGCAGGCAGTTCGGAGCCTGTGGCCGGGGACGAATCCAGATGTCCGGCAACACGGGTCTCATAAGAGGTGAAGTCAGTATTCGGCTCTATCGCCGATGAGGGTGCGGCCTCCGTGGCGGGGTCCATCCACCCGTCCTCGGACGGCGTAATCTGCTCCGGATCGAGGGCCGGAGTAGCTACAGGTGGAATCTCCCAAACACTGTCCGTCGGCAGAGCTAAGTCATGCCTGTCGTGACTTTGCGGCACACCTGACATGGGCTCGAATCCGTCGAAGATCGAGTCTCCGCGGATGTCGGCAGTATAGTTCAAGTTTCCAAATCTGACCTGATGGCCAGGGGCGTAGCTCTCGATCTGCTCCAGATGGCCAAGCGAGTTGGCCCGCAGTACGAAGCCGCCGAATACGAAGATCTGTCTGGGGAGGAAAACCTCACCCTGGATCGCATCGTTGCCGATGATCGAAGGGGCCATCTAGCCTTACGGTGACGGCACAGTGGAACTCTCAATGAAAGCACCAATGTCGGTGTCAAAACCGGCGGATCTCGGGTAGGGGGTCCCGAACTGTGCGTCTAAGGCGGATGGTAACAGGAGGCGGGGGACACAATGTTTACCCAAGTTTGGGCCCTCTCGATGGAGGTAATACCCTACTTCGTGCTTGATTGATCTTGATGATATGAGTATTACAAGAGTTGATCCACCACGAGATCGTAGAGGCTAAACCCTACACTACAAAAAAACACTTCTGTGATGATACGTGTTTGTCACAGTAGGTCGCGTTTTTTGTCATGCATGTACATCCATGACAAATTTATGATAGAACCAAGATAGGCATACCTGTGCTGTCGTAGAAGTGTTCCATGGCATTACCAAAATTAGCATCACGAAAGTGTCCACTTCCATGACGATAAATCGCGCGTCATAGAAGTGCTTTCGTCAAGGGTGACCGACACGTGGCATCCACCGTAACGGAACGCCGTTAAGCTATCGGGTCGGGTTTTGGATCCGATAACCCGTTAACAGCCCCGACCAATGGGGATTTTCCATGTGTAAAATCATCATTGGCTGGAGGAGACACGTGTCAGGTCCGCGTTGGCACAGGTGTCACTCATCCAATGGGCGAGACGCGCCTATGATATGTTGACACGTGGACCGGCCCATCAAGTTTAAATGGGCCGGCCCAACTGAATGCCCACAAGATTTTGCGGACCATAATGGGCCGGCCCAGCTAAAGGCCCATGAGATTTTGCGGACCATAATGGGCTGGCCCAGCTAAAGGCCCACAAGATTTTGCGGGCCATAATGGGCCGGCCCAGGTAAAGGCCGACAAGATTTTTGTGTGCCATAATGGGCCGGCCCAGGTAAAGGCCCACAAGATTCTTGCGGATCATAATGGGCCGGCCCAGCTAAAGGCCCATGAGATTTCACCGACATTAATGGGCCGGCCCAGCTGTAGGCCCACAAGATTTTGAGGACCCTAGTAGGCCAGCCCATTAACTGGCTGCCATGTTTTGGGCCAAATGCCGGCCCATATTTGATCCAGTCCATTAATGGTCTGCCACGCTCTGGGCCTAATAGTGGCCCATATGAGATCCGGCCCGTTAAAAGCCTACCACGTTCTGGGCCAAATTACGGCCCAGATCAGGTCCGGCCCTTTAAGAGGCTTTGGGCTCAATTATGGTCCATATCAGATTCGGCCCGTCAACTGGACACTATGCTTTTGGGCCCACTTGCTAAAGGCCCACTTAGTAATTCGGCCTGATATTAGTTTTGGCCTGTTAAGGGCCTGTTTAACATTTCGGCCCTATATTAATTTCAGCCTGTTAAAAGCCCGTCATATAGTTGGGCCTAACTACGGCCCGGTTTGCATCCGGCCTGCTCGCAGCCAATATATGATTGGGCCAAACAAGGACCGAGACAATTTTGGCCTGTTAAAAGCCCGTGATTTGATTCGCACAATCATGGGCCGGGGTTCATTTCGGGCTACTGCCGGCCCGTGAGCTGTTCGGCACGTTTCAGGCCCAACCTACATCGTGATTGCATGACGGCCCGATTATGTACCGTAATTTTACGGTTTGGCCGGTTTACTGCGAAGACATGATATATATACAGTAAAATAACTGCAGCATCGTGAATAAGAAAAAACCTAGACTATACAATAAAGAAACTACGGCATATTACATCCACTGGGCATCAAAGTTCGCCACTATGATAATAAAGCACAAGCAGACAGCAGATTACATACACTGGGCATCAAAGATCGCCACCAGTGCAAATAAACACGCCGACAAAATAATATACAAAACCGACAGCACTTCAATAGAGTTCAAGAAAGGTTAGCCCTACTGGGGAGCTGCAGCGCAAGCAGCTGAGCAAGATGATGAGACTGCGCTTGTTCAACACTTATATCTTCCTCACTCTGAAAGATAAACAAGCAGACAGATGACAGGTTTTGCACATAAAAGTATCAGTGCTGACAATTCATCACATTTCTTACTGACGAATAAAGTGACACAGTTTAAAATTGCATTAACACAATATGGTATTGTTCAGGTCAAGACATGGCAGGAAATGACATTGTGAAGGAGTTGGCAGCTTCACGACACCACTGGATTACAGATCAAGAACTCATAAGTATCAATGGTTAGTGTGCTGTCAATTTATACCATTTCAGATTGGCAAATAAAGAGACGGTTTAAATAATAGTAAAATGATATGACATTGTTCATAGTTAAGACATTGCAGAATATGACATTGTGCTGTAGTGGGTAGGTTCACCACACCACTGGATTACGGATGAAGAACAGAAGCATACATGCAGTGCAAAAGAAGATCACTTGCTCTGTATAGTTTAATTTACATGGTATGAAGAAGGAACTTGGTTGTACAACTGAAAACTTAAATTGAGAAAGGACAAACTTTTGTTTATGAACTACATAATAAACTTTAAACAAGCAATTTGATGCAAACACCAAAACTAAACAGCTGTTGCAGTCATGCCTAACCAAATATATACAACAAAGTTTGAAGGCTTGAGATGGACAAACTTACATTATTGGTGAAGACAGGCTCTATAAAGGCCTTGTCCATGCTGATGGGGGGGCAATTCAAGAAGTTTACCACAGAATCTTCTTCAAAAGCATTGCCTTTATTCTACATTTTGTTAAGAGTAGATATAGATGTGATAATATACGGAAAAAATGGAGAATATTTAAGATAAGATGAAGAGTGATGCTACATAACCAAGTAGCAATAAATGTAAGTGCAGCGATACAGGCAAAAGTACAGCCAAGAGCAATGCACAGCTAAACTTCTTCAGTACCAACCTTATGGTAAGAGTAAATATAGATCTGATGTGTAAGAAATGGAGGGCAAAGGAAAATAAGCTGCAGAGTGATGGTACATGAACAACTACCTGTCATTATAAGTACACTGATAAAGGACAGCATGTACTTACAAGAACAATGCAGAGCTAAAAAATATTGGCATTGGATATATTCTACACTAATGTAACCATTCATACAGATCAGATAATTTGGAGCGAACAATTGATAAGCAAGCTATCATGCATACTGCTGTCACATAATGAACCAGGTATGTATGCAAGTACAGTGATACAGGACAACAGGTAATAACAAGAGCAAAGCAGCGGGCGGCATATTTGCGATATCCTGTCGTTCTTGTCAAACCGGAATTCTTCTTCGAGCAGATTTCCTGCAAAAAAGATCCGTAAGGCACATGCGGAAAAGTAGAAGTTCAAATTGTCATGTGATTTCATAGACAGTACCTCATCTTGGGAACGAGACCAGTGCATAACAAGGTTTTTCCATTCAATGTCTTCTAAATTTAGCACAGGAGACTTCACGGGAAATTCGTTTATAGACTTGCCATCAAAGTGTGATTTCCTCGGGTAACACCGATACTGCTGCAATGCTTCCTTGAAAAGCACAAGCAAGCTTTGCTCGTCATGACTATCCAGATTGACCCTCGCCTAGTTACAACAATGTAATGTAAATCATTGGTGTGTTCAATCAGCAGAAAACAGGAAAATAATAACCATGAATAATAGCACTTACACGTAAGTTGGACAGGAAGATGTGAAAATGGTGTTTGTCTTCACAATAATCTTCCCATGATGGGAATATATGCACGTAGTCCCTAACAACATTGAAAGCATTGTCTTTTAAACTGGGAATAAATGGAATGGGGTTCCAATCTGCAGGAATTGGCCGTCTCTGCAGTTGGGATAGGTCTTCGGCCGGTGGACTTGCTGTACTTTTTGCTGGAGTGGGATTTTTCTATGGTACAGCTGGCGCTATGGCAAATGAAATCGGTATACCTTTTGCCAGAGTGCAGGTCCTGTGTGGTGGGGCTAGTGGTGTGGCCAGTGAAGTATGGGTACAGTCTGCTGGAGTCGGTCCTACGTTTTGTGTCACTGGTTGTACAGCCAATATAAGTGGGATGTTGTCTGATTTGTCCGGCACCACCACGTTTTTCAAGGACTTTGCTGGTGCTCCTTCAGGTTCGGCAATCACCCTCTTCCTTTTTTATGTCTGATGCACAAGAACAGCATTTGAGTGGAAAATCATGGTATGATGACAGATGGAATATGTATTGATAATGGATGGGCATGGCATCTCGACATATATGATGAGTAAACTAAGCAGATGGCGGTGCAACAAAGTAGAAGAAATGCAAGACAACATATGCAAGATACCCGCAATCAATAAAACATTGCCAAATTAGAACAGGCACCTTGATGGGTGAACAGGACAGGCCATCTGTCTTTGACTCCTCGAGGTTAGAATAGTCATTAGGATCATATTCTGAACAAGAATCAACAGGTGGGGAGCGTATGAGTTTCATTGCATCCAGAATGGCACTCAATGCCTTGGTGCCAATTTTGTGAGTCATTGCAGTGTTTAGCTTCAAGAGTGGACTGCTGCTAGTGCGACACAAAGCGGCTACACACATCATAGTGTAGATATAACGGGAAAACCTTAAGCATCAGAGTAAAATCAGCAAAGTGGAACTTGCTGGAATATATGTGCTAGTATTGCCGGTACGGCTAGAAAGGCTTCGGATACCAGCTCTCTTCAAGTGAAGGTGCGGTACTGTTAATATCAGTGTAACTCTCAAAGGCGACACAGCTCCCCGCATTTCCTTGCTATTCTTATAGGATTCAAGTGGGCAGGCCACTAAAAATCCTATTCCTATGTTTACAAGATCCTACGAATCAAAGAGGCTCAAAGTGTCCATCACAACCGACCGTATAGACCTTTACACTGCAAATGTCCCTGCTCATCTTCAGTACAAGGAACATACTGTACTACTATCATACTCCCTCCGTTCCAAAATATAAGTCTTGGTAGAGATTTCCACTATGGATCACATACAGATGTATCCAGATACATTTTAGAGTGTAGATTCACTCATTTTGCTCCATATGTAGTCCATGGTGGAATCTATACAAAGACTTGTATTTAGGAACGGAGAGAGTACATATTAAAGAAGAACGGAAGAGGAACATGGTAAAGAAGAGCAAGCAGATTTTGGATAATAAAATGTTGGTTGTGCAGTGCCCACACATGATGAACCAGAGCGCATTAAGAATGCAACTCCCGGCTGTCTCTCGACCATTTCAGGCGGTTGGATGAAGATCCTACGTCTCCTAACCCTTCTTCTTCCTCGTCTCTGATTCTTCCCATACAGAACACCGCACGGGCCGCCGGCCGGACCACCGGCCCCCATCGCCTGTGTTCCTCCGCCACCCCCACCCCCACCCCCACCCCAACCCCCACCCGCGTCGAGTTTTCTTTGTTCGGCGAGGCCCCACAACCACCGGAGCCCCTTCGATCGCACCGGCGAACTCCGGCGAGCTCTGAAAAATCGACTGACCCAATTTTGAAATTTAGTCTACTGTGATTTAACTAGTGTGGAATATAAAAGGGGAAAACCATAAGCGTTGGGAGTATAGTGTTGAGCGTGCCATGGCGGATCTGAAGGTGCAAACCGGACAAAGGCAACTTCGCAACCAAGACAAGAAATCAGAGTAAAGCAGTGGCGATCTATTTTCTTGCTACGATAAATAAGTTGAGCAGATACGAAAGAGTACGGCCTCTGGTGCAGCGCCGTGTACGCATCTGCTGAGAATTTGACGGTGCTGCGGTAGCGATGGCTGTCGGCGGCGTGGAAGCAGATCTAGGAGGGTAGACGGTGGCGGCGGGGCACGGTGGACGAGACGGTCGTAGGAGCGGCGCCGGTAAGGTGGACGACGGCGGGGATGAAGCGAGAGGACGGGATGCAAAGATCCCGGTCCGAAGCCGTGGATGAGAGAGGTCGATCTCTTGTAATGGACGGCGGCGTCGGGGTATCAGCTCCGGCATGGTGGAGGAGGACGGCGGTGGATGGGGTGGCGGACGGCGGCGGACGAAGGAGGGTGGGGTGGAGAGGGTGTTTTGGCGCCCACGGAGTACAAATGGGGAAAAGGGAGGTAGAGAGGAAGGGGGAACCATGTATTCAGGGCGCGCTTGTCTCAAAGGCGAGGAAATTTACAAACTTAGCCCCCGTTTAAAATTTCTACTACATCACAGCAACATTAGTCGGTTGGGGATAGGACGGTAATCTCGCATACACCGAATATTTGCCGACGAGAGTTTGTTTTTGGCGCCCACCGTGTATGAATATGAATCGGGGAGGGAGTCGATTTCGGCCGAGGACACACTGTGTTTTGGCGCCCACCGTGTATGAATCCGGATGAGAGGCGATTACGTCACGTTTGGGTGAAATAAAAAAACCTACCCCTATCGAAACCTATAGAAATCCAGCAGATAGGCTTTACGTGGCAGGGATAGGCAGTAGTGATTTCCATCTCGCAGATTTTGGCTTCGGGCGGTTACTACGACTTTCCCCGCTTCGTTCAAATTTTGCAGAGTGCACGTTTACCGTGCCAACTCAATTCGAATCCCGTTTGTATTCTATATTTTTTTCGGGCGGGATCCATTTTCAATTGGAATTACATTCTATATACATCATTTTTTTATATATACTTTCAAAAGCACAACAAAGAATTCTGCTCCTTTATATGTATAATATGATTTACAAATACAACGATCTCGAAATCTTAAGGTTGAATTCGAAAAAAATTAACCAAATTATGTTCTACTAAAATGTATCGATCAGTAATATCTACATATTAAATAACATAGATGTGCGTGAATTCATATGAGTATGCATGTTTGATAGATCAATTTTGGTTCGAGTATGGATTACATGTATCATCATCTCGAATTCAAATATTTGAATCCCTTTTTTGTTCACTCCTTTCACGCCCATCTCTCTCGCATGCATGCTCCTTCAAGTAGCTATCACTCTCTTTTCTCCAGCTCACCCGCACGCTCACTTCATGTTTCTCCTATCCTCGCAAACATGGTCTCTCGACGTCTCCCTTGAGAAGTGTCACACTCTCCCTATGATTATACATTACACAGTTTTCATTATCTCTCACGTCTCTACTGTTCTCTGGTATCACTCGGTACCTAAGCTTTCTTTTTCACCGCCACACACACAGTCTCCACTCGTCTTTCACTTTGTCTTTCTCTCTATGGGATTCTCTCACACACCCTATATGTCTCTACATATGACTCATACCACTAAAATTACTCTCTCTCTCTCCTGTAGACACAACATTTGTTGCGGTCTCCTTTTCGTCTCCATCCCAGACTGACATTATTCATTTGTTTACCAATCAGACAACCCCGACTATCGTCTCCTCTCTCTCTCACAGACACACACACACAACTCCTGCTTCCACTCCCCTTCCCGACTACCGTCTCTCTCTCTCACACACAAAACTCTCGCTTTCGCACCCCGACTCGTATTTCTCTCACAAACATTTATCGACTAGCTAGCCTCTAGATAGGTTTATACACTCGCACACTCGTGCTTCCACCATCGCATACATGTCTCTCTCCCGCTCCTTGTATCTATGTAGATTTTTCTTCCCTTCTTGAGACACGCCCTCTCGATCATGCACACACACTATCGCCTCATTTTAAGCTGATACCTATCGCACACACACTCCTTGTGTCTTTGTCACACATGCACTCCGTCCTCCTCCACTCTCCCTCTCTCTCACACACACATGGGCTTTTTGCAACAACTAGCAAGATGCCCATGCGTTGCACGGAACATCAAGATGCATTTGTATGAGTAGTTTATCTTGTGGGGGAAAAGGATGAACGAGGGAAGGCCTTATTTGCAAATGTGGAGAGGGGTGTGGGTATCTTTTTGCAAAATTGCCATAGTTTCCTTCCTATCCGTCACATATAGATCGGACGGCCTATATTGCAGGATGGCAGGCACACGATCATCACCGACAATGCTTTTTATAAGAGTAGGGATAATAAATAGAGTTGGTGATGATGGTGGGCCTGCCATCCTGCAATGTAGGTCGTCCGATTTATATCTGATGGATAGGAAGGAAAATATGGCAATTTACCCGCACTCTTCACCACATTTGCAGATAAGGCCTTCCCTCGTTCATCCTTTTCTCCCACAAGATCTTGATGTTCCGTGCAACGCACGGGCATCTTGCTAGTAAGAGTAGAAATTATACATATACCACTTCTCGAATCTTGAAACCAACAACATTCCTCCCTTATCTCATCAAAACCGCCAAAGGAATATATTTTGAGTGAAACATAACATATTTTTAGTGATATACGTATTTCAAAACTATACTTTTTTCTATCAAATCAGTGAATATGTATTAATCTACTTTGATCGTGTGGCAACGCATTGGCACATTGCTAGTAGTTATTATAATTTTTTGGACACCAGACAAACGGTGGAGTACATATACGAAGAGAAGAGGCGCACGCACGCAGTCGGCCTCTCGCTGTCTCGCACACATGAGTGTTACGTAAAGGCGACGTTAACAAATAAACCCTAAAACCCTAGGTGCACGATTGCTGCATTCGCGGGTACCGGGTACGTGGTGGAGCACCTTTGTAGGAATAGTCAGCTCGCGTGATAATTTGATCCGTAGGAGTTGATGGTCGGGACCACAGGTGAACGACTTGGAGCGCGGTGGCTCGCCAGTTGCCACAGATCGAGTAGCCACGTTTAAAATATTGTTTTTTAGCGGGGTTAAGAGTTCTGATTTTCAATGGCGCGTTATAAGTAGTAAGTAGTTTTTAGAACGATTGGTATGGAGAGAAAATGGAATTCATAGTACTACGTACCTCCTTGGCATATGGTTGTATGGTTTTTTTTGCGATGGAGGTTGTATGGGTTTATGTTGCGAGATGTTGAACCTGGTAGTTATAGGGCAAATACTATGGTTTAGATTTAGATGCTGGTTTTCAGTAATGAAAATCAGAAGGGGAAACCCTTCTTTGATTAAAAAAACTACTACCTCCATTCTGGTTTACTAGTCCCCATCGTACTTTGGGTCAAAGTTTGTCCATGAATTTTACTTGTAAAATGTGAATGGAAAATGAGATTTTGTTATACCCAAACAAAAAAGGACTGGAGGGAGTGATTGCTCTGACACGGACGCGACCTCTCATAGCGCAGGCATTGAACCGGCACGCCGGCCAAGAGGGCCGCACTCGCTGCAGGCCCGGCTGAGCACGCCTCCTCGCCGCGTGCAACCAGCTTAAGACTGCCCCGCCTGCCTTCATTGAATCCGCGCATGTGCCGGCAACACGTCCTTCTGCGAGCCGGCAGGCATTTTAGAACACAAAAAATGACTAAAATATAATTAATTTACGCATGGTCTTGACTTGTTGTGCTCGCACTGGTAGCAGGAACTAGTAGAGGATTTTCTTTATTTATAACTCTCCTCACATTTTTTTGGCTTTGAAGTGAATCATGGTTGTGGACATTATGTATGAATGTGGAGATACCTGTGAACATGAGTTTGATGTGGAAGTTGAACTTGGAATGTCGGGCTTGCGCGTGAACTATACCATGTCCAATGCTTCGTCTGTTATTGTTTGGAAAGTAATTGCTGTTATTACATGACCCGAGAAAAACATTTTGTGCCACATCAGTAGATGCACGGACATCACAACAGGTATGCTGACTGGATAAACATTTGAACCTAGCTATTATGAAGGAAATTTTGTATTGACAACAGTTTTAGATAGCAGGAGACGCCTAGCCTGCTCTGCCTCTGCAAGCTTATTTCTGGCTTATTCCATCTCTTCTTTGGCTTGGGTGAAGAGAGCATCTGATTGCTCTTTTCGCTTCTTCAGGAACTCAGCTACATTCTCAAGGGTTGCTGCACGCTTTCTTTCAGCCTTTACTAATGCCACAAGGACACGAACAGCTGACGACTCCACCTGGCTTGTGTGTAATCCAGCATCATCTGGGAATTTGCACCTTGTGTCTAATCCAGCATCATTAGGGAACTGGCACCTTGTGTGTAATCCAGCCTCATTTTGGAAACATGATCTCGAGGTTGACCATACTTCCCTCCTCGCAGGAACTGCATCCTGACATGAAGTTACTTCTTTTTTAGATCAATACTCAGAGCAACCTAGATCCATTTAGTAGAAGCCAGATAAACAGAACTCGGAGAAGTGAATTCAAAAGGAAAAAAATAAAAACAGACTACAAGGTTAGAACACCCACTTCCTACATCAAGCTAAAAACGAAAGCATTAGGACGATTAAGACTCTTCTTATTACACATCGAAGAACACCACGCTTAAGAGAAACAGAAACTACAACATATACACATCGAAGAACATGAGGCTACACGAAAGTAATTGAAAGGGTGTTACTTACCAAAGCTCGTTTTACAGGTTCGGTGCAGCTCCTCTTTAACTTGCCACGCTCCTTGAAGATGTCCCGAATATCCCGTGTTTGGTCTTCATTGCTCCTCTGCATGTTCACACTCGTGGTTTTAAAATCTCAACATGGCAAGAAAAATATACTACTAGTAATACCCGCGCATCTTGTGGGCAACATTAAAGCACTCGTCTGACATGTTAGAGAATCTCCAACAGAATCGCAACGCGCGGCGCTTTAAAAAAGCGTTTACAGTGCTGAGATCAAGAAGTAGATACTAGAGAGTAGAGGATAGTTCTCAGCATAGATAGATAAAAAAAGATAATTCAACTACTCCTTGTCGTCCGACTCCTCCTCGGTGATGTCCTCCTCCGACGTCTGACTGTAGGCGTGAAGATACCGATCGTCATCGGATTCCCAGGGCCACGCTGCTCCTAGCCTCATGTTGAATTCAGCGTCCGCTTTTCGCCTACGCTTGTCCACGCGATAGGCGGCTCGCTCCGCCCTCCTCTTATCCCTCTCCGCCCTCATTTGCGCATAGAACTCACGCTCGTTGATGATGTCCTGCGGGAAGTGTTGGCGCCACAGCGCCCTAAGCCGCGGCAGAGGCGCGAGCTCCTGCGCCCACTCCCGCGTCGGCACGTTGGGGAAGTTCAATGTTCTATGAGGCCACTGGAGGCGCCACACCGCCGCGTCGTAGGCGCGGGCGGCCTCGTTGGCGGTGTCGAAATTGCTGAGGCCGAGGCGCATCCCGCGGAACCGGATCTCGGCAGAGAAGCCGCCGGAGGGGCGCGCGCGGACGCCGCGGTATCCCCAAGTTTCCCGGCGACATGGTGGCGCGGCGGCGGCGAGGCGAAAAAGAGCGGGGAGAGAGTGGTGGCGAGGCACAGAGCGGGGAGAGAGCGGTGGCAAGGCACAGAGCGGTGGGAGGTCGTTGGATTTTATAAAGCGCGCCGGACGCCGCGCGCCAAAACTAGCGCACGCCCGGCCGCTTTTTCCCGCGCGCGCGCGATCCTTTCCCGACGTCTCTGCTATCTCTACTCTCTTCTCTACTAGCGCGATACAGGAGCGACGCACAATTACAAGCTGATATTCTGTTGGACAATGGAGGCTATAACCAATTACTTTTACGGGAACAATAGCACCCAGGAAATTTGAAGGGTAGGTATGAACAAAATTGGAACTGCACATGTACTGCTAAGTGATTCAATACACACATTCGAGGAGGAGAATGATGGTTGCGGCGGCCTCTGTGAGTCATGGTCGGCAACGGGAGTCAGTTCATTGTCCGCGACGGTGGTACTTCTGCGCTTGGCCTCGGCTTTCGAGAAGCAGATCCGAGACCGTGGAAGATGATGCCGGGGAAGAGGCTCCGTGTACGACGACGACGGTGGACCGGCTCCAGTGTGGCGTACGAGGTCATCAATGAGGCAGATGCGCTGCGGTGGACGAGTGCGCCGATGTAAAGGGGAGGAGCACGAAGGCTGCGGTGCTGTGGAGAAGTCTATTTTGCGGTGGGGATAGAAAATGGGGAGTATTCAGGTGTACTACTCTAGGTGCCGGGGTGGGGTTGGCTGGGTAGGGTGAACCTGAAGTTACGAAAACAGCCCCCTACCAAGCGTCATCCGTAGGCCTGTTCCGAAGGCTATGATGGTAACTTCCCACTGCTCGAATCAGGCTCGCGGGAGATTTTCCCGCCGACCTCAAAATTTTGTGACACTGGACTCCCCGTGTGGCGTGTTGAGTGATTCGGCTAAGCAACTAGCGAGTAGTGGTAGTAAACTCTACATATTAGGTTTGACCGAAGTCAAACTTCCTAAAGTTTGACCAAGTTTATAGAAAAATATAAACATTTACCATAACAAATATGTATGATGTGAAAGTACATTCAATAATGAATCTAATGGTATTTATTTGTTATTGTATATGTTAATATTTTTTGTTATAAGCTTTCTGAGAGTTTACAAAACTTGACTTTGACCAATGCTAATACGTGGACTTAAATAAAAACGGAGGGAGTACACATTTGTTTTCTTAGTTTGTAGTGAACTAATCATTTGTTGAAATTGTGAAATAAATATATTAGGCTATTGACTTCGAATGTAATGGTCTATACAATTCAATAGTTACAATCATTGTCGAATCCCAAGATGTATACAAGGTCTATAGTACTTCACAACATGCTCAAACTCAGTTAATCCCAGTCAAATGAGAATCTAAATGCATTTCATAGTTATTACTTTGTAGGATGCAACAAAAACAACCATAACTCTACATCAGCCATTATAGAAGCAACATTTTGACATATCCCAATGTGTGAATGAAACGTGCAGAGAGAGCTTTTGAAGATGGAGCAGATAGGGCGGGAAAGATTGTATGTATGTGGACGAGAGAGTAGGAGACAAACCTAACGAGACAGAGAGAGAGAGAGATAGAGAGAGAAAGAGAGAGGAAGAAGTTAGGTCTGTGAGAAAGATGGATACATGTAATATACATGAGATGCGTGTGCATCTGGATTCTGTATACGTGGAAGGAGAAGAGACAACATGTTTGATGAGAGAGCTGGAAAAACATGGACGAGAGGGGAAGGGTCTCGTGGGTTGAGGGATTGACAATTTTGTGTGGGGGAGAGAGGAATTGGTAATTTTGTGCAAGAGAGAGAGTGTGGGGGGAGGAGTCAGTCAGCCGTCGTCACATCACCCTGCTTCCAAATGACCCCGCATTCTCTAGCGCGGTGTGGTCGCCGTCTTCGATCTGCTCGATGCCCTCTTTGAAGATTGAGGTGTTGTGCATGTTGGGGTGCAAAGAAGCACAAGCGAGAGTGGTCTCCGTATAACCTTGGATGGGGATGAATTGTGTGCTCGGGGGAGTGTGTGTGTGTGTGTGTGTTGTGCTGCGTGTGTCTGTGTGTGTGTGTGTCAGATATTGAGAGAAAACAAACCTAAGGAGAGAATGGGTATTCACGAAGAGATTGTGCGGGCCTTGAGGTGTGCAGGGGCCGGGTGAGGGTGTCAAAATGTGCGCGTTGATGCATGTGTTGCATGCGACCGTGCGAGGGACGGACGAATCGAGAGAGATGGTTGTTGTGTTACGGATGCTCCTCTCTCTGTCTCTCTCTCTCCCTCTCTCTCTCTGTCACACACACACACAAGTAAACTAGAAGACCGTTCTCTCATGTATACACAACGTATCGGCATCTGTCTATGTCTCACTCATGCATGATCATTTGCACATTCACACCTCTCTATGTCTGTATCACACGCACACCGTCACCACATTGCCCTTCCGCCACAACACACATATGGACACATACACACGTTCTCTCTCAGTCACACACACAAAATCAGTATTAAAAAAACTAGGGCGCACCTAAAACGTCCAAATCCAAATAAACACGAACTGGAGCTAAATTCAAATATATGGAAATATTGCAGCGTCAAGAACTTTCACAGGAAAAAAAAGTTGAGTAATATTCGAGGATTGTTTTCACACACACAAAAAGGTTCGGTGGATGTCCTTCGAGCGCGACACGGTGACGCACCGTTCGATCGACTGCACGGCCGCGGTTCACGCGCTTGCACAGGATTCCGTATCGTGGCTGTGGTACTAACTAATAAAAGCGCTGCCTAAGTCTAATGTTTACGTGTACTAGTACGGTTTTCTTTTAAGTTTGACCAACCTTATATATAAAACTAAAGTAAGCTCCCACACGCGCACTCATCAATATGTCGCCGCCGCCGTTGCGCATGCCGGCGCCCGCCTGCTCCGGCCAACAATTTCTCGCCCATCACCGCCGTGTCGCCGCCATCCCTGTCCATGAAGACGAAGGCTCGCCCGCTCACGTCGTCTGCAGTCCCTCCTCGCGATGCCGCCGCGCTGCCAAGCACGCGAGCAGCTGGTGGAGCCGCGTCTATGCACGCAGCGTACGAAGAGGAGGACGAGCGCGTGCTCCAGCATGCCGGCGAGGAGGAACTAGCGTGTCATTGTCGTCTCCGCCCGCACGGAGGAGGCGCGCATGGTGGCTGTCGCGGCGGAAGCCGGTCGCGCGTGCGTCGAGCCCGCAAACCGGGTGCGGACACGGAATCTACCTTCGAGACCTTGAATGCCACGTGGATCCTGCAATCTGAAGGAGCAATTTGGGTCAGTCGACTCATGTGAGCCGTTTGATGCAACATGGATGGCTAGAAGGGCTTCTTCCACCTCTTCTGCCGTCTTCTTCCTTTGCTCCGTCGAACTTCTTTCACAAATCGACTGACCCAAATTATACTACTAGTACGAACGTATTAAGTACAGTAGGAACACGAAGATACGAGCAGTAGTACCAACTGCAAGAAGAACAGTAGTAAGACATAGTACTAGTACTACTGTACGTACTAAAGAGTTCAAATAACGAGAAAGTACATAAACATAGTTCTGCTGGGGCCTCAGCACAACACACCCTTGAAAATAAACTAAGCAACTAGTCCACTTGACATTGCAGTATAACCAGCATGAGCAACGGCACTGCCACCTACTCGGAGTCCGAGTCCACGTCCTCGACTTCGTCCTCGTCCCTCTTCCTCTTCCTCTTCGTCGACGCTTCTTTGCTTGAACCGGACACTGGGCTCTGCTTCTTCATCCAACCCTTGTAGATATTTAAACAAAGGTAGGCATCAATTGCTGCGTACAGGATGTGATCTTCATCTAATGTCTTCGACTCCCATGCATGATGAAACTCATGATGAGGTTTCTTCAGTTTAGCATACGAAGGATCAATCATGGCTGCTGCCAGGGTCAGCATTGAAGGTTGAGAGGAGGACACCAGGCTTGCCTTTTGGAGATCGAAGGGCTGGCCTACAACGAGACCTATCCGACGCTGGACATCCTTGTCGTTCTTAAAGCCTACAGTAACGAATTTCAATCTTTTGTCCTTGAGGAAGTTCTTAAAATCCTGGAACTCAACGTCGGCATGACATATGTGGTAGACCAAGCAAACGTTATGTATGCAAACCTGGATCACGGCGGGCTTCTTCCTCTCTTCGTCCTTTAGATCCTTCTCTCGTCCCAGGATTGTGGTGTACTCAACATCTAGCCCCGCGACCCACTCATCCGTTGAACTGTTGAACATGTGTAGGAAGCGAGCAAGCCATGCTTTCACCATCTCGGATCCACTTGTGTAGATGACGATGAACTGATCGCCGGTGATGGCTCTAACCTGGTACTCAGCGGCGACCATGGAGATTTGGGAGGCCATGGATTTTGGAGGAGGGTTAGGAGAAGTTGAACTGTTGTACCCCGCAAAAAAACTAGGAGCGAACTAATGTGAAAGGACGGGACGACTGGGAGCCAACTGTTGTAAGGTAGAAGACGGGGACGAGTAGGGCGTGCGAACGGCGTGGGGTTGCTGGCTTGCCCGGTGGATAAACGGCTGAAAGCCCCCAAAGAGTTCTCGAGAACTATGCGGGACCCACTAGATGTCATGTCTACTAGACCCATATCGTAGGCCTGACGGTATAGCTTCTGCCTGTTCGCACGCCATGCCGGCGCGTGGATGTAACTTCACTTAATTCCGTCAAACGTCGCGCCTCCCACGACCTTCGCCTCCCTCGCGCGGTCGCGCCCTTTGAGACTTCGACCGGCTATAAATGAGCAATTTTTTTCCTTTTTTTTAGACAAGCAATTTTTTTGCCTACTCCGCATGCATGATACTCCCTCTCGTCCTTTTTACTCCCGTCAACCGTTTGCAAAGTGTTTGACCAAATTTATACTTTTTTTGAACACCACCTTATATTAATTAACCATCCACACCAGTACACTCATTCGATACAATATTCACCACACAGGGCGGTACGTTATTTACAAGAATACCATCTAATCTATTGTCAAAGCTATACTTAGCGATTAAGTGTGCCACCTTATTGGCCGAACGACTAATCTTTGACAATTGAAGATTGTTGATCAACTTCGAAATGCTCAACGCTTTCATCTTCAGGTCACGCATAGCAGACTTGTCATAGTCCCCCGATGCAAGAGACGCTACCACAAAAGCGCAATCAGTCTCTAAAATTACAGGATTATGAAGAGAAATACCTATATAGAGACCGGCAATGCAAGCCCTAAGCTCCGCTTCCTCCACGCTTTGAGAGGCATCAATGAAATCCCACGACCAAATTTATACTAAAAATATCAACATCTACAATACTGATTATAATGAGTATAAGAACTATGTTTTATAATGAGTGTAAAAATATTGATTTGACATTGTGAATGTTGACACATTTTTCTATAAGTCTGGTGAAAGTAGAGGTACATTGACTTCAGACAAAACTTAAATGCACAATGCAGACTAGTTCCTCCGTCCAGGTGCGTGCCATGTCCTATCTTGTCATCACAACAAGGTTAGCTATTAGGCTGGCCATAGTGGGGGTAACATAAGTAGTATCATGCACTTGGGACTCGCAAACATGCTAATGTGGTAGGCAATTAAAGAAGAGAGAGATGGTTATAGTAACATAGGTAGATACTGTAACATAATAAATGTGATGCTACTATGTGTCATGCATGGCAATAAATGAGACCACCTATGATACTAATCTATGATACTATGCACTATAGAGGTAGTAACATAGACTAGTAACATATGCATGTTACTAGTCTAAGTTACTCCCCACTATGACCAGCCTTAGAGTACCACTACCTCCCTTCTAGTTCAAAGGGCTCGATTCAAAATTTTCACCTACTCTTAGCAAGATAGTAGAGGCGGTGGAATAGTTTTTGAAGTCTGCAAAAGTACTCAACTAGTGTTGTCGTTCTTCACAAAAAAATGTGTTTACCAATGCATGCATGAACACTAGTTACTCTAACCCCTCTCTCTTCTTTAATTCTTTGCCACATCAGCATGTTTGCTATTCCCGTGTGCATGATACCAGCTAAGATACCACCATTATGGCCAGCCTTAATCATCGCATGCAATAATTTAGTGCACCTTGAAATATGAACATGTGTGGGGCGTGTATGTTTTTAATGACTTGAGACTATACCTAGCCCGGCATGCAAGATGACTTATTATGCACCGTTCCCCATACCTGCAGGAAGCCCGTTCGTCTCCAAGTCTTTTCCTCTCCATGTGTGGAAACAATATGCCTGCCAAACTCTCCTTCTCCCTCCGGCGGTCCCACCACTCCACGCCGTGTGAAAAAATCTGCACGCATGACTCTCCTCCCCCCACGCTCGTCCAATCCGTTGTGACCAGCAATATTTCCACCCCTTCGCTCCCCCATAATTTACTCCAACAAATATGCCCACGTAGTTGTTACTTAACTGCAGGTGCATTGGGTCACTGACATATGGGCCCAACAGGGGTCTGGCCCACATGTCAGTGACGCAACTGGACCTGCAGTTAAGTCAGTGCAGCTCAGTCCATATCTTACGTAGGTGTGCCATTGCTCGCTATAAATACTGCGCCTCCCACGACATCGCTATCTCCTCCCCCTCACGTTCATGTTCATCGCTATCTCCTCCCCCTCCCTCTCACGTCGACCACCATGGCATCGCCCCTCCCAAGCCCTAGGAGCCCCTCGCTGCACCGCGCGGACGGTCAGGCGTCACCGTTCCGTTCCTCGCCGCCACTAGTCGAGGAGGACGCGTTGGTGTTCCGCTCCTCGCCGCTACGCGACGCGTCGCCGTTCCGTTCCTCGCCGCCACTAGTCGAGGAGGACGCGTCAGCGTTCCACTCCTCGCCGCGACGCGACGCGTCGCCGTTCCGTTCCTCGCCGCCACTAGTCGAGGAGGACGCGTCGGTGTTCCGCTCCTCGCCGCGACACGTCGACGTGGACGCGTCAGCGTTCCCAATCTCGCCAGCACTCGCGCCGAAGGACGCGTCAGCTCCCCGCTACGAGGAGAACGCCGCGCCGCCCGCCGAGCCCCCCAGCCTTGAGGAGCTTTGGAAAGAAATGGATGCCGCCTTGTGGGAGGCTTTGCCTCCAGCAGAGCGCGCCAAAATAGAGGCGGAGAAGGAGGCCGTGGAAGAGAAGCGCACCGCGGAACAAGCTGCCTGGGAGGCCTATGTCGCGTCCGAGAGAGTCAGGCAATTGGCTCTTTGGTAGAAGGATCGTGCGAGGGCCGTGAGGGTGGCGGAGGACGCCCGTGCCAACGCCCTGAGTGCAGTCGGGCCCAAGCGCCTCATCTACGCTTGGCGGTACGTGGACCGGGTGCACGCTTCCAGCGAGGAGGAGTACCTGTTGGCGCCGGATCACCACACCGGTGAGATCGCGCTCGCCCGCCAGCAAGCCGCCAATCAGCACCTCGCGAGTTGCGAGGCTGAGGAAGAGGCGTTGTGTCGGCGCGCTGGGAAACGGCCGCGCACCAGGGCACTCGTGGCGCGCCGCAAGCGCTCCTGCGAGCACCGTGGCTTTTAGGAGGAGTATAATTTTTTTCGTAAGGCGATCTCATTAGTTTTGGGACGCAAATGATAAATCCCGAACGTTCAGGAATTTTTAGCGTCCTTAATTAAGTATGTAAAAGGGAAAGTTTGGAAACCTTGTGTATTCGTACGCATTTTGCAAGTACGTGCATATAGCACAAACTTTACTATATACTATCGCACTACACGTCTCTCTCGATATATGCTTGCAGACTGTGCTACTCCCTCCGTCCAGGTCAATAAGTCATCTTTGGTTGTGCACCATGACCAAGAAGGAAGGAAGACTTATACACCTAGACGGAGGGAGTACTACTATTACTTATGTACGTGCAAATGCACGTTTTAACATTACGATGCGGTTTTTGTAAAAGTAGAAAAACAGCACTAGTCAAGCTTGTGAAATGATTCAATGCAAAACAAATGCAAAAATGCTCGTTTGATTGTTTACTTTTAGCTTCCTTCTCTGTGGTTATTTCTCTGTCATACTTTGTACGGAGTATCTCACTGGCTGGAAAGGCATGCAAATTCCCAAACCACTTCCTACACCCTGTATCGAATTTTTTGCCTAACAAGTTGTGCCGTGCAATTGGAATTCCAACTTGAGTACTACTACTAGTAGGAGTACCAGGGGGCAGTTCTTTTAGGCTTCTAGATTAGTAATCCCGTAACTACTACCTCCGTCCTGGTTTATTGGTCCCCATTGTAATCTGTGTCAAATTTTGATCATAAATTTAACTAATGAAATGTTAGTGCATGTCACATGCACTACTCCATCCGTCTAGGTGAGTAAGTCATCTTAGGCTGTGCATCGTGACCAAGGAGGAGGAGAAAACGAGAAACGTTAATGTTTATTTGCTAATTAATAGTATTGCATGCAATGAACTAACCACTACATGTCGTGTTTGATATCTCAAGTCATTAAAAGCATGCACACTCTTTATCTCTTATTGGTTGATATGTCAAGAAACAAGAAACGAGGTACGGAGTATAAGTTAATGCACCGCGCCTAAGTGTTTTGGGATTATTTGGTTTTCGTAAGATGACTTACACACCTAGACGGAGGGATTACAATGGTGAGGAATAAACCAGTTAAATCTTTGGTCAAAATTTAGCACAAATTACAATGGTGAGGAATAAACCAGGATGGAGTAGTAGTTTAGAAGCCCAAATAAATGAGTGAGGCGCCTTATTGTTACTCTCCACTGTGACTAGTCTTGTGGGAAAAGCTGAGGAAGCCGCCAAAAGAACTGGCCCTAGGAGTAGTAGCTAGGGATCGAGTGTGCGAGATGAACCGGAGAAAGTAAATGCAGGGAGATGAAATGCAAAAAAGACGGAGGGATGTGATGGTTGCTTGTCCGTTTATTTTACCAGGCCACTTATTACAGGGAGTAGTTGGGTTTTGTGATATGACGGCTTTACTGTCGCGCTACGAGCAGGGTGAGAGGTGAGACTCCAGTGCAGCGCCGCCCTCTACACTTGTACTACATCGGTCGTGGTTTATTAGTCCCCCATTGAATTTGACTGAAGATTTAACTGACAAAATGTTAGTGCATGTCAACAAAAACTATATCGTTTGATTCGTATTTGAACATAGTTTTGAATGATGTAATCTTAGGTGACATGCATCAGCATTTATCGTATTATATATAATGTTAGTTCAATTTTTGGTCGTACTAATCTATAGTAGTAAGGTGCCCGTGCGTTGCACCGAAGAGTGAAATGCATTGATCGGGGAGTTGTTTATTTTCACAAAGGATGTGGGGGTCATCTCATGTGTAACGGGTATCGATAGGTTTCTTCGGATATTATTTCATCTCTAGAGCTCACAAACATCCGGGTGAAATAGATAAAAAGGTATCTTTTGCAAACAAAAGCGTTCAACTGTTCAACCTGCATCCAAAACTTGTGAAGAAATAACACTTATTGTGCTTTGCAAGAAATGATCTTTAAGAATTAGTTTTTGAGTATCGATTGTTATACATGTTGGCTACAGATGACATGGCACTTTCTTATAGACAATAGTTGGCTATACTATTAAGTAATATTAACCATGCCCTTATACACCTAGACGGAGGGATTAAATCAGGATGACTTGCAAGCGGGCAGAGGAGATGTAAGAAATGGTTCATCGTAAGTCTTTCACCAGTACTGTAGTAAAAATTCATACATGGAAGATTCTAGACTAAACCATAAACGGATACACTTTTATTCATGCGTGATACTCCAATAGAGCAAGATCCTGCATGGAAGTCTCCACATGCTTAGACAGCGGATTACATTGAGCGAAGACTAATGATCAACATTTAACTTGATAATGCGTATGTCCAGGTGAACCTCCTTGGAGTCCCCGTGCACCACGTCGGCGGGTAAAGGATGCCATGGGTTTTCCAAGTCCACATTGGCGGGATAGTCCCAGCTCCCCAGAGTCCAAGTCCGTTCGATGAGGCCGGTGTCGCCGCCCACGCGACCCGGAGGGGTAGTAACACTGACCACGCACCCGTACATCAGCCTCGTGTTAGTGTCAGCGTCAGCGGCGTCGCCCCTGACACACATTATAGAGACGGGGTGGCAGCCTGCACGGGCCTCGCCGGTGCCCACGATCAAGAGGAAGACGCTGCCATCCTCCTCCGAGACTAGCAGGCGGCGGTGATCCTCCAGCAACTCTGGCATGGTGAACGGGTAGCACGTCTCGTACTTGATGTTCTCCGCCAAGGGCCAGCAGTGACCGTTGCACGCATCCGTGAGGTGATGCACCATGTCCGCCGGCGAGCCACAAAATGGCATCGGGCACTCATAGCAGTGGACGAAGGGCTCCTTGGAGGCATCGACCAGGCCGTCCATGAAACGGGAGTGGCTGTAGGGGACGTTGCGCCAGTTGAATATATGAGCAAGTTACTACGAGATTTAATCCGAATAAGCACAAAATAAATCATGACGGCTATAACAGAGATGAAACTAATCATGTGGACTAGCATAGTAGTAGGATACAGAGTAGAAACATGAATTCTACCACGATTTCGAACAGGAAGGACAGAAACACATACGGTGCAACGGGAGCAGCACCGTTGGCGTTGAGGTTGTCGCCCATGTCCAAACACCACGTAGACACGGTCTTTCAGCACGGTTCGTAGTCGTTCCACGCTCGGGCATTGAAGTTTGTAACTATTTTAGATTAGAATATACTACTCCTCCGGTGCTAGTAGTAGAGCAGAGTCCTACTCTACTACTCTACTCAAGCAAGTTAGGGCATAGCACTGTAGGGAGTACCAGTACTGTGATCACTCAAGCAAGTTGTCTGGCATCGACATGACCCTACGCTGCTGGTATGTGTCTCGTAAGTCAAGCGGCGTGCTGTAGTCATCATCACCTGTCCACTTCCCGCAGCACATATTCGCTTCTCCATCTTTGTCCGCACATAATCTCGTCCAATCTTCCATCCCCGCTAAGGCGCCTCCCCCCTCTTCTGAAACCCAAGCACTAACAATGGCAGAACCGAGCAGCGTCCGCCGAAAGAGTGGCTAGAATTCGCTCCCCACAGAGGTAATCAAGCTCATTGTTTCGCGTGTGGACAATCTCAGTACCATGCCGCTCGCCGCGTGCTCGTCGGGGATGTACCGTTTACTCAAAGCCCTCAGGCCAGAGCTTTTTAAGCCAGCTCCTTGCTTGCTGATGCCGCCTGATCTTCAGAAACGGCATGTCACGCAGCATAACGATCGTAGGGTGGCGAGCATCAACCCCCTTGACTGCAATCCGATCCCCGTCAGCCTCAACTACATTAACGGTATGTACTGGGTCGGCATGAACACGTCTTGGATGGTGCTCGTCGACGGTCGCTGCAGCTGGATGCTCGTGGAGGTCTACACCCGGCGACTGATCCCCCTTCCTTCGATTAACACTGCACTGCTTTGGCACCGCGGCCCAGAATACTCGGAATCTTACAGTAGCCAACATGATACCAAGTTTGATTTACTCAAGGTTGTAATCTGCCAAGTGCCCACAAGATCTGCGAATTATAAAGACTTCAGGCTAATTGTGTTCTTTAACCACGGTCTCGCCTATCTGACAGGTCACTGCGGTAAGTGGATAAATCTGCACGTCCATCGCAGGATCATACATCCTCCATGGTTCTCTGATGCCATTGAACACAAGGGCTTCATTTACGCTGTCGACTCCTTCTATGGCTGGACGTATTGCTAGCCTACTCCAGTCATCGCTACAAATGGCTGTTATAGCAGTATGTTACTTTCCTATGATATCATGATGGCTTGCTTATATTACTGTCAACATTTGCTGAAAAAATATTCATGCTCATAACATGTTGTTCTTAAGATTGACTAAATCAAGAGCCCTTTTTTATTTGACTCCAACTTGATATGATGTTGTAGGCCGCCTGGTGTCCCTACCCTTCCTAATCCCAGAACCTTTCAAAGAAAAGCAGCATGGCAGTTGCAGGTGGTTCCTGGCTCGATCAGACGACGGCGAAAGATTGATGATCGTTTGCACGTGCCGGACGTGTTGTTTCGCGGAATAAAATCACAGTCACTGCAAGGTCTTTGAGCAGGATCCCAGCTTCTCTGGGCCTTCAGGAATTTTTGACTGGAGGTTGGTAAGTAGCCTTGGTACACGCTCTCTGTTTGTCGGACTGAATTATCCAATTAACCAGGAGATAACCGACGGCAAGGATCATGATGGCAGCGCGGTTTCGTTCATCAGGCAAAACTGTGTGTACATAGCGTACCATGCGTCTCTGCATGCACCATACCCTGATATGTGCCGCCACGCTCTGCAGCCCAAAGTAGGAGAGAGGGTCACAAGTATCAGACTTCGACCTGCTGGCTGGAGTTTCCCCCGTCGGGCACCCATCTGGTTCAAGCCGTCAGCCAATCTCCACAGCTTAATAAATAGTAACGTCTAACTGAGCCAGTTAGTTAGATGCGTACACTTGGTGTAGTAGGATCTTTATTTAGTTTGATTCATACACTTGTTCTTTTTTGGTAGCCCTTTTGTAATGATGGCTGATGTTTGGTTTGGAAGAGAGAGCTGCGTCTTCACTCTTCTGGCCTGCTTACTGCTTATGTTGCACCCCCAGCCCTGGTTGCTGCTGCTGCTATTTTCAATGTACAATCAGTAGTATATTTCATCTGTTGGTTGAATAAATGTGTTGTTAGAACGACAAACACAATGTTTTGGAAGTCGTTGCACGGTTCGATCCTTTAGTGCCTTGTACCGTACGTAGCGCATACTATTTTTCGTACGGAACACATTTTCCACTTGTTGATAACATGCAGCCCACTGATGAAGGACCAATAGAGAAGCCCATAATTAACTGGAAGGGAGGCTCTCACATGAATCCGGCCTAGGTACATGCTCATGGTCCCCTAAAGATAAATAAGTAAGTAAATAAATAAAGCTAAATGCTCATGCACCAGTTCTTTGGGAAAATAGGTAGCCCAGTATTTCTTTTTGAAGAATACCCAAGCTAGGGCTATTTGTTTTCTCCGAATTACTGGGCTACAAATCTTTCAAGACGAGGAGGGATGCATTCCGGCCTGGCTTAAGAGTATGGTCAATGTCTGTTAAAAGTAATATCAAAAGGGGTTGAAAATTCCAAAAAAATTATAGCAAATGGGATATAAGTTTCTTTTTTTGTTTTTGTTCTTCACTGATATCTTATACGTATTTCATTGGATTTAACATGACATAGTACTAATTTATTTTTAAATTTGTTTTAGTATGGCTATTAATTTTTGGATTAAGAATATTTCGTTCCCGAGCAAAAATTTGCGAATTTTCAAAATTTCCCACATATTTAGTTAATTTTTTGACCCTGGTACCGACCAGAAAATGGCCAGCAATTCTAAAAATGGAAAACGGGCTGCAATAAATTCCATATGAATTAGAAAATGAGTAAAAAATATATAAATAATAGCAAATGGGTTGTACACTCCACAGATTTCGAGGCTGGCTTGTTTACGCAAGCCTTTGTCAGTGAACACACGATTCTAGCAGCAGTGACTGTTGGATGTCCATCCAACGGCCGACGTGCTTCTTCAATCTTTGATCTTCCTGCTCCAGCCGCCTAAACTAGCGCCGGTGGGACTGCCTGCTCCCTCCTCTTGTGGCCCGCTATGATGCCGCGCAGGCTTCCCCGGCCCAGCCTACTCCCTCCGCTGGCCTGGCCGCACGCAATCAACTGCCTCCTTATTATGCAAAAAAAAATGATTCCTCCCACTGACATCTAGGGCGCACCGGTTGGGAGGCTGACCTGTGGGCCTACTAAGTTGACGCGTACGCAGGGCTTGTCAACTTAGTCAACAAACGATTCTAGCAGCAGTAACCGTTGGATTTGAATCGAACGGTCCTGCTTCTTCTTCAATCGCTGCTCTTCTTGCACCAGCCGCCCAAACCAGCGCCGGGGAGACCGCCTGCTCCTGCCTCTAGTGGCCGGCTGTGCTGCCGTTGAGGCCTCATCGCCCCCTACTACTCCCACCGCTAGCCAGGCCCTGCGGCGACAGCAGCCTCACACCGCAGCCGAACCAGTGAACCCTCGTACTCCTCTCCGCGTGGGCATCCACTGCCGCGTCTTCCCCGGCTCCGCATCGTCCCCTTCCTAGGCCTCGCCGTCATCCACCGCCTTGGTGCTCTCGGCGCGGCGTGGTCAACGTGGTCAACGACATTCCATCAGAAGAGTACTGTACGTGGAGAGGCTGACAGCTGGGTCCACGGCCACAGCCCAGTTTTTTTGTGATTTGCCAAGTAAGTCGCTTTGTCAGGCCTGTTGGGCTGCAAATCTTTCAAGACGAGGAGAGCTTTCATTCGGCTGGCCGAGAAAATGGCCCATCAGTAATGAGAAATGGGATGTACATTTTTAAAACACATCAAACCGGCAATTAGTTTCAAATCTTTTTTTTCATTTCGAGATTTTAAATTACATTAATTTTTATGCGTGGAGAATTTGTTGGATTTTATATTGATACACATTTATTTTTAAAATCAGTTTGAATGTGAGTCGAAATTTCGGGATTAAAAACAGTTCGGACCGCACCGAAATATGCAAAATTTCGTATAATTTTTTAACCGTGGCCACAATATGGGCTGTAATGCTAACAAAAAGAATATGGGCTCCAAAAAAACCTTAATAATTAGCAAATGGGCTGTAAATTATTAGAAATAATGGTAGATGGGTTGTATGCTGTTTTCCACAGATTTGGGGCTTTCCTAAAAAAAAGGTTGACGCACAAGCAGTGATTGTGGGATGGCCATCCAACGGCCATCGTGCTTCTTCAATCTCTGCTCTTCCTGCTCCAGCCGCTCAAACAAGCGCCGGCGGGACTGCCTGCTCCCTCCTCCCCACGGCCGGCTCTGCTGCCGCGCAGGCCTCACCGCCCCACCGTACTCCCATCGCTGGCCTAGCCATCCCTCTACTCACCCACACCTGCTGTTGTTGTCCGGCGACGGCAGACGAACCAGTAAACCCTCGTACAGTCGTACTCCCCTCCGCGTGGGAAACAACTGCCGAGTCTTCCCTGCCTCCGTGTCGTTCCCTTCCTAGGCCTCGCCGTCGTCCACCGCCCTGGTGCTCTCGGCGCGGCCTGGTCAACGTGGTCAACGACCGACATGCATCTGAAGTGGACTGTACGTGGAGAGGCTGACAGCTGGGTCCACGGCCGCACGCAAGGAAATGCCTCCTTATTACGCGCAAAATAATGATTCCTCCACCTGACATCAGGGACCCACCGAAAGGGCCTCTGTATTTCGCGAAAAAAAATGTTACCGCCGCTGACAGCTCGGACCCACCAGCTATATCTTCGCACGCAAGGAAGTGCCTCCTTATTACGCACAAAAAAATGAATACTCCCCCTGTTAGCTAGGACCCAGTATAGTGGCAGGCTGACTTGTGGGCCTACTAAGTTGACGGGGATGGAGGGCTTTGTCAACTTAGTCAATATGCATGATTCTAGCTCCAGTGACCGTACGATGTCCATCCAACGGTCGTAGTGCTTCTTCAACCTCTGGTCTTCTTGCTCCAGCCGCCCAAACCAGTGCCGGTCGTGCCTCGTGCTCCTGCCTCCCGTGCCGGCTGCGATGCGGCGGAGGCCTCACCACCCCCTACTACTCCCACCGCTGGCCAGGCCATCCCTCTACTCACCCACACCCCCTGTTATTCTGCGGCGATGGCAGCCTCACACCACAGTGAACCAGTGAACCCTCATACTCCTCTACGCGTGGGCATCCACTGCCGCGTCTTCCCCGGCTCCGCGTTGTCCCCTTCCTAGGCCTCGCCGTCGTCCACCGCCCTGGTGCTCTCGGCGCGGCGTGGTCAACATGGTCAAGGAACGGCTTCCATCGGACGTGGACTGTACGTGGAGAGGCTGACAGCTGGGTCCACGGCCGCATCAAGGAAGTGCCTCCTTATTACGTGCAAAATAATTATTCCTCCACCTGACAGCGGGGACCCACCGGACGGGCCACTGTATTTCGCGAAAAAACGTTTCCCCCCTGACTGCTGGGACCCACCAGCTACATCTTCAGGAAGTGCCTGACAGTCGGGACCCACCTGGTCGAAGCGTACATAGCGTTGCCATTCTGGTCTTGAACGTGTACGTACATATATACTGGTGGATGTAGAGGCGCGCACGTGTCGTAGTAGAGGCGCGCACATACCATGTACACGTACGTACAGCGGCCAGGGTGCAAGAAAGAAAATACGGCCACGTATGTGTACATACGGGCGGGGTCTCGAACGCCTACTCGCGCATACGTACGGCCAGGGCTCGTGTACATGGCTGGGTCGGAACGGAGAAACAGCGTCGTCGTCGTGTTCATGGGGAGGCAACGGAATGCGTCGTGTTCATGGGGAGGCAACGGAATGCGTCGTGTTCATGGGGAGGCAACGGAATGCGTCGTGTTCATCGGGAGGCAACGGAATGCGTGGGAGCCAACCGGCTGGGTAGGAACGGAATGCATGGCCGTGTTCATCGGGAGGGCTTGGACGGAACAGGTGATGGAAATGAGGCCTTGCGTACCGCAAAATGGAGGAAACGGACCTCCTATGTTCGGAACGGGGTCTTGTTGATCGGGAGGGGTGTGGCGTACCGCAAAACGGAGGAAACGGACCTCCTACGGTCGAAACGGGGGCCCTATTGATCGGGAGGGGTGTGGCGTACCGCAAAACGGACGAAACGGACCTCCTACGATCGAAACGGGGGTCCTGTTGATCGGGAGGGGTGTGGCGTACCGCAAAACGGACGAAACGGACCTCCTACGGTCGAAACGGGGGTCCTGTTCATCGGGAGGGGTGTGGCGTACCGCAAAACGGGACTCCACGGGATACTGTTCATCTCCACCGTCGACCTCCTCCAGCCTCCACGGGCTACCGTCGACCTCCTCCAGCCTCCACGGGCTCCTGTTCATCCAGCCTCCACCACGCGCTACTCCATCGGCTACTGTTCAACCACCCCTCCACGGGCACCCCTCCACCGTCTACTGTTCATCCAGCCCTCCACACCACGGGGTCCTGTTCAACCACCCCTCCACGGGCACCCCTCCACCGTCTACTATTCATCCAGCCCTCCACACCACGGGGTCCTGTTCATCCAGAGGAAACACCACCGCTCACTGTTCATCCACCCCCCCCCCACAACACTCACTGTTCATCCAATCGATCGGCTTCAGTTAGCAGCAGTAGCGAAGGAATCGCTCGATCGGGTTCAGTTAACAGCCATCGATCGATCGCTCGGGTTCAGTAACGCGTAGCCTGCAGTGCAATCGCTCGGGTTCAGTTAGAGCCCAACGCCTCGCTCGGGTTCAGTTAGAGCCAACGCCTCGCACACACGCGCGTACGTGTACGAGAGAAACGTGCATCGCTCGGCCCCCGACCTCCCACCGTAACCGGGAACTCCCCAAAATTTTCCTCCCCCTCGCTTCTACCATGGTTTTTTCCGTCATGGACGGCCCAAAGAATGTCATGCAGCTGCGTCTCCGGCCCGCCCAGGACGAAAAGCCCATTTTCTGTCATGATTTTTTGTCATAGAAGTAGGAGCCCACCACATCTATGATGATACCGGGTTTTGTCACAATTATCGTCATAGAAGTGTCATATGTATGACAGAAAAAAAATTCGTTCGGCCCAAAATGTCACGGATGTGTCTTTTTTTGTAGTGCTAGGAGCTAGCCTATGGTATGATTGTTGTTGTCCTACGGACTAAACCCTCTGGTTTATATAGACACCGGAGGGGACTAGGGTTACACAGAGTCGGTTACAAGGGAGGAGATCTGCATATCCGTATTGCCAAGCTTGCCTTCCACGCCAAGAAGAGTCCCATCCGGACATGGGTCGAAGTCTTCAATCTTGTATCTTCATAGTCCAACAGTCCGGCCAAAGTATATAGTCCGGCTGTCCGAGGACCCCCTACCCGAGATCCGCCGGTTTTGACACCGACAGCTGAGCCGGCTTACCGAGCCACTGACGCGTGGGGCCGCGGGGTTCACGCGCGGTCAACTCCCTCCTCCCGCTCCTCCTTCTTCTTTCCCCGACGCCGCGCGCAGGGCAGAGGAGAGGTTGCCGGCGCCGGCGCTCGCTCGGACGACTCTGGCCATCCCCCAAGCCGTGCAACACACTGACGAGCTCGGGGAGACGAGCCGCACCGGACTGAGGGATCTGCCCACGCCGAAGAACAGCGGAGCAAACGGAACAGGGAGCCACGGCGGAGGAGAGCTTCGGCCTCCGGGGAGTTCGTGGCAAACAACCACGGGAGGAGGAGGAGAGGTGTTGGGGTGGCTCCGGGGTGAGGATGGAGGTCTCTGGTGGTGGAGAGAGGGAGGTAGGAGCTCGGCGTTGAGCGAATTTAGGACGAGGCCGAGGCGGGCACAGCGGCCATGGGGTAAGAAGGACTTTCATCCTGGTAACTTTGAGAAGATTTGGACCAAGGTTTAATATAGTTGCTTCACAACTGCGTATTTAGTCCAGAATCAAGATCATGATGGTGCACTCACATGGAGTGTTAAATTGAGCTCAAATTTGGCAAGGCTTAGTGATTTGGTCATAGTAAGAAGCTGTAACAATTTCATACCAATTGGATTGACCAAAATGGTACTTCCTTCACAGCTATCTTCACTGACCAGAATCTTGCAAGAATTTTGGAGAAATGTTGGCCAGGTGAAATGGTGCCAAATTTGGTGGAGATATGTTATTGGGGTAGAAGCACAATCTGGTAATTTATCACAATTTTTGAAGCAATATAAAATGCACTTGCTTCACAACCTGAAAATATTGCCAAAATCAAAGATTTGGTCCTGTGCTCACATAGATGATTGGATGGGGCTGAAAATTGGTGGAGGGGAATAATATGAGCACATGAAGAGGCATGCAAAAATTTCAACTCATTTGGATTACCCTAGCTAGTACTTCCTTCACAGTGGCTTATGTTTGACAGAAAATTTGAAAAATCACTGAGGAAGATTGGCTAGGCAAATAAAGTTGAATTTTGGCATGTGGCAATGATTTGGACATAAAAGAATGCCCAACAAGTTTGGGAGCAAACAAGATGAGATAAATGACACTTCCTTCACAAAGTGCCACTCTGGACAGAAATGAAGAATAATTATTGGGGAATTATTCTGGAGCTGGGACAGGAAAGTCTGGGCATATTTGAGCAACATATGACCCAAGAGAATTATGAGAATTATTTGGGAATTTTTGGATGGACAGAAATATAGGTTGCTTCACAACCTAGGGCAGACAGGGTTATTCCTTTAATAGAAAAAGGAATATTCCCTAGAAAAAGATTTTAGGGTTTGGTCAAGCAGTGGAGTGACATGATCTTGGCAAGGTTTTGAGAATGATGAGCCACTTGGGAGGGGGAATGAGGATGATTTCCCAGGTGACAAGGCCACAGAACCACTCCAAAAAGAAAAACTGAGCAAAAACCAATTAAATTAAAAGAAAAAGAAAAGGGCCAAAAACCAGGCTGTTACACATATTCACGTAGTGCTTAGGCGAAGCCCTATGCTAATAACTTCACCATCACTATCACCACGCCATCGTGCTGACGGAACTCTCCCTCGACACTTTGCTGGATCAAGAGTTTGAGGGACATCATCGAGCTGAACGTGTGCAGAACTCGGAGGTGTCGTACGTTCGGTGCTTGATCGGTCGGAACGTGAAGAAGTTCAACTACATCAACCGCGTTAACAAAAACTTCAGCTTTCGGTCTACGAGGGTACGTGGACACACTCTCCCCCTCTCGTTACTATGCATCTCCTAGATAGATCTTGCGTGAGCGTAGGAATTTTTTTGAAATTGCATGCTACGTTCCCCAACAGTGGCATCCGAGCTAGGTCTATGCGTAGATGATATGCACGATTAGAACACAAAGTGTTGTGGGCGGTGATAGTCATACTGCTTACCACCGTCTTATTTTGATTCGGCGGTATTGTTGGATGAAGCGGCCTAGACCAACCTTACATGACCACGTTCATGAGACCGGTTCCACCGACAGACATGCAACTTGTTTTGCACAAAGGTGGCTGGCGGGTGTCTATTTCTCCAACTTTAGTTGCATCAAATTTGACTATGGTCGGTCCTTGTTGAAGGTTAAAACATCAAACTTGACGAAACACCGTTGTGGTTTTGATGCGTAGGTAAGAACGGTTCTTACTAGAAGCCCGTAGCAGCCACATAAAACTTGCAACAACAAAGTAGAGGACGTCTAACTTGTTTTTGCAGGGCATGTTGTGATGTGATATGGTCAAGACATTATGTGATATATGTTATTGTATGAGATGATCATGTTTTGCAAAAGTTATCGGCAACTGGCAGGAGCCTTATGGTTGTCGCTTTATTGTATGAAATGCAAACGCCATGTAATTGCTTTACTTTATCACTATGCGTTAGCGATAGTTGTAGAAGCAATAGTTGGTGAGACAACAACGACGCTACGATGGAGATCAAGATGTCAAGCCAGTGACGATGGAAATCATGACGGTGCTTTGGAGATGGAGATCAAAGGCACAAGATGATGATGGCCATATCGTGTCACATATTTTGATTGCATGTGATGTTTATCTTTTATGCATCTTATTTTGCTTAGTACGGCGGTGGCATTATAAGATGGTCCCTTACTAAAATTTCAAGGTATAAGTGTTCTCCTTGAGTATGCACCGTTGTGACAGTTCGTCCTGCCGAGACACCATGTGATGATCGGGTGTGATAAGCTCTACGCTCACATACAACGGGTGCAAGACAGTTATGCACATGCGGAATACTCAGGTTAAACTTGACGAGCCTAGCATGTGCAGACATGGCCTCGGAACACTGGAGACCGAAAGGTCGAACGTGAATCATATAGTAGATATGATCAACATAGAGATGTTCACCATTGATGACTACTCCATCTCACGTGATGATTGGACATGGTTTAGTTGATTTGGATCACGTGATCATTTAGATGACTCAAGGGATATCTATCTAAGTGGTAGTTCTTAAGTAATATGATTAATTGAACTTAATTTATCATGAACTTAGTCCTGATAGTTTTTTGCATATCTATGTTGTAGATCAATAGCTCGCGTATAGCTCCCCTGTTTTATTTTTGATATGTTCCTAGAGAAAACTAAGTTGAAAGATGATAGTAGCAATGATGCGGACTGGGTCCGTGATCTGAGGATTATCCTCATTGCTGCACAGAAGAATTATGTCCTTGATGCACCGCTAGGTGACGGACCTATTGCAGGAGCAGATACAGACGTTATGAACATTTGGCAAGCTCAGTATGATGACTAATTGATAGTTTAGTGCACCATACTTTACTGCTTAGAATCGGGGCTTCAAAGACGTTTTGAATGCCACGAAGCATATGTGATATTCCAAGAGCTAAAATTGGTATTTCAGACTCATGCCCGTGTCGAGAGGTATGAGACCTCTAACAAGTACTTTGCCTACAAGATGGAGGAGAATAGCTCAACCAGTGAGCATGTGCTCAGAATGTTTGAGTACTACAATCGCTTGAATCAAGTGGGAGTTAATCTTCCAGATAAGATAGTAATTGACAAGGTTCTCTAGTCACTATTACCAATTTACTGGAACTTCATGATGAACTATAATATGCAAGGGATGACGAAAATGATTCCCGGGCTCTTCATGATGCTGAAATTGACGAAGGTAGAAATCAAGAAAGAACATCAAGTGTTGATGGTTAACAAGACCACTAGTTGCAAGAAAAGGGCAAAGGGAAAGAATGGGAACTTCAAGAAGAATGGCAAGCAAGTTTTCACTCCCGTGAAGAAGCCCAAAGCTAGACCTAAGCCTGAAACTGAGTGCTCCTACTGCAAAGGGAATGGTCATTGGAAGCGAAACTACCCCAAATACTTGGCGGATAAGAAGGATGGCAAAGTGAACAAAGGTATATTTGATATACATGTTATTGATGTGTACTTTACTAGTGTTCATAGTAACCCCAGGGTATTTGATGTTGGTTCAGTTGCTAAGATCAGTAACTCGAAACAGGAGTTGCAAAATGAACAGAGACTAGTTAAGGGCGAGGTGACGATGTGTGTTGGAAGTGATCCCAAGGTTGATAAGATGACCATCGCACACTCACTCTACCTTCGGGATTAGTGTTGGACCTAAATAAATGTTATTTGGTGTTTGCGTTGAGCATGAATATGATTGGATCATGTTTATTGTGATACGGTTATTCATTTAAGTCAGAGAATAATTGTTGTCCTGTTTACATGAATAAAACCTTCTATGGTCATACACCCAATGTAAATGGTTTATTGAATCTCGATCGTAGTGATACACATATTCATAATATTGATGCCAAAATATGCAAAGTTGATAATGATAGTGCACCATATTTGTGGCACTGCCGTTTAGGTCATATTGGTGTAAAGCGCATGAAGAAACTCCATGCGGATGGATTTTTGGAATCACTTGATTATGAATCATTTGATACTTGCGAACCATGCCTCATGGGCAAGATGACTAAAACTCTGTTCTCTCGAGTAATGGAGCGGGCCACTGACTTATTGGAAATAGTACATACCGATGTATGCGGTCCGATAAGTGTTGAGGCTCGAGGCGGGTATCGTTATTTTCTGATCTTCATAGATGATTTGAGCAGATATGGGTATATCTACTTAATGAAACACAAGTCTGAAACATTTGAAAAGTTCAAACAATTTCAGAGTGAAGTGGTGAATCATCGTAATAAGAAAATAAAGTTTCTACGATTTGATCGCAGAGGCGAATTTTTGAATTACGAGTTTGGCCTTCATTTAAAACAATGTGGAATAGTTTCACAATTCACGCCACCTGGAACACCGCAACGTAATGGTGTGTCTGAACATCGTAACCGTACTTTATTAGATATGGTGCGATCTATGATGTCTCTTACCAATTTACCACTATCGTTTTGGGGTTATGCATTAGAGACAGCTACATTCACGTTAAATAGGGCACCGTCTAAATCCGTTGAGACGACACCGTATGAACTGTGGTTTGGCAAGAAACCTAAGCTATCGTTTCTTAAAGTTTTGGGTAATGATGCTCATGTGAAAAAGCTTCAGCCTGATAAGCTCGAACCCAAATCGGAGAAGTACGTCTTCATAGGATACCCAAAAGAAACTATTGGGTACACCTTCTACCACAGATCCGATGGCAAGATCTTTGTTGCTAAGAATGGATCCTTTCTAGAGAAGGAGTTTCTCTCGAAAGAAGTGAGTGGGAGGAAAGTAGAACTTGATGAGGTAATTGTACCTTCTCTCGAATTGGAAAGTAGCTCATCACAGAAAACCGTTCACGTGATGCCTACACCAACTAGAGAGGAAGCTAATGATGATGATCATGAAACTTCAGATCAAGTTACTACTGAACCTTGTAGGTCAACCAGAGCATGATCCGCACCAGAGTGGTACAATAATCCTGTTCTGGAAGTCATGTTAATAGACCATGATGAACCTACGAACTATGAGGAACCGATAATGAGCCCAGATTCCGCAAAAAGGCTTGAGGCCATGAAATCTGAGATAGGATCCATGTATGAGAACAAAGTATGGACTTTGGTTGACTTGCCCGATGATCGGCAAGCCATAGAGAATAAATGGATCTTCAAGAGGAAGACAGACGTTGATGGTAGTGTTACTATCTGCAAAGCTCGAATTGTCGCAAAAGGTTTTCGACAAGTTCAAGGTGTTGACTACATGAGATTTTCTCACTCGTATCGATGCTTAAGTCTGTCCGAATTATGTTAGCAATTGCCACATTTTATGAAATCTGGCAAATGGATGTCAAAACTGCATTCCTTAATGGATTTCTTAAAGAAGAGTTGTATATGATGCAACCAGAAGGTTTTGTCAATCCTAAAGGTGCTAACAAAGTGTGCAAGCTCCAGCGATCCATCTATGGACTGGTGTAAGCATCTCGGAGTTGGAATATATGCTTTGATGAGTTGATCAAAGCATATAGTTTTATATAGACTTGCGGTGAAGCCCGTATTTACAATAAAGTGAGTGGGAGCACTACAGCATTTCTGATAAGTATATGTGAATGACATATTGTTGATCGGAAATGATGTAGAATTTTCTGGAAAGCATAAAGGAGTGTTTGAAAGGAGTTTTTCAAAGAAAGACCTCGGTGAAGCTTCTTACATATTGGACATGAAGATCTATAGAGATAGATCAAGACGCTTGATAAGTTTTTTCAATGAGTACATACCTTGACAAGATTTTGAAGTATTTCAAAATGGAACAGTCAAAGAAGGAGTTCTTGCCTGTGTTGCAATGTGTAAAGTTGAGTAAGACTAAAAACCCGACCACAGCAGAAAAAAGAAAGAGAATGAAAGTCATTCCCTATGCCTCAGCCATAGGTTCTATAAAGTATGCTATGTTGTGTACCAGACCTATTGTGTACCTTGCCATGAGTTTGGCAAGGGGGTACGATAGTGATCCAGGAGTGGATCACTGGACAGCGGTCAAAGTTATCCTTAGTTACCTAAAGAGGACTAAGGAAATATTTCTCGGTTATGGAGGTGAAAAAGAGTTCATCGTAAAGAGTTATGTCGATGCAAACTTTTACACCGATCCGGATGACTCTGAGTATCAATCTGGATACATACTGAAAGTGGGAGCAATTAGCTAGAGTAGCTCCATGCAAAGCATTCTAGACATAGAAATTTGCAAAATACATACGGATTTGAATATGGCAGACCCGTTGACTAAACCTCTCGCACAAGCAAATCATGATCACACCTTAGTACTCTTTGGGTGTTAATCACATGGCGATGTGAACTAGATTACTGACTCTAGTAAACCCTTTGAGTGTTGGTCACATGGCGATGTGAACTATGGGTGTTAATCACATGGTGATGTGAACTATTGGTGTTAAATCACATGGCGATGTGAACTAGATTATTAACTCTAGTGCAAGTGGGAGACTGAAGGAAATATGCCCTAGAGGCAATAATAAAGTTGTTACTTTATATTTCCTTATATCATGATAAATATCTATTATTAATGCTAGAATTGTATTGACCGGAAACTTGATACATGTGTGGATACATAGACAGAACACGGTGTCCCTAGTAAGCCTCTACTAGACTAGCTCGTTAATCAACTATGGTTAAATTTCCTAACCATAGACATGAGTTGTCATTTGATGAACGGGATCACGTCATTAGGAGAATGATGTGATGGACAAGACCCATCCGTTAGCTTAGCATAATGATCGTTAAGTTTTATTGCTATTGCTTTCATCATGACTTATACATATTCCTTTGACTATGAGATTATGCAACTCCTGAATACCGGAGGAATACCTTGTGTGCTATCAAACGTCACAACATAACTGGCTGATTATAAAGATGCTCTACAGGTATCTCCGAAGGTGTTTGTTGGGTTGGCATAGATCGAGATTAGGATTTGTCACTCCGAGTATCGGAGAGGTATCTCTAGGCCCTCTCGGTAATGCACATCATGATAAGCCTTGCAAGCAATGTGACTAATGAGTTAGTTGCGGGATGATGCATTACGGAACGAGTAAAGAGACTTTCCGGCAACGAGATTGAACTAGGTATGAAGATACCGACGATCGAATCTCGGGCAAGTAACATACCGATGACAAAGGGAATGACGTATGTTGTCATTACGGTTTGACCGATAAAGATCTTCGTAGAATATGTAGGAACCAATAGGAGCATCTAGGTTCCGCTATTGGTTATTGACCGAAGAGGTGTCTCGGTCATGTCTACATAGTTCTCGAACCCGTAGGGTCCGCACGCTTAACGTTCGATGACGATTTGTATTATATGAGTAATGTGATTTGGTGACCGAATGTTGTTCGGGCCCTCGGATGAGATAACGGACATGACGAGGAGTCTCGAAATGGTCGAGAGGTAAAGATTGGTATATTGGATGATAGTATTCGGACACTGGAAGTGTTTCGGAATATATCGGGTACATATCGGAGTACTGGGGGTTACCGGAACCCCCCGGGAGAAGATATGGGCCATATGGGCCATAGGAGGGAGGCACACCAGCCCACATATGGGTGGCGCGCCCCCCCACAAAGGAGGAGTCTGAATTGGACTAGGGGAGGGGGCGGCGCCCCCCTTTCCTTCTCCCTCTCTCTCTCCTTTCCCCTTTCCCCCTTCGGTAAAAGGAAGGCGGCCGAATCCTACTAGGAGCCCAAGTAGGACTCCTCCTACTTGGGGCGCACCTAGGGCGGGCCTCCTCCCCTCTCCCTCCTTTATATACAGGGATGGTTGGCGCCTCTAACACACCTCAATTGTTCCAAGCCGTGTGCAGCGCCCCCCTCCACAATTTACGCCTCCGGTCATATTCACATAGTGCTTAGGCGAAGCCCTGCGCGGATAACTTCACCATCACCGTCACCACGCCGTCGTGCTAACGGAACTCTCCTTCGACACTTTGCTGGATCAAGAGTTCGAGGGATGTCATCGAGCTGAACGTGTGCAGAACTCGGAGGTGTCGTACGTTCGGTGCTTGATCGGTAGGAACGTGAAGAAGTTCGACTACATCAACCGCGTTAACAAACGCTTCTGCTTTCAGTCTACGAGGGTACGTGGACACACTCTCCCCCTCTCGTTGCTATGCATCTCCTAGATAGATCTTGCGTGAGCGTAGGAATTTTTTTGAAATTGCATGCTACATTCCCCAACAGTTTCCGTAGTTGTACCACAACCATTGCTGACCCTCTTGCATTTGCTTCACTCCATTCTCCCCATTCGTCATAGCATGGCCAACTCGTGTTGTGTGATTCAGCAACCAACCAGACACACAAGAGGAAAAAATGTTGAATAAAAAAGAAAGACCACATTTTACTGCTCAGAGATCATATGAACCTAATTTAGGTTTGTATTTATCACTAATTAAGCTTACCTTGTTCTACAATCTGCATGATAAATCTACAGCCGCTAAAGCCATCGCACAAAGGACCCCTGAGGCCTTGAGCTGACTCACCTTAGGCGCGATGCAGCACAAGCTGCGAGCCAGGCGGTGGATCAACGCACGCAACACCACCATTGCCTTGACTTTGCTACGCGGGGAGGAGGTGGCATCTCCGGCGGTTGGCAACGGCACATCAGAACCCATAGAGGGCGCACAACGGTAACAAGGGCCGGGAGGCCGAGGCGGCATGAGGAGGAGGTCAAGCAGATCCGCGGTTGCATACCGCGTCGTCGATCTGGCGAACGGGGGTTGTTTTCCTCATTCATTTGAAAATGAAAGTGGTGTTCCTCCTCGATTTGAAAATACCTGAGCTCCTCCTTGATGTTAGGCATGAACATGATTAGATCGCGTTTGGTGCAATATGGTTATTCATTTAAGAATAATGGTTATTCTGTTTACATGAATAATACCTTCTATGATCATGCACCCAATGTGAATGGTTTACTGAATCTCGATCGTAGTGATACATATGTTCATAACATTGATGCCAAAAGATGTAGAGTTGATAATGATAGTACCACTTTCTTGTGGTGCTGCCGCTTAGGTAATATTGGTGTAAAACGCATGAAGAAACTGCATGCTGATGGACTTTTGGAGTCACTTGATTTTGAATCACTTGACACATGCGAATCATGCCTCATTGGCAAGATGACTAAAACCCCGTTTTCCAGAACAATGGAACGGGCAAGTGACTTGTTGGAAATCATACATGCTGATGTGTGCGGTCCGAATAGTGTTGATGCGTGCGGTGGATATCATTATTTCCTCACCTTCACCGATGATTTGAGTAGACATGGGTATGTTTACTTAATGAAGCATAAGTTTGAAATGTTTGAAAGTTCAAGCAATTTCAGAGTGAAATTGAGAATCATCGTAACAAGAAGAATAAATTCCTATGATCTGATCGAGGGGGAGAATATCTGAGTTATGTGTTTGGCAATCACTTAAGACAATGTGGAATTGTTTCACAGTTGACGCCACCTAGAACACCACAGCGTAATGGTGTGTCTAAACATCGTAATCGTACCTTATTGGATATGGTGAGTTCTATGATCTCTCTTGTCGATCTACCACTATCGTTTTGGGGTTATACATGAGAGACAACTACATTCACTTTAAATAGGGCACCATCTAAGTCCCTGGAGACGACACCGTATGAACTGTGGTTTGGCAAGAAACCTGAGTTGTCGTTTCTTAAGGTTTGGGGTTGCGATGCTTATGTTAAAAGGCTTCAGCCGAAAAAGCTCGAACCCAAAGCGGACAAATGTGTCTTCACAGGATACCCAAAAGAGACGGTTGGGTATACCCCCTATCTCAGATCCGAGGGCAAAGTGTTTGTCGCTAAGAACGGGTCCTTTCTCGAGAAAGAGTTTCTCTCGAAAGAATTGAGTGGGAGGAAGATAGAACTCGATGAGGTTGTTGAACCTTTACTTCAACCAGAGAGTAGTGCAGAACAAAAAGATGTTTCTGTGGCACCTATGTTAGTTGAAGAGGAAGTTGATGATGATGATCATGAAGCTTCGGATCAAGTTACTCTCGAACCTCGTAGGTCGACAAGGGTACGTACAGCTTTTGAGTGGTACGGTTACCCTGTCTTAGAGGTCATGTTGTTGGACAACGATGAACCTACGAGCTATGGAGAAGCGATGGTGGGCCCGGATTCCAACAAATGGCTAGGAGCCATGAAATCCGAGATAGGATCCATGTATGAGAACAAAGTATGGACTTTGGTGGACTTGCCCAATGGTCGGCAAGCCATTGAGAATAAATGGATCTTTAAGAAGAAGACAGACGTTGATGGTAATGTCACCATTTATGAAGCTCGACTTGTCACAAAGAAGTTTCCGACAAGTTCAAGGAGTTGACTATGATAAGACTTTCCCACTCATAGCGATGCTAAAGTCTGTTGGAATTATGTTAGCAGTTGTTGCATTTTCAATTACGAAATCTGGCAAATGGATGTCAAAACAAAGTTTCCTTAAGGGTTTCCGTGAGGAAAGGTTGTATGTGATACAACCAGAAGTTTTGTCGATCCTAAGGATGCTAAAAGGTATGCAAGCTCCAGTGATCCTTCTATGGACTGGAGCAAGCATCTCGGAGTTGGAACATATGCTTTGATGAGGTGATCAAAGCTTTTGGGTTTATACAAAGTTTGCAAGAAACTTGTATTTACAAGAAAGTGAGTGGGAGCACTACAAAATTTCTGATAAGTATATGTGGATTACATATTGTTGATCGGAAATGATGAAGAATTTCTGGAAAGCATAAAGGGTTGTTTGAAAGGAGTTTTTCAAAGGAAGACCTCGGTAAAGCTACTTACATATTGGGCAACAAGATCTATAGAGATAGATCAAGACGCCTGATAAGACTTTCACAGAGCACATACCTTCACATGATTTTGAAGGAGTTCAAAATGGATCAGTAAAAGAAGGAGTTCTTGCCTGAGTTGTAAGGTGTGAAGTTGAGTAAGACTCAAAGCTTGACCACGGCAGAAGAAAGGAAAAGGACGAAGGTCTTCCCCTATGCCTCAGCCATAGGCTCGATACGGTATGCAATGCTGTGTACCTCACCTGATGTGTGCCTTGCCACGTGTCTGGCAAGGGGGTACAAGAGTGATCCAGGAGTGGCTCACTGGACAGCGGTCAAAATTATCCTTTGAGGAATAAGGAAATGTTTCTCGGTTATGGAGGTGATAAAGAGTTCAGTGTAAAGGGTTGCATCGATGCAAGCTTTAGCACCAATCCGGATGAGTCTCAGTAGCAAACCGGATACGTATAGTGGAGCAGCCATTTGGAATAGCTCCAAGTGGAGTGTGGTAGCAGCATCTATAATATGACATAGAGATTTGCAAAGTACATGCGGATCTGAATGTTGCAGACCCGTTGACTAAAACCTCTCTCACAAGCATAACATGATCAAACCCCAGAACTCATTGGGTGTTAATCACATGGTGATGTGAACTAGATTATTGACTCGAGTGCAAGTGGGAGACTGTTGGAAATATGCCCTAGAGGCAATAATAAATTGGTTATTATCATATTTCCTTGTTCATGATAATCGTTTATTATCCATGCTAGAATTGTATTGATCGGAAACTCAGATACATGTGTGGATACATAGACAGCAACGTGTCCCTAGTGAGCCTCTACCGGACTAGCTCGTTGACCAAATATGGCTATGGTCTCCTAGTCATGGACATGAGTTGTCATTTGGTAACGGGATCACATCATTAGGAGAATGATGTGATGGACAAGACCCAAACTATGAATGTAGCATATGATCGTGTCAAGTTTATTGCTATCATTTTCTGCATGTCAAGTATATGTTCCTATGACCATGAGATCATGCAACTCACTGACGCCGGAGGAGTACCTGTGTGTACCAAACGTCGCAACGTAACTGGATGACTATAAAGGTGCTCTACAGGTATCTCCGAGGGTGTCTGTTGAGTTGGCATGGATCAGGACTGGGATTTGTCACTCCGTATGACGAAGAGGTATCTCAGGGCTCACTCGGTAATACAGTATCACAATGAGCTTCCAAGCAATGTGACTAATGAGTTAGCCACGGGATCTTGTATTACAGAACGAGCAAAGAGACTTGCTGGTAATGAGATTGAACTAGGTATGGAGATACCGACGATCGAATCTCGGGCAAGTAACATACCGTTAGACAAAGAGAACTACATACGGGATTAGCTGAATCCTTGACATCGAGGTTCGACCGATAAGATCTTCGTAGAATATGTGGGAACCAATATGGGCATCCAGGTCCTGCTATTGGTTATTGACCGTAGAGGTGTCTCGGTCATGTCTGCATAGTTCTCGAACCCGCAGGGTCTACACACAACGTTTGGTGACGATACAAGTATAGTTGACTCATTATGGTGGTTACCGGACGTGACGAGGAACTCCGGAATGGTCCGGAGGTGAAGATTGATATATTGGACGAAGGGTATTGTGTTGGAAATATGCCCTATAGGCAATAATAAATTGGTTATTATTATATTTCCTTGTTCATGACAATCGTTTATTATCCATGCTAGAATTGTATTGATAGGAAACTCAGATACATGTGTGGATACATAGACAACACCATGTCCCTAGTAAGCCTCTAGGAGACTAGCTCGTTGATCAATAGATGGTTACGGTGTCCTGACCATGGACATTGGATGTCGTTGATAATGGGATCACATCATTAGGAGAATGATGTGATGGACAAGACCCAATCCTAAGCCTAGCACAAGATCGTGTAGTTCGTTTGCTAAGAGCTTTTCTAATGTCAAGTATCATTTCCTTAGACCATGAGATTGTGCAAATCCCGGATATCATAGGAATGCTTTGGGTGTACCAAACGTCACAACGTAACTGGGTGGCTATAAAGGTGCACTACAGGTATCTCCGAAAGTGTCTGTTGGGTTGGCATGAATCGAGACTGGGATTTGTCACTCCGTGTAAACGGAGAGGTATCTCTGGGCCCACTCGGTAGGACATCATCATAATGTGCACAATGTGACCAAGGAGTTGATCATGGGATGATGTGTTACGGAACGAGTAAAGAGACTTGCCGGTAACGAGATTGAACAAGGTATCGGGATACCGACGATCGAATCTCGGGCAAGTACCATACCGGTAGACAAAGGGAATTGTATACGGGAATGATTGAATCCCCGACATCGTGGTTCATCCGATGAGATCATCGTGGAACATGTGGGAGCCAACATGGGTATCCAGATCCCGCTGTTGGTTATTGGCCGGAGAACGTCTCGGTCATGTCTGCATGGTTCCCGAACCCGTAGGGTCTACGCACTTAAGGTTCGATGACGCTAGGGTTATAGGGAATAGAGATACGTGGTTACCGAATGTTGTTCGGAGTCCCGGATGAGATCCCGGACGTCACGAGGAGTTCCGGAATGGTCCGGAGGTAAAGATTTATATATGGGAAGTCCCGTTTTGGCCACCGGAAGAGTTTCGGGCGTCACCGGTAATGTACCGGGACCACCGGAGGGTTCCGGGGGTCCACCGGGAGGGGCCACCAGCCCCGGAGGGCCCTATGGGCTGTATGTGGAGAGGGACCAGCCCCTTAGTGGGCTGGGCGCCTTCCCTCCCAGGGCCCATGCGCCTGGGGGTTTGGGGGAACCCTAAGGGGAGGCGCCCCCCTTGCCTTGGGGGGCAAGGCAACCCCCCTGGCCGCCGCCCCCTCCTCAGATTGGATCTGAGGGGGCCGTCCCCCCTCTCCCTTGCCCCTATATATATGTGGGGGTGGGAGGGCAGCAGCAACCCAAGTTCTGGCGCAGCCCTTCCCCTCTTCCATGTCCTCCTCCTCTCCCGCGGTGCTTGGCGAAGCCCTGCAGGATTGCCACGCTCCTCCATCACCACCACGCCGTCGTGCTGCTGCTGGACGGAGTCTTCCCCAACCTCTCCCTCTCTCCTTGTTGGATCAAGGCGTGGGAGACGTCACCGGGCTGCACATGTGTTGAACGCGGAGGCGCCGTGGTTCGGCGCTTAGATCGGAATCAACCGCGATCTGAATCGCTACGAGTACGACTCCTTCATCCGCGTTCTTGCAACGCTTCCGCTTAGCGATCTACAATGGTATGTAGATGCACTCCCCTTCCCTCGTTGCTAGATTACTCCATAGATTGATCTTGGTGATGCGTAGAAATTTTTGAATTTCTGCTACGTTCCCCAACAGTGGTATCAGAGCCAGGTTTATGCGTAGTTTTCTATGCACGAGTAGAACACAAAGTAGTTGTGGGCGTCGATGTTGTCAATTTACTTGTCGTTACTAGTCTTATCTTGATTCGGCGGCATCGTGGGATGAAGCGGCCCGGACCGACCTTACACGTACACTTACGTGAGACAGGTTCCACCGACTGACATGCACTAGTTGCATAAGGTGGCTAGCGGGTGTCTGTCTCTCCCACTTTAGTCGGATCGGATTCGATGAAAAGGGTCCTTATGAAGGGTAAATAGAAATTGGCATATCACGTTGTGGCTTTTGCGTAGGTAAGAAACGTTCTTGCTAGAATCCCATAGCAGCCACGTAAAACATGCAACAACAATTAGAGGACGTCTAACTTGTTTTTGCAGGGTATGCTATGTGATGTGATATGGCCAAAAGGATGTGATGAATGATATATGTGATGTGTGAGATTGATCATGTCCTTGTAATAGGAATCACGACTTGCATGTCGATGAGTATGACAACCGGCAGGAGCCATAGGAGTTGTCTTAATTTATTGTATGACCTGCGTGTCAATGAAAACGCCATGTAATTACTTTACTTTATTGCTAACCGTTAGCTATAGTAGTAGAAGTAATAGTTGGCGAGACAACTTCATGAAGACACGATGATGGAGATCATGGTGTCATGCCGGTGACAAAGGTGATCATGCCGCGCCTCGAAGATGGAGATCAAAAGGCGCAAGATGATATTGGCCATATCATGTCACTTTATGATTTGCATGTGATGTTTGTCATGTTTACATCTTATTTGCTTAGAACGACGGTAGCATAAATAAGATGATCCCTCACTAAAATTTCAAGAGACGTGTTCCCCCCTAACTGTGCACCGTTGCGAAGGTTCGTTGTTTCGAAGCACCACGGGATGATCGGGTGTGATAGATTCTAACGTTCGAATACAACGGGTGTTGACGAACCTAGCATGTACAGACATGGCCTCGGAACACATGCGAAACACTTAGGTTGACTTGACGAGCCTAGCATGTACAGACATGGCCTCGGAACACAAGAGACCGAAAGGTCGAACATGAGTCGTATAGCAGATACGATCAACATGGAGATGTTCACCGATGATGACTAGTCCGTCTCACGTGATGATCGGACACGGCCTAGTTTGACTCAGATCATGTATCACTTAGATGACTAGAGGGATGTCTATCTGAGTGGGAGTTCATTAAATAATCAGATGAACTTAATTATCATGAACATAGTCAAAAGGTCTTTGCAAATTATGTCATAGCTTATGCTTTAGTTCTACTGTTTAAGATATGTTCCTAGAGAAAAATTTAGTTGAAAGTTGATAGTAGCAATTGTGCGGACTGGGTCCGTGAACTGAGGATTGTCCTCATTGCTGCACAGAAGGCTTATGTCCTTAATGCACCGCTCGGTGTGCTGAACCTCAGCGTCGTCTGTAGATGTTGCGAAACATCTGACATACACGTTTTGATGACTACGTGATAGTTCAGTGCGTAATGTTGAACGGTTTAGAATTGAGGCACCGAAGACTTTTTTGAAATGTCGCAGAACATATGAGATGTTCCAAAGACTGAAATTGGGATTTCAGACTAGTGCCCACGTCAAGAGGTATGAGACCCCTGACAAGTTTCTTAAGCCTGCAAACTAAGGGAGAAAAGCTCAATCATTGAGCATGTGCTCAGATTGTCTGAGTACCACAATCGCTTGAATCGAGTGGGAGTTAATCTTCCAGATGAGATAGTGATGGTTCTCCATAGTCACTGCCACCAAGCTATTAGAGCTTCGTGATGAACTATAACATATCAGGGATAGATATGATGATCCTTGAGCTATTCGCGATGTTTGACACCGCGAAAGTAGAAATCAAATAGGAGCATCAATTGTTGATGGTTAGTAAAACCACTAGTTTCAAGAAGGGCAAGGGAAGAAGGGATACTTCATGAAACAGCAAATCATTTGCTGCTCTAGTGAAGAATCCCAAGGTTGAACCCAAACCCGAGACTAAGTGCTTCTGTAATGAGGGGAACGGTCACTGATCAGAACTACCCTAGATACTTGGTAGATGAGAAGGCAGGCAAGGTCGACAGAAGTATATTGGATATACATTATATGAATGTGTACTTTACTAGTACTCCTAGCAGCACCAGGGTATTAGATACCGGTTCGGTTGCTAAGTGTTAGTAACTCGAAATAAAAGCTGCGGAATAAACGGATACTAGCAAAAGGTGAGATGACGATATGTGTTGGAAGTGTTTCCAAGGTTGATGTGATCAAGCATCGCATGCTCCCTCTACCATCGAGATTGGTGTTAAACCTAAATAATTGTTATTTGGTGTTTGCGTTGAGCATAAACATGTTTGGATTATGTTTATCGCAATACGGTTATTCATTTAAGGAGAATAATGGTTACTCTGTTTATTTGAATAATACCTTCAATGGTCTTGCACCTAAAATGAATCTCGATCGCAGTGATACACATGTTCGTGCCAAAAGATATAAAATAGTGATGATAGTACCACATACTTGTGGCACTGCCATTTGAGTCATATTGGTATAGAACGCATGAAGAAGCTCCATGTAGATGGATCTTTGGACTCACTCGTTTTTGAAAAGATTGAGACATGCGAACCATGTTTATTGGTATATATGCATGAAGAAACTCCATACAGATGGATCATTTGGACTCACTTGATTTTGAATCACTTGAGACATGCAAATCATACCACATGGGCAAGATGACTGAAAGGCCTCGTTTTCAGTAAGATGGAACAAGAGAGCAACTTGTTGGAAGTAATACATTTGATGTGTGCAGTCCAATGAGTGCTGAGGCACGCAGTGGATATCAATATGTTCTTACTTCACAGATGATTTGAGTAGATGCTGAGTGTATTTACTTGATGAAACACAAGTCTGAATTATTGAAAGGTTCAAGTAATTTCAGAGTGAAGTTGAAGATCGTCGTGACAAGAGGATAAAATTTCTATGATATGATCATAGAGATATCTGAGTTACGAGTTTGGCACACAATTAAGAAATTGTGGAAATTGTTTCACGACTAATACCGCTTGGAGCACCATAGTGTGATGGTGTGTCCGAACATCATAACTGCACCCTATTTGATATGGTGCATACCATGATGTCTCTTATCGAATTACCACTATCGTTTATGGGTTAGGCATTAGAGACAACCGCATTCACTTTAAAAGGGGCACCACGCAATTCCGTTGAGACGACGCCGTTTAGAGAAACCTAAGTTGTCGTTTCTTAAAAGTTTGGGGCTGCGATGCTTATGTGAAAAGTTTCAGGCTGATAAGCTCGAACCCAAAGCGGATAAATGCATCTTCATAGAATACCCAAAACAGTTGGGTATACCTCCTATTTCAGATCTGGAAGCAAAAGTAATTGCTTCTAGAAACGGGTCCTTTCTCGAGGAAAAGTTTCTCTCGAAAGAATTGAGTGGGAGGATGGTGGAGACTTGATGAGGTTATTGAACCATAACTTCAACTAGTGTGTAGCAAGGCACAGGAAGTTGTTCCTGTGGCACCTACACCAATTGAAGTGGAAGCTTATGATAGTGATCATGAAACTTCGGATCAAGTCACTACCAAACCTCGTAGGACGACGAGGATGCGTACTACTTCAGAGTAATGCGTGATCCTGTCTTGGAAGTCATGTTGCTAGACAACAATGAACCTACGAGCTATGGAGAAGCGATGGTGGGCCCATATTCCGACAAATGGTTAGAAGCCATGAAATCCGAGATAGGATCCATGTATCAGAACAAAGCATGGACTTTGGTGAACTTGCCCGATGATCGGCAAGCCATTGAGATAAATGGATCTTTAAGAAGAAGACGGACGTGGACGGTAAGGTTACCGTCTATGAAGCTCGACTTGTGGCAAAGAGTATTTTCACAAGTTCAAGGAGTTGACTACGATGAGATTTTCTCATCCGTAGCGATGCTTAAGTCCGTCGGAATCATGTTAGCATTAGCTGCATTTATGAAATCTGGCAGATGGATGTCAAAACAAGTTTCCTTACCAGTTTTCGTAAGGAAAGGTTGTATGTGATACAATCAGAAAGGTTTTGTCGATCCTAAGGATGCTGAAAGGTATGCTAGCTCCAGCGATCCTTCCATGGATTAGAGCAAGCATCTCGGAGTCAAAATATACGCTTTGATGGAGTGATAAAGTTTTTGGGTTTATACAAAGTTTGTTAGAAACTTGTATTTACAATAAAGTGAGTGGGAGCGCTACAACATTTCTGATAAGTATATGTGAATGACATATTGTTGATCCAAAATGATGTAAAATTTCTGGAAAGCATAAAGGGTTGTTTGAAAGGAGTTTTTCAAAGGAAGACCTGGATAAAGTTGCTTACATATTGGGCATCAAGATCTATAGAGATAGATCAAGACGCCTGATGATACTTTCAAAGAACGCACACCTTGACATGATTTTGAAAGAGTTCAAAATAGATCAGCAAAGAAGGAGTTCTTAGCTGTGTTACAAGGCGTGAGTATTGAGTAAGACTCAAGACCTGACCACAGCAGAAGAGAGAGAAAGGACGAAGGTCGTCCCCTATGCTTTAGACGTAGGCTCTACAGTATGCTATGCTGTGTACCGCACTTGAAGTGTGCCTTGCCATGAGTTGGTCAAGGGGTACAATAGTGATCCGGGAATGGATCACATGACAGCGGTCGAACTTATCCTTAGTATCTAGTGGACTAAGGAATTTTCTCGATTATGGAGGTGAAAAGGAGTTCGTCGTAAAGGGTTACGTCGATGCGAACTTTCACAGTAATCCGGATGACTCTGAGTAGTAAACCGGATTCGTATGGTAGAGCAATTATTTGAAATGGCTCCAAGTAGCGCGTGGTAGCATCCACAAGATGACATAGATATTCGTAAAGCACACACGGATCTGAAAGGTTCAAACCCGTTGACTAATAACCTCTCTCACAAGCATAACATGATCAAACCAGAACTCATTGAGTGTTAATCACATAGTGATGTGAACTAGATTGTTGACTCTAGTAAACTCTTTGGATGTTGGTCACATGGTGATGTGACCTGTGAGTGTTAATCACATGGTGATGTGAACTAGATTATTGACTCTAGTGCAAGTGGGAGACTGTTGGAAATATGCCCTATAGGCAATAATAAATTGGTTATTATTATATTTCCTTGTTCATGACAATCGTTTATTATCCATGCTAGAATTGTATTGATAGGAAACTCAGATACATGTGTGGATACATAGACAACACCATGTCCCTAGTAAGCCTCTAGGAGACTAGCTCGTTGATCAATAGATGGTTACGGTTTCCTGACCATGGACATTGGATGTCGTTGATAACGGGATCACATCATTAGGAGAATGATGTGATGGACAAGACCCAATCCTAAGCCTAGCACAAGATCGTGTAGTTCGTTTGCTAAGAGCTTTTCTAATGTCAAGTATCATTTCCTTAGACCATGAGATTGTGCAACTCCCGGATACCGTAGGAATGCTTTGGGTGTACCAAACGTCACAACGTAACTGGGTGGCTATAAAGGTGCACTACAGGTATCTCCGAAAGTGTCTGTTGGGTTGGCACGAATCGAGACTGGGATTTGTCACTCCGTGTAAACGGAGAGGTATCTCTGGGCCCACTCGGTAGGACATCATCATAATGTGCACAATGTGACCAAGGAGTTGATCACGGGATGATGTGTTACGGAACGAGTAAAGAGACTTGTCGGTAACGAGATTGAACAAGGTATCGGGATACCGACGATCGAATCTCGGGCAAGTACCATACCGATAGACAATGGGAATTGTATACGGGAATGATTGAATCCCCGACATCGTGGTTCATCCGATGAGATCATCGTGGAACATGTGGGAGCCAACATGGGTATCCAGATCCCGCTGTTGGTTATTGGCCGGAGAACGTCTCGGTCATGTCTGCATGGTTCCCGAACCCGTAGGGTCTACACACTTAAGGTTCGATGACGCTAGGGTTATAGGGAATAGAGATACGTGGTTACCGAATGTTGTTCGGAGTCCCGGATGAGATCCCGGACGTCACGAGGAGTTCCGGAATGGTCCGGAGGTAAAGATTTATATATGGGAAGTCCCGTTTTGGCCACCGGAAGAGTTTCGGGCGTCACCGGTAATGTACCGGGACCACCGGAGGGTTCCGGGGGTCCACCGGGAGGGGCCACCAGCCCCGGAGGGCCCTATGGGCTGTATGTGGAGAGGGACCAGCCCCTTAGTGGGCTGGGCGCCTTCCCTCCCAGGGCCCATGCGCCTGGGGGTTTGGGGGAACCCTAAGGGGAGGTGCCCCCCTTGCCTTGGGGGGCAAGGCAACCCCCCTGGCCGCCGCCCCCTCCTCAGATTGGATCTGAGGGGGCCGGCCCCCCTCTCCCTTGCCCCTATATATATGTGGGGGTTGGGAGGGCAGCAGCAACCCAAGTTCTGGCGCAACCCTTCCCCTCTTCCATGTCCTCCTCCTCTCACGCGGTGCTTGGCGAAGCCCTGCAGGATTGCCACGCTCCTCCATCACCACCACGCCATCGTGCTGCTGCTGGACGGAGTCTTCCCCAACCTCTCCCTCTCTCCTTGCTGGATCAAGGCATGGGAGACGTCACCGGGCTGCACATGTGTTGAACGCGGAGGCGCCGTGGTTCGGCGCTTAGATCGGAATCAACCGCGATCTGAATCGCTACGAGTACGACTCCTTCATCCGCGTTCTTGCAACGCTTCCGCTTAGCGATCTACAATGGTATGTAGATGCACTCCCCTTCCCTCGTTGCTAGATTACTCCATAGATTGATCTTGGTGATGCGTAGAAAATTTTGAATTTCTGCTACGTTCCCCAACATATTGGAGTCCGGAAGTGTTCCGGGGGTACCGGGTGATGACCAGCATGACCGAGAGGGGTTTCGGGGGCCGGCAAGTGTTGGGGGGGCCTCATGAGCCAAGGGGAGGGAGCACACCAGCCCACTAAGGGGCTGTACGCCCCCCAAGCCCCCTTCCCACGTTTCCAGAGGAGGTGGGGCGCCTGCCTAGGGCAGCCCACCCCTTTGCCTTGGGGGCCAAGTCTCCTAAGGGGTGGGGGGCCAAAACCCATCTAGGGTTTCCCCTTGTTGGCCGCCGCCCCCTATATTGGATCTAGGGGCGCCCCTCCTCCTCCCTTCCCCCTATATATAGAGAGGTGGATAGAGGGCAGGCGCACCAATATAGATCTATTCGTGCCACGGTGCTGCCCTTCCTCTCCCTCGCAATCCCTCTTCCTCTCTGTAGTGCTTAGCGAAGTTCTGCTGAGATTACGCCACCACCACTGCCACCACGCCGTCGTGCTGCCGGAGGACTCGAGCTACTACTTCACCATCGCTCGCTGGATCGAGGAGGTGAAGGCGTCATCAAGCCGTACGTGTGTTGAACGCAGAGGTGTCGTCCGTTCGGCACTTGGATCGGGAGTTCGCGAGACGGATCGTGACTGGATCACGAAGACGTTCGACTACATCAACCGCATTTCTTAACGCTTCCGCTTAGCTCCTAGATTGATCTTGGTGAGCGTAGGAAATTTTTTGTTTCCCATGCAACTCTCCCAAACATTTGCTACGTGGGGAGGAGGTGGCATCTCTGGCGGTTGGCGACGGCACGTTAGAACCCGTAGAGGGCGCACAACGGTAACATGGGCCGGGAGGCCGAGACGACGCGAGGAGGAGGTCAAGCAGGTCTGGGTCGTCGATCTGGCGAATGGGGGCTGTTTTCCTCCTTCATTTGAAAATGACGGTGGTGTTCCTCCTCGATTTGAAAATACCCGAGCTCCTCCTCGATGTTGGGCACGGCCTTGCGCCGCTCCTCGCTGCCCGCAACACGGTCACACCCTACCCTGCCCCAGGGTTCCGCGGCGGCGGCGGCATCCCACAAGTCGTAGGCCTCGGATCTCGACAAAGGCGGCAGATGGGAGCGCGGGGGAACCAGATGGCGGCGGAGGAGGAAGACTGCCCGCGGCACGGCCTTGCCCTGGGGTTCCCCTGCGGCGGCCCACAAATGGCGGCAAAGGCAGAGGAGGAAGACATTGGCGGCGGAGATGGCAGACCACGGCGGAGGAGGAAGATGGCGGCGGAGGCTAAGGAGGAAGACATTGGCAGCGGAGACGGCAGACGGCGTCGGAGATGGCAGATGGTGGCGGAGACGGGGAACCCTAGGAAAAGGATTGAGGGCACGGGGTGATTTTTAGTGGGATGCCGAAAAACCAATGGGGGAGCGGTGGTGGTGAGGGGAGGGATGAAAAAAAACCAATCAAAAAAACAGACAAAAGTGATGGAACAAAAAAAAACGTGGACACAATCCCACCAACTGCTCCATTAGCAGTAGAGATAATTCAGGACGGAGTAGTATACTGCAACAGTGGAGAAACCATACGCACGGTCGTACTGAATTTCCATAACAGTTGCAAACTCACGGTCACTATGTCATTGCTTTGCAATGATCTCTCGGAACTTCGTCCCTTACCCCCCATTCGACAGGGAAATATCTAGTGCACCCAGTCATCTTGTGCTACCTATGCACCAAGTTAATAAAGTCCAATTTATGAATGTCAAAAAGATCTGAACAAAAGGTATGTTGTACTAGCAACAAGAATCTGTAGTACTATAAAATTTGAGATCCAAATTGAAAACACAGCATTAGACACAAAAAAGACAAATTCACCGATGATATAAAAAATGGGCTGAATTCAAGGCCCAGGTTGCATTAGGTGCTATTCACAGCATGATTTGTCTTTTTTGTTTCTAACAATGTACGTTAAATTTGAATCCAATTTTTTTTACTATGGTAGATATGTGTCATACTTACCACCTCATAAAATTTCATATTTTTTCAATGTTTATAAAGTGAGATATGGAGATCGGTGCACCGGTAGCACCAAATTCACCGTTGCACCAGATACGTTCCCTCGGTCGACAGCTTGAATGAACGTAACAAAAGCACGTCCCTGTACATAAACTCCCGATGATAAAATTCGGTCTACTTTGCAAAAACCCGATCCACGACCAAAGTTATAAGAATTAAAGCTCTTTTGAGGGTCTGCCTGAAATGGCCAGTCAACCTGACCGTGTAGAGTTTGCGAATTGCTATGTAATCGCACAACCATGACACGACGACATTCCAGTGATAGCCAGATTTTGGCCCGAGTCAACTGATCTTTTGCTGGGCCGCTTCAACATACTGCAGAGCAAGCTTTTTCACCTTGTCACCCTCCTTGATCAGGAAGTTGGCATTCTTAGCCTCCGAGTGGTGCTTCATAACTTTTTCTGCTGTTTTGGCGACAGCCCACCTGTATTGCTCGACGGTGATTACGCCGCTCTTGCAAAGTGGCCTGATGTTCTCTTTCACAAACATTTCAACCTACAAGGGGTGAAACAAAGCAGTTCAGCCGGACATGTAAAAATAGATAGTACACTGTAAACATAGATGTTCCGGTGGAATATACAAGTGCGTTGTTACCTTCTTATGTACAGAACTAGATGAATCTGATGCGCTGTTATTGCCTGGGTCAGCTGGTTTCTTCAAACTGTCTACACTTTCTGCTGGATGGGTGGATAACTTGTCTCCTTTGGAATGTTTCCGATTCAACTCTTGATTCCCACTGGAAGACTTCTCTTTACCGGGCTCCAGTTTCACTGCTTGGCTGATTCCTTCACCTTCTTTCGGCACATTATTCCCATGACAAGATTTATTATGCAAATCGCTAACTGTTATGTCCATTTCTTTTGAGTTCTCCACATGCCCGGTACCTTCATCAGGGATGTCAGCTACAGTTTCCTTGTCTGTTTGACTTGTTTTTTCGCATTGCAAACTACATTTATCGGCTTCGGCCAAGTTCACTGAAAGGGTTTCATTTGCTGTTGCATCTGTAGTTTCTCCGCTGGGTATCAATTTCTGATCATCCTCAGAACTACATTTTGGTTGCTGACAGGATGAATCATCCTCATCTTTAAGTGAGGATGCATCCTTAACCCTAGAATCAGAACTTGACTGCAAACTTCCGCTCGGTTCAGAGTCCAAATTTACCAAGTAAGTATCGTCTGTATTTGTATATTTTTGTTGCGTGGAAATTGGAGAACCGGAAACTGTCCTGGAATTACCTTCAGCTGTGGTACTTTTTCTCTCGGGACTGTTAGGAGGGGAATCAAAGAGGCCCGCTCTTTTTAGCGCTTCTTCCACGCTGTTGAAACAAACAGTATTTTCACTCGCATTCTGCTCGAGCACACCACCTAGTTCACTCTTATCAGTTTGTCCGGCAGTAGCAGGAATATCCAGAAGGCCTGCTGTGTCTAAAGCTTCTTCCACATTACTGCTACCACTATTGGTATTTTCAGTTGTAACCTGCTGTGATATCAAATCGCTGCTAACTTCAGCCTTTTCAGTTAGAGTTGAAGCATCATTCTCAGGTTTTGGCTTGGCAGACTGGCGAGTAGCCTGGGAGCAAAGATTCACGTAAACTGATTTGCTACTGGACTTCCCGTAAATATCATTTTCTACATTGACAGCATCAGCAATAGCCAATTCAGTATCTGCACATCTGCGAATAACATCCAAATTTGCACTCTGCAGATAATACTCGGCGATGCGGTGAAGTTGTGCCTGAGATACATAAGTTTGGTTGATAATTTGACCGTTGAACAAGAAAAATACAGGTACGCTTGCAGTTTATAATTACAACTTAGTTGAAATGGAACAAAGTGAGAGCAAATAATGAAGCCGGCAATGTGTAAGCACAATAAAGGACTCCCTTAATGATTACCTGTCTAACTGACATAGGAACTTTATTATGACGTCCAGTTGTGAGCTGTGGCCTCATATCCACAGGAAGTTTTGCCTAAGAAAACCAAACTTGTTAGTGTTTCTAGAGTAGTGGTCAATGAACTTCTGAATTATTATTTTTTATAAGCTAACACATACTAATAAAGGGTAGTTCCTGCTGAGATCGTCCGTGCCTTCTGTTTGATCTTTGCTAGCAATAGAGCTGGCATTTTTCCTTGCCAGGATCTCAAGGGCCCATTTTCTTTTGTCCTGCTTGATATCACCAGCAGATGGGTTTTGTTTATTCTGTGGTGCCTGACCATTTTTGTTTTCTCTTCTACTCAATGCTTCTTTACTCAGGGTCGAAGAACTAAATACTTTTCCAGTGCTGTTGGGCGAATTGATTTTGATTGTCTGACTCACAGGTGCAGGTTTGTTTGTTGATTTGCTGTCGTCACCTTTGATTTGGCTATTTTTATCAAATGGGGGGCACCCTTCAACGGCGGAGAGAGGTTTTATATCACCCTTTCTGGGAACAACTGATGCATCAGCCAGATATAACCTGGACAAAAAGGCTTTCTTCTCTTCAGCACTTTCTTTGCGCATGCCAGTATCTGAGGATTTCTTGAGTAACTGAAGTACTGATTGCAGTGTCTCAATCTTTTCAGGATTTATCCCTGGGGAGCAACGATGTTTCCAGAAGTCAACTTCCCTGTCACGGTGCCATGCACTTCGTCTCCTTCCTGTGGACGATGCATACAACTTCTTGGTCAGATTCTCACGTATCTTGCCCTTTTGAAGCAGCGACTTCCTTGCGAGTGAAAGGTTGGGTTTTTTGGCTGGTCCATCCATGGACTTCCCAATTGCTGAACGGAATGCGGTCAAAAGTTTTTCGTCAAAAGCGTTATCCTTCTCGAGTATACTAATACCATTATCTCTAACTACTTCCCTTATCTCTTGTTGTAGCTTCTGAACTGCAGCAGTTGATTCTTTTCCGTCCTTGTGTAAAATCTTCTTCATTCTAAGACCAGGCTTATCTCCTGCTCTTCTGCCTACAGGTTTCGCCAGCTCCCTGCCAGGATCCCTCATGTAGCTCTCTCCTTCAACTATACTCATTATATCAGGGACATATTTATTCTGTGTGGCAATTTTTGATGTATCACTGGCAATAACTTCGGCTGCAATCGAAGTAGCATGGCAGTCTGATGAAGAAACACCTGAGTTTGCAATGAGATCCATTTCCTGATCCGGCACTCCCAGTTTTGCTTTCTTCGCAGGATGACTAATTTCACCTCCTGATCCCATGTCACTGGTATTTTGTCTATCCTGCCTGGAAAAAAAACCGACAATACTAAAATGAAATTGTGTAGATCTATGCAACTGTCATGTGAGAGTGAAAATTGGCAGTTCTTGCAAGTGAGTGCAAAGCGAAAGATTCTTACATGGGTGGCAACTGCGTGTTCTGGTCATTTTTCCTCTTCTGAACTGCGTCTGAGTTGATCATATCAACGTCAGCTGTGCTTGCCACCTTACTAGCTGCATCGGTAAAAAGGGAAGATGTTATTTGGATGCATAATGTGATGACCACACGACCCCTTGAACAAACAAGAATGCGGTATAATCAAGCAAGATTGGGCCAGAAACAAACAAACAAACAGCGCATCATATCTATCTAAACTAAGCTATAAAATATACATTGTCTATAGTAATGTAATAATTTCCTTTTTTTCGCTGTGAAAAACAAACTTCTACCACCAAAAAGATCAACAAATTTCTAAAGGTGCAACTAACACAGCATATGTCTACTGAAATATTCAAATATGATGACTGAATGACAAGTTGGCATGTGTTGAAGCTTACTAATCTCTGATAAGCAAGAAGTATGAGTCCTTCAATTATTGTGCTGGAATAAGCAAATTACCCAACATACCTGCTGATGAAAGTTGTGCAGATTTGATGACAGGAGAATTCCCATTACTGTTTCTAGGCAGCGCAGCATCCTCTCCTGTACTTTCAGCCTCCTTATTTCTACATAATAATGAATAAGATAGCCCATCTTGTGGCACTTCCGACTGTTCATTCGAAACGTTACCATGCTCTGCGCTAAATAAGATACATGCTGACTCACGCATTGCTGAAAGTTCTGATGATCTTTGTGTTGGTTCAGAAGAAACCATGCGAGTCAGATTAGTTTCAGAAGATTTATTGTGTGAGCTACAGGAAATATCTTTGTTCCTCAGGATACAGGCATTTGCAACATCCTCATGTGATAAATCATCTATGGAACAACTTGGATGTGAATTGCAATAAAATGATTCTTGGGCTGTCTTCGAGCCTAGTGAACCTTCTTGTAGGTCATCCTTACTTTCAGAATTTACACCAACCATCGAGACAACAAGGGCAGTTTCACCATCATCTGCAACAGACACTGACACCCTCCCAGAAAATGATGCATCGGTAGATGTTCTATCAGAATCTCCACTGATGTTTTGCTTCAGGACAACCTCTGACTCATTTTTCGCTTCAATAGATACACATCTACAGAATGCAATTGATAACTTCCTTATCACAAGCCCAGAGCAAAATAAAGATACTCCTACCAGCAAAGGGTAATCAAAGAGAAGAGTCAGATAGTACCAGTGTAAAATTACCTTGGGCACAACCACGAATCTTCAGATGTAGTTTCTGGATTAAAGCCCACACATATAGCATGATACCTGGCTTAAGGATCAAAGTAATTAGAAAACAGAACTGGTTAACAAGTCTCGACTAATAATGGACATATAGGATAATAATACAGTTATATATACCATAGATCACAGGAATCACAAGCAATTGATGTATCTAAAGCTGAATTATCCTCAGCTGCCACGAGTCCACTTCGAATTATGCAATCACCACCATCCAAACAAACTACTGCCTGGAAATGGGGAAAAAATAGCAAGCCACAGATCAACTTCAGGAGATAATGAATATGGGGAAGTTTCACTGGTTTGAAAAGGAAATGATGAAATATAATATGAATATTGTTACTTCTGCATCTATATAGTATGATGGGAAAGATAGTGTGTTGCTTTCGCCTGGCTCATACCAATCATCATCACCACTGCACAATAATAAGGAAAACAAATAGGAGAAGTAATTAGCATGGCCTTTATTTTATTTGTTGCGCATTCTTTCAAAATAAATAAATGAAAGGCATCTTAAAAGAAGAAATTTACAATCATGATGCTCATTACTCATGGACCAAATGATATGGCATGGATTCACAGGCAAATAAAATATTAGTACACACAAGCATATAAAAGTACACCAGCAATATTTTCCGCCTAACATGGTCAGGTGACTCAGTTGCCATCTTATGGTTAGTATACCTGACCAAGGGAAGGGCTCTCAATGGCGCTATGATTTAATGAATAAGAGTATTATTTTACCAAAGCTGATAATGGTTACACAACTTACAGGATGAAATGCCCCAAAGATATGGCAGCAAGAAACCAATAATCTAGCTTATGAGGTGACAGGGGAACTACAGAGTAAACAACAACAAAATTGAACTAAGAGATGTTCAAACTGATGGTGCACGACCTTCTGACCTTACCTTGTTAAAGGGTAATCGTCTTCAATAGTATCTCCAGTACCAGTACTATCATATACCTTCAATACAAAGAAAAAAAATTACATTCCAATGCAGTTCTACCTCTTCTGGCACTGAGCCAAAAAAAAATCCATGAATTTCCAGATGGTGTTAGTATTTTTCCAAGATTGACAAGCACTGAGATATGTTTTACTTACTGGAGTGGATGTTATATTCTGAAATTCAATTTTGCAGAGGGGGCAGCGATTTGTGATGGCAGACCAGTTGTCTATGCATGTATAGCAAAACCTGTCATGTGAAATAAAGTTATTTAATTATCACATTAGAGCTTTAAACAACTCATGTAGGAGACTGTGAACATTGATACAATATCGTTGCTTATGTGACTACAAGTCATATTTTTTAAACTTCCTCGTGTGCAGAAATCAATTCCAAAGGTGTTAGAGTGAGCAGCACTAGAGAGAACATGTGAGGCTTAGAATCTAGTCAACAATGGTAATGTCAAATTAAAACTTGAACTTAAAGAACTTGAACATAAAAAGGGTAAGGGAAAGCATTTCAATTAAATAAGCAAGAAGGTGGACTAGAATACAAAATTATCAAATGAGAATGACTTGGACGGTGCATAACACCTATATGCATTGACACTACGCAGGTTTAGCCAACATATTTACACAAAACGAAAAATAAGATTGTAACCTACAAAGTTCTAGCTGCACAATATTGACCCTCGAGACCTTAATGGTAAATATGAAGCTATGCACAAATGTTAGGGAGGTGATGGAACAAAGTCAAAAATGCAGGATAGCTGTAAATCCGTGATTGAGCCATACCAGTGTTGGCAACCATCCAAAACTCCTCTATCGATGACAATATCTCTACAAATGCCGCAAATTTCATTCTCAGATGTATAACTTTCCTGCAAAAAACAGTTCGGATGGATGATTAAAGCAAGAAACATAATTATAATTATGTTAGGGAACAAGAACTAGAGGTACAAAAAAGAGATAGCCCCTCCCTCATTAGGGGGTATCATCTCGTTGAGTCCCTTCCCTCAACATTCAGTAGTACCAGCAAGTACTTGTTTCCAGAAATACACCAGCAAAGCAAGCACTCGGGCTTTTAGCACAAGAACGGAACAGAAAGGGACGCAATACCAGGTTATCCATCTCTTCCAGCGCTTCACCCGGTTGCCCATCAACATCCATCTGCATCGGCATCGCTAATCAGCAGCAGATGCTGAGCTTTCTCGCCCAGCGGAAGAACCCTGTAGACCGAAAGAACAGCGGCCGTGAACCAGAATTACTCAAAGCACCGCGGCATACGAGAGGTGGGCGCAATCTAGCGATACAGATTGGGGAAACTTGAACTCGATCAGCGCAGGATATTACCACGGATAGGTCGCCAGCTGCGGGGAGCGGGGGATCAGGAGGAAGCTGGGTCGCTGGGGATGGGGGGCGCGTGGCCGTGCTCTCCGAGACAGTCCCTGCTCTTGCTAGGCGAGCACTTGCCCCGGCCCCCGACGGCGACGAGACACCGGGGGATCGCCGGTACTCACTCGTGCGAGGGAGACCTAGGTAGGCTGCGGTCGCTCAGCAGGCAGGCCGCAGCTCAGGCGCTGCACGCCCTCTCTTCCGGCCCAGGCGACCGCCCCGCGCTGTTTGGACTTGGGCCGGGAATCCCCATCAGGCAATCGAGCCACTGCGCATACGCAGCACGCACAGATCTGCACGAAATCTGAAGAAATCCTGACCGTTGCTTATAATTAGTTTTTTTATAAGGCAAATTGCTTCTAGTTAGATTTTCTTTAGAATTTTTACTGTTGAGCATCACGAATGTAGCATTACAGGAAGATAAAAGTCTATTTCAAACCTTAAATTCGTAGAGATCTGACTGAATCCCGATTTGTTAATCCCTAAAATTAGCACCTAAGGGAATTTGTGAATCTTCACCAACATCTTCTTCCTCTCTGTTGCGTTCTTGTTGGTGAGATTGGATCTGTAGTGTTCGTGGGTGGGATCGTATGGTAAAAAAATATTGTGTAAGTACGTTACTCTAGAATTTTTTGGGCTAGGTGATGTTCTAAGGTATTGCAGATCTTGTTTGTGATTTCTGAAGAATCCATGTTATGGTGATTTTTGGAGTTTATTTATACCCTAATTATTAGGGCTTCGAAGAGAAATTTTATATTAAGTACTTTTGTGTATGGAGAAAATGCCAAAAAAATAATTTTAGGTGCATTATTATCTTAAGAGTTTATAGGGGTTCATTTCTTAGCCAACTTTGACTTCACTAAAGTTTAGTTTCTTAGTAAGGCAAAATAATTCAACGTGCACAGCCGTCGCTTCCTCTCAAGAAAAGAAGGCTAATGTTCCTCTGCCTCCCGTCGGGTCCGCCTCATCTCCGGTATCCTAAGGGCCATGGAGGCGCGATGGACCCCGACCCTTGTCGGTGCGATGGATTTTACTTCTTTTTTAGTTTTTTCATGAGTTTGTATAGGGTTTGTGTCGTGCTGAGATGAGGCGGTGATGGCTCTAATACGTCTTAAATGTATTTATAATTTTTGATTGTTAAATGCGTATTATATTATCATTCTTACATACTTTGGCCATTATTTTATATTATTTTTCTGGACTAACATATTAATCCAGTGTCCAGTGCCAGATGATGTTTTATGCTTGTTTTTGGTTTTTTAACAGAAAATTGATACCTACGAAGGTCCAAACACGACGAAACTTTTTGACATTTTTTTCTGGAATATAAGAGACCCTAAAAGCTTTAGGAGATGACCAGAAGATGGAGCAGGGGGCACAAGCCCAGGGGCACGCCCTGTAGGCTTGTGGGGCCCTACTACTCCATTTGCCCTAATCTCTGGCCTATAAATTCACATATATTTCAAAACCCTCGGAGCGAGACCCGAAACAATTTTATCGCCGCCGCAAGCCTCTGTTCCGAAGCGATCTCATCTAGAGCCATTTTCCGACACTCTGCCTGAGTGGGAAACCATCCACAGAGGCCCCTTCATCAACCTCGTCGGCTCCATGGTGATGTGTGAGTAGTTCATCCTTGGGGTTTAGGGTATGTACTAGTAGTTATGTGTTTGATCTCTCTCTCTCATGTTCTTGATGGATTTCAACCTTGATTGTATCATGCGCTTTAGTAATAAAGTTGGATTTTATGATGTTCATCTCCCTCTATTCTTTTTGTGGTAAATTGAGTCTTGACCTTTGAAGTTTCTTTATGTTGGATTGAATACTTTGGATTTGAGATCACTTGATGCATGTCTAGTAATTAACTTGCGGATACCCGTGGTGACATTGAGGTAATCTAGGCATAAAGGTTGAACGGTACCATATGGTGTTGTCGTAGTACGATCTCTAGGACCATTCGTGGCACTTTGGGGGTTGTTCAATAGATTGGTTGGAAACACAACTTTGAGATGGTTTGCTACCTACGTGATTTCATCCTACTTTCTCCGACAGAATAGAAACTTTGGAGTGATTCTTTGCTGGACTTTGAGGGATTATCATGGTGTTAAACTATGTTAGTGATGTTGAGAGATTGCACTAGCGAAAGTATGAACCCTAGGCCTTGTTTCCAAGAACTGAGACACCATTTTTACTCACTTTTGTTACTTGCTACTTTGTTGTTTTTATTTGTTCAAATTAAAAAACCTATTTCTATCATCCATACTACACATCTATCATCATCTCTTCGTCAAACTAGTGCACATATGCTACTAACAATTGTATTAGCTGTGTTGGGGACACAAGAGACCACTTCTATTTGATAGCAGAGTTGCTTGAGAGAGAACCACACCTTCATCCTACACCCTCTTGCGGATTGATAAATCTTAGGTCATCCACTTTAGGGAAATTTGCTTCTGTCCTACGAAACTCCGCGCTTGGAGGCCCAATAAAGTCTATAAGAATAAGGTTGCATAGTAGACATCAGACTCCCTAAAGATGGAATATGGTTCTCAACGACCGAGTTAGGTGGATCTGTTTGGATCGAATCTTCATTCGTGTGTCTACAAGTTGGATTCTTTCGATCTATACTTCTCTTCATTGGCGAAGGTTGTTGGTCTGATGCGCTGGTCCTGTAGGGCCTTAGCATGACGACTTCCTGTCTGTCTACTACAACAAGTTTGGCCTGACTCCAGTGAGGAATGGGCGATGGCGGCGGCGTGCCTTGGACTCGCTCTAGTACTTATAGACGTCGCTAGGTGGTATATGGACATGGATGTAATTTTTTTATTTCTGTGTTTCACTGCCATGTCATGATGAACAGGAATTTTCTTGCAAAACAGGCAAAATAACTCAAATAAGCATGACAAATTTCTATTTGGCCCATGGATTTTTTGCTTGAGTTTTGATTAGTGGTGTGTTACATCACTTAGGTTGAGACAGACCGCCTCCCATAAAATGAATGTCATTCCCGAGATTCCTACACTAGGATCTAAAGAGTTCATGAAACCCAGTCTTAAGATAGTCTCTCTTCCCCAAGTGCCTTCCTCTTCCATCACTGAACCTTCAAGTAAGTAGGGAATGGTTATGCTTTAAGTACATCACTCAATTTTATCCGGAATGGGAATTGGGCTCCCATGATTGGTTAGGCCTGGTTGCAAGTAAATGGCGATAAATAGCGGTGTAGAGGCTGGGCTTTTCTGTTTGGGGTGCCCACCGCTCTTGTACTTGCCCATGAATCCTCGACGGGGTCCACCAAATGCCATAAGGAAGCGTCCATGTCAATGATGTAGAATTTCTCAATGACCGAGTTCCAAAGCCTAAGGGCATCTCTAGTCAATCCCTAAATTCGGTTAGAGGAGTAAAATTTCCAGTTTACTCCTCTAACCGACACCTAGCCAAAATCGTAAACTGAATAGTGGAGTAAAAAAATTACTCATCGGCCCCATGGGCGCATAAAAACACTCGACATCGAGGCGGTCGAGTAAAATTTACGCCCACTTTTCGAACCCCATCCCCCACTACATCGCCGCCGGCTGCGCCGACGGCTATCACAGCCTCTATCGCTACCTCGCTACCTCCCTTGGGCCTCGCTACTGAGACGTCCATTTTGCATCATGTTTTCCTACTATTATTTATGATGTTTTTATCCATAATAATGCTTTTTGGAGTAATTCTAATGCCTTTTCTCTCATAATATGCAAGGTACACACAAAGAGGGAGAATTCCGGCAGCTGGATCTGGACCTGGAAAAGCTACGCCAGGCCACCTATTCTGCACAACTCCAAACAAGCTAAAACTTCATGGAGATTTTTTATAAAATATATGATGAATATTGGAGCAAATAACTACTAAAGGGGGCCCACCAGGTGGGCACAACCCACCTGGGCGCGCCAGTGGGCCCAGGCGCGCCCTGGTGGGTTGTGCTCACCCAGGCCCACCTCCGGTGCCCATCTTCTGGTATATAGGTCATTTTGACCTAGAAAAAATAAGGAGAAGACTTTCAGGACGGAGCGCCGCCGTCTCGAGGCGGAACTTGGGCAGGCGCACTTTTGCCCTCCGGCGGAGCGATTTCGCCGGGGGGACTTCCCTCCCGGAGGGGGAAATCATCGTCATCATCATCACCAACAACTCTCCCATCTTGGGGAGGGCTATCTTCATCAACATCTTCAACAACACCATCTCATCTCAAACCCTAGTTCATCTCTTGTGTTCAATCTTGTTACCGGAACTATAGATTGGTGCTTGTGGGTGACTAGTAGTGTTGATTACATCTTGTAGTTGATTACTATACAGTTTATTTGGTGGAAGATTATATGTTCAGATCCAATATGATATTTAATACCCCTCCTGATCTTGAGCATGATTATCATTCGTGAGCAGTTACTTTTGTTCTTGAGGTCACGGGAGAAATCATGTTGCAAGTAATCATGTGAACTTGATATGTGTTCGATATTTTGATAGTATGTATGTTGTGATTCCCTTAGTGGTGTCATGTGAACGTCGACTACATGACACTTCACCATATTTGGGCCTAAGGGAATGCATTGTGGAGTAGCAATTAGATGATGGGTTGCGAGAGTGACAGAAGCTTAAACCCCAGTTTATGCGCTATTCCGTAAGGGACCGATTGGATCCAAAAGTTTAATGCTATGGTTAGAATTAATTCTTAATACTTTTATCGTAGTTGCGGATGCTTGCCGGAGGGTTAATCATAAGTAGGAGGTTTGTTCAAGTAAGAACAGCACCTAAGCACCGGTCCACCAACATATCAAATTATCAAAGTAGCGAACACAAATCGAACCAACACGGTGAAAGTGACTAGATGAAATTCTCGTGTACCCTCAAGAACGCTTTGCTTATCATAAGAGACCGTTTTGGCCTGTCCTTCGCCTCAAAAGTATTGTGCTACCTTGCTGCACTTTTGCTACTACTATCGTTACTTGCTCGTTACAAATTATCTTGCTATCAAACTACCCTGCTACTTACAATTTCAGCACTTGCAGACATTACCTTACTGAAAACCACTTGTCATTTCCTTCTGCTCCTCGTTGGGTTCGACACTCTTACTTATCGAAAAGAGCTACAATCAATCCCCTATACTTGTGGGTCATCAAGGCTATTTTTTGGCGCCATTGCCGGGGAGTGAGGTGCCTTTGGTAAGTGGAAATTGGTAAGGAAACATTTATATAGTGTGCTGAAATGTACTGTCACTTGTTACTATGGAAACAATCCTTTGAGGGGTTTGTTCGGGGTATCTTCACCTCGACCAGGACCACAATTAGCTACCCCACAACCTACTGCACCTACTAAAAATATTGAATATGAAATTCCTTCGGGTATGATAGAACAACTGCTCGCTAATCCTTATGCAGGAGGTGGAACTGAACATCCTGATATACACTTGATATATGTAGAACAAATTTGTAGATTGTTCAAGCTTGCAGGTTTACCCGGAGATGAAGTTATGAAGAAGGTTTTCCCTTTATCTTTGAAGGGAAAAGCATTAGCATGGTATAGGCTATGCGATGATATTGGATCTTGGAATTGGAATCAATTGAAATTGGAGTTCCATCAAAAAAATTATCCTATACATCTAGTTCATCGTGATCGGAATTATATATATAATTTTTGGCCTCGTGAAGGAGGAAGTATCGCTCTAGTTTGGGGGAGGCTTAAGTCAATGTTATATTCATGCCCCAATCATGAGCTCTCAAGAGAAATTATTATCCAGAATTTTTATGCTCGGCTTTCTTGTAATGATCAAACCATGCTTGATACTTCTTGTGCTGGTTCTTTTATGAATAAGACTATTGAATTCAGGTGGGATCTTTTGGAAAGAATTAAATGCAACTCTGAAGATTGGGAACTCGGCGAAGGTAAAGAGTCAGGTATTAAACTTAAGTATGATTGTGTTAAATCTTTTATGAATATCGATGCTTTTCAAAAGTTTAGCACTAAATATGGTCTCGACTCTGAGATAGTAGCCTCCTTTGTGAATCATTTGCTACTCATGTTGATCTCCCTAAAGAGAAGTGGTTCAAATATCACCCACCTATTAAAGAAGAAATTAAATAACCGGTACCACTTAAGGAAGAAACCATAATTTATAATGTTGATCCAGTTGTTCCTTCTGCTTACATTAAGAAACCACCTTTCCCTGTTAGGATAAAGGAACATGCTAAAGTTTCAATTGTGGTTAAAAAAAGCTATATTAGAACACCAAAAGTTGATGAACAAATCAAAGTAGAACCTAGTATTGCTATGGTTAAAGATCTCTTGGAAGAAGATATGGATGCGCATGTTATTTACTTATGCGAAGAAGCTGCTAGAATTGCCAAACATGATAAAAAAGATAAACATAGACCTGTTGTTGGCATGCCCGTCATCTCAGTTAAAATAGGAGATCACGGTTATCATGGTTTATGTGACATAGGTGCTAGTGTGAGTGCTATTACTTACACCTTATATCAAGAAATTATGAATGACATAGCACCCGCAGAGATAAAGAAATTATGAATGACATAGCACCCGCAGAGATAAAGAAATTATGAATGACATAGCACCCGCAGAGATAGAAGACATAGATGTTACTATTAAACTTGCCAATAGAGACATATCACCAATTGGGATTGTTAGAGATGTTGAAGTCTTGTGTGGGAAAATAAAATACCCTACTGATTTTCTTGTTCTTGGTTCCCCACAAGATGACTTTTGTCCCATTATCTTTGGTAGACCTTTCTTGAATATCGTTAATGCTAAAATAAATTGTGAGAACAAACTGTCGGTGTTAGCTTTGGTGATGAGTCTCATGAGTTTAATGTTTCCAAGTTTAGTAGAAAGCTTCATGAAAAAGAATTGCCTAGTAAGGATGAAATAATTGGTCTTGCTTCTATTGTTGTGCCACCCACTGATCCTTTAGAACAATATTTGCCAGATCATGAAAATGAGTTACATATAAATGAAAGAAATGAAATAGATAAGATTTTCTTTGAACAACGTCCTCTGCTTAAACACAATTTGCCTATTGAAACTGTAGGAGGTCCTCCTCCACCAAAAGGTGATCCTGTGTTTGAATTAAAACAATTGCCAGACACTTTGAAATATGCTTATCTTGATGAAAAGAAGATATATCCTGTTATTATTACTGCTAACCTTTCAGAACATGAAGCAGAAAGATTACTGAAAGTTCTAAGGAAGCACCAAGCTGCTATTGGATATACTCTTGATGATTTAAAGGGCATTAGTACCACTCTATGTCAGCACAAATTTAATATGGAACCTGATGCTAAACCCGTTGTTGATCACCAACGTCGATTAAATCCGAAGATGAAAGAAGTGGTAAGAACGGAAATATTAAAACTTCTGGAAGCAGGTATAATATATCCCATAGCTGATAGTAGATGGCTAAGTCTTGTTCATTGTGTCCCTAAGAAAGGAGGTATTACTGTTGTTCCTAATGATAAGAATGAACTTATTCCACAAAGAATTGTTACAGGCTATAGAATGGTAATTGATTTTAGAAAATTAAACAAAGCAACTAGAAAAGATCATTACCCGTTGCCTTTTATTGATCAAATGCTAGAAAGATTATCTAAGCACACACATTTTTGCTTCCTTGATGGATATTCTGGTTTTTCACAAATACTTGTTTCTCAACCTGATCAAGAAAATACCAATTTTACTTGTACCTTTGGAACTTATGCTTATAGATGTAATAGCCTGGTTTTTGGCCCTTTTCTTTTTCTTTTGATTTATTTGGTTTTTGCCCTGTTTTTATTTTTGGAGTGGTTCTGTGGCCTTGCCACCTGGGAAATCATCATCATTTCCTCTCCCAAGTGACTCATCATCCTCAAATCTTTCCCAAGATCATGCCATTTCCATTCTAGCCCAACTCCATAATTCTTTTTCTTGGGGAAAATTTCCTTTTCTATTAAAGGAATAACCTCAAGTGCCCTAGGTTGTGAAGCAACCTATATTTCTGTCCATCCAAAAATTCCCAAATGATTCTCATAATTCCTTTGGGTCATATGTTGCTCAAATATGCCCAAACTTTCCTGTCCTAGCCCAAGAATAATTCCCCAATAATTATTCTTCATTTCTGTCCAATGTGGCTTTCTGTGAAGGAAGTGCCACCTGTCCAATCTTGTTTGCTCCCAAACTTTTTGGACATTCTTTTATGTCCAAATAATTTCCCCATGCAAAAGTTCAACTTTATTTTCCTAGCCAATCTTCCTCAGTGATTTTTTAAAGTTTCTGTCAGACGGAAGGCATTGGCAAGGAAATGCTAGCTAGGAGTACCCAAATGAGTTGAAATTTTGCACACTCCTTAATGTGCTCATATCTTTGCACTCCTCCAAATTTCAGCTCCATCCCTTGATATATGTGAGCACAGGACCAAAACTTTGCTTCTGTCAATATTTTCAGGTTGTGAAGCAAGTATATTTTATATTGCTTCATTTTGGCTGAAATTTTACCAGAGCATTCTCTTAGCCTTAAAACCTTTCTCCACCAAATTTGGGATCAATTCATCAAGCAAACATTCCTATAGAATTTTTGCAAGTTTCTGGACAGAGAGAATAGCTGTGAAGGAAGTACCATTTTGGTGAATCCAATTGGTATGAAATTTTTACAGCACCTTTATCTGTCCAAATCATCATCCTATGACAAATTTGAGCTCAATTTGATGCTTCACGTGAGTGCATCATCTTGATTTAGTTTCTGACCAGATTTGGCAGTTGCTTAGCAACTATATTAAATCTTGATCCAAATCTTCTCAAAGTTAACAGGACGATAGTCCTTCCTAATCTAATCACCCCAGACAACTCCACTGGCACCAATCAATCCCCTATTGATCACCAGTGCTTGGACAAGTTTGATACGGCAAACTTTAATCGATGTTTAACTCAGACATAGAGCCTCTTATCTCACGTTTTTACTACCCACAGTCTCCAGTTTGGAGGAACATCATGATAGACAAGGTTTGCCCTCTCCTATAGTCCTCCCCGTGCCATGTCGCATGGTGACCGCGTGGATTTTTTCCCGTGCACGCGCTCTGGCTGCAGCAAGCATGCTCTAGCGCCTCGGCCTCTTCCTCTCGGCTTGTTCACTCAATCCCTCGTCTCCTAGCCATGTCCAACGTCTTCCTCTTGTCGTCGACACCTCCCTGGACTCCTCTCCCTCTCCGACAGGGCTTTAATGGCGCTCGTCGCCGCGCGTCCATAGGCGTGTTGTAGCCGGCCGTCGTCTTCTTCCTTCGTCCGTTTCCTCCCCGTACTATCTTGGCTTCCTCTACCCCGCGAGCTACTCCTCCTATTCCCTCTCGTCGCCTAACTCCGAGCTCAAGCACACGCACACGCGTCCGCGGCGACGCCAGCGCGGCACCACCCTGCTCCGGCTATATAAAGCCACCCCGGTGCCATTTCCCTTCGCCATCGACCTCGCCTCGCTCCTCGAGTCCTCCCTAGTGCCTTGCCCGAGCCCCGGGGCCTCTCCTCTCCCCTATTGGCCGCCATGGCCGCCACGGCCACCCTCTCAAATTAGCTCAAGCCCGAGCCCCTCTCCTCCTTCTATCACCACAAGCGCACCACCTAGTCCCTGTAGATCCTCCCCATCTACTTCGTTCGTCGCCGGACGCACCGTAGCCCCAACCCCGTCCAAGCCCGAAGCTCTCATCCGCCGGCGTCGAAGCCGCGTCGACTCGGTCCACCCCGGCATCCGTGGATGGGACCACTCGATGCGTCACTCGACGCTGAGCAGTTCCATAGGCGGAGCATCGCCGGAGGTGCCCGGTAGCGCCGGCAGGCCTCGTCGGGGCCAGCTCTGCTCCGGCCAGGCACGGGCGAGAGGAAGGAGATGGTACCGCCATCGCCAGCTGGCCTGTGGGCCCCGCGACCTCACTCCCCAGCCACTCCACGCGTGGACCCCAGGTACACTGACGTGGATAAGTGGAGGCGTAATCCTCCGGATTACGTCTTCAGTACCCCGAAAGCGTATTTTCGTGTTCCTTTAGCTGAAAATGCGTTCTCACTTCTAGAAAACGTATTTCTTTCTAATACGCTTTTTGTTTTTCTGTCCAGGCCCTGTTTCAAAATATTTTCATTACAGATGGGTCCCTGGCAGTCAGACATTCATATCTTTTTGCTCGTAACTTCAAATGAGGTGATTCCAAAGCCCACTTCTTCGTCTCGTCGAGCCCGTTCTGTTGGTATCATTTTCACCCTGTTTTAGCATTCTGAAAATGACCATTTTGCCCTTGCGCTTAGTCAGCCCCTCTGAGAGAGAACGTTTTCTGGCGATTCTTTCCGCGAGCTTCTTTCACTTCTTCCCGATGAATTCCTTCTACCCCAGATAAGCCAAACCCTCCATTTGCATGATTGCAATGCAGTGACATGGTTTAAATTATTTGAACTTGCTTAAAATATTGTTTTAGCTACTTGTGATTTGTTCATGGCATTTCTCGGAGTATTGTTTGATCTTGCTATTGCCATGATATTTTTCGGAGTTCTAGGTTTAATATTTTTCATCCTTTATGGATGACATGCTGCCTTTGGATTCTTAGTGGCTATTATGATTATTTTCATGATGATATTATGCTTTGGAGTATTACTTTAGATATTAAGTTGCCATTGGATTATTAGTGGCTAGTGTTATTTTCATCATAATGCTAGTTGATGTTATGTTTTGGAGTATGATTTCGGAGATAATGCTTGCATGTGGATCTTAGCTGGATAATTTGTTCTTGCTATTGGAGTAGTAGTATTATCGTTCTTGGATTTATCATGATAGTAGTGTAATGCTATCCTCGGAGTAGTTTGATATGTCGACATTATGCTTTGGTTTAGTTGTTGGATATTGCTATGACTTGGATTACAGGTTGATAGATGATATCGGAGTATCAGTTATCACTGTTATATTTTGGGAATGACTTATAGGTGATTTACATGTTGATATATTGTGAGCTGTAACAGTTTGGCAGGATGATGATGATAATGTTGGGATGATCTTGAGGATGATCATTCAGTTTGTGATGTGGTCACGAGGTGATCATGTGGATGTTTTGATCACGAGGTGATCAGGTGGATCATGAGGTGATCGAGACGATATATTGCTTGGCCGGTTAGCCAAGAGTGAGATGGTTGTTGAGATTGGAGATGGTGGTTTATCAGTATTGTATTAGTTTCATATCATGCTTAGTAGTTGCTTCATCATGGTAGCTGTTAATTTAATTAACCTGCTAATGATATGTTATTGTCTTGCCTTGATGCTTTTGGTTGTTGTGAGCTTGCAAGTACATTCAATGTACTGACCTAGCGTGTCATGCCAGATTGCAGGGATGCCGTGATTGCTTGATTGTTTGTCGAGGTGTCCGTTCATGCGAGCTGGATCGTGTCCCAGCCAGAGTCCCTACGGAGTGGAGTTCACCACCTTCGTCGTTGTTCCGCTGCTAGCATAGAGCAAGCGTAGTATCGCAGGCGTAGTGTCGCCGTGCTGATGTGCTTCTTTAACACCAGCTTGAAATCCAACACCTGCTTTAGTTTCTGTTTGTGGTGACATAAGTCCCTCCCTATAACTCTTGAATTAAGAATTCTCACAATAACAGGGTCTACTCGATGTTAATTAGGCGTAAATGAAACTTTAGAAAAAATCTCGTAAAACAAAAGGATATTCAATTAATATAATATCAACTCATTAAAGAAAATTGAGGGCATGCTTAGGTTAATGAATATGTTTCATTCATATATAATGCGTACACCCTGTGTATGTTCTATCCTATAGATAGGAATTCCACTATAGGAATTCGATAGGAATTGAGTTGTTGTTATGGTAAGTTAACACGGTTCGTTATTAAACCATGGATTTGATTTACCAAATCCATAATTATTGTATACTCTTTGATAGATATAGCGCAACCCAAATTAATTCCTAATCCTTATTTTACAAGTTCTTAATAGTTCTCTTTTCTTATTTTGAATGCAAATACCTAACTAAACTAAATACTAATAAAATTCTTTGTTGACAGCAATCTATGCTTCACAGTAGTATATATTTTGTATATCGAAGTCCTAGATAGGAAAGTTCTTGTAATAAGAGTTGATTTGTTCTATGTCAAGCAGTGTCGTATTCCAGAGACTTCTCCTCGATCTCTGGGCTGGAATACGGGGTGTTCCGGTTTCTCTGAGTCGGGGTGCCACAATAAATGTATGCCTTTTGGTTTATGCAATGCACCTGCTACCTTTCAAAGATGTATGACTGCTATATTCTCTGACTTTTGTGAAAATATTGTTGAGGTTTTCATGGATGACTTCTCTGTTTATGGGAAGTCTTTTGATGATTGTTTAAGCAATCTTGATCGAGTTTTGCAGAGATGCGAACAAACAAATCTTGTCTTGAATTGGGAGAAGTGCCACTTTGTGGTTAATGAAGGTATTGTTTTGGGTCATAAAATTTCTTAAATAGGTATTTAAGTGGACAAAGCTAAGGTTGATGCAATTGAGAAAATGCCATGTCCTAAAGGTATCAAAGGTATTCGTAGTTTCCTAGGTCATGCTGGTTTCTATAGGAGATTTATCAAAGTCTTTTCTAAAATTTCTAGGCCTCTTACGAGTCTTTTGCAAAAGGATATTCCTTTTGTTTTTGATGATGATTGTTTAGAAGCCTTTGAAACACTCAAGAAAGCCTTAATTTCTGCACTAATTGTTCAACCACTTGATTGGAACTTGCCTTTTGAAATTATGTGTGATGCTAGTGATTATGCTGTTGGTGCTGTTCTAGGACAAAGAGTTGATAAGAAACTGAATGTTATTCATTATGCTAGTAAGACTCTAGACAGTGCTCAAAGAAACTATGCAACTATTGAAAAAGAATTCTTAGTAGTGGTGTTTGCTTGTGATAAATTTAGACCTTATATTGTTGATTCAAAAGTAATTGTTCACACCGATCATGCTGCTATTAAATATCTTATGGAAAAGAAAGATGCTAAACCTAGAATTATTCGATGGGTTCTCTTGCTACAAGAATTTGATTTACATATCACTAATAGAAAAGGAGCCGAGAACCCCGTAGCTGATAACTTGTCTAGGCTTGAAAATGTGCCTGATGACCCACTACCTATAGATGATAGTTTTCCTGATGAGCAGTTAGCTGCAATAAATGTTGCTCATAATACTCCTTGGTATGCTGACTATGCTAATTACATTGTTGCTAAATATTTACCACCTAGCTTTACTTATCAGCAAAAGAAAAATTTCTTCTATGATTTAAGACACTACTTTTGGGATGATCCACATCTTTATAAAGAAGGAGTAGATGATATTATTAGACGTTGTGTACCTGAGCATGAACAAGGACAAATCCTACGGAAATGTCACTCCGAAGCTTATGGAGGGCATCATGCGGGAGATAGAACTGCACACAAGGTATTGCAATCTGGATTTTATTGGCCTACTCTCTTCAAGGATGCCCGTAAGTTCGTCTTATCTTGTGATGAATGCCAAAGAATAGGTAATATTGGTAAGCATCAAGAAATGCCTATGAATTATTCACTTGCTGTTGAACCATTTGATGTTTGGAGATTTGATTACATGGGACCTTTTCCTTCCTCTAATGGGTATACACATATTTTGGTGGCTGTTGATTATGTTACTAACTGGGTAGAAGCTATTCCAACCAGTAGTGCCGATCACAAAACCTCTATTAAAATGCTTAAGGAAGTTATTTTTCCAAGGTTAGGAGTCCCTAGATATTTAATGACTGATGGCGGTTCACACTTTATTCATGGTGCTTTTCGTAAAATGCTTGCCAAGTATGATGTTAACCATAGAATTGCATCACCTTATCATCCTCAGTGTAGTGGTCAAGTTGAACTTCGCAATAGAGAAATAAAATTAATCTTGCAAAAGACTGTCAATAGGTCTCGGGAGAATTGGTCTAAGAAATTAGATGATGCACTTTGGGCCTATAGAACAGCATATAAAAATCCTGTGGGTATGTCTCCTTATAAAATGGTTTATGGAAAAGCTTGTCATTTGCCTCTTGAGTTAGAACATAAAGCATATTGGGCAATCAAATAACTCAATTATGATCTCAAACTTGCCGGTGAAAAGAGGTTATTTGATATTCGCTCATTAGATGAATGGAGAACCCAAGCTTATGAAAATGCAAAATTATTCAACGAAAAAGTTAAAAGATGGCATGGCAAGAGAATCCAAAAGCGTGAGTTTAAAGTCAGAGAATATGTTCTTTTCTACAACTCTCATTTCAGATTATTTGCAGGAAAACTCCTCTCAAAATGGGAAGGCCCATATGTTATCGAGGAGGTTTATCAGTCAGGAGCCATCAAAATAAATAATGTCGAAGGTACTAACCCGAAGGTTGTCAATGGGCAACGAATAAAACATTATATCTCAGGTACGCCCATTAATGTTGAAAGTAATATTACCCAAACTTTGACACCAGAAGAACACATAAAAGAGTCCTTCCAGAACACTCCAAAATCGTGAAAATAAGGAGGTGCGTGATACGGTAAGTAAACGGACACCGAAAAATCCACAAAAATATTTTTTGTCAGTTTTGGATTATTTAGAAAAATAGGAAAATAAGAAACTTCCAGGAAGCATACCCTGGTGGCCACAAGACACCAAGGCGCGCCCAGGTGGGTTGTGCCCACTTGGGACACCTTTCGGACTCCGTTTTTCTACAGCATGCTTGTTCCCCAAGATAAAAAAATCTACATATACTCCCCGAACCTGTTGATCACCGTATCGCGGAGAAATCCTCTGTTCTCTTTTCTTGTTGTTTTCCTTTTAGATCTGAAAATATGTCGTCCCAAGACTCTGAGGGTGAGAGCTATGTTGCTGATTTCCTCGCAAATCCCATGTCCTATGGGGATGTGGAGCACTATGGCTGGACCACGGAGGAAGAGGAGGACTATTATCCTAGGGAGAAAGAGGAGACGAGCTCAGAAGAGGACGAACCTCCACTACCTCAACCTGGGGACATGCATGTGGAATTCAAGAAGTCAAGCCTCCCAAATAAACCAGAGAGTCCTAAGATTCAGTTCATACCCTACCATCTTTTGCAGGAATGCAAGCAGGACTTTGATACGTCTCCAACGTATCTATAATTTTTGATTGTTCCATGCTATTATATTATCAATGTTGGATTTTTTATAATCATTTTATAGTCATTTTATATCATTTTTTGGTACTAACCTATTGACATAGTGCCAAGTGCCAGTTGCTGTTTTCTGCATGTTTTTTACATCGCACGAAATCAATATCACATGGAGTCCAAATGCAACGAAACTTCACGGAGATTTTTTTGGACCAGAAGACACATAATGGGCCCTGGCTGCGCCTGGGGGTGCTCCGAGGAGAGCACAACCAACCAGGGCACGCCCTGGTGGGTTGTGCCCACCTCGGGTGCCCCCCGGACCGCCTCTTTGCTCTATAAATACCCCAATATTCCCAAAACCCTAAGGGAGTCGACGGAAATCAATTCCAGCCGCCACAGAGTCTAGAACCACCAGATCCAATCTAGATATCATCACGGATGGTGTTCACCGCCTCCATTGGTGCCTCTCAGATGATGCGTGGGTAGTTCTTTGTAGACCTACGGGTTCGTGGTTAGTAGCTAGATGGCTTCCTCTCTCTCGCTGAATTCTCAATACAATGGTCTCTTGGAGATCCATATGATGTAACTCTTTTTGCAGTGTGTTTGTTGGGAGCTCATGAACTTTGAGTTTATCATCAGTTATATCTTTTTATATCCATGAAAGTAGTTGAGTTTCTTTGATCTTTATGCATGATTGCTTATAGCCTCGTATTTCTTCTCCGATATTTGGGTTTTGTTTGGCCAACTTGATCTATTTATCTTGCAATGGGAAGAGGTGCTTTGTAGTGGGTTCGATCTTACAGTGCTTGATCCCAGTGACAGAAGGGGAACCGACATGTATGTATCGTTGCTACTAAGGATAAAATGATGGGGTCTATCTCTACATAGATAGATCTTGTCTACATCATGTCATCGTTCTTATTGCATTACTCCGTTTCTCCATGAACTTAATACACTAGATGCATGCTGGATAGCGGTCGATGTGTGGAGTAATAGTAGTAGATGCAGGCAGGAGCCGGTCTACTAATCTTGGACGTGATGCCTATATAATGATCATTGCCTGGATATCGTCATGATTATTTGAAGTTCTATCAATTACCCAACAGTAATTTGTTTACCCATCGTTTGCTATTTTTCTCGAGACAAGCCACTAGTGAAACCTACGGCCCCCGGGTCTCTTTCTCATATTATTTGTCTTTGCGATCTACTTTTCCTTTGCATTTATTTTCAGATCTACTAAACTAAAAATACAAAAATACCTTGTTGCGTTTTATTTTTATTTGGCGTTCGATCTATCAATCTACTACAATTTCCTCACGTTCGTTTGCCCATCTTGGGGCGCCGCTACCCGAAAGGGATTGACAACCCCTTTTACACATCGGGTTGCGAGTAGTTGTTATGTGTGCAGGGGTTGTTTACGTTGTGTTGCTTGGTTCTCCTACTGGTTCGATAACCTTGGTTTCATCACTGAGGTAAACACCTACCGTCGCTGTGCTGCATCATCCCTTCCTCTTTGGGGAAATACCGACATAGCTTCAAGCCGCAATCAAAAGGAATTTCTGGCGCCGTTGCTGGGGAGGATCTTCAACATATACCAGGTTCCTAATCACAAATCTCATCTCCTCGCAATTTACATTATTTGCCATTTGCCTCTCGTTTTCCTTTCCCCCACTTCACAAAAATTTGTCATTTCTATTCGCCCTATTTTTCGTTCGCCATTTTCTCGTCAGATCTCATGTTTGCTTGTGTTGCCATGTGTCTTCTATTTGCTTGCATCTTTGCTTTCTAAAAAACTATTTATATGGGTCCTCATCCACTTGCTAATCTTTTCAAAATATCCAATTATGATGAACCAAAATCTAGTGAGTTGAGTGCACTGGATTATCTTAATGAAGTTTTCCTAGAAATTTATGAATTTGAAAATTGTGATGAAGTGATAAAAGAAGAAATTGATGAAGTGATTCACGATAGCTCCTTGAATGAAAAAGCATGATTGCAATGGTGTTATTATAAATTCTATTAATGTCTATTGTGCTAATAATATGCAAAACCCCAAGCTTGGGGATGCTAATTTTAATATGTCCACTACTTATTGCAATGATCATGATTGGGGTGATAACATTTCTTATGATCTTGAAAAATTGTTTATGCATCATGATGAATATGCTATTGATAATAATGCTTGCATTAATATTAAAAGTGGGTTTGGAGAGGTCATGACTTTATTTGATGATCCCACTATTTTGGAAGAGTGTCAACTTTGCATGCATGTGGATCATGAAGAGAATATTTTATGTGATGGTTATATTGTTGAATTTGATTATGATCCTACATGTAATTATTATGAGAAAGGAAAATATGGTTGTAGAAATTTTCATGTTACTAATTTACCTCTCGTTATGTTAAGATTGCTATTGTTTCTTTCTTTTTCCTTGCATATGCTATATATTTCTTGTCTTGATAATTTGTTTGCTTATAAAATCCCTATGCATCGGAAGTATGCTAGACTTAAATGTGTTTGTCACATGTTTCATGATGCTCTCTTTGTGTTTCAGTTATTATCTTTCGTGTGAGCATCGTTGACATTTTATGCCTAGCTAAGGGCGTAAAACTATAGCGCTTATTGGGAGGCAACCCAATGAATAAAATTTATTTTTGCTTTTTGTTCTTGTCTGTTTGCACAATTATGCTACTATTATGATTGTGTTTTTTGTGTTTTAATTAGTGTTTGTGCCAAGTAAAGCCTTTAGGATCTTCTTGGGTGATAGTTGTTTGATCTTGCTAAAAAATAAAAACTTATGCGCTTACGAAAACAATTGTTAAAAATCACCAGAGAGTCATAAAATGCCAATTCTTTTTGCAGAAGATTAATATACAAATTACCCAGGTCGTCCTAATTTTTCAGAATTTTTGGTGTTACACAAGTATTCAAAATAGTCGATTGCTACAGACTGTTCTGTTTTGACAGATTCTGTTTTCTTTGCGTTGTGTGCTTGTGTTGATGGCTCTATGGTTTTCTTTGATGAGTTTTTGCCGTAGAAAAGTTGGAATACAATAGATATAATGCAAAAACAAAATATGAACTGGTTTGATACAATACTTATAGTAGTGGTTTGCTTTCTTATACTAACGAATCTCACGAAGGTTTTGTTGAGTTTTGTGCGATTGAAGTTTTCAAGATTTGGGTTATCTTATGATGGATGAAGGAATAAGGATAGAAGAGCCTAAGCTTGGGGATTCCCCGACATCCCAAGTTATTATCCAAAAATGAGCAAACAACTAAGCTTGGGGATGCCCCCGAGTGGCATCCCCTCTTTCTTCTAATGACCATCGAGATTTTACTCGAAGCTATATTTTTATTCATCACATACTATGTGTTTTGCTTGGAGCGTCTTGTATGACATGAGTCTTTGCTTGTTTTATTTTGTGTTTTAAGTCTTGATCCCTTGCTGGACACACCTATTTGAGAGAGCCAAAATTATGTCATGACTTGTTAGAATTGCTCTCTATGCTTCACTTAAATCTTTTATGAGCTATGGACTTGCTCTAGTGCTTAACTTATATCTTTTTTAGCATGGTGTGCTTTAGTATTTTTTGAAGAAATGCTCTCTTGCTTCACTTAGATTTATTTGAGAGTTAGTAAAATTTTCAAGAAATTCTCTCTTGCTTCACTTAAATTATTTTGTGAGAAAGAAAAAAATTATGCTCATGATCTTCACTTATATTTGTTTGAGCTTATGAAAAGCAACACATGAAAATTAGTCCCAAAGTGATAGATATCCAAGAAGGATATAATAAAAAGTTTCATGAAGATCATTGGACAAAATAAACTTGATTCTTAGTAATGGTTTGGAGATATGATGATGTGATATGTGAGTTATGTTGATGAGTAATTATGCTTTAGTAAGAATGTTGGTGTTAAGGTTTGTGATTCCCTATGCAAGCACGAAAGTCAATAGTCATGCAATGAGATTTTATCCTACTTGTGGTGCATTATTCGGTGTTAATTATGCTTAATGCTTGCTTATGAGATTATTTGTTTCTTGGTTGGTCGCTTCTCAATCTTTTGCTAGCCTTCATTTTGCACTAAGTATGATCTCTATTTGTGCATCCAAAATCCTTTAAACCAGTTTTGCCACATGAGTCCACTATATCTACCTATATGCGGTATTCTTTTGCCGTTCTAAGCAAATTTGTATGTGCCATCTCTAATTTTCAAAATAAACTTCTCTCTTGTGTGTTCGTTTCGCTCGCGGAGCGGTGAGGGGTGGCTAATATTTTCCATGCTAGATGTGTTATTCTCACGATGAGTGTTTATTCACTTGTCATCGCACGAGAGTAAGGCAAAGGTTTTAGGGATGCCCAGTCCCGAAATGAAAAATGAATTTACTTTATGTTGTCAAATAATAATTTCCATGGAAAGTGTTGGTATGGAGGGCAACCGTGGATACGGCTAGCCACGGAAAGTGAAAGTATGGAAAAAGGAATAAACTTTATTTTCTGTTTGGGAACCGCCTATGATATATCTAGCATGGAAAGTGTTGGGAACTCTATGTCGTTTTCGTTTGTGGGAAGGATACACCTCCAAAATGTTTTTATCTCTAAGTTTTTCGCTTTGAGCTCTGGCACCTCTACAAATCCCTACTTCCCTCTGCGAAGGGCCTTTCTTTTACTTTATGCAATTTTTATTTTGAAATTGAGTGTCCATCTTCTCTTATAAAAGCACCAACTAAGAGGCAATATGATCATACTTGAGTATTGGGTGTAGCTGATATGCGAGTGTGTTTCACGAATGGATCAATGGTTGAGCATGATGGTCTAGGGATAACTTATTTTAGCATTGATATTTTGAAAGACTTGGTTGATTGTTGACATGCTTGAGTATTTAAATTATCATGTCAAAACTAGACTATTGCTTTGAATCACATAAATGTCCAAATGTCCATGCTATAAAGAAAAGAATATGATATGACATGTTAGGCAGCATTCCACATCAAAAATTCTGTTTTTATCACTTACCTACTTGAGGACGAGTAGGAGTTAAGCTTGGGGATGCTGATACGTCTCCAACATATCTATAATTTTTGATTGTTCCATGCTGTTATATTATCAATCTTGGATGTTTTATAATCATTTTATAGTCATTTTATATCATTTTTTGGTACTAACCTATTGACATAGTGCCAAGTGCCAGTTGCTGTTTTCTGCATGTTTTTTACATCGCACGAAATCAATATCACATGGAGTCCAAATGCAACAAAACTTCACGGAGATTTTTTTGGACCAGAAGACACATAATGGGCCCTGGTTGCGCCTGGGGGTGCTCCGAGGAGAGCACAACCCACTAGGACGCGCTAGGAGGCCCAGGCGCGCCCTGGTGGGTTGTGCCCACCTCGGGTGCCCCCCAGACCGCCTCTTTGCTCTATAAATACCCCAATATTCCCAAAACCCTAAGGGAGTTGACAGAAAACAACTCCAGCCGCCGCAGAGTCCAGAACCACCAGATCCAATCTAGACACCATCACGGATGGTGTTCACCACCTCCATTGGTGCCTCTCCGATGATGTGTGAGTAGTTCTTTGTAGACCTACGGGTCTGTAGTTAGTAGCTAGATGGCTTCCTCTCTCTCTCTCGCTGAATTCTCAATACAATGGTCTCTTGAAGATCCATATGATGGAACTCTTTTTGCGGTGTGTTTGTTGGGATCTGATGAACTTTGAGTTTATGATCAGTTATTTATATCCATGAAAGTATTTGAGTTTCTTTGATCTCTTTTATGCATGATTGCTTATAGCCTCATATTTCTTCTCCGATTTGGGTTTTGTTTGGCCAACTTGATCTATTTATCTTGCAATGGGAAGAGGTGCTTTGTAGTGGGTTCGATCTTACGGTGCTTGATCCCAGTGACAGAAGGGGAACCGATACGTATGTATCGTTGCTACTAAGGATAAAACGATGGGGTCTATCTCTACATAGATAGATCTTGTCTACATCATGTCATCGTTCCTATTGCATTACTCCGTTTCTCCATGAACTTAATACACTAGATGCATGCTGGATAACGGTTGATGTGTGGAGTAATAGTAGTAGATGCAGGCAGGAGTCGGTCTACTAATCTTGGACGTGATGCCTATATAATGATCATTGCCTGGATATCGTAATGATTATTTGAAGTTCTATCAATTGCCCAATAGTAATTTGTTTACCCACCGTTTGCTATTTTTCTCAAGAGAAGCCACTAGTGAAACCTATGGCCCCCAGTTCTCTTTCTCATATTATTTGCCTTTGCGATCTACTTTTCCTTTGCATTTATTTTTAGATATATTAAACCAAAAATACAAAAATACCTTGCTGCATTTTATTTTTATTTATTTTATTTGGTGTTCGATCTATCAATCTACTATAATTTCCTCACATTCGTTTTCTCATCTTGGGGCGCCGCTACCTAAAAGGGATTGACAACCCCTTTTACATGTCGGGTTGCGAGTAGTTGTTATTTGTGTGCAGGGGCTGTTTACGTTGTGTTGCTTGGTTCTCCTACTGGTTCGATAACCTTGGTTTGATCACTGAGGGAAATACCTACCGTCGTTGTGCTACATCATCCTTTCCTCTTTGGGGAAATACCGATGTAGCTTCAAGCCGCAATCAGATTTATGCAAGAGGGTACTGGAGCTCGAACAGGAGGTCGGTGAATTGAAGGAGGAAAATTCCAGGGAAGAAGGGCAAGGCCTCTACTACATCACCACCTCCTTCTTCTTCTCCACCAAAGGAAAACTGAGTATCGGGTATGGGCACTCCCCTTGGCTTCCACCAAGCTTGGGGGAGGTGCCCGGTATCGTATCATCCCACTATCTTTTTGCCTTTACTTAGTTTAGTTCGATCTTTTGCTTTAGATGAATAAAAGTTTAGTTCAATCCTTTCTTCTTTGAGAGTTTGCTTAGTGATCTATCCTTGTAATCGTGTGCAAGATATATAATAAAGTTTAGTTTGAGTTTTTGCTTCCTTTACTTTCTTGTTGCAATTAAAAGAAAATAAATAAATAAAGGAAAGGATATAAATAAAAGAAAGGAAATAAATCAAGAAGATCATATACTAATCTTATGGTAGGTGATGGCACCACATAAAGAAAAGTATAAGTAGAAATTTTTATTAGGGATTGACAAACATAGCATTAGTCAATGATGCAACTCATGCAAGAATTAATAAGGGAAGAGAATATTCACATATAAATATACTATCCTAGAAATCTTTTGTGATTGTGAGCCCCCATCAAAATATTATATGCCAAAATTATTGACGTTGGACAAGGAAGACAACTTAATGATTTATGTTTGTTCATATTCACATAGAAGTCATATTGTCATAGATCCTTTAACATGTGGTGCTTGTCCCCTATCTTTGCTAGCCAAAAACTCCGCACAAAGTAGAGATACTACTTGTGCATCCAAAAACCCTTAAACCCAAATCTTTTTTTCATGTGTCCACCATACCTACCTAGGGATTGAGCAAGATCACTCAAGTAAGTTGTCATCGGTGCAAAAAGGCAATAAAAATTGCTTCTAAATGTGTGAGATCATTTAGTGTAAGAGAAAATTGAGCGTTGCACGAACTTGTGATGGTGAAGAATAAAAGCGATAGACTGCATAATAAAGGTTACTATCACAAGGGGCAATGCAATGTGACGTTCTTTTGCACTAAGGGGTTGAGCATACAAACAAATAAGCGCATGGCAACCTCTGCTTCCCTCTGCGAAGGGCCTATCTTTTACTTTTATGTATGTACTTTTATGCAAAGAGTCAAAGTTTTCTCTTTATTCCTTTTTATTTTCTCCTTTGGCAAGCTTCATGTGGTGAGGAAAGGTCTAGGCACATATGTCCAGTTGAATATGGGTAGCATGAGTTATTATTGTTGACATCACCCTTGAGGTGAATACGTTGGGAGGCGAAACTATAAACCCCTATCTTTCTATGTGTTCGGTTGAAATGTTTTGCTCATGTGTATGCGGTGAGTGTTAGCAATCATAGAAGACTATATGATGGTTGAGTATGTGGACTTGCCTAAAGGCTCCCGATACGTGACTCTTCCTGAAAAGATGATGAATTGTAGTTGCAAAGTTGACTGAGAACATAATTTGTTGGTTTCTAATAGAGTTTTTGCTTTATACTTCGATTGTGTGATGAACTGTTACTTATTCATGAGGAGTACATGATAAAAGTCTTATGTTTAAATTTGTTGTAGTTATAATAATGAACATGATGCTTCCATGTCCGTATTTTGTTTTTGTCGACACCTCTCTCTAAGCATGTGGACATGTTTTTCGATTTCGGTTTTCGCTTGAGGAGAAGCGAGGTCTAAGCTTGGGGGAGTTGATACGTCCATTTTGCATCATGTTTTCCTACTGTTTATTTATGATGTTTTTATCCATAATAATGCCTTTTGGAGTAATTCTAATGCCTTTTCTCTCATAATATGGAAGGTACACACAAAGAGGGGGAATTCCGGCAGCTGGAAATGTGGACCTGGAAAAGCTACGTCAGGCCACCTATTCTGCACAACTCCAAACAAGCTGAAACTTCACTGAGATTTTTTATCAAATATATGATGAATACTGGAGCAAATTACTACTAGAGGGGGCCCACCAGGTGGGCACAACCCATGATACGTCTCCAACGTATCTATAATTTATGAAGTATTCATGCTATTATATTATCTGTTTTGGATGTTTATGGGCTTTACTAAACACTTCTATATTATTTTTGGGACTAACCTATTGACCCAGAGCCCAGTGCCAGTTTCTGTTTTTTTCCCTTGTTTCAGTGTTTCGCAGAAAAGGAATATCAAACGGAGTCCAAACGGAATGAAACCTTCGGGAGCGTGATTTTTGGAGCGAACGTGATCCAGGAGACTTGGAGTGGAAGTCAAGGAAGCTTCGAGGTGGCCACAAGGCAGGGAGGCGCGCCTGCCCCCCTGGGCGAGTGCCCCACCCTCGTGGGCCCCTTGTGGCTCCCCCGACCGACTTCTTTCGCCTATATATATATCCATATACCCTAAAAACATCGGGGAACAGAATAGATCGGGAGTTCCACCGTCGCAAGCCTCTGTAGCCACCAAAAACCAACCGGGACCCTGTTCCGGCACCCTGTCAGAGGGGGGGATCCCTCACCGGTGGCCATCTTCATCATCCCGGCGCTCTCCATGACGAGGAGGGAGTAGTTCACCCTCGGGGCTGAGGGTATGTACCAGTAGCTATGTGTTTGATCTCTCTCTCTCTCATGTTCTTGAGGTGGTACGATCTTGATGTATCGCGAGCTTTGCTATTATAGTTGGATCTTATGATGTTTCTCGCCCTCTACTCTCTTATAGTGGATTGAGTTTTCCCTTTGAAGTTATCTTATCGGATTGAGTCTTTAAGGATTTGAGAACACTTTATGTATGTCTTGCATGTGCTTATCTGTGGTGACAATGGGATATCACGTGATTCACTTGATGTATGTTTTGGTGATCAACTTGCGGGTTCCGTGACCTTGGGAATCTATTCATGGGGGTTGGCACACGTTTTCGTCTTGACTCTCCGATAGAAACTTTGGGGCACTCTTTGAAGTTCTTTGTGTTGGTTTGAATAGATGAATCTGAGATTGTGTGATGCATATCGTATAATCATACCCACGGATACTTGAGGTGACATTGGAGTATCTAGGTGACATTAGGGTTTTGGTTGATTTGTGTCTTAAGGTGTTATTCTAGTACGAACTCTATGATAGATTGAACGCAAAGAATAGCTTCGTGTTATTTTACTATGGACTCTTGAATAGATCGATCAGAAAGGATAACTTTGAGGTGGTTTCGTACCCTAGCATAGTCTCTTCGTTTGTTCTCCGCTATTAGTGACTTTGGAGTGACTCTTTGTTGCATGTTGAGGGATAGTTATATGATCCAATTATGTTATTATTGTTGAGAGAACTTGCACTAGTGAAAGTATGAACCCTAGGCCTTGTTTCAACGCATTGCAATATCGTTTGTGCTCACTTTTATCATTAGTTACCTTGCTGTTTTTATATTTTCAGATTACAAAAACCCTTATCTATAATCCATATTGCACTTGTATCACCATCTCTTCGTCGAACTAGTGCACCTATACAATTTACCATTGTATTGGGTGTGTTGGGGACACAAGAGACTCTTTGTTATTTGGTTGCAGGGTTGCTTGAGAGAGACCATCTTCATCCTACGCCTCCCACAGATTGATAAACCTTAGGTCATCCACTTGAGGGAAATTTGCTACTGTCCTACAAACCTCTGCACTTGGAGGCCCAACAACGTCTACAAGAAGAAGGTTGTGTTGTAGACATCAAGCTCTTTTCTGGCGCCGTTGCCGGGGAGGTGAGTGCTTGAAGGTATATCCTTAGATCTTGCAATTGAATCTTTTAGTTTCTTGTTTTATCACTAGTTTAGTTTATAAAAAAATACAAAAAATGGAATTAAGGTTGCCTCATATGCTTCATCTTTTTAATGTCTTCCGTGAAAATGATGGGAAGGAAAATTGTGCTCAAGTACTAGAAGAAGAATTACATAGAATGCTTGGTATAAAATATGTAAATGATGAGCATGATTGCAATGTTGTTAGTATGAATTCTTTGAATACCCATGATGCTAATGATATGCAAAGCCACAAGCTTGGGGATGCTATGTTTGATGAAGATGATATGTTTAGTCTCCCAAGTTTTGATATGCAAATTTGTTATGATAGCATGCCTCCTACTTATGATGATTGTATTGATGAAATTGGGTTTGGAAGAGTGTCAACTTTAGGAAGTAGGAATCCCACTATTTTGGAGGATGTTGAATCTTATTTTGACAATTATGAAAGTGGATTTGGAGAGGTCATGACTTTATTTAGTAATGATTCCACTATCTTGGAAGAGGTTTCAATCGATTATGATGAGAACAAAGTTGCTACTTATGATGATTATTGTGATGACACTTATGCTATAAAAAGTAGTGATGATTATATTTATAAAACTTGTCATGATTATGATTACCCTCTTTCTGAACATTACTCTTTTAATGTGGAAACAATTTATAGTACCCGAGTCTCTTATGATACTCCCACTATTCCGATTGAGAAGAATTTTGCTTATGTGGAGAGTAATAAAATTTCTATGCTTGTAGATCATGAAAAGAATGATTTAGGTGCTGGTTATATTGTTGAATTCATTCATGATGCTACTGAAAGTTATTATGAGGGAGGAATATATGCTTGTAGGAATTGCAATAATATCAAGTTTCCTCTCTATGTGCTTAAATTTTTAAAGTTATGCTTGTTTTGCCTGCCTATGCTAGTTGATTATTGTTCCCATAAGTTGTTTGCTCACAAAATCCCTATGCATAGGAAGTGGGTTAGACTTAAATGTGCTAGTCATATTCTTCATGATGCTCTCTTTATGTTTCAATTCTTATCTTTTATGTGAGCATCATTGAAATCATCATGCCTAGCTAGGGGCGTTAAACGTTAGCGCTTGTTGGGAGGCAACCCAATTTTATTTTAGTTTCTTGCTTTTCGGTTATGTTTAGGAATAAATAATCCATCTACCCTATGGTTAGATGTGGTTTTATTTTTTAATTAGTGTCTGTGTCAAGTAGAACCTTTGGGAAGACTTGGGTGAAGTCTTTATGATCATGCTGTAAAAAACAGAAACTTTAGCGCTCACGAGATTAGCTAAAACTTTTTACTGGGGAGTGATATTTAGTTGATTCTTTTTGCAGATGATTACTAGAAAAATTCCTCAGGTCCACCAATTTATTTCAGGATTTTTGGAGTTCCAGAAGTATACGTTTGATACAGATTATTACAGACTGTTCTGTTTTTGACAGATTCTGTTTTTAGTGTGTTGTTTGCTTATTTTGATGAATCTATGGCTAGTAAAATAGTTTATAAACCATATAGAAGTTGGAATACAGTAGATTTAACACCAATACAAATAAAAAATGAGTTCATTTCAGTACCTTGAAGTGGTGTTTTGTTTTCTTTCGCTAACGGAGCTCACAAGATTTTCTGTTAAGTTTTGTGTTGTGAAGTTTTCAAGTTTTGGGTAAAGATTCGATGGACTATGGAATAAGGAGTGGAAAGAGCCTAAGCTTGGGGATGCCCAAGGCACCCCAAGGTAATATTCAAGGACAACTAAGAGCCTAAGCTTGGGGATGCCCTGGATGGCATCCCCTCTTTCGTCCTCGTTCATCGGTAACTTTACTTGGAGCTATATTTTTATTCACCACATGATATGTGTTTTGCTTGGAGCGTCATTTTATTTTCTTTAGCTTTGCTTGCTGTTTGAATAAAATACCAAGATCTGAAATTCTTAAATGAGAGAGAGTCTTCACATAGCTAAATAATTATTTAACTACTCATTGATCTTCACTTATATCTTTTTGGAGTAGTTTGTCATTTACTCGTGTGCCTCACTTATATCCTAAGAGTAAATGGTTAAATGACTTGAATGTCATAAATCTGAAATTATATATGTTTCATATTCTTATCCCATGGGGAGTAATGTCTTCACATATAAGAAGTAGAGGTGGTAATTTTTTTGAAGGTTAGCAAACATTGTATTGGTCACTTGAACAATTCATGGAAGAATTTGAAGGAAGAGAGATTGCACATATAAATATACTATATTGGACATCTTCTATGATTGTGAGCCCCATTAATTATTTTCAAACCTGAGCAAATTAGTTGAAGTTGGACAAGGAAGACAACATAATGAGTTATGCTTGGGTATATTTGTATAGAAGTTATATTGTTATGGATCCTCTAACATGTGGTGCTTGCTATTTAGAATCCTTTGCTAGCCAAAATATCTGTACTAAGCAGGAATACTGCTTGTGCGTCCAAATTCCTTGAACCAAGTTTCTTCCATGAGTGTCCACCATATCTACCTATTGCGGTCTTTACCTGCCGTTCCAAGTAAATTTGCATGTGCCAAACTCTAAACCTTCAAATAATAATCTGTTTTGTATGCCCAAATCGCTCATGTAGCGACTAGGGGCTGTCAGTATCTTCCATGCTAGGTGGGTTATTCTCACGATGAGTGGACTCCACTCATCATTCACGAGAAAATGGCTGGTAACTGGGATGCCCAGTCCTATGATCAAAAGATCAAAAACAAATTCGCATTTAAACAAAACTCCCCCAGGAATGTTGATAGTTGGACGACACCCATTGTTTCGGACAAGCCGTGGAGTGTGAATGTTGGTGGAGGGGGAGTAAAAAAATTACCTTTCTGCGTGGGAACCGCCTATAATGTATGTATTATGGAAGATATTGGGAACTCTTGGTCGTTATGTTGACAATGAAAGCATACCTCTCAAAATTATTTTCATCTCTGTTTTTGCTTCGAGCTCTGGCACCTCTGCAAATCCCTGCTTCCCTCTGCGAAGGGCCTATCTTTTACTTTTATGCAAAAGTCAGTAGTATTCCTTCTCATTCCAACCTACTCTTTAGTTGGCCAGCATCATGTGATGGAAAGATCTGAGCATATATGGCCATTCAAATATATTTGATCATGAATTATTATTGTTGACAATTATCTATATGATAAATAAGTTGGGAGGCGAAACATTAAGCCCCTATCTTTCTCTGTGTTCCATGGATGCTATTTGTTCTAAAAATATGCTTTGAGTGGTAGCAATCATGGAAGACTATATGATAGTTGAGTATGTGGGATTTGCTAAATCAAAGCTCTGACATAGACTCTTCCTGAAAATAAGATGAATTTTAATTGTTTGATGACTAATAACACTGTTTGTTAGTTTTCAAGAAAGTTTATGACATATGCTTTAACATGTGAATAGTTTGTTACTTGATCATGAAAAGTTTTATGAGTTGAGCTACTGTTATGACATATAATGATGCTAGAAAAGGTGATTGAAATTATCATTGATCAAACTTATGCACCTGCTAGCATTCACACTTCATAAATATTTCTTTTATCATTTACCTACTCGAGGACGAGCAGGAATTAAGCTTGGGGATGCTGATACGTCTCCAACGTATCTATAATTTATGAAGTATTCATGCTATTATATTATCTGTTTTGGATGTTTATGGGCTTTACTAAACACTTTTATATTATTTTTGGGACTAACCTATTGACCCAGAGCCCAGTGCCAGTTTCTGTTTTTTCCCTTGTTTGAGTGTTTCGCAGAAAAGGAATATCAAACGGAGTCCAAACGGAATGAAACCTTCGGGAGCATGATTTTTGGAGCGAACGTGATCCAGGAGACTTGGAGTGGAAGTCAAGGAAGCTTCGAGGTGGCCACGAGGCAGGGAGGCGCGCCTGCCCCCTGGGCGCGCCCCCACCCTCGTGGGCCCCTCATGGCTCCCCTAACCGACTTCTTTCGCCTATATATATCCATATACCCTAAAAACATCGAGGAACAGAATAGATCGGGAGTTCCGCCGTCGCAAGCCTCTGTAGCCACCAAAAACCAATCGGGACCCTGTTTCGGCACCCTGCCGGAGGGGGGATCCCTCGCCGGTGGTCATCTTCATCATCCCGGCGCTCTCCATGACGAGGAGGGAGTAGTTCACCCTCGGGGCTGAGGGTATGTACCAGTAGCTATGTGTTTGATCTCTCTCTCTCTCTCTCTCTCTCTCTCTCTCTCTCTCTCTCGTGTTCTTGAGGTGGTACGATCTTGATGTATCGCGAGCTTTGCTATTATAGTTGGATATTATGATGTTTCTCCCCCTCTACTCTCTTGTAATGGATTGAGTTTTCCCTTTGAAGTTATCTTATCGGATCGAGTCTTTAAGGATTTGAGAACACTTTATGTATGTCTTGCATGTGCTTATCTGTGGTGACAATGGGATATCACGTGATTCACTTGATGTATGTTTTGGTGATCAATTTGCGGGTTCCGTGACCTTGGGAATCTATGCATAGGGGTTGGCACACGTTTTCGTCTTGACTCTCCGGTAGAAACTTTGGGGCACTCTTTGAAGTTCTTTGTGTTGGTTTGGATAGATGAATCTGAGATTGTGTGATGCATATCGTATAATCATACCCACGGATACTTGAGGTGACATTGGAGTATCTAGGTGACATTAGGGTTTTGGTTGATTTGTGTCTTAAGGTGTTATTCTAGTACGAACTCTATGATAGATTGAACGCAAAGAATAGCTTCGTGTTATTTTACTATGGACTCTTGAATAGATCGATCAGAAAGGATAACTTTGAGGTGGTTTCGTACCCTAGCATAGTCTCTTCGTTTGTTCTCCGCTATTAGTGACTTTGGAGTGACTCTTTGTTGCATGTTGAGGGATAGTTATATGATCCAATTATGTTATTATTGTTGAGAGAACTTGCACTAGTGCAAGTATGAACCCTAGGCCTTGTTTCAACGCATTGCAATATCGTTTGTGCTCACTTTTATCATTAGTTACCTTGCTGTTTTTATATTTTCAGATTACAAAAACCCTTATCTATAATCCATATTGCACTTGTATCACCATCTCTTCGTCGAACTAGTGCACCTATACAATTTACCATTGTATTGGTGTGTTGGGGACACAAGAGACTCTTTGTTATTTGGTTGCAGGGTTGCTTGAGAGAGACCATCTTCATCCTACGCCCAGGCCCACCTCCGGTGCCCATCTTCTGGTATATAGGTCATTTTGACCTAGAAAAAATAAGGAGAAGATTTTCGGGACGGAGCGCCGCCGTCTCGAGGCGGAACTTGGGCAGGAGCACTTTTGCCCTCCGGCGGAGCGATTCCGCCGGGGAAACTTCCCTCTCGGAGGGGTAAATCATCACCATCATCATCACCAACAACTCTCCCATCTTGGGGAGGGCTATCTTCATCTACATCTTCAACAGCACCATCTCATCTCAAACCCTAGTTCATCTCTTGTGTTCAATCTTGTTACCGGAACTATAGATTGGTGCTTGTGGGTGACTAGTAGTGTTGATTACATCTTGTAGTTGATTACTATACGGTTTATTTGGTGGAAGATTATATGTTCAGATCCAATATGCTATTTAATACCCTTCTGATCTTGAGCATGATTATCATTTGTGAGTAGTTACTTTTGTTCTTGAGGTCACGGGAGAAATCATGTTGCAAATAATCATGTGAACTTGATATGTGTTCGATATTTTGATAGCATGTATGTTGTGATTCCCTTAGTGGTGTCATGTGAACGTCGACTACATGACACTTCACCATATTTGGGCCTAAGGGAATGCATTATGGAGTAGCAATTAGATGATGGGTTGCAAGAGTGACAGAAGCTTAAACCCCAGTTTATGCGCTATTCCGTAAGGGACCGATTGGATCCAAAAGTTTAATGCTATGGTTAGAATTTATTCTTAATACTTTTCTCGTAGTTGCGGATGCTTGCGGGAGGGTTAATCATAAGTAGGAGGTTTGTTCATGTAAGAACAGCACCTAAGCACCGATCCACCCACATATCAAATTATCAAAGTAGCGAACACAAATCGAACCAACATGGTGAAAGTGACTAGATGAAATTTCCGTGTACCCTCAAGAACGCTTTGCTTATCATAAGCGACCGTTTTGGCCTGTCCTTTGCCTCAAAAGTATTGGGCTACCTTGCCGCACTTTTGCTACTACTATCGTTACTTGTTCGTTACAAATTATCTTGCTATCAAACTACCCAACTACTTACAATTTCAGCACTTGTAGACATTACCTTACTGAAAATCACTTGTCATTTCCTTCTGCTCCACGTTGGGTTCGACACTCTTACTTATCGAAAAGAGCTACAATTGATCGCATATACTTGTGGGTCATCAGCTACCTTTCTGCTAGAGTCCGAGCCGTTCGTCGACCATCGTAGTCGCCCGGGATGAGCTGAAACATCGTCGCCGCCACGTCGGCTGATTCGTCAAAAATTGCCTTGGATCTTCTTCCTCGTTGGCTACTCGGCATTCACCGTGTTGCGCACCTTTGCCGTGTTGGGAAACATAGTAGAAAACAAAAAAAATCACCCTATGATCACCCAAGAACAATATGAAGATGCATAAATGGTTTGGATCATTATCGGTACCAACTTCGAGTAGCAGTGGAAGTAGACGAGTCGGTGTAGATCGTACTTGGAGTCCCTCGAACCATAGATGAACGATCCCGTGAACCGACCACGAACAGTCCCTCGAACGGAAGACCGAAAGCACGGCCTCTCTGCTTGGTTGCAAGCGTACGGTCTTTATGATCCGGCAGCGCTTCGCCGTTCTAAGCTAATTGTCGCTGGAGAATTAGAAGGAGGAGATTAGAACCACACATGGCTTCTAATTATGAGGATTAGAGAATCGAGGTCAATCCCTAATTGATCAACTAGGACCAACTAGAAGTAGAACTAGAGGAGGATCCAGAACTTGTGTAGAAAAAGCACCAAATATATATATATATATATATATATATATATATATATATATATATATTGGAGGGGGAGAGGGGGCCCCACACAAGGAGGGAAGGAATCCCTCCTTGGTGCGCTAGCCATAGGGGGAGCGAAAACCCTCCCCTAGTCCAATTTGGCCTCCTCTCCAAGGAGAAGGGGGGCGCCTTCCCCTATTGGGCCCTTGTGGCCTAATCCTCCTTCCACCTTTTGGCCTTTTTAAGTCCCATTGATATCTATAATACCTAAATAGTTCATCCTCACTAACCTATTTCTCTTAACATGCAGACTATCCACATCAGCGATACTGCCCCGTCAGCGTTTTGGTAGAGACTTACAAGCGGGACCAACCACTATACAAAACAAACACGTTGGCTTAAGTTACTACTTGTAGGACCAACCAGAGAAGTTGCGGACGGACGTAATCCAGCCCAACCCATCGCCCCAGCTTTCCTCCCTCCCAACGTAATCCAGCCAAGCCCATCCTCCCGCTTTCCTTTGTTTTTTTGTCGACGAATACGCCACCACTTTCCTCCCTCCCACCTTTCTCCTCTGTCCACTCCGGCGTGCCGCCCAGCAGGATCCCGTCCAAGGTCCAACAGGCAAGACCGGCGGGCCGGCTCCCCCCTACGCACGCCACACCCTGCGTCGCCGCCCCGCCTATGATCTATTGGTCGCTCCCCTCGCCGCTCCCTCCCTGTCTGCTGCGCCTCACTCCCACGCCGGCATCCACCCTTCCTCCCGCCACACAGCACTGAAGCCACGGCGGCCACCTCCTTCCCTCCTCTCCCCTTCACCCTCCTTCTGCATACTCGCGCTGCCTGCCACGACTACTTCCCAAGGGATCAGCGCCCGGTGGTGTCGGGGTTGGGGATCGGTGTCGGCCTCGGAGGAGTTCAACCACCTCGATCCAGAGGCCATGTCATTGGTGGCGCATCAGGTGGATAGGTTGCAATGTCGGCAATGGCCTGAGTTGAGTACAGCTGAATCTATCCAAGAAGGCCATATGGACGCTTCCTTTCCAATTGCTCCCGACTACGGCGACGATATCCGTCGACTTGAAGGTATTGTACTCTGTTCTTAACAAAATTGTTTCCTTTTTCTACAATCCTATATATATTCTTATCAAAAAGGCCATAGCAAGCTTACACAGCCTACTGCTGCATCCTCTCTGCAGCCCATTGCTTCCACCGGCCCAACCGGTATCTTCCCCTGTCATGATGTATAGCAAACAACCAGTAGACTAACTGATGTTTACTCAAAAAAGTAGACTAACTGATGTCTGGCCCTCCCTCTCCTAATAATGTTCCAGACGGCGCTCCACTTCCTCTCCCCACCATCTACACAAGAAACAGATTGATTGCCCTTTCAAGTATGCTCGGCTCACCTCATTTCATTCCCATTAGTCTTCCATCTCAGTCCTAAATATGTTTTGATCTTCTTTGCATTCCTAGATTCACCTTATTATTTTGGTTACTTTTTCCATTTGCCATCTTACGCATCCTGTTTTTTCATCGTCTTTGATTTTGCATCAAAAGGTCATTATGTGGCTACAGTCTATGGGCAAGAGATTCAAATCGGTATGCATGAAGCTCAACATTTGGGGCATAATACGTGTAACCCTGTTGTATTTTTCACCTCTCCTATTTTATTTGACTACTTGCTTGCAAAGGTCAGGATATTTTTTTATCATCATTCTCATTCCCGAGCCTTTGCTTTCAGAGAGAGCAGAAAACCAATAGTTCAAAATCTGGAACCCTTGGTTATAACAAACACCAGCTCCATACATTACAAGAAACTGGAGAAATACATACCAGTGTCCAAAGCCAAACGATGAACAACCCCCCTTGAGTAACATACAGGAGGATGAGCGGCAGGTGGACAAAATAGGCCTGATGAAACAGCATGTCACATCATCAGTTAGAAAATAATTCAGGTGTCTCAAAATTGTACGATCAAGATGAAGGACTCACGGGAAGATATCACAACACAACTCTAGACACAAATTAAAATAAAACAAGCTTTATATTACAAGCCAGGGGCCTCGAGGGCTCGAATACACAAGAGTCAGCGGAAGCAACCATATCAGAGTACAGACATGAGTTAGACAAGTTTGCCTTAAGAAGGCTAGCACAAGGGCATCTACGATCGAAAAGGCAAGGCCTCCTGCCTAGGAGCCTCCTAACTACTCCTGGTCGTCAGCGGTCTCCACGTAGTAGTAGGCATCGACGGTGGCATCTGGCTCCTGGGCTCCGACATCTGGTTGCATCAACCGGAAAGAAGAAGAAAGGGGGAAAAAGGGGTAGCAAAGCAACCGTGAGTACTCATCCAAAGTACTCGCAAGCAAGGATCTACACTACATATGCAACATTATCAAAGGAAGGCTGTATATGTGGACTGGGCTGCAGAAATGCCAGAATAGAGAGAAGGCCTAGTCCTATCGAAGACTAGCATCTTCTGAAAACCACCATCTTGCAGCAACAGGAGGGAGTAGAGTAGCATAAAGTAAACTAGTAGTAGTGTTATCAACCTCGGCCAGAGAACCTTTCTCGACTCCCTGCGAGAAAGCAATCCCAGAGCCATACTATCCAGTTATCACCTCATATCCATTTCTCATCACAAGTATCTAGTTCTAGTTGTATCGATCGGGATACAACTCCAAGTGTCCGTTACCGTAGGACAGGCTATCGATAGATGTTTTCTTCCCTGCAGGGGTGCACCAACTTACCCACCATGCTCGATTAACTCCGGCCGGACACACTTTCCTGGGTCATGCCCGGCCTCGGCCAAACGATACGCCGCAACCTGACCTAGGCTTAATAGAGAGGCCAGCACGCCGGACTAAACCTATACCCCCAGGGGTCATGGGCCATCGCCCCGGGAACTCCTGCACGTTGCGTGGGCGGCCGGTGAGCAGACCTAGCTACCTCCTTCAACAAGGCAGGTGCTTACACAGTCCAACCCGGCGCGCGCCGCTCAGTCGCTGACGTCTATTAAGCTTCGGCTGATGCATATGACGCAGAACGCCCATACTATGCCCACGTGATGGTTAGTGCTATCAGGCCAGAGGCCTCTCAGATCAAATATCCAAATCGTAGTGGATTAGGTGCACGCGGTAACAAGCAGAAACTCACGAAAGATGTGACCCCGTTGCCCCGTCTCGAGGACTTGCGGCAAGGGCTAGGAATGCCCGGCCATGCCTCGTAATTATCTCACGGGCACCCTCCAGGTCAACCCGACTCCACATCACTCGCAATTAAGCTCGCGCGGGTACCCCTCAGAGCCGATCCGTCTTTAGTAACATGGTTCAGTGTAAAGTCATAGTAACCATAGTAACTGTGTGTCTAACACCAAGGGGAAAACCTGAGGAATCACCCTTGACGGATTCCACTCGATGTAATCATCAAGGTGAACGTAAGAGGAACCACCCTCGAAGTTCACACTTGAGGGGTTGCACGACAGAGTCGTATCGGAAGTGGTTAAGGCGGAATCACCCTCGATGACCACGACCGAATAACTACACTATAGGGTTAACATCAAAAGTGTTGTAGAGGTCTCACCCTCGGCACTCGATAGTAACCCAGTAGTGTCGAGCAACTAAGGGGAAAGTGATGTGCGGTGCCGGGGCCTGGTCTTCGATCCCGTTGATCGGGTCTTCGATGATGAAGCAGGGGCAGCAAGGACAAGGTGGGGGGTCACTGATGGATCACTAACCAACCTATACTAAGCAGTTTAGGATAAGCAGGTAGGTAACATCAGCAGGTTACAATAAACAGGCTATGCATCAGAATAGGAGCAATCAATTACAGTAGCAAAATCTAATGCAAGCATGAGAGAATGGAATGGGCAATATCGGGATGATCAAAGGGGGGGCTTGCCTGGTTGCTCTGGCAAGGAGGGGTCGTCGTCGACGTAGTCGATCACCGGGGCATCATCGGCCTCGGGGTCTATCAGAGAGAAGAGGGGGAAGAAACAGTAAATATAAGCAAACAGATGCAACGCTAAGCATGACATGACGATAAGCAGAACTAGGGTCAACCTAACGTAGTACTACACGTTGCAGACGGAGGGGATAAACATCCGAGGATGAATTACCGACGTTAGGTGGATTCCGGACAAAGGAAAAGAGGGGGAAGTTCCAAGTTCAGCATGCTAGGGGCATGTGACAGATGAACGGACCACGTATCCGGATTCGTTGGATTTTTCTGAGCAACTTTCATGTAGAAAACATTTTCATCGGAGTTACGGTTTAATTACTATGATTTTTGCAAGTTTAAAACATATTCTAGAATTATTTATATTAACAGAAAATGAATTATGATGTCAGCAAAGTGTCAGCATGACATCAGCAGGTCAACAGACCCGCTGACTGGTTAAACTGACCAGTGGGTCCTACATGTCATAGACAAAGGGCTAACAGTGGGTTATTTTAAGTAAACGTGGTTAAATAGCAGCTGGGCCCCACATGTCAGTGACTAATTAATGATTGGATTAGGTTTTAACTAAAACCGAGTTAATTAACTTAACTAAACGGGACGGGCCCACTGGTCAGTGGCTGCAGCGCCAAGTCAGCACAGTTGACCGGGGTCAACGGGTCAGCTGGGGCCCCTGGGACCCACCGGGCAGTGGCCCTGGGGGTGGCCCCCGGCCGGCCACGTCGGCGCGGCCGGCGTTCAGCCGTCGGCGACACAGAGAGGCGGCGGAGCCGCTCGGGCCTCGTCGAAATAGCGTTTTACGGCGCCGTTCGACACGCGGCTGGGTCCGTTCGAACGGCCACTCGACGCCGCGTCGATTGGTGGTGGTGGCACGGGCGGACTTGGCTGGAAACAGCGCCGGCGACGAGGTTTGCGCCGGAGCAGCTACGGGTGATGATGAAACGGACCTACGGCGTGCTACGGCTCGGGAGAAAGGGCTAAGCAGGCGCTGCGCGGCGCGGTGAAGCTAACGGGCATAAGCCCGTGACCAACTGGTCACCGGAGACTCGCCGGCGACGAGCTCCGCGGCGCCGCGTTCGGGCGTGCATGGGGAAAGCAGCTAGGGGGCGCGCCAGAGTCAACAAGGAGAGGGAGAAGGATGAGGGGCTCACCGAGGAGGCACAAGGTGGCCCGGTGTCAACTTAGTAGCAGCACCAGTCGCCGGAGATGACGAAGTTCGCCGGCGACAGTGGCGGAAGGGGACGGCTGGCACCGCTCGCTGTGGAGCTCTCCGGCTCCAACGAGGGGCACCAGACAACGCGTCTCTCCGCGGGGGGAGCGCTACGGCATGATGGCTCAGCTCGGAGACGACGGGGACCGCGAGGACGACGGCGCGCGACGGCAGGTGCGTTCGGGCAGTGGATCTGAGAAGGAGGCGAGCAGGCGGATCTGGTGGGGAGAGGGAGAGACAGAGAGGACGAGGGGGGGAGTGGGAGAAGGGCCCGAGGCGCCGAGGGGGCGTGGAGGCCTTATCCTCCTTGACGCCGGCGAGCGGGTGCGGTGGGGCGCGCTCGGGGCGCACACCGGGTCGGTGGAACAGGAGGGAGGCGCGGTGCGGGGAGCTGGGCCGGCTGGGCTGGTTGAGGTCCACGGGGCAGGGGCTGTGGGCCGTCCGGCTAGCCGAGGTGGGCCGAGGCCCAAGGGGAGGTCAGGGCTCTCCCACCCCTTCTCCTTTTCTTTTCCTTTTTCTTTTTTGAAAGCTTTTGCATTTTCTTTTTAGCCAATAATGACTTTGCAAAATTATGCCACTGGCCAAAACAATTTCAAAGAATTAAATTGCACTGCCACAAAAAGGGTGGGAGGCTTTTGGAATAGTTGCCAATTTTATAAATTAAAAAGGCATTTAATTTATTGCTTAGGTCACTGTTTTAAGTAGCTTAGGCCACTTAAACCCTTTGCAAAAAATGTTGGTTCACCACCAATATTAGTTTTGGATTATTTGGCACATGATGAACATTTAGTTTTCATGTTTGAGCATTTTTGAATTTCACACATAATTTGAAACTGAATTCAACTGGAATTTGAAAAGGAATATTGATCAAAGTGACTAAGCACTGTTATAGCAAAATAAGTAGCTTGATCTCAGGGATTACTGTAGCATCATTACACCGGGGTGTTACAACTCTCCTCCTCTAAAGGAAATTCTCGTCCCGAGAATTAAGAGGTAGAAGGGAACAGGTCGGGGTATTCATCCCGGAGGTTATCTTGCGTTCCCAAGTGGCTTCATCTTTAGTATGATTCGACCATTGCACCTTGAGGAACTTGGTAACCTTCTGGCGTGTTCGACGTTCAGCTGCTTCAAGAATGCAGATCGGATGCTCCTTGTATGTGAGATCATCTTGAACTTAGAGTCAATTCCGGATCCACTTCACGTTCCGGAGCCTTGAAGCAACGATGAAGTTGCGATACGTGGAAGACGTCATGGACGTGAGAGAACTGAGGTGGCAACTCCAGTTGATAAGCCACTAGTCCACGACGGGAGAGAATGCAGAAAGGACCAATGTAGCGCGGAGCTAGCTTTCCCTTGACTCCGAACCGATGAGTGCCTCTCAAAGGAGTGACACGCAAATAAGCTTGTTCACCAGGTTGATAAGTTGAACCCCAGTGTTTACGATCATAATTGCTCTTCTAGCGGGACTGGGCCGCCTTGAGATTATCCCGGACAATGCGAACCTGCTCTTCAGCTTGTTGAATAATGTCTGGACCAATGAGCATCCGTTCCCAAGTTTCTAACCAATTCAGAGGGGTTCGGCACTTACGTCCATAAAGCACTTCGAAGGGTGCCATTTTCAAGCTGGCTTGATAGCTGTTGTTATAAGAGAACTCCGCATAAGGGAGAGATTCTTCCCACTTCTTGCCGAAAGAAATAACACAAGCCCGAAGCATGTCTTCAAGAATTTGATTGACTCGCTCGACTTGGCCTTGGGATTGGGGATGATAAGCAGTGCTCCAGGTAATATGAGTTCCCATTGCCTCTTGGAAACTATCCCAGAACTTTGAAGTGAATATACTGTCGCGGTCTGAACTGATCTCCTTCGGAATGCCGTGGAGTGACACAATTCGGGAGATATACAAGTTTGCTAACTGACTAGCAGTGATTGTCTCTTTGACTGGCAGAAAGTGAGCAACCTTCGAGAATTGGTAGATGACGACAAAGATAGCATCGTTACCTTTCTGAGACTTGGGAAGGCCAGTGACGAAGTCCATTTGGATTTTATCCCACTTCCATTCAGGAATCGGAAGCGGTTGTAGAAGTCCAGCCGGTTTCTGATGTTCTGCTTTGACGCGACGACAAACGTCACATTCTTCAATATATCGAGCAATGTCTTGCTTCATATTAGACCACCAGTACTTCTGACGGATGTCTAGATACATCTTGGTACTTCCCGGATGAATAGAGAGAGGGGTGTCATGCGCTTGTTTCATCACCTTCTCTGTCATAAGCTCGAACCGGGGTACTACAATGCGATCTCTGAAGTATAAGGTGTTGGGGAACGTAGTAATTTCAAAAAAATTCTACGCACACGCAAGATCATGGTGATGCATAGCAACGAGAAGGGAGAGTGTTGTCCACGTACCCTCGTAGACCGAAAGCGGAAGCGTTAACACAACGCGGTTGATGTAGTCGTACGTCTTCACGATCCGACCGATCAAGTACCGAATGCACGGCACCTCCGAGTTCAGCACACGTTCAGCTCGATGACGTCCCTCGAACTCCGATCCAGCCGAGTGTTGAGGGAGAGTTTCGTCAGCACGACGGCGTGGTGACGATGATGATGTTCTACTGACGCAGGGCTTCGCCTAAGCTCCGCTACGATATTATCGAGGTGTAATATGGTGGAGGGGGGCACCGCACACGGCTAAAAGATCGTTGATCAATTGTGTGTCTAGAGGTGCCCCCTGCCCCCGTATATAAAGGTGCAAGGGGGAGGCCGCCGGCCTAGGAGGTAGAGGCGCGCCAGGAGGAGTCCTACTCCTACTGGGAGTAGGACTCCCCCCTTTCCATGTTGGACTAGGAGTGGAAGGGGGAAGAGGTGGAGGGGAGGAAGGAAGCGGGGGGGGGGGGGGGGGGGGCGCCGCCCCCCTCTCCTTGTCCTATTCGGACTGGGGGGAAGGGGGGCGCGGCCCTGCCCTAGCCTCCTCTCCTCTCTTCCACCTAGGCCCAATAAGGCCCATTAAGTTACCGGGGGGTTCCGGTAACCTCCCGGTACTCCGGGAAATCCCGATTTCACCCGGAACACTTCCGATGTCCAAACATAGGCTTCCAATATATCAATCTTTATGTCTCGACCATTTCGAGACTCCTCGTCATGTCCGTGATCACATCCGGGACTCCGAACAACCTTCGGTACATCAAAACATATAAACTCATAATATAACTGTCATCGTAACGTTAAGCGTGCGGACCCTATGGGTTCGAGAACTATGTAGACATGACCGAGACACCTCTCCGGTCAATAACCAATAGCGGAACCTGGATGCTCATATTGGTTCCCACATATTCTACGAAGATCTTTATCGGTCAGACCGCATAACAACATACGTTGTTCCCTTTGTCATTGGTATGTTACTTGCCCGAGATTCGATCGTCGGTATCTCGATACCTATTTCAATCTCGTTACCGACAAGTCTCTTTACTCGTTCCGTAATACATCATCCCGTAACTAACTCATTAGCCACAATGCTTGCAAGGCTTAAAGTGATGTGTATTACTGAGTGGGCCCAGAGATACCTCTCCGACAATCGGAGTGACAAATCCTAATCTCGAAATACGCCAACCCAACAAGTACCTTTGGAGACACCTGTAGAGCACCTTTATAATCACCCATTTACGTTGTGACGTTTGGTAGCACACAAAGTGTTCCTCCGGTAAACGGGAGTTACATAATCTCATAGTCATAGGAACATGTATAAGTCATGAAGAAAGCAATAGCAACATACTAAACGATCGAGTGCTAAGCTAACGGAATGGGTCAAGTCAATCACGTCATTCTCCTAATGAAGTGATCCCGTTAATCAAATGACAACTCATGTCTATGGCTAGGAAACATAACCATCTTTGATTAACGAGCTAGTCGAGTAGAGGCATACTAGTGACACTCTGTTTGTCTATGTATTCACACATGTATTATGTTTCCGGTTAATACAATTCTAGCATAAATAATAAACATTTATCATGATATAAGGAAATAAATAATACTTTATTATTGCCTCTAGGGCATATTTCCTTCAGTCTCCCACTTGCACTAGAGTCAATAATCTAGATTACACAGTAATGATTCTTACACCCATGGAGTCTTGGTGCTGATCATGTTTTGCTCGTGGAAGAGGCTTAGTCAACGGGTCTGCAACATTCAGATCCGTATGTATCTTGCAAATTTCTATGTCTCCCACCCGGACTAAATCCCGGATGGAATTGAAGCGTCTTTTGATGTGCTTGGTTCTTTTGTGAAATCTGGATTCCTTTGCTAAGGCAATTGCACCAGTATTGTCACAAAAGATTTTCATTGGTCCCGATGCACTAGGTATGACACCTAGATCGGATATGAACTCCTTCATCCAGACTCCTTCATTTGCTGCTTCCGAAGCAGCTATGTACTCCGCTTCACACGTAGATCCCGCCACGACACTTTGCTTAGAACTGCACCAACTGACAGCTCCATCGTTCAATGTAAATACGTATCCGGTTTGCGATTTAGAATCGTCCGGATCAGTGTCAAAGCTTGCATCAATGTAACCATTTACGATGAGCTCTTTGTCACCTCCATAAACGAGAAACATATCCTTAGTCCTTTTCAGGTATTTCAGGATGTTCTTGACCGCTGTCCAGTGATCCACTCCTGGATTACTTTGGTACCTCCCTGCTAAACTTATAGCAAGGCACACATCAGGTCTGGTACACAGCATTGCATATATGATAGAGCCTATGGCTGAAGCATAGGGAACATCTTTCATCTTCTCTCTATCTTCTGCAGTGGTCGGGCATTGAGTCTTACTCAATCTCACACCTTGTAGTACAGGCAAGAACCCTTTCTTTGCTTGATCCATTTTGAACTTCTTCAAAACTTTGTCAAGGTATGTGCTTTGTGAAAGTCCAATTAAGCGTCTTGATCTATCTCTATAGATCTTAATGCCTAATATATATGCAGCTTCACCGAGGTCTTTCATTGAAAAACTCTCATTCAAGTATCCCTTTATGCTATCCAGAAATTCTATATCATTTCCAATCAGCAATATGTCATCCACATATAATATCAGAAATGCTACTGAGCTCCCACTCACTTTCTTGTAAATACAGGCTTCTCCAAAAGTCTGTATAAAACCAAATGCTTTGATCACACTATCAAAGCATTTATTCCAACTCCGAGAGGCTTGCACCAGTCCATAAATGGATCGCTGGAGCTTGCACACTTTGTTAGCTCCCTTTGGATCGACAAAACCTTCCGGTTGCATCATATACAACTCTTCTTCCAGAAATCCATTCAGGAATGCAGTTTTGACATCCATTTGCCAAATTTCATAATCATAAAATGCGGCAATTGCTAACATGATTCGGACAGACTTAAGCATCGCTACGGGTGAGAAGGTCTCATCATAGTCAATCCCTTGAACTTGTCGAAAACCTTTCGCAACAAGTCGAGCTTTATAGACAGTAACATTACCGTCAGCGTCAGTCTTCTTCTTAAAGATCCATTTATTTTCAATGGCTTGCCGATCATCGGGCAAGTCAACCAAAGTCCATACTTTGTTCTCATACATGGATCCCATCTCGGATTTCATGGCCTCAAGCCATTTTGCGGAATCTGGGCTCACCATCGCTTCTTCATAGTTCGTAGGTTCGTCATGGTCTAGTAACATAACCTCCAGAACAGGATTACCGTACCACTCTGGTGCGGATCTTGATCTGGTTGACCTACGAGGTTCAGTAATAACTTGATCTGAAGTATGATCATTATCATTAACTTCCCCACTAATTGGCGTAGGTGTCGCAGAAACTGGTTTCTGTGATGATCTACTTTCCAATAAGGGAGCAGGTACAGTTACCTCATCAAGTTCTACTTTCCTCCCACTCACTTCTTTCGAGAGAAACTCCTTCTCTAGAAAGGATCCATTCTTAGCAACGAATGTCTTGCCTTCGGATCTGTGATAGAAGGTGTACCCAACAGTCTCCTTTGGGTATCCTATGAAGACACATTTCTCCGATTTAGGTTCGAGCTTATCAGGTTGAAGTTTCTTCACATAAGCATCGCAACCCCAAACTTTAAGATACGACAACTTTGGTTTCTTGCCAAACCATAGGCGTTTCAACGGATTTTGATGATGCCCTATTTAGAGTGAATGCAGCCGTCTCTAAAGCATAACCCCAAAACGATAGCGGTAAATCAGTAAGAGACATCATAGATCGCACCATATCTATTAAAGTACGATTACGACGTTCGGACGCACCATTACGCTGTGGTGTTCCGGGTGGGGTGAGTTGCGAAACTATTCCGCATTGTTTCAAATGAAGACCAAACTCATAACTCAAATATTCTCCTCCATGATCAGATCATAGAAATTTTATTTTCTTGTTACGATGATTTTCAACTTCACTCTGAAATTCTTTGAACTTTTCAAATGTTTCAGACTTATGTTTCATTAAGTAGATATACCCATATCTGCTCAAATCATCTGTGAAGGTGAGAAAATAACGATATCCGCCACGAGCCTCAATATTCATCGGACCACATACATCTGTATGTATGATTTCCAATAAATCTGTTGCTCTCTCCATAGTTCCGGAGAACGGTGTTTTAGTCATCTTGCCCATGAGGCATGGTTCGCAAGTACCAAGTGATTCATAATCAAGTGATTCCAAAAGTCCATCAGTATGGAGTTTCTTCATGCGCTTTACACCGATATGACCTAAACGGCAGTGCCACAAATAAGTTGCACTGTCATTATCAACTCTGCATCTTTTGGCTTCGACATTATGAATATGTGTGTCACTACTATCGAGATTCATTAAAAATAGACCACTCTTCAAGGGTGCATGACCATAAAAGATATTATTCATATAAATAGAACAACCTATTATTCTCTGATTTAAATGAATAACCGTCTCGCATTAAACCAGATCCAGATATAATGTTCATGCTCAATGCTGGCACCAAATAACAATTATTTAGGTCTAAAACTAATCCCGAAGGTAGATGTAGAGGTAGCGTGCCGACCATGATCACATCGACTTTGGAACCATTTCCCACGCGCATCGTCACCTTGTCCTTAGCCAATCTTCGCTTAATCCGTAGCCCCTGTTTCGAGTTGCAAATATTAGCAACAGAACCAGTATCAAATACCCAGGTGCTAATGCGAGCATTAGTAAGGTACACATCAATAACATGTATATCACATATACCTTTGTTAACCTTGCCATCCTTCTTATCCGCCAAATACTTGGGGCAGTTCCGCTTCTAGTGACCAGTCTGCTTGCAGTAGAAGCATTCAGTTTCAGGCTTAGGTCCAGACTTGGGTTTCTTCTCCTGAACAGCAACTTGCTTGCTGTTCTTCTTGAAGTTCCCCTTCTTCTTCCCTTTGCCCTTTTTCTTGAAACTAGTGGTCTTACTGACCATCAACACTTGATGCTCCTTTTTGATTTCTACCTCCGCTGCCTTTAGCATTGCGAAGAGCTCGGGAATTGTCTTATTCATCCCTTGCATGTTATAGTTCATCACGAAGCTCTTGTAGCTTGGTGCCAGTGATTGAAGAATTCTGTCAATGACGCTATCATCCGGAAGATTAACTCCCAGTTGAATCAAGTGATTATTATACCCAGACATTTTGAGTATATGCTCACTGACAGAACTATTCTCTTCCATCTTGCAGCTGTAGAACTTATTGGAGACTTCATATCTCTCAATCCGGGCATTTGCTTGAAATATTAACTTCAACTCCTGGAACATCTCATATGCTCCATGACGTTCAAAACGTCGTTGAAGACCGGTTCTAAGCCGTAAAGCATGGCACACTGAACTATCGAGTAGTCATCAACTTTGCTCTGCCAGACGTTCATAACTTCTGGTGTTGCTCTTGCAGGAGGCCTGGCACCTAGCGGTGCTTCCAGGACGTAATTCTTCTGTGCAGCAATGAGGATAATCCTCAAGTTATGGACCCAGTCCGTGTAATTGCTACCATCATCTTTCAACTTTGCTTTCTCAAGGAACGCATTAAAATTCAACGGAACAACAGCACGGGCCATTTATCTACAATTAACATAGACAAGCAAGATACTATCAGGTACTAAGTTCATGATAAATTTAAGTTCTATTAATCATATTACTTAAGAACTCCCACTTAGATAGACATCCCTCTAATCATCTAAGTGATTACGTGATCCAAATCAACTAAACCATGTCCGATCATCACGTGAGATGGAGTAGTTTCAATGGTGAACATCACTATGTTGATCATATCTACTATATGATTCACACTCGACCTTTCGGTCTCCATGTTCCGAGGCCATATCTGCATATGCTAGGCTCGTCAAGTTTAACCTGAGTATTCCGCGTGTGCAACTGTTTTGCACCCGTTGTATTTGAACATAGAGCCTATCACACCCGATCATCACGTGGTGTCTCAGCATGAAGAACTTTCGCAACGGTGCATACTCAGGGAGAACACTTTTATCTTGAAATTTTAGTGAGAGATCATCTTATAATGCTACCGTCAATCAAAGCAAGATAAGATGCATAAAAGATAAACATCACATGCAATCAATATCAGTGATATGATATGGCAATCATCATCTTGTGCTTGTGATCTCCATCTCCGAAGCACCGTCATGATCACCATCGTCACCGGCTCGACACCTTGATCTCCATCGTAGCATCGTTGTCGTCTTGCCAACTATTGCTTTTACGACTATCGCTACCGCTTAGTGATAAAGTAAAACAACTACATGGTGATTGCATTGCATACAATAAAGCGACAACCATATGGCTCCTGCCAGTTGCCGATAACTCGGTTACAAAACATGATCATCTCATACAATAAAATATAGCATCATGTCTTGACCATATCACATCCCAACATGCCCTGCAAAAACAAGTTAGACGTCCTCTACTTTGTTGTTGCAAGTTTTACGTGGCTGCTACGGGCTTAGCAAGAACCGTTCTTACCTACGCATCAAAACCACAACGATAGTTTGTCAAGTTAGTGCTGTTTTAACCTTCGCAAGGACCGGGCGTAGCCACATTCGGTTCAACTAAAGTGAGAGAGACAGACACCCGCCAGTCACCTTTAAGCAACGAGTGCTCGCAATGGTGAAACCAGTCTCGCGTAAGCGTACGCGTAATGTCGGTCCGGGCCGCTTCATCTCACAATACCGCTGAACCAAAGTATGACATGCTGGTAAGCAGTATGACTTATATCGCCCACAACTCACTTGTGTTCTACTCGTGCATAACATCAACGCATAAAACCTGGCTCTGATACCACTGTTGGGGAACGTAGTAATTTCAAAAAAATTCTACGCACACGCAAGATCATGGTGATGCATAGCAACGAGAGGGGAGAGTGTTGTCCACATACCCTCGTAGACCGAAAGCGGAAGCGTTAACACAACGCGGTTGATGTAGTCGTACGTCTTCACGATCCGACCGATCAAGTACCGAACGCAGGGCACCTCCGAGTTCAGCACACGTTCAGCTCGATGACGTCCCTCGAACTCCGATCCAGCCGAGTGTTGAGGGAGAGTTTTGTCAGCACGACGGCGTGGTGACGATGATGATGTTCTACCGACGCAGGGCTTCGCCTAAGCTCCGCTACGATATTATCGAGGTGTAATATGGTGGAGGGGGCACCGCACACGGCTAAAAGATCGTTGATCAATTGTGTGTCTAGAGGTGCCCCCTGCCCCCGTATATAAAGGTGCAAGGGGAGGCCGCCGGCCTAGGAGGTAGAGGCGCGCCAGGAGGAGTCCTACTCCTACCGGGAGTAGGACCCCCCCTTTCCATGTTGGACTAGGAGTGGAAGGGGGAAGAGGTGGAGGGGAGGAAGGAAGCGGGGGGGGGGGGGGGCGCCGCCCCCCTCTCCTTGTCCTATTCGGACTGGGGGGAAGGGGGGCGCGGCCCTGCCCTAGCCTCCTCTCCTCTCTTCCACCTAGGCCCAATAAGGCCCATAAGTTACCGGGGGGTTCCGGTAACCTCCCGATACTCCGGAAAATCCCAATTTCACCCGGAACACTTCCGATGTCCAAACATAGGCTTCCAATATATCAATCTTTATGTCTCGACCATTTCGAGACTCCTCGTCATGTCCGTGATCACATCCGGGACTCCGAACAACCTTTGGTACATCAAAACATATAAACTCATAATATAACTGTCATCGTAACGTTAAGCGTGTGGACCCTACGGGTTCGAGAACTATGTAGACATGACCGAGACACCTCTCCGGTCAATAACCAATAGCGGAACCTGGATGCTCATATTGGTTCCCACATATTCTACGAAGATCTTTATCAGTCAGACCGCATAACAACATGCGTTGTTCCCATTGTCATCGGTATGTTACTTGCCCGAGATTCGATCGTCGGTATATCGATACCTAGTTCAATCTCGTTACCGGCAAGTCTCTTTACTCGTTCCGTAATACATCATCCCGTAACTAACTCATTAGCCACAATGCTTGCAAGGCTTAAAGTGATGTGTATTACTGAGTGGGCCCAGAGATACCTCTCCGACAATCGGAGTGACAAATCCTAATCTCGAAATACGCCAACCCAACAAGTACCTTTGGAGACACCTGTAGAGCACCTTTATAATCACCCATTTACGTTGTGACGTTTGGTAGCACACAAAGTGTTCCTCCGGTAAACGGGAGTTGCATAATCTCATAGTCATAGGAACATGTATAAGTCATGAAGAAAGCAATAGCAACATACTAAACGATCGAGTGCTAAGCTAACGGAATGGGTCAAGTCAATCACGTCATTCTCCTAATGAAGTGATCCCGTTAATCAAATGACAAATCATGTCTATGGCTAGGAAACATAACCATCTTTGATTAACGAGCTAGTCGAGTAGAGGCATACTAGTGACACTCTGTTTGTCTATGTATTCACACATGTATTATGTTTCCGGTTAATACAATTCTAGCATGAATAATAAACATTTATCATGATATAAGGAAATAAATAATACTTTATTATTGCCTCTAGGGCATATTTCCTTCATAAGGTTCCATCTTCACCAAGTGAGAAATCTCAGGATTTCTCTAATGCAAGATGTTTTTTCATCAGATCAACATGAGCATCTTTGGCTTGAGCAGACTTGATTGCTTTCAGAAGAGTTGGTTCCAAGACAAGGTTATTCAGAGAACCCTGTGGAACTAGTTGAAGGTTCAGCTTGCACAGCTCTTCATAAAGGCGGGGTTGAGCTTTGAAAACCATGTGATTGTTGCAATAGGACTTACGGCTCAGGGCATCGGCCATTACATTAGCCTTACCAGGGGTATAGGATATACCGCAGTTGTAGTCAGCAATAGCTTCCATCCATCACTGCTGACGGAGGTTCAGATCTGGCTGAGTAAACAGGTACTTCAGACTCTGATGATCGGTGAAGATCTTGCAACGATTACCGAGAAGGTACTGTCGCCATAGCTTCAGTGCAAAGATAACCGCAGCAAGCTCGAGGTCATGAACTGGGTAGTTCTCATCGTGAGGGCACACTTGACGCGAGGCATAAGCAATCACTCTGCGCTCTTGCATTAGGACGCAGCCTAATCCTTGTCGTGAAGCGTCGCAATAGATGACAAAGTCCTTGCGAGAATCAGGGGGAGCAAGCACTGGGGCAGAAGTCAGCTTGTCCTTGAGTGCCTGGAAACTTTCCTGACACTTGTCTGTCCAATCGAACTTAACGCCCTTGTGAAGCATATTAGTCAGTGGCTTGGCAATCTTCGAGAAGTTCTCGACAAAGCGGCGACAATAGCTGGCTAGTCTGAGAAAGCTTCTGACTTGCTTGACAGTCTTTGGAGGGGTCCAGTCAAGAATAGCCTAAACGCTCTCTGGGTTGACGGCAATACCATCCTTGGAGATGACATGACCAAGGTAGGTGACTTCGGGTAACCAGAATTCGCACTTGGAATACTTGGCATAAAGTTGATGCTCTCGAAGCTTTTCCAGAACAAGACGAAGATGTTCAACATGTTCTTCTTTATTCTTCGAATATACCAGTATATCATCCAGATAGACTACGACGAACTTGTCGAGGTAATCCATGAATATATAGTTCATCAGACGAGAGAATGTAGCTGAAGCATTGGTTAAACCCAATGACATGACGGTGTACTCGTAAGAACCATAACGAGTGACGAATGCGGTCTTTGGAATATCCTCTTCACGAACACAGATCTGGTGGTAACCCAACCTCAAGTCGAGTTTAGAGAATATCGATGAACCAGCCAGTTGATCATACAGATCATTGATCCGAGGAAGGGGATATTTGTTCTGAATTGTAGCTTGGTTGATAGGACGGTAGTCTTGGACCAAACGGTTCGTTCCGTCCTTCTTCTTGATGAAGAGAGAAGGTGCTCCCCAAGCAGAGGAACTTGGACGAATGAAACCCTTGCGAAGAGATTTGTCGATTTCCTCCTTTAGTTCAAGGAGCTCATGAGGTGGCATCTTGTAGGGTCGCTTGGCGATAGGAACGGTGCCTGGTTTCAAGTCGATGACGAACTCGATAGCCCGGGCAGGGGGTATTCCTGGAAGTTCTTCTAGAAAGATGTCTTGGAAGTCGCGAACGACTAGAATCTTTTCAATTCCCTCAAGAGGTGCTGCGTTCAACGCATTCAAGACATGAAGTCGTGCTTCAGCGTTTTGAACCAGACAAGCATTGTAGCTTACTATCTCATCTGAAGGGTGCAGAAGGTGGACGGTTTTAGTGGCACAAACGATAGAAGCCGTATGTGCTTTCAACCAATCCATTCCCAGAATGAGGTCAATATTGGAAGACTTCAGAATAATGGGAGAGGCATGGAACTCTAATCCTTCAATCTCAATGACGACGTTGTGGCTAACCATGGTGGTTCGGCATTGGCCCGCATGGGTTTTTACCACTAGTGGAATGTGCATCTCTTCGTATTTAATGTCATGCATGAATGCAAAATCTTCAGATATGAAAGAATGCGATGCTCCTGTATCAAATAAAACAGCAGCTGGTACTGAATTAACAAGAAGAGTACCCATCACAGTGGCAGGCTGGTCTTGAGGTTCATTCAGATCAATATGATTAGCCTGACCACGACCATAAGGTCTGGCATTGTTGTTGCGGGGCTGATTGTTACCACGAGCATTAGAAGGCAGAGCCAGCTGGCCCTTGTTCTGATTGCACTCTTTGGCAAGGTGACCTGGACGGCCACATCTGAAGCACAAACCATCATTGGGATTGGGAGCAGGAGCTTGGGGTGGTACAACTCGAAGAGGCTGCCTCTGCGGTGGAGGAGGCAGACGAGGTGCAGCATAGGACTGTCTTGGAGCAGGTGCAGTTGGGCGATACATGCTGTGGGGGATCCATATCCGACGCTTCTGCACTGACGGGCTCGAAGATGAGCCAGCGTCACGGTTGCGCCTGAGGGATCCCTGGTGTTCCTGAAGACCAGTCTCCACCTGAATAGCCTTGTTCACCAAGGTGGCGAAGTCGGCAAAGTCATGAACGAGCAGTGCTAGCTTGATATCAGGGTGAAGTCCATCACGAAACTTCTCTTGCTTACGAGCATCAGTAGCAATGTCTTCTTCAGCGTAACGGGACAAGTCCAAGAATTCCCGCGGATAAGCATCTACAGACTTGTTGCCTTGGGTGAGGTTGCGGAACTCTCGCTTCTTCTTGTCCATGATTCCCCGAGTAATGAAGCGGGCACGGAAAGCGGCTTGGAAATCCGGCCAAGTGATGACCGTTCCAGCAGGTAGGGTATGCCTGTGGCTGTCCCACCATTGAGCAGCAGGACCCTAGAGGAAGAAGGATGCGAAGGTGACATAGCTGGCAGGGGCAACACTAGCAGACTCCATTTCATATGTGATGTCGCGGAGCCAGTCATCAGCATCAAGGGGTTGAGTTGAGCTGCGGTAGATAGTTGGGTTGAGGCACATGAAGTCCTGCAGAGTTACTGGGGTTGGCTGTTGATTCATGTTCGGACGAGGAAACTGAGCCATCATTCCTTCCATGAATTGACGATTCAGCTCAAACTGTTGCATCATTCCAGCAAAGAATTTGGGCGGTGGTGGATCGTTGGCACCACGGCCACGACCAGCCGGTCTAACCATCCTGCTAACATGTAACAGGGGGTAGTTCAGCATTGAGCATTTGCAAAGACAAGGATCATTCATGATGAAATATGCATAATGAAAGAGGTACGATGGATACCACTTCGTAGTCAACACGACAGTGTGTGTACTATTTAGAATACTATTCTAAGGAATAACTATGGCTTATCCAACTTTGGGGTGAGTGTGGTCACGGGATCCTAATGTTAGAGTTAGTAAATTCGTTTAACCCGAATAGAAGAGAGATCAGAGTCCCAGAGTATAGACGAGGAGTAAAAGATCCTAATACCACCCAATGGCGACGTGGGCCTGTAAGACACACATCCATGCTAGTAAAAAGTTTTTCAGTGACTAGACTCAACTTCGGCCAAGGAGTTGGAAAGGGGGCTACCTACAGGCAGTCGGCTCTGATACCAACTTGTGACGCCCTCGATTCAATCATACACTAATCATACACACAAATGTGTACGATCAAGATCAAGGACTCACGGGAAGATATCACAACACAACTCTAGACACAAATTAAAATAAAACAAGCTTTATATTACAAGCCACGGGCCTCGAGGGCTCGAATACATAAGCTCGAATACACAAGAGTCAGCGGAAGCAACCATACCTGAGTACAGACATGAGTAGGACAAGTTTGCCTTAAGAAGGCTAGCACAAGGGCATCTACGATCGAAAAGGCAAGGCCTCCTGCCTGGGAGCCTCCTAACTACTCCTGGTCGTCAGCGGTCTCCACGTAGTAGTAGGCATCGACGGTGGCATCTGGCTCCTGGGCTCCGACATCTGGTTGCATCAACCGGAAAGAAGAAGAAAGGGGGAAAAAGGGGTAGCAAAGCAACCGTGAGTACTCATCCAAAGTACTCGCAAGCAAGGATCTACACTACATATGCAACATTATCAAAGGAAGGCTGTATATGTGGACTGGGCTGCAGAAATGCCAGAATAGAGAGAAGGCCTAGTCCTATCGAAGACTAGCATCTTCTGAAAACCACCATCTTGCAGCAACAGGAGGGAGTAGAGTAGCATAAAGTAAACTAGTAGTAGTGTTATCAACCTCGGCCAGAGAACCTTTCTCGACTCCCTGCGAGAAAGCAATCCCAGAGCCATACTATCCAGTTATCACCTCATATCCATTTCTCATCACAAGTATCTAGTTCTAGTTGTATCGATCGGGATACAACTCCAAGTGTCCGTTACCATAGGACAGGCTATCGATAGATGTTTTCTTCCCTGCAGGGGTGCACCAACTTACCCACCATGCTTGATTAACTCCGGCTGGACACACTTTCCTGGGTCATGCCCGGCCTCGGCCAAACGATACGCCATAACCCGACCTAGGCTTAATAGAGAGGCCAGCACGCCGGACTAAACCTATACCCCCAGGGGTCATGGGCCATCGCCCCGGGAACTCCTGCACGATGCGTGGGCGGCCGGTGAGCAGACCTAGCTACCTCCTTCAACAAGGCAGGTGCTTACGCAGTCCAACCCGGCGCGCGCCGCTCAGTCGCTGACGTCTATTAAGCTTCGGCTGATGCATATGACGCATAACACCCATACTATGCCCACGTGATGGTTAGTGCTATCAGGCCAGAGGCCCCTCAGATCAAATATCCAAATCGTAGTGGATTAGGTGCACGCGGTAACAAGCAGAGACTCACGAAAGATGTGACCCCGTTGCCCCGTCTCGAGGACTTGCGGCAAGGGCTAGGAATGCCCGGCCACGCCTCGTAATTATCTCACGGGCACCCTCCAGGTCAACCCGACTCCACATCACTCGCAATTAAGCTCACGCGGGTACCCCTCAGAGCCGACCCGTCTTTAGTAACATGGTTCAGTGTAAAGTCATAGTAACCATAGTAACTGTGTGTCTAACACCAAGGGGAAAACCTGAGGAATCACCCTTGACGGATTCCACTCGATGTAATCATCAAGGTGAACGTAAGAGGAACCACCCTCGAAGTTCACACTTGAGGGGTTGCACGACAGAGTCGTATCGGAAGTGGTTAAGGCGGAATCACCCTCGATGACCACGACCGAATAACTACACTATAGGGTTAACATCAGAAGTGTTGTAGAGGTCTCACCCTCGGCACTCGATAGTAACCCAGTAGTGTCGAGCAACTAAGGGGAAAGTGATGTGCGGTGCCGGGGCCTGGTCTTCGATCCCGTTGATCGGGTCTTCGATGATGAAGCAGGGGCAGCAAGGACAAGGTGGGGGGTCACTGATGGATCACTAACCAACCTATACTAAGCAGTTTAGGATAAGCAGGTAGGTAACATCAGCAGGTTACAATAAACAGGCTATGCATCAGAATAGGAGCAATCAATTACAGTAGCAAAATCTAATGCAAGCATGAGAGAATGGAATGGGCAATATCGGGATGATCAAAGGGGGGGCTTGCCTGGTTGCTCTGGCAAGGAGGGGTCGTCGTCGACGTAGTCGATCACCGGGGCATCATCGGCCTCGGGGTCTATCAGAGAGAAGAGGGGGAAGAAACAGTAAATAGAAGCAAACAGATGCAACGCTAAGCATGACATGACGATAAGCAGAACTAGGGTCAACCTAACGTAGTACTACACGTTGCAGACGGAGGGGATAAACATCCGAGGATGAATTACCGACGTTAGGTGGATTTCGGACAAAGGAAAAGAGGGGGAAAGTTCCAAGTTCAGCATGCTAGGGGCATGTGACAGATGAACGGACCACGTATCCGGATTCGTTGGATTTTTCTGAGCAACTTTCATGTAGAAAACATTTTCATCGGAGTTACGGTTTAATTACTATGATTTTTGCAAGTTTAAAACATATTCTAGAATTATTTATATTAACAGAAAATGAATTATGATGTCAGCAAAGTGTCAACATGACATCAGCAGGTCAACAGACCCGCTGACTGGTTAAACTGACCAGTGGGTCCTACATGTCATAGACAAAGGGCTAACAGTGGGTTATTTTAAGTAAACGTGGTTAGATAGCAGCTGGGCCCCACATGTCAGTGACTAATTAATGATTGGATTAGGTTTTAACTAAAACCGAGTTAATTAACTTAACTAAACGGGACGGGCCCACTGGTCAGTGGCTGCAGCGCCAAGTCAGCACAGTTGACCGGGGTCAACGGGTCAGCTGGGGCCCCTGGGACCCACCGGGCAGTGGCCCTGGGGGTGGCCCCCGGCCGGCCACGTCGGCGCGGCCGGCGTTCAGCCGTCGGCGACACAGAGAGGCGGCGGAGCCTCTCGGGCCTCGTCGAAATAGCGTTTTACGGCGCCGTTCGACACGCGGCTGGGTCCGTTCGAACGGCCACTCGACGCCGCGTCGATTGGTGGTGGTGGCACGGGCAGACTTGGCTGGAAACAGCGCCGGCGACGAGGTTTGCGCCGGAGCAGCTACGGGTGATGATGAAACGGACCTACGGCGTGCTACGGCTCGGGAGAAAGGGCTAGGCAGGCGCTGCGCGGCGCGGTGAAGCTAACGGGCATAAGCCCGTGACCAACTGGTCACCGGAGACTCGCCGGCGACGAGCTCCGCGGCGCCGCGTTCGGGCGTGCATGGGGAAAGCAGCTAGGGGGCGCGCCAGAGTCAACAAGGAGAGGGAGAAGGATGAGGGGCTCACCGAGGAGGCACAAGGTGGCCCGGTGTCAACTTAGTAGCAGCACCAGTCGCCGGAGATGACGAAGTTCGCCGGCGACAGTGGCGGAAGGGGACGGCTGGCACCGCTCGCTGTGGAGCTCTCCGGCTCCAACGAGGGGCACCAGACAACGCGTCTCTCCGCGGGGGGAGCGCTACGGCATGATGGCTCAGCTCGGAGACGACGGGGACCGCGAGGACGACGGCGCGCGACGGCAGGTGTGTTCGGGCAGTGGATCTGAGAAGGAGGCGAGCAGGCGGATCTGGTGGGGAGAGGGAGAGACAGAGAGGACGAGGGGGGAGTGGGAGAAGGGCCCGAGGCGCCGAGGGGGCGTGGAGGCCTTATCCTCCTCGACGTCGGCGAACAGGAGGGAGGCGCGGTGTGGGGAGCTGGGCCGGCTGGGCTGGTTGAGGTCCAGGGGGGCAGGGGGCTGTGGGACGTCCGGCTGGCCGAGGTGGGCCGTGGCCCAAGGGGAGGCCAGGGCTCTCCCACCCCTTCTCCTTTTCTTTTGCTTTTTCTTTTTAGCCAATAATGACTTTGCAAAATTATGCCACTGGCCAAAACAATATCAAAGAATTAAAGTGCACTGCCACAAAAAGGGTGGGAGGCTTTTGGAATAGTTGCCAATTTTATAAATTAAAAAGGCATTTAATTTATTGCTTAGGTCACTGTTTTAAGTAGCTTAGGCCACTTAAACCCTTTGCAAAAAATGTTGGTTCACTACCAATATTAGTTCTGGATTATTTGGCACATGATGAACATTTTAGTTTTCATGTTTGAGCATTTTTGAATTTCACACATAATTTGAAACTGAATTCAACTGGAATTTGAAAAGGAATATTGATCAAAGTGACTAAGCACCGTTATAGCAAAATGATTAGCTTGATCTCAGGGATTACTGTAGCATCATTACACCGGGGTGTTACAGTCATCTACTTAGTATGTCTCCTAATCTTTGCTACAATCAGTGATAGTAACAAGTTCATTCGTTCATGTAGAAGTCTCATGTTTTTCAATTTTGGAACAAAAGGAGTTCAATAAGTATTTCTTATGGATATTTGTTATCTACCTAGCACCATATGAATAATTTCCAGTGTCTCTTCTTGATAGGTATGATATATGCTATATTCATACTCTTCTTTTCGGTTGTAAAGGCTTAAAATATGGCACATATATTGTACTGCGGTCCTATATCCTTTACCTTGATGTTCCTGTGAGGGAGGTAAATACAGATCCCAAATTCATGGTTTCTCTTAATTCCCAATTTCTTGATCCCTATTATTTACTGAGTCTGCAAATCATTTTGATTATTTATTTTGAACCAATATCCATCCTAGATTAGGATCAAACCCCCGGGAATACGCTGTGCGGCACAGATCTGTATGGTCGTCTGACGGGAGAAATTTCAGGAGCATCTGAGCCCGTGCTCAGAAAAGAATATTTGTGATCTATACTTCAGTTATACAGGTGACATGTCTTCTTCGCAGATTCTTTTTTAATGTCTATCAATAAGTTTTTGTTGAAAATTGAAACAGGTGAGCGTTCTTGCTGAAGTAATAAGTGTATATAATGTTGTCATCTGACATTATTATTTACGAGCGCTAAATTTATTGGCACACTACCAACTATCTTATACCTACAGTCTTATTCCTGTTAATATATGCTTATTCTTCTTACATTAATGTACCATGGCCATCTCTATTTTGTTCTAGCTACCGTATAACCTATATCTCCTTCACAGTAGCATATACATGTGATGCTCAAACTGCCGGAAAAAAGATTGAAGCGTGCATACAGAGTTGCAACCATGGCGTGTTTTTTGCTATGTACAAGCTGTCTTTCAGGAAAGTATTTTTTTAATGGTTCTGATCATCTGTTGTAGATATACCTATATGCAAAGATCTGGAGCTATATCTATCTGTGCAACAAATTATGCATAGTAAATTGATTTGTAAATATGGAATCTGGTTATCCATTCATTTTACTTAAATTTCGCCATCCTGTTTTTTTGCAGGTGTTTGTAGTAGATTGAACATCGCATCACTAGAAGAGAAGCTAATTTGCTTCTGGGCATGCTTCTATCTTCTTACAATATATCAAGTTTACATAAATTGTTTCTGTTATTTATATAAATGTATATTCAAAGTATGCCAGAATATCCTCATTACCTCATGTCGTGTTGTAAGTGTGTTTGTGTGCCAAAGAAGTTGTGGTCCTCAAAGTTAATTATTGTCCATAACCATACATCTAATTACTGTTGGAATACTGTAATTAAACTTTGCAGATCGAATATCTTATTATAGTTGTTCCATTGGTTTGTAAGCTTCCTGTAATTTCATTAAGTGTGACAGGAACTTCTTATATATTTTACAACGTTGGTTTACGTGAGCTAAAAAACATCCCACCCCAGTGATAAAACTAATTTCCTTTCTATCCCTTCATTTGTCCTCCAGAATGCACATCATGAATTTTTTAAGTTTTACACAATAAAATCCCGCAGCAACGCGCGGGGCATTTATCTAGTTTAATTAAATATAAAAACCTCTTAACAATTACTAGAGCCTTTTATTATTAATTTAACATCACCAGAATTTTTTTACCAATATATTATTTATCGTAATATCTGGTATTGCCCGGTAAACTCCGAAACCCTTCCGGTGACCTTGAAACACTTCCGGTTCCTCTCGAAACTAAGTCGAATATTAATGAAACAATTCCACAAATAAATCCTCTATACTCTCATCCTACTAACACTCAACAGATCATGATTACCTTAAACTTGTGACCATGTAGGTTTGGTAAAACATAGACATGAACGAAACCCCTTCGTTCAATGCCTGATAGCGGAACCGTGGACATCCACATCGATCCCTATGATTAGACGAATGAAATTCAAGTGCACCTTTGGTTATCATGTTATATTCCCTTTGCTTTGCGATACTTTACAAAACCCGAGATGTGTCGGTATTCTCATAAGTCATACACATGCTCACTGTACCGTTATCTGTGTTACCGGTTTTGTTCTTCTTTCTCGTTGAAGTGTTCCGATATCCCAGTGACATAGTCTCATGTGTCTGGCTAGACAATGATGGATGTCGTCACACCGAGAGGGCCCTAAGAATATCTCTCCTTGATCAGAGGAGCAAATTCCACTCTCGAGCTATATAGTCCGTTGTCAAACTTTCCGATGAACCTATAAGTTGTCGTTATGATCACCGTGTTACATGACGTTTGAGAAACCCCAAAGCTCATCGTATGGTAAGAAGTGACTACGATACTCTCATGGCCTAAAGAACAAAAACACATGTTAACACTCTGTATTATAACAATTTATTTCAGACGATATTATCTCAAAGTGTAACAAAAAAGTTTGGGTCGATTCAATATGATCGTTCTTCTAATGTCATACTCTCAATGTTGTTTTAGGACTATCTTTACACTTAACGATATCCTAAGATCTGGAAAACATGATCACCAACAACACTTGACTCAGTCTTAGAGGCAAGACTAGGAACCTATTCGTTACCGTTTTATCATTCCACACGTGCATATGAGTTTTTCACTGAATCACATATTCCAAGATCATAGCAGTTATAGCATTGAATATAAACTCTTAATTATAAAAATGGAAATATAATAATACAATGTTATTGCCTCTAGGGCATATTTCCAATAGTCTTCCACTTGCACTAGAGTCAATAATCTAGTTACATAGACTATTTTAACACCTATGGCTTATCCAGTGTTGCTCATGCATTGCTCGTGGTAGAGTCTTCGTCATAGGTTCTGGCACTTTCAAAACCATGTATTATTTGTGTTAATCATGTCTAATCTTTATGTGGGATCTTGATTCGTTTTGCTTTGAGCAATGGCACCACTATTCATAATACAGTGTCATTGGTTTCATCGCACTTGGGATCATACCAACTATATCACGAGACTTCTTGATCCAGACTGCTTTGAAACATTTGATGCTTTCAACATTTTCTTCTTTCACTATAGAATCCACAATAGTGTTCATGATTTGAAAACTGTTCCAAACAATTATTCTAACATAGCACAATAATTATATCAGTCATGAAATTGGTGATCATGTAACCATTTACAACGATCTCTTCATCTAGTGAGATACTCAATTATATTAACAATTACCTAGTGAGCCAATCAGGATCACTTTGGTACCTGCTACTAACACTTAGTGCATAAGAAACATTTGGCCTTATACATACCATAGCATTCATGATGAATTCAATCATCGAGATATATTGAATTCCACTCATGTGCATGTTGCTTATCAAATGTCTTATATGCATTGATTTCTTCTTAGAATCATGCTACGTGATATTAGGAGAAAACACTTTCTCCATTTTAAACATTTTAAAACCCGTCAATGTATTCATTTTGGCTTAGCACAATCAGACGTCTTCATCTATCTATATAGATCTTTATATCTAATAAGTTGCTTCGCCTTTCATTGGAAACATATTCTTTATAAATTTTCATTGTGCTTAGAAACTTCATATTATTTCCAATCAATAATATGTCGTTTACATATATGATTAGAAATTCTATAGAGCTCCCACTAAATTTCTTGTATACACAAGTTTCTTCATCATTTTAATAAAGTCAAACTTTTTAACAATCTCACTAAAATATTGATTCCAGCTCCTTGATACTTGCTTCAAACCATGGAAATACCTTTGAAGCTTGCACACCTAACTGGTATCCTGAGGATCTACAAAACTTCTGGTTGTATCATTCATACATCATTTCCATTTAGCAAACTAGTTTTGATATCCATTTGCTACATACCTTCTGAAGGATTAACCAAGTTCCAAAACTTAATTGTCGTATATAAACTCCATTTCAGTATGCATGGTTATAAGCCATTCCTTTGAGCTAGGCACTGCCACTGGTTCCTTGTAGTGCACAATTTCATCATTTTCTAAGATGAATATCTCATTGTGAGATCATTCAGGAGGTTCATTAACTCTTCCTGATCAACACAATTCTGTTACAAGCTTTAAGTAGAGTTTCTACATATACATCTCGTGTAGTAACTTTCAACTCAGTTCTGCGGACAATTTTTGGAACAACTTCTGGTTTGTTAATCCTACTTACTTTCGCTAGAGATTCAATAATCCTATCAAGCTACATTGTCCTCCCACTTACTTCTTTAGCAAGGAAACTTCTTCTCAAGAAAGTGTTCATTCTTTATGACAAACACTTTGTACTTGAACTTTTGGTAGAAGGAATACCCAATTATATCTTGGGGATAACCTATAATTTAGCATTTGTCTCGATCATGTACTCCATAACTCATATGGTGTCATCTTGCAAGATAATTAGACTGTACACCATGTCTGATAACAAACGCCTTCATGGGCCCACCTCTTTTTTTTCGGGAAACTTCTAATCTATTCATCTTCAATCATGATAGTACAACGAACACCAGAATAACAAAAAAATGCATCCAGTCTGTAGACCACCTAGCGACGATTACAAGCACTAAAGTGAGCCAAAGGTGTGCCGCCGTCATAGCCCTCCCTCGTCGGGTCCGGGCAAAACTTGTTAAAGTAGACAGTCGGGAACTCGCCATGCTAAGGCCCCATCGGACCAGCGCACCAGAACAACAACCATCACCGATGAAAAGACGTGTAGATCGGAAGGATCCAAGCTAAAGACACACAGATGTAGTCGAACAAAACCGAATCTGAATAGATTCACCAAAAAGAACCACCTACCGAATCCCGCGAGATCTGCCGGAGACACAACTCCACCCGCTATCCGATGATGCTAGACGCAGTGAGCCCAGCTTAATACTCCATGGATACGAACAACCAAGTCTTGATATGACAGGGGGTGAGTACCAGGTGATACCACACCCTAAATGTTCCGACGATACCAACTTTGAAAAATCAATTTAGATGTTTCAGAAAAATCTGTATTTTTTGTGTATGTTCACAACATATGTGACTACAATCCCTAAAAAGACCAGGTCCAAATTCGAAAAACACATTGAGAAACAAAAATGACAAGTCTAGCATGAATATTATCACAAAAAGACAAAAGCCAAATTGTTCACATCTGGATTTGTCTTTTTTGTTTCTCAATGTGCATTTTGAATTTGAAGCTGAAATTTTAAGGGTTGTAAACACATACCTTATGAACATTCATGATTTTTTTTCAGAATTTTTTGAATGATTTAAAATTAAGTTTTTTTGAATGGTATCATTCATTTAAGGTCTGGTATCACTAGATATTCTCCCAGGGGCAAAGATGGTGGCCTGGTGGGCACACAGTTCGAAGGGTTTTGTAGAAATGTTTTGGGAGACCTGCTCTAGATGGTTCTCGTGTGACATCCATGCGGCACTTCGTTCCTCGGTTTCAGGATAGCGACCTCAATTTTTGTGTGCTGCCTAGAGTATTTTTCTGCTCGGATGAGTTAACGATTTGAGAGGAACCTGCTAGGTGGAGACGTGTCGCGTTCTTGACAGGTCTTGGCTAGCACAGTAAGAGCCTGTCAGTCTCAGTAAAATCAAATCAAATGGATAGCAAAACATGCGTGTTGGTAACAAAACCTCTACCCCTGTCGCTACAGGTAATGCCTTTCTACTGGTCCAACATTGTTATCCAAAATACTGTACTACTTAGATTTGATTTCAAAACGTGTACACATGAAGTGGATGGCTAACCACTACAATAACGCCATATACTGGTCAGACTTCGGACTCCAAGCATATTTGACCATTGATCACTTGACGATTTTGCTATTTCTATTATGCACACATGTGAAGCAACTATCTCTAAGTCGACGCACGAGCCATTTTGTTTCTTTGAAATAGTATGCACACGAAATGCGTGGTTCGGAATGGAGCGGAGTCAGAGCTTGCCGGCGGGCGAGGTCCATCTGTCAAGCATGTCGAGGCACTCCTTGGGGCGGTACTCCGGCGCGGTGTGCCCGGCGCCCTTGACGGTGGCGTAGGTGAGGTTGTAGGCGTACTCCGTCGTGAACCCCGCGACCTGCTGCTTGGAGTACCACGGCCTCCAGGGCGCCACCACGGGGTAGCCCATCGTCCTGATCCATGCCTGCGTGCCGACGAAGGTGAAGTCCAGGTCGTGGTCACCGTTGTACACCAGCGCCCGGTAGCCCCGGCGCGTCAGGTTGATGTGGTACGGTACTGCGCTTCGCACGTCGTGCCGGAAGTGCGCCAGCGTGGTGCACCGGCTCCACGCGCCGACGGAGCCGTCGCGGATGCCCAGCGTCTCCCTCACCTCTGCGTCGTCCGACCAGATGTACGACAGCCGGTACCCGTTGTCCCGGCACTCGACAGGGAGGGCCAGCCTATGCTGCAGGTTGTCCTGGAGCAGCAGCCTTGCCGTCTTCGTGAAGACGGTGGCGCCGCCGGGGTCTCGCAGCGCGAGGCCGCAAAAGGGCTCCAGGACGTGCACGGGGTTGATGTCGGTGGTGACCACGCTGATGGCGTCGAGAGCGTTGGCGCACCGCGCGTTGCTCGGGGTGACGAAGTCGTCCCGGCTGCAGCTGACCTGCGCCGCCTCGTAGAGCTCGTCGGAGATGAGCCCCATGCCGTGCATGAAAGGCACCTTGCCCGGGGTGTCGTACCTGTCGTCCGTGCCAGGGTTGCCCACCAGGTAGCCCTGCAGGTTGAGCTTGGGGCCTCCGCTTGCGTGGCCGGCATCATTATGATTGGCGATCTCGAGCGCGGCGACCGGGACGGTGTAGCCGGAGTAGGAGTCGCCGCCGATGTAGAGCGGGTTGGAGGCAAACTCGGGGTGGTCGGCGATCCACTTCTCAAGGAATATCCGGAGCTGCGCGCCGGTGCCGGTGAGGCTGACGTTGAGGCCCTGCTCCTCCCGCGCGAAGGAGAAGCCCGTGCCGACGGGCGCGTCGAGGAATATGACGTTGCTCACCTTGGTCCACGAGTCCTCGAAGTAGACCAGGGTCGGGAACCCCTCGGTGTAGCCGGCCACGTCGAACTTGAGAGGGCCGATCTCGAAGAAGAGGCCGGAGAGCGCGGAGCAGCCGGGGCCGCCGGTGATCCACAGGATGAGGGGGTCCTCCTTCGGGCTGCGCTCCGACTGGATGAAGTAGTAGAAGAGGTCCGTGCCGTGCGTGTCGTCCACCTCCACGTACCCCGTCTCCAGGTAGAAAGGCAGAGGGCCGTCGAACCCTTTGACGTGCGTGATGGCGTTCCGCCGCCGCTCGTACGCTGCCGCCGGCGAGCTGAAGGCCAGGTCGACGACCACGAGGAGGAGGAGGAGCAGCCTGGCCATGTGGACTAGCTTGCCCCGCTGGAGCGCTTGCAGGAGTAGAATGCCAATATGAAGACGACTTGGCGAGCCGGGAGCCACTCCGTGGTGGTTATCCTCCAGCCAAATCGACCCAGGGCGCGCTCCCGCGGCGAAGCGTGTGGCACGAGGAGCACAATAAAATGGGATCGGCTAGGTGTAGTCAACTGAAAATTATATTTCCGTGTCACTTGTTTATATGTGTGAATGATGCGCAGCCACGAAAGAACAAAGCCTGCCGGACACAGCTATGCTATGCCATGCTACTCTCTTGCGATTTGCTGTAATTTTGGAGGGAGAAAGCGCGAGGAGAGAGAGCTTGTGAGAGAGACGGTGTTGTGTACGTACATGTCAGAGAGATTTAATGAGAGAGAGAGAGAGACAGCTCGTGACAGAGATTTGAGCCGTGTGCATGCATGCGACGATCTCCCAGCGTTTCGGCCAAAAAAAAAAAAAATCGCCCCAGGGCGCGCGAAGCGTGTGGCACGAGGAGCACATTAACCATCTCCACGGCACGTCCTGCCCACTCGCCCGCTCTAGCGCTCCTTCCCCTCGGCTCGCAGGCAGCAGCACTCCTATTTTTGTTTTTGTTTTGAAAGATCCAGCGATGGCTGGCTTTGTATTGGATCGGCAGAAAGCAGTGGCAAAGATAAACATGGTGCGGATCCGAAGATCAGGGACTAAGAGCATCCGCAATAGTTTGTATGTTCAATCGTTGGTATAATTGTCCACGTCAACAGCCAACAACACATCAAACATGCTCTTTAATGGGGCTTATGTTAATCGTATGTTAAAAAAATGAACAGACTTGCCTCGGAGCTTGGGCCTGGAGCGTTGGTTCAGATTCATACGGTTTCATTCTCTCTCTTCTTTTATTATGTGCCATGTCATCAAAATAGTCTAGGTGGCAATTTAACCAACGATGATCATACGACAACTAGTTTGTATGTTAGCTTGTTGGTAAAACATGACATGTCATCAACCAACACCTTAACATACAACAACTCCAATGGGTTATATCTAGTTTGCCCAATAGGATGTGAGACAATAAATAAGGTGCTCTCTCGTTCTACATCGGAGCTTGTGCAAGAGGTGTTGGTTCATGTACATACAACCTTCTTCTCTTTCCTCATTTATTGCATGACACATCATCAAAAATCCTATGTGGCAAAGTCTACCAACAACTATCTTACAACCATTGGAGGTGCCCTAACAGGAGAAGAACCGGCAGCCCTAGTGGCTAGGTAACAGGGGCAATGTTCTCAGGATTGATTCCCAAACGGGGTCGCTAAACAGGTTGCTCCAGCAAGACGCCAAAGCTCAATGCCATCCATCCAGAGCCACCAATGTCAGTGCATGGCTGAATCGTTGCATGTCGTGGATCCCCAGGCTTCATATTGAGTCGGCATGCAGATTGTTGCCCGGTTTACTTTATAACGGCTGTCGGAGAGCTCCTCATCTTGGGCCCAGAGGAATCGTCGCCAGCGTTTGTCGACATCGGTGAAAAACTTCTTTGGGGCGCACATGACAGTAATGGCAAACGTGCGCAGCACAGTTCGTGCCGACGATGGGCATGAAAAAACGTCCCTTCCACCTAGCCTGGATTGAATTCGATCGAGGATGAACTGAAGATGAACTATCCGAACGCTAGCTAAATTAAGTGTTGGTGCAATAATTGCCCTCCTGTGTTTTGGAGATTGTTGACAGAAACATGCATGGACTGATTTGTTTGCTAGTGCATACAGAGAGAAATAGTCCATGCAGAACCGAAGAGAATGTTGTCTCCGGTGTCAAGTTCGAGGACCTTCACGGAAGAATATCTGCGTTGAAGAATGAGCTACATCTGTTCAAGACATGTAGACAAGAAGATTGATGTGAAGGAGTTAATCCCTCGAAGATTTATTGCTGAAGCAAAGTAATTGGTTCGGAGCTGTTGTCCGAAGAAAATTGACTGTAGCGATTGGAAGTCGAAGACAAAGTGAAGACGTAGAATTCATTTCGTTGTCCTTCTTTCATTCAATTGAGTCATAGGACCTCCATACTATTAAGAGGGGTATTGGTTCTCAAAGCTTAGATCCGCTGTGATGCTTAGCCCAAAACCTATGAGAGACTGAGATAAATCTCTTTATGTTTCGAATGATTACTTGGCAGTAGTAGACGTTGTTCTTCGTGCTGCAGGAGATATCTTTCGAACTAAGGAGTTAGCATTACTTGCTCCGCAAGAAATGTTACCGTCGGACTCATGTCATTCGGCCATTGGCCGCTCCACATGTCAAATTTGGTCATTTCACTTCAGGAAAGGTTGCGTCTATAAATAGCCACCCCGCTCCAACGTTGTCCGTTGGCTGCTCCGCTTAAGATTTCTGAGAAGATTGATTGAGCATCCCCTCTTCGAGTGATTTGAGTTTAAGATCCACCGAGAGAGAAAATCAAGAGCCCAAACTTAGACAGTGGTTGAGTATCACAGTAGTTCTGAGTTAGAGTTCTTGTACCTATTATTGTTGAGAGCTGCGTGTTGGGGAACGTAGCATGCAATTTCAAAAAAAATTCCTACGATCACACAAGATCTATCTAGGAGATGCATAGCAACGAGAGGGGAGAGTATGTCCACGTACCCTCGTAGACCGAAAGCGGAAGTGTTAGTTTAACGCGGTTGATGTAGTCGAACGTCTTCGCGATCCTACCGATCAAGTACCAAACGTACAACACCTCCGAGTTCTGCACACGTTCAGCCCGATGATGTCCCTCGAACTCTTGATCTAGCAAAGTGTCGAGGGAGAGTTCCGTCAGCACGACGGCGTGGTGACGGTGATGGTGAAGTGATTTGCGCAGGGCTTCGCCTAAGCACTACGTGAATATGACCGGAGGCGTAAACTGTGGAGGGGGGCGCCGCACACGGCTAACAATTGTTGGTGTGTGTTCTAGGCACCCCCTCCCCATATATATATAGGTGGGAGGGGGAGGGGAGCAGTCTTGGGGCGCCCCAAGTAGGAGGAATCCTACTCGGGGGCCTCCTCAAATTCGGCCTCCCCTTTCCTTATCTCCGGAGGAGGGAAGGAAAGAGGGGAGAGGGGAAAGGAAGGGGGAATCCTATTCCCTCTATTTCCTTTCCTCCTCCCCTTTTCCTTTCTCCACTTAGATCGGCCCATACGGGGGCGCACCAGCCCACAAGGGGCTGGTCTATCCCTCCCTAGGCCCAATAAGGCCCATATCTTTGCCGGGGGGGGGGGGGTGCCCGGAACCCCTTCCGGTGACCCGATACGTACCCGGTACCCCCAGAACACTTCCGGTGTCCGAATACTATCGTCCTATATATGAATCTTTACCTCTCAACCATTTCGAGATTCCTCGTCATGTCCGTGATCTCATCCAGGACTCCGAACAACATTCGGTCAACAAATCACATAACTCATATAATACAAAATCGTCATCGAACGTTAAGCGTGCGGACCCTACGGGTTCGAGAACTATGTAGACATGACCGAGGCTCCTCTCCGGTCAATAACCAACAACGGAACCTGGATGCTCATATTGGTTCCCACATATTCTGCGAAGATCTTTATCGGTCGTACCGTAATGACAACATACGTTATTCCCTTTGTCACCGGTATGTTACTTGCCCGAGATTCGATCGTCGGTATCTTCATACCTAGTTCAATCTTGTTACCGGCAAGTCTCTTTACTCGTTCTGTAATGCATCATCCTGCAACTAACTCATTAGTCACATTGCTGGCAAGGCTTATTATGATGTGCATTACCGAGAGGGCCCAGAGATACCTCTCCGATACTCGGAGTGACAAATCCTAATCTCGATATATGCCAACCCAACAAACACCTTCGGAGATACCTGTAGAGCATCTTTATAATCACCCAGTAACGTTGTGACGTTTGATAGCACACAAGGCATTCCTCCGTTATCCGGGAATTGCATAATCTCATAGTCAAAGGAATATGTATATGACATGAAGAAAGCTATAGCAATAAAACTGAACGATCATTATGCTAAGCTAACGGATGGGTCTTGTCCATCACATCATTCTCCTAATGATGTGATCCCGTTCATCAAATGACAACACATGTCTATGGTTAGGAAACTTAACCATCTTTGATTAACGAGCTAGTCTAGTAGAGGCTTACTAGGGACATGCTGTTTTGTCTATGTATCCACACATGTATCAAGTTTCCGGTTAATACAATTCTAGCATGAATAATAAACATTTATCATGATATAAGGAAATATAAAATAACAACTTTATTATTGCCTCTAGGGCATATTTCCTTCACTGCGTACTCTCTAGACGGATAGGTGTCGGCTCGAGTGTTGAAGAGCTGCTGTGTTCACCAAGCAAGATCTTCAGCAACCAAGAGTGATTGTAGTTCACGAAGATCGACCGAAGGTTTGGAGATCGCCGACAAGTATCTACCACGAGTGAAATCAATTAGAGTCTGGTCAACTCTGAGTTGAAGGAGAATAGGGCCAAGAGAGTTTATCTTCTGTGTTAAATCACAACCCCTCCAACCAAACGTAGTCCTTTGGCAGAAGGGTGAACTGGTTTACCAAATCTCTCTGTCGCCACCGAGCACCACTGGTTCAATCTAGTTTATCGCATTACTTTCAGCAGTTTACTTTCATGCTCTGTGACGATAGTTTATCTGATCTGTTTATGATTATTGCATATCACTCGTGTCAATCATTTCTATCATTCTGATTTGTTATCTTTCGTTGCTTATCCTGATGCATTCTCATCATTCAGTGTAATCTGTTCAGTAGCATTCATTTCCATTCGCACTCGTCGTGTTGTCACCATGCCATCTTTCATTCACCTCGTCATAGTTATCTCTCGCATGTTTCCCTTGCCTTCTCTCATGTTACTGTACCTGGTTGCATATTGCATTACCATTGTTATTGTCAAACCTATGGTAGCCTATGCTCGATCTATTGTTGCTCGGTATCTCAACGGAAATGATCCTCAATATCGACTTTGATTAAGTTCTTTTCTTCCATACCTTATTTCCGATGCTGTGTTTTGGTTCGGTCCAAAACATTCGCAAGAATTTTTGAATCTCCCATTCATCCCCCCTCTGGTCGATATATTCTCGGTCCTAACAATTGGTATCAGAGCGGGTACTCCTTGTCTCTGTTTATTAAAGGTCTAACAGCCTTGGAGTTTTGAGTATGTCATATGCAGGTAGATCCTCGCACTCTGAAAGACTTCCTATCTTAGATGGAAATGACTATCTCTACTGGAAAGAGAGAATGAGAATCAAACTTCAAGCCATCAATCTAGAACTGTGGCAGATTGTGGAAAATGGATACACCATTCAGCACCCTGATGCTCCTACTTCTGATGACAAAGCTATGTTGCGGTTGAATGCAAAAGCAAAAGATATTATCTGTGAAAGTATCTCAAAGGAAATTTTCATTCGGTTCCGAGCACTCGACACTGCAAAGCAACTCTGGGATGCCATAAAAAATGCTCATGAAGAATTCATTGCCAGAACAAACCCTCACACTCAAATGCTTCGTGCCATGTTTGCTGGTTTCAGAAGCCTTCATAAATAAAGTGCTATGGAACTCACTGATCAGTTGACAAATATTGTTGAAAGACTTCATCAACAAGGACTAACTGATATCACCGATAGAGATGTGGTCAACAAGCTTCTAAGCGCTCTTGATGCAACCTTCGATCCCGTCATAGCAGAAATCAAGCAAAGACCAGACTATGAAGAACTTCACTATGTAAAGGTCATGACACTGTTGTCGATTCATGAAGAAAAGATGGAACTAGAAAATGCAGATCAAGAATCTTCTTCGGAAAGTGAAGGAGAAATTCTCTCACACTATGGTAGCTCACAAGAAGAAGATGTTGAGAATCAACACACTATCACAAGGTAACTAGAGATGCTAACAGAAAGGCTAAGTGATCTCAGAAGACAGAATTTGTGCCTCACGAATGATGACGAATTTGACTTGCCTGAATCATAAGAAAGTTACCTCCGAAAGAAATTAAGTGCTTCAAGTGCAAACAATTCGGTCATCTCATAGCAGACTGTCCCAGCTGGGAAGGAAAACCCAGTAACAGATGGAAATATCTTCACTGCAGTGGATTCACTCGAATGGATCGTCATACTAAGCTCTCGAAGAAAAATGAATCTTCCTCATCCTCTTCGACGAGACCAGCCATTGACGTGAAAGCAAGAGCAACCATCGAATCAAACATGAAGATAATATCGCAGCTGAATAGAGCATGTGCGGATATGACCATGGAATCTAAAGATGAGACTTCCGAATCAGAATCAGAAGATGATGAGCTTCACAGAAGGATAGGAAGAAGCAATGATTTCGCTGCTTATGGACCATCTGAGAAATCACTCGATTCAGACACTGATGACAATGATTCAAGTGATGATGAGCCAATCGGATTCTGTCTCATGGCAAAAACCTCAAAGGACCAGGTCTCAGCAAAACACCAAAAAACAATGAACAAATATTATCCCGAATACATTGCCTATGCTAAACTGGTTAAGATTGCTAAATCTCAACAAGATGAGCTTGAAAGACTTGAGAACAATCTTAGGAAAACCGAAGGATTACTGGTCAAAGAGATGGAGAAGAATCAAAAGTTGATCGAAAGGCATAATGCTTTTTCTTCAACTATTGATGGTCTTTCCAACCGATATGATTCACTCACAGTCGACTACAAGAGTTTATCAGATGAACTCTTTAACATGAATCAAGAACTCGAGTCACTGAAAGAGTCTCATAACGAGTTAGCGAAAGAAAGCTTTTCTCTTTGCCGAGCAATCTAAACGTCTTGATGATTGTCATTGAGAAAATTGTAACAACTATGAATGATATTTCTAGCCCCTCTCTACCATCTCTGATGAAAATTGCAAATTAAAGAACTTGCTTGAGACGGGAATGCTAAAGAGCCTCAAACTCTCTGTGATGTGCTCAAGAAGTCTATACTGCACAAAAACCCTCGAATGGAAGGATTGGGTTTTGAAAGAAACTCACTGTTGATGGAACCTACTAGACTCATGAGCAATGTCCCGACAAGTATCTACCACTAGTGAAATCAACTAGAGTCTGATCAGCTCCGAGTTGAAGGAGAATAGGGCGAAGAGAGTTTATCTTCTGCGTTAAATCACAACCCCTCCAACCAGACGTAGTCCTTTGGAAGAAGGGTGAACTGGTCTACCAAATCTCTCTGTCGCATCAAGCACCACTGGTTCAATCTAGTTTACTGCATTACTTTCAGCAGTTTACTTTCGTGCTCTGTGATGATAGTTTGTTTGAGTTGTTTATGATTATTGCATATCACTTGTGTCAATCATTTCTATCATTGTCATCTGTTATCTTTCGTTGCTTATCCTGATGCATTCTCATCATTCAGTGTAATCTATTCAGTAGCATTCATTTCCATTCACACTTGTCATATCTGGAGTGTTGTCACCGTGCCATCTTTCATTAACCTCGTCATAGTTATCTCTCGCATGTTTCCCTTGTCTTCTCTCATGTTACTGTATCTGGTTGCATATTGCTTTACCATTTTTATTGTCAAACCTGTGGTAGCCTATGCTCGATCTATTGTTGCTCGGTATCTCGACGGAAATGATCCTCAATGTATCGAGTTTGATTAAGTTCTTTTATTTTGTACTTTATTTTCGTTGCTGTGTTTGGGTTCGGTTCAGAACATTTGCAAGAATTTTTGAATCTCCCATTCACCCCCTCTGGTCGATATACTCTCGGTCCTAATAGTAAGAGCGAACCCGAGATATCTAAGAGGAAAAGCAAGGGTAGTGCCCCCAAAAACCTGCAAGACTTCGGGCATGTCGACTTCATTATAGTGGATTGGAGACACCAAGGATTTGCTAGGGTTAACTTTAACCGAGTAGCATTTTCGAAGTCATCGAGAATTTGCATGAGCGTTTCTACTTCCTCACGTCCAGGGTTTGCAAAACCCATTGCAACATCTGCGTACAAGCATGTCCTAAGCTTGATTTCCCTGTTGGAGTGGGGAAAGCATTCCCAGCTTCGCCGCACACTCTAGGATGTGATGGAGGGAATCGATGGCTAGGATGAACATAGGAATCCCCCAATCTAAGTCCCCGTCGATGAGCGATCTCAGGCCCAGGAGAGCCATTTAGGAGGAAAGACGATGAAGAGGCGACGAGAAGCAGTGTGATCCAATATCTCTACCTAGGGCTCAAACCATGCTTTGGTAACAACTCTAAAAGGTACTCCTAGGAGACGTTGTGGAAGGCCTTATCTATGTCTAACTTCAGAAGGAGTGCCAACGTGTAACGACCCGGCCTCAAACGGTCAAGCCTCTATGTATCTGTGCCATCCCTTGATCAGTATGCTGATACGTCTCCGTCGTATCTATATTTTTTTATTGTTTCATGCCAATATTATAAAACTTTCACATACTTTTGGCAACATTTTATATGATTTATTGGACTAACCTATTGATCTAGTGCCCAGTGCCAGTTCATGTTTGTTGCATGTTTTTTGTTTCGCGGAATATCCATATCAAACGAAGTCCAAACGCGATAAAAATTTACGAAGACTTATTTTGGCATATTTATGATTTTTGGGAGGTGGAATCAACGCTAACGGAGGCCCACGGCCTCCACAACCCACCAGGGTGCGCCCGACACCCCCTGAAGCGCCCAGATGTCTTGTGCCCTCCCCGTAAGTCGGTTGGGGCCCTTCTTCGGGTGCAAGAAAGATAATTTTTGGGACAAAATCGTGTAAAAATTTCAACATAATCGGTGTTACGGATCTCCGATAATTTAAGAAATGGTGAAGGGCCAGAAAATAGGAACGCGAAACAAAAGAGTACAGAGAGACAGATCCAATCTCGGAGGGTGTTAGAGTAAATGACCACGGGTAGCCTCATTAGCTCCCCATGGTATTTCAAGACATCGGGGCTAGCTGCGCCCCTCAAAGCATCTAGGCCGTATGGCCGCCTTCTTGGGCCGGCTGGTCCAAGAGGCCGGCTGCTAGAAGGCGGTAGAGTCCAAAAGGCGGCCACAAGGTGAGCCGACTCCTAGTAGGCGGCCTCCAAGGAGGCCGGCTCCTAGCAGGTGGCCCCTCGTTCCCTAGAAGTCAGCACCTCATTACAACGACGAGACAGGGCGTGGCCACAGTGCAACCTGCCACCCCCGAATCTAGGGCAGAACATGGCCACAGTGCAGCGTACCAGGCGGTCACCCCTTGCCCGGCGCATCACTGTTATCAAACTGCCCGTGACATCATACATGGCAGAAGGAGCCATGCTCCCATGATGGCCGGTCGGTACGGCCCATAGGCGGCGGGCCCTACCTGTCGGCGAGCCCCAGAAGGCGACGATGCCCCACCAGGCGGCAACGGGGGTGGGCCGCCTTCCAGCAGGCGGCCCCCTCTTCCCCTCAAAGTCTGTGCGCCATTAACCAAAAGAGACGGGGAATGGCTACAGTGAACGCCCACCAGGCGGCGGAACTATAGCCACGCTCTCCCCGACAAAGCATGCATCATCAGTGGCACGACCACAGTGCTGAGCAGCCGGCAGGACCCGCAAGCGGCTGGCGCGGCCTGTCGGCCAAGTACAAGATAGCCGGCGAGACCCACCAGGCGGTGGGACCCAGCAACCGGCGGAGAAGCCGGCGACCACAGACACTGACGGTCGGCTCCTACACCCGGCTGGATTACCATTGTACCCCTGGGGGGTAAGCCTATATAAACCCCCCAGGCCACCCATGCAAAGGGTTCAGAACCTTAGAAGACACACACACCACGTAGAGAGAGTGGAGTAGGGCTAGCCTTGTTCTTCCTCCTCCTCTAGCCAAACAGCCCAAGGAGCAAGCTTGTAGCTACCTTGTTGAGATAGTGATCATGCGGAGACCCCGCAGAGCAGGACTAGGGGTGTTATTGTTGGGGAACGCAGTAATTTCAAAAAAATCCTACGCACACGCAAGATCATGGTGATGCATAGCAACGAGAGGGGAGAGTGATGTCCACGTACCCTCGTAGACCGAAAGCGGAAGCGTTATGACAATGCAGTTGATGTAGTCGTACGTCTTCACGATCGACCGATCCTAGTACCGAACGTACGGCACCTCCACGATCTGCACACGTTCAGCTCGATGACGTCCCACGAACTCACGATCCAGTAGAGCTTTGAGGGAGAGCTTCGTCAGCACGACGGCGTGATGACGGTGATGATGAAGCTGCCGGCGCAGGGCTTCACCTAAGCACTACGATGATATGACCGAGGTGGATTATGGTGGAGGGGGGCACCGCACGCGGCTTGGAACAATCAACTTGTGTGTCTATGGGGTGCCCCCTGGCCACGTATATAAAGGATGGAGGGAGGAGGAGGCCGGCCCTCATAGGGCGTGCCCAAAGTGTGGAGTCCTACTAGGACTCCCTAGTCCTAGTAGGATTCCACCTCCCACATGGAATAGGAAAAAGGGAAGGAAGAAGGAGAAGGAAGAAGGAGAAGGAAGGAAGGGGCACCCCTTTCCCTAGTCCAATAAGGAGCAGTCCATGGGGAAGGGGCGTGGCCACCCTTGAGGCCTCGCTCTCCTTTCCCGTATGGCCCATTAAGGCCCAATACGAATTCCCTTAACTCTCCGATACTCCGAAAAATATCCGAATCACTCGGAACCTTTCCTATGTCTGAATATAGCCTTCCAATATATCGATCTTTACATCTCGACCATTTTGAGACTCCTCGTCATGTCCCCGATCTCATCCGGGACTCCGAACAAACTTCGGTCATCAAATCACATAACTCATAATACAAATCGTCACAGAACATTAAGCGTGCGGACCCTACGGGTTCGAGAACTATGTAGACATGACCGAGACTCAACTCCGGTCAATAACCAATAGCGGAACCTGGATGCTCATATTGGTTCCTACATATTCTACGAAGATCTTTATCGGTCAAACCGCATAACAACATACGTTGTTCCATTTGTCATCGGTATGTTACTTGCCCGAGATTCGATCGTCGGTATCTCAAGACCTAGTTCAATCTCGTTACTGGCAAGTCTCTTTACTCGTTCCGTAATGCATCATCCCACAACTAACTCATTATTCATATTTTTTGCAAGGCTTATAGTGATGTGCATTACTGAGAGGGCCCAGAGATACCTCTCCGATACATGGAGTGACAAATCCTAATCTCGATCTATGCCAACTCAACAAACACCATTGCAGACACCTGTAGAGCATCTTTATAATCACCTAGTTACGTTGTGACGTTTGATAGCACACAAAGTGTTCCTCCGGTATTCGGGAGTTGCATAAAGCAATAGCAACATACTAAATGATCAAGTGCTAAGCTAACGGAATGGGTCAAGTCAATCACATCATTCTCTAATGATGTGATCCCGTTAATCAAATGACAAATCATGTCTATGGCTAGGAAACTTAACCATCTTTGATTCAACGAGCTAGTCAAGTAGAGGCATACTAGTGACACTATGTTTGTCTATGTATTCACACATGTACTAAGTTTCCAGTTAATACAATTCTAGCATGAATAATAAACATTTATTATGAAATAAGGAAATAAATAATAACTTTATTATTGCCTCTAGGGCATATTTCCTTCAGTCTCCCACTTGCACTAGAGTCAATAATCTAGTTCACATCACCATGTGATTTAACACCAATAGTTCATATCACCATGTGATTAACACCCATAGTTCATATCGCCATGTGATCAACACTCAAAGGGTTTACTAGAGTCAGTAATCTTAGTTCACATCGCCATGTGATTAACACCCAAAGAGTACTAAGGTGTGATTTTGCTTGTGAGAGAACTTTAGTCAACGGGTCTCCCATATTTAGATCCGTGTGTATTTTGCAAATTTCTATGTCAACAATTCTCTGCACGGAGCTACTCTAGCTAATTTCTCCCACTTTCAATATGTATCCATATTGAGACTTAGCGTCATCTGGATCAGTGTCAAAACTTGCATCGACGTAACCCTTTACGACGAACCTTTTGTCACCTCCATAATCGAGAAACATATCCTTATTCCACTAAGGATATTTTTGACCGCTGTCCAGTGATCTTCCTAGATCACTATTGTACTCCCTTGCCAAACTCAATGTAGGGTATACAATAGATCTGGTACACAACATGTCATACTTTATAGAACCTATAGATGAGGCATAGGGAATGACTTTCATTCTCTTTCTATCTTCTACCGTGGTCGGGCTTTGAGTCTTACTCAATTTCACACCTTGTAATACAGGCAAGAACTCCTTCTTTGACTGTTCCATTTTGAACTACTTCAAAAATTTGTCAAGGTATGTACTCATTGAAAAAACTTATCAAGCGTCTTGATCTATCTCTATAAATCTTGATGCTCAATATGTAAGCAGCTTCATCGAGGTATTTATTTGAAAAACTTCCTTCAGACACTCCTTTATGCTTTCCAGAAAATTCTACATCATTTCCGATCAACAATATGTCACTCACATATACTTATCAGAAAGGCTGTAGTGCTCCTACTAACTTTCTTGTAAATACAGGCTTCACCGCAAGTCTGTATAAAACCATATGCTTTGATCACACTATCAAAGCGTATATTCCAACTCTGAGAGGCTTGCACCAGTCCATAAATGGATCACTGGAGCTTGCACACTTTGTTAGTACTTTTAGGATCGACAAAACCTTCTGGTTGCATCATATACAACTCTTCTTTAATAAATCCATTAAGGAAGATATTTTTGACATCTATTTGCCAGATTTCATAAAATGTGGCAATTGCTAACATGATTCGGACAAACTTTAAGCATCTCTACGAGTGAGAAAATCTCATCGTAGTCAAACACCTTGAACTTTGTCAAAAACCTTTTTCGACAAGTCTAGCTTTGTAGATAGTAACACTACTATCAGCGTCCGTCTTCCTCTTGAAAATCCATTTATTCTCAATGACTTGCCGATCACCGAGCAAGTTAACGAAAATCCATACTTTGTTATCATATATGGATCCCTTCTCAGATTTCATGGCCTCAAGACATTTCGCGGAATCTGGGCTCATCATCGCTTCCTCATAGTTCGTAGGTTCGTCATGGTCTAGTAACATGACTTCCAGAACCGGATTATCGTACCACTCAGGTGCGGAACGTACTCTGGTTGACCTACGAGGTTCGGTAGTAACTTGATCTGAAGTTTCATGATCATCATCATTAACTTCCTCTCTAATTGGTGTAGGCATCACTAGAACTGATTTCCGTGATGAACTACTTTCCAATTCGGGAGAAGGTACAATTACCTCGTTAAGTTCTACTTTCCTCCCACTCACTTCTTTCGAGAGAAACTCCTTCTCTAGAAAGGATCCATTCTTAGCAACGAATATCTTGCCTTCGGATCTGTGATGGAAGGTGTACCCAACAGTTTCCTTTGGGTATCCTATGAAGACGCATTTCTCCGATTTGGGTTCGAGCTTATCAGGTTGAAACTTTTTCACATAAGCATCGCAACCCCAAACTTTAAGAAACGACAGCTTAGGTTTCTTGCGAAACCATAGTTCATACAGTGTCATCTCAACGGATTTAGATGATGCCCTATTTAACGTGAATGTAGCTGTCTCGAATGCATAACCCCAAAAACGATAATGGTAAATCGGTATGAGACATCATAGATTGCACTATATCCAATTAAGTACGGTTATGACGTTCGGACACACCATTACGCTGGTGTGTTCCGGGTGGCGTGAGTTGTGAAACTATTCCACATTGTTTTAAATGAAGGCCAAACTCGTAACTCAAATATTTGCCTCTGCGATCAGATCGTAGAAACTTTATTTTCTTGTTACGATGACTCTCCACTTCACTCTGAAAATCTTTGAACTTTTCAACTGTTTCAGACTTGTGTTTCATTAAGTAGATATACACATATCTGCTCAAATCATCTGTGAAGATCAGAAAACAATGATACCCGCCGTGAGCCTCAACACTTATCGGACCACATACATCAGTATGTATTATTTCCAATAATTCAGTTGCTCGCTCCATTGTTCCAGAGAACGGAGTCTTAGTCATCTTGCCCATGAGGCATGGTTCACAAGCATCAAATGATTCATAATCAAGTGATTCCAAAAGCCCATCAGCATGGAGTTTCTTTATGCGCTTTACACCAATATGACCTAAACGGTAGTGCCACAAATAAGTTGCACTATCATTATTAACTTTGCATCTTTTGGCTTCAATATTATGAATATGTGTATCACTACGATCGAGATCCAACAAACTATTTTCATTGGGTGTATGACCATCGAAGGTTTTATTCATGTAAACAGAACAACAATTATTCTCTGACTTTAAATGAATAAGTGTATTGCAATAAACATGATCAAATCATATTCATGCTCAACGCAAACACCAAATAACATTTATTTAGGTTCAACACTAATCCCAAAAGTATAGGGAGTGTGCGATGATGATCATATCAATCTTGGAACCACTTCCAACACACATCGTCACTTCACCCTTAACTAGTCTCTGTTCATTCTGCAACTCCCGTTTCGAGTTACTAACCTTTAGCAACTGAACTAGTATCAAATACTGAGGGGTTGCTATAAACACTAGCAAAGTAAACATCAATAACATGTATATCAAATATACCTTTGTTCACTTTGCCATCCTTCTTATCCGCCAAATACTTGGGGTAGTTCCGCTTCCAGTGACGAGTCCCTTTGCAATAGAAGCACTTAGTCTCAGGCTTAGGTCCAGACTTGGGCTTATTCACTTGAGCAGCAACTTGCTTGCCGTTCTTCTTGAAGTTCCCTTTCTTCCCTTTGCCCTTTTCTTGAAACTAGTGGTCTTGTCAACCATCAACACTTGATGCTTTTCTTGATTTCTACCTTCGTCGATTTCAGCATCACGAAGAGCTTGGGAATCGTTTCCGTTATCCCTTGCATATTATAGTTCATCACAAAGTTCTAGTATCTTGGTGATAGTGACTAGAGAACTCTGTCAATTACTATCTTATCTGGAAGATTAACTCCCACTTGATTCATGCAATTGTAGTACCCAGACAATCTGAGCACATGCTCACTGGTTGAGCTATTCTCCTCCATCTTGTAGGCAAAGTACTGTCAGAGGTCTCATACCTCTTGACACGGGCATGAGTATGAAATACCAATTTCAACTCTTGGAACATCTCATATGCTCCGTGGCGTTCAAAACGTCTTTGAAGCCCCGATTCTAAGCCGTAAAGCATGGTGCACTAAACTATCAAGTACTCATCATATCGATCTTGCCAAATGTTCATAACGTCTGCATCTGCTCCTGCAATCGGTCTGTCACCTAGCGGTGCATCAAGGACATAATTCTTCTGTGCAGCAATGAGGATAATCCTCAGATCACGGATCCAATCCGCATCATTGCTACTAACATCTTTCAACTTAGTTTTCTCTAGGAACATATCAAAAATAAAACATGGGAGCTAAACGCGAGCTATTGATCTACAACATAGATATGCAAAATACTATCACGTACTAAGTTCATGATAAATTGAAGTTCAATTAATCAAATTACTTAAGAACTCCCACTTAGATAGACATCCCTCTAATCATCTAAGTGATCACGTGATCCAAATCAACTAAACCATGTCCGATCATCACGTGAGATGGAGTAGTTTTCAATGGTGAACATCACTATGTTGATCATATCTACTATATGATTCACGCTCGACCTTTCGGTCTCAGTGTTCCGAGGCCATATCTGCATATGCTAGGCTCGTCAAGTTTAACCCGAGTATTCCGCGTGTGCAAAACCGGCTTGCACCCGTTGTACGTGAATGTAGAGCTTATCACACCCGATCAGCACGTGGTGTCTCGGCACGACGAACTTTCGCAACGGTTCATACCCAGGGAGAACACCTGTACCTTGAAATTTAGTGAGAGATCATCTTATAATGCTACCGCCGTACTAAGCAAAATAAGATGCATAAAGGATAAACATCACATGCAATCAATATAAGTGATATGATATGGCCATCATCATCTTGTGCCTTTGATCTCCATATCCAAAGCACCGTCATGATCACCATCATCACCGGTGCGACACCTTGATCTCCATCATAGCGTCGTTGTCGTCTTGCCAACTATTGCTTCTACGACTATCGCTACCGCTTAGTGATAAAGTAAAGCAATTACATGGCGATTGCATTTCATACAATAAAGCGACAACCATATGGCTCCTGCCAGTTGGCGATAACTCCGTTACAAAACATGATCATCTCATACAATAAAATTTAGCATCATGTCTTGACCATATCACATCACAACATGCCCTGCAAAAACAAGTTAGACGTCCCCTACTTTGTTGTTGCAAGTTTTACGTGGCTGCTACGCGCTGAGCAAGAACCGTTCTTACCTACGCATCAAAACCACAACGATATTTCGTCAAGTATGTGCTGTTTTAACCTTCACAAGGACCGAGCGTAGCCACACTCGATTCAACTAAAGTTGGAGAAACTGACACCCGCCAGCCACCTGTGTGCGAAGCACGTCGGTAGAACCAGTCTCGCGTAAGCGTACACGTAATGTTGGTCCGGGCCGCTTCATCCAACAATACCGCCGAATCAAAGTATGACATGCTGGTAAGCAGTATGACTAGTATCGCCCACAACTCACTTGTGTTCTACTCATGCATATAACATCTACGCATAAACCTGGCTCGGATGCCATTGTTGGGGAACGTAGTAATTTCAAAAAAATTCCTACGCACACGCAAGTTCATGGTGATGCATAGCAACGAGAGGGGAGAGTGATGTCCATGTACCCTCGTAGACCGAAAGCGGAAGCGTTATGACAACGCGGTTGATGTAGTCGTACGTCTTCACTGTCGACCGGTCCTAGTACCGAACGTACGGCACCTCCGTGATCTGCACACGTTCAGATCGGCGTCCCACGAACTCACAATCCAGTAGAGCTTCGAGGGAGAGCTTCGTCAGCACGACGGCATGATGACGGTGATGATGAAGCTACCGGCGCAGGGCTTCACCTAAGCACTACGATGATATGATCGAGGTGGATTATGGTGGAGGGGGGCGCTGCACACGGCTTGGAACAATCAACTTGTGTGTCTATGGGGTGCCCCCTGGCCACGTATATAAAGGATGGAGGGAGGAGGAGGCCGGCCCTCATAGGGCGCGCCCAAAGTGTGGAGTCCTACTAGGACTCCCTAGTCCTAGTAGCATTCCACCTCCCACATGGAATAGAAAAAAGGTAAGGGAGAAGAAGAAGGAAGGAAGGGGGAGCCCCCTTTCCCTAGTCCAATTCGGACCAGTCCATGGGGAAGGGGCGCGGCCACCCTTGAGGCCTCTCTCTCCTTTCCTGTATGGCCCATTAAGGCCCAATACGAATTCCCGTAACTCTCCAGTACTCCGAAAAATACCCGAATCACTCGGAACCTTTTCGATGTCTGAATATAGCCTTCCAATATATTGATCTTTACGTCTCGACCATTTCGAGACTCCTCGTCATGTCCCCGATCTCATCCGAGACTCTGAAAAAACTTCGATCATCAAATCACATAACTCATAATACAAATCGTCACAGAACGTTAAGCGTGCGGACCCTACGGGTTCGAGAACTATGTAGACATGACCGAGACTCATCTCTGGTCAATAACCAATAGCGGAACCTGGATGCTCATATTGGTTCCTACATATTCTAAGAAGATCTTTATCGGTCAAAACGCATAACAACATACGTTGTTCCCTTTGTCATAGGTATGTTACTTGCCCGAGATTCGGTCGTCAGTATCTCAATACCTTGCTCAATCTTGTTACCGGAAGTCTCTTTACTCGTTGCATAATGCATCATCCCGCAACTAACTCACTAGTAACATTGCTTGCAAGGCTTATAGTGATGTGCATTACCGAGAGGGCCCAGAGATACCTCTTCGATACACGGAGTGACAAATCCTAATCTCGATCTATGCCAACTCAACAAACACCATCGAAGACACCTGTAGAGCATCTTTATAACCACCCAGTTATGTTGTGACGTTTGATAGCACACATAGTGTTCCTCCGGTATTCGGGAGTTGCATAATCTCATAGTCATAGGAACATGTATAAGTCATGAAGAAAGCAATAGCAACATACTAAACGATCAAGTGCTAAGCTAACGGAATGGGTCAAGTCAATCACATCATTCTCTAATGACGTGACCCCGTTAATCAAATGACAACTCATGTCTATGGCTAGGAAACTTAACCATCTTTGATTTAACGAGCTAGTCAAGTAGAGCATACTAGTGACACTCTGTTTGTCTATGTATTCACACATGTACTAAGTTTCCGGTTAATACAATTCTGGCATGAATAATAAACATTTATCATGAAATAAGGAAATAAATAATAACTTTATTACTGCCTCTAGGGCATATTTCCTTCAGTTATCTCCTAGGAGAGCCCCGAACCAGGGTAAGATTCGCCGGCATATGCGATCTCGCTCACTCCCGCCTCTAGAGCCCGGCGACGTACTGTTGTCCCCATCCATGATAAGCTATCCCTTGGCATTGATACGTCTACGTCGTATCTATAATTTTTGATTGTTCCATGCCAATATTATACAACTTTCATATACTTAGGCAACTTTTTATACTATTTTTGGGACTAACATATTGATCCAGTGACCAGTGCCAGTTCCTGTTTGTTGCATGTTTTTTGTTTCGCAGAAAATCCATATCAAACGGAGTCCAAATGGGATAAATACTTATAGAGATTTTTTGGAATATATGTGATTTTTGGGAAAAAGAATCAGCGCGAGATGATGCCCGAGGGGGCCAAAAGGCAGGGGGCGCACCCCTGAACCTCGTGGCCACCCCGTAAGGCGGTTGGTGCCCTTCTTTCGCCGCAAGAAAGCCAATATCTGGATACAAATCGTGTTAAAATTTCAGCCCAATCGAAGTTACGGATCACCGGGAATATAAGAAACGATGAAAGGCCAGAATCTGGAACGCAGAAACAGAGAGAGACAGAGAGACAGATCCAATCTCGGAGGGGCTCTCGCCCCTCCCATGCCATGGAAGACAAGGAGAAGAGGGGAAACCCTTCTCCCATCTAGGGAGAAGGTCAAGGAAGAAGAAGGGGGGCCCTCACCCCTCTCTCCCGGTGGCACCGAAACGCCGCCGGGCCCATCATCGTCACCGTAGTCTACACCAACTGTTGGGGAACGTAGCAGAAATTCAAAATTTTCTACGCATCACCAAGATCAATCTATGGAGTTTACTAGCAACGAAGGGAAGGGGAGTGCATCTACATACCCTTGTAGATCGCGATGCGGAAGCGTTGCAAGAACGCGGATGAAGGAGTCGTACTCGTAGCGATTCATATCCCGGTTAATTCCGATCTAAGCACCGAAGAACGGTGCCTCCGCGTTCAACACACGTGCAGCCCGGTGACGTCTCCCACGCCTTGATCCAGCAATGAGAGAGGGAGAGGTTGGGGAAGACTCCGTCCAGCAGCAGCACAACGGCATGGTGGTGATGGAGGAGCGTGGCAATCCCGCAGGGCTTCGCCAAGCACCACGGGAGAGGAGGAGGAGGGAGAGGGGTATGGCTGCGCCGAAAGAGAGACGTTCTCCTGTCTCTTGGGCAGCCCAAACCTCACCTATATATAGGGGGGAGGGGGCTGCGCCCCCCTCTAGGGTTCCCACCCCAAGAGGAGGCGGCCAGCCCTAGAACCCATCCAAGGGGGGCGGCCAATGGGAGGAGAGGGGGGGGCGCCACTAGGGTGGGCCTTAAGGCCCATCTGGACTAGGGTTTGCCCCCTCCCACTCTCCCATGCGCCTTGGGCCTTGGTGGGGGGGCGCACCAGCCCACCTGGGGCTGGTCCCCTCCCACACTTAGCCCACGCAGCCTTCTGGGGCTGGTGGCCCCACCTGATGGACCCCCGGGACCCTCCCGGTGGTCCCGGTACATTACCGATATCACTCGAAACTTTTTCGGTGACCAAAACAGGACTTCCCATATATAAATCTTTACCTCCGGACCATTCCGGAACTCCTCGTGACGTCCGGGATCTCATCCGGGACTCCGAACAACATTCGGTAACCACGTACATACTTTCCCTATAACCCTAGCGTCATCGAACCTTAAGTGTGTAGACCCTACGGGTTCGGGAACCATGCAGACATGACCGAGACGTTCTCCGGTCAATAACCAACAGCGGGATCTGGATACCCATGTTGGCTCCCACATGTTCCACGATGATCTCATCGGATGAACCACGATGTCGGGGATTCAATCAATCCCGTATACAATTCCCTTTGTCTATCGGTATGTTACTTGCCCGAGATTCGATCGTTAGTATCCCGATACCTTGTTCAATCTCGTTACCGGCAAGTCTCTTTACTCGTTCCGTAACTCACATCATCCCGTGATCAACTCCTTGGTCACACTGTGCACATTATGATGATGTCCTACCGAGTGGGCCCAGAGATACCTCTCCGTTTACACGGAGTGACAAATCCCAGTCTCGATTCGTGCCAACCCAACAGACACTTTCGGAGATACCTGTAGTGCACCTTTATAGCCACCCAGTTACGTTGTGACGTTTGGTACACCCAAAGCATTCCTACGGTATCCGGGAGTTGCACAATCTCATGGTCCAAGGAAATGATACTTGACATTAGAAAAGCTCTGAGCAAACGAACTACACGATCTTGTGCTAGGCTTAGGATTGGGTCTTGTCCATCACATCATTATCCTAATGATGTGATCCCGTTATCAACGACATCCAATGTCCATGGTCAGGAAACCGTAACCATCTATTGATCAACGAGCCAGTCAACTAGAGGCTTACTAGGGACATGGTGTTGTCTATGTATCCACACATGTATCTGAGTTTCCTATCAATACAATTCTAGCATGGATAATAAACGATTATCATGAACAAGGAAATATAATAATAACCTATTTATTATTGCCTCTAGGGCATATTTCCAACAGTCTCCCACTTGCACTAGAGTCAATAATCTAGTCCACATCACCATGTGATTAACACTCATAGGTCACATCACCATGTGACCAACATCCAAAGAGTTTACTAGAGTCAACAATCTAGTTCACATCACTATGTGATTACCACTCAATGAGTTCTGGTTTGATCATGTTATGCTTGTGAGAGAGGTTATTAGTCAACGGGTCTGAACCTTTCAGATCCGTGTGTGCTTTACGAATATCTATGTCATCTTGTGGATGCTACCATGCGCTACTTGGAGCCATTTCGAGTATCTGCTCTACTATACGAATCCGGTTTACTACTCAGAGTCATCCGGATTAGTGTCAAAGTTCGCATCGACATAACCCTTTACGACGAACTCCTTTTTCACCTCCATAATCGAGAAAATCCTTAGTCCACTAGATACTAAGGATAAGTTCGACCGCTGTCATGTGATCCATTCCCGGATCACTATTGTACCCCTTGACCAACTCATGGCAAGGCACACTTCATGTGTGGTACACAGCATAGCATACTGTAGAGCCTACGTCTGAAGCATAGGGGACGACCTTCGTCCTTTCTCTCTCTTCTGCTGTGGTCAGGTCTTGAGTCTTACTCAATACTCACACCTTGTAACACAGCCAAGAACTCCTTCTTTGCTGATCTATTTTGAACTCTTTCAAAATCATGTCAAGGTGTGCGTTCTTTGAAAGTATCATCGGGCGTCTTGATCTATCTCTATAGATCTTGATGCCCAATATGTAAGCAGCTTTTATCCAGGTCTTCCTTTGAAAAACTCCTTTCAAACAACCCTTTATGCTTTCTAGAAATTTTACATCATTTCGGATCAACAATATGTCATTCACATATACTTATCAGAAATGTTGTAGCGCTCCCACTCACTTTATTGTAAATACAAGTTTCTAACAAACTTTGTATAAACCCAAAAACTTTGATCACTCCATCAAAGCGTATATTCTGACTCCGAGATGCTTGCTCTAGTCCATGGAAGGATCGCTGGAACTAGCATACCTTTTAGCATCCTTAGGATCGACAAAACCTTTCTGATTGTATCACATACAACCTTTCCTTACGGAAACTGGTAAGGAAACTTGTTTTGACATCCATCTGCCAGATTTCATAAATGCAGCTAATGCTAACATGATTCCGACGGACTTAAGCATCGCTACGGATGAGAAAATCTCATCGTAGTCAACTCCTTGAACTTGTGGAAATACTCTTTGCCACAAGTCGAGCTTCATAGACGGTAACATTACCGTCCACGTCCGTCTTCTTCTCAAAGTTCCATTTATCTCGGATTTCATGGCTTCTAACCATTTGTCAGAATATGGGCCCACCATCGCTTCTCCATAGCTCGTAGGTTCAGTATTGTCCAACAACATGATATCTCAGACAGGATCACGTACCACTCTGAAGTAGCACGCATCCTCGTCGTCCTACGAGGTTTGGTAGTGACTTGATCCGAAGTTTCATGATCACTATCATAAGCTTCCACTTCAATTGGTGTAGGTGCCACAGGAACAACTTCCTGTGCCCTGCTACACACTAGTTGAAGTGACGGTTCAATAACCTTATCAAGTCTCCACCATCCTCCCACTCAATTCTTTCGAGAGAAACTCTTCCTCGATAAAGGACCTGTTTCTAGAAGCAATTACTTTTGCTTCCAGATCTGAAATAGGAGGTCTACCCAACTGTTTTGGGTATTCTATGAAGATGCATTTATCTGCTTTGGGTTCGAGCTTATCAGCCTGAAACTTTTTCACATAAGCATCGCAGCCCCAAACTTTTAAGAAACGACAACTTAGGTTTCTCTAAACGGTGTCGTCTCAACGGAAATGCGTGGTGCCCCTTTTAAAGTGAATGCGGTTGTCTCTAATGCCTAACCCATAAACGATAGTGGTAATTCGATAAGAGACATCATGGTATGCACCATATCCAATAGGGTGCATTTATGATGTTCGGACACACCATCACACTATGGTGTTCCAGGTGGTATTAATTGTGAAACACTTTCCACAATGTCTTAATTGTGTGCCAAACTCGTAACTCAGATATCTCTATGATCATATCATAGACGTTTTATCCTCTTGTCACGACGATCTTCAACTTCACTCTGAAATTACTTGAACCTTTCAATAATTCAGACTTGTGTTTCATCAAGTAAATACACTCAGCATCTACTCAAATCATCTGTGAAGTAAGAACATAACGATATCCACTGCATGCCTCAGCACTCATTGGACTGCATACATCAAAATGTATTACTTCCAATAAGTTGCTCTCTTGTTCCATCTTACTGAAAACGAGGCCTTTCAGTCATCTTGCCCTTGTGGTATGATTTGCATGTCTCAAGTGATTCAAAATCAAGTGAGTCCAAACGATCCATCTGCATGGAGTTTCTTCATGCATATATACCAATATACATGGTTCGCATGTCTCATTCTTTTCAAAAATGAGTGAGTTCAAAGATCCATCTACATGGAGCTTCTTCATGCGTTCTATACCAATATGACTCGAGTGGCAGTGCCACAAGTGTGTGGTACTATCATTACTATCTTATATCTTTTGGCATGAACATGTGTATCACTACGATCGAGATTCATTTTAGGTGCAAGACCATTGAAGGTATTATTCAAATAAACAGAGTAACCATTATTCTCCTTAAATGAATAACCGTATTGCGATAAACATAATCCAACCATGTTCAACGCAAACACCAAATCTCGATAGTAGAGGGAGCATGCGATGCTTGATCACATCAACCTTGGAAACACTTCCAACACATATCGTCATCTCACCTTTAGCTAGTCTCCGTTTATTCCGCAGCTTTTATTTCGAGTTACCAACACTTAGCAACCGAACCTGTATCTAATACCCTAGTGCTGCCAGGAGTACTAGTAAAGTACACATTCATATAACGTATATCCAATATACTTCTGTCGACCTTGTCTGCCTTCTCATCTACCAAGTATCTAGGGTAGTACTGCTTCAGTGACCGTTTCCCTCATTACAGAAGCACTTAGTCTCGGGTTTGGGTTCAACCTTGGGATTCTTCACTAGAGTAGCAAATGATTTGCTGTTTCATGTAGTATCCCTTCTGCCCTTGCCCTTCTAGAAACTAGTGGTTTTACTAACCATAAACAATTGATGCTCCTTCTTGATTTCTACTTTCGCGGTGTCAAACATCGCGAATAGCTCAAGGATCATCATAACTATCCCTGATATGTTATAGTTCATCACGAAGCTCTACTAGCTTGGTGGCAGTGACTATGGAGAACTATCACTATCTCATCTGGGAGATTAACTCCCACTCGATTCAAGCGATTGTGGCACTCAGACAATCTGAGCACATGCTCAACGATTGAGCTTTTCTCCCTTAGTTTGCAGGTTTAAGAAACTTGTCAGAGGTCTCATACCTCTTGACGTGGGCACTAGTCTGAAATCCCAATTTCAGTCTTCGGAACATCTCATATGTTCTGCGACGTTTCAAAAAACCGTCTTTGGTGCCACAATTCTAAACCGTTAGCATTACTCACTGAACTATCACGTAGTTATCAAAACGTGTATGTCAGATGTTCCGCAACATCTACAGACGACGCTGAGGTTCAGCACACCGAGCGGTGCATTAAGGACATAAGCCTTCTGTGCAGCATTGAGGACAATCCTCAGTTTACGGACCCAGTCCGCATAATTGCTACTATCAACTTTCAATTAAATTTTCTCTAGGAACATATCTTAAACAGTAGAACTTAAGCACAAGCTATGACATAATTTGCAAAGACCCTTTTTGACTATGTTCATGATAATGAAGTTCATCTGATTATGAACTCCCACTCAGATAGACATCCCTCTTGTCATCTAAGTGATACATGATGCGAGTCAAACTAGGCCGTGTCCGATCATCACGTGAGACGGACTAGTCATCATCGGTGAACATCTCCATGTTGATCGTATCTACTATACGACTCATGTTCGACCTTTCGGTATCTTGTGTTCCGAGGCCATGTCTGTACATGCTAGGCTCGTCAAGTCAACCTAAGTGTTTCGCATGTGTTCCAAGGCCATGTCTGTACATGCTAGGCTCGTCAACACCCGTTGTATTAGAACGTTAGAATCTATCACACCCGATCATCACGTGGTGCTTCGAAACAACGAACCTTCGCAACGGTGCACAGTTAGGGGGAACACTTCTCTTGAAATTTTAGTGAGGGATCATCTTATTTATTCTACCGTCGTTCTAAGCAAATAAGATGCATAACATGATAAACATCACATGCAATCAAATAGTGACATGATATGGCCAATATCATTTTGCTCCTTTGATCTCCATCTTCGGGGCACCATGATCATCTTTGTCACCGGCATGACACCATGATCTCCATCATCATGATCTCCATCATTGTGTCTTCATGAAGTTGTCACGCCAACGATTACTTCTACTTCTATGGCTAACGCGCTTAGCAATAAAGTAAAGTAATTTACATGGCGTTATTCAATGACACGCTGGTCATACAAAAATAAAGACAACTCCTATGGCTCCTGCCGGTTGTCATACTCATCGACATGCAAGTCGTGATTCCTATTACAAGAATATGATCAATCTCATACATCACATATATCATTCATCACATCTTTTTGGCCATATCACATCACATAGCATACCCTGCAAAAACAAGTTAGACGTCCTCTAATTGTTGTTGCATGTTTTACGTGGCTGCTATGGGATTCTAGCAAGAACGTTTCTTACCTACGCAAAACCACAACGTGATATGCCAATTTCTATTTACCCTTCATAAGGACCCTTTTCATCGAATCCGTTCCGACTAAAGTGGGAGAGACAGACACCCGCTAGCCACCTTATGCAACTAGTGCATGTCAGTCGGTGGAACCTGTCTCACGTAAGCGTACGTGTAAGGTCGGTCCGGGCCGCTTCATCCCACAATGCCGCCGAAACAAGATAAGACTAGTAGCGGCAAGAATAATTGGCAACATCTACGCCCACAACTACTTTGTGTTCTACTCGTGCATAGAAACTACGCATAGACCTAGCTCTGATACCACTGTTGGGGAACGTAGCAGAAATTCAAAATTTTCTACGCATCACCAAGATCAATCTATGGAGTTTACTAGCAACGAAGGGAAGGGGAGTGCATCTACATACCCTTGTAGATCGCGATGTGGAAGCGTTGCAAGAACGCGGATGAAGGAGTCGTACTCGTAGTGATTCAGATCGCGGTTGATTCCGATCTAAGCACCGAAGAACGGTGCCTCCGCGTTCAACACACGTGCAGCCCGGTGACGTCTCCCACGCCTTGATCCAGCAAGGAGAGAGGGAGAGGTTGGGGAAGACTCCGTCCAGCAGCAGCACAACGGCATGGTGGTGATGGAGGAGCGTGGCAATCCCGCAGGGCTTCGCCAAGCACCGCGGGAGAGGAGGAGGAGGGAGAGGGGTATGGCTGCGCCGAAAGAGAGACGTTCTCCTGTCTCTTGGGCAGCCCAAACCTCAACTATATATAGGGGGGAGGGGGCTGCGCCCCCCTCTAGAGTTCCCACCCCAAGAGGAGGCGGCCAGCCCTAGATCCCATCCAAGGGGGCGGCCAAGGGGAGGAGAGGGGGGGGGGCGCCACTAGGGTGGGCCTTAAGGCCCATCTGGACTAGGGTTTGCCCCCTCCCACTCTCCCATGCGCCTTGGGCCTTGGTGGGGGGGGGGGGGGGCGCACCAGCCCACCTGGGGCTGGTCCCCTCCCACACTTAGCCCACGCAGCCTTCTGGGGCTGGTGGCCCCACCTGGTGGACCCCCGGGACCCTCCCGGTGGTCCCGGTACATTACCGATATCACCCAAAACTTTTTCGGTGACCAAAACAGGACTTCCCATATATAAATCTTTACCTCCGGACCATTCCGGAACTCCTCGTGACGTCCGGGATCTCATCCGGGACTCCGAACAACATTCGGTAACCACGTACATACTTTCCCTATAACCCTAGCGTCATCTAACCTTAAGTGTGTAGACCCTACGGGTTCGGGAACCATGCAGACATGACCGAGACGTTCTCCGGTCAATAACCAACAGTGGGATCTGGATACCCATGTTGGCTCCCACATGTTCCACGATGATCTCATCGGATGAACCACGATGTCGGGGATTCAATCAATCCCGTATACAATTCCCTTTGTCTATCGGTATGTTACTTGCCCGAGATTCGATCGTTGGTATCCCGATACCTTGTTCAATCTCGTTACCGGCAAGTCTCTTTACTCGTTCCGTAACTCACATCATCCCGTGATCAACTCCTTGGTCACACTGTGCACATTATGATGATGTCCTACCGAGTGGGCCTAGAGATACCTCTCCGTTTACACGGAGTGACAAATCCCAGTCTCGATTCGTGCCAACCCAACAGACACTTTCGGAGATACCTGTAGTGCACCTTTATAGCCACCCAGTTACGTTGTGACGTTTGGTACACCCAAAGCATTCCTACGGTATCCGGGAGTTGCACAATCTCATGGTCCAAGGAAATGATACTTGACATTAGAAAAGCTCTGAGCAAACGAACTACACGATCTTGTGCTAGGCTTAGGATTGGGTCTTGTCCATCACATCATTATCCTAATGATGTGATCCCGTTATCAACGACATCCAATGTCCATGGTCAGGAAACCGTAACCATCTATTGATCAACGAGCCAGTCAACTAGAGGCTTACTAGGGACATGGTGTTGTCTATTTATCCACACATGTATCTGAGTTTCCTATCAATACAATTCTAGCATGGATAATAAACGATTATCATGAACAAGGAAATATAATAATAACCTATTTATTATTGCCTCTAGGGCATATTTCCAACAGTCTCCCACTTGCACTAGAGTCAATAATCTAGTCCACATCACCATGTGATTAACACTCATAGGTCACATCACCATGTGACCAACATCCAAAGAGTTTACTAGAGTCAACAATCTAGTTCACATCACTATGTGATTACCACTCAATGAGTTCTGGTTTGATCATGTTATGCTTGTGAGAGAGGTTATTAGTCAACGGGTCTGAACCTTTCAGATCCGTGTGTGCTTTACGAATATCTATGTCATCTTGTGGATGCTACCACGCGCTACTTGGAGCCATTTCAAGTATCTGCTCTACTATACGAATCTGGTTTACTACTCAGAGTCATCCAGATTAGTGTCAAAGTTCGCATCGACGTAACCCTTTACGACAAACTCCTTTTTCACCTCCATAATCGAGAAAATCCTTAGTCCACTAGATACTAAGGATAAGTTCGACCGCTGTCATGTGATCCATTCCCGGATCACTATTGTACCCCTTGACCAACTCATGGCAAGGCACACTTCATGTGTGGTACACAACATAGCATACTGTAGAGCCTACGTCTGAAGCATAGGGGACGACCTTCGTCCTTTCTCTCTCTTCTGCTGTGGTCAGGTCTTGAGTCTTACTCAATACTCACACCTTGTAACACAGCCAAGAACTCCTTCTTTGCTGATCTATTTTGAACTCTTTCAAAATCATGTCAAGGTGTGCGTTCTTTGAAAGTATCATCGGGCGTCTTGATCTATCTCTATAGATCTTGATGCCCAATATGTAAGCAGCTTTTATCCAGGTCTTCCTTTGAAAAACTCCTTTCAAACAACCCTTTATGCTTTCCAGAAATTTTACATCATTTCGGATCAACAATATGTCATTCACATATACTTATCAGAAATGTTGTAGCGCTCCCACTCACTTTATTGTAAATACAAGTTTCTAACAAACTTTGTATAAACCCAAAAACTTTGATCACTCCATCAAAGCGTATATTCTGACTCCGAGATGCTTTCTCTAGTCCATGGAAGGATCGCTGGAACTAGCATACCTTTTAGCATCCTTAGGATCGACAAAACCTTTCTGATTGTATCACATACAACCTTTCCTTACGGAAACTGGTAAGGAAACTTGTTTTGACATCCATCTGCCAGATTTCATAAATGCAGCTAATGCTAACATGATTCCGACGGACTTAAGCATCGCTACGGATGAGAAAATCTCATCGTAGTCAACTCCTTGAACTTGTGGAAATACTCTTTGCCACAAGTTGAGCTTCATAGACGGTAACATTACCGTCCATGTCCGTCTTCTTCTCAAAGTTCCATTTATCTCGGATTTCATGGCTTCTAACCATTTGTCGGAATATGAGCCCACCACCGCTTCTCCATAGCTCGTAGGTTCAGTATTGTCCAACAACATGATATCTCAGATAGGATCACGTACCACTCTGAAGTAGCACGCATCCTCGTCGTCCTACGAGGTTTGGTAGTGACTTGATCCGAAGTTTCATGATCACTATCATAAGCTTCCACTTCAATTGGTGTAGGTGCCACAGGAACAACTTCCTGTGCCCTGCTACACACTAGTTGAAGTGACGGTTCAATAACCTTATCAAGTCTCCACCATCCTCCCACTCAATTCTTTCGAGAGAAACTCTTCCTCGATAAAGGACCTGTTTCTAGAAGCAATTACTTTTGCTTCCAGATCTGAAATAGGAGGTCTACCCAACTGTTTTGGGTATTCTATGAAGATGCATTTATCCACTTTGGGTTCGAGCTTATCAGCGTGAAACTTTTTCACATAAGCATCGCAGCCCCAAACTTTTAAGAAATGACAACTTAGGTTTCTCTAAACGGTGTCGTCTCAACGGAAATGCGTGGTGCCCCTTTTAAAGTGAATGCGGTTGTCTCTAATGCCTAACCCATAAACGATAGTGGTAATTCGATAAGAGACATCATGGTATGCACCATATCCAATAGGGTGCATTTATGATGTTCGGACACACCATCACACTATGGTGTTCCAGGCGGTATTAATTGTGAAACACTTTCCACAATGTCTTAATTGTGTGCCAAACTCGTAACTTGAGGGATAGTGGTAAAGCGAACGTTAAGCGTGCGTAGATTTGTATCGGTGGTCAATAGAACTTGAGGGAATATTTGTTGTACCTTTAGCTCCTCGTTGGGTTCGACACTCTTACTTATTGAAGGAGGCTACAATTGGTCCCCTATACTTGTGGGTTATCAGGACCTTTTCCTGGCGCCGTTGCCAGGGAGTTATAGCGTGGGGTGAATATTCTCGTGTGTGCTTGTTTGCTTTATCACTAAGTAGTTTTTATTTTGTGCTCTTGTTTTCTACCTTTAGTTATGGGTAGGAAACGCAAAATACCAAAAATATTAGTGGTACCTACTGAACCAATGGTTGAAGAACCACTCAAAATCTATCACACTACTGAAGATTTTTACTTGGATCATCTTCGATCCCTATGTGCTCGGGCTGAAACCCCAACTAGCTTAGTTGAGGGCAAATCTTTAGATGAGCATGCTTGTTATGTGCGACACCACATATCTGAAAAAGGGAACCTTTTACTGGATCAAATTCATCGTTTGCAGTGCTATGCTTGGAATTTATGTGAAATATATGATTGTACTTGTTGTTCTAAAAACCCTAAGAAACACCTTCCTTACCAATGTGAGTTTAGTGATAATGGAATCGTATCTTCGTATACTAAGGGTGTTTATAATTACTATGATGTTGAACAAATTGAAGAATTTGTTGCTTTTAGGGGTACTTGTGAAATTGCTTCTTTTATTGAAGAGTGCGATACTACTCTCTACAAATCTGAAAATTTGGCCATACTTAAATATTGCTATGATAATTATGCTTCTAATCCTTATATTAAACCATATATTGAGGACTCCTCCGCTGTCCAAGAAGAGACTAATATTTTGCAGGAGTCTATGGAAGAAGAAATTAATGACATTGTGAGCTCATTGGATGAAAAAGATGAGGAGGAGAGTGAAGAACAAAAGGAGGAAGAGCGGATTGATCACCCGTTCCCACCATCTAATGAGAGTAACTCTTTATCCCATACATTGTTTAATTTCCCTTCGAATTTACCGAAGGATGAATGCTATGATGATTGTTATGATCCCATTGATTCTTTTGAAATATCCCTTTTTGATGATGCTTGCTATGCTTGTGGCCAAGATGCCAATATGAATTATGCTTATGGAGATGAACTTGCTATAGTTCCTTATGTTAAAATGAAATTGTTGCTATTGCACCCATGCATGATAGTCCTATTATCTTTTTGAATTCTCCCGACTACACTATATCGGAGAAGTTTGCCCTTATTAAGGATTATATTGATGGGTTGCGTTTTACTAGTACACATGATGATTTTGATAGATATAATATGCATGTGCTTTCTGCTCCTACTTGCAATTATTATGAGAGAGGAACTATATCTCCACCTCTCTATGTTTCCCACACGATAAAATTGCAAGAAACTGCTTATGCTATGTATTGGCCTTTACTTTGTGTGCATGAATTGTTCTTTTATGACATGCCGATGCATAGGAAGAGAGTTAGACTTCGTCATTACATGATATATGTTACTTTGTGCTCACTACTAAATTACAAATCATTGTTAATTAAAATTGGCTTTGATATACCTTGGGATCTGGGTGGATCCATTACTTGAGCACTATATGCCTAGCTTAATGGCTTTAAAGAGTGCTGCCAGGGAAACAACCTGGAAGTTTTAGATAGTCATTTATTTCTGTTGAGTGCTTTTATAAAGTTTAAAAACAAAAATAAATAAAGAGGGGAACCCAAAAAATTTCAAAAAGGAAAGTGAAAGTGAGAGAGACAAGCATTGTTGAAGTGGGGGAGCTCCTTGAACTTTGTTCATGCTCACGTAAACTTTTTGAATCATAAACTTTTCAACAAAAATAATTATCCCCTTGTACAATTCCATTGTATTATAAAAATAATGTGCCAAGATTTGCGTTTAGGATGTTTACATTGCTTGTTGGTTTGTGCGGTGCAAAACAGAAACTTTGGCTGTAGTGCGCGATTTTACATTTTTTACTGGAACGTCAAACGGTTCTGAAACGTTTTGCACTGTCTTTCTATACAAATTGTTTATTTTTCCTAAGTTTTTCATAATTTTTGGAGTACCAGAAGTATGGTGAATGTTCAGATTACTACAGACTGTCCTGTTTAAGACAGATTCTGTTTTTGATGCATAGTTTGCTTGTTTTGATGAAACTATCGATTTCTATCAGTGGATAAGCCGTGGAAAAGTTATATTACAGTAGCTACAATGCAAAAACAAAATATGAATTGGTTTACAACAGTACTTAGAGTAGTGATTTGATTTATTATACTAACGGATATTACCGAGCTTTCTATTGAGTTTTGTGTGGATGAAGTGATCAAAGATCGAGGAGGTCTCGATATGAGGAGAAGGAGGAGAGGCAAGAGATCAAGCTTGGGGATTCCCAAGGCACCCCAAGTAAATATTCAAGGAGACTCAAGCGTCTAAGCTTGGGGATGCCCAGGAAGGCATCCCATCTTTCTTCAACAAGTATCAGTATGTTTTCGGTTTCGTTTCGTTCATGTGATATGTGCAAATCTTGGAGCGTCTTTTGCATTTAGTTTTCACTTTTCTTTGATGCACCATGCTGGTATGAGATAGTCCATGCTTGATTTATGGAATGCTCTTTGCACTTCACTTATATCTTTTGAGTATGGCTTTATAGAATGCTTCATGTGCTTCGCTTATATCATTTGAAGTTTGGATTGCCTGTTTCGCTACACATAGAAAACCGCCATTTGTAGAATGCTCTTTTGTGTCACTTATATTTGTTAGAGTATGGGCATATCTTTTGTAGAAAGAATTAAACTCTCTTGCTTCACTTATATCTATTTAGAGAGTTGACAGGAACTGGTCATTCACATGGTTAGTCATAAAATCCTACATAAAACTTGTAGATCACTGAATATGATATGTTTGATTCCTTGCAATAGTTTTGCGATATAAAGATGGTGATATTAGAGTCATGCTAGTAGGTAGTTGTGAATTGTAGAAATACTTGTGTTGAAGTTTGTGATTCCCGTAGCATGCACGTATGGTGAACCGTTATGTAACGAAGTTGGAGCATGAGGTATTTATTGATTGTCTTCCTTATGAGTGGCGGTCGGGAACGAGCGATGGTCTTTTCCTACCAATCTATCCCCCTAGGAGCATTCGCGTAGTACTTTGTTTCGATGACTAATAGATTTTTGCAATAAGTATGTGAGTTCTTTATGACTAATGTTGAGTCCATGGATTATACGCACTCTCACCCTTCCATCATTGCTAGCCTCTTCGGTACCGAGCATTGCCCTTTCTCACCTCGAGAGTTGGTGCAAACTTCGCCGGTGCATCCAAACCCCATGATACGATACGCTCTATCACACATAAGCCTCCTTATATCTTCCTCAAAACAGCCACCACACCTACCTATCATGGCATTTCCATAGCCATTCCGAGATATATTGCCATGCAACTTCCATCATCATCATATACATGACTTGAGCATTTATTGTCATATTGCTTTGCATGATCATAAGGTAGCTAGCATGATGTTTTCATGGCTTGTCCGTTTTTTGATTTCATTGCTACGCTAGATCATTGCACATCCCGGTACACCGCCGGCCGGAGGCATTCATATAGAGTCATATTTTTGTTCTAGTATCGATTTGTAATATTGAGTTGTAAGTAAATAAAAGTGTGATGATCATCCTTATTAGAGCATTGTCCCATGTGAGGAAAGGATTATGGAAGCTATGATTCCCTCACAAGTTGGGATGAGTCTCCTGACTTTACAAAAAAATAATAATAAAAGAGGCCAAAGAAGCCCACAAAATAAATAAAAGAGGCCAAAGAAGCCCACCAAAAAAACAAAAAAAAATGAGAGAAAAAGAGAGATGGGGCAATGCTACTATCCTTTTACCACACTTGTGCTTCAAAGTAGCACCATGTTCTTCATATAGAGAGTCTCTTGAGTTATGACTTTCATATACTAGTGGAAATTTTCATTATAGAACTTGGCTTGTATATTCGGATGATGGGCTTCCTCAAATGCCCGAGGTCTTCATGAGCAAGCAACTTGGATGCACACCCACTTAGTTTCCAGTTTGAGCTTTCATACTCTTATAGATCTTAGTGCATCCGTTGCATGGCAATCCCTACTCCTCGCATTGACATCAATTGATGGGCATCTCCATAGCCCGTTGATTAGCCGCGTCAATGTGAGACTTTCTCCTTTTTTGTCTTCTCCACACAACCTCCATCATCATATTCTATTCCACCTATAGTGCTATCTCCATGGCTCACGCTCATCTATTGCGTGAAAGTTGAAAAGGTTTGAGAACGTCAAAAGTATGAAACAATTGCTTGGCTTGTCATCGGGGTTGTGCATGATTTGAATACTTTGTATGGTGAAGATGGAGCATAGCCAGACCATATGATTTTGTAGGGATAACTTTCTTTGGCCATGTTATTTTGAAAAGACATGATTGCTTTATTAGTATGCTTGAAGTATTATTATCTTAATGTCAAATGATAGACTATTGCTTTGAATCACTTGTGTCTTAATATTCATGCCATGATTAGATTACATGATCAAGATTATGCTAGGTAGCATTCCACATCAAAAAATATCTTTTTTATCATTTACCTACTCGAGGACGAGCAGGAATTAAGCTTGGGGATGCTGATACGTCTCCATCGTATCTACAATTCTTGATTGTTCCATGCAAATATTATACAACTTTCATATACTTTTGGCAACTTTTTATACTATTTTTGGGACTAACATATTGATCCAGTGCCCACTGCCAGTTCTTGTTTGTTGCATGTTTTTTGTTTCGCATAAAATCCATATCAAACAGAGTCCAAATGAGATAAAAACTGATGGAGATTTTTTTGGAATGTATGTGATTTTTGGGAAGAAGAATCAGCGCGAGACGATGCCCGAGGGGGCCAAGAGGCAGGGGGGCGCGCCCCAGGGGGGTGGGCGCGCCCCTGACCCTCGTGGCCACCCCGTAAGGTGGTTGGTGCCCTTCTTTCGCTGCAAGAAAGCCAATATCCGGATACAAATCGTGTTAAAATTTCAGCCCAATCGGAGTTACGGATCTCCGGGAATATAAGAAACGGTGAAAGGCCAGAATCTGGAACGCAGAAATAGAGAGAGAGACAGAGAGACAGATCCAATGTCAGATGGGCTCTCGCCCCTCCCATGCCATGGAAGCCAAGGACCAGAGGGGAAACCCTTCTCCCATCTAGGTATAAGGTCAAGGAAGAAGAAGAAGAAGGGGGGCTCTCTCCCCCTCTCTCCCTGTGGCGCCGGAACACCGCCGGGGCCATCATCGTCTCCGCAATCTACACCAACACCTCCATCATCTTCACCAACATCTTCATCACCTTCCCCCATCTATCTACAATGGTCCACTCTACCGCAACCCGCTGTACCCTCTACTTGAACATGGTGCTTTATGCTTCATATTATTATCCAATGATGTGTTTCCATCCTATGATGTCTGAGTAGATTTTCGTTGTCCTATCGGTAATTGATGAATTGTTATGATTGGTTTAATTTGCTTGCGGTTATGTTGTTGTCCTTTGGTGCCCATCATATGAGCGCGCACATGGATCACACCATAGGGTTAGTTGTATGTTGATAGGACTATGTATTGATGGGCAAGAGTGACAGAAGCTTCAACCTAGCATAGAAATTGATGCATACGGGATTGAAGGGGGACCAATATATCTTAATGCTATGGTTGGGTTTTACCTTAATGAACGTTAGTAGTTGCAGATGCTTGCTAATAGTTCCAATCATAAGTGCATAGAATTCCAAGTCAGGGATGACATGCTAGCAGTGGCCTCTCCCACATAAAACTTGCTATCGGTCTAGTAAAGTAGTCAATTGCTTAGGGACAATTTTTCAACTCCTACCACCACTTTTCCACACTCGCTATACTAACTTTATTGCTTCTTTACCTAAAATAGCCCCTAGTTTTTTTGCGTGCTCTTTATATTCTTGCAAACCTATCCAACAACACCTACAAAGTACTTCTAGTTTCATACTTGTTCTAGGTAAAGCGAACGTTAAGCGTGCGTAGAGTTGTATCGGTGGTCGATAGAACTTGAGGGAATATTTGTTCTACCTTTAGCTCCTCGTTGGGTTCGACACTCTTACTTATCGAAAGAGGCTACAATTAATCCCCTATACTTGTGGGTTATCAGGCATATGTCGCACGATATCCCCGACATTTGGCGCCCACCGTGGGGCTAGGTGCACCGTCGTCCCGAAACACGTTCTGGACGGGAACCCTCTTCCTTCCTGGTGAGCGCAGCCAGCCTGGCACGCCCGATGGTGTTTGCGTCGATGCACTGCGCGGCGAGGAGGCCGTTTGCGCCGCGAGCTGCCTCGCCGATCTCATCGGCGGGATCCGCCTCTCCGACGAGCCTGCGCCCGACGTGGGTGCAGCCAGCTCTGAGAGCTGCCTCGTCGATCTCCTTGGCAAGCTCCACATTGCCAACGAGACAGCCCCTGACCTAGAGTCGGTTGGCTACACCGATCTGATGTTTGTCGACTCCGACACAGCATCCCTCGCGCCTTCCCCACCAACGTGGTGGTCATCGACGATCCGCCTCCTCATGTGACCAGCAACGCCAGCACCAGCACCGTCATGGAGGTGCTGGTCATCAGCCACGACGGAGCCTTTGGCGGGGCCGTCCAGGACCCGCTGCAGGCGGCGATGCGGGACCTGTCCACACCCATAGCAGCCGATGCCTATGGTGATACGATGGAGGCCTGCTGATACGTCTCCAACATATCTATAATTTTAGATGTATTCATGCCATGTTTATAATATTTCTACATGATTTTGGTATGATTTGGTTAGAACTAACCCGGACTGACGCTGTTTTCAGCAGAACTACCATGGTGTTGTTTTTGTGCAGAAATAAAAGTTCTCAGAATATGCTGAAAATCAACAGATATTTTTTCTAGAAAATTAAAAAATACTGGAACAAAGAGTTACCGGAGGGGAGTCCCATGGGCCCCACGAGGGTGGGGGGCGCGACCACCCCCCTGGGGCGCGTCCCCTGCCTCGTGGACTCCCCGTGGGCCCCCTTGACTTGTTCTCGACGCCAACCTCTCCAATAAATCCCCAAACCTCCAGAACATAACCTAGATTAGGAGTTCCGCCGCCGCAAGCCTCTGTAGCCACCAAAAACCAATCGGGACCCTGTTTCGGCACCCTGGCGGAGGGGCGGATCCCTCACCGGTGGCCATCTTCATCATCCCGGTGCTCTCCATGACGAGGAGGGAGTAGTTCACCCTCAGGGCTGAGGGTATGTCCCAGTAGCTATGTGTTTGATCTCCCTCTCTCGTGTTCTTGATTCGGCACAATCTTGATGTATCATGAGCTTTGCTATTATAGTTGGATCTTATGATGTTTCTCCCCCTCTACTCTCTTGTAATGGATTGAGTTTTCCCTTTGAAGTTATCTTATCAGATTGAGTCTTTAAGGATTTGAGAACACTTGATGTATGTCTTGCATGTGCTTATCTGTGGTGACAATGGGATATTCACGTGATCTACTTGATGTATGTTTTGGTGATCAACTTGCGGGTTCAGTGACCTTGTGAACATATGCATATGGGTTGTCACACGTTTTCGTCTTCACTCTTTGGTAGAAACTTTGGGGCACTCTTTGAAGTTCTTTATGTTGGTTGAATAGATGAATCTGAGATTGTGTGATGCATATCGTATAATCATACCCACGGATACTTGAGGTGACATTGGAGTATCTAGGTGACATTAGGGTTTTGGTTGATTTGAATCTTAAGGTGTTATTCTAGTACGAACTCTAGGATAGATCAAACGGAAAGAATAGCTTCGTGTTATTTTACTACGGACTCTTGAATAGATCGATCAGAAAGAATAACTTTGAGGTGGTTTCGTACCCTACAATAATCTCTTCGTTTGTTCTCTGCTATTAGTGACTTTGGAGTGACTCTTTGTTGCATGTTGAGGGATAGTTATATGATCCAATTATGTTATTATTGTTGAGAGAACTTGCACTAGTGAAAGTATGAACCCTAGGCCTTGTTTCCTAGCATCGCAATACCGTTTACGCTCACTTTTACCACTTGTTACCTTGCTGTTTTTATATTTTAAGATTACAAATACCCATATCTACCATCCATATTGTACTTGTATCACCATCTCTTCGCCGAACTAGTGCACCTATACAATTACCATTATATTGGGTGTGTTGGGGACACAAGAGACTCTTTGTTATTTGGTTGCAGGGTTGTTTGAGAGAGACCATCTTCATCCTACGCCTCCCACAGATTGATAAACCTTAGGTCATGCACTTGAGGGAAATTTTCTACTGTCCTACAAACCTCTGCACTTGGAGGCCTAGCAACATCTACAAGAAGAAGGTTGTGTAGTAGACATCAAACAATTTCTGGCGCCGTTGCCGGGGAGGTTAGTGCTTGAAGGTATATCTTTAGATCTTGCAATCGAATCTTTTTGTTTCTTGTTTTATCACTAGTTTAGTCTATAAAAGAAAACTACAAAAAATGGAATTGAGGGTGGCTCATATGCTTCATCTTTTTAATATCTTTCGTGAAAATGATGGAAAGGAAAATTGTGCCCAAGTGCTAGAAGAAGAATTACATAGAATGCTTGGCGTAAAATATGTGAATGATGAGCGTGATTGCAATGTTGTTAGTATGAATTCTTTGAATACCCATGATGCTAACGATATGCAAAGCCACAAGCTTGGGGATGCTATGTTTGATGAAGATGATATGTTTAGTCCCCCAAGTTTTGATGAGCAAATTTATTATGATGAAAGCATGCCTCCTATTTATGATGATTATTGTGATGACACGTATGCTATAAAGAACAAAGATAACCATGAAACCTGTCATCATGATTTTAATTTTCAATTGGATTATGCTTCACATGATAGTTATTTTGTTGAGTTTGCTCCCACTACTATTGATGAGAATAAATTTGCTTATGTAGAGAGTAGTAAAATTTCTATGCAAGTAGATCATGAAAAGAATGCTTTATCTACTGGTTATATGCTTGAATTCATTCATGATGCTACTGAAAATTATTATGAGAGAGGATCATATTCTTCTACATATTGCAATAATATCAAGTTTCCTCTTTATGTGTTGAAAATCTTGAAGATTTGCTTGTTTTACCTTCCTATGCTAGTTGTTTCATGTTCCCATAAGTTGTTTGCTCACAAAATCCCTATGCATAGGAAGTGGATTAGACTTAAATGTGCTATTCATATTCTTCATGATGCTCTCTTTATGTTTCAATTCTTATCTTTTATGTGAGCATCATTGAAATCATCATGCCTAGCTAGGGGCGTTAAACGTTAGCGCTTGTTGGGAGGCAACCCAATTTTATTTTTGACCTTTGCTTTTGCTCCTGTTTAGTAATAAATAATTCATCTAGCCTCTGTTTAGATGTGGTTTTATGTTTTAATTAGTGTTTGTGCCAAGTAGAACCTTTGGGAAGACTTGGGTGAAGTCTTTGCGATCTTGCTGTAAAAAACAGAAACTTTAGTGCTCACGAGATTAGCTGCCATTTTTTTACTGGAGAGTGATTTTAGGTTGATTATTTTTTAATATGATTAATAGATAAATTACTCAGGTCCACCAATTTATTTCAGAATTTTTGGAGTTACATAAGTATTCGAATGATACAGATTACTACAGGCTGTTCTGTTTTTGACAGATTCTGTTTTCTATGTATTGTTTGCTTATTTTGATGAATCTATGAGTAGTATCAGAGGGTATGAACCATAGAGAAGTTGGAACACAGTAGATATTACACCAATATGAATTTAAGAATGAGTTCACAACAGTACCTACGTGGTGATTTATTTTCTTATACTAACGGAGCTTACGAGTTTTCTGTTAAATTTTGTGTTGTGAAGTTTTCAAGTTTTGGGTAAAGATTCGATGGACTATGGAATAAGGAGTGGCAAGAGCCTAAGCTTGGGGATGCCCAAGGCACCCCAAGGTAATATTCAAGGACAAACAAGAGCCTAAGCTTGGGGATGCCCCGGATGGCATCCCCTCTTTCGTCTTCGTTCATCGGTAACTTTACTTGGAGCTATATTTTTATTCACCACATGGTATGTGTTCTGCTTGGAGCGTCATTTTATTTTATTTAGTTTTGCTTGCTGTTTGAATAATATCCCAAGATCTGAAATTTTTAAATGTTAGAGAGTCTTCACATAGTTACATAATTATTCGACTAATCATTGATCTTCACTTGTATCTTTCGGAGTAGTTTGTCATTTGCTCTATGTGCTTCACCTATATCTTTTGAGCTAGATGATTTTGCTCTAGTGCTTCGCTTATATCTTTTTAGAGCACGGTGGTGGTTTTATTTTATAGAAATTATTGATCTCTCATGCTTCACTTATATTATTTTGAGAGTATTTTAGAACAGCATGGTAATTTGCTTTGGCTATAAAATTAGTCCTAATATGATGAGCATCCAAGATGGGTATAATAAAAACTATCATATAAAGTGCATTGAATACTATGAGAAGTTTGATTCCTTATGATTGTTTTGAGATATGAAGATGGTGATATTAGAGTCATGCTAGTTGAGTAGTTGTGAATTTGAGAGATACTTGTGTTAAAGTCTGTGATTCCCGTAGCATGCACGTATGGTGAACCGTTATGTGATGAAGTCGGAGCATGATTTATTTATTGATTGTCTTCCTTATGAGTGGCGGTCGGGGACTAGCGATGGTCTTCCTACCAATCTGCCCCCCTAGGAGTGTGACACCCAAAATTTTATTTGGATTTTTCAAAAGATTTTATTTGACTTGAGGGAGGTGAATTAAAAAATTTCTTCAACAGGACCCTCCCTTTCAAATATTTTTCTCATGACAAGAGTTTTGTTTGGATTCACCCAAGACTTGTTTTTGGTCTTGGAGGTTCTTGCTTTTTATTTGGACTCAAGATAAAATGCTTTTCATTTGGGGAAAATGACTTTTGAAAATCTCTTTGAAAATGCACTATGGCTTTTGGAATAATCCTTTACCACTTTCAACTTTTCTCTCTTGCCATGGCCTTAGTGAAAATCCACTCTCCTAAACCCTCCCCTCATCTTTGGATCATGTTTTGCATCAAATCCAGCAAGTTGAACCTCCCCTATGATTATTTTTCCTTTTAAAACTTATCAAATAAATTTCTGTCTTCTATCCTAGCCATTGGTGATTTACAAAGGAACTCCACTTTCTGTTTTGATTTTTGCCCCCAAACCTTTTCCCCTTCCTAGTCCTTTGAACCCTCAACCAAGATCCATGAAGATCCACTGGTCTTCAGTTCAAATTTTTCAAACTACACTTGCTGCAAGTTTGGACCAGATTTGTCAAATTTGGTGAAATTCATTCAAATCTTTTTCCAAAAATTCCAAGTAAAATCAGGCAGCCCCTGGGTGCAATGAGTGGTCACCTCACCAAGTACCAGCTCCAGAAATTTTTTTTTGCTTGCCTAATCATTCTGTCGAACACCTGCAGTGCATTGTCAAATTCAGGTTCAGTAAAGTTCAGAGAACATTTCAGTGCTACTGTCGTTTTCTTCAGAGCTTGTTGTCGATCTCGACAGTGCCTCGATGTCGCCTTGCTCCCCGTCCCCTCCTCCTTGTTCCTGCTCCGCACGAACGCCTGGCACCTTGCAGACGTCGGCGATGAGCAGCAGAAGGTGCGCCGCCCCGTGACCGACGACAGCGGCGGCTTTGCGGCCGCCAGAGAGAGGCGCAGCGCCGACGGCGCCACCCAGCGCCGCCCAAGCCACCGGAGCTCGCCGCGTGGCCTTCCACTCCCCAAAACACGCTGCCACTCTCGTCGTGAACTGCAGGGCGCGGAGCGCGCTCTCTATCGCCGACGTGCCCGTGCGGCCACCCCACCGTGGACCGGCGCCATTACGCCAAGACCAACCGAGATTTGCGGGGGAACGACACCAGTAACCTCCACTGATGCTGCCTGGCCACTCAAACCTCCTGCCAATCCACTGCCTTGCCGTAATTGCTCGCCGGAGATTCTCCGTTCACGGCCACCCCGTCGATCCGCCTATAAATAGAGGCCCCGAGCTTCAACTCGAACCCACACCATCCCTGCACTCCACCTAGAGCACGCCCAGCCGCTGGAAGAGCCCCGAGGAGGTCTCCTTCCTCGCCTCCGGCCGCCGCGACCCGCCACGGGATCCAGCTCAATTCGCTCCCGTGCGTGCGCCTCTGCCTCCCATCCCTTGCCAGTAGCTTCACTATGCATCCCTCCTCCTGACCCGCGCTTCAATTCGAAGTTTGCAGCCCTCCACCGGAGTTCTCCACCATCACCCGAGCCGCCGTCCGCCGGAGAAAGTGTCGCCACCGACGTGGTGCTCCCCGTTGGTCGAGTCCACCACCCACCGACGCGGAAGGACACGCTGAAGCTCTTGGTAACCTCCGATCTTCCTGACTCGCCGTGGTTCGACGCCAGCGTCCACTGCAGTCTTCGGGCGCCGGCGAGCTTTTTAAACCTGACATGTGGACCCCCATGTCAGCCTCTGTTCTATTCTCCCTCGAACCGTTTTCTGTTGGCGCCTTCGGGCAAAATACGCTTTCCCTCTTTAGCTAGCGCATTTCTTTCCGAAGCGTTTTCTGGTTTCTCAGTTTAAACCCTGGAACTTTTCTGTTTCATTACAGATGGGTCCCTGGACAGAAACCTTTATAACTTTTTAATAAAAAGGAACTTTTGAGTGATTCTTTTTCTGACCTCCTTGAAATTTTGTCTAGTTTTTTATGGGATTTATTTGGAAATTTTTTGGAGAATTTTATGTGCTCGCGTTGGTTTTCACGTTAGTGCCCGTTTCCGTTATTGCCGTAGGTTCCGGAAGAGGTGACGGAGCCGCGAACTTCGCCGAGCTAGACTCCGACTTCTCCGAACCAGGCAAGCATGTTTGAACCTTTGATATGACAGGTGTTTTGCATGTTTGCGTGAAAGTTTGTGCGTGGCATATGAGTATCGGTGAGTTCCCCGTTGCTTGTGAGGCAACTACCCGCATTTTTCCGAAGTCGCGATGATCTCTGGTGAGAGATGGCCAAATCATGTGGTGACATGAAGGGCAGCAAGGTGGTACTGTTGTAGCATGCCAGCCTTGCGTCATCCGACAACTTCCGACGTTAACGTGGACGGAGTCACGTTATCATTCTTTCCCCTTCCGTGCTACCACATGTTTCATTTGCCAGGATGCGGTTTAGTAAGTTGGTAACCTCTTTCTGTGTACACACCAAACAGAGGGGCCGGGATGATGGTACCTTGGCCCAGGATTAAAGCCAGTCATCCGGTCAGGGGGCATGGGTGTTTCCGGTTGGGACCGAGAGGGGGGCACCCCCTTAGAGCGCGCGTATAGAAATTTGATCCCATGCTACGCGAGGTTGTAGCCTCGCCGTCTCAAGGTTTTTCTTGAACGTTGCCGAGGGTGATCCCTGGCTTCGGAATGTTGAATGGGTGTGTACTGGTTAGACGTGTTCCTTCCAAAACACCGTAAACGGAACTAGTCCCCGTGACTACTGAAATCCGTTGGCTGTGGTTAAGTACAAACTCTGCAGAGTCAAATTCTTCCAAGTCATCGTATCCATGATCAAGTAGTGAAATCAGCATATCCATATCTATCCGCGTGGAAGACTTGTCCCCGGTGAACAAACTCATGTGGTAAACCCAGTTTAAATTATTATTACTGTGGATGGACTAATCTTATATTTGTCTCGTACTTGTAATAATTTATGTTCTCGAGCTGCTGGATTATTGAGTTACAATATAAGCCCTTTATGTGATGTCGCTCAGACGTCCGACTGTGGCATGTTCGTCTTTTATTTTCTGTTATAAGCCCTTTATGTGATGTCGCTCAGACGTCCGACTGTGGCATTATAATTATTCTTGCAGTTTCCTCTCGAGGAGTCATTCAGACACTCGTTTGGCACCAGTATTATTATTCTGCAGTTTCCTCTCGAGGAGTCATTCAGACACTCGTTTGGCACCAGTATTATTATTCTGCAGTTTCCTCTCGAGGAGTCATTCAGACACTCGTTTGGCACCAGTATTATTATTCTGCAGTTTCCTCTCGAGGAGTCATTCAGACACTCGTTTGGCACCAGTACTACTATTCTTGCAGTTTCCGCTCGAGGAGTCATTCAGACCCTCGTTTGGCACCCAGTATTTATTATCTCTATGCCTGAATGCACTGGTTAACTTGTTTATATGCTTCATGTTTACATTTGTTATATCTTATGTCCGAACTGTCTTGCGAGTACTTTCATAGTACTCACCTGGCTTGTTGATTTGGCCAGATGTGGACGAAGGCGATCTCTTGGATGAAGAGTTTGATAGCGCGTCCGACGCCTAGAGGAGTCCCAGTCAGTCCTGTGCGATCCCGGACATTGGTCACTTGTATTATATACGCTTCCGCCACCCGCAATAAGTCTCCTCGAGCCTCACTCCGACGCTCGAAGGGCTGTAGTCTTCAGGAGTCATATCACTCGCTTCGCGGTGATATTTCCACCACCGTTTTTATCGTGAGTTAGTAGTTATGCCACCCTATCCGCCGTCTTGTTTTATCGGCGTGCATGTAATAAATTGTTGGGCAGTTTCCGCTCAACTTTATATTATATTCAGTACTCCTGGTATTTTTCTTCTGTGACCATGATATTGTCTACCAGTGAGAAGGAATTCTTCCTTACTGGTCCGTAAAAGGGATTGGTCTCTCAATAATTATATTATTGAAAAACCGGTCGTGACAAGGAGCATGCGCGTAGTACTTCGTTTCGATAACTAATAGAATTTTGCAATAAGTATGTGAGTTCTTTATGACTAATGTTGAGTCCATGGATTATATGCACTCTCACCCTTCCACCATTGCTAGCCTCTCTAATACCGCGCATTGTTCGCCGGTATCATACACCCACCATATACCTTCCTCAAAACAGCCACCATACCTACCTATTATGGCATTTCCATAGCCATTCCGAGATATATTGCCATGCAACTTTCCACCATTCCGTTTATTATGACACGCTCCATCATTGTCATATTGCTTTGCATGATCATGTAGTTGACATCGTATTTATGGCAAGGCCACCATTCATCATTCATACATGTCACTCTTGATTCATTGCATATCCCGGTACACCACCGGAGGCATTCACATAGAGTCATATTTGTTCTAAGTATCGAGTTGTAATTCTTGAGTTGTAAGTAAATAAAAGTGTGATGATCTTCATTATTAGAGCATGTCTTAAGGTGTTATTCTAGTACGAACTCTAGGATAGATCGAACAGAAAGAATAGCTTCATGTTATTTTACTACGAACTCTTGAATAGATCGATCAGAAAGAATAACTTTGAGGTGGTTTCGTACCCTACAATAATCTTTTCTTTTGTTTTCCGCTATTAGTGACCTTGGAGTGACTCTTTGTTACATGTTGAGGGATAGTTATATGATCCAGTTATGTTATTATTGTTGAGAGAACTTGCACTAGTGAAAGTATGAACCCTAGGCCTTCTTTCCTAGCATTGCAATACTGTTTACGCTCACTTTTACCACTTGCTACCTTGCTGTTTTTATATTTTCAGATTACAAATACCCATATCTACCATCCATATTGCACTTGTATCACCATCTCTTCGCTGAATTAGTGCACCTATACAATTTACCATTGTATTGGGTGTGTTGGGGACACAAGAGACTCTTTGTTATTTGGTTGCAGGGTTGTTTGAGAGAGACCATCTTCATCCTACGCCTCCCACGGATTGATAAACCTTAGGTCATCCACTTGAGGGAAATTTGCTACTGTCCTACAAACCTCTGCACTTGGAGGCCCAACAACGTCTACAAGAAGAAGGTTGTGTAGTAGACATCACCTGTCGCGTCGCGCTCGTCGAGAGCGCCAAGAAGTTGGCCACTATGAGACACCTCACTGAAGCATACCAGCGTGAGATCGATCGCGCCGTGTGCGGCACGCCGGCTGCTGGAGAGCCCAGTCGCGTGGGCGTGGTCCGGCAACGCGGCGCGGCCATCGCCAGCATGCTGGGGGTAGACCACCCTGTTTACGCCACGCCCATCGAGAACATACGTGCTGCCCAGGCGGCAGCAGATGAGCTGGACCAACTGGAGGGCGACGAGTGTCGCTACATGACGGAGCATGTCCAGCAGCTCATCGACGCGGCCGCCGCGCAGCAAGAAGCCGACCACCGCGTGGGAGAACCCGGCTAGCAGGCTGAGAACCTCCCCCCTCGCCGAGAACACGGCGCAACCTCACGGTCCCCGGAAGGCGGCGCCTGCGGTCGAAGAGACCGAGAGCCGGCTGCTAGCCACAGCCGGACCCGCATCACCATCGAGCGCGATCAAGACGGCCGCCCACGAGCGGTGGAACAGCGGAGCGATCGCCCGCCTCCCCCGCGTAGGGAGAGGCGCGCCTCCCCGCTGCCTGTTGAGCACCCGACTCTCGAAGACCGGCTAGGCCGCCGTGAAGGAGTCGGAGAAAATGACGCCCATCACCGGATCGACCGCCTGGCTCGATCCCTGGTGGTAGAAGAAGAAGATGCAATCGGCCCGCCTTGCTTTGGCCCCCGCATTCGCGACGAGCCCTTCCCCAAAGGGTTCTCGCTCCCTCGAGACACTCCCAAGTACAATGGCTCCGTGAAGCCGGAGGATTGGCCGGTGGACTACTCCACCGCAGTCAACATAGCAAACGGCAACAAGCGCGTTGCCGTGAAGTACGTCCCCCTCATGCTTCAGGGCACGACCCAGACATGGCTGAACAGCCTCAAGCCCTACAGCGTCAATAGTTGGCTGGACTTCACCGAAGCCTTCATCCGCAATTTCACCAGCACTTACAAGCGGCCGCCCAAGCCCCGCTAGCTGCCTCTGGGCGTCCAAGGCCCGACGAGTCCACTCGCGACTACTTGACGCGGTGGGCTGAGCTGTGCAACTCCTGCGAAGGGGTGCATGAGGTACAAGCCATAGAGTACTTCACTATCGGGTGCCGAGAGGGCACCTTACTCAAGCACCGACTCCTCTGCGACGAGCCGGCCACACTCGACCAGTTGCTAATCATAGCAGACAAGTACGCCACTGCCGACTCTTCCATGAAGTCGGATCTTCGAGTGGACGCCTCTGGAAAGGTGCTCCCTCCAGCTCCTCAGACGCCGGCTGGTGACAACAAGTGCAAAGCCCCGCAGCCGGCTTCCACCAGCCGGCAGGTGGCAACAGTTGAAGACCAACAGCCTGAGGGACAACCCGACCGCAAGCGTCAGAAAGGCGGCAAGCCTGCTTGGTTGCCCGCCTTCTCCTTCGAGCAAACCCTTGATGCCCCCTGCAAGTTCCACAGTGGCGCGAAGCTGTCCAACCACACAACCCGGAAGTGCCATTGGCTCGTCCGCATTGCCAAGGGCGAAGGACTGCCGCCTCCGCCTGCTAGCCAGCCGGCTCCACCTCCTCAGTAGCCAGCGGCCCGTCCAGCAGTCAGTGCTATCCAGGATGAATTCTCCGAAGAACACGGAGCCTATGTCGTCTTCACCAGTGTGGCTGACAACAGGCACAACCGACGCCAGCAGCACCGCGAGGTGAATGCTGTTGCATCTAAAGTCCCGGAGTTCATGCATTGGTCCAAAAGGCCCATCATCTGGAGCCGTGCAGACCACCCAGAAGTAATGCCTTCTTCGGGCTCCTATGCCATGGTGCTGGACGCCAGCTTCTCAACAGAGAGGCAAGCTGCTCGCTTCTCCTGAGTTCTGATAGACGGCGGTAGCAGCATAAACATCCTCTACCGCGACACCATGGAGAAGCTGGGTATCAAAGAGAGACAACTTCAGCCCAGTCAGACTATCTTCCATGGCATTGTGCCTGGACTTTCCTCCTCACCAATTGGCAAGATCAAGATAGACGTCCTCTTCGGAGACAAAGATCACTTCCACCGTGAGGCAATCTGGTTTGAGTTGGTTGACCTGGAGAGCCCTTATCACGCACTCCTAGGCCGACCAACTCTAGCCAAGTTCATGGCGGTGCCGCACTATGCCTACCTCAAGATGAAGATGCCAGGAACCAAGGGCATAATCACTATAGCCGGTGACTACAAGAAGTCGGCCGCATGTGCTGCTGGTAGCAGCCGGCTGGCCAAGTCCCTTGTGATTACTGCCGAGAAGAAGCTCCTGGACCGGGTTGTGGCCATGGCCAGCAAGCAGCCGGACCTATCGCTAGACCCCAAGGAGTCGGAGACCCAGGGCTCCTTCCAGCCGACCAAAGAAACAAAGAAGATCCCCTTGGACACTGACCACCCGGAGAGGCACGCTATCATGGGGACCAACCTCGATAACAAATAGGAAAGCAAGCTCGTAGATTTCCCCCATGAGAATCAGGACATCTTCGCATGGTCTCCCAAAGACATGCCGGGTGTTTCGGCGGATTTCGCCGAGCACAAGCTACATCTCAGATCAGATGCAAAACCAGTCAAGCAACCCCTCCGCCGCCTGTCAGAAGAGAAGAGAAGAATTGTCGGTGAAGAGATCGCCCGCCTGCTGGCAGCCGGCTTCATCATGGAAGTATTTTTTCCAGAATGGCTTGCCAACCCAGTCCTTGTACTGAAGAAGAATAACAAGTGGCGCATGTGCATTGATTGCACCAGTCTCAACAAAGCCTGCCCCAAAGATCCGTTTGCTTTGCCACGAATAGACCAAGTGATAGACTCCACAGCCGGATGCGAGCTGTTGAGTTTTTTGGATGCCTACTCTGGAGATCACCAGATCAATTTGAACCCGATCGACCGCCTGAAGACCGCCTTCATCACACCATTCGGAGCCTTCTGTTACCTGACCATGAAATTCGGCTTGAGAAATGTCAGTGCCACATTTCAGCGTTGCATGCAGAAGTGCCTCCTCAAGCAACTCGGCAGAAATGCCCACGACTATGTAGACGATATTGTGGTGAATACGGAGAAGCGCGGTACCCTCCTGGAAGATCTCAAGGAAACCTTTGATAATATGCGCCGTTTTGAAATCAAGCTCAACCCAGAAAGTGTGTTTTTGGAGTCCCAGCCGGCCAGCTCCTTGGCTTCTTGGTCTCAGAACGCGGCATCGAGTGCACCCCTATGAAGATCAAGGCCATCGAGCGGATGGAGAGACCCACCCGACTGCGAGACGTCCAGAAGTTCACCGGCTGCTTGGCATCCATCAACCGCTTCATCAGTCGGCTGGGCGAGAAGGCTCTTCCCCTGTACCAGTTAATGAAGAAGACCACTCCCTTCGAGTGGAATGACATGGCGGACGAGGCCTTCCTCCAGCTCAAGAAAATGTTGACTACGCTGCCAGTCCTGGCTGCTCCGGTTGCTAAGGAGCCCATGTTCCTCTACATCGCCGCCACCAGCCGGGTGGTCAGCACTGTCATTGTGGTGGAGCGTCCAAAAGACGGCAGAGCACAGCCAGTCCAGAGGCCTGTGTACTATTTGAGCGAGGTGCTATTGACCTCAAAGCAGAACTACCCCCACTACCAGAAGATGTGCTACAGCGTGGACTTTGCCGCCAAGAAGCTCAAGCCATACTTTCAAGAGCACCCCATCACGGTTGTCTTCACCGCCCCGCTTGCTGAGATCATAGGCAACTGAGATGCATCAGGCCGAGTGGCCAAATGGGCCATCGAGTTGGCCCCCTACACCATCTGCTACCAGCCACGCTGAGGGAGTCCTGGATTAAGGGGTCCTCGGGCGTCCGGACTATGGTACATGGGCCGGACTGATGGGCTGTGAAGATACAAGACCGAAGACTCTCTCCCGTGTCCGGATGGGACTCTCCTTGGCGTGGAAGGCAAGCTTGGTGCCCTGATATGAAGATTCCTTTCTCTGTAACCGACTTTGTACAACCCTAGTCCCCTCCAGTGTCTATATAAACCGGAGGGCTTCGTCCATAGGGACAATCATAATCATAGTCATACAGGCTAGACTTTTAGGGTTTTTGCCATTACGATCTCGAGGTAGATCAACTCTTGTAATACTCATATTCATCAAGATCAATCAAGCAGGAAGTAGGGTATTACCTCCATAGAGAGGGCCCGAACCTAGGTAAACATTGTGTCCCCCGCCTCCTGCTACCATCAAACTTAGACGCACAGTTCGGAGCCCCTACCCGAGATCCGCCGGTTTTGACACCGACATTGGTGCTTTCATTGAGAGTTCCGCCGCGTCGTCTTCAAGAGGTTCGATGGCCCCGTCAATCGTCTACAACAATGCTGTCCAAGGGGAAGTCTTCCTCCTCAGACAGATCTTCGTATTCAGTGGCTTCGCACTGCGGGCCAACTCGCTTGGCCATCTAGAGCAGATCGACAGCTACACCCCTGGCCATCAGGTTAGATTTGGAAGCTTGAACTACGTCGCTGATATCCATGGAGACTTGATCTTCGATGGATTCGAGCCCACGGTAGCCGCTCCCTACCACCGCGATGAACATGACTCAAATCTGTCATCGGAGCACACCCAGGAGATAGCTCCCGTAACTGCTCTGGCCCTAGACCCAGAGCAGATCGCGCCATCCGAGGACGGGAAGATCAACCCCGCCACGGAAGCCGCAGACTCAGCGGTGTTGGAGCCGCACACAGACCCAACCTCGGGTGGAATCTGTGCCACCGGAGCCTCGGACTCGTTTCCGGCTACAGGTTCCGAACCACGTACGTCGAGCTTGATCGGACATCGATCGTCGAATTCAGCTCCGCGGACATCTTCCGGCACTCACCTCTAGGCGATGTGCTAAACTCATTAAAAACACTCTCCTTAGCGGGGGACTCACAGCCGAATTATATCTGGTTCAAACTGGAGGCTGATGACGGAGAATTTCGCTTCCCACCCACTGCCCACTTCATAGCCACTGTCGAAGACTTAACCGAGATGCTCGATTACGGCTCCGAATACATCGACGACATGGACGACGATGCCGAAGAGGAGCAGGGCCAAAACCCGCCGTTTACTGGGCGCTGGATGGCCACTTCTTCGTACGACGTGTACATGGTGGATACACCTGAAGAGAACAATGGCGATAATGAGAAGGATCCAGTCGAGGATAAACCTCCTGAGACACAGCCAAAACACCGACGTCAGCGGCGCCGCTCTAAATCACGCCGTGGAAAAGATAGCGATACCGGCATGAGATAAAACAATACTCCGGACGATGCCGAAGAGAAGGAATACCCCGTTGAGCCAACCTCCGAACAGGACGAACGGGAGGACGGGCGAGTCAGCCCTGATGAACAGGCCATAAACGAAGACTCAGAGGTTAGTAATTATCTTCCACTCTCCGAGGATGAGGTGAGCCTCGGCAATGAGGATTTCATCGTGCCTGAGGAACCTCTCGAGCAAGAGCGCTTTAAGCGCCGGCTAATAGCCACTGCAAGGAGCCTGAAAAAGAAGCAGCAGCAGCTTCAAGCTGATCAAGACCTGCTCAACGACAGATGGACTAATGTCCTGGCAGCCGAGGAATACGGCCTCGAGCGCCCAACCAAAAGTTACCCGAAGCGCAGGCTACTACCTCAATTCGACGACGAGGCCCTTGAGCCCGTTCCATCAGCGCGTAATGCGGCTGACCGACCACCATGTGGCCGGGACAAAGTGGCAACTCAAGCAGAACACCAGCCCGTCCTACCTCACCGTAAAGGCAGAGAGAAAACAGCTCGGGGTTATACATATGACCTGCGGCAGGACCTAAAGAACAGAACAGGTCAGACCAGATCGATCTACGGATCGCGGGGGCGTGCCCTGACGTGTGACGATGGCCATTTGGCCAGACGTGACAAACATAACCACGCCGGGCCAAAAATCGCAGACAGACTACATCCGAACTACGTCGTGACTTGGCCCAATACAGAGGCGCCGCACACCCCCTCTGCTTCACTGACAAAGTAATGGAGCATGACCAGAAGGGTTTAAACCCGTAAATATCGAATCATATGATGGAACAACAGATCTCACGGTATGGATTGAGGATTTTCTTCTCCATATTCATATGGCCCGCGGTGATGACCTTCATGCCATCAAATACCTCCTGCTAAAACTCAAAGGGTGAGCTCGGCACTGGTTAAACAGTCTGCCTGAAAACTCTATTGGCAGCTGGGAGGACTTGGAAGATGCCTTCCGCAACAACTTCCAAGGCACGTATGTATGACCTCCAGATGCTGATGACTTAAGTCACATAGTTCAACGGCCCGGAGAGTCAGCCAGGAAATTATGCACTAGGTTCCTAACTAAAAAGAACCAGATCGTCGACTGTCCGGATGCCGAAGCCCTAGCAGCCTTTAAGCATAGCATCCGCGACAAATGGCCCGCCCGTCACCTCGGCCAAGAAAAGCCTAAGTCCATGGCAGCCCTCACGGCACTCATGACCCGTTTTTGTGCGGGCGAGGATAGTTGGCTAGCCCGTAGCAATAACACTGCAAGCAAAGCTGGCACCTCTGAGACCAAAAACAGTAACGGCAAGCCCCGACGCAATAGGCGCAAGCGTCGAAGCAACGGTGACAATATCGATGACACGACGGTCAACACCGGATTCAGTGGCTCCAAGTCCGGCCAGCGGAAGAAGCCATATAAAAGAAACAATCCGGGCCCATCCAGCTTGGACCGCATACTCGATCGTCCATGCCAGATCCATGGCACCCCAGACAAACCAGCCAATCATACCAACATAGACTGTTGGGTTTTTAAATAGGCTGGCAAATTAAATGCCGAGAACAAGGAGAAGAGGTCGCAAAGCGAGGACGGTGACAAGGAGTCCCGTCCGCCGAACACAGGGGGACAGAAGAAGTCCCCCCCAAGTTAAAACAGTGAACATGATATACGCTACCCATATCCCCAAGAGGGAGCGCAAATGTGCGCTCAGGGACATCTACGCGAAGGATCCAGTCGCCCCAAAGTTCAACCCATGGTCTTCCTACCCGATCATTTTCGATCACAGGGACCATCGGACCAGTATCCGTCATGGAGGTTCAGCCGCACTGGTCCTCGACCCAATCATTGATGGATTCCATCTCACGCGAGTCCTTATGGATGGTGGCAGCAGCCTGAACCTACTCTATCAGGATACAGTGCGCAAAATGGGCATTAATCCCTCAAGGATCCAGCCCACAAAGACTACCTTTAAAGGAGTCATACCAGGTGTAGAGGCCCGCTATACGGGCTCAATCACACTAGAGGTTGTCTTTGGATCTCCGGACAACTTCCGAAGCGAAGAGTTGATCTTCGATATCGTCCCCTTCCACAGTGGCTATCACGCACTGCTGGGACGAACATCATTTGCTCGATTCAACGCGGTGCCACACTATGCTTATCTCAAGCTCAAGATGCCCGGACCACGCGGCGTCATAACACTCAATGGAAACACGGAACGCTCCCTCCGTACCGAGGAGCACACCGTTGCTTTGGCAGCAGAAGTACAGAGCGGCCTTTTCAAGCAGAACCTTAATTCGGCGGCCGAGCTCCCGGACAGTGTCAAACGAGTCCAGACTACTCTGCAGCAGGATAGCCCAGCTCGTCAAGAGCTCAACTAGCAATCTGGCCTCTGTCCCAGTCCCTACCAAGTGTCGGCGTTCGTACCGCGCGTACATAACTACGCACTCAACATACCATGGGCATAGACGGAGGCATAACTAGATTGTGATCCATAATACGGCTCGACCTCCCCTGGACACACATACTTACACTTTTTCTTATTTTTTTCCTTTTCAGGTTTCTTTTCCACAGGCCTTTCCTAACGGCCTAATCACCGGTCCTTTCGAAAGGATAGATACACCAAGACGGCAAGAAGCACTGACGTATAAGGGAATTTCTAGGTGGTCTCTTTAACGATCACTCTACCTGCTTTCAGGACCCGCACGCAGCTCTCCCTTGGTTGCGGCATATTAAATAGCCCTGTTGCTTATTGCACTACTTGTACAAATACACTTTGATGTATTAATCAAACTATAATGGAAACAATTTGCAGCCCAACTTCTGCGGCACTAGCTTGCTACCCCTGTTTTGATAATCTTATCAAATCGCACCCGTACACTTTGGTACGCTTTAATCCGCCAGGGGCTTCATTGCGCCCCATAATTCGGCAACAAAGTCCGAACACTTTTTACAGTATAGTTCGGCACCCCGAATTTAGCATGATATGCATTGGCTCCGAATCATGTCTTTGGTCAATAGTTGGGTTGCCCGGCTCCTGTGCTTACTACCTTACGTTCCGCTATATCGGCTAGGGTAGTAAAGGGAGAACTACTGCGATTGTGTCCTGGTTTATCCGGATGAGCACCTTAGTAGAGAAAGCAGAAAACTGACTATCATGATGCGGCGTGAGCCGGTCAGCTCTTCGAAGGTTTCAAATCTCTAGCGATTTTTCCGCATTATGCGATGAATCGGTTCTTACCCGATCAGGTGTCTACAGCACCCTAGTTCGGATACTAGGGGCTGCGCCTAAATTTTTATTGTCAAACTCCTATGGCTAAGTGAGGGTGATAAAGCCAGATAGTCCGATTGCCTGGTTCGCTGCGCTAAACACCTCCTTCAAGGACCAAGTTTTTGGATCAAGAGTGTTTAGATTCCATCCCGAACACCCCCCGTACTACCTACGTGGGGGCTGAAGCCGACGACTGGCCAACTCTCAGATTTAATAAAAACGGCCGCACAGGAGGTAAAATTTTAATAATAACAAGCGTTATATTACATAACAGCTTTGTTTCTTCATACAGGACAGAATAACATGAATGTATTCACTCGAAGATAATGTCCTTAGCACATTGCTCCACTACAATGCGGGATCCCTCCAGGACATCGTCAAAATATCGCTCGGGCATGTAGTGCTCCTTGCCCTCGGGCGGTCCCTCGGTCGCGAGCTTGACGGCATTCATCTTCGCCCACTGCACCTTGACACGGGCGAAGGCCATCCGCGCACCTTCGATACAGACCGACCGCTTGACGGTGTCAAGCCGAGGGCAGGCATTTACCAGCCGCTTCATGAGCCCGAAGTAACTGCTGGGTATGGCTTCGGCCGACCACAGCCGGATTATCAAATCCTTCATGGCTAGTTCGGCCACCCTATGCATTTCGACCAGCTGTTTTAGCTAGTCGTTAAAGGGCACCGGATGTTCTGGCGCAACGTATTGCGACCAGAATAGCTTCTCCGTCGAGCTCCCCTCTTCGGCTCAGAAGAATTCCGCAGCATCGGCAACACTGCGCGGTAAATCCACAAACGCTCCTGGAGAACTCCAAATCCGGGTTAGTAAGAGATACCTTCTGTTCACATACTTGCTTTGCATAATAAAAGCCTTACCTGCCGCGATTTTCCTGGCCTCCTAGATTTCCTGGAGGGCGCCCTGGGCTTCGACCCGGGCGTCTAGTGCGCTTTGGTGGGCCTTGGCAAGTTCGGACTCTTTATCCGCAAAATTGCGCTCCAAGGACTCGCATTTCTTCACTGCATCCTGATGCTCCTGCTGGACCTCACCAACCCTGGCCTCGTGTTTTTCACGGGCGGCTTGCTCCTTGGCCGCTTTCTTTTGGGCCTCGGCCAGCGCTTTCTTGAGTGTTTCCACCTCAGTCGCCGCTCCTACAAATATCATGGCACTATGGTCAGCACAAGTCATTCATCCTTTCTGGATATACACAAGGTCATCAGATACCTTGCTTGTCCTCTAGTTGCTTCTTCACTCGGCCGAGTTCTTCCTTGGCCCGCTCCAGACTCTGCTTTAGCCCGGAGACTTTGCCATCATGAGAGGTCGCAGCCAGCAGCGACGCCTCCTTATTCACATAAGCCACATTTGGTTAGTCTCCTGAGAAAATTGCTTGATCCTCTGTCCGGCTTTTCTTTCCGAACACCGGACAGAGTCTCAGGGGCTACTGTCTATACTGTGACATTCTTTTCACATAATTGTGTTACTTACCTCAAAGCCTGTTAGAAGGCTGGTGTAGGCTTCGGTCAGTCCGCTCTTGGCTGACTGAATCCTCTCAATCACCGTACCCATGAGGGTACGGTGTTCCTCAACAATGGAAGCACTTCGCAGCACTTCTAGTAGAGTGTCCGGTGCCTCTGGTTGGCCAGAGGTCACCAGCGGACTGGGCTCACCTCCTTCTTCGGAGGAAGTTGCTTGCCAGATTCTGGAGCCGTATAGATCTCCGGGTCCGTATTCGGCTGGGGGCCGAATTGAATATGGCCCCCATCGCCAGTCTCCATGGGGATTTGCCCCCCATGTGTCCGGCGGCCGAGTTTTCACCCTCTGGCGCCGCCCTGATGGCCTCCCGCACCTCTCCCTGGCCTGGGATCCTTCGGGATAACACCTCGCTATCATCCATGGCCCTGGGAGAGGAGGCCGACGGAAGGGACCCGCTATCCATAACCTTCGGGTCCAGCGAATTCCCCGACGATAAGGACCGCTCGAGGTCGGAGCGAGCCGGACTGCAAGTGCATGATTCAACACGTTAAAACTACGAGGTAAAGAGGCGGATATATGAATGGGTCAGGATCTTTGAGTACTCACGATTCGGCCAGGGGATTATCTCGGGGGCGCTGCTCCGGGCTACTATCGATGTCCCACGCAGAGTTATCCGCGAGGGAGACCTTCCCCTTCTTGGATGCCTCTGCCTCCAGCTTTGTGGAGGCCGCCCTCTTCTTCCTTCCCCCCTTAGAGGGAGAATTGCTTTCCTTCTCCTCCTCCTTGTCCTCGGCGGACGAGTGAGTCTCGGCGTCTTCGGACGTCACGTCCGAAGCGCCCTTGCGACGGAGACCACTTCTGGTCTCCTTGGCCTTTTTCTTGGCCTTCTTCTCCGGCGCCTGATAGGGCGCCGGAACCAGCATCTTCGTCAGACGCGGGATAGCTGGATCCTCAGGCAGCGGAGCCGGACATTAGATCTGCTTCGGCTTCTTTGTCCAGCCCAGAAAAGTTAGATAGGGAAGCTTAGACATCTTCCTCGAATATACATGAGGAGGATGTACCTCGTAATATGGAAAGCTTACCGGACTGGTTGGATGAGCCAGGTCGTGACCGCAGTCCTCGGTCGTCTTTGGCCACGTCTAGTTTCCCTTGAATAGCACCTTCCAGATATCTTCGTGCCTAGTGCCGAAGAACCATTGCAAGGTCTGGTGCTTGGTGAGGGAGTCCTGGATTAGGGGGTCCTCGGATAGCCGGGCTATATACTTTAGCCGGACTGTTGGACTATGAAGATACAAGATTGAAGACTTCATCCCGTGTCCGGATGGGACTCTCCTTGGCGTGGAAGGCAAGCTTGGCAAATACGGATATGTAGATCTCCTCCCTTGTAACCGACTCTGTGGAACCCTAGCCCCCTCCGGTGTCTATATAAATCGGAGGGTTTAGTCCGTAGGACAACAACAATCATACCATAGGCTAGCTTCTAGGGTTTAGCCTCTACGATCTCGTGGTAGATCAACTCTTGTAATACTTATATCATCAAGATCAATCAAGCAGGAAGTAGGGTATTACCTCCATCGAGAGGGCCCGAACCTGGATAAACATCGTGTCCCCTGCCTCCTGTTACCATCCACCTTTGACGCACAGTTCGGGACCCCCTACCCGAGATCCGCCGGTTTTGACACCGGCATTGGTGCTTTCATTGAGAGTTCCACTGTGTCGTCACGATAAAGGCTTGATGGCTCCGTTGATCATCGACAATGATGCGATCCAGGGTGAGGTTTTTCTCCCCGGACAAATCTTCTTACTCGGCAGCTTCGTACTGCGGGCCAACTCGCTTGGCCATCTGGAGCAGATCGAGAGCCACGCCCCTGGCCATCAGGTCAGGTTTGGAAGCTTGAACTACAGTGCCGACGTCCGCGGAGACTTGATCTTTGACGGATTTGAGCCCACGTCAGGTACGCCGCACAGTCACGACGAGCATGACTTAGCTTGGCCGTCGGACAGTGTTCGGGAGATCACACCTGTGATTACTCCAGCCCTCAAGCCGGAGCAGATTGCGTCATCCGAGGACGGGTGGATGGACCCCGCCTCGGAGGCCGCACACTCAATGGCGATAGAGCCAAATACTGACTTCACCTCCTACGAGACCCGCGTAGCCGAACCACTGGATTCGTCCTCGGGCGCAGGCCCCGAACCGCTTGTATCGGTGCCTACCGAATCTGATCGGGCACCGATCTTGGAGTTTTCCTCCGCGGATATCTTTCAGCAGTCGCCCTTGGGCGATGTGCTAAACTCATTGAGGTCTCTCTCCTTGTCAGGAGACCCTTGGCCGAACTATGTCCGGCTCGAGTGGGAGGCGGACGACGGAAAAATTCGTTCCCCACCCACCACCCACTTAATAGCCACTGTCGATGACTTAACCGACATGCTCGATTTCGACTCCGAAGACATCGACGGTATGGACGACGATGCAGGAGAAGAACAGGAACCATCGCCCACAGGGTGCTGGACAGCCACTTCATCACATGATATATACATGGTGGATACACCCAAAGAAGACAATGATGAGGAACGGGAGGATGCAGCAAAGGATAACCCCCTCGAGAAGCAACCAAAGCGACGACGCAGACGCCGCTCCAAATTCCGCCTCGGCAAAAGCAGCGATAACAGCGCAAGAAAGAATGAGACCCCGGTCGACTCCAAAGCAACAGAGCAGGACGAGCCAGTGGACGGCGAACATATTATGGAGCCACTGTCCGGTCACGGCGACGCCGAGGATAAAGCTCATCAACCTCTCTCCGGGGAGGAAAACAGTCCGGACGACGATGCACAAATAATTCCGGAAAAGCACTTGGAACAAGAGAACCTCCACAGAAGGCTTATTGGCACCGCGAGGAGTCTGAAGAAGCAGAAGCGAAGGCTTAAGGCCGCGCAGAATACGCTCAACAGTAGATGGAACAAAGTGCTCGACACTGAAGAAAAGTATGGTGGCAGTTGCCACACAAAGAGCTATCCAAAGCGCAAGCTGTTGCCTGAATTCGATGATGAGGCCTTAGAGCCCACACGGCCGAAAAATAAAACGGCCGATCGGTCAGATCGACCAGCTCGTGGCTGCGATAGGGCGGCCAACGAGGCCGCACATAAGTCAGCACACGATTCATGTGAGGACTTGCATCAAAAAGCCGGCATGACCAGATCCATCTACGGATCTAGGAAGCGTGCCTCAGCGCAGGACCAAAACCGAACACTACAACCGTCAGAACGCCATGACACATCCAAATACAGGGGTGCCGCACACCCCCTATGCTTCACCGATGAGGTGCTGGATCATGAATTTCCAGAGGGATTGAAACCCGTGAACATAGAGGCGTACGAAGGGACGACAGGCCCTGGGTTCTGGATTGAGGACTTCATCCTTCATATCCACATGGCTCGCAGAGACGATCTCCACGCCATCAAATATTTGCCCCTCAAGTTGAAAGGACCAGCTCGGCATTGGCTGAAAGGCCTCCCCGAAAACTCAATTTGAAGTTGGGAAGAGCTTGAGGATGCTTTTAGGGCTAATTTTCAAGGGACCTATGTCCGACCTCCGGATGCAGACGATTTAAGTCATATAATTCAACAGCCCGGAGAGTCAGCTCGAAAGCTTTGGAACAGATTCCTCACTAAGAAGAATCAAATCGTCGATTGCCCGGACGCCGAAGCCTTAGCGGCTTTCAAACACAGTGTCCAGGACGAATGGCTCGCCAGACACCTCGGCCAGGAAAAACCGAGGACAATGGCAGCCCTAACAAGCCTCATGACCCGCTTCTGCACGGGCGAAGATAGCTGGCTGGCCCGTAGTAGCACCAGCGACCCAGGACATCTGAAGTCAGGGATGGCAACGGAAACCACGACGCAGTAAAAGCAAGCGTCGAAATAACGAAGATAGCCCAGACAACACGGTGGTGAACGCCGGATTCAGGGGCTCATGATCTGGTCAACGGAAAAAGCCATTTAAAGGCAGCAGAGATGGACCGTTCAGCCTAAACAAGATTCTAGACAAATTATGTCAGATTCATGGCACCTCCGAAAAACATACAAATCATACCCATAGAGAATGTTGGGTCTTCAAGCAGGCCGGCAAGCTAAACGCCGAACACAAGGGGAGGGAGACACCAAGTGAAGACGAGGATGAGCCTTGCCAGCAAAACACTGGGGGACAGAAAAAATTCCCACCATAGGTCAAAACAGTGAACATGATTCACGCACTCCGAGACATATGCGCCGTAGAGCCCGTCACCCCTAAGTTCAACCCTTGGTCGGCCTGCCCGATCACTTTTGATCGCAGGGATCACCTGGCAAGTATCTGGCACGGAGGATTGGCTGCCTTGGTGCTAGACCCAATTATCGAAGGATAGTACCTCACCAAAGTCCTCATGGACGGTGGCAGTAGTCTTAATCTGATATATCAGGACAATCCGCAAAATGGGGATAGACCCGACCAGAATCAGCCAAAGCAATACTACCTTTAAAGGGGTAATACCAGGCCTAGAGGCCCGCTATACGGGCTCTCTAGTACTAGAGGTTGTATTCGGTTCTCCCGACAACTTCCGAAGTGAAAAGTTAACCTTCGACATCGCTCCATTCGGAAGCGGCTATCAAGCACTACTCGGAAGAAGAGCTTTCACTCGTTTTAATGAAATACCGCATTACGCTTCTCTCAAGCTTAAGATGCCCGGTCCACGTGGCATCATCACATTTAGCGGAAATGTTGAGCGTTCCTTACGCGCGGAAGAACGTGTGGCGGCTCTAGCAGCCGAACACTAAACGGCCTGTCCAACCAGAATAAATGATCGGTCATCAAGACCGCGGACACGGCTAGACGAGTCCGGCGCACCACTAGCTGTAACAGCTTAGATAAACCTGAGATTGGTTTGATGGATATACCCCCATAGGCGGTACCAGGGGCTTCCCGCGTGTAAAAAGGACTACAGTTCGGCTCGGCCCTACTTATCTTGAATTTTAATGGCTTATTGAGAATAACCAATTTTTTGCATGACAACTTTCACCTAAGTTCTTCTCTTTTACAAATGATAATCGTGCTACACCCTTCCAGGATACGGCACAACGGAGACACATGCGCAGACGTGCAGCAGGGTCCCGCTCAAAGGTTTCTTTTTAGATTAAGACCCTGTGTAAACCTTTTTTACTGTCTCTTGTTGTTTCACATCCTCCGGATACTCAGCATAACCGAGAGAGATGCTGACGTTATTGGCATTTCGCCACGTCAGAATGATGCACGTACCTGGACACTCAGGGTTCATTATCAAGGGCGTTACTCAGCCCGGTATATGTTGTAAAGACCGAATACCTTAGGGAGTGTTCGGCGTCGCGAGTTTGGCCTTATATGCATCAGCTCCGAATCATGTCTTTGGTCAAATGTTGGGTTTGCGCGGCTCCCGCGTTTTGCTACCTTACGTTCCGCTCTATCGTCTAAGGTGGCACCGGGAGAACTACTGCGATTGTGCCCTGGTTCATCCGGATGAGCACCTCAGTAGAGAAAGCCGAAAACTGACTATCATGATAAAGCACGAGACTGGTCAACCACTCAATGACTTCGCGGAATCTTCGGGATTCCTCCGCATTAACGAAGGGCCGGTTTTCCCGGTCATGTACGTACGCGCCCCGTACTCGGATGAGCGCGGAAGTACCAGGGGCTATATAGTAGCCCCACTGTCAAACTCCTATGGTTAAGTGAAAGTGTTAAAGCAATATAGTCTGATTGCCTCGTTCGCCGCGCTACCACCTCCTTAATGGACCAAGACATTGGATCAAGTGTGAACACGCGCTTTTGTGAACACCCCCACATTATAGGCGTGGGGGCTGAAACCGACGACTGCAAACTTTCAGGTTATATACATATATACATAAACGGCCGCAAAGGAGGCATCATAATACTTTCGGGCAAAAGTGTAAACACAACCTTTATAATTTAAATAGCATTGTTCTTACAATCAAGATACATGTCACTCGAACATGACACTCTTCGAGCACTGAGCCTCTATTAAACGAGCACCTTCTAGGACTTCTTCAAAATAGTGCTCGGATGAAACCTGGCCTACGGCCGGATTCTGGGTTGCAATAGCGGTGGCCTCCATCTCTGCCCAGCATGTCTTGACACGGGCAAGAGCCATCCGCGCACCTTCTATGCACGCCGACCTCTTTACAGTGTCGATATGCGGCACAACACCAAGGAATCATTGCACAAGACCAAAATAACTATTTGGCCTTGGTCCATCCGGCCAGAGATAATCCACGACAGACATCATGGCAAGTCCGGATAACCTATGGAGCTCGGCCCACTCGGCCATTTGCTCATTTAACAGCAGCGGACGCGCTGGAGCATTGAACTGCGACCAGAAAAACTTTTCCACTTCATGATCTTTTTGATCTTTGAAAAACTTGGTCGCATCAGCGGCACTCGCTGCCAAATCCAAGTACGCGTCTGCAGAACTCTATAATTGATCCAGAAGGGCATACTTAGGATCTCCGAACTTCGTCCGCAACAAAAAGGGCTTCCCAGCCGTGATATCTCCGGCTTGATGAAGCTCCTCCTTCGCTGCTCTGATTTTAGAGCGGGTTTCCTTGGTGCTACTGTGGCTTTCTCCAGGTCCGCTGTCTTCGTTTGGCTTTCCCTTTCAAGAAGCTCATAATGGTCAGCGGCACCCTTCAACTCAACAGCCATCTTGGCTATTTTCTCTCTGCTCTCACAATGCGCAGCCTGTTCGGCTCTAAATTCTTCGACCGCCTTTAGGGCGGCCGCATCACTCCTCCTGGCTTGGGCAAGTTCCGCCCGAAGGGTCTCCACGGCGGCAGCTCCATCTGCAGTCACAACATATTATAGACACTAGCATCATGCCCCTCTTAATATATGTTGACCATCGGAGAATACATACCCTGTGCCTCGTCAAGCCGCCTGTTTACAAGCACGATGTCGGCATCCGCCGCATCAAGTTGCTGCTTCAGTTCGGCAAACTCACCAATCCGGCTAGCCACCGGACCCTCAGCCGCCTGCACATGAAAGTGGCATGATCATTACCTGGGACTATGATCCTCTGTTTGCCGTCCTTTTTGACAGCGACCAGAGTCTCAGGGGCTAATATCTACATAGGGCACACCTAGCGTGTGCGGTACCGTCAAAAATATACATATTACTTTGCGTACCTCAAAACCTCTCAGCAGGCTCATAAAAGCTTCATGCAACCCGCTTTCGGCGGAGGAAATCCTCTCCACCACCGTACCCATTAATGTACGATGCACTTCGGAGATAGCCGCTTGCTCCAGAAGATTCCTCAGTGCGTCTGGTCGTGCACCGGACAGTTCCGGACTCTTACTGTTGCTCCCCTTAGGAGCCGAATACTCCGGACTTCGGGAGGCTGAAGGGTCACCTTCTGGCCTTGGTGGATCAGGAGAAATCCTTCGTGACGACACCTCTGGGTCGTCCGCCTTATGGGGCGGGGAGCCATGGGGAGGCGTTTCGCTCTCCATCATCTCCGGAAGAAGATCCCCCGAAGACGAACTCTGTCGAGAAGGGCTAGGATCCGAACTACAAGACATACGTCTCGGTTATTGTCCTCGGAAATAAAGTAGGATATATTTACCATAAAGTACTTTTGTTTACTTACAGCTCGGTGGAGGGCTGGTCCCCTTGTGGGCACTGTACGGTGAGGATGCCCTCCGGGGTAGGGCCCCCTGATAAAGGTTTCTTCCCTCGTTTGGAAACCATTGTTTCCAAGTCTTCAGAGGCGGTCCTCTTCCTTCCTTGGGGAGAAGGGATTTTAGATTCTTCTCCCCGGTTATCCTCCTTCGTGGAGGCACTAATTCCCCCGGTTTGGATGAACTATGAGTTAGGCCCGCTTTCGGCTTCTTTATTCCTCCCTTTATCTTCCCCTGATGCCGCTTGATAAGGCGCGAGCTCAAGCATTCTGGCCAGTACTGGATCTGTTGAGCCTTCGGGAAGGGGGCCGAACACCTGATCATCTTCGCCTTTTTTACCTAATCCTGGTCAAAGAGCGACTTTTTAGAATGATGTTGTGATAAATAAAGAGACATCATGTTCGGCCAAAGAATTACTTACTTGGTGTCTGGACGATTGCAGTTTAGACCCGCATCCTCGGTGGTGTCCGGACACTTTATTCGTGATCCGAAGAACAATTTGTGCATCTCTTCGAGCGTCACGCCGAAGAAGTGCTGAATAGTTCGCGGCCCTTCCGAGTTGAACTCCCACATACGGAGAGGTCGACGTTTGCAAGGCCGGACTTGACGAACTAGCATGACTTGCATTACCTTGACAAGGCCGACATCTCTCTCGAGGAGATCTCGGATGCGGCTCTACAATATCGGCACATGATTTACTGGCCCCCAGTCCAGCCCCTTGTTGACCCATGACGCCAGTTGTGGCGGGGGGCCCGAGCAGAAGGCAGGGGCGGCTACCCACTTAGTACCTCGGGGAGCTGTGATGTAAAACCTCTCCCGTTGCCATGAGCTGGACACCTCCGGGAAGGAACCCTTTGGCCATGGAGCATCGGTGCCTTTGCTTATTATGGCACCTCTGCATTCTGCGTGTCGCCCATTAATCATCTTCGGCTTCACATTAAAGGTCTTGAGCCATAAGCCGAAGTGCGGGGTGACGTGGAGGAAGGCCTCACACACGACGATGAACGACGAGATGTGAAGGATGGAATCCGGGGCCAGATCATGGAAATCGAGCCCGTAATAGAACATGAGCCCCCTAACAAAGGGATCTAGACTACAGCCTAGCCCTCGGAGGAAGTGGGAGACGAATACGATACTCTCGCTGGGTTCGGGAGTGGGAATGACCTACCCTCGAGCAGGCAGCCTGTGCGAGATTTCGGCGGTCAGATACCTAGCTTCTCTTAGCTTCTAGATGTCCTCCTCTGTGATAGAGGAGGGCATCCACCGACCTTGAAGGTTGGATCCGGACATGATTGAAGGTCCGAAGCGCCTAGCCTGAGCCTTGGGTGTTGGAACTCAAGGTGGGGGAAAGGTTCGATTGAGTGCGAGATGAAAAGGGCAGGCCTTGGCCCCTTTTTAAAGAGGGTGAATATCAAGCGTCCTCCGCGTGGCCGTTTGGAACTTGCCTAAAATAGAGGAGTCATACCAACAGGCACGATTGGGTTACCCATACCCGTATTGATGAGAATCCTGTGACAAGGAGAACACGATCTCTGCTTCGACAAGACGTGCCAATAAAACCGCCTCGTGAAACGTGCGGTGGCAGGCTGGGAGAAACGGTTTGAATGATGACCGGGCCTTGGTGTGATGTCACGTTATGAAAAGTTGTCAGCATATTAGATTTGTTGAAATATTGTACTCTCTACGGTGGTATGTGGAATTTGTTTTGCAGAGCCGGACACTATCCTTGTGTTCAAAATCTTTTATGGGATATTCGGAGGAAGAACCCGCCTTGTAATGCCAAAGACAATCTGCGCGCCGGACTCATCGTCATTGAAGCCTGGTTCAGGGGCTACTAAGGGAGTCCTGGATTAGGGGGTCCTCGGATAGCCGAACTATATACTTTAGCCGGACTGTTGGACTATGAAGATACAAGATTGAAGACTTCATCCCGTGTCTGGATGGGACTCTCCTTGGCGTGGAAGGCAAGCTTGGCAAATACGGATATGTAGATCTCCTCCCTTGTAACCGACTCTGTGTAACCCTAGCCCCCTCCGGTGTCTATATAAATCGGAGGGTTTAGTCCGTAGGACAACAACAATCATACCATAGGCTAGCTTCTAGGGTTTAGCCTCTACGATCTCGTGGTAGATCAACTCTTGTAATACTTATATCATCAAGATCAATCAAGCAGGAAGTAGGGTATTACCTCCATCGAGAGGGCCCGAACCTGGGTAAACATTGTGTCCCCCGCCTCCTGTTACCATCCATCTTTGACGCACAGTTCGGGACCCCCTACCCGGGATCCGCCGGTTTTGACACCGACACTTGGCCGCGTCAAACTCCCACAATTGGCAAGTTCGGCGCTGGCAGGGAAGGATCCAGCGAACAAGCATCACTTGGATCACGTTGACAAACTTAATGTTCTTGTTCAACATGCTGTTGATACGTGTATGCAGCAGCGTCAGCTCATCTGACGAAGCCCAGTCCAGACCCTTCTCCAGCTAGGAGGTGAGCCGCATTGGGGCCCCGGACTTAAATTTGGGAGCCGCGGCCTAGGTGGACTCACGGGGTTCTGTGACATAGAACCATAGCTGTTGCCACCCTTTTATGGTCTCTACGAAGGTACCTTTGGGCCATGTGACGTTGGGCGTCTTGCTCACCATGGCGCCTCCGCACTCTGCGTGTTGACCATCCACCACCTTCGGCTTCACATTGGAAATCTTGAGCCATAGTCCGAAGTGGGGTGGGATGCGGAGGAAGGCCTCACACACGACGATAAATGCCAAGATGTTGAGGAAAGAATTGGGGGCCAGATCGTGGAAATCCATCCCGTAGTAGAACATGAGTCCGCGGACAAATGGGTGGAGAGGGAATCCCAGTCCACGGACGAAGTGAGGGATGAACACCACCCTCTCATGGGGCTCCGGGGTAGGGATGATCTGCCCTGGGGCTGGAAGCCGGTGAGAGATCTCCGGGGCTAAGTTGCCGGCCTCCCGGAGCTCGGTGATGTCCTTCTCCTTGACGGGGGAAACCATCCACTTGCCCTGCGCTCCAGAGCCGGACATGGCTCGAGAGCTTTTTTGAGGTGGAAAGAATGGAAGCTTGGGCGCTGGAGCTTGAGAATGGATTGGCAAGGAGGAAGAAGGCGTGGGTGAGGGAAAGGAATCCTTATCTCCTTATAAAGGAAGTGAATATCAAGTGCCCCCCACTCGCCTGTTCCCAAGGGCTGTGCAGACGGCACGGTTGGGTTACCCACGCCCGTATTGATGAGAATCCCATAATGAGGGGACACGATCTCTGCTGTGACAAGACGTGCCAATAGAAACCGCATCTTGAAATGTGAAGCGGCAGTTCAAAAAACAGTTCGAAATAATAACCAGGTAGGGACGAGATATCATGCTACAAAAAAGTTGTCAGCGGATTGGACTCGTGAGATATTATAATCTCTGTGGTAGTGTGTGGTACTTGTTTTGCAGAGCCAGACACGTTCGTTGTGTTCAAAGACTGTGTTGGAGTATTTGTAGAAGGAACCCGCCTTGCAATGCCGAAGACAATCTGAGCGCCGGACACCTCGTCATTGAAGCCTGGTTCAGGGGTTACTGAGGGAGTCCTAGATTAAGGGGTCCTCGGGCGTCCGGACTATGGTACGTGGGCCGGACTGATGGGCTGTGAAGATACAAGACCGAAGACTCTCTCCCGTGTCCGGATGGGACTCTCCTTGGCGTGGAAGGCAAGCTTGGCGCCTTGATATGAAGATTCCTTTCTCTATAACCGACTTTGTACAACCCTAGTCCCCTCCGGTGTCTACATAAACCGGAGGGCTTAGTCCGTAGGGACAATCATAATCATAGTCATACAGGCTAGACTTTTAGGGTTTTAGCCATTACGATCTCGAGGTAGATCAACTCTTGTAATACTCATATTCATCAAGATCAATCAAGCAGGAAGTAGGGTATTACCTCCATAGAGAGGGCCCGAACCTGGGTAAACATTGTGTCCCCCGTCTCCTATTACCATCAACCTTAGACGCACAGTTTGGACCCCCTACCCGACATCCACCGGTTTTGACACCGACACACACACCGCTAAGTCCCAAGCACTGGCGAACTTCCTCGTCGACTGGGCTGAGACCCAGTACTTGCTGCCAGCTTTGGACTCCACTCATTGGCGGATGCACTTTGATGGCTCGAAGATGCAAACCAGTTTGGGAGCCGGCATCGTCCTCACCTCTCCCAAAGGTGAAAAGCTCAGATATACACTGCAAATTCACTTTGCCGCCTCCAACAATGTGGCCGAATACGAGGCGCTCATACACGGACTCCGGCTGGCCAAAGAGATTGGCATCCGCCGGATTCTGTGCTATGGAGACTCGGACTTGGTAGTCCAGCAGTCGTCCAGCGACTGGGACGCCAAGGAAGTAAACATGGCGAGCTACCGCTTCCTCGTCCAGCAGATCAGCGGATACTTTGACGGGTGTGGGTTCCTTCACATGCCACGAAACGACAACGAGCAAGCTGATGCCCTGGCACGAATCGGCTCCACCCGCCAAGCAATACCAGCCGACATCTCCCTTCAGTGCCTCCGCAAGCCGTCTATCAAGCCTTCTCCAGAATCAGAATCCATCTTCGTGCCGGCTGCTCCCGAAGCAGTCGGATCCAACTCAGGGGCTGCAGCAGCCGGCCCGGGGACTTCGGCAGGCGGCATGGGGACTGCAGCAGTCGCACCCGGCCTGGGGACTTCAGAACTCGGCCCGGGGGCTGCAGCAGTTGGCCCGGGGACTTTAACAGCACAGCAAGCAGCGGCCTACTCCACCCCGCCGCCTCCCAACCCAACCACCCTAATTTTAGTGGCCGTGATGACAGTGGACGAAGTCAAAGCACCATCATGGGCGCAGCCCATCCTCAATTTCCTGGTGAGCAGAGAGCTACCAGCCGACGAGATCCTGGCCCGACAGGTGCAACGTCGGGCAGCAGCATACACCATCGTAATCAGAGAACTTGTTAGGCGCAGCGTCACGGGCGTGTTCCAGCGCTGCATAGAGCAAGAGAAGGGTAAATCAATGCTCAAAGACATCCACCAAGGCGAGTGCGGCCACCACGCGGCCTCCAGATCCCTCGTCGCCGAAGCTTTCCGCCATGGTTTCTTCTGGCCGACTGCTTTGGAAGACGCTAAGGATTTGGTCAAGAAATGCAAGGGGTGCCAGAAATTCAGCTCCAAGCAACACCTGCCGGCTTCTGCACTCAAGACCATCCCCCTTACTTGGCCTTTTCCCCTGTGGGGGCTGGACATGGTGGGCCCATTCAAGATAGCACGCGGCGGCATGACTCATCTCCTTATCGCCGTGGACAAATTCACCAAGTGGATCAAAGCCAAACCAATCAAGAAGCTGGATGCTCCGACTGCTGTGACTTTCATCGCAGATATCACCGTCCAGTACAATATACCACATAGCATCATCACCGACAATGGCACAAACTTTGCCAAAGGTGCCTTGGCCCGTTTTTGCGCGACGTGGGGCATCCGACTGGACTTAGCGTCCATCGCCCATCCGCAGTCAAACGGCCAAGTCGAGCGAGCAAACGGCCTCATCTTGTCCGGCATCAAGCCCCGACTGGTCGAGGCACTAGAGCGCTCGGCCGGCTGCTGGATCGATGAGCTGCCGGCTGTCCTCTGGAGTCTACGCACCACTCCGAATAAATCAATCGGCTTCACGCCCTTCTTCCTCATGTACGGGGCCGAGGCCGTCATCCCAACTAACATTGAGTTTGACTCACCTCGCGTCACCATGTACATGGAGGCAGAAGCAAGGGAAGCACGAGAAGACGGCGTTGATCTGCTGGAAGAAGGCCGGCTATTGGCACTCAGCCGGTCCGCCGTCTACCGGCAGAGTCTGCGCCGCTTCCACAGTCGGAAGGTCAAGCCAAGATCCTTCCAAGAGGGGGATCTTGTGCTCCGGCTGATCCAGCGAACAACCGGCCAGCACAAGCTCTCGGCACCTTGGGAAGGGCCTTTCATCATCAGCAAGGCCTTGGGCAACGAATCCTACTACCTGATCGATGCACAGAATCCCAGAGCACGCAAGAGGGATGACTTCGGCAAGGAAACAGAGCGCCCATGGAACGCAAACCTCCTCCGAAGATTTTACAGTTAATGTAGTATGTACCACGCTACCTTTTGTATTAAGAAGCTAAGACATTAGGACCCCCGTGGAGCCGGGGGCTACCCTTTTTATCTATATGATAAGTTTTATGCCTCTAAATGTGTTATTTTCATTCCTCCGCCTGGCACCGGGTCCGACCAGTCTGCCCGGGGGCTCGCCGCCTTGTCCTATGCTACCGCTACGTGCAGTCGGACAAGTAGTGTGCCGTCACCTAAAAGCCCTCCCTTGCCTTAAGCCGCAGCTCGCAGAGCGACTATCTGGCTGGCAAGAGTTAAAGGCAGGAAACGGTGTCCACACGAAAAATGACTAAGGAAAAATAAGCTAGCATAGGCCAAGCCGGCTCCTTGCCTTACCGTCCGGCTACTGAGCGGCCGGCCGGCCAGCTTCTCATTTGACTTGCTACGTTCTAAAGCGGCCAAAGTACTTGTCTTCCAAAACCTACTAAGTCCCTGGCCCAGCCACAGACCGCAGTGCGGCTGTCCGGCTGGCAGGGCGGCCAAAGGAAAGCGGCAAAGGAAAAAGCCAAAATAGAATAGAAAAGAAAGGCAAAGTAGAACCCGACAAAGCACACACTTGTGCGATAATTAATTTACATAGTACGGCTCATAGCCAGAATTCAACAAAGTCTGAATACACCCCCAGTGGGTGGAACTGCGCAAATTTTACAAAACCTGTTCAAAAGATTACAAGTGCCGGAAAAGATAAGATAAAACTGGCCGCCTAGGCCAGAGGAGCATCAGGCGGGTCCGGCAGGTTGGTGGAGGCAGCAGCGCCAGTTGGTGGAGCGGCCGACTGGTGAGTCTCAGCCTGGTCGGCATCAACAGCAGTCGGCGTGGCCACACACGGCTCGTTGCTCGAGGCTCGATCGGGCTGAGGCAGGCCGTCCGCTCCGTCCTCCGGTGCGTCATCTTCACCATCCTCGCCTACTTCGTCTTTGCCCTCGTCGCTGGAGGCAATCTCCTCCATCGAGTCTTCCCCCTCGTCTGGGTTCAACCCAAACTAGTCAGGCGGCACCTCGGCGCCCCGCTCGTCCAGCTCAGGGATGAAGACGTTGGTGTTGGCGTACTCGGCAACGCCGCCTCGTGTTGGGCAAGATCAGATCCACCGCAGCCAGCTCCAGCCCGGCCTCAGCCCGGATGGTGGCCAGCTGGGACAACCTCAGGCTCGGATACCACGCCTTGGCGAACTCCAAGGCCGTTCGAGCACCCGCCCGAGCTGCGGAACCCTTCCAAGCCTCGAGGTGGCCGACTGCTACCTCCAGCCACTCGGTAGTCCGACTGGGGGTGCGCGGTACTTGGGTACTCGGCCAGAGGGAGGCCAGCACATGGGCCTCGGCACGCTGAAGGCGGCGGAGCACGCGGTGGTCCGGCTGCAGGCGCATCCTGACGGCTAGGAGCTACTCGTTGAGATTCCGAGGCACATTGGGCGGAATCTCCACCCCAACCCTCCAGTGCCGCTCGCGCCGTGCCTTGATGGCCTGGCTCACGGCGACGGTGTAACCAGGGAAGAACTCTGCGAAGAAGAAAATCAAGGATAAGAAGCCGGAAGCCGACTCCTGCTGTAGTCGGCGGCCGTTCAACGGAAAAAGGGGACTTACCATCGATCATCTCCTCGATCTCGCTGTAGCCGTCGGAGAGGATTTTCTCCTTCTCGGCCCAGTTCGAGCGTTGAGTCTCGAACTCGGTCGTGAGGGAGTCTTCCACCTCCTTCAGCTTTTGGAGCTCTGCCTTGTGTCACTCTGCCTGGTTTGCCAACTCCTTGGTCAGGCGGTCCACCTCCTGAGCCACCTTACTGCGCTCCTTCTCCTTGGTGCGTAGCTCGGCTTGGACATCCCCCAAGCGCTGCTGCACTTCAGCGGCTGCCCCTGTGAAGAAGGAAAAGACATCAACAATCAACACAAAAAGACAAGTGGCTGTCGGGAGATCCGGCCCGACTGCTCAGCAGTCGGACCGAATCTCGGGGGCTACACCCAGCGGGTGCGCTGACGCGCCCCTGCTAGAGAGAAAAACGGAGTGCTTACTCCGGCTCTCGGTCAAGTCAGTGGTCCGCTTGGCCCGCTCCTGGACATGGGAGTTGAAGGCGGCCGCACGAATGTTGTGGTAATCTTGCAACAGAGACAACATAAGAAAAAACAAGTTAGCACTCAGAATTTACCTTGAAGTTCCAAGCCGCCTGCTCAGTAGCCGGCCCGGAACTCGGGGGCTACACCCAGTGGGTGCGCTGGCGCGCCCCACGGAAGATTACAAGAATAAAAATCAAAGCACAAGAAGCATACCTGGACGGCCGTCCGCGTCGCCAAGAACGCCTGCGTGTACTGTTGGAGGGCGGTGCCTTGAGCCTGGAACCGGGCCTGGACGTCCTGCGCAGCTGTCATCAGCACACTCGTCCCTCCCCCAGGTGTCCACTCCGGCGAGGCTGCGCTGGTAGCCTCGGCTTCAGGGGCCGATGAGCTAGCAGCCCCGATTACCAGCGGCCATGGCGCTGAGGCCGCCTTCGCCGCACGATGGCGCCCCGGAGTCCGGACCATGGGGCTCGGACCCACCACCAGCTCGCCGCCAGATGGCGGCACCAGTGGCGCTTCGGGCCGCCTGCTCTGCGCGTCAACAGTCAGCACGTGGGGAGCCACCTCCGCCTCCAAGATGATGGGGCCTCAGCTTTCCCTCTCCAGGGCCAGCTTGTCGCCGCCAACTCCTCCAGTCGGCGTCTGGCCCTCCAGCGCCAGTGGCACCGCGCGCAGCGGGATGACGAGCTCTGCAGTCCGGCCGCACGCCGCCTCTTCTGCCTGAGCCTTGGTGGCCGCGTCCGCTTGCTCCTTGGCCGTCGAGTCGGCCTGGGCCTTGGCCACCGCGTCGGCCTCTGCCTGTGCCGCCTTGGCCGCCTTCGCCTTCTCCCGCTCCTCGCGCGCCTCCCGCGCGTTCCTCTTCGTTGCCTCCTGGAGGTCGGCGAGCGGGTCCATGCAGCGGGGTTCCGCGGGGCCATCTGCTGCCCCAACCACTGAGGCGGACGGGGCCCGCTCAAGAGAGAGCGGGGCCCTACGTGAGCCAAACAAGAAGAAATAAGAAAGAGTTTGCGAGAAAACAAGAAGGGCAAACGCGGAGCAACAACGGAAAAGATCAATGTACTTACGAAGACACCGTAGGGCGCTGCTTCGGGGCCTTCTGGAATTGGGCCGCCTTCGAGGCGGCCTCCTGCCACCTAGTCGAGGCGGCCGTGTTCTTAGCCTTCTTGGGCCGACTGCTGAACAACCCGGCCTCGGCTCGGCGCTTCGGCGTGCTGCCTGGTGTAGTCGGCGTGGCTGAAGAGCTCGCGCCCTCCTTGTCGGCGCCGTGAGCGCGACGCGGCTCGTTCTCCTCCTCCTCCTCATCCGGCCAGTCCTCAAGGCTACCTCCTGAGGAGCCGCCTGCTCCACCACTGCCACTCATGGCGTCGTCCTCTTCCATGGCGGCCGCCCCCAAGTCAGGGTCGTCCACTTTGCTCCTCGACAGTTCCGGCAGGTACTGATGACCTGGCTCCAGAGCGTCGGCAGCCGACTGGGTCGAGAAGATCTGCACCATGGTCGACTGTTCAGGCGGCAAAGAAGAATCCAGACGAATGAAGAGAAAAAAGAATTAAGGACCCACCACAGGCGGCGGGTGTTCATGATCGTATGGCCGCTTGCCGAACTGCCACTCCTTCTCCGAGAGCTTGTAGTTCGAGAAGTAGTTTACCAGCCGGGCCACCTCCATGTCCGGCAGCTCCCACATGCACATCCGGCACGGTTCCTGGTGCCCGCTCATGCGGCTGATGATGTGGGGCCGGGCTTGGAGGGGGAGCACCCGGCGCGTCACGTAGGCGGCCAGCAGATCCGAGCCCTTGAGGCCCTCCGATTCTATCATCACCTGAAGTCAGACAAGAGCGGCGGAGGAGGCGGCCGATAGGCTCCTTGGCCGGAATGTCCAGTTGGTGCGCGGCTCAACAGGCGGTCCGGCTACATAAGCCAGCAAGTTGATGTAGTCCATCGTCAGATGGATGTTCTTGGCATAGAAGTAGGACTTCTGCCACAGTTTGGCCGACTGCAGCAGGGAGATGGGCGGGAATCGATTCTCGGCACCCGAACGTCGCACCACCATGCAGGCTCCGCATTGAGCCACCTGGCCCTTGGCAGCGGTGCCAAGCTTGAGGTAGAAGCACTCTCCCCAGAGCTCGAGGGTGGGGAGAGTACCGAGGTAGCCTTCGCAGAGGGTGACGAAGGCGGCCAGTAGCACCACCGTGTTTGCCGTGAGGTGGTGCGGCTGGACTCGATAGAAGGTGAGGAAGGAGCGGAAGAAGCCGTTCGCCGGAAGGCCGAAGCTGCGAAGGAAATGGGACCGGAAGACAATGCGTTCGTCGTCCTCCGGCACCGGCGAGATTTCATCCTCGGGGGGGACCCGCACCTTCATGTGCGTCTCCCGGGGCAGCCGCCGCGTCTAGTGAAGAAAGGAGTGGTGATCTTCATGGACGTTGGAGCCGTCTGTGACGCTCCTGATTCAATCGTACACTAATCATACATGCAAACGTGTACGATCAAGATGAGGGACTCACGGGAAGATATCACAACACAACTCTAAAAATAAAGTAAGTCATACAAGCATCATATTACAAGCCAGGGGCCTCGAGGGCTCGAATAGAAGTGCTCGGTCATATACGAGTCAGCGGAAGCAACAATATCTGAGTACAGACATAAGTTAAAAAAGTCTACCTTAAGAAGGCTAGCACAAAAGTAACAACGATTGAAAAGGCAATGCCTCCTGCCTAGGATCCTCGTAAACTACTCCTGGTCGTCGGCGGCGGCCTGCACGTAGTAGTAGGCACCTCCGGTGTAGTAGGAGTCGTCGAAGGTGGCGTCTGACTCCTGGGCTCCAGCATCTGGTTGCGACAACCGAGAAGAACGGAAAGGGGAAAAAGAGGGAGAAAGGAAACCGTGAGTACTCATCCAAAGTACTCGCAAGCAATGATCTACACTACATATACATTGGTATCCATGAAATGGGTAGTATCTTTGGACTGAACTGCGAAATGCGAAAATAAGAGGGGGATAGCTAGTCCTATCGAAGACTACACTTCTAGCAGCCTCCATCTTGAAGCAGTAGAAGAGAGTAGATGGTAAGTTCACCAAGTATCAACGCATAGCATAATCCTACCCGGCGATCCTCTCCTCGTCGTCCTATGAGAGAGCGATCACCGGGTTGTATCTGGCACTTTAGAAGGTGTGTTTTATTAAGTATCCAGTTCTAGTTGTCATAAGGTCAAGGTACAACTTCGGGTCGTCCTTTTACCGAGGATCACGGCTATTCGAATAGATAAACTTCCCTGTAGGGGTGCACCACATTACCCAACACGCTCGATCCCTCTGGCCGGACACACTTTCCTTGGTCATGCCCGGCCTCAGAAGATCAACACGTCGCAGCCCTACCTAGGCACAACAGAGAGGTCAACACGCCGGTCTAGATCCTAAGCGCGCAGGGGTCTAGGCCCATCGCCCATTGCACGCCTGGACGTTGCGTGGGCGGCCGGAAGCAGACCTAGCCCCCTTAATACAAGCGCAGGCTTACGGTCCAATCGGGCATGCGCCGCTCAGTCGCTGACGTCAAGAAGGCTTCGGCTGATACCACGACGTCAAGTGCCCATAACTGTTCCCACGTAGTTGGTTAGTGCGTATAGGCCAGGGGCCAGACTCAGATCAAATACCAAGATCTTGTTAAGCGTGTTATTTTGAAGTAACCGCGAACGCCGACCAGGGCCAGGCCCACCTCTCACCTAGGTGGTCTCAACCTGCCCTGTCGCTCCGCCACAAAGTCGGGGGCCGTCGGGAACCCAGGCCCACCTCTACGGGGATGGAGCCACATGTCCTTTCAGCCCCCACATCGGAATTACTTGCGGGTACTCTACGAGCCGACCCGACTTTAGTCAACACATGTATCATATAATATGTAAGTAAGGATATACCCGTGATCACCTCCCGAGTGATCTCGGCCCGGTAGTATAGGATGGCAGACGGACAAGAATGTAAGGCCACTAATGGGATACTTGCATCCTATACTAAGCATTTAGGATTGCAGGTAAGGGTAACAACTGTAGCAACAATGACAGGCTATGCAGCAGAATAGGATTAACCGAAAGCAGTAACATGCTACACTATTCTAATGCAAGCAGTAGAGAGAAGGAATAGGCGATATCTGGTGATCAAGGGGGAGGGTTTGCCTGGTTGCTCTGGCAAGGAGGGGTCATCAACAACGTAGTCGATCGGGGCAGCAGTAGCAGCGGCGTCAGTCTCGTAGTCTACCGGAGAAAAGAGGGGGAAGAAACAATGAATACAATGCAAACAAATGCATAACGATGCATGACATGACATGTAACAGTGCTAGGTGTGCCCTAACACGGTAGGAGGTGATACCGGCGAAGGGGGGAACATCCGGGAAAGTATCCCCGGTGTTTCGCGTTTTCGGACAAATGAACCGGAGGGGGAAAGTTGTGTGTTCGCTATGCTAGGGATGTGTGGTGGACGAACGGGCTACGTATTCGGATTCGTCTCGTCGTTCTGAGGAACTTTCATGTACAAAGTATTTTCACCCGAAGTACGCTTTATTTTATATTAATTTTCAAAGTTTTATTACATTTTTGTAATTAACAGATTTAGTTCATTTCAAAAATAGGTTTACTGCATCAGCATGACTTCAGGAGGATGTTAGCAGTCAACATGGTGTTTGACTGGTCAAACCGACATGCAGGACCCACTGTCATAGTCATAGTTTAATTAAAAAGGCTTAAACACCTAACCTAGTTAATTAGGTCAAATTAAGCAAGGTTAATTAATTAAACTAATTATATTACTAATTAATTAATTAATTAATTAATTCACTTTACTATTTTCTTTTATTTTCCATTTCGTTTTTCTCCACTCTTTTCTTTTTATCTGATTTACAGGGGGAGGGCCCCACCTGTAAGTGGCTCAGGCCACCTCCCTCCTGTGCACGAACGCGCACAGGGAAGGGGCAGGGCGCGGTGGCCGGACCTGGCCCCGGCGAGGCCATGGTCGAGGCCGGCAGCGGGGTAGGCGGAGTAGGGCAGAGGGCGGCCGGAGCCGGCCAGTAGCAGTTGCTGCTGCAACAACAGCAGCACCAGCAGGTGGTGAGTGATAGCGAGCGAGGTCAGGGGCGGGGTCGGACGCGACGAGCGGCCAGCATTGGCACAGCAGGCTCGGCGGCGAATGCGGTGCAGCGGCAGGGCATCGGTTGCGGGGTGGAGCGCGAGGCGAGCGGCAACGACGCGGGCAGACGGTGGAGGCGGCAGGGGAGGCTGCGGCGGTGCGGGCCACGACAGGTGCGAGCGCTCCGGGGAGGAGCAACACGGCGGGTGCGGCCCGGGGCGGCTTCGGGCGCCCGCGATGGCATGCAGGGCGGGGCGAGGCCGCGGTGAGCACGATTGGCGGGCGTATGGGGCGGTGGTCAGGGGCGTGCGCCAGTGCGGTGGTCAGATCGACGACGGAGTGCAGGGGGAGTAGGAGGCCGGTGGTCTCACCAGCGTTGAAGGGAAGCGGGGCGGCAAGGCGTGAGGAGGCCGGTCGTGGAGGAGGATGAAGACGGGCGGTCCGGCGACGCAGCGTCGGGGAGGCAGGGTGACTTCGGGGCGAGGTGGCGCCGGCGATCCGGCGACGACGATGGCGCACAACGGCGGGGAGGCGACGACGGGCAACGGTAAGTGGCGTCGGGCAGCACCGAGGGGCGGGGCGCTGCCGTCGGGGCGGCGCCAGGGGCAGCGGCCTTGGGCGTAGGAGGGTTCGATCCCGATCCAGATCGGATCGGGAGAGGGGGAGAGGAGCGACTGAGGGAGAGAGGGGATTGTGGGAGAGTGCGGGGTGTGGTGGTGGATCGAGCTAGGGTTAGTGGGGCGCGGGGGTTCTGCAGGGGCATCGAGTGGGCCGGCCTGACTGGTTTCGGCCAGTTGGGCCGAGGCCCAGTGGGGAAAGGGGCTCTCTTTTCTTTTCTTTTGTTTTTTTACTTTTTATTTAATTTAATTTTCTATTTTCTTTAATTTTCCTTTTATATTTGTTTTAGCAAAATACCAAAATGGCACCTAATTTGATGTTACCAAATATGCCACAGCCACACTAACTTGCTACCCAAACTAAAATTGTTTCGTAATTATTTAATATTTAGAAGTATTTAGATAATGGTTTTCTCTACTGTTTTATTCATCTAATAGTATTTAAATATCTTATAATGTTGAGGTTTCTCCACCATAATTACCTATGCATTATTTGGTTCACTCCGAACATTTTAGTTTCAATTCAAAAACTTTTATTGTTTGCTTGATTTTTGGATTTGAATTTGAATCGGTTTTGAACTAATGCGAGATTAGCAACAATAATCGAAGTGACGTGGCATCGTTAGCAGAGAATTACTGTAGCTTAATTATCCGGGCGTCACAATTCTCCTCCACTACAAGAAATCTCGTCCCGAGATTTTAAGAGGTGGAGTAAGGGGAAGGGATTTGGTTACAAAATTCTAACGGGTCTTCTCGGTCTTGGTTACTCTTTTTGAAGAGGTCGATCCATTAAGTTGATGCCTTCATTCCTCTTCTGCAGGTCATTAGGATGAAGTCGTCCTCCTTTCTTCAAAAATTCGGTCGTACTTACGAATAGGTAAGGGGCTGCTCTACAACGATAGAATGGTATAAGGGGAAATCATTTGGGGTTATCCCAGGAATGAACACATGAGTATCTCTCGAGTGGAACGAATGAAACATATCGAGAGCCAAGTAAGAAGGTACCATAAGAAGTTTCAAGTGGATAGACAATCGTTCGTTGCCTGAAACAGAGTGTGAAAGGGGTTCAAAGGAACGGGAATAAGTATTGTGTTTAATACTAGAATTGATGATCACACGGAAGGACGCTCGTGAATTACATACGAAGCCAAGCATGATGAATAACTTTGGAAACATGGGGTGTATAGGAGAGTCAGGTTTCGATCCTGTGGAACTGTGGGTTATGGGCCCATCATGTGGGTTAAAAGTAGGAGGAGGGATGACATCTTGCATGGTCATGATAGCAAGTCATGTCAGAGGGTAGCCTGTCAGTTATGTCGGCAACAATGTCGGTACCAAGGGCGAGGGACGAAGATAAATATTTTCCTGCTCGTTAAACGAGGCAGACCAATAGGCAAAGTTCTCGTCCATCGGTGGCTACCGGAATGTCATCAACAATAGTAACAGGGTCTTACTGACAAGGTTGTACACAAGCAGCGAATCATTACTGCTTAGATCATATAAACCACGAGAAAGGTTAAACAAGACAATGGAAAGGAAAATTTGATTATCTGATTAAACAGAACAATGGAAAGGAAAATGTGTTTAAACACATATTTCAGGGGTATATCCTTCCCAAGGACAAGCAGAGCATGATATCCATGACAGGATAGAAAGTATAAAACCATTACGTAAGGGGAGAGGAATTTCATGACATTACCCATACAACGGTGTTTGGATAATTGATAAGGAAAATTTAGCATTGTGCTTCCAATGTTTTTATTGAAAATCGGAGTACCACGGACATGCTTCGAGATAGCATTGACATGGTCTTCAAGCAAATGCTAGACTTTGGATACACAAAGGATTCATCAGGAACAACTCATAGAATAAGTCTTACAATTTCCTTAGGGAAGAATTAACCTTGCTAAAAAGGAAACTATAACCATTGGTCCTCCGGCCATGTGTGTTAGATAACATCACCTTACTGGATCATCTAAAGACCGATGTTATAATGCTTGGAAATATGTCCCAACCATCATATCTGACCGAGATTCAGATCCGATTGGTGTCAGGATGTGACAGCCTGATTTTTGGCCCTTTCTTTTTCTTTTGTTTTTCTGAGGTTTTTGCCCGAGATTTCCTTTTTCCGTGGCTATGTGGTCTGGAAAATGAAGAAGATGAACTCTTCTTTGCTTCTAGAGTGGCTTGTCATACCCAAATCCTTCCCTAGACCCTGCTATTTTCATCCTAGCCCAAATCCCGATATTCTTTTTATTGGGAATATTCCTTTTCTATTAAAGGAATCACTCAAATTGCCCTAGGTTGTGAAGCAACCTTTATTTCCATCACTCCTAAAATTCCCAAACAATTCTCATAATTTTTTTGGGTCATATCTTTCTCAAATATGACAAAATATTTCATTTGTCATGTTTATCATCATGCTCAAATAATTCATTTCCTATTCTGCCCTTAATGGCACATTGTGAAGCAAGTGCTATTTTCCTTTTCCCAATTGACCTCAAACTCCTTGGACACCTTTTCCTGTCCATAGCATTGCCGTATGCCAAAATGCAACCTCATTTGCCTAGTAATTTGTTAATTATGATTTTCCAAAGTTTCTATCCAGAAAGAAGCTTTGTGAAGGAGGTGCAAGCTAGGCATATCCAAATGAGTTGTCATTTTGCATGATCCCTAATATCATCATATAATAGCCCTCCACCAAAGTAGAGCTCATTTCATGCCCCCATGTGAGCTCATCTTCAATTCTTTGATTTTGTCCAAAATTTCAGTTTGTGAAGCAAGTATATTTTATCTTGCTCCATTATGGCTGCCAATTTTTATAGGCCTTCTATTATCCATATAACTTACCTCCACCCATTTTGGGCATGTTTCATCAAGCCATTATTCCTCTAGAATTTTTGCAAGTTTCTGTCCAGAGGAGATATTTGTGAAGCAAGTACCAGTTTGGCTTGGCCAATTGGTATGAGACTTTTTGAGCATCTTCATAGGACCAAATGACTCTGCCTTGCCCAATTTGAGCTCAATTTGACACTCCATGTGAGTGCACCTTCCTGATCAAGTTTCTGGACCCGATTATGAAGTTGCAAAGCAAGTGCATTAAATATTGGTCCATTTCCTGCCAAACTCCCCAGATGGTAGTTCTTCCTAATATAATCACCCCAGACAACTCATTTGCCTCTAATCTCACCTCAGTAGATCACTGTTTCATGATCAAGTTTACTGCAGTAAACTTCAGAGCTCACTTACCATTTAACCACAGCGTCTTTAATCGAGCTACCACCTCAGTTGCAACCTACCCAGGAAGGACTAAACCCCAGACACCATTTGGGTGACAGTGTGGCACTGTGTGCACCAGTGCGCGCGGTGACCACCACTTTGGCACACCCTGACCGCGCCCAGAACGTCTTCTTGCTCGGGCCCCTTCTCTGCTCGGCGTCTCAGCGAGCACGGGCCTGTCTACCGTGTTCCCCGCGTCGTCGCCGTCCTCCTCGAGCCATTTCCCCCTCCGTCCGCTTCTCCGTCGGTTCTCGTCGCCGCTCGCCCACGAGCAAGCTGTAGCCGACAGGGCATTAATGGCGTTCAGATCCTTCTCCTCTGCGCCCTCGGCCCCTCTTGCCCTGTGCGCCTCTGTAGCTCGTCCGCTCTCGCCCTCGTCGCCTTCCCGCGCCCTCCCGTGATCGTTGGCCGTCGCCAGAGTGTGGCCGGACGCGAGCGGCGGCACCCGAGCCATGGCCACGCATCCTCGGCCTCCCCTCCTCCCCGCACCTATATAAAGGCCACCCCGAGCCACTCCGAGCACACCATCGCCTCCACCGCACTCCTCTAGGCCCTCCCCACCTCTAGCCCGAGCTCCAGAGCCTCTCCTCGACCCCATGGCCGCAGTTCCTCTCGCCGGAGCCCGGCTAAATTCGCGGCATGCCGAGCCCCTCCCCTCCTCATTCCACCACCAGAAGACCCACCGGAGCCCGGCGCACCTCACCATCCACTCCTCTTGCCGCCGGCGTGGCCGTGCTGCCTAGTCCCCGCCAAGAACTGCCGCCGCCCGAAGCTCTCTGCCCTCCTCATGGCGCCACCCCTCCCCTCCATCTTGCTCCTCCCCGGCACTGTCCAACCCTCTGGATGGATGCGCCGCTCCTCCCTGAGCACGCCGGTGGGCAGAACGCCGCGAGAGGTGGCCGGAGCCGCCGGTGGTCGTCGTCGGGGCGGCCGGCCTCGCCTCTGTTCTGCGCCCGCGTCGGGGGGAAGAACAGGAGGAGTGGGAGGAGGGAGTTGACCGAGCGCATGGACCCCACGGCCCCACCAGTCAGTGACCCGGGGGGTTAACCCCGCTGAAGCTGATGTGGCAAGTGGAGACGTATTCGGGCGTGTGCGTTTTCATCTGCAGAAAGCGTATTGCTGGAAGTGTGCTTCCTCTTTGGGTAAGCGTATTTCTTTTGTTCTTCGGCCGCAAATGCGCTTTCCTCTCTGGAAAGCGTATTTTCCGAAATCTGCTTCTGCCTTATCTACTCAGGGGCTTGTTTGTGATGATATTTTTGTTGATTAGTCCATGAACTTCCTCAACTCAGAACTTTTTACTCGTAACTCCAAATGAGGTGATTCCAAAGCCCATTTCTTCGTCTCGTCTAGCCCATTCTGTTGGTCACACTTTCTCCATGTGTTAACATTCTGAAAATGCCCTTTTTGCCCTTGGCCACAAACAGTCGTTCCGAGGGAGAACTATTTCCGGTGATTCCTTCCGCGATCATTCCTCACTTCTTCCCGGTGATTTCTTCACCCCCAGGCAAGCCACTATACCCACTTGCATGATAGTCATGCAGTAGCCATGGTTTTCAACTTGAATATTTATTAAATGATTGCTTGTTTAAAATATGGTTATCGTCGTTTCGGTAATGGTTCTGGGTTAGTATTTACATGTTTGCTATGTTGTTATGCACCTGGTTATCATGCCCTGATAGTTGCTAGTATTCCTTTCATATGCTTATGCTTGCTAGTAGTACATGTTGATGTTGGTGATGGCCTTCGGTGCATGACTATCGTCTATCCCGAGCGCCGTCGTTATGCATGTCCCTTTTGCATCCAGTTGGTTAAATGATTGCATGGTAGCATTGTTGATATGTCTTGCATGATATTTATTGTTGATGCTAGTGGTCATGCTAGGTTTCTATGAGTAGTGTTGTACTTGTGATATTCATGCTCGTCATTATACTATGCTCAGTTGGATATGATTCATTGTGGATATGGTGGATAGTTATGTTGCACCCCGTGCTTATGTTGATATCATGTTCATGCATTGTAATTGCATCATGTTATTTTTTCATGGCTCAGCATATTGCATTCAAGTTTAACCGGATTAAAGTGAACTTGAACAACTGTTGGCTGAGTCATGGTGCCACCAAATCGAGCTGACCAGTTCAACCACACTTGCCTTATGGGGGGTCCTAACTGGGTCTATTGTCATGCCTCTCACTGGTGCCTCCAACTAGGGAACATCATGGACGTGAGTACCCTGGCCCGGTAAGCAGACATAACCTTGTGTGCCCGTAGTTGGATGATAAGCGCTTTTGTCCCTGTTTGGGACGGACCACGACGGTGGTCGTTGTGTCTTTGGTAGACATGGGGCCACCCAGGACTAGCCCAATGGGCAGTGAGTCAGAGTGGCCGGGAGAGTGTCATGGCAGTAGATCGGTTTTGTTGGAACGCCGTTGGTCCACCCGAATGGGAGTGCGAAGCCATGGGCTCCGTGGTGTGGGTATAGTGTACTAACCTCTGCAGAGTGTATATTAAATCTATCGATAGCCGCGCCCGCGGATAAGGGCCCAGTTCGTAGTCGGTCCCACCGTGAGTCAACAGTATTAATAATAACTTGATTAATGACAACCCCGGTTCGATGATGAGATAAGTTGGTTGTGATCGCCGGAAAGATCAGCATTTGAGACCAAGTGTTGGTCATGGTTGTGATCGCCGGAATGATCACTGTGGTATCGAGGATACCGAGTTGTTGGATATTCGTGATGTTGTGCGAGAATCATGGGTAAAGATCAAGCTCCTTGTGGTCATTTAATGATTACTACGGTATTGTTTATACCAAGCTTGATTTGATCCTGAGATAATCGTATGATGTCCGAGGTTGGTAAGTGATGCATGTGAGGGTTACGAAGTAACCCGAGTAGAATAAATAGTGCATATAGTGTCATCATGTTGCATGCTAGTATCGTCAGATTTTTATGCTCATATTGTTCTAGCAGTATTATGTTCATGTTGTTCATGCCATGATGATCTCATGATAATTCCTGCTTAACCTGTAATTGCCATGCTGTTGTTTGTCTTGAATGCTTCTGGTTAATTGTGAGCTTGCAAGTACATTCAATGTACTGACCTGGCGTGTCATGCCAGCTTGCAGGTCATGCCTGGATTGCTTGCTTGTTTGGTGTTGTTCCTGTGTTCACGAGCTAGGATAAGCATTCTAGCCAGAGTCCCTGCGGAGTGGAGTTCACCACCGTTGTCATTGTTCCGCTGCTAGAAGTTTTTCCGCTGCTTCGAGTTGTTCTGCTGCTTGCATAGAGCAACTGAGGATGGCGTAGTGTCGCCGTGCTGATGTTATTCATGGTAATATCGAAGACCTTGTATTCATATTCATGTAATAATAGTAAGCTGGTTTGTTCTATGCTAAGTAGTGCCGTATTCCAGAAGACTTCTCCTCGATCTCTGGGCTGGAATATGGGGCGTTCCGGTTTTCTCTGAGCCGGGGTGCCACACAGGATACCTCAGACTCAGGATGCCTGAGAAGAAAAGGTGCAACACAAATTGACGAGATGACATTGTAAGATTCTCGGGAAATGAACTATGGAAGCGAGTTCTGAAACAAGAGTTCATCATTAAACCAAGGAGAGGATGAGGGGGTGACTGATGGACTCAGCGACAATTCCTCGAGATTTCCAAAAAGATGGATTTCCACAATTATGTGAACAAGGAGATAACATTTCTCAGATCAAATGATAAAATGATGTATGCTCGAGGAAAACATACACCATTAAACATTGGTTGAAAAGTGCACCCGAAATATGGGCTTAGGTAGCATGACCAATGTTATAATGGTGATTCAATAACCAATAGTCTAAGAATGAACGGTCGACCATTAACTTCAAAGCAATAGGGTTGCTAGAATGGCAGAATCCAAACATCACTGTTCACTTGTTGGTATCCCGGTTAGAATCAACACAGGGACCAAGAAAGAATGGTGATGGTGAGAAGTATCACTGTACCAAGAATTCTTAAGAGGTGGAGCAATCCTTACAACATCCTAGGCATAAAAGACAGTAATACTTCAAGGTAGAACATAATACAAGCTGGATAGCAAGTTGCATCCATAACATGAACATGTTTATGATGAAAGGAAGGTATAGATGTTGTCGATGGTAACTCAAATTACCAAGGGATGAGGATGGCACTTACCATCATGAATTCGATTGATATCCTGGAAGGAGTCAAAATGTTGATGATGATCATGGCAAATTTTGTCGACAGGCTCCAGGAAGATGTAGTCGATCGGCGATGACATCAAGTCAAAGGAATGATGAAGCGAAAGGTTAATGGAACCAAGGGTACGACACAAACTCCAAATCAAGCTTGCTGTTCAAAGCGAAATGATATGATGATGAAGATCGACATAAGCTTAGCTCATCGTCAAAAATTGTGCTCCGGGAAGGACCAGGTAGCACAGTTAAAATTTAGCACAATAATGATATAGCCGATCAGACTTGGGATGACTTGAAGGATTATTAAACTCATAAGCAACGAAAATTACTTAGAGTTATTGAATCGGGGTGCGGACTCGATTCACTATTCGGTGTTCTCGAGTGAAATAACTCAGAACCCGGGGAAAATCTGAAATCGGTGAGAAGCAATACTAGATGAAGACTCATAGGAAGCAACACAGTTCCTTGGTATTCTCAAGATACTGGAGGGCATTACTCGAAGGAAGATGGACCTAGGGGTTGCGGAGATATATTGATCTGCAGAAGACAAGTGTTTTCACTTGTGTGAGAAATGGAATCAAGGAGAAAATATGGTCGGAACCACGATTGCAAAGGATCAATTCATAGGTACCAGATGATATTATATAAAGGAAATAGTTATTATTACAAGAGGCTTCCATGATAGGATCTACATCGTTTCCATGGGCACGAACACAAAGTCCAAGGTCGACTCCCACTTCTCCAATGCATAACCTTTCATTCACTTCTTGTGTTTGATGAAGTTGTAGTGTTGAAATTTTATCTGGCAAAATACTAGAAGAATATGACTCGTGAAAACTCTCGGATTCCCACAGATTAAGGAAGGCATAGGTTCAACCCATCGGGGCATCTCAGGAACATATACCACAAACTTCAGTAGCAAATAACTCAAGCTCGGAAGCAGAACATGGTTGACAAAATCAGTTGATACAACGTACAAAAGGCTTATGTATCAGGGAAGAACTCAAGGTTTGCGAATATGCTGGAACGGTCGGATAATAATCCAGAAAAGGATCTGGCGGACCGCAAAGAATCCGATGTGAGTATCGATACTCAACCAGAAGAAGAAAGAATGCAAAGAGATCAGATTATAGAAACAACTGACTAATTCAATCAAGTGCAAAGGAATTATGATTTCCAAATCAAGAGACCAGAAGCAAACACTCTGATCAAGGATGGATAGGTTGAATAGGCTTAGGGGTACAATCGATGGCAATTTTATTAGTGAAGAACTAGCTCATGTTTAAAATGACATCTGAGCCGAAAGGATGAACTTTAGGATCTGATTAAGGATTGCGAACATTCGCAACATATTGAATCAAGGGACCCAAGATGATAAAGGCAAAGAACGTCAATGAATATTGCTAGGCATTTGGAATTAACCATAATTCGGGCAGACAAGAATTTCAACAGCCATAGGCTGCAGAGGATTCTCGAAAGATCGGATAGTACTTCGAAGAATTTTGTGAAACACCTGAACAACTAGGGATAAACAAATCCTCGGTAAGTTTGAGGATTAATTTGTAGGTGTATTCAGGCGACAAGGAACTGCAAGGCAGTAGGCACAAAGGATTCTCGGAACAACGACGAGTATTTCGGGGTATCTTATAATAACAAGACCAACTGGGGATGAATGTAAGAATGGCAACTGCATAGTTATCTATAAGGGTTGACGGTGGAAGGGGAATGTGATGAACACAAGTTCTTGAGTTAACAGCGGGGAGTATCTTCAGGGTCTTCTGGTGCACCAATTAATCATCTGGAGTGAGGGGTTCTCCGATAGGAAGTAATTACGAGAACCTAGAGTTAGAGTTATCAAAATCATTTAACCCGAATAGAAGAGAGATCAGAGTCCCAGAGTATAGACGAGGAGTAAAAGATCCTAATACCACCCAATGGCGACGTGGGCCCGTAAGACACACATCAACGTTAGTAAAAGTTTTGCAATGTCTAGACTCGACCTCGGCCAAGGAGTGTGGAAGGGGGATTCCTACAGGCAGTCGACTCTGATACCAACTTGTGACGCCCCCGATTCAATCGTACACTAATCATACACGCAAATGTGTACGATCAAGATCAGGGACTCACGGGAAGATATCACAACACAACTCTAAAAATAAAATAAGTCATACAAGCATCATATTACAAGCCAGGGGCCTTGAGGGCTCGAAAAGAAGTGCTCGATCATAGCCGAGTCAGCAGAAGCAACAATATCTGAGTACAGACATAAGTTAAACAAGTCTGCCTTAAGAAGGCTAGCACAAAAGTAACAATGATCGAAAAGGCAAGGCCTCCTACCTGGGATCCTCGTAAACTACTCCTGGTCGTCGGCGGCGGCCTACATGTAGTAGTAGGCACCTCCGGTGTAGTTGGAGTCGTCAAAGGTGGCGTCTGACTCCTGGGCTCCAGCATCTGGTTGCGATAACCGAGAAGAACAAAAAGGGGGAAAAGAGGGAGAAAAGCAACCGTGAGTACTCATCCAAAGTAGTCTCAAGCAAGGATCTCCACTACATATGCATTGGTATCAATGAAATGGGTAGTATCTGTGGACTGAACTATGGAATGCGAGAATAAGAGGGGGATAGCTAGTCCTATCGAAGACTACGCTTCTGGCAGCCTCCATCTTGAAGCAGTAGAAGAGAGTAGATGGTAAGTTCACCAAGTATCATCGCATAGCATAATCCTACCTGGCGATCCTCTCCTCGTCGTCTTGTGAGAGAGCGATCACCAGGTTGTATCTGGCACTTGAATGGGTGCGTTTTATTAAGTATCCGATTCTAGTTGCCATAAGGTCAAGGTACAACTCCGGGTCGTCCTTTTACCGAGGATCATGGCTATTCGAATAGATAAACTTCCCTGCAGGGGTGCACCACATTACCCAACACGCTCGATCCCTCTGGCCGGACAGACTTGTTGGGGAACGTAGTAATAATTCAAAATTTTCCTACGTGTCACCAAGATCAATCTAGGAGACGCTAGCAACGAGAGAGGGAGTGCATCTTCATACCCTTGAAGATCGCTAAGCGGAAGCGTTACAAGAATGCAGTTGATGGAGTCGTACTCGCGACCATTCAAATCGCGGAAGATCCGATCTAGAGCCAAACAGACGGCGCCTCCGCGTTCAACACACGTACAGCCCGGGGATGTCTCCTCCTTCTTGATCCAGCAAGGGGAGAGGAGAAGTTGAGGGAGAAATCCAGCAACATGACAGCGTGGTGGCGATGGAGCTCGTGGTTCTCCGGCAGAGCTTTGCTAAGCACCACGGAGGAGGAGGAGTTGGAGGAGGGAGGGCTGCGCAAGGGGAAAGGGTCACGGCTACCCTCCCACCCCCTCACTATATATAGGGGGAAGGGGAGAGGGGTAGGCGCCCTAGGGTTTCCCCTAGGGGGCGGCGGCTAGGGCAGATTGGATCTCCCTAGGAAAACCCTAGGGAGAGTTGCGCCCAAGCCAAGCCAGGTGGAGGCTTGCCTCCCAAGTCAGGTGGAGGCGCCCCACCTCCCCAAGCAACATGGGAAAGGGTGTGGGGGCGCACAGCCCCTTAGTGGGATGGTTTGCCCCTCCCCTTGGCCCATGAGGCCCTGCAACACTTGTCGGGCCCTCGAAACACCTTTCGGTCATGCTGGCCATAGCCTGGTATCCCCGGAACACTTCCGGACTCCAATACCCTTCGTCCAATATATAGATCTTCACCTCCGGACCATTCCGGAACTCCTCGTGACATCTGGGATCTCATCCGGGACTCCTAACTGTAAGTGCATCTAGTGTTCCTTAGTGGTTTTGGTGTATTGAAGACTTATAGGTTAAGAGACTGATGCGTTTGTGAGTGTACACATGTCTATAAGTCTATGAGGAGTTTGATATTTACAGAGAAAGTCGACCCCTAAAAATGAATATCTTCGACTGAAGACTTTGGATTTCTGAAGACTTTCTGAAGACTTTGAAAGTAAAGAAATTGGTGTGACCCTGACGACTTGGTATTCATTCGAGGAACATGAAGCATGAAGACTTTTGTTTTCATAGTTCCATTTTCTCTTTATTGAGTCATAGGAAACACTGTACTGTTAAAGGGGGTCGAGGAAATACCAAGGAAAATTTTCCAAGTGATGCTCAACTCAAAATCCTGCACCTACCAATCCCTTCGAGTGAAGCCATTGGAAATCTCATACAGTTCAGTCAATTTCTTCAGTGACAGAGACGAAGCTCTTCTGGTCTCTGAGAAATTTGTTCTGACTGAGGAGTTAGGAATTCGCCAGTGCGGATTGCATACGAGTGAGGAACATGATAGCCCTGAGGAATTTGATAGTCAAATTTCCGACCGTTGTTGTGCTATGCGCCAGCTGTCCCAAAATATCTACCCACCTAACGGTCATATCATTGAAGGGCATTTATGTCTTATCATGTCGGGCTGCTCCCTAGGCTATAAATAGCCGCCCCCTACAACCACTAGCTGGTTGGCTGCTCCGAGAGAAACTGACACTTGTCATTTGAGAGCATCCCATCCTCCAAGGACTTTGAGCGAAAATCATCAAGTGAGGAAAACCCAAACACCTACAAACCCAAAGTGATTGAGCATCACTGAAGAGATTGATCCTGCGTCGATCCGACACTTGTTACCTTTCAAGACTGTGCATTTTCCAAACGGTTAGGCGTCATGGTCTAGAGCATCCAAGAGGAAATTGTGGATCGCCGAGTGACCGAGTTTGTGAAGGTTTGGAAGTCACCTGAAGACTTACCATGAGTGATTGGGCGAGGTCTGTGTGACCTTAGCTCAAGGAGAATACGACGAGGACTGTGTGTCCGGGACTGTGTGTGCTCAGGTTTAAATACCTAGCCGCTCCAACCAGACGTACAACTGTCACAGCAGTTGGAACTGGTCTACCAAATCATTGTCTTCACCAAGCCTACTGGTTCTATTTCCTCAACTCTTTCATTTCCTCATTACTGTGTTGTGTGCTTGTTCATATCTGTATGAAGATTTTGACTGAAGACTTTCTCAATTTCCTCAGTTCAATTTCTTCAGTCTGTTTGTCTTCATCCTGTTTTATCCTGTGCTTACGCTTCCTGTACTTTGTATCTGTTTTCATTTCATCATGATGTCCATGTTTATGTTATGTCATGTATGCATTTGAGTACTTATTCCGCTGCAAGTCGTTCTTCGGTCAGGAATTTCCTCACCCTGAAATTCCTCAGTGAAGAATTCACAAAAATCGCCTATTCACCCCCCTCTAGTCGATATAACACACTTTCAATTGGTATCAGAGCCAGGTTCTCCCTTGTTCTGTGTGATTTTGGTTTAACCGCCTGGAGTTTTAGTTATGTCGACCACAGGAATGAAGACCGTGTCATGCCCCATCTTTGATGGTCACGAGTATCCCAATTGGAAGGTCATGATGAAGAAGCGCCTCATGACGATGAACACCGAGCTGTGGACCGTCACTGAGATTGGTCTTACCGATCTGTGCAAGATGGTGGAAGCTGATGACATTCGCAAGTACACTCTTCTCAACCTCACGGCAAAGGACGTCATCTGCTCCTGTCTGTCTTAAAATCAGTTCAGGAACATCATGCATCTCGATTATTCAAAGCTTATCTGGGACCGTCTCTCTGAGGTCTATGAAGGTCATCGAACCCGTCATGATCCTTGGTTTGAGGACTTCAAGGAATCTCTCAAAGCGATGACATTCGAACCAGAATCATCATCTTCTACACCATGCCTTATGGAAAAAGGTGCTAAGGTAACTGAATGCTACCTATCCGAGTCCAGTGATGATGAATCTAGTGATGAATTTGGACCCAGTTATGTCAAACTTGCTTCCCTTGCCACTAAACAACAAAGAGCTTTGGAAAAAGTTCAATATATGCTAAATAAGAGCGATGATATGTTGGGTGAAGAAATGGATCAGTCGAAAGCTTTGGCTGAAAGTCTTCAGTCTAAGTTTGACAACCTTCAAAGTCATCATAACACTCTCTTATCTGATCATGAGAAGCTTTCTTATGAATTTCTTCAAAGAAAGCAAGATCTTGAAAAGCTAAGGGTGAGTTATGAAGATCTTCAGAAGGAGCGCGATTCATTACTTGCTCAACAAATCAGCGCCGCTCAGGAAGAATTTGTTCCTCCATGTTTGAAGTGCATTGAACGTGAATCTGCTAATTCTTCACCTAGATGTTCCAATGCTTCTTCTGCTACAAATTCTTCACCTGTCTCTGCTATAACTACTTCCTCGTGTGAGGACATTGCTAGTATCACTGATGATGCAGGGCTGAAGGAATTGTACATGATAGGCATGTATAAAAGCCTCAAAGGGCACCAGGCTCTTTGTGATGTGCTTAAAAAGCAGATCCTCAACAGGAACCCTAGGAAAGAGGGTATTGCCTTTGAGAGGAAACTTAATGCTGATGGTACATATTGGAAGCCTGAGAAGTACCCCATAACCTCATGGGTTGCTGCAAAGGGACCTCCAGTAGATCCATCTACTTTATTTGGCCTTATATGTGAATCTCCTCATTCTTCTGATGAGTCATTTGACTCCAACTATAAACTTTTCAAAAATCAGAATGGTGAAGTATTTGCTAGATATGTTGGCACTAACTGCAGCAACGGTTCCCCTATGAAGAAAATCTGGGTTCCCAAAAGGTGCCTTGAAAATCTTCAGGTGAATGTCATCATGACATCACCTGTGAAGAATAGGAACCCCAGATCAAATTCTTCATATGGATCCAAGTCCTCATACGGATCAAATTCCTCACGTGGATCAAATTCCTCAAAAGGATCAAAGTCCTCATATGAACATCATCGTGCTAACACTTTTGTCTCACAGGGAAGATTTAAGGGCTATGAATATGAGCATTATTCTTCTAACTATTATGTTCATAAGTCCTCGAAGAACTTCTCTGCTTATTCATATGCTTACCCTAATTCCTCTTATGTGAAACGAAGTGGACTGGCTTCTATGCCACCTTTCTCGTATGGAGCTCACAGAATGATGAACTCTTTGCCACCCCTTCAGATGTGGGTGGTGAAGAAAAAGAACTAATTTCTTATGCAGGGTCAGGTCTCCAGACGTGCTTAAACACCTGAAGAATTTGCTGGATACCTGAAAAATGCCTGATAGGACGCAGGCTAATCATGAAGAAATGAATCCTCATTTCTCACGTCCTCATACTGTTTTATCTGTTCTATTGCTTGATGAAATTGATCTGATGAAATTGATGTCATATTCTTCAATGATGAATTATATGAGTTCGTAAGTTGCACTAATTCATCTGCAGGATGATCAACCCAAAGCCAATGAGTCCTCAATAGTGGATGTACAAATCACATGACTGGTGACAAGAATCTATTGATGGATGTTCCCTTATCTCCATCACATCTGAAGCATATCATCTTCGCTGACAAAGGCAAAAGCAAGGTATTGGGTCTAGGTAAGGTTGCGATCACAAAGGATCGACACATGGACAAAGTCATGCTTGTCGAGTCCTTAGGATACAACCTCATGTCAGTCTCAATGCTTTGTGATCTTGATATGGTTGTTATCTTTGGCAAGTATCGTTGTGTTGTGATTATGGAAGCTGACAATTCCAAAGTCTTCGAAGGCTTTAGGAGAGGAGATCTGTACATTTTTGATTTCTCTACAGGACCACAACCAGCTATATGTCTACTTGAAAAAGCTTCAGAAGGCTGGCTATGGCATCCACGACTTGGTCATGCTGGCATGAGGAATTTGCACACGCTCGCGAAGAAGAAGCATGTCATTGGCATTGAGAATGTCAAATTCCTCAAGGATCACTTGTGCGGAGCCTGTGAAGCTGGAAAGATGACCAAGGCCAAACATCCAGTGAATACTATCATGACTACCACTTGACCGTTTGAATTGCTTCACATGGATCTCTTTGGTCCTAATCATTATTCAACTGTTACAAATGATGCATGTCTATATGGCTTTGTTATTGTTGATGATTACTCTCGTTACACATGGGTGCATATTGTCACTTACAAACATGAGGTGCAGGAAGTCTTCAAACGATTTTCCTCAAGGGCTTCAACCAACTTTGGTGTGAAGATCAAGCACATCAGAAGGGACAATGGAACTGAGTTCAAGAATTCTGGTCTTGATGACTATCTTGATGAAGTTGGTATTACTCATGAGTTATCTGCTCCTTATACTCCTCAACAGAATGGCGTCGTGGACCGCAAGAACAGGACTCTTGTTGAGATGGCTCGCACTATGCTTGATGAGTACAAGACGCCTCGTCGTTTCTGGATTGAGGCAATTGATACTCCGTGCCACATCATCAATAGGGTATATCTTCACAAATTCTTCAAGAAGACTGCATACGAACTCCTCATTGACAAGAAACCCAATGTGAGTTATTTCAAAGTCTTCGGTGCTAAATGTTGGATTAGAGATCCTCATCACAATTCTAAATTTGCACCGAAAGCACATGAAGGTTTTATGCTTGGTTACGGAAAGGACTCGCACACCTACAGAGTCTTAAACAACGTTCACCACAAGGTTGTTGAAACTGTAGATGTGCGGTTCGATGAAACTAATGGCTCGCAAAGAGAGCACCTACCTCCTGTGTTAGATGAACAATCACCTGAGGAAACTATCAAGTTCAAGGCTACTGAGGATGTCATTCTTACCGAAGAATCTGCTGAAGAAGTCATTCCAGAACGTGAAGAACGTCATGCTGATGCACGTGAGGAAAATAGTGCTGAAGAAAATGCTGATCAAATTCCTCAAAGACAACCCGCTCATCCTCGCGTCGCAAATGAAGTGCAGATTGAGAAAATCATCAGCGACATCAACATTCCAGGTCCTCTCACATGCTCAAGAGCTTCACATTTATCTAACTTTTGTGGGCACTTTGATTTTGTCTCTATCTCAGAGCCCACTAAGGTAGATGAAGCATTTCTGGAACCTGAATGGATTCTAGCTATGCAAGAGGAATTACATCAATTCAAGCTCAACAACGTCTGGGAACTGGTCAAACGTCCAGATCCTCGCAAGCACAATATCATTGGCACAAAGTGGATCTACCGCAACAAGCAAGATGAAAATGGCCTTGTGGTGAGGAATAAGGCACGACTTGTAGTTCAAGGCTACACACAGGTTGAAGGAATTGATTTCGATGAAACTTTTGCACCTGTTGCTAGACTTGAGGCTATTCGCATATTACTTGCTTATGCTAACCATCATGATATCACTTTATATCAAATGGATGTGAAAAGTGCATTCCTCAATGTTAAGCTTGAGGAACAAGTATATGTTGCTCAACCCCCAGGTTTTGAAGATCCAAAGCATCCTGACAAACTCTTCAGACTCAATAAGGCCCTCTATGGCCTCAAGCACGCCCCTCGGGCGTGATATGATACTTTGAAGGAATTCCTCATGAAGAAAGGCTTCAAACCCGGTTCACTCGACCCAACTCTTTTCACTAAATCTTATGATGGTAAATTGTTTGTGTGCCAAATATATGCTGATGATATCATTTTGGCTGTACTGACCAACGTTACAGTGATGAATTTGCCTATATGATGAGTGAAGAATATCAAATGTCTATGATGGGAGAATTGAAATTCTTCTTAGGTCTTCAAATTCGTCAACAACGCAATGGCATATTCATATCTCAGGAGGAATACCTCAAGGATGTACTGAGGAAATTCGGCATGCAAGATTGCAATGGCATCAAAATCCCTATGCCCACAAATGGCCATCTATGCACTGATGAAAATGGTATTGACTTCGATCAAAAGGTATACCGCTCCATGATTGGTTCTTTATTGCATTTATGTGCATCTAGGCCAGATATTATGCTTAGTGTTTGCATGTGTGCCTGATTTCAAGCTACACCGAAGGAATCACACCATAAGGCTGTGAAGCATATTCTTCGATATCTAGCTCACACACCAACACTTGGATTATGGTACAAGGGCTCGGTTTTTTATCTCATTGGATATTCAGACTCAGACTATGCTGGTGATCATGTGGACCGCAAGTCAACATCAGGCACATGTCATTTCCTCGGACGATCCTTGGTCTGTTGGTCCTCGAAGAAACAAAACTGCGTATCACTGTCTACTGCTGAAGCTGAGTACATTGCTGCTGGTTCTTGCTGTGCTCAATTGCTGTGGATGAAGCAAACTCTCAAGGATTACGACGTCAACATGAAGAATGTGCCTCTCTACTGTGACAATGAGAGTGCAATCAAGATTGCTCATAACCCAGTTCAGCACTCGAAGACAAAGCACATTCAGATTCGTCATCATTTTCTTCGTGATCATGTGTGGAAGGGCGACATCTCTATTGAGCATGTAAGGACTGAAGAACAGCTAGCCGATATCTTCACAAAGCCCTTGGATGAGAAGAGATTTAGCAAGTTGAGGTGTGAGCAAAATATCCTAGAATCTTCGAATGTTCTTTGAAAAGGACACTCATCCTAACACTTATGCAAAATTGATGACTTAGATGTGCAACACGCGAAGAAAAGTTTTTCTTCAATCCATGAAGACTAACACTCTAAGTGTGAAGAAATTAACGAAGAATTTGATTCTCAGAACACTACGAAAATTGTAAGTGGTGTCTGAAATCATCATTCTTATACGATGGGTCACACCACCACCAAAAGTTGAAAATCTTCAATTTGAGTTTTTCCTCATTTTTTGAAATTCCTCAGTTGTTCAAATTCTTCAACTTTGCAATGTCTTCACTCTTTCCGCTGTTGTTCTTCGTTGGCTATATATATACATATATATATATGAGTTTATGTCCTCTACATCATTCACTTATTGCTATTTCTTCAAGATGCTTTTTCCTGCTAAGTGAATGTGATCGGACCCTTCCCCCTCTATGCTAAACTCAACCCAGTCTATTCACAAATTCTTCATGTGCGTTCTATTTGAAACCCGTTCAAAATCTTCACTGTGTCCTTGTCAGCTGAAGAATTTGCGAACAAAAACTTTAAATTATTCTAATCTGAATTTTCGGCTGTTGCCGCCTAAACCGTTCCACATTCCATGATACATTATCTTATTCACCCACGATCTCACACGATCGCCACCTCTCAGTACATGGGTGACACATGTCACGCGAATGAGAAGGGTCAGGGGCACGTTCGTCCAATTTCTTTGGACAAGTGGTTTTTTCACCTCGGCTATAAATACCCCTCCCCTTCTGTCGGTGTCAAAACCGGCGGATCTCGGGTAGGAGGTCCCGAACTGTGCATCTAAGGTCGATGGTAATAGGAGACAGGGGACACAATGTTTACCCAGGTTCGGGCCCTCTCTATGGAGGTAATACCCTACTTCCTGCTTGATTGATCTTGATGAATATGAGTATTACAAGAGTTGATCTAACACGAGATCGTAATGGCTAAACCCTAAAAGCCTAGCCTGTATGACTATGGTAATGAGTCTCTCTCCCTTCGGACTAAGTCCTCTGCTTTATATAGACACCAGGAGTATATAGGGTTACACAGGGTTGGTTACAAAGAAGGGAATCTACATATTTGGTCGCCAAGCTTGCCTTCCACGCCAAGGAGAGTCCCGTCCGGACACGGGTGTAGTCTTCGGTCTTTGTATCTTCACAGCCCATCAGTCCGGCCCATGGCTAACAGGCCGGACGCCCGAGGACCCCTTAGTCCAGGACTCCCTCAGTAGCCCCTGAACCTGGCTTCAATGACAAGGTGTTCGGCGTGCAGATTGTCTTCGGCATTGCAAGGCGGGTTCCTCCTTCCGAACTCCAATATAGTCTTCGGACGTATAGAACATATCCGGACCTGTAACACACGCACCACACACAACCGCAAAGGGAATATAATATCCCACGAGTCCCATCTGCTGACAACGTTTTGCAAGATGACATCACATCTGTTCGGTCACTATATCGAACTGTTTTTGTCCGCCGTTCCGCGTTTCGAGATGCGGTTTTCATTGGCACGTCTTGTCAAAGCAGAGATAGTGTCCCCTTATTGCAGGATTTTCATCAATGCGGGCATGGGTAACCCAACTGTGCCGTTTACACAACCCTTGGGAATAGGCGAGTTTTAGGGCGAGTGGGGAGGCATTGGATATTTACTGCCTTTATAAGGGGATAAGTATCCCCCCTTCTTCTCCCACGCCTTCTCTCTTTCTCTACCCATCCACACTCGAGCTCCAGTGCCCAAGCTATAGCTTTCCCCGCCCAAGAAAGCACCCAAATCATGTCCGGATCCGGAGCTGGAGGCAAGTGGATGGCCTCCTCCGTCAAGAAGAAGGACATCAAGGAGCTCCGGGAGGCCGGATACCTGGCCAAGGGGATCGTTCACCGACTCCTGGCCACGGGACAAATCGTCCCTACCCAGAGCCCCATGAGAGGGTTATGTTTCTCACACATTTCGTCCGCGGGCTGGGATTCCCTCTCCACCCGTTTGTCCGTGGATTGATGTTTTACTACGGGCTGGACTTCCACGATCTAGCCCCCAACTCTATCCTCAACATCTTGGCATTTATTGTCGTGTGCGAGGCCTTTCTCCGCATCCCACCTCACTTCGGCCTATGGCTGAAGACCTTCAATGTGAAGCCAAAGGTGGTGAGTGGCCAACAAGCAGAGTGCGGAGGCGCCATGGTGGGCAAGATGCCCAATGTCACCTGGCCCGAAGGCTCCTTTGTGGAGACAGTCAAGGGGTGGCAGTCGGGGTGGTTCTACATCACCGAGCCGCGCGACACCAGATGGGCGGCGGCCCCCGAATTCCGATCCGGAGTTCCGATGCAGCTCACCTCCTGGCAAGAGAAGGGCCTAACCTGGGGTTCCTCGAACGAGCTGACTGGGCTCCAGACGTGCGTCTAGAACATGATAACCAAGAGAATCAAACTTGTCAACGTGATCCAGGTTATGCTCATTCGCCGGATCCTTCCATACCAGTGCCGGACTTGCTATTTGTGGGAGTTCGATCCGGCTGTCGATGTCAAAACCGGCGGATCTCGGGTAGGGGGTCCCGAACTGTGCGTCTAGGATCGATGGTAACAGGAGACGGGGGACACAATGTTTACCCAGGTTCGGGCCCTCTCTATGGAGGTAATACCCTACTTCCTGCTTGATTGATCTTGATGAATATGAGTGTTACAAGAGTTGATCTACCACGAGATCGTGATGGCTAAACCCTAGAAGTCTAGCCTATGAGTATATGGTAATGAATCTGTCCTATCCGGACTATGCTCCCCTGTTTATATAGACACCGGAGAGATCTAGGGTTACATGGAGTCGGTTACATAGGAGGAAATCTTCATAATCGGTCGCCTAGCTTGCCTTCCACGCCAAGTAGAGTCCAATCCGGACACGGGTATAGTCTTCGGCCTTGGGACAAAACTAAAGCATATTAACTATATGTGCACTGGTATGTAATTTAGCACATGTAACATGTTCACTGCCAGAAGTATGGCCCTACAGGGGCAAGCAGAATAACGCGTCTCATGAAAAATTGAATGATGTCCTGAAGAAATTCAAAGGTGCGGTGCTTATGCTAAGAAAGTGAGCATATGCGCCGACCGTTGGATAATAGTACCTGATTCTCGGCGGCGTATGGGTATCTTTGTCATGCTTGATAGCTAAGGATCATCGATGGTGCTCGTGTTGCGGTTGAGTTCGGGCCGGCTGTCGCCGTCGCTCAAGCGGCTCCAGTGCTTCGGTTGCGGCGCCTGTTGACATGCAAGAAAGCTCATTTGTGGTAAGTGAACAGTTGCATGATCAAGAAGAGAAAAACCTAAGGAGTACAAATTGAAATAACCTGATGAGGCTGCGGCGTTAGTAAAGCAGGGCCAGTGGAGTTAAATATGGCGTCCGTGGAGCGGGTCCGGTGCAGTGGACAAAGGGTTCGGCGGTCGCGGTGTACAGTGCTTTGGGTGAGGCGGATCTATTGCGGCGGACGAGGGTTGTATGAAGGGACAGCGATGGGGCGGACGAGGGAGTTAGTGAAGGGCCTACACCGTGGTGGACGAGGGCGCCGGTTAAGCAGATTCGGTGCGGTGGACCATGATGGCGGTCAAGGAGATCTGGAGCGGTGGACAAGCCAGTCGCTGAAGCGGCTCCGGTGAAGTGGTGAGTTGGCAGTTGGGGGTTCCAAGGTGCGGAAGGTAGATCTGGCGGGGTGTGAGGTCCACCGCTGCGACGGAGGACTAGATTCGGCGGCTTGCTGGGGTTGGGGGGTCGTGGAGGGGAAGGGGAGGGGCTCTAGGGAAGAATGTTGGGGGCAAAGATGGGAAAACAATGGACTTACCAAAGCAGCCCTTTTTCGTTCATGTGGCAGGGGTAAAACAGGAATATCGCAAGGCTAAACTTTCGGGCGCGAGATATTTTGATGTGAGCGGGAAGTTTCAAAGCTTTTGGCGCCTGAAATTATAAGTGTTCTGCTCTTGTACGGCCGACTATGATATCATGGCGGAGAATTTATTTGTTTTGCACGCAAAAAAAGTGCAAGTTTTGAAAATCAATGTCTCCAACTCGAAACTTAGATTGTCCATTCAATTCAAATATGGATCATTGAGCTAGTACAAGAAAATACCATCATACGGTCCAATTCAAATGAAATTCCAAATGTGTTTATCCTAAATATGATGACAAAAGCAAAAATGTGTATCTGTATGAATAAAGTGGATGATTATAAAGTTTGAACATGCTCGTATGTGTATATCTCTAGGTTTGATATATGAATTTGAAATCACAAAATCCCAGCTTAAAAAATGTACCTTTGTTTAAATGAATTACAAAAGCTATTGATGGGGTCGAATTCCAAAATTCCAATCTTAGGTTTGTAATTCTAGTACATCAAGGTATATCACGCATGTTCAAAAGTATCGTTATCTCATAGTCCAAACTGTGAAACAAATTGATCAACCATGAGTGCACACACTATTGACCATATATATCTCAATTACACAAGTCGTTCTCTCCCCCAGACACGAACACGCGAGCACATTAACGCCCCCTCTCTTCTAAAGTCCAGACCCCAATATAGGTCTCTATCTTGTCTCTCGAGCATGCACACATCTCTTCCCCCACTCTCTAGGTCTCCCGACATCTCTCTTTGCCAAGCACACGCACTATGTAGAGTGTATCTTTCCCATACACACAAAACATTGCCCCCAAACGGCTATCTCCCTAGTTATGTGGTTCTCGCACACTCACCTCACACACCACCCCCACTGCAAACAAGCACACTTTGTCTCCTTGTGCACCACTCTCCTCTTTCTATCTCTCCCACATGCAGACCCGCCCCAGCTCCTTCCCTGTATACATATATGCCGTGACTCTTTCCATAGCTCCCTAATGTATCATCGTTCTCAATCTCGCACGTTGTTCTCTACACCTTCTATTCTAGATCTCTCATGAAGTCCCTATCACACACACGATGACTTGCTTCCCTTGCATCATAGGCCAATTTCGAACAACATCAACATTGTATCCCTATCTATACGCCATTTATGGACACAAACGACCCCTCTCCCCCTCTCTTCCTCTCTCTCTCTCTCTCTCTCTCTCTCCGTCGCTCTCTCCCTCTCCCCCCTCTCTCTCTCTCTCTCCCGCTCGCTCTCACACCCCTCTCCCACACACACTCGATGTCTCTTCCAAATAGTCTGCTCCCCGCCCGCACCCATGCTATCTCGCTACTACACATGCCTTTGTCTCTATGTGACACACATGTCACACCATTCCCCCTTCCCTTATACTAGGTTTACATCATTAGTGGTCTCTCTACTCCACATACACACACTCCCTCTCACACACAAACGCGCACACAAACACACACAGACACACACAAACACCCATTTATCTGGATCCTCATCTCTCCCCATGTCCGCATGTGTATATCACACACTCACTCTCTAATTGTCTATGAGTCTCCACGTTACACAACACAAAGCCCCATGTACATGTCTCTCTCTATCCGCCACACACATAGACACAAAGAATCTCTTATCATTGCCTCAGTCTCTAGACATATCACACACGCACTCTCTCTCTCTCTCTCTCTCTCTCGCAAACACGCCCAACAAGGGTTTCCCCGTGAATAACTTACCGTCTATTCATCAACAGTCATGGCAGTACGGCTAACACGAGACATGAATAAGAATAAATCTACACGTGCGTAGACCACCTAGTATGACTACTAGGACTAGAGCAAGCTGAAAACGCGCCGCTCTCACCCCCTCCTTATCGGCGACGGGAAAACCTTTGTTTTACACAGTCGAGAAGTCATTGTGCTAAGGCCCCACATGCTGAGGCGTTGAATAGAATGTAGATCCTAGTTTACGGAAACAAGTACCGATAATACGTTTGTATCTCCATACTTATATTTCTTCTCTTATAAAAAATCGAGTTGGTGATGATGATACACGTGCCATCTTACAATATAGACCGTCCGATCTATATCTGACGAATGTAAATTAAAATGAAAGATACCCGCACCTCTCTCCACACTTGCACACAAGGCCTTCCCTCGTTCATCCTTATCTCCAACAACCTCATTGTTGAGCAATTAAAAAAGTAAGCCTTTGGAACAAACTGGCCTGGTGGCCGCTGCCGGCGTCGTCCATGCCCATGCCTCCGCTTAGTCCGACCACCAATCACCACCACGCCCCACTCCTCTTCACCTTATCTCCTATTTCTCAAGATATCATTAGTTTTTACACATGGGATTACTCCCGCATGGGTCAATCACAACAAGTGTTTTATAAAAAAAATGCATCTTGATGTTCCGTGCAATGCACGGACATCTTGCTGGTACTCCTACAGAAGACTAAGTTGGTGATGATGGTGTGTCTGCCATCCATCATTTCTGACCATTAGATCTACATCTAATGACTGTGAGGTAAGTTGTTGCCTTTTCTCACCAACATCCCACTTCTCTACCAATTTGCAGAAAAACCCATAATTAGTTTCTTAAAACCAACCACATCCCTCCCTCACCTCACCAAAACAGCCCAAGGAATATATTCTGATTGAAACATAATATATCTCTAGTGATATATGTATATCAAAATTAGAGTGTTTTGTATCAAGTTTGTGAATAAGTATTATTCTAATTATGATCCGTTGCAACGCACGTGAACGTTGCTAGTATTTCCAACCATGCAAAAAAATGCTAGTATTTTCATAGTTTCAAGTTTTCCATCAAGATATTAGTCACTCATGGTTGATATTTACTTTCAATCACGTACACATATGCACTATGTAACTAGCCTTGCTTATTGGCTTCCAAAGCTTAACTTTCACTTCTACTTACAATATGTAGAGTATTTTACAAAAAACTACCACTTTCAACTAGCCCTAGGAAGAAACTATTGTACAAAAAATAGCAAAAACATACCCAAAATTTCTTAATCCGCGCCAAAAACTACTACGTAGTGCCGATTAGGCTTGTTTAAACCCGTTTATGATAGGGTTGGCCCACACGTCCGTGCTGACGAGGCAGCTTAAACCAACACATTTTGTTTTTCCGTTGACACGAGGGACCCACATCTGACCTTCTATCCTGTTATTACCCCTCAAATCATTATTTTTCCTGAACATTACTTCAAATAGTACTGATGCGTGTTCGTCGGTGGCGCCGGTGATGAGCGAGTTGGCCGCCGCTCCGCCGGACGGGCCGGAAGCCGCGCTGGCCTCCGCACGGGTTGGCGGGCTGGCCCGAGCATGACTCACGAGTGAGCAAGCCGTCGCGCTGGCCTTCGCTCGTGCCAGATGGCTGGCCTTAGCGCGGCGCGCGCAAGCAAGCCGCCGCGCCGCCGTGCCAATCTAGCTAGCAAATCTTGCAGACAAGCAGCTGGACGAAGCTATCTTGGCTAGCTAGCGGCCGCGAGCGCCGGACGGAGCTGGCATCCGGGCTGCCGCAAGATGGGCTCAGCACCACCGGGGATTTTGACCTCGCCTTCTACCGGCGGCGGTAGCTGCGTCCCATGGCCGAGGATGACTAGGAGGACGGGCCGGAGGTAGGAGGTCACTCGGGGATTTTTGTGCAGACTGACATGTAGGTCCCATAAGTCATAACGCCAAACTTGCCGGTCGAATAGAAGGCGTTGACTTAAGGGGCGACATGGGTTGAAACATGCCTATAACGACACTTTTAGAGTTCATTTCTTGGTAGAGCTGGTTGGTAAGGGCATGTACAATGGTTGATAAGGTAGTCTTATCTTAAGTCTGCCACGTATGCAAGTGGTAGTAGTTTCTTGGAATTATTAGTGGTTTCTCGTAAGGAACAATGTACTACTAGCGACAAAAGGCGATTCTAGGTTGCGTTGTACTCCAACGAGTACTACTAGTGGTCGCGGGAGTGTATACCTCGTTTTGTGTGTTCGATCCCGGCCGAACGCACGGCGGCCTTTTTTTTTAAATAGTAACTTCGCTGCGAGCCAATATTGTACATGGGTAGTTTGAGTTTTGAAGTCGAACGGACGTGTCGCACCACAATCTGGTTGCACTTGATAGCCCAGCCACGTGAATGGGTTTTCCTTCCCATCATCTCGTGGCTCGCGTGCTCAGCCTAGCAACACCTCGCTTGCAGCTTCCTCGTCAGCTAGTAGCATATTTAAACTAGCGCCTCCCAATTAAGCCCGAGGAGCCGGAAAAGCCTGGCGCGGCATTGGGAACTGTGCGTGAGAGGAGCGGCTGAGTAGGCCAGCTACGCGCTTGAATAGAGCGCGGAGAGTACGCACTACGCAAGTGTACTTTCTCTGCATTGATAGTACAATGATGGTTCTAGAGAGCAGTAGTACCCTCCACTTGCAATTGTAGCTCCTTGGCCTTGAGATTCAAGAGTTCAAAACTGGTGTACTATAGAAGTACAGTACATCGCACTACTAGTTGAGAAAGTAGTAGTACTACGGCTACAGTACGAGTACGTAGTAAATAATAGCCTCACCCCTTCGCTAAGGAACGATCGAGGAGCTACAGTTGGAAGGGACGAGGCCCTGCGGTTACTACGCTCTTATCTCCTCCTCGCCAGTTTGAAAGTGCAACTATCCCTGGGTGGTTTTGGTAATGATTAACAACATATAGCTCATTGAACTAATGCCATTACAAGATAAATATTTCAGGAAAGTTCAATGATTGGCATGGCATGGATAAGGAATGTGAACCCCTCAAAATGCTAAGGACAAAAGATTGGCTCAAGCTTCAAACTCCAAGACTCTACATTTTATTTTTAGTGATCCAAGATCACATTGAGTCCATAGGAAAAGCCAATACTATCAAAAGGGGGTGAGGTGTTGCTTAATGAGTTACTTGCTCAAAATGCTTCGGGATATGCTCCAAAAACCCTCAACTACTTTCTCATATCCACATATGTCCCAAACCAAAAGTCAAACTCGGCCCCACAGAAACTTTCTATCCGGCGCCACCGAGTTAACTTGACATAGCCACTGCCACAAACCCTAGTCTTTTCGGTCTCACCGATAGGGATCTCGGTCTCACTGAGATGGGATTGCAAACTATCTGTTTCCCTTTGTAACGTTTTGGTCTAACCGAGATGAGTGATCGGTCCCACTGAGTCCGCAATGCAAACTCTCTGTTTCCTTTTCGTAACGCTTCGGTCCCACCGAGACGAGCGAATCGGTCCCACCGAGTTTGCCTGACCAACTCTCTGTTTGTCTATTACCAAAGTCGGTCCAACCGAGTTTGAGTAATCAGTCCAACCGAGTTTGAGTAATCAGTCCAACCGAGATTATGTTATGCCCTAACCCTAATGATATCGGTCCTACCGAGTTGACATGTCGGTCCCACCGAAAATTCTAACGTTCACATTTTGAACTAAATCGGTCTGACCGAGTTTTTTGATTCGGTCCCACCGAGTTTGGTGATTTGTGTGTAACGGTCAGATTTTGTGTGGAGGCTATATATACCCCTCCACCCACTCTTCATTCATGGAGAGAGCCATCAGAACACGCCTACACTTCCAACATACATTTTCTGAGAGAGAACCACCTACACTTGTGTTGAGGTCAAGATATTCCATTCCAACCACATAAATCTTGATCTCTAGCCTTCCCCAAGTTGCTTTCCACTCAAATCATCTTTCTACCAAATCCAATCCTATGAGAGAGAGCTGAGTGTTGGGGAGACTATCATTTGAAGCACAAGAGCAAGGAGTTCATCATCAACACACTATCTATTACCTTTTGGAGAGTGGTGTCTCCTAGATTGGCTAGGTGTCACTTGGGAGCCTCCGACAAGATTGTGGAGTTGAACCAAGGAGTTTGTACGGGCAAGGAGATCGCCTACTTCGTGAAGATCTACCCTAGTGAGGCAAGTCCTTCGTGGGCGATGGCCATGGTGGGATAGACAAGGTTGCTTCTTCGTGGACCCTTCGTGGGTGGAGCCCTCCGTGGACTCGCGCAACCGTTACCCTTCGTGGGTTGAAGTCTCCATTAACGTGGATGTACGATAGCACCACCTATCGGAACCACGGATAAAAAATCTCCGTGTCTACATTGCGTTTGCTCCCTCCAAACTCCTCCCATTACCTTCATATGCAATTGTTTTACATTCCGCTGCTATACTCTTAGAATTGCATGTGTGGGTTGATTACTTGTTTTGTGCTAAGTTGCTAAAATCTTCCAAGACTTAAAATTGGGAAAAGGCTTGTTTTTTATTTGGTCAAGTAGTCTAATCACCCCCCCTCTAGACATACTTTCGATCCTACAATTGGTATCAGAGCTTTGGTCTCCATTTGCTTTGATTTCCATAGCTTTTGGTGATCATAGCCTTGGTTTCACAACCTAGGAGAGTATGGCGTCTAGCGAGGGAAATTACCACCATAGAGGTCGTTACTTTGATGGTACTAATTTTGCTAGTTGGAAGCATAAGATGAAAATACACATTCTTGGACATAACCCCGCCGTTTGGGCTATTGTGTGTATTGGCTTGCAAGGTGAATCCTTTGATGGGAAAGAACCGAACCGTGAAGCTACCGCGAAAGAGTTCAAGATGCTGCAATACAACGCTCAAGCTTGTGATAGTCTCTTCAACGGATTGTGCCCCGAAGAGTTCAACAAAATCAGCCGTCTTGAGAATGCAAAGGAAATTTGGGATACTTTGATTGATATGCACGAAGGTACCGACTCCGTCAAGAAATCCAAATTGGATGTGCTTCAAAGTCAACTTGACAAGTTCAAAATGAAGGATGGTGAAGGTGCCGCTGAAATGTACTCTAGGCTTGCTCTCATCACAAATGAGATTGCCGGCTTAGGAAGTGAAGAGATGACCGATAGATTCATCATCAAGAAGATCCTAAGAGCCTTGGATGGAAAATATGATACCGTGTGCACATTGATCCAAATGATGCCCAATTACAAAGATCTCAAGCTAACGGAAGTCATTGGAAGAATTGTTGCTCATGAGATGTCACTCAAGGATAAGGAAGAGCTTCACAACAAGTCAAGCGGTGCTTACAAAGCCTCATGTGATGCTCCCACATCATCAAGTGAGAAACAAACCTTCAATGAAGAATTGAGCTTAATGGTGAAGAACTTCAACAAGTTCTACAAGAGTAGAAGCAAGGAAAGAAGTTCCAAGTCAAGGTCCTACAATGACAAGAGATCTTCAAGTCGTGAATGGAATTGCTACAATTGTGGAAGACCCGGACACTACTCAAACGAGTGTACGGCTCCCTACAAAAGAAGAGAAGATTCTCCCAAGAGAAGAATCACCACGAAGAGAGAGAAGGAGTAGAGATGATCGTTATGAACGAAGACCCTCTCGGAGAAGCAAGGATTCAGAGAGGAAGGACAAATCATCAAAGAGCTACACAAAAAGAAGACATCAAGCTCATGTTGGTGAATCGGTATCCGGCTCCGACTCCGACCATCACTCTGAAAGAAGCTATCACTCCGACTCCGAATATACTCAAGATGAAGGTGTTGCCGGTCTAGCACTTGTGTCAGCCAACTCCTACGACATATTTGACTCACCAAATGAAGGAATTGGAAGATGCTTCATGGCTAAAGTCCCAAAGGTATTACACCGCGGTATTTGATTTCAATAGTGATGAAGATGACTTGCTAGGTGATGATGATTTACTTGTTGACAACTCTAGTGATGAATACTATGATGAAACGTCAATTAATCATGCTAATCAACATAAAATGAATGACAATGATAAGGAGAAGATTGAGTGTCTAACTAAAGAACTAAGCACTCTTAAGTTAGCTCATGAAACTACCTTGGAAGATCATCGAGAACTTTTAAAGACTCATGAGAAGCTACGCTTTGAAAAGCTCAAACTTGAGCAAGAGCATGAGTTTTTAAAGGCAATCAATGATGATCTTCACAAGAAAAGTTCTTCTTACATTGCCAAGCGTTTACTATTGTCTACTTACATGCCACAAGTTAAATCTAGCAACAAGAACAAGAAAGATTCTTCCTCTAGTAGTAACAACAATCATGCTAAATCCAATGTTGTTGCTTCTAGTAGTTCTCTTGATTCCACTAATGATTCTCTTAGCCAAGTTACACTTGAGCAAGAAAATAGCTTATTGAAGGGAATTATAGAGAAAGGTGTTTACAAGAGTCTTGCCGGAAGTAAGCAATTTGAGGAAATTGTACGCAAGCAAGGAAGGCATCGGAAGAATCAAGGTGTTGGTTTTGAATGAAAGTTCAATGCCAATGGAGTTGAGTGGGAAGAAGATCAATACCCCAAGACGAAGTTTGTTCCTCAACAAGAGAAGTATGATCCTACTCCTTTCCAAGGAACACAAGCTCAAGATGATCTTCCACCACAAGACCACAAGCTAAAAGGCAAGGACAAGCTTCAAGAGGAGATTGATGCATTTGAAGAAGCTCCTAAGGCCTTGGTCAAGTGGGTTCCCAAGACTACATCAAGTTCCACTTCATCAAGTATGACTACAACTCCAAGGATTCCCATCAAGATGATGTGGATCCCAAAGAAGAAGAACTAGAGAGTTCTTGAGGGTGACTCCGCCAATATACTTCACTCATATCATTTTGGCAAGGACAAGTGCAATCAACTTCCACATCTTGCATTAGTTCAAGGAGTCACAAACCCTCTTGTTGGTAAGACAAGGGACAAGGTAACCTAATGCATTCATGGACATCATCTCATGTGAACATCACTCTATGTCTATGGATATCCTTGTTTGTTCCTTGTGGGACTAACCCGTGTAGGCATTGAAAGTGCAACTCACTCCAAAGGATTGCTCCGAATGATCTACTTCAACATCGAGCATCTACATCTTCAACACCTACACGAAGTCATCATCAACAAAACCCAAGGTTAGTTCATCCCTCTTAGGGGGATATCACGTCTAGGGGGAGCTTTACTCTAATCAATTGAGCTAAAGCGACTCTAATGATGTGAACACAACAATGCTTTATGTAAAAGTGGCAACCCTACTTGTGCTTAAACGATGAGTATGACCTATGATCAAATGTTCTCATTTGACTCCTAAGTCAATATAATCATATATAGATGACCTAGTCATCGCCAAAATGCTTGATAGATGCTAGAGTGATTGTGCATGCTTTGTCACATATTTCATTTGTCATTTTATTGTGTGAGCATGTTGGATGCATATTTTACTCATTCGAGGACATCCATTTGTTGCTTTGATTGTTTTGCTTTTTCTCTTTTGCCAAATGGATGGACAAGAATGCCTAAGAACTCCCTCTAGCTATCTATGCTTTTCTCGTCTCAAACTCTATTCATGCTACATCACAAAGTTTGATCAAGTCAGATTCGAACCACTCTGTGTGAGGAGCACTTGGAGTCCCCGATTCGTCATAGACTTAAACTTCCAAAACCTCTTTGTGAATTTTGGTCTGACCGAGAAATCCATTTTGGTCAAACCGAGTTCACTAAGTTGATCTAGGTTTTCATCTCGGTGCAACCGATTTGAACAGTTCGGTCACACCGAGTTGCAGCAACCGCTTGCGATTCTGCAATCTCGGTGCCACCGAGTTGTTCCACTCGGTCACACCGACAGGGTCGGGATATAAATACCCACGGGTGAGACTTTGGAAATTTCTTCAAATTCTCTCAGCCCGCGCGTGTCCTGCTCTGCCTCCTCGGGTCTCTGGATTGTCTCCTCGCCGCCAACGACCTCCCGTCGTTGGATTCTGCCGCCATCGACGGAATCTGCTCCGCCGTCGCCGCCGTAGCGAACACTCGTCACTCTAGGGTAAGTGTTCGACCCCTTGTGCTGTCTTTTTCACTCCGATTCCTAGCACAAGGACAATGCCATGTTTCCTGCCACGAATGTGATTAATCTATCCAGCTAAAACTTCCTTAGGTCTAGATTGATTCGAAAATTTCAGGGTTAGCTCTCCGCAGAACTCATCTCGGACCGACCGAAATGTAGAAATCGGTCTCACTGATTCAGCTTAGGCCATTGCAGATGTGCTTTTCGGTCCGACTGAAACGTGCAAATCGGTGTGACCGAGTTCACGATTCTGTGAAACCCTAGCAATCTCGATGCCACCAAACTGTGACTCGGCCCAACCGAGTTCACTAGTTTAGGTTCCAAGTGTTGCTTTGATATCACCGAGTTTGTCAATTCGGTAGCTCCGAGATCACTTCTGTAGAGAACTAAAACTAAGATTTTTGACTCAATTTGTTTTGCAAAACCTCTATACTTTGTGATGCTCATCTCCTCTACCTCATCTACAACATATTCACAGGGTCTGCTGACAGTTTGCCTGCAAGATGTCTGACCAGAGTGACAGCCAGAACAGGTCTGAGGAACATGTGCAGATGAGTGAGCGTTCAGATCCCTCTAGCACTTCTGATGATGGCAGCAGGAGCACTCCAAGCAACTTGCCAAAGGCATCCACCAGATCTAGGAAGAAGAGAACCTCAGAATCTGAGGATGACGACTATGTGGCCACTGAGGAGGAAGTAAGCTTCGAAAAGAAGGTTCTGAAGAAGGAGTATGGCACAGCTGCTGCAAGTAAGCCAGGGCTGAACAAGAAGGCACCTGCAAGGAGGATGCCAATGTCAAAGCCAATTAAAGTTGCCACAGGTGAAACTATGAAGTTCACCTTTGAATCTGAAGAAGAAGCAGCTGGTGAGGATAAGAAGAAGAAGAGGGCAAGAACTACAACATCTAAAGTTCTTGGAAAGTCCTCAATGGTGAGATTAGATGATGAAGAGGAAGAGGATGCCGCTCCAGCACCTAAGGCACAAAAGCTCATGGGAGATGCTATAAAGTCAGGGGCTACTGCTAAGCCCAAAACTGCTCCCAAAGCTGCTGCTCCAGCTCCCAAGACTGCACCCAAGAGGAGTACCAGGAACATACCTGCTGAGGAGAAGAACAAGGCCCCAGTGCCTGAGACCGAAGAAGAGGAAGCTGAAGCTCAAGTGCTAAGGAGACTAAAGCCAAAGATCCCTGACCATAATGATGCACATCCTGTTGCAGAAGATATGAGGATCAGGAAGGATGCATGACTGAGACAGTGGAGAAAGGCTGACCCATATGCTGTCAGGAGGAGAACTGTTGTGGATTATAGGTTCGACACAAAGGAACAACAAGATTTCTATGAGACTATCCTGCTTGACAAGAAGCCCATAGTGTGTGACATGAGATGGGTGGACTGGACCTACATAAGAGAGAATGAAGATCACTTCCCAGGTGTTTATGACAGCTTCAAGGCATGTGAGGTTGACAAGTTTGTTAGCGAAAAGCTCACCAAGTGGAATGATGAGCTGATCATGCAATTCTATTCTACTGCTCATTTCTATCCAGATGGCAGAATCATATGGATGTCAGAGGGTACAAGGTACCAGTCTACAGTTGATGAGTGGGCTAGATTGATCAATGCTCCAGAAGCTCATGAAGATGACTTGGATGTCTATGCCAAGAAGAAGAAGAAGGATCACAACTCAATGGCCAACATGTACAAGGAGATTCCTGATGCAGACCTGGAGACTCACAAGTTTGGCTCTGTGAAGCACTTATTGTCAGTCCTGCCTACAATCAATACCATTCCGAGGCACACTCTGTTGCCAAAGTCAGGTGATCACAAAATGATCATATGACACTCCATCAACTTGCTGCACATATTTGATGTTCCTCAAAAGTTCAAAGTGATGAGTCTGATTGTGGAAACAATCAAGAGGACAGCTGCAGATCAGAAGAGATCTTGTGGATATGCTCCAAAAATTCAGGTGCTTATCAACTCCCAGATGGGCATAGGCACATATCTATTGGACAAAGAGCATTTACCCCTCAGGCCAGACTTTGAGGACGACATTGTTGTCATGACTGAGGAAGATCCATCATCAGTGCAAGCACATGAGAAGAGAGAGAAGGCAAGGGCAGAGAAAGCTGCAAGGATGCCAACTGTTGAAGAGGCATCTCAAGTGTTCTTGAAGAGCAAGCAAGATCAGCTTGGATATCTGATCCAATCCACCTTGAGGATTGAGAAGGCCTTGGCCACCCTGACTCAAAACCAGGAGAGCTTGGAGAGGATCATTGAGCAGAAATTCTATGATCTTGATGTCAAGGTAACTGAGATTCAGTCAGTAGTTGAGCAACTTCAGGAGGAAGTGGAGGAGAAGAAGGGCAAGTCTACTACAGATGCTTTTACTAGAGTGCCCAGAAGCCAGAGGTCTGATGCAGTGCCTGTCCCAGACACAAGAGCTACTACATCTGCACCAGCGGCCACAGCCTCAGTGCCATCGGCTCCAGCAGCCACTCCACCAGCTCCAGCTACATCAACAGAAGCTTTCGTCCTTGGAGTCATCTCTACACCACCTCATGAAGACCAAGCTTGAGAGACGCATAGCACTATGCATACTTTTTTAACTTTTTGGTACTTGTTGCCAAAGGGGGAGAAATATGTATAGATCATAGTCTTCGAGAGAGAGTGTGTTGTTTTGTCTCTCTTTGCACTTTACTTGCTTGAACTTTATTGTGTGTTTGCTTGCTACATTATGTCTTTTGTGAGATACTTGGATGGTCATGTGATTGATCATTTGCTACCTTAATGCTTGTTTGGATGATACTATCTTTTATATCCTATATGATCATTCACTTTGCTTGGTGATGAGTGCATGTTTTTAATTATTATCATTTTGAGCGCTCCACCAAGATGTATGTGACATGGAAGAGTGACCCATGATCCTAACACATTGTGCATTTGCAGTCCAAAGCAAATTTCAAATAATGCACAAATTTAGGGGGAGCTCTTGTTTGTCACATACTTCTCAAAGCGACGATGTATTTCAATCTTATTATCATTTGTCGAAGCTTTGATCTATATGTTGTCATCAATTACCAAAAAGGGGGAGATTGAAAGTGCAACTATCCCTGGGTGGTTTTGGTAATGATTAACAACATATAGCTCATTGAACTAATGCCATTACAAGATAAATATTTCAAGAAAGTTCAATGATTGGCATGGCATGGATAAGGAATGTGAACCCCTCAAAATGCTAAGGACAAAAGATTGGCTCAAGCTTCAAAGTCCAAGACTCTACATTTTAATTTTTAGTGATCCAAGATCACATTGAGTCCATAGGAAAAGCCAATACTATCAAAAGGGGGTGAGGTGTTGCTTAATGAGTTACTTGCTCAAAATGCTTAGTGATATGCTCCAAAAACCCTCAACTACTTTCTCATGTCCACATATGTCCCAAACCAAAAGTCAAACTCGGACCCACCGAAACTTTCTATCCGGCGCCACCGAGTTAACTTGACATAGCCACTGCCACAAACCCTAGTCTTTTCGGTCTCACCGATAGGGATCTCGGTCTCACCGAGATGGGATTGCAAACTCTCTGTTTCCCTTCATAACGTTTCGGTCTAACCGAGATGAGCGATCGGCCCCACCGAGTCCGCAATGCAAACTCTCTGTTTCCTTTTCGTAACGCTTCGGTCCAACCGAGACGAGCGAATCAGTCCCACCGAGTTTGCCTGACCAACTCTCTATTTGTCTATTACCAAAGTCGGTCCAACCGAGTTTGAGTAATCGGTCCAACCGAGATTACGTTATGCCCTAACCCTAATGATATCGGTCCTACCGAGTTGACATGTCGGTCCCACCGAAAATCCTAACGTTCACATTTTGAACTAAATCGGTCTGACCGAGTTTTCTGATTCGATCCCACCGAGGTTGGTGATTTGTGTGTAACGGTCAGATTTTGTGTGGAGGCTATATATACCCCTCCACCCACTCTTCATTCGTGGAGAGAGCCATCAGAACATGCCTACACTTCCAACATACATTTTCTAAGAGAGAACCACCTACACTTGTGTTGAGGTCAAGATATTCCATTCCAACCACATAAATCTTGATCTCTAGCCTTGCCCAAGTTGCTTTCCACTCAAATCAACTTTCTACCAAATCCAATCCTATGAGAGAGAGCTGAGTGTTGGGGAGACTATTATTTGAAGCACAAGAGCGAGGAGTTCATCATCAACACACCATCTATTACCTTTTGGAGAGTGGTGTCTACTAGATTGTCTAGGTGTCACTTGGGAGCCTCCGTCAGGATTGTGGAGTTGAACCAAGGAGTATCTACGAGCAAGGAGATCGCCTACTTTGTGAAGATCTACCGTAGTGAGGCAAGGTCTTCATGGGCGATGGCCATGGTGGGATAGACAAGGTTGCTTCTTTGTGGACCCTTCATGGGTGGAGCCCTCCGTGGACTCACGCAACCGTTACCCTTCGTGGGTTGAAGTCTCCATCAACGTGGATGTACGATAGAACCACCTATCGGAACCACGGATAAAAAATCTCTGTGTCTACATTGTGTTTGCTCCCTCCAAACTCCTCCCTTTACCTTCATATGCAATTGTTTTACATTCCGCTGCTATACTCTTAGAATTGAATGTGTAGGTTGATTACTTGTTTTGTGCTAAGTTGCTAAAATCTGCCAAGACTTAAAATTGGGAAAAGGCTAGATTTTTATTTGGTCAAGTAGTCTAATCACCCCCCCTCTTGACATACTTTCGATCCTACATAGTTCCCCTCCCCCCGAAGAGAAGGCTGTTCGTTCCTGCTCCCATGCATTCGCCAGGTTGTTCTTCTCCTCGTCGGGGCTAGGAGACCTTGGACGACGATCCTCTGGCAGAAATCGCACGCCGCTCCGACATCCTCACCGCTGCAAGACTCGGTGCTTCCTGCACCAACTTTTCAAGAGGGTGCTTAAACAGGCTTGGGAAAAGGCCATGCTTGTTGGTCTTCCATGCGTCCTCGAGGAGAAGGTTCTTCTATGGGACAATCCTTCGAATAGTCCACCGCTCCCTGGCCATGGTTGCATGTTGACTCCGCTAGAGTTGCCGACGTTGAGAGGTAGTCGGATTTTGTCCGATGAGCAAGTCAGTCATGGAGTTTGATCATGTAGTACTTAGTTATTCCATTTCACTCCCGTAATTTCTCCACTGCCCACTGTCTTATATATAGGTCTGGGTCGGTGCCAACGAAGATTGGCTTGCATACCTCCGGCCGGATACCACCATCATTTTACACAACATCCACAGCAGTGCGGCCGTTCCCGTAGACCCCTTCTCAACCATTGGGATCGGCCTTCCGGACTTGCTGGGCTTGAATACGTATGATGATGCCTACATGAGATTTAAGAAGATAGCAATTGTGGACCCGCCGACAAAGCGACGCGGCTACGACGATTACTATCTCATGGCGGTGTTCGACATAAGGATTGCCATCAATGCAAGAGGTAGTAGCGGCAGAGGCTGGCGCTTGTTGGCCGCAGCAGATTTGTACCCCTACACGTTCGAAGACACCGTGCACCATCTAGGCCGCATCTTCGCGGTGACAAGCCAGGGGACTTATTTCATCTGGTTGCCATCCTACGGTATGGGAGATTACAAACGGAATGCACAAACCATCATTTGCATCCCTAACGGTACTCCACAATTTTGCAGGGACTAGTCATCCCCCGATCAAAATAAGATCGCCGATCCTGGATGTGCATTTGCATCCGCGATTCGGTCTAACCTGGAACCTTGTAGCTGACTTTGGCATATTGGGATCAACTATCTTAGCAGTCGTTACCCATGGTACCACTAGTGTGCAACATGGTCACACAATCTACCATGATCGGACCGTCACCATCTACCTAGGTATTCCATTTAGTATTATATTTTTTAACCCTCTCGCCTTCTCTTTCGTTGTTGTACTACTTACTAGTACTGGTAGGATTACTTTTTACCTTGGAGGACGCGTATAGCTAGCTAGTCCCTTGAAGACTTGAACCACTAGCTGCCACCATTTTTGTTTTTCCATGTCTTACTATCTCATCCATGTAGCCAAGAGTGGCTATATATAATAAGCCGGTTATTTTACTTCCTCTATACCAGAGTAGTACTATTAGCTGCACAGTATTACTAACCGCCATATTTGAGCACAATATTATTATGCATGGACCTTGACTATGTACGTCACCATGTGTCCAGATCTGAGATGCCGCGTGTACCAGATGAACGGCGCCGAGTTCGACCCCCGTGATGCTACGTGGGTGCCGAGGAACACTCTTGGAGAGTACTCGCTTTTCATTGGGGACAACTACCCCATTGTGAAGCGGATGCCACCTTCCGTGCACGAAATCGAAGGCCTGCCATTCATGAAGCATGGTTGTGTCTTTAGTGCGCACCGCCGGATGAACGACATGCCGGGACACGCTATCCCTGATTTATGCCGCTTCAGCTTGGATGAGTCTCCATCGTGTGGACCCGGACTAGAAAGCTGTGACAATGATTCCCGTTGCCCACCGCTATGGATCGTGCCATCCATGAAGAACACCTGGGACTGGAACCTGGAGGAGGACATGTAGCCCATCTATAACGTGTAAGTGGGGTATGGTAAATTGTGAACGGTAGCGCTGTGAATATATGTTGACTAGTCGTGCACAAATTTATCTAATGAATGTGTGGCATACTGGCATTTGTCCTTTAGAATTTATTACTAGTAAATGTGTTATGTGTACGTGCAACTTGTGTGGTTGTTGCACGGGATCCAACACGTTCATTGACAAAAAAGGTGGCACAACTTTGGATATAGGTGACGTGGCGGCATCATACAGTAGCATCGTTCGCTATAGTTGTAATACTCCTACTAGGACGACAACTCCTATAAAACCCTGCGCTTGGCTCTTTGCCTCTTCGGGAGGTTCAACAGTTCATACTCGTGTGAACCTTGCACTTGGCTCTTCGCCTCTTCGGAAGGTCCAACAATGATGATACTATAGTACAATATGCTTCTGGCAATCTGACACCAATTGAACTGCTGCATGTCCACTGTGAGGGTGAGGGTGAGCGAGAGGGAGAGGGAGAGGGCGCTGTAGTCAAAACCCTCTCCTCGTCCCGCGAGCCACTGCGCGCGTGGGCGAGGGAGAGGCGTAGTAAGCAAGCTTCTCCTCATTCGGCGAGTTGACGGGACACATCAAAGCAGTACAAGTACTAGTCCTTTCCGGTTAAATATGGCTTAATTTGAAACGAGAAAAATACACTGGCGGTCAACGTATGTAACAATACGCTCCTTACAGTCACTATATATATAGTTTTGTGTTGATTATACGATCACTAGCTCATCGTAGAGCACCGTATTGCACCCTACTGACCGGCCACATAGTCGACGTGGCACTTTTTTGACTGGTTAAATTGTCACCTGGTTTCTGGGTCCCACCTGTCAGTTGGCAGAGCAAAGAAATCAGTTGAACGAAACTTTACGCAGGCGCGACAGGAATCCAACCCTTGCGCGCGAACCACCCTGACTGTGTATGTGAGTGCATGCACATGTACTCCCTCGGTCTTCCAACAAAGAGTGTACATCGGCTAAAAAACAAAGAGTGTACATCTACACTTCCAATGCATTTAGCCTTTAATCTAAAATCGATATTGATTGACTAATGCACCAAATTGTGCTCTAGCTATAGGCTACATGTCTATCCTTAATTACAGCATGCAACAACCTTCATTTAATCTTCTTCTCTCAATGGTCGCGTGCACACATATATCTGCTACTTTTGGGCATTAATTATGCCCTGGTCAATGTGTAAATATCTAAATGTACAGTCTTTCACGGACGTAGGGAGTAGGTTGAGCACTTGAGCGTGAGCGTGTGTGTTGCGTCGCGTGCTGTGTGCGGCATGGGTGCATGAGTGTTGCATGCGTCCATGTGTACGTGTGAGTGTTGCATGTTGCATGCATGCATGCATGCATGCATGCATGAGGCTTTTACTCCCTCCCATTGACATGTTCATATTTCAGGCTTCCTCTGTTCCCCCCATATTATGATACTCCCTCTGTTCCCAAATACGGAGTAAAAGCCACCCTCTGTTCCCACGGAGTATTTGTCTCTCTAGAGATTTCAACAAGTGACTACGTACGGAGCAAAATGAGTGAATCTACACTCTAAAATATGTCTACATACATCCGTATGTTGTATTCCATTTGAATGTATAAAAAGACAATATTTCGGAATGGAGGGAGTAGCAAATAAACATTAAGTTCTCTTGTTTTTCCCTCCTTGGTCACGGTGCACAAGCAAAGACGACTCACCTGGATGGAGGGAGTAGATGGTCAAAGTTGGACACAAAATTAATGCATCGGTAAACATAATTTTTTGAGGAAAACGAGTGCATTAATTGAGTGTTTTTGCAAACTACAAAAAATATTCCACCAGTCATCATCTACCTTGGTTGATGAGATTTTTGAATTGAGCCCTATAAACCGGAAAGGAGGTAGTACTGGTACTCCTACATTATTGGTGTCGGGTGCCTTGGCCAATGTTTCATCTTGTTGGACAGGATGCATCGATGCTTACATGGGGTGCTAAGCACATTAAAAACTTTAGCAACTTAAGCTCCCAGTGCTTACATGTACAGGTGCTCAACTTGTTGGTGCTAAGCATCCTTTATTTGATGATTTTGTAACTAAAGTTCTTCATGCATTGGTGGGATTATTCCATTTAAGTCTTTTGTCTAGGTTCTCACACTTAGTACTGGGGTCACCACACTTATCGCTCCTCTTAATTACCTTGCCACATCAGACATTTTGCCTACATGGCAGCCTTAGCACCTGTACAAGGCGGAGCATTGGGAGGGGCCCGAGCGTACAGGCATAGGGATACTGTAGATAGGAAGTCTTTGTGATCCATTATTCCCCATCTCGGTTAGAGAGAACTATTCAACTAGTCTTCATAGTGAAGTGACAATACACGCTGCAGCAGATGGGACACTTGATTAATAAGCTGAACCAGCGTGTTGGTGTTACTAAATCAGCCTTACCCAGTACTGCCATCATGTTTGCCAGTGGAGCACTCTTCCGCAAATACGACTACACACCTCTCTCCTCCATTAACTGACATATGGGCCCTCTTGAGGTAGACCCACATGTCATCGGCGTAACTATTTACACCCCGAAGGACGGTATATCCTGGTAGTAGTACTAGTAGAATAGAGATTTAATGCACTTTCTTCCCCGTCTTTCACTCTTCTTCCTCCTCTCTTCTTCTTCCTCCTCTCTTCTTCTTCCTCCTCTCTTCCCCATCATCGGCCGCACACCATTTCCCCCCGCTCACTGCTCGCCCGCCCGCGCCATCTTCCTTGGTAGCTCGCGCGTACCTATCCCCCTGCTCACTGCTCGGCCACACACGCCATCTTCTTCGCTCGCTCGCCGGAATCCACTTCCCCGCTGGCTCGTAGACACCGAAAACCCCAGTCACTCAGCGCCCTAAGAAACCCTATGGCAGAACCTAACTGACACGCAGAGCCGCGATTGGAATTCCTCCCCGATGTTCTCTTGGAGCAGATCTGTAATCGTATGGACCTGCTCAGCACCGTCCGTCTGGCCGCATGCTTGGTGTCTTTGTACCATCTACTCGTCTGCAACTGGCCGGCTCTTTTCAAGACACCCTGCTTGCTGATGCCCGATCCTCGCAGGTGGCCCAGACACCGACTTGACGATCCTACGGAGGTTGCCGTGGTGCCCCTCGACATGCTACCACTACCCGTCCACCTGTCCTTCATGCGTGGCCACTAATGGGTATGAAGGCCAACCGGATCGTCCTCATCCACCAATCCGGTAGTCCGTGGCGTCTCGTGGATATCTACACCCAGCGAGAGATCACCCTTCCATTGTTGGATACCGCCGCCATCGAGCCTCGCGGCCCGTCGGACACTCCGGCCTACTACGCACGAGAAGTGTCGAGCTTTTGGCTCGACCTCTGTTTGCTGAAGGTTCTAATCTGCGAAGTGCCCACACCATCACAATACTACATGGATTACAAGCTCATTGACGTGTTCAACATGGGATTAGTCTATCTGGAATCCGGTCACCATACATGGTTATGGCTCATCGTCGATCCTCTTCACCCAACATTTCTGTCTGATGCTATAGTGCACGATGGCATCGTTTATGCGGTCGACGCACAGATTGGCTGCCTATACTGGTGGAATCTATCGTCGTGTAATTGTTCTATCTCACCTCATCTATACCTTAAGAATATGACTGCCTGTTCATTGTTACAAATTTAGAATATATAGTATGTCTATAACCACATCATTGCTATATGTTCCACTCATTTCCTAGATTTTTATGACCACACATGTTATTGTTAGAGTTGATATGAGAACAATTGGCATCTATTGATTGTTAGAATAGATATTATGAGTATAACCTCATGATTGCTATATGTTACTATCATTTCCAGGATTTTTATAACAACACATGTTATTGCTTAGAGTTGATATGATAACTGTAGTAAATGCTATGGTAGAATATGAGTAGGCCCTGTCATATCTGTTTTCCTCTCATTGTTACATGATGTTTGAACCATGATATATTGCTAGAATATGAAAGCCATTGGCTTATTTTTTTAACTTGGGGTATGATTATGACCACGGCATTGCAAATCTCTGTCTATGATATGGTTCACTATTATAATAATCTTAATTCCACACATACTCGGAACATGATTGTTTATTTTTGTCCTTTTGGTCTCCAATTTGAATTGTTGCAGCAGACGCAAATGCGCTGGCCTTCATGATTCCAGGACCTGGAATCATACCAGCCGATGCGTGGTGGTTTATCGCTCGTTCAGCTGACGGCGGTCATTTGATGCTCATTTGCACGTACCAAATTGACCAAACCATTTCATCAAACCACATGCAGTACAATGCCTGGGGCGTTCGTGACCTTGATAGCTATGGCTGCTTCGTGTTCGAGAAAGATCCCAGCTCCGTTGGGCCAGGCTTATTCAACTGGAGGCGGGTTTACAGCCTCGGCAACCACTCCATGTTCCTCGGGCTCAATCATCCGATCATCCAACCAATCATCGATAATATTACCGGTGATGATTACCGTGCTATGCAACTTCCATTCGCCAGGGGGAATTGTGTTTACACATCATACCATGGGTTTCATGAATCACCATATCCAGAGATTCGTCGACACAGCTTGTTGCCAGATAATCTTCAGTGTGTGAAAGGCATCAAGCTTCCATGCGATGGATGGCTTTTGCAAACCCGACATGCGGCGATGTGGTTCATGCCAACAGAAAATATGCACAACTTGATTCGTACTGATATCTAGACTGAGCCATGTGTCCTGCTGCTGTAGCATGACCCTCTTTTGTTCGATATTATGTATTGTTATTAGTTTGAAGCACTCCTCTGGTTAGAAGGATAGATACCTTGCTGGGATCAAGTGCATCCTAACTCACCTGCGTAGGATATATATCAATTAGGCTTCAAGTGTGTACTTGTTGGTGAAAGTGTTGTCCAATCCTCTATACTGTATATTGCGTTACTCGTACTACTACCTCCCTCCTGGTTTACTGGTCCCCTTCATAATTTGTGTCAAATATTGACCATAAATTTCACTAATTAAATGTTAATGCATGTCATAAAAAATTATATCGTTTTATTCGTATTTGAACATAGTTTCCAATGGAATAATTTTCGGTGACATGCATTGCCATTTTGTTAGTTAAACCTATGGTTAAAATGTGACACTAAATACGACTAGTAAGTAGTACAGTAGCAGTACTAGTATACGTCGGTCAAATTATTCATCATGTCCACACATTGAATTGACGTGACAACACGCTGCGCGTGAGGTGACACAAGAATCCCGCCGGCGTCTTCAGGTATTGTGGACTTCAGATTTGGAGTACCACTTATCTGTCGAAATCTTCCATCATTCACTTAAAACAGTCGATTGATCATACATTGAGTACCTTATAACTGGAATTAACCGATGCAAGTCCAAGAAGGATTGGCCGGTGCTACCGGCTGGCGTCAAGTTCGATCCCATGGATCAGGAGCCTATCGAGCACCTTGAGGCCAAAGTGACTGCTGACAGCGCGAGATATCACCCTCTCATCGATTTGTTCATACCAACCATCGACAGCGAGCACGGCATATGCTACACCCATCCTGAGAAACTTCCAGGTAAGACACCGATCGGCCGTCTACTTGCACAAACATATTCCTTTGTTTATAGCTCTATTTTTCTTTTTAGCCGCAAACCTAGTGAAGCAATTACAATTTGACAGTTAATAAAAAGTGAAAGAAGTGACTGCAACATGCCAAAGATGTTATGAAAATGCCAACCACGTACACTAAAACCTGTATTCGACAATACTGCAGGTATCACACTGAGTGGCCTAAGCAAGCATTTATTCTAGCGCAATTCCTGGGCGTTCAAAAGGGGCATGTGGACGCGTCGCAAGATACAGTCGGAGTGCGGCATGCACACGATGTGGCACAAGACCGGCAATACCTTGCCGGTAGTGGTCAACGGCCGACAGACAGGCAGCAAAAAGGTTCTGGTGCTGCACACCAACAAGAACTTCGACCAGCAGAGGACCAACTAGGTGATGCACCAGTACCACCTCGGGGACCTGGAGCAAGAGAAGGAGCGGCAGCTGGTCCTCTGCAAGATTTTCTACCAGACGAACACTAGGGCCAGGAGTAAAACGATTATAAGTTAGTTTGGTGTTTGTACTTGTACTACCTTGTCGTCCGCAAGTTGGTATTGTTGTTAACGATCTTTCGGTATGAACTTGGCATTTGCTTCCAACCATCATGCCGAGGGTCGACGTGGATATAAAGTAGAATCATTTGTTTCGAAACGAATTTTTAGGAACCAGATTTTTATTTGATGGGTAGCATAAGCACCTGCCGTTCGAATTCCCAGTTCTCCAAATTTTTCTAAACAAGTGCATGCACTTATTATCACGATGAAAAAACAATATACCTGCTGCATCCCAGTTATCAGTCTGTACTTGCAGAATTCTCTCGTTTGTTGAGCAGGTATATTGTTTTTTCAGGTCGAGCAAGTTTCAACTGGGTTGTAGACTGCCCAGGCTTGGTTTTGTTTTTAGCAGGCTCAGCCCATAACGACAACGGGGCACAAAGATCCAGCAGGTATCTACTGGCCTCTGGCCTGCCAGCGTTAGTTATATTTTGTCTTACAACATCTGCAGGCAGTTTTTTAACTAAATCAAACACACAGCCCAGTTCTATTTTCCTCTTGAAACGCCATGTCCTACATTCATTTTCTAATCTCTACCTACAGTTTTACTAGTTCATATACACGTATCATTATATTGAAAATACATAAAATTCCCTTTTCATATTTACATCCTTATTTTTGTTGTTGTTTTCCCTCCCAGCGCTGATTTCTTTACCACTGGTTTTCCCTTAAACCAACTCAATTGTCCCACATCATATTTGCTTACAAAAACAAAACAATTTTTTTTGGCAAATCAATAAGTTCTTAAAAAATGTTTATCATTTCGGGATTACAACAGGTCGGACTCCACCGAAATATGCAAAATAAGGTTGAACTTTTTGACCGTGGTCCTGGGCAAAAAATGGGCTGTAATAAATTACTTAAGAATTAGCAAACGGGCTGCAAATTATATTTTTTTTTAGCAAATGGGCTCTATGTTGTCTGCCACAGATTTGGAGGCTGACTTGTGGGCCTACTAAGTTCATGCATACACAAGATTTCTCAAAAAAAGAAACTTAGTCAACAATCGACTCTACCAGCGTCAGATCGTTAGATGTCAATCTAACGGCAATCGTGCTTCTTTAGTCTCTGATCTTCCCGCCCCAGCCGCCCAAACTAGCGCCGGCGGAACCGCCTGCTCCTGCCTCCTGTGGCCGGCTGTGCTGCCGGGCAAGCCTCACGGTCCCACCATACTCACATCCCTGGCCTGTCTATCCCTCTACTCACCACACCTCCTATTATTTTCCAGCGACGGCAGCCGAACCAGTCAACCCTCATACTCCCCACCGTGTGGGCAGCCACTACCGTGTCTTCCCCGGCTCCGTGTCGTTCCCTTCGTAGGCCTCGCCGTCCTCCACTGCCCTGGTGCTCTCGGCGCGGCGTGGTCAACATGGTCAATGAATGACATCCATCGGAAATGGACAGTACGTGGAGAGGCTGACAGGTGGGTCCACGGCCGCACACAAGGAAATGCCTCCTTATTACGCGCAAAATAATGATTCCTCCACCTGACATTTGGGACCCACCGGAAGGGCCTCTGTATTTCGCGAAAAAAACATTCTCCCCGCTGACAGCTCGGACCCACCAGCTATATCTTCGCACGCAAGGAAGTGCCTCCTTATTACGCACAAAAAATGAATACCCCCCCCCCCGCGTGGGAGGCTGACTTGTGGGCCTACTAAGTTGACGGGGACGGAGGGCTTTGTCAACTTAGTCAATATGAACGATTCTAGCTCCAGTGACCGTACGATGTCCATCCAACGGCCGTAGTGCTTCTTCAACCTCTGGTCTTCTTGCTCCAGCCGCCCAAACCAGTGTCGGTCGTGCCACATGCTCCTGCCTCCCGTGGCCGGCTGTGATGCCGCGGAGGCCTCACCGCCCCTACTACTCCCACCGCTGGCCAGGCCATCCGCCTCTACTCACCCACACCCCCTGTTATTCTGCAGCGACGACAGCCTCACACCGCAGCCGAACCAGTGAACCCTCATACTCCTCTCCGTGTGGGCTTCCACTGCCATGTCTTCCCCGGCTCCGCGTCATCCCCTTCCTAGGCCTCGCCGTCGTCCACCGCCTTGGTGCTCTCAGCGCGGCGTGGTCAACGTGGTCAAGGAACAACTTCCATCGGAAGAGTACTATACGTGGAGAGGCTGACAGCTTGGTCCACAACCGCAGCAAGGAAGTGCCTCCATATTACGCGCAAAATAATTATTCCTCAACCTAACAGCAGGGACCCACCGGACGGGCCACCGCATTTTGCGAAAAAAACGTTTCCCCCCTAACTGCTGGGACCCACCTGCTACATCTTCGCACGCAAGGAAGTGCCTGACAGTCGGGACCCACCTGGTCGAAGCGTACGTGGCGGTGTCATTCTGGTCGCGAACGTGTATGTACATACTGGTCAATGTAGAGGCGCGCACGTGTCGTAGTAGAGGCGCACACGTAGCATGTACACGTACGTACAGTGGCCAGGGTGCAAGAAAGTAAATACGACCACGTACGTACATACGGGCGGGGTCTTGAACACCTACTCGCGCATACGTACGGCCAGGGCTCGTCTACATGGCTGTGGTTGGGTCGGAACGGAGAAACTGCGTCATCGGCGTGTTCATGGGGAGGCAACGGAATGTGTCGTGTTCATCGGGAGGCAACGGAACGCGTGCTGTTCATCAGGAGCCAACCGGCTTGGACGGAACACGCGATGGAAACGAGGCCTGGCGTACCGCAGAACGGAGGAAACAGCCTTGTGTTCGACCGGCCACGGTGGAAACGGGATCCTATTCATCGGGAGGGGTCTGGCATACCGCAAAACGGAGGAAACGGGGTCCTGTTGATCGGGAGGGGTGTGGCGTACCGCAAAACGGAGGAAACAGACTTGTGTTGGAGCACTACGGTCGAAACGGGGGTCCTGTTCATCGGGAGGGGTGTGGCGTACCGCAAAACGGGACTCCACAGGATACTGTTCATCTCCTCCGTCGACTGCCTCCACGGGCTACTGTTCATCCACCATCGGCCTCCTACAGCCTCCACCTGCGACTATTCATCCACGGGCTCCTGTTCATCCAGCCTCCACCGCGCGCTCCTCCACCGGCTACTGTTCAACCAGCCCTCTCCACAGGGTCCTGTTCAACCACCCCTCCATGGGCTACTGTTCATCCAGCCCTCCACCGGCTACTGTTCAACCAGCCCTCCACTGGCTACTGTTCAACCAGCCCTCCACGGGGTCCTGTTCTTCCACCGGCTCGATCGATCAGGGTACTGTTCATCTAGCGGCAACGACCTCTACTACCACGGGGTCCTGTTCATCCAACCCCCCACCGGGAACTGTTCATCCAAACCCCCTCAACAATGCTCACTGTTCATCCAGGGAAGGAGGCAGCAGTGTTCGATCGGATTCAGTTAGCAGCAGTGGCGAAGGAATCACTCGGGTTCAGTTAACAGCAAGGGATCAATCGATCGCTCGGGTTCAGTAACGCGTAGCCTGCATTGCAATCGCTCGGGTTTAGTTAGAGCCCAATGCCTCGCTTGGGTTCAGTTAGAGCCCAACGCCTCGCACACACGCGTGTACGTACGAGAGAAACGCGCATCACTCAGCCCCCGACCACCCACCGTAACCGGGAACTCCCCGTTTCCTCGCCCTTGCTTCTACCACGGTTTTTTCCGTCATGGACGGCCCAAAGAATGTCATGCGGCTGCGTCTTCGGCCCGCCCAGGACGAAAAGCCCATTTTCTGTCATGATTTTTTGTCATAGAAGTAGGACCCCACCACATCTATGATGATACCGGGTTTTGTCAAAATTATCGTCATAGAAGTGTCATAAGTATGACATAATTTTTTTTCGTTCGGCCCAAAATGTCACGGATGTGTCTTTTGTTTGTAGTGCGAGTTGTTTCAAATCTTGGTCAAGAAAGGTCAGTACCGACTTTCATCGACATGATGCTGCAGTGTGGTTTGAGATGTTGTGCTACTTGTATTGGTGCTGTTTTGGATAAATGTTGAATTGAAGCTATGGAACTACTGTCTTTTACCATTAAATGAGCAAAAATTGTTCCAACCCAGACATGATGCTTGTTTCTTTGTTTCAACAAAACTCTGCATCACCCCCTTTATAAGTAGATGGAAGCACATGTTGTTGCTATGCCCACTCTCCCCTGGAACTGTTTATGCTTTTTGTTAATCTAATGCCGCTGGTAAAATTAAGCAATGCCACTCTCAGAATTTACTATTGAATCTTAGTTCAAAACTGCAACACTTGTTAGGGATTGGTGGGATTACCATTTTTGTGGCCGCATGTTTCACCCTCCTTTATTGGCCAGTAATTGATTCCTTTTTTTCCTGTATTAAAACAGGGATATCTATTCAACTTGTTGCTATTGCGACATTTTGCTTCGCTTAATTTTGGTGGAACTGCACAAAAGGAGACCGGATTTCCATATATGTGTTGAGATCTCTTTAAGGTCTTCCTCACGAGTTGTTTCAAATCTTGGTCTTGAAAGGTCAGTGCCGACTTTCCTCAGAATTAACTACTGAATCTTAGTTCCAAACCGCAACACTTGTTAGGGATCGGCGGGAGTACCATTTCTGGTAGGGATCGGTCGGAGTACATGTTTAAGAAATGTATTGTTCAGATAATGTCTCTGTTATTATATATCAGTTACAGTGTTTTACAAATGGTAATATCCTACTTTGTAGTTCTTTCTACATGTTTAACCAAGGTATTGTTAGGATAATTTCTCTGTTAAAATGAACCAGTCACATTGTTATGACAGAAAAAATTCGTTCGACCCAAAATGTCACGGATGTGTCTTTTTTTTGTAGTGTTAGTCACACTGAGCTCATTATGATGATGCATTACTGAGTGGGCCCAGAGATACCTCTCCGTCATACGGAGTGACAAATCCCAGTCTCGATTCGTGCCAACTCAACAGATACTTTCGGAGCTACCTGTAGTGCACCTTTACAGTCACCCAATTACGTTGTGACGTTTTATACACCCAAAGCACTCCTACGGTATCCGGGAGTTGCACAATCTCATGGTCTAAGGAAATGATACTTGACATTAGAAAAGCTCTAGCAAACGAACTACACGATCTTGTGCTATGCTTAGGATTGGGTCTTGTCCATCACATCATTCTCCTAATGATGTGATCCCATTATCAACGACATCCAATGTCCATGGTCAGGAAACCATAACCATCTATTGATCAATGATCTAGTCAACTAGAGGCTTACTAGGGACATGTTGTGGTCTATGTATTCACACATGTATTACGGTTTCTGGTTAATACAATTATAGCATGGACAATAGACAATTATCATGAACAAGGAAATATAATAATAACCATTTTATTATTGCCTCTTGGGCATATTTCCAACAGTCTCCCACTTGCACTAGAGTCAATAATCTAGTTCACATCGCCATGTGATTAACACTCATAGTTCACATCGCCATGTGACTAACACCCAAAGAGTTTACTAGAGTCAATAATCTAGTTCACGTCGCCATGTGATTAACACCCAAGAGTTTACTAGAGTCAATAATCTAGTTCACATCACCATGTGATTAACACTCAATGAGTTCTAGGGTTTGATCATGTTATGCTTATGAGAGAGGTTTTTAGTCAACGGGTCTGCAACATTCAGATCCGTGTGTACTTCGCAAATCTCTATTTCATATTGCACATGTTGCTACCATGCTCCACTTGGAGCTATTCCAAATGGTTGCTCCACTATACGTATCCGGTTTGCTACTCAGAGTCATCCGGATAGGTGTTAAAGCTTGCATCGACGTAACCCATTACGTCGAACTCTTCATCACCTCCATAATCGAGAAACATTTCCTTATTCCCAAGGACAATTTTGACCGCTGCCCAATGATCCACTCCTGGATCACTCTTATACCCCCTTGCCAGACATGTGGCAAGGCACATCGCGGTACACAACGTGGCATATTGTATAGAGCCTATGGCTAAGGCATAGGGGACGACTTTCGCCCTTTCTGTTTCTTCTGCCGTGTCAAGCTTCAAGTCTTAACTTCATACCTTACAACTCAAGCAAGAACTCCTTCTTTAACTTATCCATCTTGAACTCCTTCAAGATCATGTCAAGGTATGTGCTCTGTGAAAGTCTTATCAGGCGTTTCGATCTATCTCTATAGATCTTGATACCCAACATGTAAGTATTTTTACACGGGTCTTCCTTTGAAAAACTCCATTCAAACAACCCTTTATTCTTTCCAGAAATTCTACATCATTTCTGATCAACAATATCTCATCCACATGTACTTATTAAAATGTTGTAGTGCTCCCACTCACTTTCTTGCAAATACAAGTTTCTTGCAAACTTTGTATAAACCCAAATGCTTTGATCACCTCATCAAAGCATATGTTCCAACTCTGAGATGCTTGCTCCAGTCCATAGAAGGATTGCTGGAGTTTGCATACCTTTTAGCATCCTTATGATCGACAAAACCTTCTAGTTGTATCACATACAGCCTTTCCTCACGGAAACCGTCAAGGAAACTTTGTTTTGACATCCATCTGCCAGATTTCGTAAATGAAAATGCAGCAACTGCTAACATAATTCTAACAGACTTTAGCATCGCTATGATCGAGAAAGTCTCATCACAGTCAACTCCTTGAACTTGTCGAAAACTTCTTTGAGACAAGTCGATCTTCATAAATGGTGACATTACCATCAGCGTCTGTCTTCTTCTTAAAGATTCATTTATTCTCACTGGCTTGCCGATCATCGGGCAAGTCTACCAAAGTCCATACTTTGTTCTCATACATGGATCGTATCTCGGATTTCATGGCTCCTAGCCACTTGTTGGAATCCAGGCCCACCATCGCTTCTCCATAGCTCATAGGTTCATCGTTGTCCAACAACATGACCTTTAAGACAGGGTTACCACTTTGCCCTCAGATTGTCTTGTTTGGGTATTCTATGAAGACACAGTTTTCCGCTTTGGGTTCGAGATTTTCTGACCGAAGCCTATCGATATAAGCATCGTAGCCCCAAACCTTAAGAAACAACAACTTAGGTTTCTTGCCAAACCATAGTTCATACGGTGTCGTCTCCACGGACTTAGATGGTGCCCGATTTAAAGTGAATGTAATTGTCTCTAATGCATAACCCCAAAATGATAGCGGTAGATCGGTAAGAGACATCATAGATCGCACCATATCCAATAGGGTGCGATTACGATGTTCGGACACACCATTACTCTATGGTGTTCCAGGTGGCGTCAATTGTGAAATGATTCCACCTTGTCTTTAGTGATTGCCAAACTCATAACTCAGATACTCTCCCCTTGATCAGATCATAGTAACTTGATCATCTTGTTATGATGATTCTCAACTTCACTCCGAAATTGCTTGAACTTTTCAATCGTTTCAGACTTATGCTTCATTAAGTAAATATACCCATATCTACTCAATTCATCGGTGAAGGTGAGAAGACAACAATATCCACTGCGTGCGTCAACACTCATCGGACCGCACACATCAGCATGTGTGATTTCCAACAAGTCACTTGCTCGTTCCATTGTTCCAGAAAACAGGGTTTTAGTCATCTTGCCTATGAGGCATGGTTCGCATGTGTCAGGTGATTAAAAATCAAGTGACTCCAAAAGTCCATTAGCATGGAGGTTCTTCATGCGCTTTACACCAATATGACCTAAGCGGCAGTGCCACAAGAAAGTGGTACTATCATTATCACCTCTACATCTTTTTGGCATCAATGTTATTAACATGTGTATCACTACGACCGAGATTCAATAAACCATTCACATTGGGTGCATGACCATAGATGGTATTATTCATGTAAATAGAATAACCATTATTCTCTGACATAAATGAATAACCGTATTGCAATAAACATGATCTAATCATGTTCATGCTCAACGCAGACACCAATGCAAACAACATTTATCTAAGTTCAACACTAATCCCGAAGGTAGAGGGAGCGTGCGATGGTGATCACATCAACTTTGGAAACACTTCCAACATACATCATCACCTCGCCCTTAGATAGTCTCCGTTTATTCCCTAGCTTTTGTTTCGAGTTACCAATCTTAGAAACTGAACCAGTATCTAATACCCAGGTGCTACTAGGAGTACTAGTAAGGTACACATCAATAACATATATATCAAATATATTTTTGTTGAAGTTGCCAGCCTTCTTATGTAACAAGTATTTGAGGCAGTTCCGCTACCAGAGACCGTTCCCCTAATAGAAGCACTTCATCTCGGGTTTGGGTTCTTGGGTTTCTTAACTGGAGTGGCAACTGGCTTGCAATTCTTGAAGTTTCCCTTCTTGCCCTTGCCCTTCTCGAAACTAGTGGTCTTGTTAACAATCAACACTTGATGCTCCTTCTTGATTTCTACCTTCATGGCCTTAAGCACGACGAACAGCTCCGGGATCAACTTCCCTTGCATGTTATAGTTCATCACGAAGCTCTAGCAGCTTGGTGATAGTGAGTGGAGAACTCTGTCAATCACTCTCTTATCTGGAAGATTAACTCCCACTTGATTCAAGTGATTGAAGCACCGAGACATTCTGAGCACATGCTCATTGGCTGAGCTATTCTTCTCCATCTTGTAGGCAAAGATCTTGTCAGAGGTCTCAAACCTCTCAACATGGGCATGAGCCTGTAATACCAATTTAAGCTCTTGGAACATCTCATATGTTCCATGGCGTTCAAAATGCTTTTGGAGCCCTGACTCTAAGCCGTAAAGCATGGTGCACTAAACTATCAGGTAGTCATCAGAACGTGTATGCCAGATGTTCACAACATCCACAAACGACGCCAAAGGGGTTGGCACACCGAGCAGTGCATCAAGTACAGAAGCCTTCTGTGTAGCAGTGAGGACAATCCTCAGACTACGGCCCTAGTCCGCACAATTGCTTACAATATCTTTCAACTTAGTCTTTCTCTAGGAACGTATTAAAACAAGGAGCTAAAGCGCGAGCTATTAATCCACAAAATAATTTGCAAAGACAATTTAGACTAGGTTCATGATAATTAAGTTCATCTAATCAAATTATTTAATGAACTCCCACTCAGATAGACATCCCTCTAGTCATATAAGTGATACATGATCCGAATCGACTAGTCCGTGTCTGATCATCATGTGAGACGGACTAGTCATCAACGGTGAACATCTCCATGTTGATCGCATCTACTATACGACTCATGTTCGACCTTTCGATCTCTCGTGTTCCGAGGCCATGTCTGTACATGCTAGGCTCGTCAAGTCAACCTAAGTGTTTCGCATGTGTAAATCTGGCTTACACCCGTTGTATGCGGATGTTAGAATCTATCACACCCGATCATCACGTGGTGCTTTGAAACAACGAACCTTCGCAACGGTGCACAGTTAGGGGGAACACTTTTCTTGAAATTTTAGTGAGGGATCATCTTATTTATGCTACCATCGTTCTAACAAATAAGATGTAAACATGATAAACATCACATGCAAATCATAAAGTGACATGATATGGCCAATATCATCTTGCGTCTTTGATCTCCATCTTCGAGGCACGACATGATCACCATCGTCACCAGCATGACACCATGATCTCCATCATCATGATCTCCATGAAGTTGTCTCGCCAACTATTACTTCTACTACTATGGCTAACGGTTAACAATAAAGTAAAGTAATTACATGGTGTTTTCATTGACACACAGGTCATAAAATAAATTAAGACAACTCCTATGGCTCTTGCCGGTTGTCATATTCATCGACATGCAAGTCGTGATTCCTATTACAAGAACATGATCAATCTCATACATCACATTGTAAGTGCATCTAGTGCCACCCCTAGTTGGTTTTGGAGTATTGACGACAAACCTGATTGAGGGACTAATGTGTTTGTGAGAATTGCAGGATAACACAGGTAGTAGTCCCTCATTGGTTCGGTTTACCTACCAGAGGTGACCCCTAAAAATGTATGAAGACATTGAAGACAATGGTGGTATGTGAAGACAATCACATCGAAGCTTATGACTCAAGAAGACATTCACGTGAAGACTATGGAGTGCGAAGACATAGTTGTTTTATAGTTTCCTTTTCTTCTTTGTTGAGTCATAGGAACCACCGTACTGTTAAGTGGGATCCCAGTGAACAAAGTCAGAGTGACTGAAGTGATGCTCAACCAAATCCTATGTCTTCGAGCGAAGACAATGAGAGCAAACCTTATCCAGAGTTGGATGAGTCAGCTTTACTTGTAGCACAAGCTGCCGCGTGTGTTTGAAATCTGACCGTTGGAACACGTGTCAGTTCCTTAGTGACCCAGCGTCATTTTGGCCAAATCAGGTCGGGTTGCCTAGTGGCTATAAATAGTCCACCCCCTACACCATAAATTGGTGGCTGCTCAGAGTTAGTACACTGCTTTTGTCATTTGAGAGCAACCCACCTCCGAAGCTTTTGAGAGAGAGAAATCCTTGCGAGGACAAAGCCCAAACACCCAGAGCCAAAGAGTGTTAGGCATCACTGAAGTCTTTCTGTCCGTGTGACCTGAAGACTTGTTACACTTGAGGACTGTGAATCCTCCAGCCGGTTAGGCGTCGCGTTCTGAGCATCCAAGAGTCATTGTGGATCGCCGGTGAACGAAGTCTGTGAAGGTTTGGATGTCTACCTTGAAGACTTACCAGAGTGACTGGGTGAGGACTGGGTGTCCTTAGCTCAAAGGGGGTAAGGTGAAGACACGGTCTTCTGAGTTAAATCTCAGCCTCCCTAACCAGACATACAGTTGTCACAGCAACTGGAACTTGTCCAACAAATCCTTGTCCTCACCGAGCAACTAGTTCTATCCTCTCCTGCACTTTACTTTCAGGTTGTCTTCGTGAAGTCATTGTCTGCCTGTGCTACCTATTTGACTCCACTGTGTGACTTCTATTGTTGTTTGGCTTCATACTATCTTCCATCCTGATCATTACTACCTAGCTGCTATTAGTCTTCGTGCTTTCACTTCATTGAATACTTGTCTATGGCCTGCCTAGTGTAGTCTACCTCCCGCTGCATGTTAATAGGTTCATTTCTATTGTTTGTCTTTGAAACTCTCATGTTTTGAAGACTTTCATAAAAATCGCCTATTCACCCCCCTCTAGTCGATAACTAGCACTTTCAATTGGTATCAGAGCAAGGTACTCCCTTGTTCTGTGTGATTCGGTTTAACCACCTGGAGTTTTAGCTATGTCGACTGCAGGGATAATCAAAGTCTCTGTTGCGTGCCCTGTCTTCGATGGCACTGAATATCCCTACTGGAAGAATAAGATGCGCCTGCATCTTAAAGCCATTGATGTCGACCTCTGGTATGTCGTCAAGAATGGCGTTCCCAAGACTGGTGAAGGTGTCACCCCTACTGATGTCAAGAAGTTCATTCAACTGGATTCTACTGCCAAGAACATCATCTGTGGTCATCTGACCAAAGGACAACATGGCCGTGTGAGTGCTCTGGAAACGTCGAAGCTAGTCTGGGACTGGCTCTCCAAGGTCAACGAAGGCGTCTCAACCCAGAGAGATCAAAGGATCAGTGTTCTTCGCAACCTCTTCAACCGCTTCAAGAGAAACGACAATGAGAATGTCCGGCTCACGTTTGATCGCCTCACTGACATCACAAATGAGCTTCGTGCTCTCGGCGCCACTGAAATCACCAAGCTTGAAATCGTCAAGACACTCCTGAGATCACTTGACAACTCATTCAACACCCTTGCCCTGATGATTCAAGAACGCCCTGACTTCAAGACACTCGATCCGCCTTACATACTTGAGAGGCTCAACACACATGAGTTTCAGCTATCTGAGAAAAGAGATATCTATGGTCCCAACTATGGCCAAACTCGCGCTTTGAAGGCAAAGGCTGTTTCCTCATCTGAAGAAGAATCTGACTGCAGTTCTGGTGATCCTGAAGACATTGGAAAGGAGCTTGCTATGCTTGTGAAGAAGTTCCAGAAGTTCACTAGGAAGAAAGGCTTCCGAAAGTCTTCACGATCCAGCTCAAGAAATGATGAAGCTTCCACTCATGACCACAAGAAGAGAACATGTCACAAGTGCAAGAAACCTGGACACTACATCTCTGAGTGTCCACGGTGGGACAATGAGAACAAGAAGAAGAAGAAGAAGAAGAGCAAGGAATATGATTCTGATGACAAGAAGAAGAAGAAATCCTCAAAGTCTTCTTCCAAGTCTTCGTCCAAGTCTTCATCACACAAGAAGAGCTCATCTGGCAAGGCTCGTGCTTTTGTTGGCAAGGAAATGGATTCAGAGGAGGAGTCTGCTTCTGAGGAGGCGGAGGTGAAATATGAGGAGGAGTCCGACTCTGACGTTGCAAGTCTGGCTCTAGCTACCGCTTACGTTGCCAAGTCCATCTTCAACACTGAAGACAATGGCTCCGTCACCAACGCTGATGCTAATGACAAGGATGACTCCGCTCCCACCTATTGCTTCATGGCACGCGGTGCCAAGGTAAACTCACGCGATGCTTACTTTCAAACATCAAATGAAGATGACTTTGATTGATTGTGAATCCAAACCCAGCTACAAAACACTTGCTAAAATTGCAACTGAACAACAGAAAGCTATGGAACATATTCAAAAATTGTTAGACAAAAGCGATGCCCTGTTGGACGCGGAAATGACCCGATCTCAGTCCTTAATTGAAGACATAAAAAATCTTCATGTTAAGTACGAGGAACTTGAAAGTCGTCATGAAACACTCTCAACAACTCATGAAAAGCTTTCCTACGATTATCTTCAAAGGAAGCAAGAACTTGAGAAATTGAGAGCGGCTCATGAAGATCTTCAAAAACAGAATGAGTCACTTCGCGCTCAACAGACCAGTCCCGCTCAGGAAGGATTTGAACCACCATGTCTAAAATGCCTTGAGCGTGATAATGCTACTTCTGTTGCTGAATGCTCTACTGCTTCTACTGTTGCAATATCTTCAACTGTTGATGTGGTAACAAACCCCTCTGCTGAGGATGCCACCACTATTGCTGATGAAAATGCTAGGTTGAAGACATTGCTTGAAACAGGGATGTACAAAAGTCTCCAAGGGCATCAGACACTGTGCGATGTCCTCAAAAAGCAGATTCTGAACCGAAACCCTAGGAAAGAGGGTGTTGGGTTCAAGAGGAAAATGAATGTTGATGGTTCCTACTGGAAGCCTGAGCAGTACCCCAAAACCACATGGGTTGCTGCAAAGGGACCTTCAGTGGATCCATCCACCTTATCTGGTTTCACTTGTGCTAACCCAATTATCATTGATGATTCCTTGGATGCAAACTATAAACTGTTTAAGAATCAGAATGGTGAAGTGTTTGCCAGGTATATTGGTACTAACTGCAGGAATGGACCACCTATAAAGAAGATATGGGTACCCAAAAGTTGTCTTGAGAATATTCCTGTGAATGTCGTCATGACACCACAAGGGAAGAAGACAAACCCCAGAGCAAAGGCTTCATATGGCCCAAAGGCTTCATACAGACACAGGACTCACCTGAGTCACCCTAACGCCAATGTTTTGCAGGGAAATCATACTCAAACTTATGAATATGAGCGTGTTTCCTCAAACCGATATGTTCATAAAACTAAGAACTTTTCTGCTTATTCATATGAGTATCATTCATCTCCTGCAAGGCTATTTGCTAGGGCTCCAAAGCCGAAGTTCTCAGATGCTACACTTAGACTCATTGCTTCTAAGCCACCCTGAAGATGTGGGTGGTTAAGAAGAATTAACTTTCTTTTGCAGGGAAAGGTCTCCAGCCGGAAATCAAAGGCGTCCGATGCTATTGCTGGGGACCTAAAACATCTTGTAGGGCGCAAGATAAAATGCCCAAATGGTCTTACTATGTATTTTGTTCCTGAATCGCTTGCCAATCATCCTATCAGTCCTAACCTTGATCTGAGCTTTGATAATCCTCTTATCCGTCAAATGTTTATGCTTCACAATACTCTTGGTGAAGCCTATCCCCCTAATTGTACTGTAGGGTATGACATCAAAGTCTTTAGAATGGATTATGGACAGCGGTTGCACTAATCATATGACTGGTGATCGAAGTCTTCTCATGGACTCAACCTTACGTCCATCTGACAAGAGTCACATCACATTTGCTGACACTGGTAAAAGCAAGGTATTGGGTCTAGGTAGAGTTGCAATCTCAAAGGATCAACACATGGATAAAGTGATGCTTGTTGAATCCCTTGGTTTCAACTTAATGTCTGTCTCAATGCTTTGTGACTTGAACATGATCGTGATATTTGGAAAATATCGTTGCCTTGTACTAATGGAATCTGACAAGTCTCTAATCTTTGAAGGGTATCGGAAATATGATTTGTACATGGTAGATTTCTCAGCAGGACCACAGCTTGCCGTATGTCTTCTAGCAAAAGCTTCAGAGTGTTGGCTCTGGCATCGGAGGCTAGGGCATGCTGGCATGAGGAACTTGTACACTCTCACGAAGAAGAAACACGTCATAGGCATCGAGGGAGTCAAGTTCAAGAAGGATCACTTGTGCGGTGCCTGCGAAGCTGGAAAGATGACGAGGTCCAAGCACCCCTCGAAGACAATCATGACGACATCTCAACCCTTCGAGCTGCTACACATGGACTTATTTGGCCCTACTCACTACTCTACTCTCACTACTACTGCTTATCTCTATGGCTTCGTCATTGTTGATGATTATTCAAGATATACGTGGGTGCATATAATTCTCTACAAGACTGAAGTGCAGGATGTCTTCAGACGCTTCGCCAACCGTGCCATGAATAACTATGGCATCAAGATCAAGCATATCAGAAGTGACAACAGCACTGAGTTCAAGAACACCGGCCTCGACCTTTACCTGGATACATTAGGCATCACTCATGAGTTCTCTGCTCCATACACACCTCAGTAGAATGGCATCGTGGAGCGCAAGAACAGAACACTCATTGAGATGGCTCAGACGATGCTTGATGAATACAAGACTCCAAGAAAGTTCTCGCCTGAAGCCATTGATACTGCATGCCATGTCATCAACCGTGTTTATCTTCACAAGCTTCTGAAGAAGACATCCTATGAACTCCTAACTGGTAAGAAGCCAAATGTCAGTTACTTCAGAGTATTCGGTGCTAGGTGCTGGATCAAGGATCCACATCACACTTCAAAATTTGCACCAAAAGCACATTATGCTTGGTTACGGAAAGGATTCGCACTCCTACAGAGTCTTCAACATCTTTCACTATAAAGTGGTTGAAACTGTAGATGTGCGGTTCGATGAAACTAACGGCTCGCAAAGAGAGCACCTGCCAAATGTGATAGGTGAAGTTCCACCTAGTGAATCCATCAAGCTAATAGGAACTGGAGAAATCATACCGTCTGAATCTCAGGTTGAAGATGAACTTATCATTTCTACACCAAATCAACCTGAAGACAATGCTCAGCCTGAAGACAATCCTCCTAATGATGACAATGATCAGCAAGAGCAAAATCTTCATCCAGTTCATCCTCGTGTTGCAAATGAAGTACATATTGAGAAGATAATTGATAGCATCAATGCACCTGGTCCACCCACTCGTTCAAGAGCAACACAGCTGGCAAATTTTTGTGGGCACTTTGCATTTGTCTCAATATCAAAACCCAAGAAAGTTGCTGAAGCCTTCATGGAACCTGAATGGATTCAAGCTATGCAAGAAGAGCTTCAACAGTTCAAGTTGAACAATGTGTGGGAACTAGTCAAGCGTCCTGACCCTCGCAAGCATAACATAATAGGCACCAAATGGATATATCGCAACAAGCAAGACGAGCATGGTCAAGTTGTCAGAAACAAGGCTCGTCTTGTTGCCCAAGGATACACTCAAGTTGAAGGGGTTGACTTCGATGAAACATTTGCTCCTATGGCTAGGCTTGAAGCCATTCACATACTGCTAGCCTACGCAAATCATCACAACATCCTTCTGTATCAATTGGATGTGAAGAGTGCGTTTCTCAATGGCAAGATTGAAGAAGTGTATGTTGCACAACCACCTGGCTTTGAAGATCCAAAACATCCTGATATGGTATACAAGCTCAACAAGGCATTGTATGGCGTCAAACAAGCCCCTTGCGCTTGGTATGACACACTCAAAGACTTCCTGAAGAGCAAAGGCTTCAAACCTGGTTCCCTGGATCCCACACTCTTCACGAAGACATTTGATGGTGAACTGTTTCTGTGCCAAATATATGTGGATGACATTATCTTCGGCTGCACTAACCAGAAATACAGTGATGAGTTTGGACACATGATGCAAGAGCAATACCAAATGTCCATGATGGGTGAGCTGAAGTTCTTCCTTGGTCTTCAAATTCATCAGCAGAGCAACAACATCTTCATATCTTAAGAGAAATACCTCAAAGACTGCCTGAAGATGTTTGGGATGCAAGACTACAAAGGTTACACGACGCCAATGCCAACCAAAAGTCATCTGGGTCCTGACGCCAATGGTAAAGAGTTCGATCAAAAGGTATACCGCTACATGATTGGTTATTTACTTTATTTATCTGCATCTAGGCCAGATATAATGCTTAGTGTTTGCATGTGTGCCCGATTACAAGCGGCACCAAAGGAATCGCATCACTTAGCTGTGAAGCGAATTCTTCGATATTTGGCTTACACCCCAACACTAGGATTATGGTATCCCAAGGGCTCAGAGTTTGATCTAGTTGGATTCTCGGATGCTGATTATGCTGGTGACAAGGTGGATCGCAAGTCTACATCAGGCACATGTCACTTTTTGGGACGATCACTTGTCTGTTGGTCTTCAAAGAAGCAGAACTGTGTATCTCTCTCCACTGCTGAATCTGAATACATTGTTGCTGGATCTTGTTGCGCTCAGCTTCTATGGATGAAGCAAACACTCAAGGACTACGACATCCATCTGAAACAAGTACCACTCTACTGCGACAATGAAACGCCATCAAGATCGCCAACAACCCAGTTCAGCACTCGAAAACAAAGCACATTGAAATTCGTCATCACTTTCTCAGAGATCATATCATGAAGGAAGATATTGATATCATACACGTCAACACTTAAGAGCAATTGGCAGATATCTTCACAAAGCCCTTGGATGAGAAAAGGTTTTGCAAGTTGCGGTGTGAGCTAAATATCTTGGAATCCTCGAATGTCCTGTGATTAGGCACACATCCTAACACTTATGCATGTTGATGACTTAGATGTGCAACACACGAAGTAATGTATATCTTCAATCAATGAAGACTTACACTCTGAGTGTGAATACATTAATGCAGAATTTGACTTCGGAGCGCCACGATAATTTTGCGCCATGTCTGGGTCTAATACTTCCTATACGGTGGGTAATGCCACCACCACATTCTTGCTTGAAGTGTTTTTCTCCTGGCGTTACATTTGCTAAGTCTTTGCATTTGATTTATCTTCAACAGTGATTTGTCTTCCTGATGATTTTCACCTTGTTGATTTAGTTTTACTCAGATATATACATATACTTGTGTTCTGTCCTCTACAACATTCACTTATAGCTATGTCTTCTCATTTGAATCTTTTGGACTAAGTGAATGTGATCGGACCCTAACCTCTCTATGCTTCTACCTCTACCTCTAACTCTATCTATCCAAATCATATGCATTCTGTTGAAACTGTCGAATGTCTTCTCTGCGTCCTTGTCAGCCGAAGATACAGAGACAAACATTAAATTCTATTTTAAATGCTCAGTCCTTATTGCCTGAAACCCGGAGAAGCCGGAATGACCACCCGACAGTCCAGGCGTGCGTGGGAACATGGAACAACTTCCAATGTGTTGCATGTTCGCCACGTGTCCCTCAGATGTGAACCACCAGGGGCACCTACGTAATTGCGCTGTGTTGTCCCTCTCCCTATAAATGCACATCACATCATGGTCAAAATCCTTCTTCCACCTCTCCACCTCAACAAACCCTAGCGCCACCGCTAGCTATCGACGACGCCGGCGACGAAGCGCTTAGCTGCCGCAACCTCAACGACGCCGTCCTCACGCCGGCCGCGGACATCGTCTTCTCCGCCGCCGCCGTAGGTGTCCTCCGTTGCCAAGTTAGGGCACGAAAGATCGAACTGCTCGGCCTCCTCTCTACCTCGTCTAGCAGTTCTTCGTGTGGTAATTAAAACTCACTTTTACTGCCTTTTTGATCCGATTGATTCATCCTTTTTCACCGAAAGTGGTTTCTATGGCTACAACGTTAGATCTATCCTGTTCTGCATCTCATAATATGCCTAGTATATTCACTTGTGCTTCACATATAGTTAGATTCCTCACTTGTACCTATTCTTGGATTCGTACAAATCTGGAACCAACTCCCAACATAAAGTGAATGTCTTCGCACTATGAGGTCAATGTCTTCTAAACTAATTTATCTTCAAAATCTTCTGAGAATGCATATGACCTCTTCCCCTTCCCTCGCATCTCTAATGCTGTCACAGGTACATGTCCGTGGGAGAATCCCTTAGTTCTCATAGTCTGCATTCATTTGCAGAATTCTTACAGCATCACATCAATTCTCCCGAAGCAAGTTCATGTCGGACCAGCAGACGGAAGCCTTTGCCAGTTTTGAAACCTTTCAGTCTGAACTGCATGGCAACAGAAAAGTCTGCAAGGAAGGGCGGCAGGCAGCACCGTGGGGGGACATCAAGGGATTTGCCACCAGATCTCTATGAGCTGTACAAGACTGATCCAGAAGAGGATTACAATCAGCGCAAAACACAAATCCAGTGGATTCGAAGATATTGGGCGAGCAATGGTTCAAATACCGATTCGTGACACAGGAGTATGCTGAGAAGAATGCCATCAAGAGTCCTTGGGGTGATATTCTCTTTCGGAATCTTCAACCCAAGAACAGAGTTGAAGCCATTGCTCAGGGTTTCTACCCCTGTATGGTCCGTGGACCACAACCTGCCAATGCCGAGCCATCATCATTGCTATGGTGTCGTGAAGATAATTTTTTCAAGCGCAACTTTCAGCATGCAAAGGCATCGGCCAAAGAGAACAAGAAGAGTCTCGGATGTGATTTCAACCCAGGGCCTTCTGCTCCGCGGGCTGATGGCACACGAGATGCCAATCCAAATGTTATCGGCCCCTTCGACAACTTTGATGGTCTCCTCTCCTACATCGCTGCTTAGAGGGATCAGTCTGGAGATGAAGCTGATTCCGATGAGGCTCCTACTCCACCGAAGCCTCAAAAGCATAGAAACCCAAGGCTTCAAAGCCCTCCTCTGCACCAAGAGCTTCGCGTGCGAAGCCTCTGGCCACTGCTCCTCCTGCACCAAGTGTGCATTCTAAAGATCTCTCTCGCATCTCCAAGTCTGAGAAGAAGAAGAAGAAGAAGGCCATGCAGACTACTAGTCAAGCACTGACCCCAGCTGCCGTTCTGAGGAATGAGAACGAAGCCATTGATCTGTCTAGTGATGACGATCTTGGCGATGATGCTCTTGAGCTGCATATAAAGAGAAAGCAAGAGGCGGAAATCTTCAACGATCTTCTCCTTTTTGATGTGGACATCCTGAACAAGTTCATTGATGAGTGGTTGGATAGCCCAAACCTCAGTTTTGATGATCTTCAGCTTCCTGTTGGCCTAAGTGTCTCCTTCCATGGAGCCATTGCTCCTGAGCAGGCTCTAGCTCAGAGGATTGTTGAGCTAAAGAACAAAATTGGCTATGAAAAAGCTCAGTTCAAGAAGCATATGGCCAAGCTCAGTGTGACTGATGTCCAAAACTTCAAGCAAATGATGCATAAGCTCAAGGAGGCGTTTCACAAGAAACGTGACAAAGCTAAAGGTTCACAAGAGCGCATGAAACTCCTCGCTGCCAAATGTGTTCAAGCTTACAATGAAGCTGAGAAGCGCAAGGCACTTGGGCGTCCTGGCATCGATGCCAAGATGGCTGCCAAGAAGAAGAAGAAGCCTGCTGTGGACCAAGCTGAAGCATCCAGGCGGTAAGAACCTCGCATTGTCTTCCCCGCCAGTATGACAGGCGTGAAGCCAAAGGTCCCCACAGTGGCTTCAGATCTCATGAAAACAAGGACAGCCGAAGCTGAAGCCAGAAAGCGCAAGTCCAAGAACACCACTGATGAACCTCCACCAAACAAGAAGAGAAAAACCAAGAAGAAAGATCGGGCTGCTCCCACAGAGCCCCTTGTCGTCGAGCCAATCTCAGTTGCTCGTCCTGCGTCTGCACACTAAGAGCGTCGTTTGATTGTTCATGAGCCTGCTATTGGGGAACGTAGTAATTTACAAAAAGTTCCTACGCACGTGCAAGATCATGGTGATGCATAGCAACGAGAGGGGAGAGTGTTGTCCACGTACCCTCGTAGACCGAAAGCGGAAGCGTTAGCACAACGCAGTTGATGTAGTCGTACGTCTTCACGATCCGACCGATCAAGTACCGAACGCACGACACCTCCGAGTTCAGCACACGTTCAGCTCGATGATGTCCCTCGAACTCCGATCCAGCCGAGCTTTGAGGGAGAGTTCCATCAGCACGACGGCGTGGTGACGATGATGATGTTCTACCGACGCAGAGCTTCGCCTAAGCACCGCCACGATATTATCGAGGTGGATTATGGTGGAGGGGGCACCGCACACGGCTAAGAGATCAAGAGATCAATTGTTGTGTCTCCAAGGGGTGCCCCCTCCCAGTATATAAAGGATTGGAGGAGGGGGAGGGACGGCCCTCTCTATGGCGCGCCCTAGGAGGAGTCCTACTCCCACCGGGAGTAGGATTCCCCCCTTCCAAGTAGTAGGAGTAGGAGTCAAGGAAAGGGTAGAGAGAAAAGAAGGAAGGAGGGGGCGCAGCCCCTCCCCCTAGTCCAATTCGGACTAGGCCTTGGGGGGCGCCCAGCCTCTCCTCTCTCTTTCCCCTAAAGCCCAATAAGGCCCATATACTCCCCGGCGAATTCCCGTAACTCTCCGGTACTCCGAAAAATACCCGAATCACTCGGAACCTTTCCGATGTCCAAATATAGTCGTCCAATATATTGATCTTTACGTCTCGACCATTTAGAGACTCCTCGTCATGTCCCCGATCTCATCCGGGACTCCGAACTACCTTCGGTACATCAAAACACATAAACTCATAATATAACCGTCATCAAACTTTAAGCGTGCGGACCTACGGGTTCGAGAACTATGTAGACATGATCGAGACACGTCTCCGGTTAATAACCAATAGCAGAACCTGGATGCTCATATTGGCTCCCACATATTCTACGAAGATCTTTATCGGTCAGACCACATAACAACATACGTTGTTCCCTTTGTCATCGGTATGTTACTTGCCCGAGATTCGATCGTTGGTATCTCAATACCTAGTTCAATCTCGTTACCGGCAAGTCTCTTTACTCGTTCCGTAATACATCATCCCGCAACTAAATTGTCGGAGTAAATGGCCACGGGTAGCCTAACCGACTGCCCCTGGTTCTTCTGAAAAAATTATCAGGCCTTTGGGCCTCCAAGCACTCCAAGCATTGGGCCGCCTTCCCTGGCCGGCTACCTCTGAAGCCGACTCCCGGAAGGCGACCCAGCCTCGGCAACCTCTCCCCCGGACAACCACGGGGTGGCCGACTCCAGGAAGCCGGCCAAGAAGAGCGCCGACTCCAAGAAGCCGGCCGAGACCACAGCCACCAAAGCTACACCCACATAACGGTGACAAGACGGGGTGTGGCCACAGTGCGGCCCACTACCCCCGAGGCCCGAGGCAGGCATGGCTACAGGAGGCCGTACGGGATGGCCGTCCCCCGTTCGGCTCGGCACTGTAGCCACGCCAGCCTCAATGTCATCCACGTCCGACTCCTGTATGGCCCGCGGGCGGCGGGCCCCTTTTGCCAGAGAGAGGCGCAAAGGTGGCCCAGCCTCCCCTAGTTGGCCAGGGGTGTAGCCGGCCCCCAGAAGCCGGCTACTCCCTTCCTCGAAGCAGGAGCCCCATTAAGGAGACAAGACGAGGTAAGGCTACAGTGAGAGCCCTCGAGGCGGCACACTGTAGCCACGCTTACCTCGACAAAGCCCTCGTCATCAGAGACGAGGCTACAGTAAGCAGCCGCCGACAAGACCCTAGGCGGTGGGGCCGGCCTATCGGCCAAGAGGCCGGCAGCCGGCGGGACCCCCAGTCGGCGGGCCCCAACAGCCGGCGGAGAAGCCGGCGAGCGTAGACACTGACGGCTGGGACCAGAGCCCAGCCGGATTACAATTGTACCCCCGGGGGGTAGGCCTATATAAACCCCTCGGGGCACCCATGCAAAGGGTTAGCTTCTGAACACAGCACACACACCATAGAGATAGAGAGAAGCAAGAGCTAGCCTTGTTCTTCTTCTCCCTTGAACCCAACAGCTCTAGGAGCGATTGTAGCTACCTTTCCTTGATCTAGTGATCATGCGGAGACCCCGCAGAGCAGGACTAGGGGTGTTATCTCCTCGGAGAGCCCCGAACCTGGGTAAGATCCGCCGGCGTGCATGTCTTCGCCTCATCCCGTTTCCAGGCACCGGCGATGTTTTATTGGCACCCACAATGATAAGCCATTCGTTGGCATATGTCGCACCAACCACCTGACATTTGGCACCCACCGTGGGGCCAGGTGCACCGTCGTCCGGAGACCTGTTCTGGACGGGAACCCTCTTCCTCCACCGCGAGCGCAGCCAGCCTGCTGCGCCCTATGGCGTTTGCCTCGACGCGCTGCAGGGCGTCGACGACGCCTGCGCAGCAAGCTGCCTCGCCGATTTGCTCGGCGAGACTCGCATCTCCGACAAGCCTGCGTCCGACGCAGGCACTGACTACCCCGAGAGTCGCCTCGTCAGCCTCCTCGACCAGCTTCACGTCTCCAGCGAGCCTGCTGCAGACATGGAGTCGGTCGGCTCCACCGACCCGATGCTCGTCGACTCCGACACGGCATCACTCGACGCCTACCCCACCGACGTGGTGGTCTTCGACGACCCTCTCCCTCGAGCTGACAGTGGCAGCAGCGCTGTCACCGAAGTGCTGGTCATCAGCCACGTCGCCAAATCGGGCGAGAACGCCCATGACGCCCTGCAAGCGGCAATGCACGACCTCTCCGTCCCCATCCCGGCCGACGCCGATGCCGAGACCCTGGAGGCACGCCGCCTTGCCCTCATAGCGGAAGGCCAGAAGATAGCCTCCATGAGACGCCTCACCGAGGCCCATCAGCGCGAAGTCGACCGCGCCGCCTTCGGTACACCGCTGCCTAGCGGCCCGAGCCGAGCCGGCTTCGTCCAGAAGTGCGGCGCGGCCGTCGCCAGCATGCTGGGGGCAGATCGCCCCGTCTACGCCACCCCACTCGAGAATCTGCGAGCCGCTCAGGCGGCCGCAGAAGAGCTCAATGGGCTGGGAGCCGATGAGCTCCCCTACATGACGAGACGGATCCAGCAGCTGCTCGACGCGGCTGCAGAACGACACGAAGCCGGCGCCCGAGCTGATAGTCAACCCCTGCGCCGGGAGCACGCCGCGACGTCCCGCTCGCCGACTGCGAGCGGTGCACGCCAGAAGAAAGACAAGGAGCCGGCTGCCAGCTGCAGCCGGACTCGCATCACCATCGAGCGCGACGCGGAGGGCCGCCCTCGAGCAGTGGAGCACCAAGGAAATCTGCCTCCTGCCCCGCCTCGAAGAGAAAGACGTCTCACTCCGCCGCCTATCACACACCCGACTCTTGGCGACCGACTCGGCCGCCGAGAAGGAGTTGGCGAGAGCGACGCCCGCCACCGGATCGACCGCCTTGCTCGATCCTTAGCGTTAGAAGAAGAAGACGATGTCGGCCCGCCATGCTTTGGCCCCCGCATCCGCGACGAGCCATTCCCCAAAGGGTTCTCGCTTCCCAGAGACACGCCCAAGTACAACGGCTCAGTGAAGCCGGAAGATTGGCTCATCGACTACTCCACGGCCGTCAGCATAGCCAACGGCAATCGGCGCGTCGCCGTGAAGTATGTCCCCCTCATGCTGCAAGGCACGGCGCGCACATGGCTCAACAGCCTCAAGCCCTACAGCATCAACAGTTGGCTGGACTTCACAGAATTCTTCGTCCGCAACTTCACCAGCGCCTACAAGCGGCCTCCCAAGCCTCGCCAGCTCTCCCTCTGCGTCCAAGGGCCCAATGAGTCGACCCGCGACTACCTCACGCGGTGGGCCGAGCTCCGCAACTCCTGTGAAGGGGTGCATGAGGTCCAGGCCATCGAGTACTTCACCGCCGGGTGCCGAGAGGGCACCCTCCTCAAGCACCGACTCCTCTGCGACGAGCCGGCTACCCTCGACGAGTTGCTGGTCACCGCGGACAAATACGCCACGGCCGAATCCTCAATCAAGACCGAGCTGCGAGTAGACGCCTCTGGGAAGGTGATTGCTCCGGCTCCCAAGACGCCGGCTGGCGACCCTAACCGGCGCCCCTACCAGAACGACCACAAGCGCAAGGCCCCCATGCCGACTTCCACCAGTCGGCAGGTCAGGTGGCCACCGTTGAAGATGAGCAGCCCGAAGAACGGCCCGCTCCCAAGAAGAAGGGTGGCAGGCCGGCTTGGCAGCCGACTTTCTCCTACGAGCAAGCTCTTGATGCCCCCTGCAAATTCCACAGCGGCGCGAAGCCGTCCAACCACACAACCCGGAAATGCCATTGGCTCACCCGCATCACCAAGGGCGAGGGGATGTTGCCGCCTCCGCCTCCCGGCCCGCCGCCTCCAGCCCCCCAGCAGCCGGCGGCTCGGCCGGCAGTCGGCGCTATCCAAGACGAATTCCCTGAAGAGCACGCCGCCTACGTTGTCTTCACCAGTCAAGCCGACGACAAGTGCAGTCGGCGCCGGCAGGATCAAGAAGTTAATGCAGTCGCCTCTAGCACCCCCGAGTTCATGCACTGGTCAGAAAAGCCAATCAGCTGGAGCCAGGCCGACCACCCAGAGGTGATGCCCTCTCCTGGCTCCTATGCGATGGTCTTGGATGTCACCCTCGCAACAGAGAGGCGAGCTGCCAGATTTTCCCGCGTCCTGATAGACGGCGGAAGCAGTATCAACATACTGTACCGCGATACCATGGAGAAGCTGAACATCAAAGCGAAGCAGCTCATGCCGAGCCGCACTGTCTTCCATGGTATCGTCCCCGGTTTGTCTTGCTCCCCAATCGGCAAGATTAAAATGGATGTTCTCTTCGGAGACAAAGATCATTTTCGCCGAGAAGCAATCTGGTTCGAGGTGGTGGATTTGGAGAGCCCCTATCATGCACTGCTTGGCCGACCTGCTCTGGCCAAGTTCATGGCTGTGCCCCACTACGCCTACCTGAAGATGAAGATGCCGAGCTCGAAGGGGATCATCACGGTAGCCGGCGACTACAAGAAGTCCACCGAGTGCGCCATGGCCAGTAGCCGGCTGGCCGAGTCCCTCGTGGTGGCAGAAGAGAAGAAGATGTTAGAACGGGTTGTGGCCATGGCCGGCAAGCAGCCAGCCCGGTCCCCCAACCCCAAAGATTGTGATGCGCAGGGCTCCTTCCAGCCTGCCAAAGAGACGAAGAAGATACCTCTGGACCCGGAGAACCCGGAGAGGTTCGCTGTCATTGGGGCGAACTTGGACAGTAAATAGGAAGGCGAGCTCGTCGACTTCCTCCGTGAGAATCGAGACATTTTCGCATGGTCCCCAAAGGACATGCCGGGTGTCCCGAAGGATTTCGCCGAGCACAAGCTACATGTCCGAGCTGATGCGAAGCCCGTCAAGCAACCCCTCCGCCGACTATCAGAAGGGAAGCGAAGAATCGTGGGAGAAGAGATAGCCCGGCTCCTTGCCGCTGGCTTTATCATGGAAGTGTTCTTTCCAGAATGGCTTGCCAACCCAGTTCTGGTTCTGAAGAAGAATAACAAGTGGCGTATGTGTATAGACTACACCAGTCTGAACAAGGCCTGCCCAAAGGATCCGTTCGCTCTGCCACGGATTGACCAAGTGATAGACTCCACAGCCGGATGCGAGCTGTTAAGTTTTTTGGATGCGTACTTAGGGTACCATCAGATCAAGTTGGACCTAGCTAACCGCCTGAAGACTGCCTTCATCACACCCTTTTGAGCTTTCTGCTACCTGACTATGACATTCGGCTTGAGAAATGCCGGTGCCACTTTTCAGCGTTGCATGCAGAAATGCCTCTTGAAACAACTCGGCAGAAATGCCCACGTCTATGTAGACGACATTGTGGTGAAGACAGAGAAGCGCGGCACCCTGCTGGAAGACCTGAAAGAAACATTCGCCAACTTGCGCCGATTCCAAATCAAGCTCAACCCCGAGAAGTGCGTGTTCGGAGTGCCAGCCGGCCAGCTGCTAGGCTTCCTGGTCTCCGAACGCGGCATCGAGTGCAACCCCGTCAAGATCAAGGCCATCGAGAGGATGGAGATTCCCACCAAGCTGCGAGATGTGCAGAAGTTCACTGGCTGTTTAGCCTCCCTGAATCGTTTTATCAGCCGACTAGGAGAGAAGGCTCTCCCCTTGTACCGACTCATGAAGAAGTCCACTCACTTCGAGTGGAACGATCAAGCCGACCAAGCCTTCCATGAGTTGAAGAAAATGCTGACCACTCCGCCTGTCCTGGCAGCGCCGACTGAAAAGGAGCCCATGCTCCTCTACATCGCCGCGACTAGCCGAGTCGTCAGCACTGTTGTTGTGGTCCAGCGCCCAGAAGAAGGCCGAGCCCAGCTAATCCAGAGGCCGGTGTACTATCTCAGCGAAGTGCTATCCAGCTCAAAGCAAAACTACCCGCACTACCAGAAGATGTGCTATGGGGTGTACTTCGCTGCCAAGAAACTGAAGCCCTACTTCCAAGAGCACCCCATCATGGTCGTGTGCACCCCCCGCTCGCCGAGATCATAGGCAGCCGGGATGCATCCGGCCGGGTGGCTAAATGGGCCATTGCACTGGCGCCCTACACGATCTTCTACCAACCCCGCACCGCCATCAAGTCCCAAGCGTTGGCCGACTTCCTCGTCGACTGGGCCCAGACCCAGTACCTACCGCCGGCTCCCGACTCTACCCATTGGCGGATGCACTTTGACGGGTCCAAGATGCGCACCGGCTTGGGAGCCGGCATCGTCCTCACCTCTCCCAAAGGCGACAAGCTCAAGTACACGCTGCAGATCCACTTCGCCGCCTCCAACAACGTGGCCGAGTACGAGGCGCTCGTACATGGGCTCCGGCTAGCCAAAGAGCTCGGCATACGCCGGATCCTGTGTTACGGCGACTCAGACTTGGTGGTCCAGCAGTCGTCTGGCGACTGGGACGCCAAGGACGCGAACATGGCGAGCTATCGATTCCTCGTCCAGCAGATCAGCGGATACTTTGAAGGGTGCGAGTTCCTCCACGTGCCAAGGGCCGACAACGACCAAGCAGATGCCCTAGCACGGATCGGCTCCACCCGACAAGCCATATCGACTGGCGTCTCCCTCCAGCGCCTCCTCAAGCCGTCCATCAAACCATCTCCAGAGTCGGACTCCATCTTCGTACCGCCTGCGCCAGATACAGCCGGATCCGACTGGAAGAACCCCGCAGGCGGCACGGGGACTTCGACAACTGGCCCGGGGACTGCCGTAGTCGCACCCGGCCCGGGGACTTCAGAACCCGGCCCGGGGACTGCAGCAGTCGGCCCGGGGACTGCAACGACACAAGAAGTGGCGACCGACTCCAACTCCACGCCACCCAACCCACCCACCCGAGTCATGGTGGCTACATTAACAGAAGAAGAAGTCACAGCTCCATCATGGGCCCAACCCATCCTCAAGTTCCTAGTCAGCAGAGAGCTGCCGGCTGACGAGATCTCAGCAAGACTAGTGCAACGACGAGCAGCAGCATATACAATAATCAACAGAGAGCTTGTGAAGCGCAGCGTCACTGGAGTCTTCCAGCGTTGTGTCGAGCCAGAAAAAGGAGTGGCAATCCTCAAAGACATCCACCAAGGCGAATGCGGCCACCACGCAGCCTCAAGATCCCTTGTGGCCAAGGCTTTCCGCCATGGTTTCTTCTGGCCGACTGCCTTGGAGGATGCTAAAGAAATAGTCAAGAGCTGCAGAGGATGCCAAGTTTTTAGTTCCAAGCAACACCTGCCGGCTTCTGCACTCAAGACCATTCCCCTCACCTGGCCTTTTGCCGTCTGGGGACTGGACATGGTGGGCCCTTTCAAGACAGCCCGCGGCGGCTTGACACATCTACTGGTCGCTATGGACAAGTTCACAAAGTGGATCGAAGCAAAGCCAATTAAGAAGCTGAACGGGCCGACAGCCGTGACATTCATCACTGACATCACTACTCGGTACGGCGTGCCGCACAGCATCATCATCGACAACGGCACGAACTTCGCCAAAGGAGCACTGGCATGTTTCTGCGCGACGCAGGGCATCCGACTGGACCTATCGTCTGTTGCCCACCCGCAGTCAAACGGCCAGGTCGAGCGAGCAAATGGACTTATCCTCTCCGGCATCAAGCCCCGACTGGTTGTACCACTGGAGCGATCAGCCGGCTGCTGGCTCGATGAGCTGCCGGCTGTCCTCTGGAGTCTGCGCACTACACCCAACAAGTCAACCGGCTTCACTCCATTCTTCCTCGTGTATGGTGCCAAGGCTGTCATCCCAACAGACATCGAGTTCGACTCGCCTCGGATCACCATGTGCACGGAGGCGGAGGCCAAGGAAGCAAGAGAAGACGGCATCGACCTACTGGAAGAAGGCCGGCTGTTAGCACTCAGCCGGTCCGCCATCTACCAGCAAGGGCTGCGCCGCTACTACAACCGCAAGGTCAAGCCAAGATCCTTACAAGAGGGCGACCTTGTGCTCCGGCTGATCCAGCGAACAGCCGGCCAGCACAAGCTCTCGGCCCCTTGGGAAGGCCGCTTCGTCGTCAGGAAGGCACTCGGCAACGACTCCTACTACCTGATCGACGCACAAAAACCAAGAGCACGCAAGAGAGACGACTCCGGCAAGGAGTCGGAGCGACCATGGAACGCAAACCTCCTGAGACGATTTTACAGTTGAAAGCAGTATGTATCATGCTACCCCTTTTGTATTAAGTACAAACCAACAGGCCCCCCGAACAGTACTCGGGGACTGCCTTTGTTTATCTATGAATGACAAGTGTCATATCCATGAATGTATTATTACATTTGATTTCTTGTCTGGCACCGGGTTCTACTAGTCGGCCCGGGGACTGGCCGCCTTGAGCTATATTAAAAGTTCTACCTAAAGTCAGAAAAGTAGTGTGCCGGCTCCCGAGTCCTCTCTTGTTGAAAGTCGCAGCTCGAAGAACCGACTATCCGACTAGCAAGAGGCAAGGCAGAAAGGATGCCCACACGAAAAACGGCTAAGGACCAACGAACTTATATAACAAAAGGACGGCCTCCAAACACGCCTGCCGGCTGTCAGAATAGCCGGCTGGCCGGCTTCCTAAACACTTAGCTTTAGTCCAGCAAAGCTAGAGTACTTCCCCCCCCCCAATCGGCCAAGCACTCCTCCAGCTACAGATTGCAGAGCAACTGTTGGACTGGGGAGGCGGCAACCAAGGGAGGGAGGCAAAGGAAAAAGCGGAAGGATAAAAAGCAAAGTACAAGGAAAGGCCAAATGCATGCATAAGTTATATATACATATAAAAAGCCCCCAACAGGCTGGCAACAGACATAGGTTTGAATACACCCAGTGGGTGGAATTGTGCAGACTTAACCAAACATTGTTCCAAAAGTAACAAGACAGGAAAACAAAAGATGGCAGACTAGGGCGCGGCGCGGAAGCCGAGCTGGTCGGTGGAGACGGCCTTGCCGGCTGAAGGAGTGGCCGCCTAGCGGGTCTCGGCTTGGCCACCACCAGTGGCAGACGACGCACTCGCACGCGACGTAGTGCTGGAGGCGCGGTCAAGCTGAGGCGGGTCGGAGTCGATCTCCTCCGCCTCCTCCTCTTCGCCCTCCTCCTCTTCGCCCTCGTCGCTGGAGTCGATCTCCTCCGCCGAGTCTTCACCGTCCGCCGGGTTCAGCCCGAACCACTCTTCCGGCTGGGCGACACCGTTGTCGTCTACCTCGGGGGCGAAGACGCTGGTGTCGGTGTAGTCGGCGATCGCCGAAGCCCGCCGGATGATAGCCGGCCGCGCCGGCTCCAGCTCCGTGTCGGCTTGCTGCCGCCAGGTAGCCAGCTGATCCAGACTCAGGCCGGGATACCAGGCCTTGACGAACTCCAGTGCCCGCCTGGCGCCGGAGCGAGCCGCCGAGGCCTTCCAAGCTTCGAAGCGGCCGACTGCCACCTCCAGCCAGTCGGCAGTCCGACTGGGGGTGCGAGGAACCACTTGGCCGGGCCAGAGGGCAGCCAAGACTTGCGCCCCGGCACGCTGAAGCCGGCGGAGCAGTCGGTGAGCCGGCTGGATGCGGGCCTGGATCGCCAAGAGCTACTCCTCCAGCGAACGGCCGGCGGTTGGCGAAATCTCGAAGCCAGCCTGCCTCCGCGCCTGGCGGCGGGCCTCGATGGTCTGGTTGGCGGCGGTAGAATAGCCAGGGAAATATTCTGCGCAAGAAGGAAGAAGAGAAGAAGAAGAAGAAAAAAGCACCAAGTCAGAAACGAGCCAAAAGTGGCAGATGGCAAGAAAGGACGAAGAGGTAGGCGGCTTACCGTCAACCAGATCTTCGATCTGACCGTAGCCAGAGATCAGAGTTTGCCTGGCCTCAGCCCAGCCAGCCGCCTCCGTCTCGTACTCGGCCTGGAGGGCGGCTTCACGGTCCTGCACCACCTTCAGAGCCGCCTTGTGGCCTTCCTCCTGGTCGGCCAACTTCTTGGCCAGGCGGTCGCGTTCCTGCAACAAGGCGGCGAGCTCGGCATCCTTGGCACGAAGGGCAGTCTGAGACTCCCCCAGCTGTGCCCTCAGACTGGCATTGGCCACTGCAGAGACGGCAGAAAAAGAAAGAACAATAAGAGGAAGTCGTCAAGGAAGATCCGACCCGACTGCTCAGCAGTCGGCCCGAATCTCGGGGACTACACCCAGTGGGTGCACTGACGTGCCCCCACATGAGATAAAGAACAAAGCACGTACCTCGGCTCTCAGTAAGGTCGGCGGTCTTCTGGGTCAGCTCCCGAGCCTGGGAGTTGAAGGCGGCCGCACGAAGATTGTGGTAGTCCTGCAAGATAGACAGAAGATCGAAGTAAGAACAAGAATAGCAAAGACAAATCCACTAAGAAGTTCCAAGCCGCATGCTCAGCAGCCGACTCGGAACTCGGGGACTACACCCAGTGGGTGCGCTGACGCGCCCCCACGGAAGAAATCAAGATCAAGAAGAAATCAAAATCAAGAAGAAGCAAGAGGGGAAGACTAACCCGGATGGCCGCCCGCATCGCAAGGAACTCGTCGGTGAACTGCCTCAGCGCCATAGCCTGGCCCTGGAGCCGGGTCCGGACGTCGTGCGCGGCCACGTTCATCACGGCCGTCCCTCCGCCTGGCGTCCACCCCGAAGTAGCACTGGCCGCCTCTGCATCTTGGGCCGACGAGCTGGAGCACACGGCTGGCTGCGGCTCCGACGCGGCCTTCTGTGGCTCCGGCGCAGCTTTCCCCGCACGACGACTCGGGGGCATCCGGACCGCCATCTCAGTCCTCGCGACCGGCTCGCCCCCCGCCGACTGCGCAGGCGGCGGATCAGGCCTGCCGCCTTGAGCCGCCCCAGTTGGCGGGGTAGGCACCGGCGCCCTCTCTAGGACGATGACGTCGCCGTCCCTCTCAAGTCCTGGCTGGTCGCCGCTGGCCCCTTCTAGCGAGGGCTCCATGTCCCCAGGCGCTACGACGCGCAGCGGGGTGACCATCAGGACCTCCCCCGCCGCCGCTGCAGCTGCAGCCTCCGCTTGGGCCCTGGCTGCGGCGTCGGCGAGCGCCTTCGCCGCCTCCTCCTCCCGCGCCGCCTAGGCGTCGGCCGCCCTCCGTGCCTCCGCCTCTCGCGCCTCCCGTTCCTCCCGCGCCTCCCGCGCATTCCGTTCTGTCGCTTCTTGAAGGTCGGCACGAGGGTCCACGCGGCGAGTGGTGCTCCCCGACCCCCTCGGCGACTCGACGACGGAAGCGGCAGCCGCCCGCTCAAGCGACAACGGAGCTCTGATCGTTTGGAGAAAAAAGACAAGGGTTCAGAAACCACCAGAGAAAAGAAAGAAAAAAGAGTATACGAAAGAATGTGAACTTACGCCGACACGGTCTGCGGTTGCTTCACCGTCTTGCGGAAGCGAGCCGCCTTCGTGGCCGCCTCCTCCCGCCTGGTGGCTGCCGCCCCGCCCCTGGGTTTCTTCGTTCGACTGCCGAACAAACCCTGGGCGGCGCAACGCTTCTGCCCTCCGCCCCGAGCAGGCAGTGCAGCGGAGGAACCCGCGCCGCGTCCAGATGCCGGCCGGCGGCGCGGGGCGACTTCGGCCTCATCGGAGTCCGGCCAGTCGTCGAAGGTGACTCCGTGCCCGGAGCCGCCTGCTTGGCCACCACCTGGCTCGATGTTGTCGTCCATAGCAGCCGCCCCCAAGTCGGGGTCCTCCAGATCATGTTCCGTCTGGTCGGGGACGAATCGACGCTCCGCGTCTGACCCGCCGGCCGGCCGAACAAGAGCGCTCTGTCAAAAAACAAGCCGACTAAGTTAGAGTCGGTCAAGAGGTACTCGGCAGCAAAGTTAAGAGTGGCGGCGGATTAGCTCGGCTATATGGCTCCTTGCCGAACTGCCAGTCTTCGGTGAATTTGCAGTTCGCGAGGTAGTTCACCATATAGGCGACCTCCGCATGCGGCATGTCCTTGGTGCACATTCGGCTCGGATCGAGCTGGCCGCTCATCTGACAGATCAGATGAGGACGGCTCTGGAGCGGAAGTACCCGGCGCGTGACGAAGGCGGCCAACAGGTCGGGCCCCGTCAACCCTCCGACTGGGTCAGCACTCGCACTCGGGCGACGGCTGCGGACCCGGCCGACGTCAGAGTCACGGCCCGGAAGGACCACTGGGGCCACCTGCCCGCCGGTGGGCCGGCTACTTAAGCCGGCAGGTTGATGTAGTCGCCCCATGGGGCGATGTTCCGCACGTAGAAGTACGACTTTTGCCACTTCTTCACCGATTGGATCAGCGTGATGACGGAGAAGGGGTTGTCGGCGACCGACCTCCGCGACGCGATGAAGGCGCCAGTCTGAGCCGGCACGCCCTGCATGCGCGTGCCCAGCTTGGATTGGAAGAACCCCCCCAGAGCTCGACGTTAGGGAGGACGCCGAGGTAGCCCTCGCACAGGGTGACGAAGGCTGATAGCAGCAGCACCGTGTTTGGGGTGAGGTGGTGCGGCTGGAGCTGGTAGAAATCGAGCCAGGAGCGGAAGAAGGCGCTCACTGGCAGGCCGATGCCGCGCAAGAAGTGCGAGCGGAAGACCACCCGCTCGCCCTCCCGCGGCTCCGGCGTAATCTCCCTCGCCGGTGCGAGGCGGACCTCCACCTTGTCCGCGCCGGGCAGCCGCCGCGTCTGGCGGAGGAACTCGACGTGATCTTCGTGGACATTGGAGCCGTCCCAATCCCCGCCATACTGCTCCGTGGCGGGAGGCATGGTGAGAACAAGTGCGGCGACGGAGGAGCGGGTGGTGGAAGAGCGCGGCGGCGAGGCGTTGTCGCGAGAAACGGCAAAAAGAAGAAGACGGTGGAAGGAGGAGGAGCGTGCGAGAGCCTGCCGCTCTCCCTCTCCCCCTACTTATAGCCTCGCGAGGTGAGGCCGGGGAGGCCGGACGTGGGGGGAGACATGGGATTAACTGCACCCACTCCCCCCACGCCCCGCGATTATTACGCCCTAAAGGCGAGCCGAAACTGCCGCAAGAAGACGTGCGGGTGGTTTCGGGATGCAGAGAATCCGCGCCTGGGCCCGGGCGTGGACGTGGCGGGCCCCCGCCCTGCGGCGACATCCCGTCACGCGCGTGGGCTGGCAGGCTTTCCGGCCAAAAGGGGCCACGTGGTTCGCAGACGGCAAGTGGCCGGCCCGCGGCCCGGCACGCGCACTGGCGAGCTCCCGCCCACCGACTACCGGAGTTTTCGACTAAGGCGTCACGCCTAACCAAAGCCGGCTCCCAACTGCCGGCTTGTCAAGATAGGAAGGCCTGATCGAGCTTCGGGGACTACTGTCGGCGTAAATGGCCACGGGTAGCCTAACCGACTGCCCCTGGTTCTTCTGAAAAAATTATCAGGCCTTTGGGCCTCCAAGCACTCCAAGCATTGGGCCGCCTTCCCTAGCCGGCTACCTCTGAAGCCGACTCCCGGAAGGCGACCCAGCCTCGGCAACCTCTCCCCCGGACAACCACGGGGTGGCCGACTCCAGGAAGCCGGCCAAGAAGAGCGCCGACTCCAAGAAGCCGGCCGAGACCACAACCACCAAAGCTACACCCACATAACGGTGACAAGACGGGGTGTGGCCACAGTGCGGCCCACTACCCCCGAGGCCCGAGGCAGGCATGGCTACAGGAGGCCGTACGGGATGGCCGTCCCCCATTCGGCTCGGCACTGTAGCCACGCCAGCCTCAACGTCATCCACGACCGACTCCTGTACGGCCCGCGGGCGGCGGGCCCCTTTTGCCAGAGAGAGGCGCAAAGGCGGCCCGGCCTCCCCTAGTCGGCCAGGGGTGTAGCCAGCCCCCAGAAGCCGGCTACTCCCTTCCTCGAAGCAGGAGCCCCATTAAGGAGACAAGACGAGGTAAGGCTACAGTGAGAGCCCTCGAGGCGGCACACTGTAGCCACGCTTACCTCGACAAAGCCCTCGTCATCAGAGACGAGGCTACAGTAAGCAGCCGCCGACAAGACCCTAGGCGGTGGGGCCGGCCTATCGGCCAAGAGGCCGGCAGCCGGCGGGACCCCCCAGTCGGCGGGCCCCAACAGCCGGCGGAGAAGCCGGCGAGCGTAGACACTGACGGCTAGGACCAGAGCCCAGCCGGATTACAATTGTACCCCCGGGGGGTAGGCCTATATAAACCCCTCGGGGCACCCATGCAAAGGGTTAGCTTCTGAACACAGCACACACACCATAGAGATAGAGAGAAGCAAGAGCTAGCCTTGTTCTTCTTCTCCCTTGAACCCAACAGCTCTAGGAGCCATTGTAGCTACCTTTCCTTGATCTAGTGATCATGCGGAGGCCCCACAGAGCAGGACTAGGGGTGTTATCTCCTCGGAGAGCCCCGAACCTGGGTAAGATCCGCCGGCGTGCATGTCTTTGCCTCATCCCGTTTCCGGGCACCGGCGATGTTTTATTGGCACCCACAATGATAAGCCATCCGTTGGCATATGTCGCACCAACCACCCGACATAACTCATTAGTTGCAATGCTTGCAAGGCTTATAGTGATGTGCATTACCGAGTGGGCCCAGAGATACCTCTTCGACAATCGGAGTGACAAATCCTAATCTCGAAATACGCCAACCAAACAAGTACCTTCGGAGACACCTGTAGAGCACCTTTATAATCACCCAGTTACGTTGTGACGTTTGGTAGCACACAAAGTGTTCCTCCGGTAAACGGGAGTTGCATAATCTCATAGTCATAGGAACATGTATAAGTCATGAAGAAAGCAATAGTAGAATACTAAACAATCGTGTGCTAAGCTAACGGAATGGGTCAAGTCAATCACATCATTCTCCTAATGATGTGATCCCGTTAATCAAATGACAACTCATGTCTATGGTTAGGAAACATAACCATCTTTGATCAACGAGCTAGTCAAGTAGAGGCATACTAGTGACACTTTGTTTGTCTATGTATTCACACAAGTATTATGTTTCCGGTTAATACAATTCTAGCATGAATAATAAACATTTATCATTATATAAGGAAATAAATAATAACTTTATTATTTCCTCTAGGGCATATTTCCTTCACCTGCTACCACAGAGGCTCCTGAAGCTGAAGACATTCCAGCTGTTGACCCCACCGCAGCTGAAGACATTGGTCCCCAAGACAATGTAGAAGATGATGAAGTCCTTCCTCAGATTGAGAACCCAATGGTATCATCGCCTGTTCTCACGAACAGCGAACTCATCCGCATTGGTCGTTCTTTGACGCCAATTGCTCAGGATGATTCATGGGCTGATCACCCACAAGACCCCCCCCCCCCCCCCCGTGAAGAAGAATCACCTCGTACTCCCCCAACTCAAGTCACCACTCCGGTGCTTGATGATGAAGACTTTGTGGCCCAGACAACTCCATCTCCACAAGCGTCGCCAACATTTTGCAGGCTTCGTAAAGGACCAAGGCCACAAGTCACTCTTTCGAGTGTTCCAGAAGGAGATGAGCACCACTCAGTATCACGCCAAGTATTTCCTGAAGCCTCTCCAGCTGCGAACATCTCCGAGTCTGAAGCCAAAGCTGCTGAAGACATTTCGGCTGCATTAGCCGATGAACAAGAAGAACCCCGTCTAGAAGAAGAACGTGTTGCTACACCCCCGTCCAACCAAGAAGTTGTTCTCGAGGAGAACGTGTCCGACCCTCCAGCTACTCAAGTGGTGGTTGATAACATTGAGGCGGACCCAAACATCAATACTGAAGCCAATGACGTTGTCATGGCTGAAGCAAATGTGGCGCCTGAAGTTAATGTGGTGCCAGAAGTAACTACACCTGAAGCAAATCTGCAGCATGAAGTTAATGCCAATGCCACTGCTCCTGTACCGCCTCCAAGGCCACACACCATTGAGCAAGCATTTGATCATGGTCAGCTTGTTACTGTCAGATGGCCCATTCTGATTCCTCCACCTGCTGCTGGTCCACAATTTGACTATCATGTAGAGCACAGGCCTAGGGTCCAGAAGCCTAAGCCAAGGTTGCCAAGGTTTCCAGGTACTGCAACTTCACCAGGATATTTCAATGCAAATGGCTTCATTGCACACAACACCTTCTTTTACAGTGCCAATAACCCCTACTCGAAGCCAAGAATTTCATCTGATCGGTTCTGGAGCTATCAGCAGCGCAGTTACTATTCATGTGTTCTTTAGGATCATGGGCGCATCTTTCCTCATATGCGTCTAGACTGTGAAGCTGTTGCTGGACTGCCCTGCTTAGAAGAGGCCCTTGACTGTTTCCGGGATGCTGGTATACTAAAATTTGTGTCTGACAAAGAGTACTAGAATGAAGAGCTTCTGCTACAATTCTATGCTACCCTCCACATTCGCGGCTACAACAGGGATCCGAAGACTTGGATCCTTGAGTGGATGACAGACAATGTACATCACGAAGCTAAAGCTCTTGATATCATTGAGCTCACTAGCCTGCCCACTCCAGGTGAACTCTTCGAGCCTGGTTGTCAGCTTCACCGCAATGCCTTGGAAAGCATCTTTCAGAAGCTTGAGCCCAACATGAGCCAAATGCTGAGCATGATGAAGCCACTGCCACGCGAGGCTAAATATCCACGGGAATTCTTTGTTGAAGACCTAGAGTATCTGCCCCGCACGATCTATCATATCATAAGGCAAACTCTATGGCCCATCAAGGGACATTCTTCTGCAGCGAAGCTTGAAGGACCAATGAAGACATTGGTCTTTTATATCTTTAATGGCATCAACTTCAATGCTCAAGACTTCTTTATCAGGCAATTGGCTGCATCTGGCTCTGATCTTTTTGGATTGAAATTCTATGCTCCATGGGTTATGCGCCTTATCAAGCTTCACTCTGCCGTCAACTATCAGCCGTCTGCGCGCAACCATCTGATATTCTTGCCAGAGGTTTATGTGTCTATTGAAGCCATCTACCCAGAGCGTGCCAAGGAGCCTATTTATCTTCACAATGCTGATCATCAATGCTTTACTCAACCCATTGAAGGAGTTCTGGCTGCCACTCGTCTTTACCCTTTGGCTGGCAATACTTGTGCACCTCATCGTGCCCATACTGAAGCCACTGAAAGCACAATAGCTCAAAGGCCTCGAAAGCGTTCTCGTGTTCTCAATGACCGAGAGCTTCTCGTTGCCTTGCATCAAAAGCAAGATAAGCATCAGTATTGGCTGAAGCGTCAGATGCAAAGCCTCTTGGTGGACGTCAATCGCATTCGCAACCTTGCCACCAAGAATGCATTTGTCACTCACGAAACCTGTCGGAGGGCATGGAAGAGTCTCACATTTCTCACTGCTGAAGCTGATCTTCAAGACGATGGCTTCACAGAGAGATTCAAGTTTGATTCCACTCCTCCCAGGAATGCTGTCTTGCGTCGGACTCCCTCTCTTGAAGACTCTGACTATTCATCCTCAGCTGCAACTGTTAATGCCAGAGTCATTGATGACGAAGATGATGCTACTTCACCACCTCCAACTTCGGTGCGTATCGACACTGCACCAAGTTCTTCTGCACCACCGAACCTCAACGACGACCCTGCTGCTTCACCTACTCCTCATGGGAACAAGTAGAGGCTCTATGTCTTCAAACCTTTTTGGTCCTTACTGACAAAAGGGGGAGAAGCATATGAGTTGATAGTCTTCAAGCGGGTCCATATGGGTGGTTGCTTTATACTTTGCCAAGTGTTTACAACTCTCGCTTTTGATACATTTGGTTCTTTGAGTTGTAACACTTAAACTTGATGGTCGTCTGCTACTTTTTCTGCTATTCTATGATGCGATGATAAATTTTGCATGTGCGATGATAAATCCCGCACGAAGTCATATTGCAGACGTCCATTTTTCATTATGCATGTCATTATCTTCATTATATCTAATCATGCATGATGAATTGCCTTCATAAGTTGAAGAGGATCTCCACAAGTACAACCTGCCATGTGCATTTGCATTCCAAAAGCAAAATACTTATATGCACATCTTCAGGGGGAGCCTTTTGCCACTTATAAAGACAATATCTTAATCCTTTACAATTTCACATACTTTTATCCCCGTTGAAAACATCAACCAGTTTGTCATCAATCACCAAAAAGGGGAGATTGTAAGTGCATCTAGTGCCACCCCTAGTTGGTTTTGGAGTATTGACGACAAACCTGGTTGAGGGACTAATGTGTTTGTGAGAATTGCAAGATAACACAGGTAGTAGTCCCTCATTGATTCGGTTTACCTACCGGAGATGACCCCTAAAAATGTATGAAGACATTGAAGACAATGGTGGTATGTGAAGACAATCACATCGAAGCTTATGACTCAAGAAGACATTCACGTGAAGACTATGGAGTGTGAAGACATAGTTGTTTCGTAGTTTCCTTTTCTTCTTTGTTGAGTCATAGGAACCACCGTATTGTTAAGTGGGGTCCCAGTGAACAAAGTCAGAGTGACTGAAGTGATGCTCAACCAAATCCTATGTCTTCGAGCAAAGACAATGAGAGCAAACCTTATCCAGAGTTGGATGAGTCAGCTTTACTTGTAGCCGAAGTCAAGCTACCGCGTGTGTTTGAAATCTGACCGTTGGAACACGTGTCAGTTCCTTAGTGACCCAGGGTCATTTTGGACAAATCAGGTCAGGTTGCCTAGTGGCTATAAATAGCCCACCCCCTACACCATAAATTGGTGGCTGCTCAGAGTTAGTACACGGCTTTTGTCGTTTGAGAGCAACCCACCTCCGAAGCTTTTGAGAGAGAGAAATCCTTGCGAGGACAAAGCCCAAACACCCAGAGCCAAAGAGTGTTAGGCATCACTGAAGTCTTTCTGTCCGCGTGACCTGAAGACTTGTTACACTTGAGGATTGTGAATCCTCCAGCCGGTTAGGCGTCGCGTTCTGAGCATCCAAGATTCATTGTGGATCGCCGGTGAACGAAGTCTGTGAAGGTTTGGAAGTCTACCTTGAAGACTTAGCGGAGTGATTGGGCGAGGACTGGGTGTCCTTAGGTCAAGGGGAATAAGGTGAAGACACGGTCTTCTGAGTTAAATCTTAGCCTCCCTAACCAGACGTACAGTTGTCACAGCAACTGGAACTGGTCCAACAAATTCTTTACTTTCAGTTTGTCTTCGTGAAGTCATTGCCTGCCTGTGCTACCTATTTGACTCCACTGTGTGACTTCTATTGTTGTTTGGCTTCATACAATCTTCCATCCTGATCATTACTACCTAGCTGCTATTAGTCTTCATGCTTTCACTTCATTGAATACTTGTCTATGGCCTGCCTAGTGTAGTCTACCTTCTGCTGCATGTTAATAGGTTCATTTCTATTGTTTGTCTTCGAAACTCTCATGTTTTGAAGACTTTCATAAAAATCGCCTATTCACCCCCCATCTGGTCGATAACTAGCACTTTCACACATATATAATTCATCACATCACATAGCGTACCCTGCAAAAACAAGTTAGACGTCCTCTAATTGTTGTTGCATTATGTGGCTGCTATGGGTTTCTAGCAAGAACGTTTCTTACCTACGCAAAAGCCACAATGGTGATATGCCAATTGCTATTTACCCTTCATAAGGACCCTTTTCATCGAATCCGATCCAACTAAAGTGGGAGAGACAGACACCCGCTAGCCACCTTATGCATCAAGTGCATGTCAGTCGGTGGAACCAGTCTCACGTAAGCGTACGTGTAAGGTCGGTCCGGGCCGCTTCATCCCCCAATGTTGCAGAATCAAGATAAGACTAGTAACGGTAAGCAAATTGACCAAATCATCGCCACAACTACTTTGTGTTCTACTCTTGCATAGAATCTACACAACAAGATCAATCTAGGAGATGCTATGTGTCACCAAGATCAATCTAGGAGATGCTAACAACAAGATTTTCCTATGTGTCACCAAGATCAATCTAGGAGATGCTAGCAACAAGAGAGAGGGAGTGCATCTTCATACCCTTGAAGATCGCTAAGCGGAAGCGTTACAGGAACGCGGTTGATGGAGTCGTACTCACGGCGATTCAAATCGCGGAAGATCCGATCTAGCGCCGAACGGACGGCGCCTCTGCGTTCAACACACGTACAGCCCAGGGACGTCTCCTCCTTCTTGATCCAGCAAGGGGAGAGGAGAAGTTGAGGGAGAACTCCAGCAGCATGACGGCATGGTGGCGATGGAGCTCGTGGTTCTCCGGCAGAGCTTCGCTAAGCACTACGGAGGAGGAGGAGGAGTTGGAAGAGGAGAGAGCTGTGCCAGGGGAAAGGGTCACGGCTGCCCTCCCACCCCCTCACTATATATAGGGGGAAGGGGAGAGGGGGAGGCGCCCTAGGGTTTCCCCTAGGGGGCGGTGGCGAGGGCAGAATGGATCTCCCCAGGAAAATCCTGGGGAGACTTGCCCCCCAAGCCAAGCCAGGTGGAGGCTTGCCTCCCAAGTCAGGTGGAGGCGCCCCACCTCCCCAAGCAACATGGGAAAGGGTGTGGGGCTGCACAACCCCTTAGTGGGCTGGTTTGCCCCCTCCCCTTGGCCCATGAGGCCCTTCAACACTTGCCGGGGCCCCCGAAACACCTTTCGGTCATGTTGGCCATAGCCTGGTACCCCCGGAACACTTCCGGACTCCAATACCCTTCATCCAATATATCGATCTTAACCTCCGGACCATTCCGGAACTCCTCGTGACATCCGGCATCCCATCCGGGACTCAGAACTACCTTCAGTAACCACATACAATTTCCCATAACAACTCTAGCGTCACCGAACCTTAAGTGTGTAGACCCTACAGGTTCGGGAACCATGCAGACATGACCGAGACGTTCTCCGGCCAATAACCAACTGAGGGATCTGGATACCCATGTTGGCTCCCCAAGGTTCCACGATGATCTCATCGGATGAACCACGATGTTGGGGATTCAATCAAATCCCGTATACAATTCCCTTTGTCTATCGGTATGTTACTTGCCCCAGATTCGATCGTCGGTATCCCTATACCTTGTTCAATCTCGTTACCGGCAAGTCTCTTTACTCGTTCTGTAACGCATGATCCTGTGACTGACTCCTTAGTCACACTGAGCTCATTATGATGATGCATTACCGAGTGGGCCCAGAGATACCTCTCCATCATACGGAGTGACAAATCCCAGTCTCGATTCGTGCCAACTCAACAGATACTTTCGGAGCTACCTATAGTGCACCTTTATAGTCACCTAATTACATTGCGATGTTTGATACACCCAAAGCACTCCTACGGTATCTGGGAGTTGCACAATCTCATGGTCTAAGGAAATGATACTTGACATTAGAAAATCTCTAGCAAACGAACTACACGATCTTGTGCTATGCTTAGGATTGGTCTTGTCCATCACATCATTCTCCTAATGATGTGATCCCGTTATCAACGACATCCAATGTCCATGGTCAGGAAACCATAACCATCTATTGATCAACGAGCTAGTCAACTAGAGGCTTACTAGGGACATATTGTGGTCTATGTATTCACACATGTATTACGGTTTCCGGTTAATACAATTACAGCATGAACAATAGAAAATTATCATGAACAAGGAAATATAATAATAACCATTTTATTATTGCCTCTAGGGCATATTTCCAACAACTCTTTCCTGGGTCATGCCCGGCCTCGGAAGATCAACACGTCGTAGCCCTACCTAAGCACAACACAGAGGTCAGCACGCCGGTCTAAATCCTAAGCGCGCAGGGGTCTGGGCCCATCGCCCATTGCACACCTGCATGTTGCGTGGGTGACCGGAAGCAGACCTAGCCCCCTTAATACAAGTGCATGCTTATGGTCCAATCCGACGCGCGCCGCTCAGTCGCTGACGTTAAGAAGGCTTCGGCTGATACCACGACGTCGAGTGCCCTGTTCCCACGTAGTTGGTTAGTGCGTATAGGCCAGTGGCCAGACTCAGATCAAATACCAGGATCTCGTTAAGTGTGTTATTTTGAAGTAACCGCGGACGCCGACCAGGGCCAGGCCCACCTCTCACATAGGTGGTCTCAACCTGCCCTGTCGCTCCACCACAAAGTAACAGTCGGGGGCCGTCGGGAACCCAGTCCCACCTCTACCGGGATGGAGCCACCTGTCCTTTCAGCCCCCACATCGGAATCACTCGCGGGTACTCTACGAGCCGACCCGACTTTAGTCACCACATGTATCATATAATATGTAAGTAAGTATATACCCGTGATCTCCTCCCGAGTGATCTCGGCCTGGTAGTATAGCATGGAAGGTGGACAAGAATGTAGGGCCACTGATGGAATACTAGCATCCTATACTAAGCATTTAGGATTGCACGTAAGGGTAACAACTGTAGCAACAATGACAGCAGAATAGGATTAATCAAAAGCAGTAACATGCTACACTATTCTAATGCAAGCAGTAGAGAGAAGGAATAGGCGATATCTGGTGATCAAGGGGGAGGGCTTGCCTGGTTGCTCTGGCAAGGAGGGGTCCTCAACAACGTAGTCGATCGGGACAACAACAGCGGCGTCAGTCTCATAGTCTGCCGGAGAGAAGAGGGGAAGAAACAATGAATACAATGCAAACAGATGCATGGCATGACATGTAACAGCGCTAGATGTGCCCTAACACGGTAGGAGGTGATACTGGCGAAGGGGGGAAACATCCGGGAAAGTATCCCCAGTGTTTCGTGTTTTTGGACAGATGAACCATAGGGGGAAAGTTATGTGTTAGCTATGCTAGGGATGTGTGGCGGACGAACGGGCTACGTATTCGGATTCGTCTCGTCGTTTTGAGCAACTTTCATGTACAAAGTATTTTCACCCGAAGTATGGTTTGTTTTATATTAATTTTCAAACTTTTATTATATTTTTGTAATTAACAGATTTAGTTTATTTCAAAAACAGGTTTACTGCATCAGCATGACTTCAGCAGGATGTCAGCAGTCAACATGGTGTTTGACTGGTCAAACCGACATGCAGAACCCACTGTCATAGTCATAGTATAATTAAAATACGCTTAAACACCTAACCTAGTTAATTAGGTCAAATTAAGCAGGGTTAATTAATTAAACTAATTATATTACTAATTAATTAATTATTTCACTTTACTATTTCCTTTTATTTTCCATTTTTGTTTTTCTCTACTCTTTTCTTTTTATCTGATTTACAGGGGGCCCACCTGTAAGTGGCTCAGACCACCTCCCTCCTGTGCACGAACGCGCAAAGGAAAGGGGCAAGGGCGCGGTGGCCAGACCTGGCCCTGGCGAGGCCATGGTCGAGGCCGGTAGCGGGATAGGTGGAGCAGGGCAGAGGGCGGCCGGAGCCGGCCAGTAGCAGTTGCTGTTGCAACAGCAGCAGCACCAGCAGGTGGTGGATGATAGCGAGCGAGGTCAGGGGCGGGGTCAGACGCGACGAGCGGCTAGCATGGGCAGAGCAGGCTCAGCGGCGAAGGCGGTGGAGCGGGAGGGCGTCGGTCGCGGGATGGAGCACGAAGCGGGCCGCAACGGTGCGGGCAGGTGGTGGAGGCAGCAGGGGAGGTTGCGACGGTGCGGGCCACGGCAGGTGCGAGCGCTCCGGGGAGGAGCAGCACGGCGGGTTTGGCTCGGCGCGGCTGTGGGCGCACACGACGGCACGCCGGGCGGGGCGAGGCCGCGGTGAGCGCGGTCGGCGGGCGTACGGGGCGGTGGTCAGGGGCGTGCGCTGGTGCGCTGGTCGGATCAACGACGAAGTGCAGGGGGGAGTAGGACGCCGGTGGCCTCACCAGCGTTGAAGGGAAGCGGGGCGGCGAGGCGTGAGGAGGCTGGCCATGGAGGAGGACGAACACGGGCGGTCCGGCGACGTGGCGTCGGGAGGTGGGGTGACTTCTGGGCGAGGTGGCGCCGGCGATCCGGCGATGGCGACGGCACACAGCGGCAGGGAGGCGACGACGGGCAAGAGCAAGCAGCGTCGGGCAGCACCGAGTGGCGGGGTGCGGCCGTCGGGGCGGCGCCAGGCGCAGCAGCCTCGGGCGCAGGGGGGTTCGATCCCGATCCAGATCGGTTCGCGAGAGGGGGAGAGGAGCGACCGAGGGAGAGTGGGGATCGTGGGAGAGTGCAGGGTGTGGTGGTGGATCGGGCTAGGGTTAGTGGGGCGTGGGGGTTATGCAGGGGCACCGAGTGGGCCGGCCTGACTGGTTTCGGCCAGTTGGGCCGAGGCCCAGTGGGGAAAAGGGGGGCTCTCTTTTCTTTTGTTTTGTGTTTTTACTTTTTATTTAATTTAATTTTCTATTTTCTTCTATTTTCCTTTTATTTTTGTTTTAGCAAAATACCAAAATGGCACCTAATTCGATGTTACCAAATATGCCACTGCCACACTAACTTCCTACCCAAACTAAAATAGTTTTGTAATTATTTAATATATAAAAGTATTTAGATAATGGTTTTCGCTACTGTTTTATTCATCTAATAGTATTTAAATATCTTATAAAGGTGAGGTTTCTCCACCATAATTACCTATGCATTATTTGGTTCACTCCGAACATTTGAGTTTCAATTCAAAAACTTTATTGTTTGCTTGATTTTTGTATTTGGATTTGAATCGGTTTTGAACTAACGCGAGATTAGCAACAGTAATCGAAGTGACGTGGCATCGTTAGCAGAGAATTACTGTAACTTAATTATCCGGGCGTCACATCGTCCCAGTCGCCGGCCCGTACGCGCACCATGGACTTAAGTGCTCGATGGAGGCGCGGCACGGTGACGAGCGGGCGAATCCACGAGGGAGCAAGGAAGCCGCAGTGAGAAGAGGTTGTCGGCGTTCTGGGAACGGGGGTCCCCAGACTTGCCTGCCTGCGGCCCACGGCGTGGCTAAGCCAGTAGGCCGTACGGCCCATCTTCATCAACAAGGCATCCAAGACCCTCGCGAGGGTCCAAGCCTCGCGAGGCGGACAACGCAAGACCTCCTCAGGAGTGGCCTAGCCAGGCAGGCTTACGAGGAGCGGAGATATCAAGGCGGGGCAAACCTCACGAGGCACTCGTGACGTGAGCCATGACGAATGACACCAGGCGGGTGCCAGCGCGCGCAGCGTCCTTGTTTCCTCTTTGGTGCTAAGGAAGCAGGCGCATGCGAGGAGTACCGAGGCATCAGGCAAAGGTTGCTATATTGGTGCAACGAGACCAAGACCAGGAGGACGGCAAGACGGACGTCATCATGGAGCCCAAGACGGCGTCACCACCAGAGCCTTTCGCAGGCGAAGACCACTTTTGTCAGGATAGCTTGTACTAGCTGTCCCCCTTCAAATTTGCCCGCCGTTGTTGGCTCCCTTCCCGCTCAATATTTGGGAAGAGGACCAGGGCCTATATAAGTAGAGCTAGCCACCACAGTAGGGGCATCAAACAATTCACCCAGCTCTCACCCGCTAAGACACCAAGCACAAGAACACCTCAACCTCAGGAGGCTGTTCTTCCCTTGTACTGTTCATCATCAGCCCTAGAGGCAATCCACCACCACCACACTGGAGTAGGGTATTACACCACAACGGTGGCCCGAACCAGTATAAATCTCGTGTCTCTCTGTGTTGCGAGTTCGTCGAGTTCGTCCGCGAGATCTTAGCGAGCTAGGGCGTAGATCGGTAGGAGGGAAAGACTTCGCGCGCACCCCAGTGTTCAAACCTTAAGGGTTTGCCGGAACCCCACATCCGACATTTGGCGCGCCAGGTAGGGGTGCGCCGGAGCTCCTCTCCACCAACCTGCGCCCCGCGCCGCCGCGCTTCGCTCCCATGGTGGGTGCCCCGCCATCCACCTCTGCGGCCGACATCGGCAACGGGGCGTCCGGGTACCGAGCCCTGGTCCCCGCCCTACGGCGAGTGCGGTGGCCGGCCAAGTTCAAGCTAGAGATGCCGCCGCGTTACGACGGCGACCCGACGCCGTTCCTGCTGGCGTACGAGGAGGCGGTCCTCGAAGCTGGAGGCAACGACAAGATCATGGCCAAATGGTTCCCCATGGCCCTTGCCGGCGAGCCACGCGCCTGGCTGCTCAACCTCCCGGGATCCACGGTGGCCTCCTGGGGGGAACTCGGTGACCTCTTCACCGCTCGCTACACGGTGCCAGCGCACCACGCGGTCGCGGCCCTGCTAGGCGGCTCTCAAGCACCGCCATCAGATCGCCACGTCAAACCGTTCCTCCGCCAGATCGGCGCCGCCTCCAAGCGCCTGGGGGCTCCGCCAGGCTGGGCTGTGCCAGAGGCCGACCTCACCTTCGGCTCAGAAGACCACCCCGACTCCACCGCCGGCTCCGGCATGCTCCCAATGCTCTGCACGCTCACCATCTGCAACGTGGCAGTCACCAAGACCCTCATTGACGGCGGTGCTTCCCTCAACTTGCTCTCCATAGAAGCCTTCAGCCTTCTTCACGTGCCGCTCGAGCGGCTCAACCTCAGCAAGCCCTTTTCAGGAGTGGGTGGTGGAGCGGCCCACTCCCTAGGGCAGATCCACCTCCCCGTCACCTTCGGCACACGCGACAACTACCGCACAGAGCTAGTGGACTTCGATATCGCCCACATCGGTCTCCCGTACAATGCCATCCCTGGGGAGCAAGGGCGTCCTTACCATCAAGGGGGACACTAAGGAGGCTGTGACGGCACTCGGGCTCGCCTTCAAGACCGCGGCGGCAGCACAACACACCGACGCCGATACCCCCGAGGCCAAGGAGGCCGCGCCTAGCAAGAAGAAGCAGCTGTTCACCCAAGACAAGGCGAAGACCAAGCAGGTGACGGTCAACGTGGATGGGTCTTCAGGAGCCACCTTAACCATAGGAGCCGGCCTTAACCCGGGACAAGAAAAGCCTTGGTGAGGTTCGCGAACAAGGAGATATTCGCGTGGGAGCACAATCAGCTGATAGGGGTCCCGAGAGAGGTGATCCAGCATCATCTAAGGGTATGCCCCAACATACGACCCGTGAAGCACCGAGCCAGACGGAAGTCCACTAAGAAGCAGGCCTTCATCATCCAAGAGACACGCAAGCTGGAGGCGGCAGGTGCCATCCGAGAAGTTCGATATCCCGAATGGCTGGCAAACCCCGTCGTTGTGCCAAAGAAAGGCGGGAAGGAGCGGATGTGCGTCGACTTCACCAACCTTAACAAAGCCTGCCCCCAAGATCCGTTCCCGCTCCCGCGCATCGACCAGATTGTCGACTCCACTGCCGAGTGCGACTTGCTGTGCTTCCTGGATGCGTTCTTAGGGTATCATCAGATCAAGATGGCGGTGGAAGATGTGGAGAAGACAGCTTTCCTGACACCATGTGGGGTGTACTGCTACACCTACATGCCCTTCGGGCTGCGCAACGCAGGCGCGACCTTCCAGCGGTTGATGCACATCGCCCTGGGGCGACAGCTCGGGAGAAACACAGAGGCCTATGTTGACGACATAGTGGTAAAGTCCCGCGAGGCGAGGACATTAATTCAAGATTTGGAGAAAACCTTCGAGAGCCTGCGCCAGGTGAACTTGAGGCTTAACCCGGAGAAGTGCGTGTTCGGCATCCCCTCCGGCAAGCTGCTGGGATTCCTCGTGTCCCATAGAGGGATCGAGGCGAACCCAGAGAAGATCAAGGCCATCGAGCACATGAGCCCGCCGTAGACCCTCAAAGAGATGCAACAGCTAGCGGGGCGGGTGACCGCATTAGGGCGTTTCATCTCCAAACTGGGAGAGCGCGCCTTGCCCTTCTTCAAGCTCATGAAGAAGAAGGGCCCATTCGAGTGGACCCCGGAGGCCGACCAGGCCTTCCAAGACCTCAAGAAATACCTTACCAGCCCCCCGGTAATGGTGGCACCACGGCCTCTCGAGCCTTTGGTACTCTACCTTGCCGCCACCCCGTACTCCGCCAGCGCGGCGCTGGTGGCGGTTCGGGAGGAGCGCCAAGCCAAGGGCGCGCCGCGCAAAGCCGAAGCTGAAGTGGCGCAGGGTCAGGAAGGCGCAGCAAAGGCATCAGCGGGGGAAGACCAAGTTCAGCAGGGCAACATCGCAGAAGCTCCTGAGAACAGACAGGTCTTAGGAACCCCTCCACTTCAGGATATGTCCCGGTCTCCGCAGGACATGAGCCTCGACAGTGCCCAGCCCTCGTTGAACACCTGGTGTACTTCGTCAGCGCCGTACTGTGGGACGCGAGGGCACGCTACCCCATGCCCCAGAAACTCCTGGTCGCGCTCTTGGTGGCGTCACGTAAGCTGCGGCACTACTTCCAGGGCCACCCCATCAAGGTTGTCTCAGCCTACCCACTGGAGAGGGTGCTCAGGAGCCCTAACTCAGCCGGAAGGGTCGCTGAGTGGAACATCGAGTTGCAAGCCTTCCAGTTGGAGTTCAGCACTACCAGGGTCATCAAGGGGGCTATGCTTGCTGACTTTGTGGCAGAATGGACGGATGCCCCGGCACTTGAGGAAGGAGAAGACCGGTCCACCTCCCCAGGGAGTGAGGCTCCGGACGGCTGGGTCATGTATTTCGATGGCGCCTTCGCGCACCAGGGCGCGGGGGCTGGAGCAGTGCTCATCTCGCCCACTCAGGATAAGCTCTACTACGTCGTGCAACTCTGCTTCCAGCACGGCGAGAAGGTCTCCAACAATATCACAGAATACGAAGGCCTCATAGCTGGCCTGAAGGCTGCGGCAGCTCTAGGGGTAAAGCGCCTTACCGCCAGAGGCGACTCGCAACTCCTCGTCAACTTCTCCAACAAGGTGTACTAGCCGAAGGACGAGCATATGGAGGCCTACCTCGCGGAGGTGCGCAAGATGCAAAAACAGTTCTCGGGCCTTGAGCTACAGCACGTGCCCCGGGGAACCATCAAGGAAGCCGTCGACATCGCCAGGGGAGCATCCAAGCGGCAACCGCAAGAGCCCGGTGTCTTTGAGGAGCGGCTCTTCAAGCCATCAGCTGCGCCACCTCTCTCAAGCATGACTCAGCCTCGGGAGGAGCTCCCAGAGCCTCCGGCCACGGGAGCCCCAGCCTGTGGCCCGACCTCAGGAGCTCGGCTGCTCTTGGCGCTCGAGCCCAGGAGGAATGCTGGATCAAGGAATTCAAGGAGTACCTGACGCATGGGACGCTGCCGGAGAAGGAAGAGGACGCGGAGCGCGTGGCCCGACAAGCCACGACATACTGTATCCAAGACGGCGGTTTATACAGGAAACGGCCGAACAATGTCACGCTGCGCTGTATCTCCAGTGATTAAGGAAGGGAGTTGCTGATTGACATACACGGCGGGGACTGTGGGCACCACTCGTCGTCACGGACCGTCGTCGGCAAGGTGTTCCGCAGAGGATTCTACTGGCCTACAGCACTCAACGACGCAGCGGAGCTAGTGAAGTCCTGCGAAGCTTGCCAATTCCACGCCAAGCAAATCCATCAGCCTGCTCAGGGCCTCCAAACCATCCTGCTCACATGGCCATTCGCGGTCTGGGGGCTGGACATCTTAGGCCCATTCCCTCGGGCGCCAGGGGGCTACCACTATCTCTACGTCGCCATCGACAAGTTCACCAAGTGGGCGGAAGTGGAAGCCGCCCGTACTATCCCAGCCGACTCTGCTGTCAAGTTCATCAAGGGCCTCGTGAGCCGCTTCAGGGTCCCCAACCGCATCATCACAGATAACGGCTCGCAGTTCACTAGTAACCTTTTCAAAACCTACTGTGCTAACCTTGGAACGTAGATCTGCTACGCTTCAGTAGCGCACCCCAGGAGCAATGGCCAGGCCGAACGCGCCAACGCGGTGGTCCTGAGGGGCCTCAAGACCAGGACCTTCAAGAAGAAGCTGGAGGCCTGCGGCAGGGGCTGGCACGATGAGCTCCAGTCCGTATTGTGGTCCATCCGCACCACCGCCACCAAGCCGACGGGCGAGACTCCATTCTTCCTCGTCTACGGAGCTGAAGCAGTCCTTCCTCACGAGGTCAAGCATCGCTCCGCACGGGTCCTGGCGTTCGACGAAACACAGCAGGACGCCACGCGGGGGATGGATCTTGTGCTGGGGGAGGAACGCCGTCGCGAAGCTGCATTGAGGGCGGCAAGGTACCAACAAGCGCTGCGGCGATACCACTGCCGCAACGGCCACTCCAGGACGCTCGAGGTGGGCGACCTCGTCCTAAGGCGGGTCCTCTCCAGGGAAGGGCTACATAAGCTTTCACCAATGTGGGAGGGCCCGTTCAAGGTCGCCCACATCTCCAGGCCTGGCGCCGTGCGCCTGATGACACAAGACGGGGTACCTGTCCAAAACGCCTGGAACATCCAGCACCTCCGGAAGTTCTACCCATGAAGCAAGGCCCAGAGCCTGTGAAGCAAGGCCCAGAGCCTGTGAAGGAAGGCCCAGAGCCTGTGAAGAAAGGCCTAGAGCCTATGAACAAGGCCTGGTGCCTGTGAAGAATCGCCGCCCGTGACACTCTCACGTAATAATGAGTTGGGGCTGTACACGCCCCAGAGTCTCAGGAGCGCCGGCCTCAGGCCCTGGGGCTCCCGCCCACGCCTAGTGGCAGCACTTAGCTCCGCGCTGGTGAGAAGACTTGAAGACTAGATTAGGTGCCGGACGCGGCTTTTCATTTGCTTTCTGTAGTTGGCTCGCTTTTCTCTAATCGAAGTTTGCTTTTGGTGTTCCTTGCTGATTTGATTCCCTCGCCTCTTACCGCATTTTCTGGCTCTGGTTTGCTCGTGCTCTCTCTCTCTCGCATACCTCGCGAGGGGGAAAGGCAGGTGCCCTCGCGAGCATTTTTCTCCTCTCTGCCTTCTCGCGAGCCACCCTCGTTCGAGCCTAAAAGCTGGCGCATCTCTCCTAATCCGTGCCCCTCAGGTACTGCGATACAAAGCACCAGGTCAAGGCTTGGGTGGACGGTAAATCCTCCAGCGCACCTCCTAACGAATTTTTGTAGTTTATGAGCAAGCACAAACCACCAGGTTAAGGCGGACACGAGGAAACAAAACGCCTCGTGAGGAAGAGGGCGTCCTGAATGCACCAGGTTAAGTTATCTTTGCGCAAAATAACAACACGGCACGAGAATAACACGCACAGTGCACTAACCAAGGAACCACAGTTCGATACACGCCCCTCTGGGCCCATACTGGTTTCATTTTTTATGCAGGAAAAAAGAGCAAAACAAAGCGGCGTTGCAGCAATCCGTGGAGGCGGGCCCCTAGCGATGCCCCGAGCCTAGCTAGACCCTTCCTCGCGCTTCACGAAGGCGCGACAACTAGATGACCTGCTGCCGCCTTCGAAGCGGGCGCGGTGGCTGGTCGTATCCACCACTGCTGGAGCTGTCGCCGGAGGAAGAGCCGCCGTAGCTGGAAGAGACACGGTCGCCGCCGAGGGCAGGCTCGCCCTCATCCTCATCGCAACCGTCACCAAGGCCGAGAACCTCCTCACTGTCGTTCGTCTCGGGGGAGCACCCGGCGCGGCGACCATCTTCCCCAAACACCCTCACATAGAGGGTCGATCCACCGTCATAATTGAAGTGGAGCGTTCACCGCCTGCCCAGGCCGCGCGCGTGGGCGAACGTCTGCCAGCCGCTGGCCAGCGCTATGTTGCCCGTAGCGGAAGTCTCGACCGCGACCCAAGAGGCCTTGCTGCAGCAAACATCCGCCTGCAACCAGAGCCCGCCTGGACCAGGGGCCGGCAGTTCGTCGACGAAGAAGCGCGGAAGCTGGAGCCAGTTGCCGGCCGGGTTCTCCGACCAGACGATGAACTCCGGCGACACCTCCGCTGAATGGAAGCACGGACGGGGAGGCCGTGCCACCATAGCATGCCTCCCCTCGTCAGCTGGACCGCCATGGTTGGGACGACCCCCTCCGCGTGCCGCGGCGCCGCCTCGATAGTGGGCCACGGCGGGGGTCGCGGCGTGTTTGCGCGGATGGCCGCGATCGCGCTTGGGCGCCGGGGAGCCGGGACCCTCGCGAGGAGCCTTTCCCTTCTCGGCGGCAGAGAACTTCCTTCGTGGCGCCATCGGTGGCACTGCAAGAAATGGAGCGAGGAGGAAGAAGCAAGCAAGCGAGGAAGAGATGGGCGATGGGGGCTCCGCCCCCATCCCCATTGATAACGGAAGAAGGCCAACTGGCGTCTCCCATGATCGCAGGTAATGATGGTTTTCCTTGCATGTCACAGGGACTTGTCAAGTCGTGCAGTTGCCGAGGCAGCGTTGGGAAGCGGAGACGCCCACGTTCAATCAACCGCCATGCGTCAACCGAGGCCGCGGGCTTTTGGGGCCCGCGGTGCTCCGTACTTGACCCTTGGCTTCACCGCGAAGCCAAGCCCAAGCGCACCTTGGGCCTAGGGGCTATTGTCGGCATTCTGGGAACGGGGGTCCCCAGACTTGCCTGCCTGCGGCCCACGGCGTGGCTAAGCCAGCAGGCTGTACGGCCCATCTTCATCAATAAGGCATCCAAGACCCTCGCGGGGGTCCAAGCCTCGCGAGGCGGACAACGCAAGACCTCCTCAGGAGTGGCCTAGCCAGGCAGGCTCATGAGGAGTGGAGATATCAAGGCGGGGCAAACCTCACAAGGCACTCGTGACGTGAGCCATGACAAACGACACCAGGCGGGCGCCAGCGCGCGCAGCGTCCTTGTTTCCTCTTTGGTGCTAAGGAAGCAGGCGCAGGCGAGGAGTACGGAGGCATCAGGCAAATGTTGCTATATTGGTGCAACGAGACCAAGACCAGGAGGATGCCAAGACGGACGTCATCGTGGAGCCCAAAACGGCGTCACCACCAGAGCCTTTCGTAGGTGAAGACCACTTTTGTCAGGATAGCTTGTACTAGCTGCCCCCCTTCAAATTTGCCCGCCGTTGTTGGCTCCCTTCCCGCTCAATATTTGGGAAGAGGACTAGGGCCTATATAAGGTAGCCACCACAGTAGGGGCATCGAACAATTCACCCAGCTCTCACCCGCTAAGACACCAAGCACAAGAACACCTCAACCTCAGGAGGCTGTTCTTCCCTTGTACTGTTCATCATCAGCCCTATAGGCAATCCACCACCACCACACTAGACTATGGTATTACACCACAACGGTGGCCCGAACCAGTATAAATCTCGTGTCTCTCTGTGTTGCGAGTTCGTCGAGTTCGTCCGCGAGATCTTAGCGAGCTAGGGCATAGATCGGTAGGAGGGAAAGACTTCGCGCGCACCCTAGTGTTCGAACCTTAAGGGTTTGCCGGAACCCCACATCCGACAGAGGCCCGGCGACGGTGAGCTGCGGCAGCGCCTCGGCAAGAGGGAGGGGCGCTGCGGCAGCAGAGAGAAGGATAAGAAGAATGGCGGAGGCAAAGGGATAGGAGGGCGCGCATGCGTCTGCCGCCCCCTCCCCCCTACTTATAGCCCCAGGCGGGGCAAAACGTGGGGGGTCGTGGGATTAACTGTGCCCACTCCCCCCACGATCCCACGTTTACCATGCCAATAATGGTTTGTATTAACTGCCGCAGAAGCCCAACCGCCTGCCTCGGTCACAGCGGATCCGCGCGCGTGCCGAGGGTATGTAGTGGCGGGCCCTGGCCTGCGGCGATGTCCTGTCGCGCGCGTGGGCCGGCAGGCTGGCCTGGCCTGCGAGCGCCATGTGGTGGGCGAGCAGCGGGCGGCAGGCCAACCATCCGGCTGGCATGCCACCCGGCCCCGCCGCGACGTTTCGAATTCACCAGGCGGACTACCTGGACACTATCGGCTCCTAGCTGTCGGCACTTTAGAAGACGGACGAAGCAAAACTACCAGACCACTCGGAGTAGGAAGCTGCTGAGGCTCCTCGCCTCTTCAGCCGCGGCACCCCACCATCTTCGGGGACTACTGTAGGAGTAAATGACCATGGGTAGCCTTATCAGCTCCCCATGGTATTTCAAGACATCGGGGCTAGCTGCGCCCCTCAAAGTATCTAGGCCGTATGGCCGCCTTCTTGGGCCGGCTGGTCCAAGCGGCCGGCTGCTAGAAGGCGGCAGAGCCCCAAAGGTGGCCACAAGGTGAGCCGACTCTTAGCAGGCAGCCTCCAAGGAGGCCGGCTCCTAGCAGGTGGCCCTTCGTTCCCTATAAGTCAGCACCTCATTACAACGACGAGACGGGGCGTGGCCATAGTGCAGCCTGCCACCCTCGAATCTAGGGTAGAATGTGGCCACAGTCCAGCGTACCGGGCGGACACCCCTTGCCCGGCGCAGCCCTGTTATCACACAGCCCGTGACATCATACATGGCAGAAGGAGCCATGCTCCCACGATGGTCGGTCGGTACGGACCACAGGCGGCGGGCCCTACCTGTCGGCGAGCCCCACCAGGCGGCGATGCCCCATCAGGCGGCAGCAGGGGTGGGCCGCCTTCCAGCAGGCAGCCCCCTCTCCCCCTCAAAGTCTATGCACCATTAACCAGAAGAGACGGGGAATGGCTACAGTGAACGCCCACCAGGCGGTGGAACTGTAGCCACGCTCTCCCTGACAAAGCATGCATCATCAGTGGAACGACCACAGTGCTAAGCAGCCGGCAGGACCCGCAAGCGGCGGGCGCGGCCTGTCGGGCAAGTACAAGACAGCCGGCGGTACCCACCAGGCAGCGGGCCCCAGCAGCCGGCGGAGAAGCCGGCGACCAGAGACACTGACGGTCGGGTCCTACACTTGGCTGGATTACCATTGTACCCCTGGGGGTAGGCCATCGCCTCGCCAAATCGCCGTGGCGACCGAATCAAACCACCGCCTCGCCATCTACTGACTCGTCTGGCCTCTCCGAGTCGCCGGATCACCTCCGCCTCTGTTACGGCGCTGCCCAAACCGCCCGGGGTCGTTGCTTCTGCTGCTGTGCGCGCTCGCGCTGAACCGGCCACGGCTGCGCCTCCCCATCCCGGGCTGCCGTGCCTTCAGCGCAGCACCGACCCGCCGGTACCTCGCCCCAATGGCCTAGCTTCACGTACAGCTTCAAAGTCATCGTCTTGGTCGCCAAGCGCCCCGGCTGATGCTCCCTGCCGCCGTTCCAAGCTACCGGCACCCATAGCTCTGGCCACCTCTTGCCTCAAACTCCCTGCCACTACGGACTGCCCCCGCTGGGGTGGCCTCGAGCAGCCCACCTCTGGTCCGTCGCCCTGCATGACCTGTGCTCCAATCTGAGTTGCCCCCGCCGTTGCGGCCCCGCGCCGCTCCGCCCCCATGTGAGCCGGCTGCGTCTGCGCCTGGCCTCCCGCCCGCTGGCGTGGCCGGCCGCCTCCACTTGAGTCGCCGAAGCCAACGCCTCCGGGGCTGGCCTCGCCTCCGCTGTCGCTTGCCGCCAAACCGCCCGGCCACGCACCCAAACCGCCGGCCTCTGCTTCCATGGCTTCATCTGCTTCACCGCTGGAGTGAGCGATGAGCCATTCCACCATGAGCTGCGGCCTCTGTAACTCGCTGTGGGCCCCCATGGCTTAGCACAGGAACGCCAAGACGCCTCCTCTGCCTCGGACCCCCGCCTCTGCTGCCGTCGGTGAGCCACTTGCGGGCCTCCAAGATTCGAGCTGCCGCCGGGTTGAGTCGCCCCCACGACCGCGCCACTCTAAACAGCAGGTTTACCTCCACTGCTGCGTGTCAACCAGACACCCGGCCAAGCGGTCTCACCTCCACCCCCAAATTGTCTCTGTGGGCCTGCCTGCTGCGTCGAAACTGCTGGAATCCCTCGTTGTTGAACTGGCTCTTGCCGTTGAGCTGCCTATTCCGCTTTGCTCAGTCGTGGGGTTTCTCCATCACCTGCCTCTGTTGTCATATGCTCCCCTGACAGCAAGGAAAAGATAAGATGAGGTTTGGTTGGGAGAAAAGTCAAGGGCGAATTGAAAAAAAGTGGAAGTAGTAAAATTCAGATCAATTGGAAAAACGACGACGGGCATGGCTGACTTGACATCCCAGGAAAAGATCAGGTGCTATCCACCTTCTTTTTCAATATACTTTACAAATCCTTCGAGAACAATTGTTCTCCCTTTAATATTTTTTTGTTCCATGATCATGGCACAGACGACAAGATCATCTGTCATCCAAATACATCAGGACAATTATCCACCACCGAAGTGGGGTTATATCGCGGATATGGAGTGCATAGCATCGTCATTTTGCACTAACATTTATCCGTGCTGCCGTGCTCAACGGAATTGCTTAAACTACCGCCCTTGCGGTCTGGTCTACATCAACACACCGGGCCGCACCTGTCTGCATGAGCTGTTTACTAAGTAGGAGCAAGTCACAGCTTGGGTAGCCCGGTTTTCTTTCAAACAAAATGGAGGCAAATTATCATATACTATCAACCACCGTCTGCACTGGGTGGCCCAATGGGCAGGCGCACAAGTTGCCGCCACTACAGTTTGGTCAACTTCAGACAGCCAGTTGGTAGGAACCATTGGCTGAGTTGCTGACACAGCTCATACGGGATCATTTATAACCCGCCGCAGTTACCTCAACTTTCTGTGAATTTACATCGCGTTATTAACACCAATGATATATACCTTCTGCTATGGTCAAAGTACGGAGAATCTCAAGACAACTCCTTGAGTCATCTTAAGACTCGGGGGCTACGATGATATGACTCAGCAAGTCTTGCCAGTTTTAGCAAATTCAAGTGCCCCAGGATGTTGAAGGGAAAGATAACCCGGTCCCAGAGGCTACTGTTATATTGATGAAAATTTAAAGGCCGTCAGAAATATTCCGGCTCACAATGATGCTTCCGGTTTATAGTCCGGTTTAAGGGAAATCCCGTCTCCCACACAACGCTGAAGCCCTTAGTATCTGGTTCAAATCCGGTTTAAGAGGAAACTATCTCCCATAAAGCTTTGAAGCTCTCAATATCCGGTTTAACATCCGATTCAAAAAGAATTCATCTCTTGCAAGTTTGAGTTAAGGTTGCCAAAGAGAACTTGCTGCCATGATGTGCGGTTCAAACATGGGTATCCCGCCTTATGGGCTCGGCTTATTATGGTTACTTGGGGGCTTCATGTTCAAACATAGGTGTATTCACCAAAGAGAACATAGAGTTACTACCCTCTTGACCGAATATGTCACTTGGGGGCTTCCTGTTCAAACATAGGTGTATTCACCAAATAGAACATAGAGTTACTACCCTCTTGACCGAATATGTCACTTGGGGGCTTCCTGTTCAAACATAGGTGTATTCACCAAAGAGGACATAACCCTTCCGGGTCATCCTGCCTGTATGCCAGCTGCTTCTTCATCAGGTAATCCTGATCGGCCTGGCGAACTCTTAACAGTCAATCTTTAAAACAAGACCCTGAACTCGTTAAGGTTAAAACACTGGTTTGTCATGTGAGGGCACGGCTTAGAGATAGCGAGGATGAACCCAGGCTATTAAGCCGCCTTCATTGAAACTTGGTTAAACCTGCCTGTTTGCATGATGCTACTCCGACCTCGTGTACTCTTGATAAGTCAATCTTTAAACAAGACCCTGAACTTATCCAGGTTAAAACATCGATTGGGTCATGTGAGAGCCGGCTTACAGAGAGCGAGGATACTCCAGTGGCTATCATGCTAGTTTCATTGAAGTATTTTGTTATCATACACATACATCATCATATATTGCATCATACATTGCATCATCATCACATCATCATTGCATACATCATATCTGCATAGATATACTGGTTTATATTGCAGGAACCGGTTTTCAAACCAGGTTATATTATTCAAATCTTTAATAGCCAACATGGCTGGATTTTTGTTATGGTTATCAATAACCAGTATTACGATTGAGGTTTTCAAAGCCGCTTCAGCGTGAGTCGTCTAATAGCCAAGGGCTGTTATTTTATCAATGGATATGATTTATTCTACAATGGAGGAAATAGTCCCGAGTCGCTGCAGGCTTACGACCCGGCACTTGGGGGCTACATTATTTAAATTGAGATTACCTCAAATATGCAAGTCTCATGTCGCTGCAAGCATGCACCATGACACTTGGGGCCTAATGCAAAGTCATTTTTTGCTCACCTTATTGAAGACCCGACTCATCATATTGTAGTGAGCCAGCCCTTGGGGGCTACCAATTGCCCCTCTCAACAATTCAAGTTTTTATGAGCATCAGGCAATTACAAGTCCCAGGTTGCTGCAAGCATGACAACCCGGCACTTGGGGGCTACATATATGGAATACTCAGTTTATGACTAATGACTGGGATGAACAAACCGGATTTCTTCAAAGATTGTGATATTTATATTGAAGCAAGTCTTAAGCTGTTGTTATGCTACCTTCTTAAGACTTGGGGGCTACAAGTGATAGGTATATAAGAGGTATATTTTCAAGCTTGATGTTAACTACAATTATGACCCAGTGCCATCAATATTTATAAACCGGCAACTTTTGCAATGATAAACCGGCAAGTTCTACATTCTTAAACCGGTTGAAGATCAGATGAGTATTTCAAAGACCAATATTTTTGTTAAGCATTGGGAGCTGAGTCAAAGGAGTTATTCTTCACAATATTTCTCTATGACAAACTAATGTCAGCAAATTGATTATGAAGCTGGCCTATTGACCCGGATTTTCTAGAAGAAGGAAATGACAAGGACTTAAGGATGATCAGGATTAGCTTAACATGGATAAATCCAAATTAAACTGGGGGCTAATGTCGTGGATATACCCCGCGGTATGACCCGGCCGGAGTTATAACCCGGCTGGGACTTGGTAAACCGGCGGACAGTTAAGACAGATGGCTAAGGCAGACGGTAAACCGGGTGGTGGTAAACCGGCAGGAGTTAAGTCAGATGATAAACTGGCAGGAGTTAAGTCAGATGATAAACCGGCAGGAGTTAAGTCAGATGATAACCCGGCAGGTGTTAAAGTCAGATGATAACCCGACAAACCATCATAAACCGGCAGACCATCATAAACCGGCAGACCATCATAAATCGGCAGACAGTCATAAACCGGCAGACAATCATAACTCGGCAGACAAATGATAACTCGATTGATAGTCATAACCCGGCAGATAGAGTCACCAGGAGTTATGACGCCCGAGACGTTATGAAGCCAATGAAGAGAAGTCAAAATAGTTTAAGTCTTAATCCGAGTTGGACTCTACATGTAACCCGCCCCTTCAACATATATAAGGAGGGGCAGGGCACCCCAAAGAGGGGGAGAAAAATAATCTTAGGGCTAGACATAACTGGGAGAGCCGGTTTACGGCGACTCCCTCATGATGATAATGAGGCCTAGCCTCAAACAGCATGTAGGGTTATTACCGGATGATGTTTCCCGGGGCCTGAAGCTGTCTAAATCCTTGTCTTGTGTTGCGTCTCTCGATTCCGCTCAACCACTCTCAAGCTACCACATAGATGTGTTGGGCTCGCGACTAAGTCCTGACACTAAGGACATCTGCCGTGACAATTCCACGACACTATATAAACCCCCTAGGCCACCCATGCAAAGGGTTCAGAACCTTATAAGACACACACACCACGTAGATAGAGTGGAGTAGGGCTAGCCTTGTTCTTCTTCCTCCTCTAGCCAAACAGCTCAAGGAGCAAACTTGTAGCTACCTTGTTGACATAGTGATTATGCGGAGACCCCGCAGAGCAGGACTAGGGGTGTTATCTCCTAGGAGAGCCCCGAACCTGGTAAGATTCGCCGGCGTATGCGATCTCGCTCACTCCCGCCTCTAGAGCCCGGCGACGTACTTTTGTCCCCATCCATGATAAGCCATCCCTTGGCATATGTCACATGATATCCCCAACAGAGGGGCTCTCGCCCCTCCGCCACCATGGAGGCCATGGACCAGAGGGGGGACCCTCCTCACATCTAGGGGAGGCCAAGGAAGAAGAAGAAGAAGGAGGGGGCTCTCTCCCCCTCTCTTCTGGTGGCGGCAGAATGTCGCTGGGGTAATCATCGTGTGACGGCGATCTACTCCAACAACTCCGTCATCTTGACCGACATCTTCATCACCTTCCCCCATCTATATTTAGCGGTCCACTCTCCCGCAACCCGCTGTACCCTCTACTTGAACATGGTGCTTTATGCTTGATACTATTATCCAATGATATGTTGCCATCCTATGATGTCTGAGTAGATTTTTGTTGTCCTATCGGTAATTGGTGAATTGCTATGGTTGGTTTAATTTGCTTGCATTATGGTTATGTTGTTGTCCTTTAGTGCCCATCATATGAGCACACGTGTGGATCACATAATAGGATTAGTTGTACATTGATAGGACTATGCATTGGAGGCCAAGGGTGACAGCAGCCTCAGCTTAAACATAGAAATTGATACGTACGGGATTGAAGGGGGACCAATATATGTCTTAATGCTATTGTTGGGTGTTTTACCTTAATGAACGTTAGTAGTTGTAGATTCTTGCTAATAGTTCCAATCATAAGTGCATAGAATTCCAAGTAAGGAACGACATGCTAGCAGTGGCCTCTCCCACATAAAAACGTGCTATCGGTCTAGTAACATAGTCAATTGCTAAGGGACAATTCCGCAAATCCTACCACCACTAATCCACACTCGTTTTACTAAGTTACTTGTTTCTTTATTTAAACATCACCTAAATTTTATTTTCACTTTCTTTATTATCTTGCAAACCTATCCACACCTACAAAGTACTTCTAGTTTTATTCTTGTTCTAGGTAAAGCAAACGTTAAGTGTGCGTAGAGTTGTATCGGTGGTCGATAGAACTTGAGGGAATATTTGTTCTACCTTTAGCTCCTCGTTGGGTTTGACACTCTTATTTATCGAAAAAGACTACAAAAGATCCCCTATACTTGTGGGTTATCAAGACCTTTTTCTGGCGCGTTGCCGAGGAGCAATAGCGTGGGGTGAATATTCTCGTTTGTGCTTATTTGCTTTATCAGCAAGTAGTTTTTATTTTCTATTCTAAGTTGTTCTCTATCTTTAGTTATGGATATGGAACGCAAAACACCCAGAAAATTAGTGGTACTTGCTACTCATGGAGATGGGGAACCTCCTAAAACCCTCGATGCTCGCTATGTGAAAAATATTAAACACTACTTTGATAATCCTGAGAAAACCCCATTCAACTTGATAATGGGAGATACGTTGGATCAACATGAATACTTTAGGGATTATCGCTTTCCTCAAAATGGGAAACTTTTATGGGACGAAAATCACTTGTTGCTCTAGGATGAAGGCTCGACAGCTTCCCTTTTCATGTGAATTTAATGATAATGAAACCTTGGCTTCTTATGCTAATGGTAGATATGATTACTATGATGTGGAACAAATAGAAGAATTTGTTGCTTTTAAGGGTGCTTATGTAATTGAATCTATGTTTGAAAAGTATGAAGATTATGATGATGTTGTTTACAGACCTGAATATTTTGCTATACTTAAATATTGCTATGAGAATTATGAATATAATGCTGATATTAATGAGTTTATTGAGAAAGTATCCATTGTCCAAGAAGAGATTAATATTTTGCAGGAGTCTATGGAAGAAGAAATTGATGAAACTGTGAGCTCATTGGATGAAAAAGATGATGAGGTGAGCGAAGAACAAACGGAGGAAGAACGGATTAGCTACTTGTGCCCACCTTCTAATGAGAGTAACTCTGCAACTCATACATTGTTTAATTTCCCTTCGTGCTTACGAGAGGATGAATGTTATGATATTTGCTATGATCCCATTGATTCGTTTGAAATATCCCTTTTTGATGAACTTGATGCTTTCTATGCTTGTGGCCATGATGCCAATATGAACTATTCTTATGGAGATGAACTTGCTATAGTTCCTTATGTTAAGAATGAAATTGTTGCTATTGCACCTATACATGATAGTCCTGTTATCTTTTTGAATTCTCCAAACTACACTATATCAGAGAAGTTTGCACTTATTAAGGATTACATTGATGGGTTGCCTTTTCCCATTGCACATGATAATTTTGATGAATATAATATGCATGTGCTTGCTGCTCCTACTTGCAATTATTATGAGAGAGGAACTACATCTCCGCCTCTCTATGTTTCCAACACGATAAAATTGCAAGAAACTACTTATGCTATGTATTGGCCTTTACTTGATGTGCATGAACTATTCGTTTATGACATGCCAATGCATAGGAAGAGATTTAGACTTCGTCATTACATGATATATGTTGCTTTGTGCTCACTACTAAACCAAAAATCATTGCTAATTAAAATTGGCTTTTATACCTTTGGATCTGGGTGGATACATTACTTCAGCACTTTATGCCTAGCTTAATGGATTTAAAGAAAGAGCTGCCAGGGAGACAGCCCGGAAGGTTTAGAGAGTCATTTTATTCTGTTGAGTGCCTTTATAAAGTTTAAAAACAAAAAAATATAGAGGGTAACCTAAAGCTTCACAAAAAGAAAAGTGAAAGTGAGAAAGACGAGCACCGTGGAAGCGGGAGCATGCCTTGAACTTTGTTCATGCCCATGGAAACTTTGTGAATCTTGAATTACAGAAACATTTCAACAAAAATAATTATACCCTTGTACAAATCCATTGTATTATAAAAATAATGTGCCAAGATTTGCCTTCAGGATGATTAGATTGCTTGTTGGTATGTGCGGTGTAAAAACAGAAACTTTGGCTGTAGTGCGTGAATTTTCAGTTTTTACTCAAAGTCAAAAGTTTCTGAAATTTTTACATAATATTTCTATAATTTTTTTATTTTTTCCTAAGTTTTCAGAATTTTTGGAGTTAAAGAGGTCTGGTAGATGTTCATATTGCTACAGACTGTCCTGTTTAAGACAAATTCTGTTTTTGATGCATTGTTTTGATGAAACTATCGATTTTATCGGTGGTATAAGCCATGTAAATGTTATAGTATAGTAGCTACTTAGATGATAGGCGCTCCCACCCCCACCCCGGCGATCGCCACCACCTCCGGTGATCTCCTCCCCTAGCCACCAAATTTCATTTCCTCTCCATTAGATCTCTCCGACGCACTGAGATCTACGTCCTAATTCCCATCTCCATGGGTTCTGCTGATGGATCCACCCTTGGCTTGGACTTCTCCAAGGGTCTGGTTTTTGCGGAAAAGGTTTTTCAATCTACGGGTTTTCCGGTGCACCCCATGGATGACACGGGCTTCTTCACCATGGTAATTTCTTTTGGCCGGCACGATTTTCGTTTGACTGAGGGTTCGGTGGCAGTGGCACTTGAGGCGGCCATCGGAGGTTCTGCTATTGAGTTCATGGTTTTTATGATCAAGGATAGGGTTTTTGGTTTTCAAGTTTCTTGCAAGGCTGTGGCTTTGATCATTCTCAAGCTCCGTTCTTTCTCTTGTGATCATTTTAAATGTTTCTTTCATCTTTGGGGTAATGGTGGCCCAAATTGGGGCCGTGAGTTTAAACTTTGGAAATTGGAATGTGATGCCGAGTGGATCATTGTTAGTCCTTCCAAACGTCGAGCTACCCTTGGCATGTTGGATATGCACACCAAGCCCCGTAAATCTTTGATAAGATCATCTCATGCCCCTGCCAAGAAGCTTTCATTTTCAAAGTTCCAGAATTATCCTGCTTGTCGTGGTTATCGTTATCCGGCCACGCAAAATTGCATTCAAACTGTTGAGGATGCGGGGTACACGCTTTCTGCGCATGAAAGGGTGGTCATCCATCCCCCGCCGCCGGCTGAACTGTGGTGGACGTCGACTACCACCTCCATTTCTTTTGGAACGGTTAAGGATCTTCAAACAGCTGCGGATGGGTCGCCGTCTATCTCGGGCGGAAATTTTGGCTCTCCGAATGTGGACGTGCCATCCCATGTTGGGCCGTCATCTTCACGTTCCACGGTCCAAGTGGAGCCGGAGTTATCTTCTGGGCCTTCCATTCCTTCCTCTCAGCAAGCAGAAGAAGATTTTGAAAACTTGGTATCGGGTATGGTGGACAAAATTTTAACGTGTCAGATTTGCTTGTCTAAGGGCCATTTTGCTGCGGCGTGCACGTCTAAACTACATTGTACCTCTTGTCTGCGGGTGGGGCATGGTAAAAAGGATTGCAACAAGTTTGCAAGGATTTTGGGTCTGGTTTGGAAACCGAAACCCGGTAACGTTGCAACTTCTGAGGATCGCTCAGCTCCCACCGAGAATATCTCTCTGACACAGCTTTTACCAAACTTGGACTCCTCTTGCACTTCCGCATTTACTGCTTTGCCCTGTTCCATCAGTCCTGGTCCCAAAACACCTTCGACCGCGCCGCCTGAGACCCCTCCTCCGCCGGAGTTCTCGCCGTCTGCTTCCAGCCCGGGTTGTACCCCTCCGATGGCCAACTTCCCTCTTGACCCCTTGCTGTATGTGCCGGCTGGCCATCACATTGTGGATGGCGGTGATGCTCGTCTGCCTCGGACCTATGTGACGCCACATACCCCACTTCTGCGCCGCCATGAGGAGTTCATGCTAGCTGAGGTAATGCCCATCCCCCCTCCCGATCAGATTGGTGCTGCTAGAGAGGAAGTGGTTCAATGGTTGCAAGCTCATGGGGTGTTGCTGAGGTCTGCTCAGCCTTGGATTAGATCGGTGGGTCTTTTTGAGCTTTGGGATGCTGCAGTTAGGTTTTCTCTTCTTCAGATGCCGCCCCAACCTCTTGGCAATGATCATTTTGTGAGTTTTATGAAACACGATGAGGGTGAATCTTTTAGAGGTGCTCAGGGTTTCCGTCAGGGACTGCTCATGTTCTTGGGGATTCCGCTTGATCTTCGCAATGAGGATAGTATTCGGGCAGCGGTCAACACGTTTGGGAAGTTTCATCATTGGATTAGTGAGGATCCATACCTTGTGCGCACTTTGGTCTTTGCGTCTTTTCCAGAAGATATTTTGGTGCCAAGAGATGTGGTGTTCATGGATTATGCTGCCTGGGGTGGTGCCAGGGTGTCTTGGACGGCGCCTCTGTATATCCTTGGGGCCAATTTTGCTGAACAGATGCCCCAAGATGAAGACTGGATGCCCATCAATGGCAATCCTCATCCCTTGCCTGGTGTACCCTTCCCGGAGATGCCACCTTTTATTTTGCCTCCATTCCCGGCTCTGGGGGTGGAACGATGTGCCGCCACCTCCGCCTGAACCTGCACATAATGAGGTGCATGAGGACAATTGGGGAAACTGGGAGGAACCTGCTGCGGAGCCTGCTGTAGAGGATCAAGAATCCATGGTGTTGAATGCCTCGGCTCAACCCAGTTCGGCTCACCAAAGTTCTGAAGCTCAACCTCAGGTGCCCCCTGCACCTATCGTTCTCATTGATGGGGCTCCACCTGACAACCTGAATGATCTAATGGAGATTGCACCGGACCTGGAGGATGCTAGTAACTGGGCAATTGTGGTCTATCAACCTCCTCTTTTTGATGTCCAAGCTTTGGATCAGCCTGCGGTTAAGATCCCCTTTGGTCCCCCTCTGCCCCCTGAAATGATTTGGAGGCGCTCGTTTGAAAACCTGCTGAATGCTCCAATGGTGTTTGAGGTGCCAAAACCTCTCCTGCCTAAACCCCTGTCGCCTGCCATTTTGACCAAGAGAAACTGGGACTTTGCTTTCCAGCAAGATGATCTTCCTTTGCTGACATGGAAGGAGCTGGTACCTGCCCGACCTGTGGCTAGAGCGTTATTTGTGGATGATGCTGAGAGGGCTGCGCCTGTTGTCCCTTCTCCTCCTGCGCGTGTACCTACGAGGAGGCCACGCAAAACTCTGGCGCCAACGCCTCTTGTTGAAACATCTGTTCGAAGGTGTACCAGAAGTTCGGCCCAGCTTGATGGGTTTAAGCCCACTTTCCATGAGCTGGTTCTGCAGCCCAAGAAGAAGAAGCCCAAGGCCAAGCCCCTTTATGCAGAGATGTCTGATGACCCTGCATTTGGAGATGCTCCTCCACCTACTCCCATCAGTCATCTGCAAGCTATTGGCAAGGAGTTGGAGATTGATGCAACTCTGCTCACGGAGGATGCACTTATGGTGGACCCTGCTGCTGCTGCAAATCAAGCCTCCAATGAATAGTGTGCTCTTCTTCTGCTGGGTTTGGCAAGCCCATAAATCTGCTTTATGCGTTTGGTTTTCATTTTCCGATCCTTGGATATGTAATAATGTTGGTTCGGAACTATTATGTGCTTTTGGGCATCTGACATTGTGTGTCATGTGCATGGGAGACTTGTTTATGATATTTCTTTATGAATAATCACTGTAGAAACTGGGATGTCCTGTGCTGGAATGTCAGGGGTTTAAACTCTGAGGCTAGGCAAAGAGCTGTTAGACAAAAGATTGACGAAAGTCACTGTGCTATTGCTTGTCTGCAAGAAACTAAATGTGCTTCATTCGATTCCAGAATGATTAAAAGCTTTTGCCCCAAGAGATTTGACAGCTTTGCTTTCTCTCCTTCCTTGGGGGCCTCTGGTGGAATTCTAGTTGTTTGGAACTCGTCTATATTTGGTGGGACTTTATTGCAAGTCCAACAATTTGCAGTGGTGATCGAGTTTGTTTCTAGGCAAAACAATGAGCGGTGGACTCTTGTGGTGGTTTATGGTCCTTGTCAGGGGGAAGCTAGGGATAATTTTGTAACCTGGTTGTATCACCTGAACATTCCCGTGGATGAGAATTGGCTGTTACTGGGGGATTTTAATTTCTTACGTTCTGTGGATAACAGAAATCTACCTGGTGGTGATTTGAATGACATGTTCATCTTTAATGAGATTATTGGACACCTCGGCCTTTTGGAATTGCCCATCAAAGGAAGGTCCTACACTTGGTCCAATATGCAGGATACTCCACTCCTTGAGCAGCTAGACTGGTTCTTCACTTCAGTTGATTGGATATCTGATTATCCCATGACTGAGGTGCTACCTCTTGCCAGAACTGCTTCTGACCATGTGCCTTTCTATGGTTACAATCAAAACTTCTATTCCCAAGTCTAATATCTTTAGGTTTGAGAATTATTGGTTGGAGTTGGAGGGTTTTATGGACTGTGTTGATTCCGCATGGCAGAAACAATCCAGAAAGGGCCATATTACTGCCAGGATAGCTGACAAATTTAAGTCCCTGAGAATGTGTCTGAAGAGATGGCAGAAGAACATTTCCAAACTGAAAACTCTAATTTGTAAATGCAATAGTGTTATCCTGCTCTTGGATGAGCTTGAGGAATATAGAACACTCTACAGACATGAATCCAATTTCAGGATAGTGGTTAAAACCCATGTAGAGAAATTGCTCCACCTTCAATGTCTCTATTGGAGGAAAAGATGTACTATCAGATACATAAAAGTGGGTGGTGAGAACACCAAGTTCTTTCATGCTATGGCCACGGAGAGGTATCGAAGGAATTCTATTGCTAGCTTAAAATTGCCTGATGGTACTGTGGTGACTGATCATTCACAAATGGAGGGTATTATCTGGAATTGTTTTAAAAACAGAATGGGTTCTTCCAGGGGAATTAACATGGGTTTTGATCTTTCTTCCCTCATTGAACCAGTTGTGGGATTGGATGTTCTCACTAAGCCTTTTTGAGAAGGAGGAAATGGACATGATTGTCAAGCATATGCCAGTTGATAAAGCTCCAGGTCCAGATGGTTTTAATGGTCTTTTGTTCAAAAGGTGCTGGCACATAATTTCTTAGGATTTTTATGAACTGGCCCAGGCTTTCTTTGAGGGTACTGCTCATCTGGAAAATATCAATGACTCTTACATAACTCTGGTGCCTAAGAAGCCCTCCCCTGAGGAGGTGGGTGACTTCAGACCTATCTCTTTAACAGGAATGGGTCTTAAGTTCTTGTCTAAGATGGCAGCCAATAGGTTTCAAGAGGTGATTATGCAGTGTGTCCACAAGAACCAATATGGTTTCATAAAAAGCAGAACAATTCAAGATTGTATTGGGTGGACCTTTGAGTATTTACACCAGTGCCACCAGTCCAAGAGACCTATTGTGATTCTAAAGTTGGATTTTGAAAAGGCTTTTGACTCCCTTGAGCATGAGGCCATTGTGCAAATTTTGAGATATAAGGGCTTTAATGAGAAGTGGATCCTGTGGATGAAGCAAATTCTATCCACAGGTACCTCATCTATTCTGCTTAATGGAGTCCCTGGTAGGAAGTTCAGGTGCAAAAAGGGTGTCAGACAGGGTGATCCAGTCTCTCCCCTCCTTTTTGTCCTAGCTGCTGATCTCCTGCAGACTGTAATCAATGACATGTTCAGAAGGGGCATTCTTTAGTTACCTATACCTTGTCATGATCAGGATTACCCCATGATTCAGTATGCTGATGACACCCTTATTATCTTGCCTGCGGACAAGGACCATCTTATAGCTCTCAAGGATATGCTCAGGGTCTTCTCTGTGTCCACTGGTCTGGATGTGAACTATCACAAATCCTTTATTATTCCCATCAATGTGGACACTGCTGTCATGACTGAATTAGCTTCTGCATTTGGCCGCCAGATTGGGAAAATGCCATTTACCTACCTTGGGTTGCCAGTGGGAACTACAAGGCCTAAAATGGTGGATTTTATGCCATTGGTTGATTGCATGGAAAGGAGAATGACAGCTAGTTCATCTTTTTTGAATCAGGGGGAAAGGCTGCAGTTTCTTAACTCTGCTCTGTCATCTATACCCATTTTCTTCCTTTGCAGTTTGGCTGTCCCAGCTGGAATTCTTAAACAATTGGAGAGAATCCAGAGACAATGCCTCTGGAGGAGGAATAGGGGTCAGCCTGCCCCCTCCCTAGCTGCATGGGACCTTATTTGCAGGCCAAAAAACAAGGGAGGTCTTGGTATTCTCAACCTTGGTTCTCAGAACGTTGCACTTCTGATCAAACATGCGAATAACTTCCTTAATAAAAAGGATCTCCCTTGGGTTTCTTTAATTTGGGATACCTACTATCATAATAGGGTCCCCCAGGGAACTTCTGATTGTGGCTCATTCTGGTGGAAGGATATTTGCAAGGTCATGCATCATTTTAGGGAGTGTGCTTGGGTTCAGATTAATGCAGGGGACACTGCCCTCATGTGGTCAGATAACTTGCAGTTTGATGGTCAGGTGTCTAGCCTTCAACTCAGATTTCCCAGGCTCTATTCCTATGCTAAGGACCCCTGGGTCACTATTCTTGAGTTCTTGGACTCTCAGGATATTTTCCAGCACTTCCACCTTCCTTTGTCCAGCCAAGCTTTTGATGATCTGACTATCCTCCAGTCCATGTTGGGTGGCCTTAATAGAACACCTGGGTCCGAGGATATTTGGTTTTGGAAGGGTACTGCCAAGGGATACTCACCAAAGTTGTTTTACTCACATACTTTTGCATCAGCATCTTTCAACCCTTTGACAGCTTGGATATGGAAGTCCTCTTGTACAATGAAAATCAAAGTTTTTGCTTGGATGCTTATTATGGACAGGTTGAACACCAAGGACATGGTGGATAGGAGGCATTGGCATTTGGAGGATGGAGTAAACTGTGTCCTTTGTCCTTTGCAGACTAGGGAAACAAGGGATCATCTGTTCTTTAATTGCAACTTTAGTGTCAGAGTTTGGAACTATCTGCAAATTGATTGGTCTTCTGGTGACTCCATGGCTCATTTGGTTCTTAATGCTAGCAGGAGTTTTAGGAAGCCCTTCTTCACCGAAGTGGTGTTCATTGCTTGCTGGAATATCTGGATCATCAGGAACGCTAAGGTCTTCAGGCATGAGAGAGCTAGATTTAATAAATGGAGATCTGCATTCATCCATGACATCAGCTTAATGCAATATAGAGTGAAAGCTGCCTACAAAGATGATCTTCTTCGCTGGATTTCATTTCTGCCACCTTGAGGCCAATAGTCTGTATCTTTTAACTTGTTTTTTCTCCTTCTTCCCCTAGCTTACTTTGATTACCTCTTGTAATCCCCCTTTGTACTTGTACTGTATCTCTTTTTCTCAATAAAGTTTTGATATGCTGTGGGGGTTTCCCCTACAGTTCCCAGTCAAAAAAATATATAGTAGCTACAATGCACAAACAAAATATGAATGGGTTTGCAACAATACTTAAAGTAGTGATTTGTAGTATTATAATAACGGATCTTACCGAGCTTTCTGTTGAGTTTTGTGTGGATGAAGTGATCAAAGATCGTGGAGGTCTCGATATGAGGAGAAGGAGGAGAGGAAAGAGTTCAAGCTTGGGGATTCCCAAGGCACCCAAAGTAAATATCAAGGGAGACTCAAGCGTCTAAGCTCTGGGATGCCCCGGAAGGCATCCCATCTTTCTTCAACAAGTATCGGTATGTTTTCGCCTTCGTTTCGTTCACGTGATATGTGTAAATCTTGGAGCGTCTTTTGTGTTTAGTTTTCATGTTTGTTTTACGCACCATGCTGGTATGAGATAGTCCATGGTTGATTTATAGAATTCTCATTGCACTTCACTTATATCTTTTGAGTATGGCTTTATAGAATGCTTCATGTGCTTCACTTATATCATTTGAAGTTTGGGTTGCCTGTTTCTCTTCACATAGAAAACCATTATTTGTAGAACGCTCTTTTGCTTCACTTATACTTATTAGAGCAAGATATTTTGTAGAAAGAACTGAACTCTCATGCTTCACTTATATCTATTTAGAGAGTCAACTGGAATTGGTCATTTGCATGGTTAGTCATAAAATCCTACATAAAACTTGTGGATCACTGAATATGATATGTTTGATTCCTTGCAATAGTTTTGCAATATGTGGGAGGTACTAGTAAATGGTTGTGGTTAGTAAGAATACTGGTGTTAAGGTTTGTGATTCCCGAAGCATGCACGTATAGTCTCTCGTTATGCTATGAAGTTGGAGCATGATTTATTATTGATTGTCTTCCTTATGAGTGGCGGTCGGGGATGAGCGATTGTCTTTTCCTACCAATCTATCCCCCTAGGGGCATGCTAGTAATACTTTGCTTTGAGGGCTAATAAACTTTTGCAATAAGTATATGAGTTCTTTATGACTAATGTGAGTCCATGGATTATACACACTCTTACCTTTCCGCAATTTGCTAGCCTCTACGGTACCGTGCATTTCCCTCTCTCACCTCGAGACTCAGTGCAAACTTCGTCGGTGCATCCAAACCCAGTGATATGATACGCTCTATCACACATAAGCCTTATTATATCTTCCTCAAAACAGCCACCATACCTATCTATTATGGCATTTCCATAGCCATTCCGAGATTTATTGCCATGCAACTTCCACCGCTTCTGTTTTGATGACTTGACCATTCATTGTCATATTTGTTTGCATGATCATAAGATAGCTAGCATGATATTTCCATGGCTTGTCCGTTTTTTGATATCCCCGCTATGCCAGATCATTTGCACATCCCGGTACACTGCCAGAGGCATTCATATAGAGTCATATTTTGTTCTAGGTATCGAGTTGTAATTTTTATTTCTTTTGAGTTGTAAGTAAATAGAAGGGTGATGGCCATCATTATTCATTATTAGAGCATTGCCCCGGTGAGCAAATGATGATGGAGACTATGATTCTCCCACAAGTTGGGATGAGAATCCGGACACAAAGAGAAAGAAAAAAAGAAAAAAGAAGAAAAATAAAAAAAGACAAAGAGAGAAGGGCATGTTAATTCCACACTTGTGCTTCAAAGTAGCACCATGTTTTTCATATAGAGGGTCTCCTATGTTGTCACTTTCATATACTAGGGGGATTTTTTCATTATAGAGTTAGAAGCACACCCACTTAGTTTTCATATTGAGCTTTCATACACTTATAGCTCTTAGTGCATTCGTTGCCTGGCAATCCCTACTTCTCGCATTGATATCAATTGATGGGCATCTCCATAGCCCGTTGGTCAGCCGAGTTGATCTGAGACTTTCTTACTATTTTTGTCTTCTCACTATTTACCCCTATCATCATACTCTATTCCACCCATAGTGCTATATCCATGGCTTGCGCTCATGTATTGAGTGAGGGTTGAAAAAAGCTCAAACGCGTTAAAAAGTATGAACCAATTGCTCGGCTTGTCATCGGGGTTGTGCATGATAAATACTTTGTGTTAAGAAGACAGAGCATGACAAGACTATATGATTTTGTAGGGATAGCTTTCTTTAGCATTGATATTTTGAAAGACACGATTGTTTGTTGGGATGCCTGAGTATTGATGTCTTTATGTCAAATTATGGACTATTGCTTTGAATCATCCGTGTCTTAATATTCATGCCATGATTAGATATATGATCAAGATTATGCTAGGTAAAATTCCACATCAAAAATTATCCTTTTTATCATTTGCCTACTCGAGGACGAGCAGGAATTAAGCTGGGGGTGTTGGAAATATGCCCTAGAGGCAATAATAAAATGGTTATTATTACATTTCCTTGTTCATGATAATTGTCTATTGTTCATGATAATTGTCTATTGTTCATGCTATAATTGTGTTATCCGGAAATTGTAATACATGTGTGAATACATAGACCACAACATGTCCCTAGTGAGCCTCTAGTTGACTAGCTCGTTGATCAATAGATGGTTACGGTTTCCTGACCATGCACATTGGATGTCGTTGATAATGGGATCACATCATTAGGAGAATGATGTGATGGACAAGACCCAATCCTAAGCATAGCACAAGATCGTGTAGTTTGTCTGCTAAAGCTTTTCTAATGTCAAGTATCATTTCCTTAGACCATGAGATTGTGCAACTCCCGGATACCGTAGGAATGCTTTGGGTGTGCCAAACGTCACAACGTAACTGGGTGGCTATAAAGGCACACTACGGGTATCTTCGAAAGTGTTTGTTGAGTTGGCACGAATCGAGACTGGGATTTGTCACTCCGTGTGACGGAGAGGTATCTCTGGGCCCACTCGGTAAGACATCATCATAATGAGCTCAATGTGACCAAGGAGTTGATCACGGGATGATGTGTAGCGGGTGTCTCCCCTTGGCGAAGCCCTGCCGGTGAACTGCAAGCTCCACCACCACGTCGTCGTGCTGCCGGAGCTCTTCCCCAACTTTTCCTTCCCCATTGCTGGATCAAGAAGGAGGAGACGTCCTCGGGCTGTACGTGTGTTGAACGCGGAGGCGTCGTTGTTCGGCGCTTAGATCGGAATCAACTGCGATCTGCATCGCTGCGAGTATGACTCCTTCATCCGCGTTCTTGTAACGCTTCCGCATCGCGATCTTCAAGGGTATGAAGATGCACTCCCCTCTCACTCATTGCTAGTCTCTCCATAGATTGATCTTGGTGATGCGTAGAATTTTTTTAATTTATGCAATGATCCCCAACAGTGGTATCAGAGCTAGGTCTATGCGTAGTTTCTATGCATGAGTAGAACACAAGTTGTTGTGGGCGTAGATTTTGTCAATTTACTTGCCGTTACTAGTATTCTCTTGATTCGGCGGCATCGTGGGATGAAGCGGCCTGGACCGACCTTACAGGTACGCTTACGTGAGACAGGTTCCACCGACTGACATGCACTAGTTGCATAAGGTGGCTAGCGGGTGTCTGTCTCTCCCACTTTAGTTGGATCGGATTCGATGAAAAGGGTCCTTATGAAGGGTAAATAGAAATTGGCACATCACATTGTGGTTTTGGCGTAGGTAAGAGACGTTCTTGCTAGAAACCTATAGCAGCCACATAAAAACTTGCAACAACAATTAGAGGACGTCTAACTTGTTCTTGCAGCATATGCCGTGTGATGTGATATGTCCAAAAGGATGTGATGAATGATATATGTGATGTATAAGATTGATCATGTTCTTGTAATAGGAATCACGACTTGCATGTCGATGAGTATGACAACCGGCAGGAGCCATAGGAGTTGTCTTAATTTATTGTATGACCTGCGTGTCAATGAAAACGCCATGTAACTACTTCGCTTTATTGCTAACCGTTAGCCATAGTATTATAAGTATTAGTTGGCGAGACAACTTCATGAAGACACGATGATGGAGATCATGGTGTCATGCCAATGACGATGATGATCATGGCGCCCCGAAGATGGAGATCAAAAGGAGCAAAATGATATTGCCCATATCATGTCACTATTTTATTGCATGTGATGTTTATCATGTTTTTACATCTTATTTGCTTAGAACGACGGAAGATTAAATAAGATGATCCCTCGTTAAAATTTCAAGAAAGTGTTCTGCCTAACTGTGCACCGTTGTGAAGGTTCGTTGTTTCGAAGCACCACATGATGATTGGGTGTGATAGATTCTAACGTTCGAATACAACGGGTGTAAGCCAGATTTACACATGCAAAACACTTAGGTTGACTTGACGAGCCTAGCATGTACAAACATGGCCTCGGAACACGAGAGACCGAAAGGTCGAACATGAGTCGTATAGAAGATACGATCAACATGAAGATGTTCACCGATGATGACTAGTCCGTCTCACGTGATGATCGGACATGGCCTAGTTGACTTGGATCATGTATCACTTAGATGACTAGAGGGATGTCTATCTGAGTGGGAGTTCATTAAATAATTTGATTAGATGAACTTAATTATCATGAACTTAGTCTAAAAATCTTTACAATATGTCTTGTAGATCAAATGGCCCACGCTAATGTTGCCCTCAACTTCAACGCGTTCCTAGAGAAAACCAAGCTGAAAGACGATGGTAGCAACTATACGGACTGGGTCCGTAACTTGAGGATCATCCTCATGGCTACCAAGAAAGCATATGTCCTTGATGCACCGCTAGGTGAAGCACCCGTTTTCCCACCAACTCAAGACGTTATGAACGCCTCGCAGTCTCGTAGTGATGATTACTCCCTGGTTCAGTGCGGCATGCTTTACAGCTTAGAATCGGGGCTCCAAAAGCGTTTTGAGCAGCACAGAGCATATGAGATGTTCCAAGAGCTGAAAATGGTTTTCCAAGCTCATGCCCGAGTCGAGATATGAAGTCTCCGGCAAGTTCTACAGTTGTAAGATGGAGGAGAATAGTTCTGTCAGCGAGCACATGCTCAAAATGTCTGGGTTGCACAACCGCTTGTCTCAGCTGGGAGTTAATCTCCCGGATGACGCGGTCATTGACAGAATCCTTCAGTCGCTTCCACCTAGCTACAAGAGCTTTGTGATGAATTTCAATATGCAGGGGATGGAGAAAACCATTCCTGAGGTATATTCAATGCTGATATCAGCAGAGGTGGAGATCAAAAAGGAACATCAAGTGTTGATGGTCAATAAAACCACTAATTTCAAGAAAGGCAAGGGTAAGAAGAACTTCAAGAAGGACGGCAAGGAAGTTGCCGCGCCCGGTAAGCCAGTTGCCGGGAAGAAGCCAAAGCATGGACCCAAGCTTGAGACTGAGTGCTTTTATTGCAAGGGAAACGGTCACTGGAAGCGGAACTGCCATAAGTACTTAGCGGATAAGAAGGCCGGCAATACCAAAGGTATATATGATATACATGTTATTGATGTGTACCTTACCAGCACTCGTAGTAGCTCCTGGGTATTTGATACCGGTGCGGTTTCTCATATTTGTAACTCAAAATAGGAGCTGCGGAATAAGCGGAGACTGGTGAAGGACGAGGTGACGATGTGCGTCGGGAATGGTTCCAAGGTCGATGTGATCGTTGTCGGCACGCTACCTCTACATTTACCTACGGGATTAGTTTTAAACCTCAATAATTGTTATTTAGTGCCAGCTTTGAGCATGAACATTGTATCTGGATCTCGTTTAATGCGAGATGGCTACTCATTTAAATATGAGAATAATGGTAGTTCTATTTATATGAGAGATATGTTTTATGGTCATGCCCCACTGGTCAATGGTTTATTCTTATTGAATCTCGAACGTGATGTTACACATATTCATAGTGTGAATGCCAAAAGATGTAAGGTTGATAATGATAGTCCCACATACTTTTTTTTGACTGGGATAGTCCCACATACTTGTGGCACTACCGCCTTAGTCACATTGGTGTCAAACGCATGAAGAAACTCCATGCAGATGGACTTTTGGAGTCTCTTGATTATGAATCATTTGACACGTGCGAACCATGCCTCATGGGCAAAATGAGCAAGACTCCATTCTCCGAAACAATGGAGCGAGCAACCAACTTATTGGAAATCATACATACTGATGTGTGCGGTCCAATGAGCGTTGAGGCTCGCGGTGGTTATTGTTATGTTCTCACCCTCACTGATTACTTAAGTAGATATGGGTATGTCTACTTAATGAGACACAAGTCTGAGACCTTTGAAAAGTTCAAGGAATTTCAGAGTGAGGTTGAGAATCAACGTGACAGGAAAATAAAGTTCTTACGATCAGATCGTGGAGGGGAATATTTGAGTCACGAATTTGGCACGCACTTAAGGAAATGTGGAATTGTTTCACAACTCACGCCGCCTGGAACACCTCAACGTAATGGTGTGTCCGAACGTCGTAATCGCACTCTATTAGATATGGTGCGATCTATGATGTCTCTTACCGATCTACCGCTATCATTTTGGGGTTATGCTTTAGAGACTCCCGCATTCACTTTAAATAGGGCTCCATCGAAATCCGTTGAGACGACACCGCATGAATTATGGTTTGGGAAGAAACCTGAGCTGTCCTTTCTAAAAGTTTGGGGATGCGATGCTTATGTCAAGAAACTTCAACCTGAAAAGCTCGAACCCAAATTGGAAAAATGCGTCTTCATAGGATACCCTAAGGAAACTATATATAGGGTATACCTTCTACCTCAGATCCGAAGGCAAGGTCTTTGTTGCCAAGAATGGATCCTTTCTGGAGAAAGAGTTTCTCTCGAAAGAAGTAAGTGGGAGGAAAGTAGAACTTGATGAGGTATTGCCTCTTGAACCGGAGAGTAGCGCAGCTTAGGAAGATGTTTCTGTGGTGCCTGCACCGACTAGAGAGGAAGTTAATGATGATGATCATGAAACTTCAGATCAAGTTGCTACTAAACTTCGTAGGTCCACAAGGACACGTTCCGCACCAGAGTGGTACGGCAACCCTGTCCTGGAAATCATGTTGTTCGACAATGGTGAACCTTCGAGCTATGAAGAAGCGATGGCGGGCCCGGATTCCAACAAATGGCTTGAAGCCATGAAATCCGAGATAGGATCCATGTATGAAAATGAAGTATGGACTTTAACAGACTTGCCCGATGATCGGCAAGCCATAGAGAACAAATGGATCTTTAAGAAGAAGACAGACGCGGATGGTAATGTGACCATCTATAAGGCTCGACTTGTCGCTAAGGGTTATCGACAAGTTCAAGGGGTTGACTACGATGAGACCTTCTCACCTGTAGCGAATCTAAAGTCCGTTCGAATCATGTTAGCAATTGCCGCATTCTATGATTATGAGATATGGCAAATGGACGTCAAAACAGCATTCCTTAATGGTTTCCTTAAGGAAGAATTGTATATGATGCAGCTGTAGGGTTTTGTCGATCCTAAGAATGCTGAAAAGGTACGCGAGCTCCAACGCTCAATCTATGGGATGGTGCAAGCATCTGGGAGTTGGAACATTCGCTTTGATGAGATGATCAAAGTGTTTGGGTTTACGCAGACTTATGGAGAAGCCTGTGTTTACAAGAAAGTGAGTGGGAGCTCTGTAGCATTTCTCATATTATATGTGAATGACATACTATTGATGGGAAATGATATAGAATTCTTGGAAAGCATAAAGGCCTACTTGAATAAGTGTTTTTCAATGAAGGACCTTGGAGAAGCTGCTTACATATTAGGCATCAAGATCTATAGAGATAGATCGATACGCCTCATTGGTCTTTCACAAAGCACATACCTTGACAAGATATTGAAGAAGTTCAATATGGATCAGTCCAAGAAGGGGTTCTTGCCTGTATTGCGAGGTGTGAGATCGAGCACGGCTCAATGCCCGACCACGGCAGAAGATAGAGAAAAGATGAGTGTCATCCCCTATGCCTCGGCCATAGGGTCTATTATGTATGCCATGCTGTGTACCAGACCTGATGTGAACCTTGCCGTAAGTTTGGTAGGAAGGTACCAAAGTAATCCCGGCATGGAACACTGGACAACGGTCAAGAATATCCTGAAGTACCTGAAAAGGACTAAGGATATATTTCTCGTTTATGGAGGTGACGAAGAGCTCGTCATAAAGGGTTACGTCGATGCTAGCTTCGACACAGATCTGGATGACTCCAAGTCACAAACCGGATACGTGTTTATTTTGAATGGTGGGCAGTCAGCTGGTGCAGTTGCAAGCAAAGCATCGTGGCGGGATCTACATGTGAAGCGGAGTACATGGCAGCCTAAGAGGCAGCACATGAAGCAATCTGGATGAAGGAGTTCATTACCGACCTAGGAGTTATAACCAATGCGTCGGGCCCGATGACTCTCTTCTGTGACAACACTGGAGCTATTGCCCTGGCCATGGAGCCCAGGTTTCACAAGAAGACCAGGCATATCAAGCGTCGCTTCAACTCCATTCGTGAAAATGTTCAAGATGGAGACATAGATATTTGTAAAGTGCATACGGACATGAATGTCGCAGATCCGTTGACTAAACCTCTTCAACGAGCAAAACATGATCAACACCAGAACTCTATGGGTGTTCGATTCATCACAATGTAACTAGATTATTGACTCTAGTGCAAGTGGGAGACTGTTGGAAATATGCCCTAGGGGCAATAATAACATGGTTATTATTATATTTCCTTGTTGATGATAATTTTCTATTGTTCATGCTATAATTGTGTTATCCGGAAATCGTAATACATGTGTGAATACATAGACCACAACATGTCCCTAGTGAGCCTCTAGTTGACTAGCTCGTTGATCAATAGATGGTTACGATTTCCTGGCCATGGACATTGGATGTCGTTGATAATGGGATCACATCATTAGGAGAATGATGTGATGGACAAGACCCAATCCTAAGCATATCACAAGATCGTGTAGTTCGTCTGCTAAAGCTTTTCTAATGTCAAGTATCATTTCCTTAGACCATGAGATTGTGCAACTCCCGGATACCGTAGGAATGCTTTGGGTATGCCAAACGTCACAATGTAACTGGGTGGCTATAAAGGCACACTACGGGTATCTCTGAAAGTGTTTGTTGAGTTGGCACGAATCGAGACTGAGATTTGTCACTCCGTGTGATGGAGAGGTATCTCTGGGCCCACTCGATAAGACATCATCATAATGAGCTCAATGTGACCGAGGAGTTGATCATGGGATGATGTGTTACGGAACGAGTAAAGAGACTTGCCGGTAAGGAGATTGAACAAGGTATAGGGATACCGACGATCGAATCTCGGGCAAGTATCATACCGGTAGACAAAGGGAATTGTGTACGGGATTGATTGAATCCCCGACATCGTGGTTCATCCGATGAGATCACCATGGAACATGTGGGAGCCAACATGGGTATCCAGATCCCGCTATTGGTTATTGGCCGGAGAGATGTCTCGGTCATGTCTACATGGTTCCCGAACCCGTAGGGTCTACACACTTAAGGTTCGGTGACGCTAGAGATGTTATGGGAATTAGTACGCGGTTACCGAATGTTGTTCTGAGTCCCGGATGAGATCCCGGACGTCACGAGGAGTTCCGGAATGGTCCGGAGATAAAGATTTATATATGGGAAGTCCTTATTTGGTCACCGGAAGTGTTCGGGGGTTTATCGGTATTGTACCAGGACCACCGAAACGGTTCCGGGGGTCCACCTGCCCGTTGGGCCCCATGGGCTGAATATGGAGGGGAACCAGCCCCTAGGTGGGCTGGGCGCCAAACCCCCCTAGGGCACATGCGCCTAGGGTTGGGGGGAAACCCTAAAGGGGGCGCCCCCCTTGGCTTGGGGGACACGCCTCCCCCCTTGGCCACCGCGCCCCCCCCTCTAGATCCATCTGGAGGGGGCCGACCCCCCTCTCCCTTGCCCCTATATATAGAGGGGAGGTGGGAGGGCTGCTGCACCCTTCCCCTGGCGCACCCCTCTCCCTCCCCAACACCTTCTCCTCCTCCGTGGCGCTTGGCGAAGCCCTGCCGGAGAACTGCAAGCTCCACCACCACGCCGTCGTGCTGCCGGAGCTCTTCCCCAACTTCTCCTTCCCCCTTGCTGGATCAAGAAGGAGGAGACATCCCCGGGCTGTACGTGTGTTGAACGCGGAGGCGTCGTTGTTCGGCGCTTAGATCGGAATCAACCGCGATCTGAATCGCTGCGAGTACGACTCCTTGATCCGCATTCTTGTAACACTTCCGCATCGCGATCTTCAAGGGTATGAAGATGCACTCCCCTCTCACTCGTTGCTAGTCTCTCCATAGATTGATCTTGGTGATGCTTAGAAATTTTTTTAATTTATGCAATGATCCCCAACAGGGGGATGCTGATATGTCTCCGTCGTATCTATAATTTTTGATTGTTTCATGCCAATATTATACAACTTTCACGTACTTTTGGCAACATTTTATATGATTTATTGGACTAACCTATTGATCCAGTGCCTAGTGCCAGTTCTTGTTTGTTGCATGTTTTTTGTTTCGTAGAATATCCATATCAAAACAAATTCCAAACGCAATAAAAATTTACAGAGAATTATTTTGTAATATTTATAATTTTTATGAGGTGGAATCAACGATAATGGAGGCCCACAGCCTCCACAACCCACCAGGGCGTGCCGGGCACCCCCTGGCGCGTCCAGGTGTCTTGTGCCCTCCCCGTAAGTCGGTTGGGGCCCTTCTTCGGGCGCAAGAAAGATAATTTATGGAAAAAATCATGTAAAATTTTCAGCGCAATAGGAGTTACGGATCTTCAGGAATTTCAGAAATGGTGAATGGCCAGAAAACAGGAACGCGAAACAGAAGAGAACAGAGAGACAGATCCAATCACGGAGGGGCTCTCGCCCCTCCACCGCCATGGAGGCCATGGACCATAGGGGGAACCCTCCTCCCATCTAGGTGGGAGGCCAAGGAAGAAGAAGAAGGAGGGGGCTCTCTCCCCTCTCTCCTGGTGGCGCCGGAACACCGCCGGGGCAATCATCGTGTGATGGCGATCTACTCCAACAACTCCGTCATCTTCGCCGACATCTTCATCACCTTCCCCCATCTATATTCAGCGGTCCACTCTCCCGCAACCCGCTGTACCCTTTACTTGAACATGGTGGTTTATGCTTCATACTATTATCTAATGATATGTTGCCATCCTATGATGTTTGAGTAGATTTTGTTGTCCTATCAGTAATTGGTGAATTGCTATGGTTGGTTTAATTTGCTTGTGGTTATGTTGTTGTCCTTTGGTGCCCATCATATGACACCGCGTGTGGATCACACCATAGGGTTAGTTGTATGTTGACAGGACTATGTGATATGTCTCCACCGTATCTATAATTTTTGATAGTTCCATGCTATTATATTATCTGTTTTGGATGTTTTATATGCATTAATATGCAATTTTATATTATTTTTGGGACTAACCTATTAACCTAGAGCCCAGTGCCAGTTCCTGTTTTTTTCCCTGTTTTGAGTTTCGCAGAAAAGGAATACCAAACGGAGTCTAAACGGAATAAAACCTTCGGGATGATTCTTCTTGGACCAGAAGACAACTAGGAGACTTGGAGATGAATTCGGAGGAGCCACGAGGCGGCCACAAGGACGGAGGGCGCGCCCCCACCCTTGTGGGCCCCCGTGAGCCTCCTGACCTAATTCATTTGCCTATATATTCCCAAATATCCCCAAACCACCAGAGGCATCCACGAAAACACTTTTCCACCGATGCAACCTTCTGTACCCGTGAGATGTTGCAGCCATGTAGGTTAGTACATTGAATGTACCGGCAAGATCACAAGAAGAAAAACTGATGATAAAACTATTCTATATGCATCATGGCTTTGTGGCTCTGTGTCTGAGGTTTTTGCATAAAAGTTGGTTTTATTTATTTTCCCTACGACAAAGGATAGTCAAGGAAATCTTCACTACAGAGTATCCTACTATGACATGGTTCCGCCAACCAATGTCTCATAGCCCAAATAAATATCAGTTGCCCAGAATTAAGTTATCAGTCCAGTGTTGAGAGTTCCGAGAGAGATCCAAGTCCAGAGGCTCAATTTGTCCGTAACTGGGGACACGGCTAATCGATTAGGTTTTAACTCTACAAAGTGTTGTGCACTTTACCCACAAAAATCGATCCCTCCCTTTAAGTCCTCGCACTCCAGAGTGTTTGAGAACAGGACGATCGAAACATGATCTTCCGAAGAGTTTCCCTGACCACAGTCTGGTGCTCATCCAATCCAACCATAGTTCTACATCTGCTAGCACCATCCTAGCCAGAGTAGCTACTAACGTCAACCAAGCCAGAGCCCATATTGACTTGTGGCTGCACAGGTAAGCTTTCGGGCATGAAGTATTCATCCATCTCTTCGTGTCTGGGTGCAACTTTCCACATGAGTGCTGGCCTAGTCCAACTCACAACGCATCCACTAGGTGCTCCAGGGTGCCGCACGATCCAATTTCCACCCAGTAGTGTGTACTGAAAACTTGTCTCGAGTCTTGAAGTCTTGAGGTCTTGAAGATGTCATCATTGACATAGAATCATCATGAAGTTGTCGTCATTAACGAGGAGTCCTCCTTCTCACACCACTGATCATGAATACTCATACCAAACCCCGTCTACTACAGCGTAGCATTAAAATTAAATAACGTCCCGAGGCTTGATAACAGGGAGATGGGTTCTTTCCTCATGCATTCTACTCAACTACAAGAATTCAATATCGCTACTTGAGGAAAATGTTTAAGGGGTGATACTACATGCAAAATAAAACTTAGCTATGGAAAGCATGATCTAAGTGAACTTTCCTGGTAAGTTGATGAAGATGTTATCGCTCTCAGAAACTTCATACAACTAGTTGTCACTCTCCGATGAAATCTATATAGCCAAACATAGTATTCACATAAGAAAATTCTAGCAATCAATACTAACAATCAAAAAGCAATAAATAAAACAATATTGAAATCAAAGAAAGCCAAAATAAAAATCCAAACAAAACTTTAATGAAAACCTAGGGAACACCAACACACACAATATCAACCTATAACTCTCATAACGACACTAAATTAATCTAAATAACTATTCTACAGTAAACAAAATAGAATTTAATGCAACAAAAGAAAATAATTTAATAAATTATTAACTAGAAAAAAGAACTAATTTAACAACTATTATAAATATTGACACGAAAAAAATTCTAGCAACCAAGCATACACTAAAACAAGTCTAAACAATACCAAATAATCATAAAAAGTAATTTATTTCTAAATATCAGAAACAATAATAACATAACTTGAAGTGGCAAAAAGAATTACTTTTGAAACGAATAAAACTATTTCTATTAACTATAGTTATGAACTAAACAGACAAAATACAAAACAATAGCTAAATACTAATAATAAATTATAAAAATTAATCTATTGTAGTCTAACAGAAATATATAACAGAAATCTACTGTATAAGTAAAAATCTACTGCAGTCTAACAGAAATAGTTTAATGCTATATAAGCAAAAAAAATATTGTTTCTAATAAAACCCTAATTTAAAATACACTAAAAATACTCAGATTAAACCTACTGATGAACAAACTCACAAGTGACCAGTAGCAAAAAAACAGTCAAAATCTATTCTAGAATTCAAACTAGAGCCAACATAGTGATTTGAACAAAATTCAGTAAATTCAAATTAAAATTACTCAACTTTGAAATCCAAGAGCAGAATCAGAAACGTCGTAAAATTTTGAATCCAATGCAAAAGAATCGCTCAGTTTGGATAAAAATCATAGAAGATATAAAGAAAATAAAACAGAAACTATTCTGAAACTAAAAACAGAAAAAATAAGAAAAGCACTACGATCTATGAAGGGCCACGAGCACTACGGGCGGTCAACCTAACCATAACAGAAAATGCTTCGGGTAAAATAATAATAATAAAGATCTAAATCTATCATAGGCCGTTGGATCTAGATCGGAGGGACGGGGCCTCACCGCGGTCGTGGTCAATGCCGAGCGTGCCTGGCGACGACGGTGGCAGCGCTCCGGTGGTCTTCGGTGTTGGTGGAGTGGCCAAGGAGATGCAGGCAATCTCGGCGATCAGGAAGGTGGTCTTGGAGTCGACGGAGGTGGTCGGAGACGGACGACGGCGAGCTCGGGTCGGAGGCGGCGGCGGGTGGTTGGAGGTGGCGGTGTTCTAATGGTGTTGGGGCTCCGGCGAGGGGTCGAGGTGGTGTAGGCGAGCACGGTGATACATCTCCAACGTATCTATAATTTTTTATTGTTCCATGCTATTATATTATCTGTTTTGGATGTTTTATATGCATTAATATGCTATTTTATATAATTTTTGGGACTAACCTATTAACGTAGAGCCCAGTGCGAGTTCCTGTTTTTTCCCTGTTTTTGAGTTTCGCAGAAAAGGAATACCAAATGGAGTCCAAATGGAATAAAACCTTCGCGATGATTTTTCTCGGACCAGAAGACAACCATGAGACTTGGAGATGAAGTCGGAGGAGCCATGAGGCGGCCACAACGACGGAGGGCGCGCCCCCACCCTTGTGGGCCCCTCGTGCACTCCCTAACCTAATTCTTGCGCCTATATATTCCCATATATCCCCAAACCACCAGAGGCATCCACGAAAACACTTTTCCACCGCCGCAACCTTCTGTACCCATGAGATCCCATCTAAGGACCTTTTTCGGCACCCTGCGAGAGGGGGATTCGATCACGGAGGGCTTCTACATCAACTCTATTGCCCTTCCGATGAAGCGTGAGTAGTTTACCACAGACCTACGGGTCCATAGCTACTAGCTAGATGGCTTCTTCTCTCTCTTTGATTCTCAATACCATGTTCTCCTCGATGTTCTTGGAGATGAATTCGACGTAATACTTTTTTGCGGTGTGTTTGCCGAGATCCGATGAATTGTGGATTTATGATCAGCATATCTATAAATATTATATGAATCTTCTCTGAATTCTTTTATGCATGATTTGATATCTTTGTAATTCTCTTTGAACTATCAGTTTGGTTTGGCCAACTAGATTGGTTTTTCTTGCAATGGGAGAAGTGCTTAGATTTGGGTTCAATCTTGCGGTGTCCTTTCCCAGTGATAGTTGGGACAGCAAGGCATGTATTGTATTGTTGCCATCGAGGATAAAAAGATGGGGTTTTCATCATATTGCTTGAGTTAATTCCTCTACATCATGTCATCTTACTTAATGCATTACTCCATTCTTTATGAACTTAATACTCTAGATGCATGCTGGATAGCGGTCGATGTGTGGAGTAATAGTAGTAGATGCACAATCCTTTCGGTCTACTTGACATGGACGTGATGCCTATATTCATGATCATTGCCTTAGATATCCTCATAACTTTGTGCTTTTCTATCAATTGCTTGGGAGTAATTTGTTCGCCCACCGTATTATTTACTATCTTGAGAGAAGCCTCTAGTGACACCTATGGCCCCTGGGTCTATTTTCCATCATATAAGCTTCTAATCTACTATTTTGCAATCTTTTACTTTCCGATCTATAAACCAAAAATACCAAAAATATTACTTTATAGTTTATCTATCTCTATCAGATCTCACTTTTGCAAGTAACTGTGAAGGGATTGACAACCCCTTTATCACGTTGGGTGCATGTTGTTTGATTGTTTGTGCAGGTATTCGGTGATTTGTGCGTTGTCTCCTACTGGACTGATACCTTGGTTCTCAAACTGAGGGAAATACTTATCTCTACTTTGCTGCGTCACCCTTTCCTCTTCAAGGGAAAAACCAACGCAAGCTGAAAAAGTAGCACTATGCATTGGAGGGCAAGGGTGACAACAGCTTCAACCTAAACATAGAAATTGATACATACGAGATTGAAGGGGGGACCAGTATATATCTTAATGCTATGGTTGGCTGTTTTACCTTAGTGAACGTTAGTAGTTGCGGATGCTTGCTAATAGTTCCTATCATAAGTGAATATAATTCCATGTAAGGGACGACATGCTAGGAGTGGCCTCTCCCACAACCCTAAAATAGAATTTTAATGCATCAAAAGAAAATAATTTACTAAATTATTAACTAGCAAAAAGAACTAATTTAACAACTATTATAACTATTGACACGAAAACAATTCTAGCAACCAAGCATACACTAAAACAAGTCTAAACAATACCAAATAATTATAAAAACTAATTTATTTATAAATATCAGAAACAATAATAACATAACTTGAAGTGGCAAAAAGAATTACTTTCAAAACTAATAAAAATATTTCTATTAACTATAGGAGACAAAATACAAAACAAAAGCTAAATACTAATAATAAATTATAAAAATTAATCTACTCTAGTCTAACAGAAATATATAACATCATGTAAAAAGCTACAAAAAGAATTAACTTACAATCATTAAAAATAGTTTAATGCTATATAAGCAAAAAAAATACTGTTTCTAATAAAACACTAATTTAAAATACACTAAAAATACTCATATTGAACCTACTGATGAACAAACTCACAAGTGACCTGTAGCAAAAAAACAGTCAAAATCTATTCTAGAATTCAAACTAGAGCCAAAATAGTGATTTGAACAAAATTCAGTAAATTCAAATTAAAAGTACTCAACATTGAAATCCAAGAGGACAATCAGAAACTTCATAAAATTTTGAATCCAATGCAAAAAGAATCGCTCAGTTTGGATTAAAAACCTAGAAGATATAAAGAAAATAAAACAGAAACTATTGTGAAACTAAAAACAAAAAAAATAAGAAAAGTGCTACAATATGTCAAGGGCCACATGGCAGTTTCCAGTTGGGCCAGAGCGATGGTTGAGCGAGCACTACAGGCGGTCAACCTAACCGTAACAGAAAACGTTTTGGGCAAAATAATAATAATAATAATAAAGATCTAAGTCTATCCTAGGCCGTTGGATCTAGATCGGAGGGACGGGGCCTCACCGCGGTGGTGGTCAATGGTGAGCGCGTCTAGCGACGACGGTGGCAGCGCTCCGGTGGTATTCGATGTTGGTGGAGTGGCCAAGGAGATGCAGGAGATCTCGGCGATCAGGAAGGTGGTCTTGGAGTCGACGGAGGTGGTCGGAGACGGACGGCGGCGAGCTCAGGTCGGAGGCGGCGTCGGGTGGTCGGAGGTGGCGGTGTTCTAGTGGTGTTGGGGCTCCGGTGAGGGGTCGAGGTGGTGTAGGCGAGCACGGTTATACGTCTCCAACGTATCTATAATTTTTTATTGTTCCATGCTATTATATTCACTACAAAAAAATACACTTCCGTGATGATACGTGTTTGTCACAGTAGGTCACGTTTTCTGTCATGCATGTACATCCATGACAATTTTATGACAGAATCAAGATAGTCATACCTGTGCTGTCGTAGAAGTGTTCCGTGACATTACCAAAATTATCATCACGGATGTGTCCACTTCCATGACAATAAATCGCGCATCATAGAAGTGCTTTCGTCAAGGGTGACCGACATGTGGCATCGACCGTAACGGGTCGCCATTAAGCTATCGGGTCCGGTTTTGGATCCGATAACCCGTTAACAGCCCGGACCAATGGGAATTTTCCACGTGTAAAATTCTCATTGGCCGGAGGAAACATGTGTCGGCTCAACGTTCGGACAGATGTCATCCACTCATTGGACAGGAGGCGCCTATGATATGTCGACACGTCGCACGGCCCAACAAACGCCCGTTCCGGTGAAAAGTCCGGCCCAGCTAAAGGCCCACCATGTTTTTTCAGACACTAGTGGGCTGGCCTGTTAACAGCCTGCCATGTTTTGGGTCAAATTGAGGACCATACCAGATCAGGCCCGTTCACAGCCTGCCGTGTTTTGGGCCAAATTACGGCCCATATCGGATCAGGCTTGTTAACACGCCAATGTTCTTTTGGGCCCATACTAAGACAGGTTTGTATTCCAGCCTGTTAAATGCCCGGTTACCAGTTCGGCCCGATAATAGTTTCGGCCTGTTAGCGGCCCATGGTGCATCTGGGACGTTGTCGGCCCGGTTTAACTTAAGGCCATTTAACGGCCCATGCAGAAACTGGGCTATTTCTTGTCCCAAGTAACTTTAGGCCTTTTAACGGCCCGTAGACTTCATGGATAAATTTTAGCCCAACTGTCCAATCGACCTGTTAATGGCCCGTGTAACGGTTGGGCCTAATTACAGCCCACGTTGAATCCGGTCTGCTAACAGCCCATCTGATGATGGCCCATGACACTTTTAGGCCTATGGCCCACGTAGATACCGGCCTACTTAAAGCCCATAATTTTGTTGGGCCAAATAGGCCCGAGATATATTTTGGCCCGTTAACTGCTCGTCCTATTTGGGCCTAATATGGGCCTTAGGCAGTTTCGGCCTGTATTGGCCCGTGAATTTTTCGGCCCAACGCTAGCCCAACCTAGGTTTTAGCCTGTTAAAAGCCCATGGTATTCTCTGGCCCAACTGGACAGAACATTACACGGCCTGTTAAAGGCGGGAAACAACTATAGGTTTAGACCTGCTAATGGCCCAAGATGATTATAGGCCCAGGTTTTGGCCCATATGAGTAATGGGCCGGCCTGACGACCGACAACATTGAGATCCACTGAACCTTCCGGCCTAAATTACAGCATACCGACCAAGAATAAACCTAGACTATACAACAAAGAAATTACAGCATATTACATCCCCTCGTCATCAAAGTTCGCCGCCAGTGATAATAAAGGGCAACCAGACAGCAGATTACATAAACTGGGCATGTCACCACCAGTGGAAGTTAACAGGCGGACAAAATAATAGACAGAACCGACAACACTTCAACACGGTTCAAGAAAGGTTAGCCCGGCCCAGGAGCTGCAGCGCAAGCAGCTTAGCAACCTGATGAGACTGTGCTTCTTTGGCACTCATATCCACCAACTTAAGCTGCATAGCATCAATAAACTTCATGTACTTATGGTTAATCTTGCATAGAGATTGGAGTTCCAGCCGTATTTGAGCGGAAGCATGTATTTCTGCTTGAATTTCAGACTGAAGAAGTCGAATAGAATCAGACGGCGACTTCGTCGAGCTTGTGTCACTGAGTAAGTTTGACACTACATCAAGATGTGACTTCGTGGTTGTATCCCTACCCTCAATATGTGTTGCCTTCTCCTCTGGAATATGTGTTAGAGGGACAAACAATGGGTTCGTCTCACTATCATTGTGGCAGTTCTTCCTAGCAGCAGTTTTGTCACCCTGAAAGAGAAACAAGTAGGTAGATAACATGTTTTGCACGTATAAGCATCAGCGCTGTCAATTCATCTCATTTCTTTGTCAGAAATAAAGAGACACAGTTTAAAATAGCATTAACGTAATAGGCATTGTTCATATTTAAGACGACAGGAAATGGCATTGTGCAGGAGCGGCTAGCTTCACCAAACCACTGGATTACAGATCAAGAACACAAGCATAGATGTAGTTCTAAACAACGTATAAGCATGAATGGTGAGTGCACTGTCAATTTATACCATTTCAGATTGGTAAATAAAGAGACACGATTTAAATAACATTAATATAATATGGCATTATTCATAGTTGAGACATAGCAGGATATGACATTGTGCTGTTGTTGGTAGTCTCACCACACCACTGGATTACAGATCAAGAACACAAGCATACACATAGTGCTAAAGAATATAACTTGCTATGTTTAGTTTAATTTACATGGTACAAATAAGGAACTAGATTGTACAACTAAAGACTGAAATTGAGAAGGACAAACTTATGTTTATGTACTTCTACTTTATAAAATTTGAACAAGCAATTTGATGCAGACGACAAAAATAAACAGCATTTGCACTCATAGCTATCCAAATATAAACAACATAGTTTGAAGGCTCGAGGAGGACAAACTTACATTAGTAGTGAAGACAGGCTCTATAAAGGCCTTGTCCATATTGATGGGGGGGGATTCAAGAAGTTTACCGCACACTCTTCTTGAAGACTATTGCCTTCATTCTACATTTTCTTAAGAGTAAATATAGATGTGAAAATATAGGAACAAATGGCAATTATTTAACTTAAGATGCAGAGTACAAATATAAATACAGCATACAGGCAGAAGGCACTGACAAGAGCAATGCGGAGCTAAACTTCTTCAGTAACATTGGTTTTATTCAATATTTTGGCAAGAGTAAATGTAGATCTGATGTGTAGAAAAATGGAGGACAAGGGAAAATAAGCTGCAAAGTGTACATGAAGAACTAGCTGACAAATATAAGTATAGTGATGAAGGACAACAGATACTTACAAGAACAATGCAGAACTAATTTTCTTCATAGGCATTGAGTTTATTCTACATTAATTTAAGCATTAATATAGATCTGATAATTTGGAGAGAATAGTGGATAAGCAAGCTATAATGCACAATGATGCCACATAATCCACCAGGTATGAATGTAAGGACATCGATAGGACAATCCGTACTCACAAGAGCAAAGCAGCGACCAGCATAGTTATGATATCCTAGGTTTTGCGGCACTGGTTCTATCGCCAATATATGTCGGGTGCTATGTGATTTCTCCAGTAGCACCACCTTTTTCAAGGATTTTGCTTGTACTCCTTCAGGTTCTACAATCACCCTCTTCATTTTGGATGTCTGAAACACAAGAACAACATTTGAATGGAAAAACATGGTATGACAACAAATGGAATAGGTGTTGATAATGGATGGGCATGGCATCTTCACATATATCATGAGTAAACTAAGCAAATGGTGGTGCGGCAAAGCAAAATAAATGCAAGACACCTTATGCAAGATATGTGCTACCAATAAAACCTTGCCAAATTAGAACAGGCACCTTATTGGGTGAACAGGATAGGCCATCTGCCTTTGACTCCTTGAGCTCAGAATATTCATTAGGATCATATTCTGAATACGAATCTATAGGTCGGGAGCATGTGGGTTTCATTGCATCCACAATGGACCTCAATCCCTTGATGCCAAGTTTGTTACCCAATGAACTGTTCCGCAATATTCTTCTGATGTGCACATTCTTATATTCATTGTGATTACGTACAATATCTGTAAAGCATGAAAACACAAATAGTAGTGATATTATCTTTGTAATGTAGAGGATATTGTAATATAATAGAGGCTCCCTGTAAACCCTTGTGTGCTATCACTGGATTCTGATGAGAGATCCCATGTGTGTTGTAATATGGTGAGTAGATTAATATAATCTGGCACAACTACACAAAAAATAAGCTCCCTATTGGGGCCCCCAGATGTAAGGATAGTTGGCAGACAATAGGTTCCTAATATACCGTATAGAAAGTTTATTGCCAAACCATGATAACGAGAGCACAAAGCTAGTAGGCAGATCGTAGTGTAGATAATAGGGGTACACCATAACCACCATAGATAAATCAGGAAAGCGGAACTGGCTGGAAAACATAGGGTTTTGCCGCTACTAATATGCAGCCTAACGATCACCTACATGCCAGCTCTATTCATTTGAAGGTGCACAGCTGTTACTATTAGTTTAGTCTATCAAAGACCGCGCGGCTCCCACCATTTCCGAGGTATTATGGCAGACCAACTCGAAGTGCGAAATCATTTAGCAGAACCGGCCCAATAGAGGTGTCGACTGCAGATGTCCCTGCTCCCCTTCCTGACAAGGAACACACTGTGCTTACTAAAGAAGAACAAAAGAGGAACATGTTAAAGAATAGAAGAGCAAGCATATTCTGCATGTCTGCATGCAAGTCGCGTGACTTTGGTCATTTGGGTTAGTCGGCCATTTCAGGCGGTTGGATGAAGATTCTACGTCTCCTAACCCTTCTTCTTCCTCGTCTCAGATTCTTCCCATACAGAACACCGCACGGGCCGCTGGCCGAACCACCGGCCCCGACCCACCGCCCTCCCCTGAACTGCCCCCATCGCCTGTGTTCCTCCGCCACCCCCACCCCCTATCCCCGCCCCCACCCGCGTCGAGTTTTCTTCGTTCGTCGAGGCCCCACCACCGCCCCCCACAACCACCATCCCCACACGAGCCCCTTCCTTCGCACCGGCGAACTTCGGCGAGCTCTGAAAAATCGACTGACCCAATTTTGACATTTAGTCTACTGTCATTTAACTAGTGTGGAATATAAAAGGGGAAAACCATAAGCATTGCGAGTATAGTGTTGAGCGTGCCATGGCAGATCTGAAGGTGCAAACCGGACAAAGGCAACTTCGAAACCAATGTTTGATTTCAACTAGCAAGTAAGTGATGGACAAGAAATTAGAGTAAAGGAGTGTCGATCTATTTTCTTGCTGCGATAAATAAGTTGAGCAGATACGAAAGAGTACCGCCTCTGGTGCGGCGCCGTGTATGCATCTGCTGAGAATTTGACGGTGCCGCGATAGCGATGGCTGTCGGCGGCGTGGAAGCAGATCTAGGAGGGTAGAGGTGGCGGCGGGGCACGATGGACGAGACGGTCGTAGGAGCGGCGCCGGCAAGGTGGATGACGGCGGGGATGAGGTGAGGGGACGGGATGCAAGGATCCCGGTCCGAAGCCACGGATGAGAGAGGTCGATCTCTTGTAATGGACGACGACGTCGGGGTATCAGCTCTGGCATGGTAAAGGAGGACGGCGGTGGATGCGGTGGCGGACGGAGGAGGCTGGGGTGGAGAGGCTGTTTTGGCGCCCACGGAGTACGAATGGGGAAATGGAGGGAGAGAGGAAGGGGGAACCATGTCTTCAGGGCGCGCTTGTCCCAAATGTGAGGAAATTTACAAACTTAGCCCCATTTAAAATTTCCTACATCACAACAATATTAGTCGGTTGGGGATAGGACGGTAATCTCGCATACACCGAATATTTGCCGACGAGAGTTTCTTTTTGGCACCCACCGTGTATGAATCGGGGAGGGAGTTGATTTCGGTCGAGTAGACACTGTGTTTTGGTGCCCACCGTGTATGAATCTGGGTGAGAGGCAGTTATGTCACGTTTGAGTGAAATTACAAACCTACCCCTATTGAAACCTATAGAAATCGAGCCGATAGGCTTTGCGTGTCAGAGATAGGCAGTAATTTCCATCTCGCAGATTTTGGTTTCGGGCGGTTACTGGGACTTTCCCCGCTTCGTTCAAACTTTTGCAGAGCAAGAGTGCATGTTTACCGTGCCAACTCAATTTGAATCCAGATTGTATTCTATTTTTGTTCGGGCAGGATCCATTTGCAATTGGAACAAAATTATATACATCATTTTTTTATATACTTTCAAAAGCACAACACCCTTTATACATAAATATGGTTTACAAATGGCATGATCTCAGATTCATAAGGCTGTATCCATCTTAATTTGGATTTCCAAATATTTGAAACCACTTTATGTTGAAATCCAGTGTATGCATTCCTTGCTAACTGTCTCCAATTAATGTGTGTTTCATGCGTTTTTTTTACTTCTCAAACATGTATAATGTGTTTCACACACGCAACATATAGTGTAATCCCGTTTAGACATTAATTGCATATAAATCATGCATTGTCTCTAATTAAAGAATCTATGGATCGCTAATATTGATAAACTATATAACATTACACGTGTCCCCAAATTCAAATGAATATGCATGTTTGATACACCAATTTGCGTTATGATATTATCGATGTCGTGATCTCCAGTTTAAATATTTGAATCCCCTTTAATCCAGATATCCATCTCATGTAGCTATCATTCATGCTTATATAGGAGTATCTCTCTAGACCTATACGCGTTCATCGTCTCTCGGGTATCTCTCGTGCTACCTGTATGTCGACAATGATCTTGTATCTTCGCAACACACTGACGGTACTCTCTCCCTCGACCTTCATCACTCTATCTCTCTCTAAGTATATCTCGCTCCCTGCTATGTGTCTCTAACTATGATTCTCCATGTGAAATCTCTTTCTCTCACACAAACACAAACTTCGTCTCCCGGGGTCTCATTTCTCTCTACTATTCCCCTGTGTGCCACTCGCACACCCACTCTCACACAGAGATGTCTTTCGCTCCTTAGATATGAGAAGCTATGACTCTTCCTCTTAAATATCTCTTTCTCACACACAAACACAAACTCTTTCTCCCAGGGTCTCATCTCTCCACCATTCTCTTGTATGTCGCTCACACACACACTCTCTCTCCCTAGAGATATATTGCGTTCCCTCATATGTCTCTCTAGCTATCACTCTCGTTGTGAAATATCTTTCTCTCTCGCAGACACAAAACTCTCCGGATCTCATTTCTCTCTGATATTTGTTTGTATGTGACTCACATGCACACTCTCTCTATCTCTCTCACACCCACACACATAACTCAGCCTTCTGATCCACTCGACTCCTATCTCTAACACACACTAGCTAACATCTTTATCTTTCTATTTATCTGTTTCTCCACCAACCTTGTTTCTCGCCCTCACTCTTGCTTCCTATCATGCACACTATATATGTTTCTCTCTACATGAAGTCAAGTGCCCTCTTTTTATCTTCTCTCACACACATAACTTCACCCTCTGAACCACCAGGCGTTCATCTCCAACACTCAAACTAGCCGATGTCCCTCTACCTAGCATCTCTATCTTTGTATCTATTTGTAGTTTCTCCGTCAACATTTCTTTACCGCACGCACTCTTGCTTCCTATCACCCACACTATATATGTCTCTCCATACATGCATTTATAGGTTGATCTCTTTTGCACAATCGTTGTGTCTCGCTCCCTCTGCTTGCCATAGATGCATGCTCCAGCCCACGCCACTATCTCTTAAAGACAAAAACACATGCTCAATTATCGAGCCTTCTTCCCTGCACTCTCACATGCATGCATATTGTCATACCAATCTCTCCCATATCGTTGATCTTATGACTTATGTCTTCTTTCTTTTATCTCGATCGCCCGCACACACACACATCCAACGTATACATGTATACCTCTCGCACATGCACGTTCAAGGTCTCCTATGTCTCCATACATAGTTAATTACCCTCAGCCCTAACGCCACATCGAATCGTTCTCTTCTTGTGTGCACATAACTTCCGCCTGGATGGCTAAAACACACACTCACACTTAACAATCTCCTTCTAGCTACCCCCCTCTCTCACTCTTCCCCTATATCACAGAAACCAATAAGACCATCCCATCGTTTAATTCCCTCCTACATGCACCATCAATATATAGTAGTATTCCTCGGTGTCTCTCGAACAAACACGCTCTCTTGATGTCGGCTCCTCTCACGCGCACACGCCTTCTCTTCCCTCCCTACGGGCCTTTTTCTCTCTCGCACCCCCTCATTGGTGGCCTCTGTCATACACTATGATGAAGCCACACACACTTAAATTACATCCGCCACCGAGGACCCTGCGTCACACACACACACACGCACCCACCCACCCCTCCCCCCCCCACACACACACTAAGACTCCATCTCACACACACATGCTCTAGGAGGAGCATTTGTTCCTACCACCCTTCATCCAACCTTACCCGTATGATAAGCAATTACCTTAATTTACTTGTATAACATGGACAAATTCCACTTTACTTTAGTACTTAGCAAATTTATCATCTCTACTCTTATAAAAAACGAGTTGGTGATGATGGTGTGCGTGCCATCTTGTAATATAGACCGTCTGATCTATATCTGACGGATAGAAAGCAAACTATGACAATTTTACAAAAGATACCCGCACCTCTCTCCACATTTACAGACAAGGCCTTGCCTCGTTCATCGTCCTTATCTCCCACAACCTCATTGCTGAGCAATTAAAAAAGGAAGTCTCTAGAACAATCTAGTATAGTGGTCGCTGCCGCCTGCCGACGCCGTCCATCCCCATGCCTCCGCCCAGTCCAACCACCAGTCACCACCACGCTCCACTCCTCCTCACCTTATCTCTCATCTTTCATTTTTTCGATGAAATTGTCAAGATACCAGTTTTTCGATAAAATTCTCAAGATATCATTAGTTTTTACACATGGGATTACTCCTGCATGGGTCAATCACAACAGGTGTTTTGTAAAAAGATGCATATTGATGTTCCGTGCAATGCACGAGCATCTTGCTAGTAATTATATAACGCAAATCACGAGTAGGAAGAGACATTCTTTTTTACACAACCACGTTAACATGGCCACGTAAATCACTAGCTAAAGTGTAATACCATTATACTTATATCCCGATGCAAATGGTTGAGTACATGTCCGAAGAGTAGAGTCCCACACATGCACTCTGTCTCTCAGAATCTCTCACACACACCAGTTACGTGACGCCCACTTAAGCAGACACGTATGTTACAATTTGTGCGGCCGCGGGTACACGTGATGGTGCGCATTAATTTAAGCTGGACGGCAAACCCAAACAGTAGTCGCATTCATTCCCCTCCCACCGCCTCTTCTCTGGTCGCCGTAGCCCGATAGCCATGGCCCGGCCGAAGGTAACGACATACGCCATACTCCCGCCGGAGCGGCGCTTTAATCTGGAAATTTAGTGGTCATGCATGCATCTTTTTGTGCGAGCACTCCTATATAAGGGTTGACCTGTCGCTTCCGCGGACGTGCGCGGGCGGTGGAAGAGGAAGGAGAAGGGAAGCGGGCTGTGGAGTAATGTTTTTTTACCACATTTTCTTAGGAAACTGAGTGCAATAATTGAGTAGTTTTACAAACTACCAGTACCACCACCACGCCCGCATCGGACCGCCCTGGCCGACCCAACCCCCCTCCCTTGCCGGCGCGCGCTTCCCGCATGAAACGGTCAGCGTTGCCCCGGAACGTCAGTGCTGCATTAATGCCCAGCCAGAGCGGAGGCGACCTCTCACTGGCGCCGGCTTTGAAGCAGCGCGACGGCCGAGAGACCGCCGCTTCCCGGTGCACGCGTCTGCTCCACGTCGAGGCTGGCAATAGTTTGGATGAGTCTCCATCGTGGGGAGCCTAGTGTGTTTGGTTGCGTTCTCGTCTCAGCATAGTTGTTCCCTCTTCATGCATGCTCAACTCAACACCCCTCTTCATGCATGCTCTCTTCATGCATGCTTCTAGTGTATTTGTGCTAAACTAGTGTGGACTTATGCACCCTCCATACACTCTACCAAACACCCAAAAGTGGGTCGAGAAGGGAACTCTTGGGCTCATGCACCCTTCATACACCCTACCAAACACGCGATGATATGGACTCCCGTTGCCCACAGTTATGGATCGTTCTATCTATGATGAACACGTGGAACTGGAACTACGAGACGGACATGTACCCAGGAGTGAACGTACGAACCTGAGTAATGTAGCGCAGTAAGTGAAGTAGAAATGCACAAATAGTATGAACATGCGTGGCATATAGGCATTTATCTCTTACTACCACTAAATGTTGTACGTGCAATGCCCGGTGATGTTATGGAGTACGTGTCTACTCTACTACTACTATATTAATTGGAGGCACATATTAGGTTTTATATTTGTTAACGTGTATGCCCCGAGACCTTCCAACTAGACGTGTCTTTCTCTCTGGGTCGCACTTTGTATCGTTCATCTATACCCCTATATAGTGTGCAAATAACTTTGAAAGTTGGTCCTTGGATGAAGCCAATCTGACGGTACAGAGATGGCAAATCCAAGAACTACCGGCCGTTGGATATCATCTACATTCCAGCAGATTTTGCCACATGTACAATCTAGAGGACTCCATGGTTGAACTTAAGCATAATGCACAAACCTCAAAACACAAGCACTTCTCCTTTGTTCTCTAGAATCTTCCATATCTTAATTGCCCAAACTTTTTTTCTAAATGAATTGTCACTTTTTGTTTTTACTTTATGCTTTACAATGCACAATTTCATGAATCTTAAAATAGATTTTTTTATAAAACTAATTGATTTAGGATGAGATGAACTATAAGAATTAAACGAACATCTACATCATGCATATATGACTCAAAGCTTACATGCTATAGTGTGGTATTTCTTCATAATTTGGTTACCAAATCTCATGTGTGCAATGCACGTGTACCTTACTAGTACCACTAGTACTACTACGTGTGGTCTTCGACCCAGAAGTGGAGACGCTCTACCACGATCTTCATGTCCCACTCCTTTCGCTGACGTGTGGGACATCCAGCACTTGCCGTGTTTGGCACTCCTTCGTCGTAAGAGTTGAAATGCTAGCATTTGCCAGAAAAATAAATATAAATCAGTAGTGATACTATACCACGCGGTTTCCTTGCTCCTCGATATCGGAAAGAATACTTCCGTTCGCCGACATGTGGGGCGTTGACCATCTTGGTCCACTTGCCATGCCCGCAGAACTCCAAGGGAGAGTCACCCCGGTCGTCGCGCCGCAGTAATTACTAATGAGCCGTCAAATCACAGGCCCAACCTTTCCCACTGTGAAGTTGCTCGGACGAAGGAACCATCATGACTTCATTGAATTCCGCTTCTTCAAGAAAACTACTATACCAGCAGTACTGCTAGCTACAGTAGTTACTCCAGCAGAGCCCTCCTTTTGTTCATAGGATAGGAATTTTATAGGAATATGAAAATCATAGGAAGTGAGATGACATGCATCTCAATTCCTATAGAGAAAGAGATGCGATTTGATGCATAGGATAGGAATTTTTCCATTGAGTCTAGGCTAATGTACTGTTAACTAGTACTGGCACATGCTCGTAATTAATTAAACAAACGTACGGGCGACACAGACACACACACTAACTACTAGTACTACTACTTCTCACATGCTGGCCAGACGCCGTCGTTCTCCTTCCTGGCTTTGTTGGCGACACCCCACCGTGCTTGGATCTCCGCCGACCTCTCCGCAGCAGCGCGTGCGTCCTCTTCTTTCTTGCGGCGGCGGGCCTCTGTTTTCTTGAGTGCTTTCTGACTTTTCCGCTCCCTATGTGTGGGTTTGGCCGCCTCTTGCTCTACCGCCCATTCGGCCTTGGCAGCTTCAAATTTCGCCCACATAAGTGTGAGGTCATGAGCGGTGATGAACACGGCACGGCGGGATGCCATTGCTTCCCTACCATTCTGTGTGCGGTCGTGGGCGGCGAGGAACTCGGCACAGCGGGATGCCATCGCTTCCTTACCGGTTAGTGTGCGGCGTGGTGGCATGAACGATGCTTGGTGACAGCTCTGGGGTGGAGTGGCCGGACAACCGTATAGTGCATTGGTTTGTCAAGAGCTCAAGGACAGAAGACGAAGGGAATTTGGATTCCCCTCCAATCCTGGTCATTTATTACCGAGTAAAATGCATTGGCAGTCATCGAACTTGTCTTGATAGCTCACTTTGATCATTGTATACGAGATATGGTGATTATACGGTCACTGGCTCAGCGTATAGCTCTGTATTTGTCTGGTTGACCAGTCAAACAGTCCACATGCGCCTCATCAGCTTGTCTTCTTTATCTATCTATGCGGGCCTACCTGTCAGTGGAGAAAGAAATAAAAACCAAAATTATGCGTATGTGAGGAATCAAACCACGGACTCGTCGCTGCAACGCACACTCGTCAGCCAAATGAAAATGAAATACTTTGCGTTAAATGCACAAAAGGATTTTTTTATTATTATACGTGATGCACACATTAGCGCACACTGTCCATAGAGGCAAGTAGCATGTACGCGTGCAGACAGCCAGACACTCACGCTGTCAAACCATGCTAATACATGTGTGTCGCCCTCTCAATCAAAGTCCTGCTCATGGTGCAACGCAAATGGAGAGCCCGTCACCTGCGCGGCCCGGTGGTGCCTGACATTACTGTTTAGACGTTTGCTGGAGGCCTCCGCAAACACCGAGCATGTATTCACCTGGCTCAACACCAATGGTCATACTCGTGACTCGGCGCCTTGCTCATGTATATCGTCCATCACAACGACAATCTATAAAACAACCGATCATAGTGCCACTGCACACGAGTGTGTACTATGGTACGGAGTATGTACTATCGTGAGCAACCGATCATAGTGCCACTTCACACGAGTGTGTGTCTGATCGATTCGTCCATTATTCATAAGTTATGCATGGTTGTGTGGTGTCTAATGCTGGTCGTCGAAGGCTAGTTGGCGACATGAGCGGTTGCATGGATGCCTGGTTGTCAATACGTGTCGCATACGCTTCAAAGGCTCATCATCCATGAGTTCACATTTTACCACCATGCCAGCGTCTGACTGCCCTGGCCTACCAAACCCCTTCCATCGCTAGCGCGCACTTCCCGCCTGAAACGGTCACCGTCTCTCCAGAACGTCAATGCCGCATTCACCGGACTTAACTGGAGGTGCAGTTGTTACACTGACATGCGGGCCAGATGCCAATTGGGCACATATGTTAGTGACCCAATACACCTGCAGTTAAGTTACTAAAGCAGCGTCCGCATTCACGCCCGACACGACCTCTCACTAGCACCGACATTGCAGCAGCGGGCCGTTCGAGAGAGCGGCACCCGCGCAGCATTCCGGTGCAAGCGACTGCTCCGCGTTAACGACACCACGGTCATCCTTCCGTCCGCCGCCCACATTAATGACACGCGGCTGCTGACGAACCTACTCCGGCGCCAGCCGTCTATCCGCCTGCTGCGGCTCATTGCCATTCGCCCGCTATATTAACTTGAGCCCCAGCTCCCAGCCATAGCCAAAGACCCACACTCATTCTCCTCTGGTCCCTTCCTTCTGTTGGCACCACTCCAACCATGGCTTCCTGGCACTCCAAAGCTCTCTTGGACGTACTGTCGCAGAGCAGACGAAGGACATCGGCGGCTCCGCTCTGGGCGCGCTCCAAGCTCTCTTGGACGTACTGTCGCAGGAGCAGACGAAGGAGATCGCCGGCTCCCCCCGGCCTCCCTCCGCCGCCACGACCATGAAGCCGGCGCGCGTGCGCGGGCACAGCCGGCAGCGAGGAAGAGTAGCACATGGTAGGTCGCCGCTGCTCTGGTCCCAGGAAGGCCACCGCTCCTCCACTCAGTCGACGCCAAGCTTGGTGGGATAAACATCGGCGGCCCATTAGCCGCTTGACGGTGACGTGGAGGCGGAAATCTTCATAACCTTGTGCTCCGGAGGAGGAGGTTATCGAGGCGGATGAGGAGGAGGCAAAGGCAATGGCCGGCTTTCTCGAGCTCATGGCCGGACATGGTGGTCATGCACCGGCGATCGTTTAGATTAGGTTTACAGTAGGTTTTAGTATGGTTTGTGCAAAATATGTAATGAATTTCGTCCAGTTTATAGGAAAGGTTTTCGAAATGTAATGAATTTCATCCGGTTAATTTGAAATTTGCTTTGTTTGCACGAATTTCGTTCGGTTAGTTCATATAGTTGTCGAAAGATATGCGGGCAGCATTGGATGGCATCCATCAGTGTCCTCGGACAGATGCCGGTGTAAATTTGAGGGCCAGCGCTGGAGATGCCCTAACTATCATGCTATAATCGCTAACAGTGCTCCATTATTTCGCAAGGAACAGTTATCCCTCGATCAAAATCAGATCCGCCGTGTTTCGCACTCCTCCCACGTAAGAGTGTAGACTCTTGCTTACATAAAAATGGAGCAAGTGGACGGCACTGTAGCATGTCATATCACTCAAACTAGCCCGCCTAACGCGCGGGAAAGCACCACCCTCGTCATTTTGTTCTGGATTTCTATTGATTGATCGCACGAAAATGTCACGCTTTGCAAGTTCAAAAGGAAAAGGTGGCACACTTACGACTCGTACACGTCGCGTTCGCGTCGCACCCCCGACAGTCCGGCTCGCACGTCGCTCTCCAGAGGGGACACGCGTTGTCTTGCATTTTCACTGACATGTGGGACTGCAATTGAATAAACCGTCGATAGCCAAAATCTAATCGCTCGGCGGGCGTCGGCTGAGAAGAGAGAGATAGGGGAGGGAGAAGAGATCGCCCGCCCGCCGCGCACGGACTCCAAGAAATATATGGTGATAATGTGAGGTGGGCCATGCAGGAGTCCGGACCGCTTCCAAGCCCGCTTCTGACTACCCTAGCCCAGCCAGAACCCCCCACCCCAGCACCTCCCCGCGCGCGCTCCCCCTCAGACGCCAGCTGCCTGCCTCCATAGCAAGTAGTAGTACTAGTAAAATTCTGGGCTATAAGACCATGTACAATGGTTGATAAGATAGCCTTATCATAAGTCTTGCATGTAATTTAGAGATGACAAAAAAACATGTGTACAATGGATCATCTCTTAGCCTTATCTTCAATAACTAGTTATTCCTAAAAACATGGTGAAACATATCTATACTACTATATAGTGTACCAATTTTGAAATTTTGAATCTCATGACTAGGAAGCAACCTGAACCATTGATAGAGTCCATCCCATGGTTGGAAATGCTGGGATTCACTGCTACAGTTCTAGCTACAGTACCAGCGAAGCTACTGTTGTTCTCTGGAACCATCGACTGATAATCAGTACTAGCCAAGGTACTATTGTTCTCTAGAACCATCCACAGATGTCAATGCTGGAAAAGTCCACATGCTTGCTGCTGTTCTCGTCCATCCATGCGCATAGTTGGCTGTCTCAGCCACCTTGGCAGCCGGTCCATAAGCTTCAGTAGCGCGCGTACTAATCGTCATCGCAGAGGGATTTGGGACGGAGCTTTGAGTTGGCTGTTGTGCAATGCACCAATCTGTGGAATGAGGGAAGTCAATGCGTGCATTTGCACATACATGTATACTAGTTGTGCTAAGAGATCAACTCTTGTCTTCTCTTAAATAAGAGAAGACAAGCCTTTTCTTATGATTTCTCTTTCCTCCACCTCATCATTTATCCTATGTGGCATCCCTACAATAGAACCATTGTACATGCCCTAAGCCCGCTTATGCGGAGGAGAGAGAGGCATTGACAAAGTCAAGGAGTGGGATCTGTAGGAACCCGTCTCTACACGTGCTCCTAGGTATAAAAAACTAATTCTAAAAGAAGAGGCATAAAAAACAATCATGTCTAAAAAAATAAAGGTAAAAAACAGTTGTGAGGAAATAGATAGAGAGAAGGTGAGAAAAAGTTGTAACCTTATAGCCAACCTTATAGTCAACACTATGATAGTATTACATGAGGAAGGAGGGAGTGGTGCACATGCCAAGTTCACTGGACTGCCATGTTTCACACTCCTCCGTCGTAACAGTGGAGACAATAGGTTTCATAAAAAAATAAACAATGAAACTCGTTGCTCGTCCACTATATCAGAAAGAATACTTCCATTCGCCGACATGTAGGGCGTCGACCATCCTGGTCCACCTGCCATGCACAAAATTATCCTGGTCCACCCCGGTCGTAGCGCAGGCCCAACCTTTCCCACTGTAAGTTGGTCGGACGAAGGAACCATCATGACTTCGTTGAATTCCGCTTCTACAAGAAAACTTACTGTACCCGCGGTACTGCTACCACACGCGAAGACTGGACGGCACTGTACCACGTCATATCACTGAAACCCACTAGGCCAAACTAGCCCGCCTAGGATTTGTACTCCCTCCGTTTCAAAGTTAGTAGTACAAACTTGACTCATCTACTCCTATTTTGGAACGGAGGTAGTACATCTCTGTACTGCTATGATTTTGTGTTGTACGTCTCTGTACTTTTGCTACGATTTTCCTACCCTATGAACCAAATAAGGCTTGAATGTATCCATGTCGACTATTGTCTGATCGATCGCTAAGCCTACAATTTTAGGAGCTTGGGCTATTGGTCGATCGACGACGGATCAGTATAAGCGTACCACAAGCTCATCAGCCCTAACGTTTCTCTTCGGTGAGTGTTTTGCAAGTACTATAGCTCGCACAGTAGCTAGCCTACTAACACCAATAATCATCAATCAAGCCCTGCTGATATGATAAACAGTTCAAACATACATCTAAGCATGCCATATATTACATCAAAAGCTGGTGAGGATACATTTGTTTCCACAACTCGGAGAGGGTTCGCATGCTTCACTATCAAACAAAAGTAGCAAGTACCGCCCACACAAGATAGTGCACTAGCCCCAAGATGGTTTGATAACACATCATTCTGGTAATTAAACAAAATGCAAACTACCCTGAAGGATTAGCACGACCAACTATTTCTTGTCAATGATCTCTCGGGCAATGACCACAACACAGAGAACGGCATGGGAATCGATCTCTGGGGCGATGTCCTCCTTGACATCGGAATCGATCTCTGGGGTGATGTCCACAGGATGGACAGCGGCATCAGAATCGATCTCCGGGGCGATGTCAACAGGACAGACCGCGACAGCGATAACGGTCTCTGGGGCGTTGTCCACAGGACGGGCGGCGACATCGGAATCATCAAGGACGCCCACCGGCACCTGCACTACCCTAACATATTAGCAAGCACATTGCAAATAATCAGAAACCACAACTATGGTAAGCCATTATTTTTTACCTTGTGCAGCTCACTGGGAGATCCCATCCCTCCGGGGGCCATCACCTTGCCAGGGGAATACTGCTTCTCAACGGCGACTATCTCCTCAAACTCGGCCTTGAGCCTCGCATAGGTGGCCATTAGAGTTTCTGGGGTAGGCATGGTGGGGTCCTTGCTGTTCTTCCAACTTCCTTTAAGGAGTTCGTCCGCCAACGTCGTCAACTCCTTGGCCAGTGCTTGTTTCTTGGAGTTCTTCGTCTCCATGGGTTGGCCCGCCAACATGGTCAACTCGTTGGTCGGTGCTCGCTTCCTGGAGATCGCTGTCTCCAGTGGGTTGTCCGCCGGCAACTCTTTGCCTAGTGCTCCAGGATCCATCAATGAACTGACAAACAAAAAGCAATCGAAAGGAAACCACAATCGCAATGAAAACGGGAAAAGAATAGGCTGTGAGAATCGGTCAGTGCTTCACAAAAAGAAGATTCTTGGAATGAAAATATAGTAGCATCACTGATTCGCCCACCTTTCCTTCGTCGGTACAGAAGAAAAATAGCAGAAGTGAGTAGCCTCGAGTGAGATTTTCTTCAAGAAAGGGGAGAAAGGGCTTCAATGAGCATTCCAGTGAAATGATGGTTGCTTCGTCCAGTCCAACTTCGAGGCCACTTTACCACTGCTGGTAAAGGTGTGGGTTTTGTGATATGATGGGTCATGACGGCCACACCGGGGTGACCGGTGAGTCTCGACTATAGCACCTCGCTGTGATTTGGTGGATGGCACACGGGCCCGGATGCTTTGATGTCCCACATGTAGATAGAGCGGCTAGTCATATAGGAGTACTCAATATTGTGCACCGCGACCAAGGCGGAGAGAAAAATGAGAGAACTACGCATTTATTTACGGCGTAGATTCACTCATTTTGCTCTAGTACTACTCATTTAGGGTGTAGTCCAGTCACTTGTTGAAATATCTAGAAAGGCAAATACTCCTTTCCGGTTTGCAGGGCTATACTAGCAAGTAGTACTACAATAGTGGGCTCAAATAGTAATTTTGTCTCATGCAAGAGCCTGGCTATATGCGCGCTCCAAGCCCTTCTCGGCCCACTTTGGGGTGTTTGGTAGGGTGTATGAAGGGTGCATGAGTCCACACTAGCTTAACACAAATACACTAGGAGCATGCATGAGAAGAGCATGCATGAAGAGGGTGCTGGGATGAGCATGCACGAAGAGGGAACAACTATGATGAGATGAGAATGCAGCCAAACACACTATGGCGAGCGTTCGCAACTGCCACGTTCGAGTTGCGCTTGGCTCTTCGCCTCTTCGAGAAGACGAACAATGATGTTACTACTACTTCTACAGTATCGAATCCACTGCTCCATGTCCATCCACTGCGTGCGGGAGGGATAGTTGTTGTAGTACTCTATAAGGCTAGTTGTAATGTGAGTATCATAGGTAGTACTCCCTCCGTTCCTAAATATTTGTCTTTCTAGAGATCTCAACAAGTGACTACATAGGGAGCAAAATGAGTGAATCTACACTCTAAAATATGTATATATATACATCCGTATGTGGTAGTCCATTTGAAATATCTAAAATATTTAGGAACGGGGGAGTATCATGCATGCCAACTAGGCAAATTTGATGAGGTGGCATAGAAGTAAATGAAGAAAGACAGGGTTGAGTATCATATCATGATACCGTGTCATATTAAATGTTGTGCTACTATGTGTCATGCATGCTAATAAATGAAGTCATCGATGATACTAACATATGATACTATGCACTAGGGATGTGTAGTATCATACACTAGTATCATATGCATGATAGTAGTATTCCATTACAACCAGCCTAAGCAAAAGCCTGCCTCATCTGTGAGCCACCGCGCACTTACTGCTCCTGCCTTTGCATGCATGACAGGTGGGCCCAATAGGAGGGTGGCCCACCTGTCATGCAGCCAAAGGCAGGTGCAGTTAAGGTGAGAGGGCGTTGTAGTAATCAAACTTCTTGTTGTACGAGTTGACGCGACACATCACAGCACTGCACTCGATATATTTCAATAATTTGCATTTACTGATGCATTAATTACAATGCATGCATGCCATGACTCTCCTTTTGATACTTGCATGTGTTGATTGAATGCACCTTGCCAAATTTTGACTATAACTTTAACTAACCAAATGTTCATGCATGAATCAAAAAAATTAAATAATTGAAAACTATGTTCAAATATCAATCAAATGATATAATTTTTGTTAACATGCACTAACATTTTGTCAGTTAAATCTTTGGTCAAAATTTAGCACCAATTACAAAGGGGCACAATACATATTGTACTCTCACATTTTGTTTTGAGGATACTCCCACATAGAAAATATAAATAATAATGCACGTTGGGGCAGCCCACGTTTCCGATAATTTTAGCCATGGGCTTGTTCACAAATTTTATGAGGGGGTGGCTGTTCATTTAATGGAGGGTCTTGTACCAGACTTGAACGATAAAAAGTGCAACCTGGCACACCATAACACCACTTGCAATAAGCGGGTAGCTATCTCAAAAAACAATCAACAACTAAAAAAACAGCGGCCTGGCACGTACACAATTTTAAACGATTGTTTTGATGGAGTGAAAAAGGAAAACTTCCCCACTACGTATATATAGGCCGGAGCCTCCGCGCTTGCTTGCTAGGGTTGCTCTATTCACACACTCTCATCCTCTCCAGATCTAAACAAGATAGCGGTGGTAACACTGTCTTTCTCCCTTCAAAAAACACTGTCTTTCTATCCTCACCGCTGGTTACAGATCCGGACGTATCCCCCTCCGCCGGTGAAGGGGAGGAGGGGCAGTGTTTAGGCCGTCGTCGACAGCGAGGGAGGAGACCCACTGCCGGCCGCATCGTTATCTCTGGCCGAGTGCTGGCGTGGGAGGTCATCCGAACCCTTCGTCGTTGCCCTAGTGTGGGCGGATCCGGCCTCCCGCCGGCCACCTATCCACATCCCGACGACCTTCAGGTATATCTTCCTTCGAAACCGCCCTAGCTCTACTTTCCTAGCTCGCTATGTCGCTGCATGTGCATCATTTTCTACCTCTCGGCCCCTCTCGATCGGATGGTCCAACGACACATTTTTTTCTTCTATTGTTAGAGGTAAAGCTACTTCATGGAGTCGAATCTTGTACTTGGTTCAAACAAGAAATAAAATGGGGGTGGGGGAATTTAGTATGTACATCGGACTTGGTACAAACAGGAAGGATAGGGGGTGAAAGTAGTAAAGACTGGTCATCCAACCGGTCTCTTGGTCGAAAATGGAAATATAGGGGAAACGCTGTACATAGTGGTATGACCAGGACTAGATTTGCTATCCACACATAAGATGACTGCATGCATCATTATGATGCAGAGGCCGGGGGCACGCCTCCATTTCCCAAAAAACATAGGAGTAGGTGGCTAGAGTGAACAAAAATGGGACCAACCCGGATATGTTTATTGGATGTTTGTTTCTCGGGGCAACAAACTCTGAATCACCACTTTATGCCCCGATTTAGGTACATGGTGCTGGACTTCTGGTGCACCCACTGTCCCATGCCCTTATACCAAATATTTAGTTGTTCTTAATCTAATGCCCCTGGTAAAATGAAGCCATGCCACTTTTATAAGCCATGACAAGTTTAGCCAAATGTTTTTGCCTGTAATTGTTTGAGACTCTGACTATTTCCACTGTAGCTATTTGTGCAAACAGGGATATCCATTTCACCTGGTTGCTGTTGTGACCTTTTGGTGCACTGCACAAAACACTTCTTAAAAGAAGTGACTTTTGTGTTGTTTAACTGGAATGTCAGAATGGAACAGTTGGTTCATTTCGGTTGAACTACACAAAGGGAGATCTGTGTTCCAATGCTCATCATCCATATTGGCACCATAACCTTCCTTTAGGTAAGAATGATATTTAATGCATGTGTTCATCTCTATTCTGTGACTGCCATGAGAAAATAATGCTATTGTTTACTAGTACACTTGTACTCCCTCACTGACAAAACCAATTCTAAAATAGAAGGCCAATCATGTACTTGGTTTCACCAACTGGTGAGAAGAAAGAGAAATAGAGCATGAAGAGGAAGAAGAAGAAGAATAAACAATGCCAAGGTGATCTTGATGAAGCCGAGGCCTCAGTCGAGGCCATTCAAGGGCTCCGGCAATGTCTACTTTACATGTGAGATGATCCTCCAGGGAGCCCTTCCACTTCTGCATATTGTCCATGATGAATTAGATGCTACTGTTAGAGTAATATGTTAATGTCTTTCTATCCTTTCCTACTAAGCTAATAAAGGTTTCACCTTGCTCCTACTTGTGCAAACAGGGATCATGTTGTGCCAATCATACATTTTAGTGGAACTACACAAGACAATACAATGAACTGTATCCTAGCCAGTGCTTTAACTCTGCTGGAAGTTCTTGATAATCTTTCGATATAATCTCAGCACTGGTAAACAAGAGTGATTTCAACCATACATTTGAAGTGCACAAAAATATATACTATTGAGTGATTCCAGTGAGTTCTTTATCATCTCTTCTGGGACTACATGAATAAGCTTTTTTGCTCAGGCTGGTACCATCCTAAGGCCTTCATCCATATTAGTGTGTTGTCATCTCTATTTGTATCGTGCTACTGTCATGATAAACTCCTTTATCTTTGCACGTTAAATTTTTGCAACCTATGATACATGGCAATGCTTTGAGTGTTGAACTAATTGGCACTGATTAAATAAACTAATACCTCTCTTTAAGCAAGACTACTATGTTTCTAACTTTACCCATTAAGATAATGAGGGTGCTTCTATTTGTTAGTGTATGTTTCATCAACTAGTCCCACTATTACAGTAATCTCAGTCTCTCAATATATGTGCCAACAGGGATGCTCGATTTTGGTGGAACTGCACAAAAACTTTGGGTGCTTCATTGCCTCGACGGCTTCCTTCCTTTCCTGTCAGTCGCTAATCTGGGCTTGCTTCCTTCCTTTGCTGTAAATCGCTTGGCTTATCTCAGCTTCCAGTCAAAGGAAATAGTAATTGATATGCTACCTCACACATGTTGGTACTGGTCTTTATCCTGATTCTTGTGCTTGTCATATGTATTGGTAATTTGGTATTGTGCTACTGTTTGCCGATTTCATAAAGGAGTAACTTGGAGCCTGAACTCGCAGGCAAATGATTACATTGGGTGATTTCAGTAGAACTGCACAAAAAGATCAGATGGAGAGGTACTTATGCTGCAACTATGTACTCCAAAGTTCACTCAGACAAGCATCGATGTTGACAAGAAGAAGTGCCTATATTCATTCGAGTATCAACTGACGTCAACCAGTTGTCAAACTCCAATTGTTAGGAGAGTGAATGCCAAAAATATTGCTTAGCGCATAGCCCAGAAAAATGCAGTCCAGTCTTTGGTCCCAACTTGTGCCTTTTGGTTATCGGCACATATGGTAGCGAACTGTATGGCATGGAGTCTAAAGATTCCAGACAAGTTGGTTGACGCGTATATTCATCTGGCAGTTAATCAGTCTGCACGCCAGGGATGCTCCATTTCAGTTGAACTGCACAAAAAATTTGGGTGGTTCATTTTCTCAACCGCCTCCTTTCTTGTCTGCAATGTAGAATTTTGGTGAGCTACAGGACCAAGATGAGCCAGTAAACTAGTTGGATGAAAGTAGTGGCCAAGTTGCTCAAACCTCCCTCGGCACGAGGCCACTATTTGAGGATAAACCTACAAGCAAAGTTCAGATTGTCTGTGCTGCCTCTTATGTACTCGAAAGTTTACTCGTACAAGCATTAATTTTAGCAAGAAGTACCTCCGACTGAACACCATTTACCAGTCTGTACCCTAGGTAATTAAAGTTCGTCCATGGATGATATTGGCTGTGATCTCAATTATTTGGTTGCATAAACATACTAAAGATGTGTATATCTGAATCTTTTTGTGAATTATCTATGAATATTGTTGTGTATTCTATCAATCATTTGGATGCATAGACATGCTGAACTTGTGTATATATGAATCTTTTGATTTGTTGATTGTGAATGTTGGCTATGAATATGAACGTGTCCTGTGAACCTGAGTTTGATACGAATGTTTACCTGTTATGTTGTACTTGTGTGTGAACTTGTTAGTATGTCTACTGTGGGATTTGTGATGTGTGGGTGTCAACGGCACACCTTCTTCCCGAGAAGAATTGCACCTGCTTTGTTAGGGTAGCAACGGCGCATTAGCTCTTTTTAATATTTTTGCTCTGTCTTCCCCCTCCCCCGCTCAACCCCTGCCGTAATGTTTTCGGCCTCAAAACAAGCATAGTATTGCATTGTTTTGGGGCTTGATGGAAAATCGAGTGCTGGTTTCTGTAGGTTGGCCCGCCCAGCAAATGGGCTGCTGGTCCACCACTGACAGGGAGGCTAAAAATACAAGTTGTATGGTGCAGAGGCAAGTAAAAAACGCCATCGAGATCCATCTACTGAATAAAAATAATCGCGTCTGATGTGCTTCTCCAGTCGTGCCGCCGGCCCCCTCTTTAATCAAGTTCGCTCGGGGATCTAGCTGGTATCATTTTTTCCAGAGGGCGAACAAGTATCAGCTAGGCCTAGGAATGCGTAGCCCACGACATACGGAGACAGTGGTTTCAACTTATTTTTTGAGGTCAATACCGGCCTATGGGCCTCCCAGCGTAGGTTTTACTTTTTCATAAAGATCGGCAGCCCAATGTATTTTCTTAATAAAACGCAAATCTCTGTTCTATTTATCTATATATAAGAATACTAATGTTGTGTCCAATTTATGTTTTCCCTTCTAACCACATTATATATATATTTATATTATTACTATTATCGTATATTTTATAGAGACTTATATATACATTATAAAAACATCCCACGTGTTATTAACTTATAAAAGTAAATGTTTAACAAAAGTTGGCAAGGAAAATCCTGGTTGTTTTTTTACTCACATGTAGGAAAATCCTGGTGATTGCGTACAAAAGCTTGCGAAGATTTTAAGGACCAATGTAATAATAACATGCTCATTTTTATTCTGAGCAATAACTCGCTAATTTGTTAATTATATATATATAAAGTGTCGCAACGGTTTATTTTTTGATATTAGTTGCTCCTTCTAACCTAACATTATATATAGAACGAGCCCAGCTAATTCGTTTATTTCATGAAAGTGCAAATGGGCTGGGATTTCTTAGAAAATATTAAATGGGCCGCATTGACGCGAAATTATTTTTTCACCCAGCCCAACAAATGGACTGTACATTCTAGAAAACATGGGTTAAATATATGGCACATTTTTGCAGGCTGACATGTGGGCCAATAGGTCGAAGCCTATGCAGGGCATTGTCAACTTGGTCAACAAATCATTATAACATCCACATCCATTGGATTTATATCCAACGGCCAACATGCACCTTCAATCTCTCGTCTTCTTCCTCCAGCATCGCCGGGACCGCCTGGTCCGGCCTCCGACGACTAGCGGCTCTGCTTAGCACGCATCGCTGCGAAGCGCTACCCCACCGCCGGTGAGGCTATCCCTCCACACCTCCACACCTCTTTTTATTCTCCACCGACTGCAGCCCCATGCCGCATCAAAACCAGTTATAACCCTTGTACTCCTCTCAATCTGCGACTCCACTGCCGCGTCTTCCCATCTCCGGGTCGTTCCCGTCCGGGGCCTCGCCGTCGTCCACCGCCTTGCTGCGCTCGGCGCGGCGTGGTCAACAAACGAGAGTCATCGGAAGAGAATGTACGTGGAGAGGCTGGCGGCTGGGACCCACGAGGTCCATGGTTGCACACAAGGGAAGTTCCTCCTTATTAAGCTGGAAAAAAATGGTTCCTCCCCCTGACAGCTGGGACCCACCGGCTGTATCTTCGCACGGAAGGAAGTGCCTCCTTGTTATGCGAAAAAACTATTCGTCCCGTTGACAGCTGGGACCCGTCAGGTTTGGTGGCTGACTTGTGGGCCTCCTAAGCAGACGTGTACATAGGGCTTTGTCAACTTAATCAACAAATGATTCTAGCAGCTGGACCGTTGGATGTTAATCCAACAGCCGTGCTCCTTCTTCAACCTCTGTTCTTGCTCCTGTCTCCCGTGGGCGGCAGTGCTGCCGCTCTCCCGAACCAGTCAAGTTTCCCACTCCTCTCCATCTGTGACTCCACTGCCGCGTCTTCCCCATCTCCGGGTCGTTCCAGTCTGGGGCCTCACCGTCGTCCACCGGCCTTGGTGCGCTCGGCACAGTGTGGTCAACGTGGTCAACAAACGAGAGTCATCGAAAGATTATACGTGAGAGGCTAATAGTGGGGACGCACCATGCCCATGGACGCATGCATGCAACTGCATCCTTTTTACCCTGAAAAATAATGTTTTCTCCCCCTGACTGCTGGGACCCACCAGCTACATCTTCGCATGCAAGGAAGTGCGTCCATATTACGGGCAAAAAAAATGATTCGCCCCCCTGACTGCTGGGACCCAGCAGCTACATCTTCGCACGCAAGGAAGTGCCTGATAGTTGGGACCCACCCGGTCGAGGCGTACGTAGCGTTGTCATTCTGGTCGCGGACATGTACATACATACTGGTCGATCGGTTTATCTGCAGGCTGCAGCGATGAACCGTGGCCGTATAAGGAAGGGCGCGTGTCGTAGTAGAGGCGCGCACGTAGCATGTACACGTACGTACAACGGCCAGGGTGCAAGAAAGTAAATACAGCCACGTACATACATACGGGCGGGGTCTCGAACGCCTACTCGCGCATACGTACGGCCAGGGCTCGTGTACATGGATGGGTCAGAACGGAGAAGCTGCGCCGTCGTCTTGTTCATGGGGAGGCAACGGAATGCGTTGTGTTCATCGGGATGCAACGGAATACGTCATGTTCATCGGGAGCCAACCGGCTTGGACGGAATAGCCGATGGAAATGAGTCCTGGCGTACCGCATAACGGAGGAAATGGCCTTGTGTTCGACTGGCCACGGTCAAAACGGGATCCTGTTCATCGGGAGGGGTCTGGCGTACCCCAAAATGGAGGAATAGGACCTCCTACGGTCGAAATAGGGTCCTGTTGATCGGGAGGGGTGTGGCGTACCGCAAAACGGAGGAAACAGACTTGTGTTCGAGCGCTACGGTCAAAACGGGGGTCCTGTTCATCGGGAGGGGTGTGGCGTACCGCAAAACAGGACTCCATGGGATACTGTTCATCTCCACCGTCGACTGCCTCCACGGGCTACTATTCATCCACCGTCGACTGCCTCCACGGGCTCCTGTTCATCCACCGTCGTCCTCCTCCAGTATCCACCTGCGACTATTCATCCATGGGCTCCTGTTTATCCAGCCTCCACCGCGCGCTCCTCCACCGGCTACTGTTCAACCAGCCCTCTCCACGAGGTCCTGTTCAACCACCCCTCCATGGGCTACTGTTCATCCAGCCCTCCACCGGCTACTGTTCAACCAGCCCTCCACCGGCTACTATTCAACCAGCCCTCCACGGGGTCCTGTTCATCCAGCCCTCCACGGGGTCATATTCATCCACCGGCTCGATCGATCGGGGTACTGTTCATCCAGCGGCAACGACCTCTACTACCACGGGGTCCTGTTCATCCAACCCCCCACCAGGAATTGTTCATCCAAACCCCCCAACAACACTCACTGTTCATCCAGAGGCAGCATCGATCGGCTTCAGTTAGCAGCAGTAGCGAAGGAATCGCTCGATCGGGTTCGGTTAACAGCCATCGATCGATCGCTCGGGTTCAGTAACGCGTAGCCTGCAGTGCAATTGCTCGGGTTCAGTTAGAGCCCTACGCCTCGCTCGGGTTCAGTTAGAGCGCAACGCCTCGCACACACGCACATACGTACGAGAGAAACACGCATCGCTCTGCCCTCGACCACCCACCGTAACCGGGAACTCCACCAATATTTTCCTCGCCCTCGCTTCTACCACGGTTTTCTCCGTCATGGACGGCCCAAAGAATGTCATGCAGCTGCGTCTCCGGCCCGCCAAGGACGACAAGCCCATTTTCTGTCATGAGTTTTTGTCATAGAAGTAGGAACCCACCACATCGATGATGATACCGGGTTTTGTCACAGTTATCATCATACAAGTGTCATCAGCATGACAGAAAAAAATTCGGTCGGCCCAAAATGTCACGGATGTGTCTTTTTTTGTAGTGATTATCTGTTTTGGATGTTTTATATGCATTAATATGCTATTTTATATAATTTTTGGGAGTAACCTATTAACCTAGAGCCCAGTGCCAGTTCCTATTTTTTCCCTGTTTTTGAGTTTCGCACAAAAGGAATACCAAATGGAGTCCAAACGGAATAAAACCTTTGCGATGATTTTTCTTGGACTAGAAGACAACCAGGAGACTTGGAGATGAAGTCGGAGGAGCCACGAGGTTGCCACAACGACAGAGGGCGCGCCCCCACCCTTGTGGGCCCCTCGTGCACTCCCTGGCCTTATTCTTGCGCCTATATATTCCCATATATCCCCAAACCACCAGAGGCATCAACGAAAACACTTTTCCACCGCCGCAACCTTCTGTACCCGTGAGATCCCATCTAGGGACCTTTACCGGCACCCTGCCGGAGCGGGATTCGATCAAGGAGAGCTTCTACACCAACTCTATTGCCCTTCCGATGAAGCGTGAGTACTTTACCATAGACCTACGGGTCCATAGCTAGTAGCTACATGGCTTCTTCTCTCTCTTTGATTCTCAATACCATGTTCTCCTCGATGTTCTTGGAGATCAATTCAATGTAATACTTTTTTGCGGTGTGTTTGCAGAGATCCGATGAATTGTGGATTTATGATTAGCTTATCTATGAATATTATATGAATCGTCTCAGAATTATTTTATGCATGGTTTGATATCTTTGTAATTCTCTTTGAACTATCGGTTTGGTTTGGCCAACTAGATTGGTTTTTCTTGCAATGGGAGAAGGGCTTAGATTTGGGTTCAATCTTGCGGTGTCCTTTCCCAGTGACAGTAGGGGCAACAAGGCATGTATTGTATTGTTGCCATCGAGGATAAAAAGATGGGGTTTTCATCATATTGCTTGAGTTAATTCCTTTATATCATGTCATCTTACTTAATGCATTACTCTGTTCTTTATGAACTTCATACTCTAGATGTATGCTGGATAGCGGTCGATGTGTGGAGTAATAGTAGTAGATGCAGAATCATTTCGGTCTACTTGACATGGACGTGATGCCTATATTCATGATCATTGCCTTAGATATCGTCATAACTTTGCCCTTTTATATAAATTGCTCAGCAGTAATTTATTCACCCACTGTATTATTTACTATCTTGAGGAAAGCCTCTAGTGAAACCTATGCCCCCCGGGTCTATTTCCATCATATAAGTTTCCGATCTACTATTTTGCAATCTTTTACTTTCCGATCTATAAACCAAAAATACCAAAAGTATTACTTTATTGTTTATCTATCTCTATCAGGTCTCACTTTTGCAAGTAACCGTGAAGGGATTGACAACCCCTTTATCGTGTTGGGTGCATGTTGTTTGATTGTTTGTGCAGGTATTCGGTGATTTGTGCGTTGTCTCCTACTGGATTGATACCTTGGTTCTCAAACTGAGGGAAATACTTATCTCTACTTTGCTGCATCACCCTTTCCTCTTCAAGGGAAAAAACAATGCAAGATCAAGAAGTAGCACTATGCATTGGAGGGCAATGGTGACAGCAGCTTCAACCTAAACATAGAAATTGAGACGTACTGGATTGAAGGGGGGCCAGTATATATCTTAATGCTATGGTTGGCTGTTTTACCTTAGTGAACGTTAGTAGTTGCAGATGCTTGCTAATAGTTCCAATCATAAGTGCATAGAATTCCATGTGAGGGACGACATGCTAGGAGTGGCCTCTCCCACATAAAAACTTGTTATCGGTCTAGTAACATAGTCAATTGCTAAGGGACAATTGCGCAAATCCTACCACCACTAATCCACACTCGTTTTACTAAGTTACTTGTTTCTTTATTTAAACAACACCTAACTTTTATTTTCACGTTCTTTATTATCTTGCAAACCTATCCACACCTACAAAGTACTTCAAGTTTTATTCTTGTTCTAGGTAAAGCAAATGTTAAGTGTGTGTAGAGTTGTATCGGTGATCGATAGAACTTGAGGGAATATTTGTTCTACCTTTAGCTCCTCATTGGGTTCGGCACTCTTATTTATCGAAAAAGGCTACAAATGATCCCCTATACTTGTGGGTTATCATATGTTGGCACACACAGTACATCAATGTATATATCAAAGTGCAATCACATGTATATATAACGTAAAACTGATATACAGCTCATAAGTCTCAGTGAAAACAATCAAATGGGTGTGGATTCCCATCAACGCCATCGGCAAGTTGAATGTACACTATAACCCTGTCTTGTAACTCTTACTCATCGAAGAAATATCTACAACATGAGACGTTGCAGCCATCTTGGTCAGTACATTGAATGTACCGGCAAGATCACAATAAGAAAAACAGATGATAAAACTATTCTATATGCATCATGGCTTTGTGGCTCTATGTCTGGGCGTTTTGCGTAAAAGTTGGTTTTATTTATCTTCCCTACAACAAAGGATAGTCACGGAAATCTTCACTACAGAGTATCCTACTATGACATGGTTCCGCCAACCAATGTCTCATAGCCCAAATAAATGTCAGTTGCCTAGAATTAAGTTATCAGTCCAGTGTTGAGAGTTCCGAGATAGATCCAAGTCCAGAGGCTCAATTTGTCCGTAACCGGGGACACGGCTACTCGATTAGGTTTTAACTCTACAAAGTGTTGTGCACTTTACCCACAAAAATCGATGCCTGCCTTTAAGTCCTCGTACTCCAGAGTGTTTGAGAACAGGACGACCGAAACATGATCTTCCGAAGAGTTCCCCTCACCATTGTCCGGTGCTCATCCAATCCTACCATAGTTCTACATCTGCTAGCACCATCTCAGCTAGAGTCACTACTAAGGTCAACCAAGCCAGAGCCCATATTGATTTGTAGCTGCACGGGTAAGCTTCCGGGCATGAAGTATTCATCCATCTCTTTGTGTCTGGGTGGAACTTTCCATGTGAGTGCTGGCCTAGTCCAGCTCACAACGCATCCACTAGGTGCTCCAGGGTGCCGCACGATCCAATTTCCATGCAGTAGTGTGTATTGAAAACTTGTCTCGAGTCTTGAAGTCTTGAGGTCTTGAAGATGTCATCATGGAGTTGTCATCATTGGCATAGAATCATCATGAAGTTGTCATCATTAACGAGGAGTCCTCCTTCTCACACCACTGATCACGAATGCTCATACCAAACCCTGTCTACTACAGCGTAGCATTAAAATTAAATAACATCCCGAGGCTTGATAACAGGGAGATGGGTTCCTTCCTCATGCATTCTACTCAACTACAAGAATTCAATATCACTACTTGAGGAAAATGTTTAAGGGGTGATACTACATGCAAAGTAAAACTTAGGTATGAAAAGCATGATCAAAGTGAACTTTCCTGGTAAGTTGATGAAGATGTTATCGCTCTCAGAAACTTCATACAACTAGTTGTCACTCTCCGATGAAATCTATATAGCCAAACATAGTATTCACATAAGAAAATTCTAGCAATCAATACTAACAATCAAAAAGCAATAAAGAAAACAATATTGAAATCAAAGAAAGCCAAAATAAAAATCCAAACAAAACTTTAAAGAAATCCTAGGGAACACCAACACACACAATATCAACCTATAGCTCTCATAAAAACACTAAATTAATCTAAATAACTATTCTACAGTAAAGAAAATAGAATTTTAATGCAACAAAAGAAAATAATTTACTAAATTATTAACTAGCAAAAAGAACTAATTTAACAACTATTATAACTATTGATACGAAAACAATTCTAGCAACCAAGCTACACTAAAACAAGTCTAAACAATACCAAAATTATAAAAACAAATTTACTTCTAAATATCAAAAACAATAATAACATAACTTGAAGTGGCAAAAAGAGTTACTGTTGAAACCAATAAAACTATTTCTATTAACTATAGCGAACTAAACAAACAAAATACAAAACAGTAGCTAAATACTAATTATAAATTATAAAAATTAATCTATTGTAGTCTAACAGAAATATATAACATCATGTAAAAAGCTACAAAAAGAATTAACTAACAATAATAAAAAATAGTTTAGTGCTATATAAGCAAAAAAATGTTTCTAATAAAACCCTAATTTAAAATACACTAAAAATACTAAGATTAAGCCTACTGATGAACAAACTCACAAGTGACGAGTAGAAAAAAACCAGTCAAAATCTATTCTAGAATTCAAACTAGTTCCAAAATAGTGATTTCAAAAAAATTCAATAAATTCAAATAAAAATTACTCAACTTTGAAATCCAAGAGCACAATCAGAAACTTCGTAAAATATTGAATCCAATGCAAAAAGAATTGCTTAGTTTGGATTAGAAACCTAGAAGATATAAAGAAAATAAAACAGAAACTATTCTGAAACTAAAAACAGAAAAAAAAATTAAGAAAAGCGCTACGATCTATCAAGGGCCACGTGGCAGTTTCCTATTGGGCCAGAGCGGTGGTGAACGAGCACTACGGGCGGTCAACTTAACCGTAACAGAAAATGTTTTGGGGCAAAATAATAATAAAAAAGATCTAAGTCTTTCATAGGCCGTTGGATCTAGATCGGAGGGACGGGGCCTCACCGCGGTGGTGGTCAATGGCGAGCACGCCTGGCAACAACGGTGGCAGCGCTCCGGTGGTCTTCGGTGTTGGTGGAGTGGCCAAGGAGATGCAGGCGATATCGGTGATCAGGAAGGTGGTCTTGGAGTCGACGGAGGTGGTCGCAGACGAACGGCAGCGAGCTCGGGTCGGAGGCGGTGTCGGGTGGTCGGAGATGGCGGTGTTCTAGTGGTGTTGGGGCTCCAGCAAGGGGTCGAGGTGGTGTAGGCGAGCAGGGTGATACGTCTCCAACGTATCTATAATTTTTGATTGTTTCATGCTATTATATTATCTGTTTTGGATGTTTTATATGCATTAATATGCTATTTTATATAATTATTTGGGACTAACCTATTAACCTAGAGCCCAATGTCAGTTCCTGTTTTTCCCTGTTTTTGAGTTTCGTAGAAAAGGAATACCAAACGGAGTCCAAACGGAATAAAACCTTCGCGATGATTTTTCTTGGACTAGAAGACAACCAGGAGACTTGGAGATGAAGTCGGAGGAGCCACGAGGTGGCCACAACGACGGAGGGTGCGCTCCCCACCCTTGTGGGCCCCTCGTGCACTCCCTGACCTAATTCTTGCGCCTATATATTCCCATATATCCTCCAAACCACCAGAGGCCTCCACGAAAACACTTTTCCACCGCTGTAACCTTCTGTACCCGTGAGATCCCATCTAGCGACCTTTTTCGGCACCCTGCCGGAGGGGGATTCGATCACGGAGGGCTTCTACATCAACTATATTGCCCTTCCGATGAAGCGTGAGTAGTTTACCACAGACGTATGGGTCCATAGCTAGTAGCTCAATGGCTTCTTCTCTCTCTTTGATTCTCAATACCATGTTCTCCTCGATGTTCTTGGAGATCTATTCGATGTAATACTCTTTTGCAGTGTGTTTGTTGAGATCCGATGAATTGTGGATTTATGATCAGCTTATCTATGAATATTATTTGAATCTCCTCTGAATTATTTAATGCATGATTTGATATCTTTGTAATTCTCTTTGAACTATCGGTTTGGTTTGGCCAACTAGATTGGTTTTTCTTGCAATGGGAGAAGTGCTTAGCTTTGGGTTCAATCTTGTGGTGTCCTTTCCCAGTGACAGTAGGGGCAGCAAGGCACGTATTGTATTGTTCCCATCGAGGATAATAAGATGGGGTTTTCATCATATTTCTTGAGTTAATTCCTCTACATCATGTCATCTTGCTTAATGCGTTACTCCGTTCTTTATGAACTTAATACTCTAGATGCATGCTGGATAGTGGTGTATGTGTGGAGTAATAGTAGTAGATGCAGAATCATTTCGATATACTTGACATGGACGTGATGCCTATATTCATTATCATTGCCTTAGATATCGTCATAACTTTGCACTTTTCTATCAATTGCTCGGCAGTAATTTGTTCACCCACCGTATTATTTTCTATCTTGAGAGAAGCCTCTAGTGAAACCTATGGCCCTCGGGTCTATTTTCCATCATATAAGTTTCCGATCTACTATTTTGCAATCTTTTACTTTCCGATATATAAACCAAAAATACCAAAAATATTTACTTTACCGTTTATCTATCTCTATCAGATCTCACTTTTACAAGTAATAGTGAAGGGATTGACAACCCCTTTATCGCGTTGGGTGCAAGTTTTTTGAATGTTTATGTATGTATTTGGTGAATTGTGTGTTGTCTCCTACTTGATTGATACCTTGGTTCTCAAACTGAGGGAAATACTTATCTCTACTTTGCTACATCACCCTTTCCACTTCAAGGGAAAAACCGCAAGCTCAAGAAGTAGCAAGAAGAATTTCTGGCGCCGTTGCCGGGGAGATCTACGCCAAGTCAAGCCATACCAAGTACCCATCATAAACTCTCATTTCTTGCATTATATTTTTTTGCCATTCGCCTCTTGTTTTCCTCTCCCCCACTTCTAGTACAATTTGCGAAAAGATTTGCCCTTTTCTCCGCCCTTCTTACGTTCGTCTTTTCGTTTTCCCTTATGTCTTACTTGGTGTCTTTGCTCATTTGCTTGGTATAATTGTGTGTTCATTGAAAAATCAGAAGCAAAGAGTTTATGGATCCTCATCCACTTGCTAATCTTTTTAAGAGATCAAACTATGATGAACCAATTGCTAGTGAGTTTTGTGCACTAGATTATCTTTATGAAGTTTTGCTTGAAATTCGTGAATCTGAAAATTATGATAAAGATATTTATGAAGTGATTGACGATAGCTCCTTGAATGAAAAGCATGATTGCAATGATGGTATTATAAATTCTATTAATGTCAATTGTGCTAATAATATGCAAAACCCTAAGCTTGGGGATGCTAGTTTTGCTATGTCCGCTACTTATTGCAATGATCATGATTCGGGTGAAAATGCTTCTTATGGTTTTGAAAATTTATTTAAGCCTCATGATGAATATGTTTGCTACAATATTGAAAGTTGGTTTGGAAGAGTGTCAACTTGAGGAAATAATTATCTCACTACTTTGGAGATTGATAAATCGTATGAATTTTTTGATAAAAGTGGGTTTGGAGAGGTCATGACTTTATTTGATGATAATCCCACTATTTTGGAAGAGTGTCAACTTTGCATACATGTGGATAGTGTTGATAATATGTTATGTGATAGATATATTGTTGAATTTTCTTATGATACTACATGTAATTATTATGAGAGAGGAAAATATGGTTGTAGAAATTCTCATGTTACTAAATTTCCTCTCGTTATGTTGAGATTGTTATTGTTTCTTTCTTCTTCCTTGCATATGCTAGATCTTGCTTGTCTAGCTAATTTGTTTGCTTATAAAATACCTATGCATAGGAAGTACATTAGACTTAAACTTGTTTTTGACATGCTACATGATGCTCTCTTCGTGTTTCAATTGCTATCTTTCATGTGAGCATCATTGAAATCTGAATGCCTAGCTAAAAGTCTTTGAAGAAAAGAGCTGGTTTGGAGACAACCCAATATATTTCCTTTCTATTTTTGAATAAATAATTCATATAGCCTCTGTTTAGATGTGTTTTTGTGTTTTAATTAGTATTTGTGCCAAGTAAGAACTTTGGGATAGCTTACGGTGATAGTTGATTTGATCTTGCTGAAAAACAGAAACTTTTGCGCTCAGTCCCAGAATTGTTAAAAATCACAGAAGCGTGATAAAATACTGATTATTTTTGCGGAAGATTAGAAATCAAATTTCTTAGGTTGTCCTAATTTTTCATAACTTTTGGAGTTACAGAAGTATTCGAACTATCCAGATTACTACAATCTGTTCTGTTTTTGACGGATTCTGTTTTCTTTGTGTTGTTTGCTTATTTTTATGAATCTATGGGTAGTATTGGGGGGTATGAACCATGGAAAAGTAGGAATACAGTAGATATTACACCAATATAAATAAACAATGAGTCCACAACAGTACCAAAAGTGTGATTTATTTTCTTATACTAACGAAGCTTATGAGATTTTCTGTTGAGATTTGTGTTGTGAAGTTTTCAAGTTTTGGGTAAGAATTTGATGGACTATGGAATAAGGAGTGGAAAGAACCTAAGCTTGGGCATGCAAAAGGCACCCCAAGGTAATATTCAAGGACAACCAAGAGCCTAAGCTTGGGGATGCCCCGGAAGGCATCCCCTCTTTCGTCTTCCTCTATCGGTAACTTTACTTGAGGCTATATTTTTATTCACCACATGATATGTGTTTTGCTTGGAGCGTCTTGTATGATTTGAGTCTTTGCTTTTTAGTTTGCCACAATCATCCTTGCTGTACACACCTTTTGTGAGAGACACGCATGAATCGTGATTTATTAGAATACTCTATGTGCTTCAGTTATATCATTTGAGCTAGGAAATTTTGCTCTAATGCTTCACTTATATCTTTTTAGAGCACGGCGGTGGTTTTATTCTATAGAAATTGATGAACTCTCATGCTTCACTTATATTATTTTTAGAGTCTTTAAACAACATGATAATTTTCTTTGGTTATAAATTTAGTCTTGATATGATAGGCATCCAAGAGGGATATAATAAAAACTTTCATATAAAGTGCATTGAATACTATGAGAAGTTTGATTCCTTATGATTGTTTTGAGATATGAAGATGGTGATATTAGAGTCATGCTAGTGAGTAGTTGTGAATTTGAGAAATACTTGTGTTGAGGTTTGTGAGTCCCGTAGCATGCACGTATGGTGAACCTTATGTAACGAAGTTGGAGCATGAGATATTTTTTGATTGTCTTCCTTATGAGTGGCGGTCGGGGACGATCGATGGTCTTTTCCTACCAATCTATCCCCCTAGGAGCATGCACATAGTACTTTGTTTCGATGAATAATAGATCCTACCAATTTATCCCCCTAGTAGCATGCGCGTAGTACTTTGTTTCAATGACTAATAGATTTTTGCAATAAGTATGTGAGTTCTTTATGACTAATATTGAGTCCATGGATTATACGCACTCTCACCCATCCACCATTGCTAGCCTCTCTAGTACTGCGCAACTTTCGCCGGTACCATAAACCCCACCATATACCTTCCTAAAAACAGCCACCATACCTACCTATTATGGCATTTCCATAGCCATTCCGAGATATATTGCCATGCAACTCTCCACCGTTCCGTTTATTATGACACACATCATCATTGTCATATTGCTTTGCATGATCATGTAGTTGACATCGTATTTGTGGCAAAGCCACCATTCATCATTTTTTATACATGTCACTCTTGAGTCATTGCACATCCCATTATGCGTCGTAGGAGAATCGGGCCGACCTGCCACTATGGGTCTAACTGGGCTTCCGCCATTTTTTTTCTTTTTACTATTAAAGACAGAAAGACAAATGGAATGAAACCAAACAAAAAATATTATATAGGCATATAATATATCAAAATGATAAAAAAAATCCTAAAATATGAACTATTTTCCAAGTTCAAATAAAACACACAAAAATTCAAATGATGCAAACAGTACTACTTTGCAATAAAAATTCAAATAAAATTATTTTAAAATACCAAAATGATTTAAAAATTATTTTCTCTATTTTTGTATTGAAGGGGATCATTTTACTCTAATTTCCATAAATTTTATTTTTGGAGAAAAATAATTTGAATAAAAACGAAATTAATCCTAAGTGGTTTTGAATTTCAAACCAATTTCAAACCTTTTCTGTTTTGCATTGGCCAAAATATTTCAAATGCCTCTAAATATTTGAAGTGTCATATTACTTCTCTCTTTTTGAATAACTTTCAGAGAACTTGAAATTTGGAAAATTCAAATAACTTCAAAGGGAAATTGAGTTTCAAATAACTTTAAAATGACTTTCAAAGCGTTTCCTTGAAAGTTCCAACTCTCTTTCTTCAATTTGAAGACGTCATTTTATCTTCTCTCATGAAACTCATTGATTTGCTTGAGGTTTCTAAATTTGAAATATTTTCAAATTGGATTCAAGTATTTTCCAAAACCCTTATTCATTTCTTTTAATGGAAGAAGTCATTTCATCTTCACTCTAGGGTTTTGCATTGGAAATGAATTTTAGTTCATGGAGATCAAAATGCAAAGTGAAAGTTTGGGAAAGTCATTTTATTTTCTCTCATTCAACTTTTAGAAAGTTTCAATTTCCACTCAAATTCACACAGTCATTCACACAACAATCAAACAAACAACCATAATTATTTATTTAATATAACATTCCAAAATTTAGAATTTTGGGATGTTACACGACGTTTTCTTTGGTAGTTTTGCACAAATAGAAAGCTATCTTGGATGCATTTGGATTTTAGGAAGGGCGGTTGAGCTGCGAAGACGATCTGGTTTATGGCAGAGGAAAGCCGTATTGGTAGCACCTTACTGATTGGTTTGGCTACAGCGTGCACCAGGCCGATGGGGCGAAAGTTAGTCATGGATGCCGCTCCATCCTTCTTTGGCAGCAGAGCAACGAGTGCCTTGTTTAGAGGTTCAAAATATCCACCAGGAAGGCAGTAAGCCGGTGAAATTGACCGAATACAGCTAGGATATTGATACGTCCATTTTGCATCATGTTTTCTTACTGTTATTTATGATGTTTTTATCTATAATAATGCTTTTTAGAGTAATTCTAATGCCTTTTCTCTCATAATATGCAAAGTACACACAAAGAGGGAGAATTCCGGCAGCTGGAAATCTGGACCTGGAAAAGCTACGTCGGGCTACCTATTCTGCACAACTCCAAATGAGCTGAAACTTCATGAGGATTTTTTATGGAATTCTTGATAACCCACTAGTATAGGGGATCGCAACAGTTTTCGAGGGTAGAGTATTCAACCCAAATTTATAGATTCGACACAAGGGGAGCCAAAGAATATTTGAAGGTATTAGCAGCTGAGTTGTCAATTCAACCACACCTGGAGATTAATTATCTGCAGCAAGTAATCAGTAGCAAAGTAGTTTGATAGTTTTGATAATAGTGACAGCAGCTATAGTAAGAGTAACAGTGATAGCAGTAATTTGTAGCAAGTGTAACAGTGATGATAGCAGTAGTAACTTAGCAGAAACAATATAGGATAAATTCGTAGGCATTGGATCGGTGACTTGTTGGATGATATTCATCATGTGACAGTTATAACCTAGGGCGATACGGCACTAGCTCCAGTTCATCGATATAATGTAGGCATGTATTCCGTAAATAGTCATACGTGCTTTATTAAAAGAACTTGCATGACATCTTTTGTCCTACCCTCCCATGGCAGCAGGGTCCGTATTGGAAACTTAGGGATATTAAGGCCTCCTTTTAATAGAGAACCGGAACAAAGCATTAACACATAGTGAATACATGAACTCCTCAAACTACGGTCATCACTGAGAGTGGGCCTGGTTGTTGTCACTCTAGGGTTGTCGGATCATAACACGTAGTAGGTGACTATAACTTGCAAGATCGGATCTAAAACATGGATATAATGATGAATTCATAAACGGTTCAGATCTGAGTTCATGATACCGGGGCGCAAAGTGACAAGCATTAAGCATAGCAAAGTCATAGCAACATCAACCTAAGAACATAATGGATACTAGGGATCGGGCCCTAACAAAACTAACTCGATTACATGATGACTCTCATCCAACTCCTCGCCGACCAGCGAGCCTAAGAAGGAATTACTCACTCCCGGTGGGGAGCATCATGGAATTGGAGATGAAGATTGGTTGGTGGTGACGAAGAACGAAGATCCCCCTCTCCGGAGCCCCAAACGAACTCCAGATCTGCCCCCCCCCCCCCCGAGGAAAAACAGGGCTTGGCGGTGGCTCCGTCTCGTGGATCGCGATAATTCTTTCTCCCTGATTTGTTTCTCCGAAAATAGGAATTTATAGTGTCAGGATTGAGGTCTGCGGGGCCACCAGGTGGGTACAACCCACCTGGGCGCGCCAGGAGAGGGGGCGCGCCCTGGTGGGTTGTGCCCACCAAAGTGCCCCTCTCCGGCAGGTCTTGGCTCAAGAAATTCTCTTTTATTCCATAAAAAATCCTCGCGAAGTTTCGTTCCATTCCGAGAACTTTTATTTCTGCACAAAAACAACACCATGGTAGTTCTATTGAAAACAACGTCAGTCCGAGGTTAGTTTCATTCAAATCATGCAAATTAGAGTCCAAAACAAGAGGAAAAGCATGAGAAAAAGTAGATACGTTGGAGACGTATCAACTCCGCCAAGCTTAAACCTTTGCTTGTCCTCAAGCAATTCAGTTGATAAACTAAAAGTGATAAAGAAAAACTTTTACGAACTCTTTTGCTCTTGTTTGCATAAATAAGCATAAACATCACCCAGGTTTTCAGCCAACATTATAACTAACCATGTCAACAATAACTCTTAAAGATTATAATGATTCATATCGATGACATAATCAGCTAGTGAGCGATAATTAGAGATCTCAAATAGCAACATGTTGTCAAAACAACCATGATATAATATGACAATAGTGGTATCTCGCTAGCCCTTTCTTAGACCGCAAAACATAAATGCAGAGCACCTTTAAAGTTCAAGCAGCGACAAAACATTGTAATTAATGGTAGAAAAGATCCAGTCATGATGCACCCAACATTAGCTACACACAATGCATAAATCATGACAGCTGTGCTCTACTCAGTTTCTGGCGCTTGTTTCAGAAGGTGGTGACACAACATAAAAGTAAATAGAAAGTCCCTTCGCAGAGGGAAGCAGTGATTTGCAGAGGTGCCAGAGCTCAATTTTTAAAACAGAGGTAAATGATATTTTGAGACATGCGCCCTTGTTATTCACTTCACAACTATCAGTTATCAACATCTTCCATGCTAAGCACGCTAGTGGCGGTTCCCAAGCGATAGAAGTAAAGGTTTACTCCGCCTCCACCATCAATCACACTCCACGGCTTGTCCGAAACAACGGGTGCCGTCCATACCAACATCAGTCCCGGGGGAGTTTTGTTTAGTTATTTGCATTTTTGAGTTCGGGACTGGGAATCCCTATTACCGCCCATTCTCTCGTGTGATGGCGAGTGAATAAACACTCGACCTGAGAATAACCCGCTTAGCACGGAAGATATTGACCACCTCCTGTCATTCCATGAACGATCTAGGCACACAAAAAGGAAAAAAAATAGAAGTTTTTAGAGGTGGCACATGCAAATTACTTAGGACGGGAGGGTAATACTGCATATAGGTAGGTATGGTGGACTCATCTGGAATAACTTTGGGTTCAAGGTTTTTGACGTACAAGCAGAATTCCCACTTAGTACAGGCGAAGGCTAGCAATTTAGATTGAGAAGCGGCCAGCTAGAGAGCAACAAAGATCATAACCATGCATTATGCATAAGTAACATTGGACACTAGCATGAGTAGGATATGAACACCATGAACATAAATATTATAGAGGCTATGTTGGTTTTGATTCAACTACATGCATGAACATGTACCAAGTCAAGCCACTCGAACATTCAGAGGAGGATAGCATATCATCATACTACATCACAATCATTTTAACGCTATGTTGATATCCAAGATAAATCATTATCCACTCCTAGATACTTATGCATGGCATGAGAAACTATAATCTCTAATTGTCATTGCAAACATGTTTAATCATAACGGGCTGAAGCCTGAATACTAGGTTAAACATATTTACACAAGCAGAACAAGTCGAGTTCATACCAGTTTCTCCTTGCCATGGCCAGCTCATCGAATATTGTCATTATTGCCTTTCACTTGCACGACCGAATGATATGAAAATAATAATAGTGCAAGAGTGCCGTGGACTAAGCTGGAATCTGTAAAACTTTTTATTCAACAGGAGAAGACAAGGTAAAATGGGCTCTTATTAGTTCAACAGTTATTCATATGAGAGCCACTCAACATTTTCATCGTGGTATTCTCCTCGGTAAGACTTGAATAAAAAGAAAAGAATTCAGAGAAACACACCGAAATATTTTTGGAGTTTTTGGTTTTCTTGAACAAACAAATAAAAAGCAAAAAGAAAAAATGAGAAAAACTATTTACACGGGAAAGCTCCCAACAAGCAAAAGAAGAACAAGGAAATCTTTTTGAGTTTTTCTTTTTAGTACTACTACAAAGCATGCATAGAAAGTAAATTACTACAAATAATTTTTTTGTTTTTCTAAAGTTTATCAAACACACAAGAAGAAAGCAAGAAAATTAATCTAAGTATGGATGATACAATGAAAAAGTGTGACCACCCACAAATAAAATGATATGTGAACATGAATGTAATATCGGTGAGAACACGTACTCCCCCAAGCTTAGGCTTTTGGCCTAGCTTGGTAGTCGCTCAGTAGCCTGGAGGGTAGTAGTGGGCGTGGTAGCTCACAGAGGCTCTCGGTGCGGAGGCCTCAGCCTGCTATGCTGCCTTCACTGCTGCGTTGTGAGCTCAAGCCTCGCTCTGTGATAATCAAAGAGAGTAGGCACAGGCAAATATGTGTCCACAACATGTGATTGGTTAAACAACAGATTATAAGTGAAGTTATCAGCCCTTCCCTTGAGAATCTTATGCTCTTTTAAGGTGTCAAAATCTAAATATTGCGTAGGTAGGATGGGATCAAAGGGAAAAGGTGAAACACCCAGCCCTCATGCTAAATGTGTGGCGTAAATTCCCCCATAGAACCAGCCACTGTTAGCATTATGTTGAAGTCTACATGCAACAATTGCTCCAAGGTTATAATTCCATTCACCAATGAGAATGGTGTGAATGAGGTAAAAGTCTGGCACACAAAGTATGCTACAGTCTTGCTTGCCTACTATGCATTTCCCTTTAAATAATGGAAAATACTGAATTGTGGGAAAGTGAATGCTCTTTATTCTTCCTTGTCTTACTCCCCTATTTTCACCGTAACAAAGGCTAGTCAAGAAAGACTCGTACTCAGCCTTTGGTGGCTCATCAAGCGAACCCCAAAATGGAAGTTTGCAATGGTAAGCAAAGTTCTCTAGTGGAATAGTGAAAGGATTATCATAAAGCTCAAAAGACACCCTGGAGTCACGAGGAAAATTTTAAATCCTTTGACAAACATTTCAGTGAGAATGTGGCGTTGTTCACACTTATCTGAAATGCAGGGACCGAGACCGGCATTGTGAACATATTGCTCAAATTCCTCCTTAATGCCCACTCTCATCATATACTCATCGCAAGGCCATAAGCATGTTCTGGTAGCGGCACTTCATGTGGAATTTTCACTTGGTTCAACATAAGACCGGCGGGCGGAGCTATCACTAGAAGATGCCCCCGAGGATCTTCTCCTCGAAGAAATCCTTCCAAACAAGTTCATAATGTCCGCTTACAATTTTCCCTATGAAAAAAATCTGAATTTTTAGTTCACAAAAATTTCTCAACAAAACTTCACAAGATTGATAGCAACTACTCATAGGGATACATAGAGGTCATAGCAAGCATTCAAACTACTTAGAACGCTAAGAATTCAACATGCAAGCACATCTACAGTAGCACCAAGAGTAGCTAATTATTGGAAGTATAAACCACTAAAACAAAAATAATTGGACAAGTGGTGGTGTCACATACCAAGCAACAATTCCCCAAAACAGTTTCGAAAATGGAGCTTCGAGCAAAGAGATTGAAATCTGCGGGTTTGAGCTCAAGAACACGGGAGAGAGAGAGAGAGCAATGGAGTTTTTTTCTGGAGGTAAGTGATGATATGGGCTAAAGAGATAAGTGAGGGGGCCACGTGGGGACCACAACCCACCAGGGCGCGCCTGGGGGTGCTGGCGCGCCCAGGTGAGTTGTGCCCACCTGGTGCACCTCCCTCTGGTATTATTTGCACCAAAAATTCAGAAATATTCAAAAACAATCGTATAAATTTTTTAGGGCATTCTGAGCACTTTTATTTTTGGGTCATTTTTTATTGCCCGGGAAATTCAGAAAACAGAGAACACATGGCATTTTATTTTATTTAACTAGTAAAAACAGAAAACAAAAGGTAGGGACAGAAGGTAGTGCTTACTAAATTCATCAACTTCATACCGCTAAAAACTGATTCATTAATAAGGTTGATCAGGTCTTATTAACAACCACTTTCGATTAGCATGAAACCGGAGAACTTTCATAAATCACTAAGTTACCTCAACGGGGATATGAATGTCCCTAACAATAAGCATTTCATATTTCTTTTTGACACTACGTAGAGGTATTTGGAAACTTCCAATAGTGATTGTCGGAGATTTTTCAATAACATTAATACCATTCAGTTGGAATTATTTCTTCGGAAAGTGCACCGTATGCTCATTACCATTTATATGAAAAGTGACCTTGCTTTTATTGCAATCAATAACAACTCCTGCAGTATTTAAGAAGGGTCTACCAAGGATAATCAACATGTTGTCGTCCTCGGGCATCTCAAGTATAACAAAGTCAATCAAAATAGTAACATTAGCAACAACAACGGGCACATCCTCACAAATACCGATAGGTATGGCAGTTGATTGGTCAGCCATTTGCAAAGATATCTCAGTAGGTGTCGTGGTTTTGTCACGGCAGATGTCCTAGAGAAAGGACTTAGCCGTGGAGCCATCGCTACGGGTTAGCTTAAAGGGGTTAAAGCGGACAAGGGACGCAAGAGAGTTTTATACTAGTTCGGCCCCTTACGATGAAGGTAAAAGCCTACGTCTAGTTGTGATGGAATTGATGGGGTTTCGATGACCAGGGAGCGAATACGCTTTGCCTGAGTCTCGAGTTGTTGTCTGTTGTCCTTGAACCACCGCCGGGTCGTCCCCTTATATACATGGGTTGACGCCCGTCGGTTTACAGACTCCGAGGCCGGCTCATAATCGTGTCCGGCTCGGTCTCTGCTACTTCTATCTTACAACACAAGTTTACATATCAATGCCGGTTTGTGTCTACAGGCCTTAAACCGGCTTTGGGCCCTGGGCCTTCATGAAGCGTCAGCGTCTGTCTTCATAGGCTTCAGATACAGATGAACTACTTATGGGGTTATTCCGGCCACTCCTGGCCGGTGTACGCCCAGTGGTAATATCCCCAACATTAGGCCCCAGATTGATTTGAACTGGTTCATGTCAATCCTCAATACTTAAGAAATTTGCTGCTTCAACATCTTCACATAATCTTGTAAACCGTCGTGACATCATCTTTTAGGATCATGGTAAACCGCCGTGACGTCACCTGCTATTTAAAACTGTGTATAATCCACCTTCATTAATGAGCCTCCGACAATCGAGGCGACAGCTCCGCCTCATATCGAAAAATTCGGCTCCTCGATTTTCCCGCATGTCGGTTATCTCCCTTATAAATAGGGCCAAGGGGTCTTTCCATTTTCCCCCTCGTGCCTCTTCGCGTCATCGTCATCCTCGCGACGCCCGAGCCTTCGACCTCAGTCGTCGTCGTCAACCTTCGACTGCTGCACCAACCTTGGCCGCTGCATCGACCTGAACGTACCAGAGCTCCTCCGCGCGCCACCGCTGCTCGACAGCCTCCGTAAGTCTCCCCTTTCTCTTACCATAGATCTACACTTAGGGTTTTTGTTGTTCATCAGTGTTCTTCGCTGCCCTTCTTTATCCTTACTTATATCCATGGATTAGATCCAAAAAACACATAGATCTCGCGCGGTAGAAGTTTTAGCACCAGTTTGATATCCAACTCATCTCGTTTAAGTAGAAAATCCCATCTAAACCTTCATCAACTGCTTCGGTACCAATATTTAGGTCTGAATATATTTTCATTTTCTGACATGCGGTAGATCCAAAATTACAATGCCAACTTGTGAAACCCGTTTTTCCCTTCACTTATACATCTTTAATACCAGATTGGGCGGTTTAACTTCACATACAAAATGATGACCCAGTAGATACCATTAGTCCCCGGTTGAACCGCCAATGCTTTCATCATTGTACTGTTTCCATTGTCAGACTCCGGTTTACGAATAACCAATTCCAGTTTATCAATATGCTTGTATCCTTATACTGTTGTATAGTTGTCCACTGTAAATCTTAAACCGGCAATAATCATGTTTCAGATTTCCATTGCCATGGCCAAGCAAGTGTATGAATGCAATTGGACTCCTTCTCGAGTAACCGAGGAACAATTAAACAATCTTGTTAAAACGGGCGCTTTAGCCAAGAAAGATGTCATCCACTGGAGGGTCCCTGGCCCGGAAAGTCCTCCTACACCCAAGGACGGAGAGGTAGTCGTGTTTGCTGATCATCTCGGACGAGGTTTTAGCCCTCCCGGTTCAAAAAATTTGCGGGATGTACTGGCCAATTTTCAGCTGCGCCCTCAAGACATCAGTCCCAATTCTGTGACCAACATCTGCCACTTCCAAGTCTTTTGTGAGGTTTATCTGCAAGAGGAACCTTCAGTCGAACTGTTTAGGGATTTCTTTCACTTAAACCGTCGCACAGAGTTCTCAGATGGACCCAATACGGAGCTGGGCGGAATGGCGGTTCAGAAAAGGAAGGAAGTCACCTTCCCTCACCCCAAACTCCACAGTCACCCCAAAGAGTGGAACCAGACTTGGTTTTACTGCATTGATACATCTCCATCTGATGATAACCCTTTTCCGGGTTACCGCCCTGAACGTCTTAGCAACACACATCCTTTTCCTCAGAGGTTGACAGCAAGAGAAAGGGCCAACTATGCTCCCCAATTATCAAAGCTTAGAGCCTTCATGGCGAACGGTTTAACAGGAGTTGATCTTGCTCGTTGCTGGATAAGCTGGAGTATTCTGCCCTTAAGCTAGCGCCCCAGTTTGATATGTGAGTACACGGGGAGTTTGAAGGATGCTCAGCGGCACATTGACATTCAGCTTACACATGCAGAAGTCACTCAAGCTGTAAAGAAGATACTGAACGAACCGGAGGCTGTCTGTGCCCAAACCGGACTACTCCCTTTCTGCACCTTCAACAAACCACCAGCTGTAAGAATCATATAATCTTTTTATCTGAAGTTGCTTCTGTCCAAATATTCTCTAAAGTGTGATTATTTTCTGACAGGGTGACAATCCGTTCTGGAACAAGAAACCAGCCCAAGATAAACCGGCGAAACCGCAAGATAAACCGGTCAAGCCGGTTCATCCAAAGACCAAGGTTGTTAAAAAACCTGCCAAGAGAAGGACCACTGCATCCTCCGATCTACCAGCTGATGACGATGTGCGTAATCCGGAACCAGAGGTAGAACTTGACTCTCTTGGTTCATTTTTCGTACATCTCATTGACAATGATTATTATCAGGACGACGCTGAAGGCAGTCATGCTGAGGATGTAGAGGTAACCATTCTTTCCTCCGATTCAGATCCTCTGCCAACATAAAAAATCCGTCAAGCAAACCGGAAAGTAAAATTTTCTCACCCTCTTGCTTACTTGGACCCAAACTTTCTTTTGAAGACGCAGCAGCACGAGGCTCGCCGTACAACCCGGCACAGCGGCCAGGTAGTTACCTCCGCCAGTTTACCGAACAGTACGGTTCGGAAACACCGATCAGAGGTCTCTTATCCCATTGATACTTCATGCCCAAAAGCAGGTTGTTTTCGCCAGCCTCTTAACCCATCTGATTCAAATTATCAGGGTACTTCTCACTCATCCTCTGGCGAGTCATCGGCCACATAGCTTCCACCCCTCAAAACAGTTCCTGGGTGAGCTATGCACGTGTCTTTATTCTTGATGTGTTATCTTTACATACTGTACTGATCCTTATGTCTATTTTTTCTCAGCGCCAAGCCAAGACCCAGCAAGAAAGCTCGGTTAAGCAAACCGGCTGATGATAATGTAGCTGCTGAACCGGAAACAACTCCAGATCCGAAAGAAACCGACGCTGACGCCATGCTTCACGATCCACCGCCTCAAGACCATGACTTCCTTGCTGAACAAGTGCAAGTTGACACTACAATCCATGCAGACCGGCCAACTAGCCCTGTCCGAACTGATGACAAACCGTCCAGTCTGGTTAAGGGTACTGACAATCCGCTAACTCCAGCGAAGGCTGCTGATGACCAAGATGATGACATTATGATTACTGGCACTGGCCACACCACTCCTGGCAACCCTGTCGCTTTGTCAAAGCATACTGCCAAGGACGAGCTTTCTGCTATCGGCAAAGGCAAATGGAATGCCGATTTATCAAGCTACGCCAATCTCAATGCTCAAGACATTCACTCTGGCTTCTTGAACCGTCTGTATACCAGCCGTGACTATGAAGCTAGTTTGGTAAACTTGATGAAGGAGCAATATGAGGTAACTACTATTTTTCTCTTTTGTCCAATTGCAGTTTATCAACTCCTAGTAGCTTCCAAGTGACGGTTTATGATACCAATCTAAACCGGGACTTTTACCATAACTTAACTTTGCATACTTAGCTTCCAGGGACCGGATTACCTTTTTAAGATGAACCGGTTCCTTAAAATTTGCCATACTGCTCTTTCACCGGTATAGCCCCCAAGGGCCAGTTTAACTTTATAAAGATGAACCGGGACTGTAGAAGAATTCTCATACCAACGGTTTTTGAACAAACACACACTAGCCCCCAAGTGCCAAGATTAATACTTGTATTGTGCTTGGGACTTGTAGAAATTTCTAATAAGGAGCAAATATGCATTAGCCCCCAAGTATCAAGGGGATAACTTGTTATGTGCTTGGTACTTCAAATATGTACTGTCAACTCATTGTGTATCTGTCTCTTTATAGGCTGAACTAAGCGAGAAGGAAAGCCAAACCGCTGATCTTCAAGAGAACATCAAGTCCCAACAGGCCGAAACTTCAAAAGCAAAAGATGAGCTGACGAGCGCTTTAGCCGCTATGGAAAAGCTAAAGGAGAGCTTTGCCAAGGAGCGGGCGGATTGGAACACAGAGAAATCCTCTTTGCGGAAAAGAGCTAAAGACGCAGAAGCAGCTCTCAAACCGGTGGTAGATGAGCTGACTGGTGTAAAGCGGCAAGTACATGCGATGACCGCTGTTGTGTTTGGTAAGCATCTTTTCCTTAATACTTTCCCATGCGTTGTCGGTTTACTGATGTTTGCAATGATGCAGGAACTCGCATTAGTCATCTGGGCTCTGATGTTCAGAAGAAGCTGAAGGCTGCCTACACGCTGATAGAACAATTGTATACCGGCGCTCAATGAATTATCTGCACCGCTTCTCACAATAAGCCGCCCCCGACGTTAATCAAGGATACCTTAGACAGGCTATCTATGCTGCCTGCCCGGGTAGAAGAGCTAAAGAGGTCTGCTACAAGGGCTGGCGCTCTCACCGCTCTAACCCGGGCAAAGGCGTGGGTGCCTGATCTTGATCCGGTGGACGTGGCTAAAGGCTTCCCAAGCTTAAAAGAAGACGGATCAGAATTTGGCCAGGAGGATCTCCGCGCCATAAACCGGGAAGTACGTCCACTGGCTTGTCAATTGGCTGAAGAAGTTGATCTCTCACACTATCAGGCAAGTTATGATGAAAAGAACAGACGGGTTGCGGCGCCAGTTCCAGAAGCGCAAAATCCGATCCCTCCAATCTATAAGCACACTTATGCCCCTGATATTGAACCGTCAACCCTTATAAGCGATGATGCTGTGTTCCTAGCTTTAACTGGGATCGACTGGACAACTGTTGACTTCCAGCCGCTGGGTAGAGACGAAGAAGATGAACCGGTGCAAGATGACCGTAGCCTCAGGTCAAGCTGATAAGCAATCATAATCCGGGGGCCGGTTTAGTCTTCCACTTGCTGCAATGCTTATTGAGAAACAATTATCCCTTTGGGCACTGAAACGCCTTGTAATAGGCTAGTTAAAACACTTGGTCAGTTATGCCTTCGTGCATATTTATCTGCGACTGATGCATGTTAATCCGCCATGCTTAAGATATGATGTTCATAATCCATAGCTATTTATTCAAGTTGTTCTTGCAGATAAGAAGTTAAAAGCGCCCTGGCGGTTTACCACCGGGCGGGTCATGATACCCAAATATATATATGACCAAGGTTTATAACCAAGGTTGTAAAAGATAACCAAATGTGGAAATACATGATACCTGTTACCTTTAGGCATAGTGTTGGCTGACCAACCTTGTAATGAGGGTAATAACCCTAATCCGGAGTAAAAGTAACTCCAGTTATATGATGCCGGTTTACAATAAAACCGTTCCGGGTTGTGATAAACACCGGTTTACTCCATACTGGTGACTATGAGTCAAAACCAGACCGGGCTGATAGTCTTCGGATTATAACTTGATCATGTACTGACAACTTGTAGTTGACAGTCTAACCGGGTTGATAAACACCGGTTTGAAAATGTCACAAATCTTATGAAAACAAAGAAAACTCAGCAAAAGGCAAATAAAAACCGTTGTAGTCGAGGCTTTTCACGGGCTGCCAGGCCCCAAATTTGATCAAGAGGTGTAGCTATGGTTCAGGTTCGACCAAGCCCCCAAGTGATGCTGTGGCATTACGCCGATCAAGAGGTGTAGCTATGGTTCAGGTTCGACCAAGCCCCCAAGTGATGCTGTGGCATTGCGCCGATCAAGAGGTGTAGCTATGGTTCGGATACGACAAAGCCCCCAAGTGATTCTGCGGCATTACGCCGATCAAGAGGTGTAGCTATGGTTCGGGTTCGACCAAGCCCCCAAGTGATGTTGTGGCATTACGCCGATCGAGAGGTGTAGCTATGGTTCGGATACGACAAAGCCCCCAAGTGATGATGTGGCATTACGCCGATCAAGAGGTGTAGCTATGGTTCGGATACGACCAAGCCCCCAAGTGATCTAATATCAAGCTTTGAGAAGCTAAATCAAGGGGTAAACCGGACGCCGCTTTGTAAGCTCCATGTAACCACACATGATGTAAGAAAACAACAGATACCCCGCTTTAGCTGAGGTTCCGGTTTATTATATTGATCATAATATATACAATGTCATAATATGTACATAAGCAGAGCCTGTAGCTCAAGTATAGTAGGGCCGAAGATGAGCAATATTCCACGGCCGGTTGGTCTCCTCCTCCGATTTACGTGAGTCTTTGCGCTCTCGAACATCGATAGGTAGTATGACCCGTTGTACAGATTCTTGCTGACCAGAAAAGGTCCTTCCCAAGGGGGGGATAGCTTGTGCATATCCATCTGATCCTGGATGAGTCGAAGCACCAAATCTCCTTCTTGAAAGGTTCTGGTTCTAACCCGGCGGCTATGATAACGAAGCAGATCTTGCTAATAAATCGCCGAACCGGCTGCCACCATGTCACGCTCCTCATCTAACAGGTCAAGAGCTTCCTGCCGTGCCTTCTCGTTGTCAGCTTCAACGTATGCCGCTACACGAGGTGAGTCATGACGGATGTCACTAGGAAGAACCGCTTCCGCTCCATAAACCATGAAGAACGGTGTATATCATGTCGATCTGTTGGGTGTGGTATTGATGCTCCATAACACTGAAGGTAGCTCCTCAACCCAACAACCCGGCGTCCATTGCAAAGGAACCATAAGCCGGGGTTTGATGCCTCTCAAGATCTCTTGATTGGCCCTCTCCGCTTGACCATTGGACTGGGGGTGAGCCACTGATGACACGTCAAGCCGGATGTGCTCACGTTGACAGAACTCCTTCATGGCACCCTTTGACAGATTGGTACCATTGTCTGTTATAATGTTGTGTGGAAAGCCAAACCGGAAGATCACCTTTTTGATGAATTGAACCGCCGTGGCTGCGTCACACTTACTAACTGGCTCTGCCTCCACCCACTTTGTGAACTTATCAACCGCCACCAAAAGGTGGGTCTTCTTGTCCTTGGACCTCTTGAAAGGCCCAACCATATCTAGCCCCCAAGTTGCAAACTGCCAGGTGATTGGAATCATCCTCAATTCTTGAGCTGGTACATGAGCGCGCCTTGAGAATTTCTGACAGCCATCACATCTTTTGACCAAGTCCTCGGCATCAGCATGAGCTGTCAACCAATAGAAACCATGGTGAAACGCCTTGGCCACCAAAGATTTTGAACCGGCATGGTGACCACAATCTCCTTCATGGATCTCACGCAAAATTTCACGGCCTTCCTCAGGAGACACATAGCGTTGAAACGCCCCTGTTACACTGCAATGATGTAACTCTCCATTGATAATAGTCATGGACTTGGACCGCCGGGTTATCTGCCTGGCCAAAGTTTCATCCTCTGGTAACTCGCCCCGGTTTATGTACGCCAGATATGGAACCGTCCAATCCGGGATAACATGAAGAGCCGCCACCAACTGGGCCTCCGGATCAGGAACAGCCAAATCCTCTTCACGAGGGAGCTTGACGGACGGATTATGCAAAACATCCAGGAAGACATTAGGTGGAACCGGTTTACGTTGGGAACCCAGGCGGCTTAAATCGTCCGCCGCTTCATTCTTCCGCCGGTCCACATGATCAACCTGATATATTTTAAAGTGACCTGCAACAATATCCACCTCACGACGATATGCTGCCATTAGTGGGTCCTTGGAATCCCAAGTGCCGGACACTTGTTGAGCCACCAGATCCGAGTCACCGAAGCACTTAACTCGGCTTAGGTTCATCTCCTTAGCCATCCGAAGACCATGGAGTAAAGCCTCATATTCAGCTGCATTGTTAGTTCAAGGGAACATTAAACGGAGAACATAACAAAACTTATCACCTCGTGGGGAAGTTAATACGACTCCAGACCCCGAGCCCTCCAATTGCCTGGACCCATCAAAATGAATAGTCCAATAAGTGTGATCCGGCTTCTCCTCTGGCGCCTGTAATTCTGTCCAATCATTGATGAAATCCACAAGTGCCTGAGATTTGATCGCCGTTCGGGGTATGTATTTCAACCCGTGAGGCCCGAGCTCGATAGCCCACTTAGCAATCCGACTAGTTGCTTCCCTGTTCTGGATTATATCCCCCAAAGGAGCAGAGCTGACCACCGTGATGGGATGACCTTGGAAATACTGCTTAAGCTTCCGGCTTGCCATGAAAACCCCATACACCAATTTTTGCCAATGCGGGTACCTCTGCTTGGACTCAATAAGTACCTCACTAATATAGTAAACCGGCCGCTGAACCGGATATTCCTTTCCTGCCTCCTTGCGCTCCACCACAATAGCCACACTAACAGCCCGAGCATTAGCTGCCACATATACCAACAATGGTTCTTTGTCCACTGGAGCAGCGAGAACCGGCGGGTTAGCCAGCTGCCGCTTTAAGTCCTCAAATGCTTCATTAGCAGCGTCACTCCAGACGAAGTTATCCGGTTTCTTCAGCATCTGATATAAAGGGATGGCCTTCTCGCCAAGGCGACTGACAAACCGGGTCAATGCAGCAATCCGGCCTGCCAAGCGTTGAACATCATTGATACACTTCGGTTTAGCCAAAGAGGTGATGGGTTTGATTTTTTCCGGATTAGCTTCAATGCCCCTGTTAGACACCAAAAAGCCCAAGAGCTTGCCTGCAGGTACACCAAAGACACACTTGGCCGGATTAAGCATCATTTTATAAACCCGCATGTTATCAAAGGTTTCCTTCAAGTCATCAATCAATGTCTCCTTCTTCCTTGATTTTACCACAATATCATCCACATAGGCGTGAACGTTGCGGCTGATCTGTTTGTGCAGACAATTTTGCACACACCTTTGATAAGTCGCCTGGGCACTCTTGAGCCCAAAGGGCATGGACACATAGTAGAAGGCTCCAAAGGGAGTTATGAAGGCAGTCTTCTCCTAGTCCTTAACTGCCATTTTGATCTGATGATAACCAGAATATGCATCCAAAAAACTTAAACGCTCACAACCCGCCGTAGCATCAATAATTTGATCAATGCGGGGAAGGGCAAAAGGATCTGCTGGACAAGGTTTGTTGAGATCTGTGTAGTCCACACACATACGCCAAGTGCCATTCTTCTTGAGGACCAGCACCGGATTAGCCAACCACTCAGGATGGAATACTTCAACAATAAATCTAGCCGCCAAGAGCCTGGCTACTTCTTCTCCAATAGCATTGCGTCTTTCTTCATTGAACCGGCGGAGAAACTGCTTGACCGGTTTATACTTGGGATCAATATTGAGAGTGTGCTCAGCGAGTTCTCTCGGTACACCTGGCATGTCAGAAGGCTTCCATGCAAAGATGTCCCAATTCTCACGGATGAACTCGATGAGCGCGCTTTCCTATTTCGGATCCAAGTTAGCGCTGATGCTGAACTGCTTGGATGAATTGCCAGGCACGAAGTCAACAAGCTTAGTTTCATCAGCCAATTTAAACTTTAGGGCCGGATCATGCTCTGTAGTTGGTTTCTTCAACGAAGTCATATTTGCCGGATCAACATTGTCCTTGTAAAACTTCAACTCTTCTGTTGCACAAACTGACTCAGCATAAGCTGCATCACCTTCTTCACACTCTAGAGCAATCTTGCGGCTCCCATGCACGGTTATAGTTCCCTTGTGACCCGGCATCTTGAGCTGCAGATAGACATAACAAGGTCATGCCATAAACTTAGCATAAGTTGGCCGTCCAAATAGGGAATGATACGGGCTTCTGATTTTCACTACTTCAAAGGTCAAGGTCTCTGATCTTGAATCATGCTCATCTCCAAAAGCCACCTCTAGAGCTATCTTACCAACAGGATATCCCGACTTACCAGGCACCACACCATGGAACACCGTATTGGATGGTTTAAGATTTTTATCTGTTAACCCCATGCGACGGAAAGTTTCATAATAAAGGATATTGATACTACTCCCTCCATCCATGAGTACCTTAGTGAACTTATAACCTCCCACCTGAGGTGCCACCACCAGAGCCAGATGACCCGGATTGTCAACCCGGGGGGGATGATCTTCTCTACTCCACACAATTGGCTGCTCGGACCAGCGCAAATAACGGGGCACCGCCGGTTCAACGGCATTCACCGCCCTTTTATGAAGCTTCTGATCACGCTTGTCCAAGCTAGTGGTGAAGACATGATACTGTCCGCTATTCAACTGCTTCGGGTTGCTCTGGTAACCCGACTGCTGCTGCTGCTATTGATTGCCCTGATGATTATAGCCGCCTTGGTTACCCTGATTACCTTGATTGTTATGTCCACCCTGATTACCGTGGAAGCCTGAACCGGAATTTCCTCCACCATAACCTGGCTCATGAGACCCGGGGCCCGAATCGCCTCCTGGTCCATGATCATACCGGAAAGAATCAGAATTTTTGAACTCTTGCATGATGTAACAATCTTTCCAGAGGTGCGTGGAGGGTTCCTCCTTCGTCCCATGCTTTGGATAGGGCTGATTCAACAGATAAGACAAACGGTCTGGATTAGGACTTGGCCTTCCACCGCGCTGGGGCGGTTTACCCTTACACCGCTGGCCCTTGTCCTGTGTATTAGTGTTAGCCACAAAGTCTAAACCGTGGCCCGCTTTACGCTTGCCGCCGTTTCCATGGCCCGTCCGGTTGTGGTGCTGCCCCTTGGCGTTGCCGCTCTTCTTTCCCTTCCCTGTCTTATCATCGTCAGACTCATGATCCTTGGTACTATCAGAGTCGGCATACTTCACCAATGCAGCCATGAGGGTTCCCATGTCATTACAATGACGTTTGAGCCGTCCCAACTTCAACTTCAGGGGTTCAAACCGGCAATTGCTTTCCAATGTTAAAACTACGGTGTCGGCGTTGATGCGGTCTGATGAATGCAAAATCTCCAAAACCCGGCGCACCCAATGGGTTGTTGACTCTCCTTCCTCCTGGACACAGGCAGCTAAGTCCACAATCGACATGGGCTGCTTGCATGTATCCTTGAAATTCTGAATAAACCGGGCTCTCAACTCGGCCCATGACCTGATAGAATTAGCCGGTAAGCTCTTTAGCCAAGTGCGGGCCGTCCCTTCTAGCATCATGGTGAAGTACTTCGCACATGCCGCATCATCCACGTCCAGCATCTCCATGGCCATCTCATAGCTTTCGACCCATGTTTCAGGGGATAAATCGGCGGTGTAATTCGGCACCTTACGCGGGCCCTTGAATCCTTGGGCAGGCGCACATTGCGTAACGCTGGGACAAGACATGGCACTCCCAAATAACTAGAGGTAACTCCTGGTTCCACCGATGTGGTTCGACGAATCAGAGTAAGCTGACGGGCTTCATGCTGCACCGCTAACTCGGCCTCTCTGCATGCCCGAGCCCGATCCACCATCTCCTAAGCATCACCAGCACCACCCGCCGAGTTATTGCCATGGGGCGGATCACGGTTCCGTGCATTGCTTGACACTCCCGGTTCATCCATACGCCTGCTATAACTCCGGCTTGGACGGGGAGTGGAATGAATCCGATCGCGACTATATGAATAAGCCTCATGTTGAATCAAGGCTGTCTGAAGAAGCTCCTTAACCCGACGCGTCTCGATCGCCGCTGGAGAATCGCCTTCGATCGGGATGGCTGCCAGCCGTGAAGCGGCATCGACAATGTTGTCCATCGGGTTAGAATAGTGACCCGGTGGCGTGGGGACATGCGGTGCCACAATGTTGTTCTGACAAGGCGGATCCACCAAACGTGGCTGAATCGGTGCCCCTGCTCCAGGTGCCTCCGCCCGGTTTACCACCGGCGGATTACTGGTCCCTGCTCCTGGGGTGTTAAAGAGATTTCTAGCGTCATAAACCGGCGGCAGGCGAGATCGGTGCCTCCTCTTTAGGACTTCGTTCGACGCACTCTGATCCAGCATAATCCGGTAAGCTTGTGCATCCAAAGCGGCCCGCTCCGCGGCTATCCTGGTATCCTCAGCTGCTAAGTCGGCTTTGGCCTGGGTGATCTGATCTTTCACTTTCGCGATTTCCGCATTGTGTGCATCCTGATCCGCCGGGTTAACCTCTGCCATCAGCGTTGCCATCGCGTCAAACAAATCAGATAGACCCTGAGCTGGCGGTTGCACAGGGCCTCCTGCCCCGGCCGCTGCCGTCGCTGCTGATCCGAAAATCATCGCCACTGCGGTCGAAGAGTGGAGCGCCGGTTGCGTGCCGGCCATGAAGATCGCAACCCGGTTTGGCAGATCAAAGGGGTCCGGAATACTGTCGCCATCGGAACAGCCCCCAATCCAGCCATCTTGTAACTGATATAACGACTCGGTCTCTCCGGTCGATGACTCGTCGCCGGAATAGACAACAGTCTCACCACCAGATTCCGATCTACCCTCAGATTCCCCTCCATGGATAACTCCCACGAAGGCACGCTTCATGACAGGCTTGACCCGGGAAGATCTCGCACGCTGAGCCGTTTCGACGAGGTCGGTGCACATGTCCGGCTCAGGGCCCGGTTCGCCGATCTTGCCAATGAAAACGTGTATGCCACCAAAGGGGACCCGGTAGCCGTACTCGATTGAGCCGGCCTCGGGGCCCCAGCCTGCATCGTCGATGTAGAGCTTGCCGCGAGGACTCTTGGTCATCCGGCCCACAGCGTAACCCTTGAGTCCTTCGAAGTTGCCCTTCAAGAACTTGAAACCATCGTGCGATAGCCCCACGGTTTCGCCAACTGTCGTGGTTTTGTCACAGCATATGTCCTAGAGAAAGGACTTAGTCGTGGAGCCATTGCTAGGGTTAGCTTAAAGGGGTTAAAGCGGACAAGGGACGCAAGAGAGTTTTATACTAGTTCGGCCCCTTACAATGAAGGTAAAAGCCTACGTCTAGTTGTGATGGAATTATGGGGTTTCGATGACCAGGGAACGAATACGCTTTGCCTGAGTCTCGAGTTGTTGTCTGTTGTCCTTGAACCGCCGCCTGGTCGTCCCCTTATATACATGGGTTGACGCCCATCGGTTTACAAATTCCGAGGCCGGCTCATAATCGTGTTCGGCTCGGTCTCTGCTAGTTCTTAACACAAGTTTACATATCAATGCCGGTTTGTGTCTACAGGCCTTAAACCGGCTTTGGGCCCTGGGCCTTCATGAAGCGTCAGTGTCTGTCTTCATAGGCTTCAAATACAGATGAACTACTTATGGGGTTAACCCGGCCACTCCTGGCCGGTTCACGCCCAGTGGTAATATCCCCAACAGTAGGTGTGAGTTTATTCAAATCAAGTCTTTTATATAAAGAGAAAGGCATAACACTACCACCAGCTCCTAAATCACACAAAGCAGTTTTCACATAATTCTTTTTGATAGAGCAAGGTATAGTTGGTATTCCTGGATCTCCAAGTTTTTTAGGTACTCCATATTTAAAAGTATCATTAGCAAGCATAGTGGAGATTTCATCTTCCGGTATTTTTCTCTTATTTGTGATGATGTCTTTCATATACTTTGCATAAGGAGGCATTTTCAAGATATCAGTCAAGCGAGTACGCAAAAAGACTGGCCTCGGCACAGCAAAGCGTTCAAATTCTTCATCATCATTCTTTTTAGTTGACTTGGGTGGAAAAGGCATAGGTTTTTGAACCCACGGTTCTCTTTCTTTACCGTGTTTTCTAGCAACAAAGTCTCTTTTATCATATCTTTTATTCTTAGGTTCTGGGTTATCAAGATCAACAGGTGGTTCTATCTTAACATCATTATCTAGTTCCTTATCATTTGGTTGAGTGTCTTCATGAACCTCATCATTATATTTTTCATTATCACTAGGTGAGTGTTCATTACCAGACTGAGTTTCAGCATCTGAGATAGAAGTTTCATTTTCATTATCAGGAGGTTTTTCTACTTCAGGTTCACTAGAAGTATGCAAAGTCCTATAATTTTTCTTTTTCTTTTTCCTCTTAGAAGGACTAGGTGCACTATTATTTCTTTGTGAGTCTTGTTCAATTCTTTTTGGGTGTCCCTCATGATAAAGTGGTTCCTGAGTCATTTTACCTCCTCTAGTTGCAACTCTAACAGCAAAGTCATGCATATTATGATTCATTTCATCAAGCAATTCTTTTTGTGATTTAGCAACTTGTTCTAACTGAGTTTGTACCATAGAAGCATGTTTTCTAACACCTCTAGCATCATTTGAGATTCTAAATAACAAGTCACTCAAGCGAGCAATCATATCAGAATTATATTTCAATTGTTTCATAACATTTGCATTGAAGTGATCTTGTTTTCTAATATAATTTTCAAACTCATAAAGGTATTGACTAGGATGCATATTGTGAGGATTATCATTTTCATTGAACTTCATAAGAGAATTTACCTCTACCACCTTAGGCAGCGGTGGTGTATTAAGCCCATGTATTTCTTCAATAGGAGGTAAATTTTTAACATCCTCAACTTTAATACATTTTTCTTTCATAGTTTCTTTGCCTCTTGCATATCTTCGGGACTGAGATATAATATACCCCTCTTCTTCGGAGTGGGTTTAGCCGGTGGTTCAGGAAGAGTCTAATCATCATAATTTTTCAATATGTTGTTCAATAATTCCTCAGCTTGAGCAATAGTTCATTCCCTGAAAACACAACCAGCATAACTATCTAGGAAGTCCCTAGAAGCATCGGTTAGTACATTATAGAAGATATCAAGTATTTCATTTTTCTTAAGAGGATGATCAGGCAAAGCATTAAGTAACTGGCAAAGCCTCCCCCAAGCTTGTGGGAGCCTCTCTTCTTTAATTTGCACAAAGTTAAATATTTCCTGTAAGGCAGCTTGTTTCTTATGAGCAGGAAAATATTTTTCAGAGAAGTAATAAATCATATCCTGGGGACTACGCACACAACCAGGAGCAAGAGTATTGTACCAAGCTTTAGCATCACCCTTTAATGAGAAAGGGAATAATTTGAGAATAAAGTAATAGCGAGTTTTCTCATCATGAGTAAAAAGGGTGGCTATATCATTCAACTTAGTAAGATGTGCCACAACAGTTTCAGTTTCATAACCATGGAAAGGATCAGATTCAACCAAAGTAATTAACTCTGGGTCGACAGAGAATTCATAATCCTTATCAGCAATAAAGATAGGTGAAGTAGCAAACTTAGGATCACATTTCATTCTAGCATTCAGAGTTTTTTCTTTATACTTGCATAGTAATTTCTCTAGATCATCTCTATCCTTACAAGCAAGAATATCTCTAGTTGTTTCTTCATTCATAACATAACCTTCTGGTACCTTAGGCAATTCATATCTAGGAAGGCTAGTTCTAGCAGGTGTTTCAGGAGTTTCAGTTTCAAGCTCATCATCAGATTCAACAACATCATGTTGTATTACTCTAGCAATTTGTTCATCAAGAAATTCACCAAGTGGCACATCATCATTATCAAGAAAGGTACTAGCATCATCATAAGCATCATTCATAGTAGAAGTAGCATCATCAATAATTTTTGACATATTAGAATTCATAGCATGTGGTGGTGTTGCAAGTTTACTCATAACAGAAGGTGAATCTAAAGCAGAACTGGATGGCAGTTCCTTACCTCCCCTCGTCTTTGAGGGATAAATCTTAGTATTAGGATCCTTCAGATTCTTCATAGTGATAAAGTGATAATAATCCCAAGTGACTCCAAAAATATAGCTATGCTCCCCGGCAACGGCGCCAGAAAAAGGTCTTGATAACCCACTAGTATAGGGGATCGCAACAGTTTTCGAGGGTAGAGTATTCAACCCAAATTTATAGATTCGACACAAGAGGAGCCAAAGAATATTTGAAGGTATTAGCAGCTGAGTTGTCAATTCAACCACACTTGGAGATTAATTATCTGCAGCAAGTAATCAGTAGCAAAGTAGTTTGATAGTTTTGATAATAGTGATGGCAGCAACAATGATAGCAGTAATTTGTAGCAAGTGTAACAGTGATGATAGCAGTAGTAACTTAGCAGAAACAATATAGGACAAATTAGTGGGCATTGGATCGGTGACTTGTTGGATGATATTCATCGTGTGATAGTTATAACCTAGGGTGATACGGCACTAGCTACAGTTCATCGTTATAATGTAGGCATGTATTCCGTAAATAGTCATACGTGCTTCATTAAAAGAACTTGCATGACATCTTCTGTCCTACCCTCCCGTGGCAGCGGGGTCCATATTGGAAACTCAGGGATATTAAGTCCTCCTTTTAATAGAGAACTGAAACAAAGCATTAACACATAGTGAATACATGAACTCCTCAAACTACGGTCATCACCGAGAGTGGGCCCGGTTGTTGTCACTCCGGGGTTGTCGGATCATAACACGTAGTAGGTGACTATAACTTGCAAGATCGGATCTAAAACATGGATATAATGATGAATTCATAAACGGTTCAGATCTGAGTTCATGGCACTCGGGCCCAAAGTGACAAGCATTAAGCATAACAAAGTCATAGCGACATCAATCTAAGAACATATTAGATACTAGGGATCGGGCCCTAACAAAACTAACTCGATTGCATGATGAATCTCATCCAACTCCTTACCGACCAGCGAGCCTATGAAAGAATTACTCACTCCCGGTGGGGAGCATCATGGAATTGGCGATGGAGATTGGTTGGTGGTGACGAAGAACGAAGATCCCCTCTCCGGAGCCCCAAAGGGACTCCAGATCTGCCCTCCCGAGGAAGAATAGGGCTTGGCGGCGGCTCTGTCTCGTGGATCGTGATAATTCTTTCTCCCTGATTTGTTTCTCCGAAAATAGGAATTTATAGTGTCAGGGTTGAGGTCGGCAGGGCCACTAGGTGGGTACAACCCACCTAGGCGCGCCAGGAGAGGGGGGCGCGCCCTGGTGGGTTGTGCCCACCCAGGTGCCCCTCTCCGACAGGTCTTGGCTCCAGAAATTCTCTTTTATTCCATAAAAAATCCTTGCGAAGTTTCATTCCATTCTGAGAACTTTTATTTCTGCACAAAAACAACACCATGGTAGTTCTGCTGAAAACAGCGCCAGTCCGGGGTTAGTTTCATTCAAATCATGCAAATTAGAGTCCAAAACAAGAGGAAAAGCGTGAGAAAAAGTAGATACGTTGGAGACATATCAGGAATATTTGAGCAATATTGGAGCAAATAACTACCAGAGGGGGGCTACCAGGTGGGCACAACCCACATGGGCGCTAGGGAGCCCAGGCGCGCCCTGGTGGGTTGTGCTCACCCAGGGCCACCTCCGGTGCCCATCTTCTGGTATATAGGTCATTTTGACCTAGAAAAAATAAAGAGAGGACTTTCGGGACGGAGCGCCGCCGTCTCGAGGCGGAACTTGGACAGGAGCACTTTTGCCCTCCGGCGAAGCGATTCCGCTGGGGGAACCTCCCTCCTGGAGGGGGAAATCATTGTCATCATCATCACCAACAACTCTCCCATCTTGGGGAGGGCAATCTCCATCAACATCTTCAACAGCACCATCTCATCTCAAAACCTACTTCATCTCTTGTGTTCAATCTTGTTACCGCAACTATAGATTGGTGCTTGTGGGTGACTAGTAGTGTTGATTACATCTTGTAGTTGATTACTATATGGTTTATTTGGTGGAAGATTATATGTTCAGATCCAATATGCTATTTAATACCTCTCTGATCTTGAGCAAGATTATCATTTGTGAGTAGTTACTTTTGTTCTTGAGGTCACGGGAGAAATTATGTTGCAAGTAATCATGTGAACTTGATATGTGTTCAATATTTTGATAGTATGTATGTTGTGATTCCCTTAGTGGTGTCATGTGAACGTTGACTACATGACACTTCACCATATTTGGGCCTAAGGGAATGCATTGTGGATTAGCAAATATATGATGGGTTGTGAGAGTGACAGAAGCTTAAACCCTAGTTTATGCTCTATTCCGTAAGGGACCGATTGGACCCAAAAGTTTAATGCTATGGTTAGATTTTATTGTTAATACTTTTCTCGTAGTTGCGGATGCTTGCGGGAGGGTTAATCATAAGTAGGAGGTTTGTTCAAGTAAGAATAGCATCTAAGCACCGGTCCACCCACATATCAAGTTATCAAAGTAGCGAACACAAATCGAACCAACATGATGAAAGTGACTAGATGAAATTCCCGTGTACCCTCAAGAACGTTTTTCTTATCATAAGAGACCATTTTGGCCTGTCCTTTTCCTCAAAAGGATTGGGCTACCTTGCTGCACTTTTTTTACTACTATCGTTACTTGCTCGTTACAAAATTATCTTGCTATCAAACTACTCCGCTACTTACAATTTCAGCACTTGCAGACATTACCTTGCTGAAAACCACTTGTCATTTCCTTCTGCTCCTCGTTGGGTTCGACACTCTTACTTATAGAAAAGAGCTACAATTGATCCCTTATACTTGTGGGTCATCAGATATCATGCTTTATCAGTGGCCAACATACTCTGAAGAAAATGTTGGTGAAACCATCGGGCCAGGCGCCTTTTCAGTGGGTGACATCTTGATTACTTCCCAAATTTCTTCTTCAGCGAAGGGGTTGTCCAAACCCCCTCCATGCACTAAAGGAAGCTGAAGTTCTTACTAGTTTATCATATGCGTGCGATGAACCTTTGATCCTAGTAGGTTGTCAAAATGCATATGGTTGCAGGCTTTTTTCAGTGTGTGAAGTGGCCACTCCATCCTCTGTTATAAGCGCCGCGGTGAAATTCTTTCTCCATCGTGGAAACAGCGCGTCCAGCTACAGAAGCGCGGGCTCCGCCTTGGTTTTGGGTGGGCCTGGGGTGTCGGAGTCCTACGTGGCTGGTGTCCGGACTCCCGCAAAGCCCCCTAATTTGCTTCCCGTTTGCGGGTAACGGCGGTTTGGACTTCTCCGCGAACCGATGGGGGACGACGTTGGTATCTTGCAGGGTCCGGACAGCTGCATCCGAACGGATACATGTGATTTGGGGGTCTGTGTTGGAAATGCCCTAAACCAACGACTCAAGGAATGTAATCTCCGTATTAAAAAAATGAGCAACTTTTCAATGATGAACATAGATGCATTACATCAGTTTTGTATTCCCTTGTCATGCTAGAGCATGGTTGTATAATAATAGTTGACTGGATGGAATTTCCAGATTCAAAAAAATAGCAGCTTTGAACTAATGGCTGTATAATAAATTAATAATTCACAGAGTTATTTATTTCCCTCTGGTTGATATCATTGTGTGCTCATATCCTCAGTAAGCACAAATATGTTGTTCTGTTTTGCAGCAGCTGTCCATGTCAAGTGCCTTGATTGCGTTTTTATATGCTCTGTTGGTGGTGGTTAGCTTATTTGTGATACAGGAAGCTTGTTACAATTTAGAGGTTACAGTTCGGAAGTTTGGTAGACGTGTTGATGGTTCAGGTTTGAAATAGGTTAAGAGTGGCCTAATGATGATCTTGGACAGATAGGTTGGTTGGTGGGGAGAGGAAACAAGGATAGGGTTAAACAAGATAATAGTGATTATTAGTTCATTTATGTGCTCATGGACATAAAATTATGAATTATGAATTTTCTGGATCTGAAAGCTTGGACCAAGTTAAGGTAATGTGCCATGCGGATAACTACAAAGTCTTGTAACCATGAACCTATATCTGGGCTTATCTTGGATCGGGTCGGGCAAAAAATAGCTCGGTGGTGAAAACCTAGGTCTGAGCCTAGCCCAGCCCGATTGTCGGGCCCGATCCCGAAAAGATCCTACATGGCCCAGTCAGCCCGGCCCGATTAGGGCTGAAATCTGTTTTTTGCAAGCTTGAGTCTGGCCTGATCTAGCTATCGGGCTCAATTTCCAAGCTCGAGCCCGGCCCGATGGCACGCACAGGCCCAGTCCAATATTTTCGGGCCGGGACGGGTGGGGCCATCCGGGCAGGGCCGCCCATGGCCAGGTATACATGAACCTAATCTGCTATCCGTGGCGCGTTGGTTTTGTAGCCTACGCGTAGCCCGTTCTGCAGTCTGAATCTTTTTTTTTTGACAAAACATCTCCTCCTTTATTCAAGTGTCAAAATAGTGGCATCATTTACAAGCTTTTGGCTGATCGTGCTCGGGGCAGAATCCATCCAAAATTCGGGAGGAGAAAACATAGCTATCTGATATGTCTCCGTCGTATCTATAATTTTTTATTATTCCATGCCAATATTATACAACTTTCATATACTTTTGGCAACTTTTTATACTATTTTTGGAACTAACATATTGATCCAGTGCCCAGTGCCAGTTCTTGTTTGTTGCATGTTTTTTGTTTCGCAGAAAACCCATATCAAACGGAGTCCAAACGGGATAAAAACTGACAGAGATTTTTTTGGAATATTTATGAATTTTGGGAAGTGGAATCATCGCGAGACGATGCCCGAGGGGGCCATGAGGCAGGGGGCGCGCCCCTGACCCTTGTGGAGACCCCGTAAGGCGGTTCGAGCCCTTCTTTTGTTGCAAGAAAGCTAATATCCGGATAGAGATCGTGTCCAAAATTCAGCCCAATTGGAGTTACGGATCTCCGGTTATAAAAGAAACGGTGAAAGGGCAGAATCTGAAATGCAGAAATACAGAGAGACAGAGAGACAAATCCAATCTTGGAGGGGCTCTCGCCCCTCCCATGCCATGGAGATCAAGGACCATAGGGGAAACCCTTCTCCCATCTAGGGAGAAGGTCAAGGAAGAAGAATAAGAAGGGGGCTCTCTCCCACTCTCTTCCGGTGGCGCCGGAACGCCGCCGGGGCCATCATCATCACCGCAATCTACACCAACAACTTCACCGCCCTCATCACCAACTCTTCCCCCCTCTATGAAGTGGTGTAACCCCTCTTTTACCCGCTGTAATCTCTACTTAAACATGGTGCTCAACGCTATATATTATTTCCCAATGATGTATGGCTATCCTATGATGTTTGAGTAGATCCGTTTTGTCCTTTGGGTTAATTGATGATCGTGATTGGTTTGAGTTGCATGTTTTATTATTGGTGCTTTCCTATGGTGCTCTCCGTGTTTCCCAAGTGTGAGGGATTCCCGCTATAGGGTGTTGCAATACGTTCATGATTCGCTTATAATGGGTTGCTTGAGTGACAGAAGCATAAACCCGAGTAAGGGGGTTGTTGCATATGGGATAAACAGGACTTGATACTTTAATGCTATGGTTGGGTTTTAACTTAATGATCTTTAGTAATTGTAGATGCTTGCTAGAGTTCCAATCATAAGTGCATATGATCCAAGAAGAGAAAGTATGTTAGCTTATGCCTCTCCCTCAAATAAAATTGCAATAATGATTACCGGTCTAGTTATCGATTGCCTAGGGACAAATAACTTTCTCGTGACAAAAAGCTCTCTACTAAAACTAACTTAGTTGCGTCTTCATCTAAACAGCCCCTAGATTTTATTTACGCGCTCTTTATTTTCTTGCGAACCTATCCAAAAACACCTACAAAGTACTTCTAGTTTCATACTTGTTCGTTGTAAAGCGAACGTTAAGCGTGCGTAGAGTTGTATCGGTAGTCAATAGAACTTGAGGGAATATTTGTTCTACCTTTAGCCCCTCGTTAGGTTCGGCACTCTTACTTATCGAAAGAGGCTACAATTGATCCCCTATACTTGTGGGTTATCAAGTCCTTTTTCTGGCGCCGTTGCCGGGGAGTCATAGCGTGGGGTGAATATTCTCGTGTGTGCTTGTTTGCTTTATCACTAAGTAATTTTTATTTGCTGTTCTAAGTTGTTCTCTATCTTTAGTTATGGATATGCAACACGAAATACCAAAAAAAATAGGTGTACTTGCTACTCATGGAGATGGGGAACCTCCTAAAACCCTCGATGCTGGTTATGTGAAAAATATTATGTACTACTTTGATAATCCTGAGAAAACCCCATTCAATTATGTAACGGGAGACACGTTGGATCAACATGAGTACTTTAGGGCTTATCGCTTGACACAAAAAGGGAAACTATTATGGGATCAAATTCATATGTTGCATTGGTATGCTCCGGAACTATGCTTGAGATATGAGTATACATGTTGCTCTAGATGAAGGCTCCACACCTTCCCTTTTCATGCAAATTTAATGATGATAAAACCTTGGCTTCTTATGCTAATGGTATATATCATTACTATGATGTGGAACAAATAGAAGAATTTGTTGCTTTTATGGGTGCTTATGAAATTGAATCTTTGTTTAAAGAGTGTGAAAATCTTGATGATGCTGTTTACAGACCTGAAATTTTTGCTATACTTAAATATCACTATGAGAATTATGAATTCAATTCCGATATTGATGATTTTATTAAGAGAGTCTCCGCTGTCCAAGAAGACACTAATATTTTGCAGGAGTCTATGGAAGAAGGAATTGATGAAACTATGAGCTCATTGGATGAAAAAGATGATGAGGAGAGCGAAGAACAAAAGGATGAAGAGCGGATTAGCTACCCGTGCCCACCTTCTAATGAGAGTAACTCTTCAACTCATACAATGTTTAATTTCCCTTCGTGCTTACCAAAGGATGATTGTGACGATCCTGTTGATTCTTTTGAAATATCCCTTTTTGATGATGCTTGCTATGCTTGTGGCCAAGATGCCAATATGAATTATGATCATGGAGATGAACTTGCTATAGTTCCTTATGTTAAACATGAAATTGTTGATATTGCACACACGCATGATAGTCGTATTATCTTTTTGAATTCTCCCGACTACACTATATCGGAGAAGTTTGCCCTTATTAAGGATTATATTGATGGGTTGCCTTTTACCGTTGCACATGATGATTTTGATGAATATAATATGCATGTGCTTGCTGCTCCTACTTGCAATGATTATGAGAGAGGAGCTACATCTCCGCCTCTTTATGTTTCCAACACGGAAAAATTGCAAGAAACTGTTTATACTGTACATTGGCCTTTACTTTGTATGCATGAATTGTTCTTTTATGACATGCTTATGCATAGGAAGAGAGTTAGACTTTGTTGTTGCATGATATATGTTACTTTGTGCTCACTACTAAATCACAAATCCTTGTTAATTAAAATTGCTTTGATATACCTTGGGATCCGGGTGGATCCATTACTTAAGCACTATATGCCTAGCTTAATGGCTTTAAAGAAAGCGCTGCTAGGGAGACAACCTGAAAGTTTTAGAGAGTCATTTATTTCTGTTGAGTGCTTTTATATAGTTTAAAAACAAAAAAATAAAGGGGGGAACCTAAAACTTTTTTAAAAAGAAAAGCGAAAGTGAGAAAGACGAGCATTGTTAAAGTGGGAGCTCGCCTTGAACTTTGTTCATGCTCACGGAAACTTTGTGAATCTTGATTACAGAAAATTTTCAACAAACATAATTATCCCCTTGTACAATTCCATTGTATAATAAAAATAATGTGCCAAGGTTTGCTTTTAGGATGATTACAATGCTTGTTGGTTTGTGCGGTGCAGGACAGAAACTTTGGCTGTAGTGCGCGATTTTACATTTTTTACTGGAACGTCAAACGGTTCTGAAACTTTTTGCACTATCTTTCTATACAAATGTGTTATTTTTACTAATTTTGGCATAATTTTTGGAGCACCAGAAGTATGGTGAATGTTCAGATTGCTACAGGCTGTCCTGTTTAAGACAGATTCTGTTTTTGATGCATAGTTTGCTTGTTTTGATGAAACTATCAATTCCTATCAGTGGATTAAGCCATGGAAAAGTTATATTACAGTAGCTATAATGCAAAAACAAAATATGAATTGGTTTGCAACAGTACTTAGAGTAGTGATTTAATTAATTATACTAACGGATCTTACCGAGCTTTCTGTTGAGTTTTGTGTGGATGAAGTGTTCGAAGATCGAGGAGGTCTCGATGTGAGGAGAAGGAGGAGAGGCAAGAGCTCAAGATTGGGGATTCCCAAGGCACCCCAAGTAAATATTCAGGGATACTCAAGCGTCTAAGCTTGGGGATGCCCCGGAAGGCATCCCATCTTTCTTCAACAAGTATCGGTATGTTTTCGGATTCGTTTCGTTTATGCGATATGTGCAAATCTTGGAGCGTCTTTTGCATTTAGTTTTCATTTTACTTTTATGCACCATGCTGGTATGAGATAGTCCTTGGTTGATTTATAGAATGCTCATTGCACTTCACTTATATTTTTGAGTATGGCTTTATAGAATGCTTCATGTGCTTCACTTACACCATTTGAAGTTTGGATTGCCTGTTTCTCTTTACACAGAAAACCGCCATTTGTAGAATGCTCTTTTGCTTCACTTATATTTATTAGAGCGTGGGCATATCTTTTGTAGAAAGAATTAAACTCTCTTGCTTCACTTATATCTATTTAGAGAGTTGACAGTAACTGGTCATTCACATGGTTAGTCATAAAATCCTACATAAAACTTGTAGATCACTGAATATGATATGTTTGATTCCTTGCAATAGTTTTGGGATATAAAGATGGTGATATTAGAGTCATGCTAGCGGGTAGTTGTGGATTGTAGAAATACTTGTGTTGAGGTTTGTGATAACCGTAGCATGCACGTATGGTGAACCGTTATGTAACGAAGTCGGAGCATGAGGTATTTATTGATTGTCTTCCTTATGAGTGGCGGTCGGGGACGAGCGATGGTCTTTTCCTACCAATCTATCCCCCTAGGAGGATCCGCGTAGTACTTTGTTTTGATGAATAATAGATTTTTGGAATAAGTATGTGAGTTCTTTATGACTAATGTTGAGTCCATGGATTATACGCACTCTCACCCTTCCATCATTGCTAGCCTCTTCAGTACCGTGCATTGCCCTTGCAAACTTCGTCGGTGCATCCAAACCCCTTGATACGATACGCTCTATCACACATAAGCCTCCTTATATCTTCCTCAAAACAGCCACCATACCTACCTATCATGGCATTTCCATAGCCATTCCGAGATATATTGCCATGCGACTTCCATCATCATCATATACATGACTTGAGCATTCTTTGTCATATTGCTTTGCATGATCGTAAGATAGCTAGCATGATATTTTGATATCTTTGCTACACTAGATCATTGCACATCCCGGTACACCGCCGGAGGCATTCATATAGTCATATCTTTGTTCTAGTATTGAGTTGTAAGTAAATAAGAGTGTGATGATCATCATTATTAGAACATTGTCCCAGGTGAGGTTATCAAAATAAAAGAGGCCAAAGAAGCCCAAATAAAAAAAGAGGCCAAAGAAGCACACCAGAAAAAGAGAGAAAAAATAAAAAATGAGAGAAAAGAGAGAAGAGACAATGTTACTATCCTATTACCGCACTTGTGCTTCAAAGTAGCACCATGTTCTTCATATAGAGAGTCTCTTGAGTTATCACTTTCATATACTAGTGGGAATTTTCATTATAGTACTTGGCTTGTATATTCCAATGATGGGCTTCCTCAAATGCCTGAGGTCTTCATGAGCAAGCAAGTTGGATGCACACCCACTTAGTTTCTAGTTTGAGCTTTCATACACTTATAGCTCTTAGTGCATCTGTTGCATGGCAATCCCTACTCCTCACACTGACATCAATTGATGGGCATCTCTATAGCCCGTTGATTAGCCGCGTCGGTGTGGGACTTTCTTCCTTTTTGATTCACACAACCTCTATCATCATATTCTATTCCACCTATAGTGCTATGTCCATGGCTCACGCTCATGTATTGCGTGAAAGTTGAAAAGGTTTGAGAACGTCAAAAGTATGAAACAATTGCTTGGCTTTTCATCGGGGTTGTGCATGATTTGAATATTTGTGTGGTGAAGATGGAGCATAGCCAGACTATATAATTTTGTGGGGATAACTTTCTTTGGCCATGTTATTTTCAAAAGACATGATTGCTTTATTAGTATGCTTGAAGTATTATTGTCTAAATGTCAAATGATAGACTATTTCTTTGAATCACTCGTGTCTTAATATTCTTGCCATGATTAGATTACATGATCAAGATTATGTTAGGTAGCATTCCACATCAAAAATTATCTTTTTATCATTTACCTACTCGAGGACGAGCAGGAATTAAGCTTGGGGATGCCGATACGTCTCCGTCGTATCTATAATTTTTTATTGTTCCATGCCAATATTATACAACTTTCATATACTTTTGGCAACTTTTTATACTATTTTTGGGACTAACATATTGATCCAATGCCCAGTGCCAGTTCCTGTTTGTTGCATGTTTTTTGTTTCGCAGAAAACCCATATCAAACGGAGTCCAAACGGGATAAAAACTGACGGATATTTTTTGGAATATTTATGAATTTTGGGAAGTGGAATCATCGCGAGACGATGCCCGAGGGGGGCACGAGGCAGGGGGCGCGCCCCAGGGGGGCAGGCACACCCCTGACCCTCGTGGACACCCCGTAAGGCAGTTGGAGCCCTTCTTTCGTCGCAAGAAAGCTAATATCCGGATAGAGATCGTGTACAAAATTCAGCCCAATCAGAGTTACGAATCTCCGGTTTTAAAAGAAACGGCGAAAGGGCAGAATCTGAAACGCAGAAACAGAGAGAGACAGAGAGACAGATCCAATCTCGGAGGGGCTCTCGCCCCTCCCATGCCATGGAGACCAAGGACCAAAGGGGAAACCCTTCTCCCATCTAGGGAGAAGGTCAAGGAAGAAGAAGAAGAAGGGGGGCTCTCTCCCCCTCTCTTCCGGTGGCACCGGAACGCCGCCGGGGCCATTATCATCACCGCAATCTACACCAACAACTTCACGCCCTCATCGCCAACTCTTCCCCCCTCTATGCAGCAATGTAACCCCTCTTTTACCCGCTGTAATCTCTACTTAAACATGGTGCTCAACGATATATATTATTTCCCAATGATGTATGGCTATCCTATGATGTTTGAGTAGATCCATTTTGTCCTATGGGTTAATTGATGATTGTGATTGGTTTGAGTTGCATGTTTTATTATTGGTGATGTCCTATGGTGCTCTCCGTGTCGCGCAAGCATGAGGGATTCCCGCTGTAGGGTGTTGCAATACGTTCATGATTCGCTTATAGTGGGTTGCTTGAGTGACAGAAGCATAAACCCGAGTAAGGGGGTTGTTGCGTATGGGATAAAGAGGACTTGATACTTTAATGCTATGGTTGGGTTTTACCTTAATGATCTTTAGTAGTTGCGGATGCTTTCTAGAGTTCCAATCATAAGTGCATATGATCCAAGAAGAGAAAATATGTTAGCTTATGCCTCTCCCTCAAATAAAATTGCAATAATGATTACCGGTCTAGTTATCGATTGCTTAGGGACAAATAACTTTCTCGTGACAGAAAGCTCTCTACTAAAACTAACTTAGTTGTGTCTTCATCTAAACAGCCCCTAGATTTTATTTACGCGCTCTTTATTTTCTTGCGAATCTATCCAAAAACACCTACAAAGTACTTCTAGTTTCATACTTGTTCTTGGTAAAGCGAACATTAAGCGTGCGTAGAGTTGTATTGGTGGTTGATAGAACTTGAGGGAATATTTTTTCTATCTTTAGCTCCTCGTTGGGTTCGACACTCTTACTTATCGAAAGAGGCTACAATTGATCCCCTATACTTGTGGGTTATCACTATCCTAGCTAGTTCGTGAGATACTTGATTACACTCTCTAACACAATGTTCTTATATTACATGGTTAAAATCTAGGGACATAAAAAAGCAATCATCAAAAATTGCAGTAGCAACTGAAGATGAATATCCATCTTTCGAAGCCTGAATCACCTCAACGCTGTCTGAATTAATTTCGATCTTGGTAACACCCACTGTACGCGCAAGGTTCATGCCAAATCTGACCGCGGTAGCCTCAGCCATGAAGGAATCAAAGCATATATCAATATTTTCATTAGCAATAGTGATAAACTTTCTTGTGTGGTCTCGTAGAACTGCTCCAACTCTTCCTTCTAGAGTATCCACATCATACCCAGCATCAACATTTAGCTTCATATACCCATAACTGGGCTTCACCCAAGCAGCCACTCTCCGCTTTGCTTTCGGACTGCATGAAATGTGAAGTTTGTCGCAAGACTTCTAACTGCCACGTTTATTTGGTCTGCACCCTGAGTTGGCTCTCCATGTGTTAACTTCCTTCGCTCATACCACAAATACCAGGTAGTAGTGCCACTATTTCTCTCAACTTTGCCAAACCCAGTACGTGAATTTCTTGCTCCACCATACAAAGCAAGTTTTGAAGTATGACCTCACCTGCCCTGATCACGGCGCATGCCTTCTTAATAATATCTCCCAAACCAAGAAATTTCCACACATCAACCGCCAGCTTGCACTCAAACAAGAGATGTTTAATTGTATCAGGTCCAAGTTTGCAAGAAGGGCAGCACGAATTGATTTTGATATGCTTATTGGCCAGTACCGAATGACATGGGATCGCGCTGTGAAGCGCCCTCTAGATAAAAATCTTCATCTTTGCTGGTACCTTCCGTATTCTGTATCTTGTGTCCAAATTGGGACTGCCATACCACATGATAGGCTGAGCGCACAGAAAACAATCCCGTTTAATAAGCATTCCATGCAATGAAGTCTCCCATTTCATGCAAAGGAAGGGGTATTGCCAGGATCCGTTGGGCATCCAAATCCCCAAATGTTTGCCTGATTAATGATTCATCCCAGTCTCCTGATACAGGATCTATAAGATCACTCACACGAGTAAGGAGATTGTTACCCCTGATTGTAATCACCTTCCGTGATGGAGATTTTGGTATCCACTCATCCTCCCAAATTTTTTATGTTCTCTCCATCACCAACTCTCCGTATATGCCCAATCTTTAAAGTTTCAACACCTGCCATAATGCTTTGCCAAGTATATGAGGCTCTATTTTTCAACTTGGCACTCATGAGATCACCATCTGGATAATATTTCGCTTTCAAAATCTGTGCACATAGAGAATCTGGGTTATCGATAAGACGCCAAGCTTGTTTAGCCAACAGAGCAAGGTTAAAGCAATGCATATCTCTGAACCCCATGCCTCCTTTTTTCTTCAGTATGCACATCTTCCACCAAGCAAACCAATGCATCCTCTTATGATTAGCATCATCGCCCCACCAAAATCGAGATATCGAGTCTGTGATTCCTTTGCAATTTTTTTTAGGAATTTTAAAGATTGACATCGCATAAGTTGGTATGGCTTGTGCTACTGATTTAATAAGGATCTCCTTACCTCCTGAAGAAAGGCATCTTTCCTTCCACCCATTAAGTCTTAGAACTAATCGATCGACCAAATATTGGAAGCTGTCAGTTTTATCAAGTCCAAGTGTAGCTAGCAATCCCAAGTACTTATCATTCAGTGCCTCTGTCATAACATCAAGACAGGAACAAACCTCGGCTTTGGTTCGTGCTCGGGCCAAAAAAATACTCGACTTGTCCACACTCACAAGTTGCCCAGAGGTAGCACAGTACACGTCCAGAATAGATTTTAAGCAAGCAGCATTTTGGGCATTAGCTTTCATCAATATTAATGAATCATCGGCGAAGAGAAGATTTGTGATTGTAGGTGATTCTCAAAAAACCTTGACTCCCGTTAAATCTCCACTCAGTTCTGCATGGGAAAGCAGGGTCGTCAATCCTTCAGTACAAAGGAGGAACAAGTACGGGGATAATGGATCACCCTGATGTAACCCTCTGGATGGTTTAAAAGCTTCTGTCTCAACTGAGTTATATCTCACTCTATATTCAACCGAGGTAACACACATCATAATTAACTCAACCCAGCCGCCATGAAAGCGAATCTTTAGAAGAATTGCCTCCAGGAAAACCCACTCAACTCTGTCATATGCTTTATGCATGTCAAGCTTAATTGCACACCATCCCTCCTTTCTAGGCTTTTTATTCTTAATAGCATGCAAACTCTCATAAGCAATAAGCACATTATCAGTTATTAGGCTTCCAGGGACAAAAGCGCTTTGAGTTGGACTAATACTATCTGGGAGCAAAACCTTAAGCCGAGTAGCAATCAATTTTGAGATAACCTTATAAACTACATTGCATAGACTGATGGGACGAAACTGAACAACTCTGTCTGGAGTATTTACCTTAGGAATCATAACAATCGTGGTGTCATTCCAGCCTGGTGGCATTACTCATGATTTTACTGCATAAAGAACCTCTTCGACAAGATCATCTCCCAGCATGTTCCAAAATCTTTTGTAGAACACTGCATGAAGGCCATCCGGTCCTGGCGATTTAAAATCTCCTATAGAGAAAAGGGTCTTCCTCACCTCTTCAACAGTGTATGGCTTCATGAGCACATCATTCATCGCCCCAGTTACACGTGTTTGAACTTTGCTTAGAACGTTGTCATCTGGCATAGTCACTTGCGAGGTAAACAGATTTTTGAAGTAACCATAAATAATGGTGTTAAGGTCATCAAAACTCTCTTCCCAGACACCCGAGTCATCCAGCAACCTCTTAATACAATTCCTTTTCCTCCTAGCACTTGCGGCCTTGTGAAAGAATGAAGTATTCCTATCTCCATGGAGGAGCCAGTTGGCTCAGCCACGCTGTAGCCAAGTCAATTCTTCCTGATCGAGCAGGTTCTCAATAAGGATTTGAGTTTCCTTCAGCTTATGGCGGACATCCACAGTCAGCGGTCCTCTTCTCAACTTCTCTAGTTCCTTCCTCAACTTAAGTATTCTTTTCTTAGGCCCCTGAAGTGTATTTCTATCCCACTAGTGTAAGTCATCTTTAATTGCTTTTGTGCGGTCCGAAAGTGAAGGCCCAATCCCCGCAAGCTTAGCTCTTTCATAAGCAGTGTGGACTATCTCATCAATTGTAGCTTCACTCAACCACCTTCCTTCAAACTTTCTTTCCCCGCAAGGTTTCTGTCCCATAGCAGAAGCAAAATAATCAATGTCCAATAGAATCGGTCTTGATCAGAGTGGACGTGGTGTTCATGAATCAAGCCCGCAAACGGGAACATAACAGCCCATTGCTCATTACAAAGGCCTCTATCTAGGCACTCTCTGATTACTCCATGACTCCAGGTAAAAGGATCTCCAATAGTCGTGACTTCTTGTAGCTCACAATCATCTACACAATCTCTGAAATTCTGCATGTATTGTTGTGGTCTAACATTCCTGCCTTCCTTCTCACTTGCCACCAGGATCTCATTAAAATCCCCCAGGACCAACCAAGGCCCCGTTAAATTACCATGAAGGTTCCTCAAATATGTCCATGACAAGTGCTTCTGATCCCAGTTAGGTTCTCCATAGAAGCATGTCAATCTCCAAGCCACAGAATTACCTTCCATGACAAATCCATCAATGAAATCAGGCGAAGAATAATTTAAGACCACTTCATTAGAAGGATTGTAAAAGAGTACAAGCCCTCCCGAACGACCATCACTCTCAACAATATGAATAAAATCAAAACCTAGTTTCACCTTCAACTCATTAGCATTATCTTTGTTCAGATGGGATTCAGACAAAAAACATATCTCCTTTCAAGCGCCCTTCAAGATCCAAGAGCTCTCGAACTGCCATGGGTGAAAGCATACCACAACAGTTCCACACTAGGGTTTTCATTGCCCCAGGCGGTCCTTCACCGGGGATGGCCGATCACTCGAAGATCTGATTAGACGGAGAGTGAGACTGCAGAAAACTTGCCGAAGGAATCAGCCCATACTACAGTAAAGGAGAACCGATCACTGCAAACTAGCGCCGGGACAAAACACCGATCGCTGCAACAGACAGCGCCGGGACAAAACACCGATCACTGCAACAGACAGCACCAGGACAGAAAACTAGAAGAAATCCGAAGTGGACTTCATATCCGATCAACAACCAAGTTCCCTACACACCTGCATCAGGGATGTTGTACGCAGCGAAGCAATGGAAGAAATCCTCATGTCGTGGAGGCAAATCACGCAGCACAGGTCAACACATGACTTCCGCACCCGCCGCCGCAGGCAGCGACCGAAATCCTAGCAGAGTCGCCCTACAAAAAGAGATGATTACAAGATAGTACCACATTTGGGGCGGTGGTGGCGAATTGGTACCAAGTTTGGTAATTTTTACATGTCAGTACCAAGTTTGGGGCGAACCATTGCAAATCAGGCTAAACTTCGTATTTCTACGTATTGATGCTGGAACTGACCACCCGGGCCTGTGCGTCAGCTGCCATGCTGGCGAATCGGCACCCGCAGCTTGCTCGATAGGTGCGGTCCGGCTTGAACCGGACCAACCCGTGCTCTGTCTCCTCTCTTCCTCTGTTTGTCGATGAACGGCGAACCCTAGCTCCCCCGTGCGTCTCTACAGCGATGGCGGCGGCGACTCCGGGCGGTGGTGGCGGCAGCGGCGACGACGGCTATGACAGCAGCGCAAACATTCCCCTCTTCGGCAGTGGCGCGACAGGAGCAATCGAGGGCGGCGACGGCTACTCGAACTCTGAGTATTCTAGCGACGAGGAGGAGTTCATGGAGCCAGCACTGTCGATGGAGCAGCGGGTACAGCTGGCACAGCTTTGGGTGGCGAACCCTAGCAATAGCCATGAGCTGACCCACGGGCTCGGCGGCATCCTGTAAGTTTCTATCTTTTTTCTTCTCTTTATTTTCTAATTAGGGTTATAGTGTACTGATTAGGTAAATTGCATGTGAATTGTAGTTTATATGAAGACATATGGAATGTTAGGATCCATTTTGACAATAACGATCTGTTAGAGAGGAAGCTAAGCGGTTCAGATGTGACATATCTGAATATGATTGCATTGATGGAAACACAAGGCTTTAGTATTGATGATTCACTAATGTTTTACATGGAGACCCCAGGAGAGCAGGGCTTGGAATTGGTTGATAGTAATGTTAAACTAGAGTTGATCAAGATTCAAAATGAGGAGAGTTTGGTGCTAATTTGCTATTTAGGGCTTGTCCACCAGCTGTCAGTGTAGCACAAAATGGTTTTGTAGAGAAGCAAAATTTAGATCCAATTGTTTATTCTGAGCCTGTTGTTTATGATCTGGCTGATCCACCTGTTTATGTTGTTGATCAACAAGGTGTTGATTATGAAGGTCGGAGTAGCTACTCTATTGCAGCTGTAGGTCCTACTGTTTTAACACAAGAGAGCAGGAGTGTTCTAAATCCAAAGTTAAAATAAGTTGTGGAAGAAGAACAAGATGGCTATGATGGCAGTTATGCATCTTCATCTGAAGGGCAATATGATAGTGACAATAACCCTTAATATGTGGGGGGCACTACAAAAAAATACACTTCCGTGATGATACGTGTTTTTCACAGTAGGTCGCGTTTTCTGTCATGCATGTACATCCATGACAAATTTATGACAGAATCAAGATAGTCGTACCTGTGCTGTCGTAGAAGTGTTCCATGACATTGCCAAAATTATCATCACGGAAGTGTCCACTTCCATGACGATAAATCGTGCGTCACAGAAGTGCTTTCGTCAAGGGTGACCGACACGTGGCATCCACCGTAATGGAACGCCGTTAAGCTATCGGGTCGGGTTTTGGATCCGATAACCCGTTAACAGCCCCGACCAATGGGGATTTTCCATGTGTAAAATCATCATTGGCTGGAGGAAACACGTGTCGGCTCATCGTTGGGACAGATGGCATCCACTCATTGGACGGAAGGCGCCTATGATACGTCGTCACGTGGCACGGCCCAACAGAGACCCATTCCTGTGAAAAGGCCGGCCCGTTTGACTTGGTCAAAAGGTGGCGGGCCGGCCCATGGAAAGCCTGTTAATGGCCTGTTCGCATATAGCCCATTTACAGCCCGCTAACCCAAGGCCCGTTATGCCCTATCTGAATTAGGCCCAGTAGCGTCATCTGGGCCATCCAATATGATTCCAGCCCGTTTTCACTTCTGGCGCATGTATGGCCCATGATGTCTTTCGGCCCATATGAGGCCCTATGTAACTCTTGGCCTATTAACGGCCCGTGATGAAACTGGCCCGTAATGAACAGTGTATCACTTTACACCCATTAACGGCCCATGGTGAAACTGGCCCGTAATGAACAGTGTATCACTTTATACCCATTAACGGCCCGTTATTCCGTTGGCCGTTTCCAGCCCATGTTATCTTTCGGCCTTCTCAGAGCCCATTTATTCTTGGGCTCATTTCCAGCATTCGTTTACTTACGGCCCGTTACTGTCATTTTTTGCTTGTGGGCCAAATTTAGCCCGTGGTTACATTCGGCCCGTTTGTGGTCCGTTAATACGTTGGGCCGTTTTCATAGCGTCATCAAATACGGCCTATTAACGATGGCCCGTTATGGTCGGCCCATGAACGGATGATTCCAACTCTAGCCCGTTTACGGCCATAATGCGGTCTGTTTGGCCCATGTTTGGCCAATCAATCATACAGCCCGTATAAGGCAAATTGATGATACGGCCCGCAGAAGGCCCATTGTTTCTACGGCCCGTAGAAGGCCCATTGTTTCTATGGCCCATAGAAGGCCCATTGTTTCTACGGCCAGTAGGAGGCCCAGTGTCACTACAGTAAATATTAGCCCATGGTTATTCTGGCCTAGTTTTAAAAAATAGGTTATTGCAGCCACTAGCTAACCGCGGAAAAAGAACTGCAATGACTACAAGCAAACAAATAAACAAGACAACAAGGAAATAAATAAGCAAGCAACTAACGCTAGGCTATCACGGCTATTACACATATTACATCCACTGGGCATCAAAGTTCGCCACCAGTGCAAATATAGGGAACAAAGCAGCATATCATATACACTGGTTGTCAAAGTTGGCGACCAGCGCAAATAAACGCCGCAGCAAAACAAATCCAGAACTGAAACCACTTGAGAAGATCTCAAGAAACAATATCCTGGGTACCCATAATGCTGGCAAGATGCTTAGCAAGCTTATTAACTTTGTCTTGTTTGGCGATTAAATCCTCCAGCGCTTGCTGTTGCACCAGAAAATATGCATCTGAATTCTGCAGGGACTTCCTTAGTCCTTCAGCTTCCTGTCGCAGCACATCTGATCGATGTATTTCAACTTGAAGTTGAGACTCAAGAAGACGAAATGATTCAGGCAGCGAGTTCAAAGAGCTTGTGCCAGCAGTAGTGGCCAGTAACTCGAACACTACATCAAGACAGGACTTTTGGGTTCCCTCACTGTCGTCAAGATAGTTTTTATCAGCTTTCTTGGAGACCAACAGGGATGTCTCACTATCTTGAACCTTATCTACATTACTTCCTTTACCATTGGATAACGCGGTACTGTTCTCCAATATTTTATCCGCATTCTAAAAGAGAAACAAGCAGACACATCACATGTTTACCATGTTGTATATGAAACTCATTTTGGTAAATGAGTTCAGTAGTAAAGTGGACAAGATAACAGCATGAAACAAACATATATCTATGTACCATGGTCACTTTATGGTCTATATCATTCTAGTTTTTGTTGCCAAATCAAGATAGAGACACAGTTCAAATAATATTTGTTCAAGACAAAGCAGAATAGACAGAATATAAGTATGGGTAACTATAGAGCAATAACAACACTTGTAATGTGCATGACATGAGAACATAACTGTTTATTCAATTGAAACTGAAATCAACATAGAGTAGGTTACAACAGCAAACCAGTTAAAGAAACAGGTTTAAAACATACTTGTTGCGCCATTGGAGTTTCAATTCCATCCTTCAAAATTGAAAATAGTTGGTATGAGTAAATACAGTAATGCAAGAGCAAAGGAGTATGAACCATAGCTACAGAACCTGACCTGAGAACAAATCTTCTTCTCCTTTAAGCGTTGAGTTGGGATTCAGAGTGGTGGTCCTCGTGCTTTGGGCACTGCAGTTCCCTTACTAACTGCTCGTGTTTGGGTGCTCTATGGTGGAGACGGTGCTGTGTCAACTGGAACAGGGTTACTATCTGCCGGGGTTGGGGTTAGAAGGGGTGTAGCTGGTTCTCTGTCCAATTGGGTAGGGGTACAATCTGCGAGATTCTGGGTTATGTGTGGTGGATCTGGTCCTTGGGCAAGTACAACCGTGATTCTATCTGCATCAACTGGTAGCACTATCTTTTCTGAAGACCGTGTTGTTACTCCCTTAGATACTGCCATCACGCTCTCCAATTCAAATGGTTGATAAACAAGAAAAGTAATTGAAAGTATAGACATTGTATGATAGACAGGTGCAATGGATAGTGGGGAACAAAAGAGGGCATGAAATAATTCATAATTATGTTGTCTAACCAAACAGGATAGCATGACACAATTTCACATATATGATGGCTAACTAAACAGGATAGCATGACACAATTTCACATTATGATGGCTAACTAAAAAAGATGGAAAGGCATAGTTCAAAATATGAGACTATGTAAATAGGATGACATGACATAACTATATAATGTGTTTATTAAATAGGTTGGCATGCCATAATTCACATACATTCACGGATAGAATGCCATAATTCAAAATATGATGACTGTAAACACTAAACAAGATGAGATGATATAACTATATGATGTCTTTATTAAATGGGTTGCCATGCCATAATTCAGATAGATGATGTGTATGTACTATGTAAACTTGATGGCATGATATAATTCAAATATATAATTTATATAGTAAGCAAGTAAGCAGATGGCAATCCATATATGATGTAAAAACTAAGCAATGCAAGACAACATGCATGACATGGGTAATATAACCCTGCCAAGTTTGAGCATAGACCTCAGGGGGGAAATAGGACTGGTCATCAGTCTCTGAATCCTCCTCTGAGGAGCTCTCTGTAACCAGCAAGATGTCTGCTTCAGCAGGTAGCATTGTCTGCTCTGAATACCTTGTTTTCACTCCAGATACTTCCATCACCGCTTCAAATGGCTGATGCACAGGAACAGTAGTTGAATATACAAACGTTGTCGACAAATGAAACACGTAATACAAAAAATGATAGCATGATATAATTCACATACATGGTGATTGGCTAAACAGCATGGCATTGCATAATTCACATATATAATGCCTTTGCAACAAGATAGCATTGTATAATTCACATATATAATGTCTTGCAACAAGATGGCAATGCATAATTCACATATATGGTAATTAGACACTGAACAGGTGGCATTCATACAAACCATGTCTAAACTAATCAAATGACATAGCAATGCGAGACACCATACGCACGATATGAGCAACATAACCCTGCCAAGTTAGAGCATACACCTCGGGGGGGGGGGGAATAGGACTGGTCATCTGTCTCTGAATCCTCCTCTGAGGAGCTATCCGTAACCAGCGAGATATGCGCTTCGTCAGATAGCATAGTCTGCTTTGAAGACCTTGTTTTCACTCCAGAATTTGCCATCACCGTGTCAAATGGCTGATGCACACGAAGAGCAGTTGAATGTACTAACATTGTTGACAAATGTAATATGTAACGAAAAAAAGGATGGCCTGATATAATTTACATATAAGATGACTGGCTAAGCAGGGTGGCATTGCAAAATTCACATCTATGATGCCTGGCTAAACAAGATGGCGTTGCATAATTCACATAAATGATGAATAAACTAAACAGATGGCATTCGCACAAAGGATGTCTAAACTAAGCAGATGACATATTTGATGTATAAAGTAAGCAATGCAAGACACCATGTGCATGATATAACCAACATCAGCATGCCAAGTTAGAGCGAAGACCTCAGGGGGTAAATAGGAGTTGTCTTATCCTTCTGAATCCCCCTCAGAACATGTATCTTCCTCTCGATTACAATCCGAAATGCGTGGAGGGGGGCTGCCTTTGCACCTACCATGGAGCAACGTCTGCATGAAATTTTGTTGCCACGCAAGGCTCGTCTCTTTTGCTCTACATGTTCAGTTCCATTATTTACAATAACTGTCATGCATAGGAATAAAACATAGTGAGATTATGTAAGGAGTGCATGCAGAAATCCAGAGTGATGGTAGCAACCAGTGGATAGACCCAAAACCAATAATAGCAGGCAGATAATGGCTTCAGTTAAAAAATACAGATAATGGCTTCTTTACTGTTTGTTTCCCACCCAACATGAAACTCATAGTAGACACCGGAGATTAACCAGATAGTAGATAGATACTATTGATAGCGGCCCCGATATGTACCCCACAACCATTTAAAAACTCAAGTTTGACCATTAGTTTGGAGCTGGCTCAGAGTCTAATCGGTGAACAGGACGATAAAGTAGCATGTAATATTAAGCGATGCATAACATAAGCAGACACGAAAGAGTGCGACCTCTCTTGCGGACCCGTGTAGTCCTCGAGGTCATCTGCTCGGTTGATGATGGTAATGCAGTTTTCATGGCTGCTAGCGGCGGGGAAGAAGATCTGAGGCGGCGAAACACAGTCTGGAGGCCGGATCCCTGCTGTGCTGGACCCTTCTGTCGTTGGAGCAGCTGAGCTGGGGTGGACGACGGCGCAGCAGGAGGGGAACAAACCACGCAAGGTTTTCTTTGACAACTATCTGTAAGAGAAGTAATTCTGTAAGGGCTCGTTTGAATTGGAGGATTCCAACAATGCAGGGATAGGAAATAGACAGGAATAGGATAGGAATGCACGTGCAAAACAGAGAATTTAAAAACACAGGATTTCTGCCAATCTGGGTGTTTGATTCACAACAATTGGAAGATCACAGGATGCAAAGAAGCATGGTGAGATTAAGTCAAACCACAAGAAAATGTACGGTTATAATGCTATTATGCTACTATATCTTAGTCTTGTGCTTCATGAATAGGAATTTGAAAAGGAGGACAAGTGAAAATTAAAATTACTACGTTATTTCTTTCAAGGAAACACTAAAGGAACAAATCCGTGTGCTTAGTGGACAATATATATAACATGTAGAGTAAAAAAGAGATGCAACAAGTGTACAACCTCTTTGGTGAAGCCATGTCGATCTCAGCGTGATTGGGTTGGCCGGTGAGGATGCTCCGGCTGACTTTGCTGTCGGAGGAGGGGAAGAAGATCTTAGGCGTCTGGAGATGGAGCCCGAGGTACTGCTCCGCTGTGATGGAGGGTTTCGTTGTTGGAGCAGCTCCAGTGAGTTGTACGACGCCGAGGCTGAAGCAGGACAAGAGAGACAACGAACAACGTTAACCTGAGTGGAATTCTAATAGCATCTCCAATACATGACGTAAAATACATAACCACAAAGTGCTAGATGTAAAATACATCACACGCTCATCTTTGAACTTAACTGTCGAAACTGAACTTAACTGTCGAAACTGAACTTAACTGTCGAAACTGAACTTAACTGTCGAAACTGAACTTAACTGTCGAAACTGAACTTAACTGTCGAAACTGAATTTCGCTGTCGAAACTGAACGCACTAGCAAGGTGAGGCTACACGTCGGTCGACTGACTTTTTCATCTCTGGTCAGTCGATTTTGCAGCCATTGGATACGAAATCAAGGGTCTGCGGTTCATCTTCAACCTCCACCCCCCTGAGCCGCCAGCCGCCAGCCACCACCGGCCAACAACAGCCCCCCGCCGCCCGCGGCCGGCGGTGCGCCACCCCGCCCGCCCCGAAAACACTCCCCACCGCCGGTCCGCCGCCGCCCCGGCCATCCCTCTAGGCCCCCCTGTGCCGAGCTTTTTCTCCGGCGATCCCCACGCCACCGCCCCGCCACCGCCGGCGACCACCGCCCCCATCCTGAACCCTAAGATAGATAGTAGGGTACCTCTCCGGCGAGCCCCCCTCCCCGCTGCGGCTGGTTCTTCCTTCACCCCGGCGAGCCCCCCCCCACCCCTTGAAAATCGACTGACCCAAAAGTCGATTCAGTCAACTGAAGTGTAGCTAAATCGGAGTAGCATCGCAAGCAAGAGCAAGAGCGAGAGCAGCAGCGCGAGGAAGAGCAATAGCAAGAGCAGACCAGGTAGGGGACCGAGAGCAAGAGCAGAGCAGCAGCGCGAGCGAGAGCTAAAGCAGCAGCAGCTCCTACTGATGTGGACGTCGCCGCCGAGGGAGCGACGCCGTGGAGGAAGTGGCCGGTGACGCCGCCGTGGATGGAGCTGCGCCGTGTCGGCTCGGGACCCAGCGCCGGCAGCACCGTGAGATCGAATCAAGAAGAAAATGCGGCGATTAGTGTACAACCTCTTTGGTGGCGCCGATTAGGCCGCAGCTTCATCCGAGGGAACGGTGATGATGATGCTCTTCCGGTGGTGCAGGTGAAGACGGCGGTGTGGGAATGGAGGTGGCGCGAAAGACGAGGGGAACGTCGGGGCAGCTCCTTGGAGGTGGAGGACGGGGTGGCTGAACCGGCGGGACGATGAGATCGACGATGGATCCTCATCCGGTACGGTGGATGAGGGACGTCGAGGTGTTGCTGTGGACGACGTCGTCGGGGAAGAGGCTCCGGCTGGGTGGCGGAGGGAGCAGGGTGTGGGGTTTCGTCGCGGGTTTTCGCAGCCTCGGTGTACGAATGGGTGGGCGGGTGGGATGGCAGTGGGGAACCATGGCTTAGAGACGCACTTGTCCGAAATGTGGGGTAAGTTACGAAAGTACCCCCACCGATTTGAGGCGGTTCTTTCGGTTCAGGGGTAGCACGGGCATTTCTCGTGTCGGGATTTCACAGGACGTGGGAGTTTTCGCGCGCGTTGTAATTTCGGAATAGCAAGGCGCGGGTTGAGATGGAGGGAGTTGTCGGAGCACAACGAGACAAAGATATATCTTAAATATTTCGGGCTAACAAGGCGCGGGTTGAAATTTCCGGACAAGCCTAACGTGTACTGTACCAAATCAATGCGCACTACAAATGTCATTCAAAACTTTGAATTCATGTTATATTCAATTAAAATATTTCGCTACGTGTATAATGCATGCAACGTACTACTGAAATGAACGTTTTAGTGCATTCCAAACGTATATACTACCGCTTCAATATGAACTAAATTTGAATTTGTTTCTCTATTTGAATATGATCTACAGTAATGATTGTTGTGAAGTCAAAGCATTTGAATTCGTTTCTCTGTTTTAATAAGATCTACAATCATCATTATTGTCAAGTTAAACCATCGTTTGTGTATTATCTTCACAACACACCACATGATTAGTCTCGAGTTACATATGAACTATGTGTACTATATGAACTCGAACTAGATTTTTTGAATCCACTTTATTTTCATTTCAAATCACATTACATTTCTAGCTCTAGCTAGATCTTCATAATCTAAACCATGTCTCATATGTATAATGTGTTTATCACATTATGTATGGTGCCCCGCCCCCTACGCCTACAAGTATTTAGATGTGAGTTGCAAACACCACACATTACCACAAATTCAAATAAAATGTGAGAATGTTCGATATATAGTATTGTTTAGATTGTTCGATATTTAGTTGTAAGCTGCAAACGCCACACATTATCACAAATTCAAATAAAATGTGAGATTGTTTGATGTATAGTACGGTTTAGATTGTTCGGCATTTAGCTGTGAGTTGCAAACGCCATGCATTATCACATTATGGTATAACATGTGCACAGCACGTGTATCACCACTATATTCATGCATGCAATGTTTAAAACACTATGATCTCCTATTCAAATATATGAATCCGCTTTCATATCAAATTATGATCTTTGTTAGTCTTACACCCACACAATCCTCTAACCTTTGTAGCTACCACTAACTTTCTCTCATGCATGCACACACCCTCCTCGCCCTCCCCTTCCCTCGGCATTCTATCCACCGGGCACATTCATTTTTTTCTTTAGGTCGTTCTCCCAGAGTCTCCACAACTCCTTTCCGACACACACCGATCGATAAACCTCTCCAGCGATGCCTGCCTACAACATACACACACACCTTCAATCTCCTCCTTTATGTGTCCTTGCCTCGTGTCTCTCATACGGTTAGACACACGTGTAAACTCTCACCCCTCTTTTCATCGATCTCACAACCGCACACTCATCCCCCTATCTAGCTAGTAGTTGGGCCTCTCGCACCACCTCCTAACTCCATTCTCTCTGTCTATCCGTCTCGCTGGGCCTTATTTGCCTCTAACAAATGGACGTACACCGACCGATCTCTCGCTATACATATAGCTAGCTAGGTCCTTATAACTCGTTTTTACCCACACGTCAATCGATCTACCTCATTAGTTGTGTCTCTCCCTTCCTCTGACAAACAACAATTGATGTACCGATCTAGTTAGGTTTGCTTACCAAACACATGGTTCCCCTTCATCATCCATGGATGCGTCCCGACAGATCTATCACGCACAGGCACACACAAAAACACATCCCCACTCTTATTGATAACATTGCAGTTCCACCCTTAGTTTGTCTAGTAGGCCTCTCCCACCATCTTCGAGAAGCAACTCCATCACCCATCCAGTACTCTACCCCTCTCCCTCCCCCTCTCTCTCTCTCCTCTCTCTCTCTCTGTCCCATCATATTTCCCGTCCTTCAGTTATGTATGGATGTCGACCGATCTCCCTCAAGACATAGCTGGGTCTCTCCTTCTCAACACATATACGAGTCGTTCTACCTCTATAGTTAGGCCTCTGCCTACCCCTCCCCCCACCCCTTCCCCCCACACACACCGATACATCGAGCGCTCTAGTCATGTCTCCCTGCCACACACGAACTTGACATGTGCCCTCTAACGTTCCGGTAGGCCAGTCGCCCTATATCTTTGACTTGCACACACACACAATTTCGATGGCTCTCTTCATCGATCTCGCACCCACCCACTTGATCCTCTCTTCGACTCTATCGATAGCTATGACCCCTCCCTCTCTTCTCGTGGATTGCCCGACCCTCTATGTATGATATGGATAGGCCTCCATTTCACACACATTGCATGCAAAATTTTGTTTGAGATGTCATCGACACATATTCCCACAAATAATTCATGAAATCAACCCCCTCCCCACCCCCACCCCAAAACAAAAAACACTCACGAACGCGGTTTGTATCTCTCACACACAGCCACGTAGGTGGGGGACGTGCACGAAGAGAAGAGGTGCATGCACGGCGCACGTACTCCCGTCTCTTTCCCAACCACACCCGGGCGGTACACGGTGGAGCTCATTTCTGTACGAAAAAAGGCAGCCCACGTGGTAATTTGGCACGTGTACTGGTTGTCCACTTGGTGGAGGGAGGATCGTCTACCACGGGTGAACAAACAAATTGCGACTTGACATGTTATGTTAAAAAAAGAGGCAAACCATGTGGGGCCTACCTTAGAGGCAAGGCTCTATACACTGGAGTACTTTTGATGTGTCCCGTCAACTCGCAGAACAAGGAGAAGCTTGCTTAGTACGCCGTCTCCCCCGCCCACTGGCGCGGTGGCTCGCAGGATGAGGTGAAGGTTGCTCCGCCTTACGCCCGCTCCCTCGCCCATGCGCGCGGTGGCTCGCAGGACGAGGAGAAAAAATTACTACTCCCTCCGTTTACTCCTCGTCCCTACTACCTTGGTTATAGAGATTATATCCTATTGTTTGGAATATATATGTCCTTTAGTAGATTTCAATATGAACTACTAGTACATACTCCAAACACTGATGTATATAGACGTATTTTAGAGTGTAGATTCATTCATTTTGCTCCGTATGTAGCACTCTCCCTCGCCCCTCGACCCTCGCCCACGTGGTGGACGTGCAGTAATTCATTCGGTCTCATATAGCCAGAACGATATATACTGCACTACCATTATTGCTCGACTTCCCGAAGAGGCGAAGAGCCAATCGCAAGGTTAATATTTTGGAGATGCCAAGCGCAAGGTTATAGGAGAACGAGTAGTAGGTGCCGCGTCATTTATAAATAAAGTTTTTTCTTCAGTGGCATGTACGCAATATGATAGGTTCATATGGAGAGAAAAGGAAAACGCTCCACTATATACATAGTCAGGACGGGCCAGCCTACACGGTTGCTTGCTGGGGTTGCTCTCTTCACACTCTCTCACACAAAACGACTGTGGCCACATCTCTAACATCCCGGCGGATCACGTCCGCTTGGGGAAGGGGTGGATGCTTAGTGTAGATGCGGTGGCCGTCGCCGACGGCGAAAACCCACTGTCGGCACGTCCCGATCAGGGGTCCCTGCCGTTCTATCTCACAAAGCCGGTGAGGTTGCCTTCGTCCCTTGCTCACTGCCGCGACATGGGCAGTTGCCGCCTCCCGCCGCCCTCCTCAAGGTTGTGCTACATCCCTCAGGTACAACTCCCTTTACAGCCGGCTAGCACCACTGCTCCAGCTGCCCACATCACAACCTGTGGATATTTCTCTACTTCTTTGCCCCGCACATACCTCTACTGGCTTCTACGTACTGTATTTGTGATGAGTTTATGTCTCATCAACTAGTCCCAGTAATCTTATTCTGATCACGCTTCTTCAATTTCTTTGCCACAGGGATGCTCATCTCTATTTTGGTGAAACTGCACAAAATGATCCGATGGTCAAAAGGTTGCAAACTTCATTTATTAGGAAGCTCGAACGTTGCCAGCAAATTGAAGCCTGGTCAGGGTTCATAGTTCAAGGGCTAGGGACTGCATGGATCATTTTTTCTTTAGCTGCCTCTGTTCCAAAATAAGTGTCAACTTTAGTAGTAGTACAACTTTGTACTAAAGTTTGCACAAAGTTGAGACACTTATTTTGGAACGGAGGGAGTACATATTTGCTATGATCTGTCAATCATTGAGATGCAATAGCATGCATCTTAGTCTCCTTTGTATTTGATGAAATGTTGCAACGGGCAACCTTTGACGCAAGATACATGTAACAGAAGCTGGAAGCTTCATAGCATTGTACAAATTTATCTCGCTGATAAATTACAGTACGTACTATACTAGTACTTCCTCCGTTCCTAAATATAAGTCTTTGTAGAGATTTCACCATGAACCACATGCGGATGTATATAGATGCATTTTAAGTGTAGATTCATTCATTTTGTTCTGTATGTAGTGGAATCTCTACAAAGACTTATCTACTAGTAATAGCTAGCCCCCACTACTAGGAATTCTCTATCCTCTCCTTGAGCCACATCATCAAAATTGATGTAGCCGTTTGATGAAGTAAACCAGTCCATAATAGCCGTCTGATCTAGACGTTGAGAGGCTCCGCACTAAGCCACATGCAAGCACGCAGAAATACCGTGGCACATGCATGTGAGTGGGTTTTAAATCACATCAACATGTCTACATGCAAGCATGCACCGGTAGCATGCATGTAAGTGAGCTTTTAAGTCCCATTAACATGTCAAAAAGAAAAATATAATCCCATTATGCAGTAGGAGTTGGCTGATCTTTTTTCCTTATGAGGGATGATCTAAATGATGATGGGAGTTTATTTAGTTTGGCTACCACATTTGTCATGCGGTTATAGAGTTTTTTTAGTTCTATGAAATCGATAATTTTGCGCAGAGAGATATACCGCTGTTCCGCGGCAACGCGCGGGGACTCATCTAGTAATATTTAGGAACGGAGAGAGTACTATGTAAATAGTTAGGTGTCGCACGGTGATAGTGTGAGGTGGGCCATGTAATCACTGAGCCTGCGTGTTTTCACTGCTCTTGCACGCCTCTGCTGTAAGAATGGAGAAAATTGTAACCTAGTAGTAGTACCTCCTTTCGCCGAAAGCGTGGGACATCCAGTAGTCCTACCACCTCACTAATAAAGACCAATGAGCCGTAAAATCACATAGACCCAGCAGTAAGTTGGACGGATGAAGCAACCATCACTCTTGCGCTAGTGAGAGGTCGCGTCCGCTCCGCCCAGGCATGAATGCGGCACCGTTTCTTTGGAGCGGCGCTGACCGTTTCGGGCGGGAAGCGCGCGGGGGCGATGGAGGGGCCTTGGGTGGGCCAGGCTGGTCAGGAGCGGGCGTGGCAGCTGTCCACATGTCCCTACCGGACACGCCCGGAAACGAGAGGATGCACCGACTCTCGCGGCTAAAATCGTACACTACACAACATCTCTCTGTAGGAGTAGGTCGATCTGTCGCTCTCTCTAACACACACATGTTGTTAAACACACACACACACACACACACACACACACACACACCTTGGTCCCGTTGCACCTTCTAACGTGACTTATTACACCTAGACGGAGGGCGTAGTAAGTATACGAGATACGGTGGCACACTGACTTAAGTCGAATACAGGTGCCCAAAATTTGTGTGCATGTTATAATAAGGATTCACTTAAAATAGTACGTGAGCGAACAGAGGGATCAATTGGACAGTGTTCCCGAGCAGTAGCGAGACGTGTGAGGTAAGATACACCGCTGGCGCTTTTAATATTTCTTATTAATTTGTTTGTTTCACCCTCTGACTGGTGGGACCCAACGTACTATGTGGAGAGAGGTAAGGTGACTAAGGCTGCATTATTTCTGCACCACTGTGGATAGTCTTACCACCAAAGCCACATGACACGATTATGATTGAAATCCCAATGACTCCCACACACACACAAAAACATGGCATGCTTGTCACACGAATGCAGGAATGTATAAAAGGTTATTTCCCTCTCGTTGAACATAACGGGAGGGTTGTGTAGCTGGTTAGCCTGTTCGCTCATCAAACTTGAGGTCTCGGGTTTGATAACTACACTTGAGCATAATTTATGCCAGGAGGATTCTTTGACTGGTCAAAATGTTTTCTAGGGTTTGCACGCTTCACACACTCTCTCCAGTATATATATACATGCTGGAGCCTCAGCGCTTGTAGTTGCTCTCTTCACACTCTCTCGCCCTCTCCCGCTGGAGCCTCAGCGCTTGTAGTTGCTCTCTTCACACTCTCTCGCCCTCTCCAGATCTAAACAAGACTTCGTTGGCCTCTCTCTCCCCTCACTACTGCTCAAAGAGCCGGCAGGATCCGTCCGCCGGGAAGGGAAGGAGGCTTAACGCTGTCGCCGTCGGCGAGGGACTACCGGCGCAGCTGTTCACTTTCCACCCAGCGGCGGCGCGGGAGGGCCTCCGACCCTTTCTTCTTCGCCGTTGTCCCGTCGCCCATCGAACCACGCCCCAAGTACCTTAAGGTATAATTTACTTACTCCACATGCATTGCTCTAGCTACATGTATACCATGAATCTAGGACGTGGTTCAAAGAGGAAAGGAATGGGGGAAAGTAGTGGAAAAAGTTGTATATAGCATGAATCTAGGACGTGGTTCAAAGAGGAAATGAAGGGGGAAAGTTGTATAGCATGAATCTAGGACGTGGTTCAAAGAGGAAAGGAATGGGGGAAAGTAGTGGGGAAAGTTGTATCGCATAAATCTAGGACGTGGTTCAAAGAGGAAAGGAAGGGGCGAAAGTACTAGTTCAAGAAGGAAAGGAAGGGACAAGGCTGTAGAGTTTGAGCAGGACTAGATTTGCTGCGCTCACATAGGGAAAGGTGTCTAAAGATAACAAAACTGGGACCAACACAAATATGCTCCTTGGTCGTTTGTTCTTTGTTGCAACAGACTGTGCATGACCACAGTACATCGGTAGATGCACATGGTGCTGGTGCGTCCACTGTCCCGTGCAACTCATTAGCTGTTGTTAATCTAAGGCCATGTTTGGTTAAAAACTCCCTAGTCCCTACCTGCTTGGTTCCAGGGACTAAACATGGACTAGAGGTTATTAAATGACATGCTAAAAGACCATGTTACCCCTAGTAATGAACTAATAGAGACAAGGTGCGATGCGTGATAGGGGCAACTGTTGGAAAAAGTCCCCAAAAGACTCCCTCGGGGTCTTCTTTCTTTAGTCCCAAATGCCCACTTTTAGTCCCTAAAAGTCCCTCCTGTTTGGTTTAGATGGGACTGACACGGAGTTTTTTTAGTCCCTACACCAAAATCTCCCTGTAAACAAACACCCTCTAATAATGCCGCTGGAAAATTGATGCACTGCCACAGTTAAAAGCAAATTACATGTTTAACGAATTTTATTGTTAATATATTCTCTATGTTAATATTAATCAATGCCACCGTTTGAGAAATGCTACTGTCTTGCTTTCTTTCCCATTTAGATAAGGTAGATGCTTCTTTTTGTTGGCTTCTGTGTCATCCACCGTTATTGACCACTAATTGTTTCCTTTGCACCTCTATGTAAACAGGGTTATCTACTTCACCTCGTTGCCATTGTGACCTTTTGTTGCACTACACAAAACACTTTTGTTTTAAGAGTGTTTTGTGCAGTTCAACCAAAATGTCACACCGACAACGTTGCTTGATTGCTTGATCTTAGTGGAACTGCACAAGAGGAGATCTTACTTCCTATACGTTAAGGCGAATTTGGTTCAGATCTTCTTCTTGTGAGTTGTTTGAATTCCGCATCATGAGAGGTCAGTACTAGCCTTCTTTCACATGATCCTGCAGTGTGCTTTCATATGTTGTGCTACTTGTACGATAATGTTGCTTGATTTGAGTGAACTGCACAAATGGAGACAAGACTTCCAATCTGTATGTGCACCGTAATATCCCATTGAGGTAAGATAAGGATATTTCACAAGTAGCAGTTGAAGGATGGTTACATTACTCCCCACAAGACCAAACTAACTTCAGCTCAGAAGGACTGACAAATCTCCATTTTTTGTTGTGATGCGCGAGTAAAATGTTGTTCTAGGATTCTTTCTTGTGAGTTCCATTTTTCTAAAAGTGTGCTCTACATGGACCATGTATGTGCCTGTTGAAACTGTCAATTCATAGTACAGTTTGCTTTAGACTAATCACTTGTTTGTATTTGTGCAAACAGGGGTGCTCAGGTTGATTTCAATGGGAACTGCACAAAATGTTCATGAATACATCGAATCATTCATTTCCACCACAAGAAAGGAGGTGCCGATAAGTTCAAGGCGTTGCAACATATAAGGGCGAAATCATACAAGCTACACGCGAATTTGGTTGATTTTGGTGGAACTGCACAAAAAGAACAGCTGGTTTCTTTAGCACGAGGTGCCATGTCAATGTCCGAACTGATGGCAAACCCTGCCCATTCCACAATCGTAGGCATTTGATATTTTGGAATGGGACAACCTTGTCAAATTTTGCTCATTGATTTTAGCAAGACATGCGTTTGATATTTTCGAATGGGACGCCCTTTGCTGTCAGCAACGTCGATCAATTTTTTCTTTTTTCTTTAGTTGTGAAGTAAATATTGCCTCTTACACTCAGTAGCTGAGATGCATAATCATCGATTGTTTTGAATGTTCTCTATGAATTGCCAGGCCTGTGTGTTTGATTGCAATGTACATAAACGCTAAAAAGCTGCTCAAACTCTTTGTACTCCTTCTGTTCCTTTTTACTTCGCACATTGTGAAAGTGCATACTCTTTTGTATAAGATTGGTCAAAGTAGAGATACTTTGACTGCAGACAAAACTTGTATGCAGACTAGAAAGGACTAGAGGGAGTACATGTGAAACTGCTGCAAACAAGGTGATCACCCTGGGAATAATGCTAGTACGTATTGTTTTGCATGTTCATCCAATGCCAGTGATACAGGAATTCGAACTAATCGAAATAAATTCATTCATACACGGTCGGATTTCATATAAACATGCCGGATTTCATTACATTTCATACATTCTTCAACTAAAAAGGGGTGCGCTGGAGGTATAATTAATTAACCGAAGCTACCCACCTGTGTCCTGCTGAGCCGAACAGAATCTTCAGTGACTTAACTGCAGGTGCAGTTGCGTAACTGACATGTGGCCTGTTGGGCCCACGTGTCAGTCAGCCAACTGCACCAGCAGTTAAGTAGAAGCAGCGTTCTACTCCAGCGCAGCTCTCCGACTCCACGTCGCTGCCAAGAAGCTAACCGGCCGTCAATGGTCAACCCACCTAGCTTGGCTTCAAACGGAGGGTAGCAGCGGTGACCTTACTTGGACCCGAGCGGCGGCGACCTACCGTGTTCTACTCTTCCTCGTTTTCTGTGTGGCACGGCCTTGTTGGCAGCGGGGCGGGGCCTCGGCGGAGCCGGCGATGTCCTCTGTCTCGTTGATGGCGGGGCGGGGCCTCGGCAGAGCCGGCGGTGTCCTCTGCCTCATTGTTGCCGCCGCGGGGCCTCGGCGGAGCAGGGCCTCGTCGACGCCAGCGGAGCGGGGACTCGTCGGAGCCGGCATTGTCCTCTGCCTCGTCCTCAGTCTCACCAAACAACGCCTCGCCCGCTTCATCGCCTCTTTGCTAGCCTCTTTGTAGGCGGCCGCAGCCTCCGCCACCCGCATGCGGTACCGCCAGCGCTCGAGGCGGCCCTTGCGGGCGGAGCGGTACGATTCGAGCAGCGCCTCCTGCTCCACCCGCTCCGCGGCGATCTGCTCCTCCGCCTGCAGGTGCTCCTGGAGGAGATGGTGGTTGTAGGCGGCGTCGGCCTGCGCCTCCCGGAACTGCTCCTCACGCATCTGCCTCACCCAATCCATATATTGGGCACGGGCCTCGCCGATGGTCATGCTGCAATGCACCGGCGAGGATGGCGTGGAGGAGGAGGTTGGCGCCGGATCATCGACTACCATGTTCTCCATTGGGACGTCATCGTCCTCCGGCTGCCTGCCGGCCAGCCGGTCGGCAGCAATGGCTGCCATCTCCTTGTGGTCCATCGTCTGCTCGTCCCGAAGAGTGCTGGAGCGCGAGGAAGCCATGGTGGGCAGTAGTGGTGTGGACAAGAGAAAGGGAACGGATGCGGATGACTACGGCTATGGCTGGCGCAGCAGTTTATATAGCAATGGTGGGCGGGCGGAGGGACGGACGTGTGGCGCCGGAGTAGCCGCCTCGGCAACCACGTATCATTAATGTGGGCGACAAATGGACGGACGGACAGCACTTGTGTCGTTTGAAGGCAGAGCTATCGCCTGCACCGGGAAGCGGGGCGGGCGGCGCTGACTGTTTCGGGCGGAAAGCGCGCGCGGGCGAGGAGATGACTTTACTTGGAGAGGATGACAATGGGGACCCACCAGATCCATAGCCTCACGTACGCAAGTGCCTCCTTATTTTATATATATATAACTATAATTTATTTTGCTTCCTCCTGGTTTCCTGACATCACGGTCCCACACCATTGTCAACCTATGTAGTAGTCAATAAATGAGAGAATGCACAAGAAGTGGCCGACAGCTGGGACCAAGCAGCTCGAGCAGTATTTGTGTTTTTGAGGTGTGAGCACTGCAGAGTTTTTCGATGTTTAGCCCAGATATTAATTTTTCTCCTCTGAACAACAACGAAAACATCGCTGCAGGTATTCACTGGGCGGGCTGTGGCCCGTCTAGCCCAGGCTAGATATCCAGCCCAGATATTAATTTTTTTCAAGCGGAAAATGGCTAGCCCAACTATACTTCTTTTTAGGAATACCCAGGCAAGGTCAAGTTGTTATTCTCCGCCCCGCTGGGCTGCAAATCTTTCCTAGGAGGGATGCATTAGGCTTAACAAGAAAATGGGCTTTAAGAAATAATAAATGGGATGTAATTATAAAAACTGGGCAGTAACTATAAAAGAATGCACCAAACACGTGATTACTTTATAAAATATTATTTTTGGATATTGAAAATTTTAATTTCATTAATTGTTGCGAGCGCAATGTTTCATTGGACTTTTACGTAATATAAATTTATATTGAAATTGTATTTAATCTGACTAGAAATTTTGGGATAAAAATATTTCAGATCCCATCAAAATGTGGGAAATTTTATTGAAATCTGTTTTGAATGGTTGGTTGAAATGGGTTGTACTTTTAACAAACTGTAAATGGGCTGTAGTAAATTCCATTAGAATTCAAAAATGGGCTACACAATCTTACAAATCTCAAATGGGCTATAAGTTCTCTGCCACACACTTCTGGCCTTACTAAGTTGACGCGTCCCCTAAAAAACAGAGTTGACGCGTATGCAAGGCTTTGTCAACTTATAGTCAACACACGGTTCTAGCAGCAGTGGCCGTTGGATGTCCATCCAACGGATGCCGTGCTTCTTCTTCAATCTCGGATATTCTAGCTTCACCCGCCCAAAAAATGATTCCTCCCCTGACATCTGGGGCGCACCGTTTCGGAAGCTGACCTGTGGGCCTACTAAGTTGATCTGCGTGCATTCAAAAAAAGTTGACGTACCAAGGACTTTGTCAACTTAGTCAATATAAACGATTCTAGCTGCAGTGACCGTACGATGTCCATCCAACGGCCGTCGTGCTTCTTCAACCTCTGGTCTTCTTGCTCCAGCCGCCCAAAGCAGCGCGGTCGTGCCGCCTGCTCCTGCCTCCCGTGGCCGGCTGTGCTGCCGCGGAGGCCTCACCGTCCCCTACTACTCCCACCGCTGGACAGGCCATCCCTCCACTCACCCACACCCCCTGTTATTCTGCGGCGACGGCAGCCTCACACCGCAGCCGAACCAGTGAACGCTCGTACTCCTCTCCACGTGGGCATCCACTGCCGCGTCTTGCCCAGCTCCGCATCGTCCCCTTCCTAGGCCTCGCCGTCGTCCACCGCCGTGGTGCTCTCGGCGCGGCGTGGTCAATGTGGTCAACGACCGACTTCCATCGGAAGAGTACTGTACGTGGAGAGGCCGACAGGTGGGTCCACGGCAGCCGCAAGGAAGTGCCTCCTTATTACGCGGAAAATAATTATTCCTCCACCTGACAGCAGGGACCCACTGGACGGGCCACCAGTATTTTGCGAAAAAAATCATTTCCCCCTGACTGCTGGGACCCACCGGACGGGCCACCGTATTTCGCGAAAAAAACGTTCGCCCCGCTGTCAGCTCGGACCCACCGGAAGTGCCTCCTTATTACGCACAAAAAAATGAATACTCCCCCGGCTAGCTGGGACCCACCTTGGTGGGAGGCTGACTTGTGGGCCTACTAAGTTGACGGGGACGAAGGGCTTTGTCAACTTAGTCAATATGAACGATTCTAGCTCCAGTGACCGTACGATGTCCATCCAACGGCCGTAGTGCTTCTTCAACCTCTGGTCTTCTTGCTCCAGCCGCCCAAAGCAGCGCCGGTCGTGCCGCATGCTCCTGCCTCCCGTGGCCGGCTGTGCTGCCGCAGAGGCCTCACCACCCCCTACTATTCCCACGGCTGGCCAGGCCCTGCGGCAACGGCAGCCTCACACCGCAGCCGAACCAGTGAACCCTCGTACTCCTCTCCGCGCGGGCTTCCACTGCCGCGTCTTCCCCGGCTCCGCATCGTCCCCTTCCTAGGCCTCGCCGTCGTCCACCGCCGTGGTGCTCTCCGCGCGGCGTGGTCAACGTGGTCAAGGAACGACTTCCATCGGAAGAGTACTGTATGTGGAGAGGCTGACAGCTAGGTCCACGGCCACAGCCCAGTTTTTTTGTGATTTGCCAAGTAAGTCGCTTTGTCAGGCCTGTTGGGTTGCAAATCTTTCAAGACGAGGAGAGCTTTCATTCGGCTGGCCGAGAAAATGGCCCATCAGTAATGAGAAATGGGTTGTATTTTTTCATTTCAAGATTTTAAATTACATTAATTTTTATGCGTGGAGAATTTGTTGGATTTTATATTGATATACATTTATTTTTAAAATCAGTTTGAATGTGAGTCGAAATTTCGGGATTAAAAACAGTTCGGACCGCACCGAAATATGCAAAATTTCGTATAATTTTTTAACCGTGGCCACAATATGGGCTGTAATGCTAACAAAAAAATATGGGCTCCAAAAAAACCTTAAGAATTAGCAGATGGGCTGTAAATTATTAGAAATAATGGCAGATGGGTTGTATGCTGTTTTCCACAGATTTGAGGCTTTCCTAAAAAAAGGTTGATGCACAAGCACTGACTGTTGGATGTCCATCCAACGGCCGCCGTGCTTCTTCAATCTCTGCTCTTCCTGCTCCAGCCGCTCAAACAAGCGCCGGCGGGACTGCCTGCTCCCTCCTCCCCGCGGCCGGCTGTGCTGCCGCGCAGGCCTCACCGCCCCACCGTACTCCCATCGCTGGCCTAGCCATCCCTCTACTCACCCACACCTGCTGTTATTCTCCGGCGATGGCAGACGAACCAGTAAACCCTCGTACAGTGGTACTCCCCTCCGTGTGGGAAACAACTGCCGAGTCTTCCCTGCCTCCGTGTCGTCCCCTTCCTAGGCCTCACCTCGTCCACCGCCGTGGTGCTCTCGGCGCGGCATGGTCAATGTGGTCAACGACCGACTTCCATCAGAAGAGTACTGTGCGTGGAGACGCTGACAGCTGGGTCCACGGCCGCAGCAAGGAAGTGCCTCCTTATTACGTGCAAAATAATTATTCCTCCACCTGACAGCGGGGACCCACTGAACGGGCCACTGTATTTCGCGAAAAAACGTTTCCCCCTGACTGCTGGGACCCACCAGCTACACCTTCGCACGCAAGGAAGTGCGTCCGGGCAAAAAAATGATTCGCCCCCTGACTGCTGGGACCCACCAGCTACATCTTCGCACGCAAGGAAGTGCCTGATAGTCGGGACCCACCTGGTCGAAGCGTACGTAGCGTTGTCATTCTGGTCGCGAACATGTACGTACATATATACTGGTTGATGTAGAGGCGCGCACGTGTCGTAGTAGAGGCTCGCACGTAGCAGGTACACGTACGTACATCGGCCAGGGTGCAAGAAAGAAAATACAGCCACGCATGTGTACATACGGGCGGGGTCTCGAACGCCTACTCGCGCATACGTACAGCGAGGGCTCGTTGACATGGCTGGGTCAGAATGGAGAAACAGCGTCGTCGTCGTGTTCATGGGGAGGCAACGGAATGCGTCGTGTTCATGGGGAGGCAACGGAATGCGTCGTGTTCATCGGGAGGCAACGGAACGCATGGGAGCCAACCGGCTGGGTCGGAACGGAATGCGTGGTTGTGTTCATCGGGAGGGCTTGGACGGAACAGGCGATGGAAACGAGGCCTGGCGTACCGCACAACGGAGGACACGGACCTCCTACGTTCGGAACGGGGTCCCGTTGATCGGGAGGGGTGTGGCGTACTGCAAAACGGAGGAAACAAACCTCCTACGGTCGAAACGGGGGTCCTGTTGATCGGGAGGGGTGTGGCGTACCGCAAAACGGACGAAACGGACCTCCTACGGTCGAAACGGGAGTCCTGTTGATCGGGAGGGGTGTGGCGTACCGCAAAACGGACGAAACGGACCTCCTACGGTCAAAACGGGGGTCCTGTTCATCGGGAGGGGTGTGGCGTACAGCAAAACGGGACTCCACGGGATACTGTTCATCTCCACCGTCGACCTCCTCCAGCCTCCACGGGCTACCGTCGACCTCGTCCAGCCTCCACGGGCTCCTGTTCATCCAGCCTCCACCGCGCGCTACTCCACTGGCTACTGTTCAACCACCCCTCCACGGGCACCCCTCCACCGTCTACTGTTCATCCAGCCCTCCACACCACGGGGTCCTGTTCAACCACCCCTCCACGGGCACCCCTCCACCGTCTACTGTTCATCCAGCCCTCCACCACACCACGGGGTCCTATTCATCCAGAGGCAACGCCACCGCTCATTGTTCGTCCAAACCCCCCCCCCCCGCGCAATGCTCACTGTTCATCCCAGAGGCAGCATCGATCGGCTTCAGTTAGCAGCAGCGAAGGAATCGCTCGATCGGGTTCAGTTAACAGCCATCGATCGATCGCTCGGGTTCAGTAACGCGTAGCCTGCAGTGCAATCGCTCGGGTTCAGTTAGAGCCCAACGCCTCGCTCGGGTTCAGTTAGAGCCAACGCCTCGCACACACGCGCGTACGTGTATGAGAGAAACGCGCATCGCTCGGCCCCCGACCTCCCACCGTAACCGGGAACTCCCTGAAATTTTCCTTGCCCTCGCTTCTACCATGGTTTTTCCGTCATGGACGGCCCAAAGAATGTCATGCAGCTGCGTCTCCGGCCCGCCCAGGACGAAAAGCCCATTTTCTGTCATGATTTTTTGTCATAGAAGTAGGAGCCCACCACATCTATGATGATACCGGGTTTTGTCACAATTATCGTCATAGAAGTGTCATATGTATGACAGAAAAAAAATTCGTTCGGCCCAAAATGTCACGGATGTGTCTTTTTTTGTAGTGGGGTTTAAGGCCTAACTACAATGAGGAAATGAGCGATGTTGGAGACATGGAGATGGAAGAGGGAAACAGACAGAGAGAGGAAGAAGTACAAAAACTAGATGAGGAAGAAACAGAGGAGGAAGAATCAGAAGAAGAAACAGAGGACGAAGAACAAGTGCATTATGAGGGTGACACAAAGGTAGAGGAATTATTTGATTTGGAGGATGATGACCCTATTGTTCCAAATGAGGAAGAAAAAATATCTGTGCCGGCAAAGAAGAAGCAAAAGCTGCAAGTAAGGAAGGGACCAACAACAAGGTCACATTCTAGTGTTTTAGAAGAAGTGCAACCTGATTGGAAACCATCATCAGATGAAGAAGATGATAGTCTACTGAAGGACAGTGAAGATGATGGGTTTCAGCCACTACCATTTTTGCTACCTCAAAGAAGGAAGAGCAGGGCAAAGAAGAGGCCACCTAGAGTATGATACAATAAGGATTTGGAGCAACCACACCAACAACTATAACTGCATATGTGTTTCAGAGATCAACATCAATTCAGAGATGCTTTGTTGATCTTGCACATCACTTAGTCCTGAGACTTCAAGTATCACAGGAACTTATATTAGAGGATCATTGTGCATTGCAAGAATTCACAATGCAAGGTCTGCATTGTGGCAGCTGTTATAAAAGGGGAAAACACTTTTGCAATCAAGAAGATGAGAATACAACACACTTGCCCTAGTTCTACTGAAACAACCAGGGTAAGTGCTAAGTGGCTTGCAAAGCAATATGAGCCACTATTCAGATCTGATGTCACTACTAGCATACATACACTTATTGATGCCTGCATGGAAAAGTATGGTGTGGATGTGCCCAAGGCTATGTCATATAGGGCAAAAAACCTAGCTGTTGAGGCTATGTTGGGAGATCATAAGAAGAAATACCCAAGGCTGAGAGAGTATGCTCAGACTGTCATGGGTACAAACCCTGGGACTAGAGTTATGGTCACTACTGTAACTCCAAGAGCCACTGAGAAAATTCCACATCCAGGACCAAGATTCCATGCCATGTTTTACTGCATCAATGGAGCAAGGAAGGGATTTCTATAGGGGTGCAGACCATTCATTGGTTAGTTTATTTGAGCTTGTACACTACTTTGATGTTGTTAGTTTCAATAGCTTGCAAATATAAATGCATTTAACATGTTATGTTTACTTCCTGTTTTAGGTATTGATGGATGTTTTATCAAGCTGACCACTGGTGCACAAATCCTTGCTGCCACTAGTAGAGATGGCAATAACAACATATACCCACTGGCATTTGGCATTGTTGGACAAGAGGACAAAGCAAACTGGTGCTAGTTTCTACACCAACTGAAAATTTGTCTTGGAGGAGAAGTTGGACAGTATGGTCCATATACTATAATGTCTGGCAGACAGAAGGTATGTGTATCCACCTTGCATTGCCTGATAAATATGTGTTTACATGTGTATTAGACAGTAGCTTAGCTGTTTAAATTGTGTGCACCAGGGGCTACTGTATGCAGTGACTAGAGTTTTTCCTAATAGCCATCAAAGATTCTGCTTAAGACACATATATGCAAACTTCCAAAATGCTGGCTTTAGGGGGGGAAGATCTTAAGAAGTGCATGGATAAAGCCAGTTATGCCTATAATGAACACAAATTTAATAAAGCAATGGATGATCTCAAAGCTAAGAGTGAGGAAGCTTGGCAGTGGCTTAATGCAATGCCCAAGAAAACATGGGCTAGGCATGCATTTGACACAAATTGCAAGACTGGCTTGGTTGTCAACAATTCGTCTGAGGTGTTTAACAAGTACATCCTAGATCATAGGAAAAAACCAATAGGGACTATGTGTGATGGCATAAAGGATAAGCAGATGGTTAGGTGGCACAGGAATAGAGAGAGTGTAAAGGAAGCTAGATGGGAGATCACACCACATTACAGTGAGAAGTTGGAGATTGAAAAGGAAAGGGCCAGGTACTGCAAACCCATTCAAGCATGTGTTAACTTGTGGCAACTAACTAGTGGGGAGCAAACACATGCTGTCAATTTGGAACTTGAAACCAGCGGTTGCAGAAAGTGGGACCTCAGTGGCATCCCATGTAACCATGCCATCTCAGCAATTAACAAGGCAAAAAGGTTTCCAGATGACTTTGTAAGCAATTTTTTCAAGAAATCATATTACTTGGCAGCATATGAACCAATGATATATCCTGTCCCTGGTGAGCATGACTGGACAAAGACCCCAGGTCCAGACATAGAACCACCTGCATTTAAAGTGAAGAAAGGAAGAAAGAAAGAGAAGAGGATAAAGGGAAGATATGAAGTTCCAAAGCCAAAGTCCACCTCAAGAATGGGGACTATAACTTGTAGCAATTGTGGATTACAAGGGTATAAATACACAAACTGCCTTAAACAGTTGAAACCTGAGTTGGCCTTGAGAAAGAACAAACATGTGGTAAGCCCCTTTGAACTAGTTCTTCAGTTTGATGTTTCTGTAAATTACCTTTCTCCCTTGAACATTTCTTACTTTTAGTATTATTAATTGTGTTTCTTTTGAATTGTTTTCCAAGCCTGCTACAAGGAATTCACAAGCAAGAGGTGTTGCTCCTACAGCTCCTGCAGCAACACCTAGAGCTCCTGCACCAACACCAAGAGCTGCTCCAGCTGGAGGAAGAACTGGAAGTGCTGCTGGTAGAGGTGGTGGAAGTGGTGCTGGTAGAGGTGGTGGAAGAAGGGCTGGTGCTGGAAGAGGAACTGGAAGAGCATCTTCTAGTGCTCATCTTCTACTGGGAGAGGTGCTCATTCTACAAGGCCATTCTCTGCCCCAAGGCAGTATGGTGCCTCAACTTCTAGTGCTCCTCCACCAACTGATGGTACAGACACTGGATGGATGGCCTGGTTCAATGCTAGTAGAGGTGGCAGAAGGTCATGATGTGCCATGCAAAATTCTGCTGATGCTACAATGTGCACATGCTACAATGTGGAATGTTATCTTTTGGTTTGATGTCACTCCAGTAACTTGTGTTGCTGCTACAATGTGCTTTATTTTGGTATGATGCCACTGCAGCAACTTGTGCTAATGCTACATTGTGCTTTATTTTTCTTTGATACCAATGCAGCAACTTGTGCTCATGCTAGAATGTGTATTATTTAGAGTTTGATGCCTATGACGCCCCCTATTCAATCGTACATTAATCATACACGCAAACGTGTACGACCAAGATCAGGGACTCACGGGAAGATATCACAACACAACTCTAAAAAATAAAATAAGTCATACAAGCATCATAATACAAGCCAGGGGCCTCGAGGGCTCGAATACAAGTGGTTGATCATAGACGAGTCAGCGGAAGCAACAATATCTGAGTACAGACATAAGTTAAACAAGTTGCCATAAGATGGCTAGCACAAACTGGGATACAGATCGAAAGAGGCGCAGGCCTCCTGCCTGGGATCCTCCTAAACTACTCCTGGTCGTCATCAGGGGCCTGCACGTAGTAGTAGGCACCTCCGGTGTAGTAGGAGTTGTCGTCGACGGTGGCGTCTGGCTCCTGGGCTCCAGCATCTGGTTGCGACAACCGAGAGGAAAGGAAAGGGGGAAAAGAGGGAGAAAAGCAACCGTGAGTACTCATCCAAAGTACTCGCAAGCAAGGATCTACACTACATATGCAGGGGTATCTGTGTAAAGGGGCAATATCGATGGACTGAACTGCAGAATGCCAGAATAAGAAGGGGATAGCTAGTCCTGTCGAAGACTACGCTTCTGGCAGCCTCCATCTTGCAGCATGTAGAAGAGAGTAGATGGTAAGTTCACCAAGTAGCATCGCATAGCATAATCCTACCCAGCGATCCTCCCCTCGTCGACCTGTGTGAGGGCGATCACCGGGTTATATCTGGCACTTGGAAGGGTGTGTTTTATTAAGTATCCGGTTCTAGTTGTCATAAGGTCAAGGTACAACTCCGGGTCGCCTGTTACCGTGGACACGGCTATTCGAATAGATCAACTTCCCTGCAGGGGTGCACCACATTACCCGACATGCTCGATCCCTCTAGCCGGGCACACTTTCCTAGGTCATGTCCGGCCTCGGGAGATCAACACGTCGCAGCCCTACCTAGGCTCAACAGAGAGGTCAGAACGCCGGTCTAAATCCTATGCGCGCAGGGGTCTGGGTCCATCGCCCATTGCACACCTGCACGTTGCAAATGCGGCCAGAAGCAGACCAAGCCCCCTTAATACAAGCGCGGGCTTACGGTCCAATGCGGCGCGCGCCGCTCAGTCACTGACGTCAAAAGAGCTTCAGCTGATACCACGACGCCGGTTGCCCATATCTTGTCCCACGTGGCGGTTAGTGCGTATAAGGTCAACGACCCAACTCAGATCAAATACCAAGATCTCGTTAAGCGTGTTATTGTGAAGTAACCGCGGACGCCGACCAGGGCCAGGCCCACCTCTCTCCTAGGTGGTCTCAAACTGCCCTGTCGCTCCGCCTCAAAGTAAAAGTCAGGGGCCGTCAGGAACCCAGGCCCACCACTACCGGGATGGATCCACCTATCCTTTCAGCCCCCACATCGGAATCACATGCGGGTACTCAACGAGGCGACCCGACTTTAGTCACCACCTGTATAGTATGTATGTATATATGTATATACCCGTGATCACCTCCCGAGTGATCACGGCTCGATAGTATAGCATGGCAGACGGACAAGAATGTAGGGCCACTGATGGATACTAGCATCCTATACTAAGCATTTAGGATTGCAGGTAAGGGTAATAACTGTAGCAACAATGACAGGCTATGCAGCAGAATAGGATTAACCGAAAGCAGTAACATGCTACACTACTCTAATGCAAGCAGTAGAGAGAAGGAATAGGCGATATCTGGTGATCAAGGGGGGCTTGCCTGGAAGCTTTGTTGTACAGGAAGAAGGGTCGACAGTGACGTAGTCGTACTCGGTGGCACCAGCGCCGGTCTTGGGGTCTACCGGGGAAGAAGAGGGGGAAGAAACAGTAAATACAGAGCAAACAAAGCATCACAAAACATAATGAGGAAATACGCCAGGCTAGGTATGCCCTAACGCGGTAGGAGGTGATACCGACGAAGGGGGAAACATCCGGGAAAGTATCCCCGGTGTTTCGCGTTTTCGGACAAATGAACCGGAGGGGAAAAGTTGCGTGTTTGCTATGCTAGGAATGTGTGGCGGACGAATGGGCTGCGTATCCGGATTCGTCTCGTCGTTCTGAGCAACTTTCATGTACAAAGTTTTTCCATCCGAGCTACGGTTTATTTTCTATTAATTTTAAAAGTTTTAAATCATTTTTTAATTTGTTATTATTAAATTAATTTGATATTATTATTATTGCATCAGCATGACGTCAGCAGTCAACAGAGGTGTTGACTGGTCAAACTGACGCGAGGGTCCCGCATGTCATTGACTGATTAATTAACTAACAGTTAATTAGGTTAATTAGTGATTAGATTAATATAATTATGATTAATTAAGTTAATTAATTAATTAATTAACATTATTATTATTATTATTTTTGTAATTCCTTTTTTATAAATAATGTTGTAGGGGCTACGCCCCACATGTCATTGGCCCAGGGGACATAGCGGGTGCGGGCGACGGGTTTCGGGCACGGCCCGATCGGGCGCACGCCCAGGGGCGCCGCGGCGAACGAGGCCGGCGAGGCCGAGCGGTCGCCGGAGGGGGACGCCAGCGGGACGGCAGCAGGGCGCCACCAGCGGCGCGCGGGCCAGCAGAAGCTGCCCCAGCCGCGGCGAGAAGAGGGGGCGGCGCGGCAGCTCAGGTGCAGCCGCAGGTAGCAGAAGGGGGCACGGGCGGCTAGCGGCGCGTGGGCGGGTGCGGTGGAGCGGTGCTGCTGGGAGGCGGAGGGAGCCGGAGCGCGGGCAAACGTGGGCGGCGAACGCGAGCATCCGCGCGCGGGGAGGAAGCAGGCCAGGGGCTCGGCCAGGGAGGTAGCAGCAGCGGGCAGCGGGGAGGTGCTGGCAAGCGCTCGGTCGGGGAGCGGCGAGCACGTGACGATGCGGGGACAAGGCTCGATCGAGGAGGGCGCGTGCGGGAGGGCAATCCCGGCGAGCGCGGGTACTAGGCGGCAGGAGAGTGAGCAGCGGCCGGAGTCGGCAAGGTCGAGCGCATCTATGGGGCGAACGGGATGAAACAGGGAGGAGGGAAGGAAGCGGAGGGGGGTTTGCTCACAGGGGAGCTGCAGGGGGAAGGCAGTGGGCTCGGGGAGGTGGTGGCAGTGTCGTCGGCGATGGAGGGCGGCACCGTTCGGGGGAGGTGCCGGCATCGGGGTCGAGCAGCTCCGGGCTCGGGGCGGTTCCGGCGGGGAGGAGAATGAGGAGGCGACGACGATGGTGGGGCGGTCCGACGAGGAAGCGGCGCCGGCGAGGTAGAAGCGGGGCGACGGGGTCGCCTACCCCCGATCCAGATCGGGACCGAGAAGAGGGGGCGCGAGGAGAGAGTGGGGGATCGGGGGGAGAAGTGGGAGGTTAGGGTTTCGGCCGGGCGGACCTGGGGTTAGTAGGCTGGGGCGTAGAGTGGTCCGGCCTGGTCGCTAGGCCAAGTGGGCCGTGGCCCAGGGGGTAGGGGGTTTCTTTGTTTTCTTTTCTTTTGTTTATTTTCTATTTTGCCTTTTTCTTTTTATTTATATTACTTTTTCTATTTCAATTTTGTTTCCTATTAATTTTAGTTTTAGTAAAATATACATGTAGCATCTAAATTAGTATTTCAACTTAGTCCATAGTCACAAAAATTCTAGTCCTCAAATAAATTAGTTTGACATTTTATTAATTACAAAAGGTATTTAAATAATTGTTTTTACTGTTGTTTTATTCACCTTATAGTATTTAAGCATTTTATAAAGGTGTGGTTTCTCCACCATAACTACCTATGCAATATTTGGTTCACTCCGAACATTTTAGTTTTAATATTTGAAAATTTTATTGTTTGCTTGATTTTGTATTTGAATTTGAATCGGTCACGAACTAACGCGAGATTAGCAACAGTAATCGAAGTGACATGGCACCATTAGCAGAGAATTACTGTAGCATAATTATCCGGGTGTCACAATTCTCCTCCACTACAAGAAATCTCGTCCCGAGATTTAAGAGGTGGAGTAAGGGCGAAAGGTCCGGTTACGAAATTCTAAGGAATCTTCTCGGTCTTGGTTGCTCTTCTCGAAGATGTCGAACCATTAGATTGACGTCTTAATTTCTTTGCTTCAGGTCATCATGGTGAAGTCGTCCTTTTCTTCCGGAACTCCAACGTACTTACGAATAGGTAAGGGGCAGCTCGGCTATGACAGAATGCTTATGAGGGAAACAATCTGGGGTTAACCCATGAATGAGCATAAGAGTAACTCTCGAGTTGAACCTACAAAATACATCGAGAGTAAGGTTCGAAGGTACAATAAGAGGTTCCAAGCGGATAGATAGTTGCTCGAAGTCTGAACCAGAGTGAGAAAGGGTTTCAGAGCAGCGAGAGTAAGTATTGCGTCTGATACTAGAATAGAGCACTAGGAAGGTGGCCCGTGAATTAAATACGAAGCCAAGCATGAGGAATAACCATTAGAAACAGGGTTGTACAGGAGAGTCAGGTTTCGATCCTGTGGAACTGTGGGTTATGGGCCCACCATGTGGGTTAAAAGTAGGAAGGGCGGAGACGTCTTGCGTGATCATGTAAGCAAGGCATGTCAGAGGATAGCCTGTCATTTATGTCGGCAACAACATCGGTACCAAGGGCGAGGGACGAAGAGAACCATTTTCCTGCTCGTCAAAATGAGGCGGACCAATAGCCAAAGTTCTCGTCCATCGGTGGTTACCGGAATATCATCAACAATAGTAACAGGGTCTTACTGACCGAGTTGTACACCGAGGTGTTTACATAAGCAGGAGAATATTACTGCTTAGATCATATAGATCACAAGAAACGTTAAACCAACCAATGGAAAGGAAAATATGGTTATCAGATTAAACAGAACAATGGAAAGGAAAATGTTTTTAAACACATATTTTCAAGGGTATATCCTTCCCAAGGACAAGCAGAGCATGATATCCATGATAGGATATAATCTAGAAAACTCTTTAGGTAAAGGCAGAGGAATTTCATGGCATTACCCATACATCGGTGTTAGGGTAATTGATAAAGAAAATTTAGCATTGTGCTCCAAATGTCCTTATTAAAGATCGGAGTACCACAAGCATGCGTCGAGATAGCATTGACATGGTATTCAAGCAAAGTCGGACTTTGGATACTCAAAGGATTCATCAGGAACAACTTATATAATAAGTCTTACAATTTCCTCAAGGAAGAATGGTTAACCTTGCTAAAAAGGAAACTATAACAATAGGTCCTCCGGCCAGGGGTGCTAGGCATGACATCACCTTACCGGGTCATATATACACCAATGTTATAACTCTTGGAAATATGTCCCAGACATCATACCTGACTGAGATTCAGAACTGATTGGGGTCAGGATACCTCATACTCAGCCTGCTTGAGAAGAAGAGGTGCGACACAACTAACGAGGTGATATTGTAAGATTCTCGGGGAATGAACTATGGAAGTGAGTTCCGAAACAAGAGTTCATAAGTAAACCAAGGAGAGGATGAGGAGGTGGCTGATGGACTCAGCGAAAATTTATCGGGATTTCCAAAAAGATGGATTTTCACAAGTGAATAAGGAGATAACATTTGTCAGATCAAATGATGCAATGATGTATGCTCGAGGAAAACATACACAATTAAACATTGGTTGAAAGGCGCACCCGAAATATGGGCTTAGGTAGCATGACCAATGTTAGAATGGTGATTCAATAATCAATAGTCTAAGAATGAACGGCTGACCATTAACTTCAAAGCAATAGGGTTGCTAGAAGGGCAGAATCCAACAACACCGTTCACTTGTTGGTACCCCGGTTGGAATCAACACGAGGAAGAAGAAGAATGGTGATGGTGAGAAGTATTACTATATCAAGAATTAATAGTTGAGGTAATTCCCTCAACATTCTTGACATAACATATGGTAATAGTTCAAGATAGAATCATAATATAAGTTGGATAGAAAGGAAACTACACAAAACATGACCAAGTTTTGTGTCGGAGGGAATGCGAGAATGTTGTCGATGTTAAAACAAATCATCGAGGGGACAAGGATGCTAGTACTCATCCTGAATTCGACACACAACTTGGAAGAAGTCAAATTGTTGACAACGATCACGACAAATTTGTCGAGAGGTTTCAAGAAGATGTAATCGATCAACGACTGCATCAAGCAAAAGGACTGATGCAGTGAAAGATTATTGGGTCCACGGATACGACACCAACTTGGAATCAAGCTTGTTGTTTGAGGTGGAACGATAAGACGAGGAAATCAACGTAAGCTTAGCTCAACGTCAAACATTGTGCTCCGGGAAGAAGGACCAGGTAGCACAGTTAAAGTTAGCACGATAATGGTGTAGCCGATCAAGCTAGGAATGACTTGAAGGATTACTAAACTCGCAAGCAAAGAAGATTGCTAAGAGTTGTAGAATTCGCAACGCGGACTCGACTTAGTTATCAGTGCTCTCAACTGACTAAGAACTCAGAACCCTTGGTAAAACTAAATTAGTGAGAAGCAATACTGGACGAAAACTCATAAGTATAGCAGTTCCGTGATATTCTCGAGATACCATAGGGTAAACTCGAAAGTAGGACAGAAGAAAGGTTGGATAGGGGTATTGATCTGCAGAATACAAGTACCTTAACTTGCCAGAGGAACAGAATCAAGGAATATCAATATGGCTGGAACCATCATTGCCAAAGACCAGATCCCAGATATAAGATGAACTTATAACAATGGGATAATTAATTTTAAGAGTAGCTTCCATGATAAGATCTACATCGTGTCCCTGGGCATGAACACAAGGTTCAAGGTCGACTCCCACTTCTCTAATGCATGACCAATCATTCACTGCTCTATTAAAATGAGTTAGAGTGTCAAAACCTACCTGGTGAATTACCAGAGGAATATGACACGTGAAAACTTTCGGGTTCACACAGATTAAGGAAGGCATAGGTTCAACCCATCGGGGCATCTTAGAAACATATACCACAAGCTTCAAGAGTAATGATCACTAGCTCGAAAGCAGAGCATGGTTTACCAAATCAGAGAATAGGATTTACCAATGGTATTATGTATCAGGGGAGAAACTCTTAAGGTTATTCGATATGAAGGACACTGTCGGATAATAACCAAGCAATTGGTCTCGCGGACCACAAGGAATCTAATGCGAGTAGTGGTACTCAATCAGAAGGAAAAAGAATGCAAAGGCATCAGATTATAGAAACAACTAACTAATTCAAAGCTCAAATGCAAATGAATTATGATTTCCAAATCAAGGGATCAAAAGCAAACGCTCTGATTAAGAATGGATAAGTTGAATAGACTTAGGGGTACATTCGACGACAACTTGATTGGTCGAGGACCAGCTCATGTTCAAACTGACACTGAGTCGGAAGGATGAATTCAAGGATTCGACTGAGGAATGCGAGCATTCGCAACTTATTGAATCAATGGACTCAAAATGATAGTGGCAAAGGATGCTAATAAGATTATAATACTTATGGGATTAACCAAAATGCAAGCAAGCCAGAATTTCAAGAGCAATAAGCTGTTGAGGATTTTTGGAAGATCGAATGGTATTTCGAAGACTTATGTGAAACATATGAACAACTGGGAATGAGCGGATACTCGATAAGTGGAATGAATTACCCGCAGGGGTATTCAGGTGGCAAAGAACTGCAAGGCAGTAGCACAAAGTATACTCGGATCAACAGAGAGAATTCCGGGGTATCTTGTAATAACAAGACCAACGGGAAATGATTGTATGAATGGCAAGTGTAAGTAGTTATCCAGAGGGATTTATCGATGGAAGTGAATTGCAAAAGCGATGGCACATAGTCTCGAGAGCACATCGTAGAGTATCTTCGAAATCTTCTGGTGCAGCAGGAGGTCATCGGTAACAAGGGGCTCTCCAGGTGGAAGTGATCACGAGATCCTAATGTTAGAGTTAGCAAAATTCATTTAACCTGAATAGAAGAGAGATCAGAGTCCCAGAGTATAGACGAGGAGTAAAAGATCCTAATACCACCCAATGGCGATATGGGCCCGTAAGCCGCACAACCATGTTAGTAAAAGTTTTTCAATGACTAGACTCGACTTCGGCCAAGGAGTGTGGAAGGGGGATTCCTACAGGCAGTCAGCTCTGATACCAACTTGTGACGCCCCCGATTCAATCATACACTAATCATACATGCAAACGTGTACGACCAAGATCAGGGACTCACGGGAAGATATCACAACACAACTCTAAAAAATAAAATAAGTCATACAAGCATCATAATACAAGCCAGGGGCCTCGAGGGCTCGAATACAAGTGGTCGATCATAGACGAGTCAACGTAAGCAACAATATCTGAGTACAGACATAAGCTAAACAAGTTGCCATAAGATGGCTAGCACAAACTGGGATACAGATCGAAAGAGGCGCAGGCCTCCTGCCTGGGATCCTCCTAAACTACTCCTGGTCATCGTCAGTGGCCTGCACGTAGTAGTAGGCACCTCCGGTGTAGTAGGAGTTGTCGTCGACGGTGGCGTCTGGCTCCTGGGCTCCAGCATCTGGTGGCGACAACCGAGAGGAAAGGAAAGGGGGGAAGAGGGAGAAAAGCAACCGTGAGTACTCATCCAAAGTACCCGCAAGCAAGGATCTACACTACATATGCAGGGGTATCTGTGTAAAGGGGCAATATCGATGGACTGAACTGCAGAATGCCAGAATAAGAAGGGGATAGCTAGTCCTGTCGAAGACTACGCTTCTGGCAGCCTCCATCTTGCAGCATGTAGAAGAGAGTAGATGGTAAGTTCACCAAGTAGCATCACATAGCATAATCCTACCCGGCGATCCTCCCCTCGTCGACCTGTGTGAGAGCGATCACCGGGTTATATCTGGCACTTGGAAGGGTGTGTTTTATTAAGTATCCGGTTCCAGTTGTCATAAGGTCAAGGTACAACTCCGGGTCGCCTGTTACCGTGGACACGGCTATTCGAATAGATCAACTTCCCTGCAGGGGTGCACCACATTACCCGACACGCTCGATCCCTCTGGCCGGGCACACTTTCCTAGTTCATGTCTGGCCTCGAGAGATCAACACATCACAGCCCTACCTAGGCTCAACAAAGAGGTCAGCACGCCGGTCTAAATCCAATGCACGCAGGGGTCTGGGCCCATCGCCCATTGCACATCTGCACGTTGCGAACGCGGCCGGAAGCAGACCTAGCCCCCTTAATACAAGCGCGGGCTTACGGTCCAATGCGGTGCGCGCCGCTCAGTCGCTGACGTCAAAAGAGCTTCAGCTGATACCACGACGCCGGTTGCCCATATCTTGTCCCACGTGGCGGTTAGTGCGTATAAGGTCAACGACCCAACTCACATCAAATACCAAGATCGCGTTAACCGTGTTATTGTGAAGTAACCACGGACGCCGACCAGGGCCAGGCCCACCTCTCTCCTAGGTGGTCTCAACCTGCCCTGTCGCTCCGCCTCAAAGTAAGAGTCGGGGGCCGTTAGGAACCCAGGCCCACCACTACCGGGATGGAGCCACCTGTCCTTTCAGCCCCCACATCGGAATCACATGCGGGTACTCAACGAGCCGACCCGACTTTAGTCACCACCTGTATAGTATGTATGTATATATGTATATACCCGTGATCACCTCCCGAGTGATCACGGCCCGATAGTATAGCATGGCAGACGGACAAGAATGTAGGGCCACTGATGAATACTAGCATCCTATACTAAGCATTTAGGATTGCAGGTAAGGGTAATAACTGTAGCAACAATGGCGGGCTATGCAGCAGAATAGGATTAACCGAAATCAGTAACATGCTACACTACTCTAATGCAAGCAGTAGAGAGAAGGAATAGGCGATATCTGGTGATCAAGGGGGGGCTTGCCTGGAAGCTTTGTTGTACAGGAAGAAGGGTCGTCGGTGACGTAGTCGTACTCGGTGGCATCAGCGCCAGTCTCGGGGTCTACCAGGGAAGAGAGGGGGAAGAAACAGTAAATACGGAGCAAACAAAGCATCACAAAACATAATGAGGCAATACGCCAGGCTAGGTAGGCCCTAACGCGGTAGGAGGTGATACCGACGAAGGGGCAAAACATCCGGGAAAGTATCCCCGGTGTTTCGCGTTTTCGGACAGATGAACCGGAGGGGGAAAGTTGCGTGTTTGCTATGCTAGGGATGTGTGGCGGATGAACGGGCTGCGTATCCGGATTCGTCTCGTCGTTCTGAGCAACTTTCATGTACAATGTTTTTCCATCCGAGCTACAGATTATTTTCTATTAATTTTAAAAGTTTTAAATCATTTTCTAATTTATTATTATTAAATTAATTCGAAATTAGTATTATTGCATCAGCATGATGTCAGCAGTCAACAGAGGTGTTGACTGGTCAAACTGACGTGAGGGTCCCGCATGTCATTGACTGATTAATTAACTAATAGTTAATTTGGTTAATTAGTGATTAGATTAATCTAATTATGATTAATTTAGTTAATTATGTTAATAAATTTAGTTAGTTAATTAATTAATTAACATTTTTATTATTATTATTTTTTAATTCCTTTTTTATAAAAACGTTCTGGGGGCTAGGCCCCACATGTCATTGGCCCAGGGGCCATAGCGGGTGCGGGCGACGGGTTTCGGGCGCGGCCCGATCGGGCGCACGCCCAGGGGCGCCGCGGCGAACGAGGCTGGCAAGGCCGGGCGGTCGCCAGAGGTGGACGCCGGCGGGACAGCAGCAGGGCGCCACCAGCGGCGCACGGGCCAGCAGAAGCTGCCCCAGCCGCGGCGAGAAGAGGAGGCGGCGCGGCAGCGCAGGTGCAGCCGCAGGCAGCAGAAGGGGGCGCGGGCGGCTAGCGGCGGGTGCGGTGGAGCGGCGCCGCTGGGAGGCGGAGGGAGCCGGAGCGTGGCAAACATGGGCGGCGAACGCGAGCATCCGCGCGCGGGGAGGAAGCAGGCCAGGGCCTCCGCCAGGGAGGTAGCAGCAGCGGGCAGCGGGGAGGCGTTGCCGAGCGCTCGGTCAGGGAGCGGCGAGCATGCGACGATGCGGGGACAAGGCTCGGTCGAGGAGGGCGCGTGCGGGAGGGCAATCCCGACGAGCGCGGGTGCTAGGCGACAGGGGAGCGAGCAGCGGCCGGAGTCGGCAAGGTCGAGCACATCTATGGGGCGAACGGGATGAAATAGGGAGGAGGGAAGGAAGCGGAGGGGGGTTTGCTCACAGGGGAGCTGCAGGGGGAAGGCAGTGGGCTCGGGGAGGTGGCGGCAGTGTCGCGGGCGATGTAGGGCAACGTCGTTCGGGGGAGGTGCCGGCGTCGGGGTCGAGCAGCCCTGGGCTCGGGGCGGTTCCGGCGGGGAGGAGGATGAGAAGGCGACAACGACGGTAGGGCAGTCCGACGAGGAAGCGGCGCCGGCGAGGTAGAAGCAGGGCGACGGGGTCGCCTACCCCCGATCCAGATCAGCACCGAGAAGAGGGGGTGCGAGGAGAGAGTGGGGGATCGGGGGGAGAAGTGCGAGGTTAGGGTTTCGGCCGTCCGGACCTGGGGTTAGTAGGCTGGGGCGCGGAGTGGGCCGGCCTGGTCGCTAGGCCAACTGGGCCGTGGCCCAGGGATAGGGGGGTTTCTTTGTTTTCTTTTCTTTTGTTTTATTTCTTGTTTGCCTTTTTCTTTTTATTTATATTACTTTTTCTGTTTCAGTTTTGTTTCCTATTAATTTTAGTTTTAGTAAAATATAGACGTAGCATCTAAATTAGTATTTCAACTTAGTCCATAGTCACAATAAGTCTAGTCCTCAAATAAATTAGTTTGACATTTTACTAATTACAAAAGGTATTTAAATAATTGTTTTTACTGTTGTTTTATTCACCTTATAGTATTTAAGCATTTTATAAAGGTGTGGTTTCTCCACCATAACTACCTATGCCATATTTGGTTCACTCCGAACATTTTAGTTTTAATATTTGAAATTTTTATTGTTTGCTAGATTTTGAATTTGAATTTGAATCGGTCTCGAACTAACGCGAGATTAGCAACAGTAATCGAAGTGATGTGGCACCATTAGCAAAGAATTACTGTAGCATAATTATCCGGGCGTCACAATGCCACTATAATGTGTTTTATTTTGGGTTTGATACCACTAAATTAACTTATGCTGATGGCAATGGATAACTTGATGGTTCTGTTGGGGATTCTGTTCATGGATTGATGGCACTGGGGTGGATAAGTTGATGGTTTATGTTTATACTTTAATGGCATTGTTTATAATTGATGGATAACTTGATGGTTTATGTTTATACTTTAATGGCTAGGGGTCGATAGAACCACCTAAACCTAGGCTTTAGGGTCTACGGTGGCTCGGGGTCAACGGAACCACCTGAATCTAACCATTATGGTTCATGGTGGCTAGGGGTCGACGGAACCACCTAAACCTAATAATTAGGGTTTACGGTGGCTCGCGGTCGACAGAACCACTAAAACCTAACCATTAGGGTTTACGGTGGCTAGGGGTCGACGGAACCACCTAAACCTAGGCTTTAGGGTCTACGGTGGCTCGGGGTCGACAGAACCACCTAAATCTAACCATTATGGTTCATGGTGGCCAGGGGTTGACGGAACCACCTAAACCTAATGATACGACTCCGTCATATCTATAATTTTTTATTGTTTCATGCCAATATTATACAACTTTTACATACTTTTGGCAACTTTTTATATGATTTATTGGACTAGCCTATTGATCCAGTACCAAGTGCCAGTTCATGTTTTCTACATGTTTTTTGTATCGCAGAGTATCCATATCAAACGAAGTCCAAATGCAATAAAATTTCACGGAGAATTATATTGGAATATATGTGATTTTTGGGAGTTGGAATCACCGCAAATGGAGGGGCGTGGTGGGCACAACCCACCAGGGCGCGCCAGAGGAGCCAGGCATGGTGTGGTGGGTTGTGCCCACCTCGTACCTCGGTTGAGGCTCTACTTCGGGCGCAAGGAAGCTTACATCCGGAAAAAATCGTGTTAAAATATCAGCGCAATCGGAGTTACGGATCTCCGGGAATATAAGAAACGGTTTTTGGCCGGATCTAGAGAATGCGAAACAGAAGAGAACAGAGAGGGAGATCCCATCTCGGAGGGGCTTCCGCCCCTCCGACGCCATGGAAACCAAGGACTAGAGGGGGAACTCTCCTCCCATCTAAGAGGGAGGCCAAGGAAGAAGGAGGGGGGCTCTCTCCCCCTCGCTTCCGGTGGCGCCGGAGTGCTGTCGGGGCAACGATCGGGACGGCGATCTACATCAACAATCTTGCTACCGTCAACACCAACTCTCTCCCCCTCTATGCAGCGGTGTAACACCCCTTCTCCCCGCTCTAATCTCTACTTAAACATGCTGCTCAACTCCATATATTATTTCCCAATGATATTTGGCTATCCTATGATGTTTGAGTAGATCTGTTTTGTCCTATGGGTTAATCGTGATCTTGGTTGGTATGATTGTATATTGTATTTATGGTGCTGTCCTACGGTGCCCTCCATTCTCGTGCAAACGTGAGGGGGGCCCCGCTGTAGGGTGTTGCGATATGTTCATGGTTTACTTATTGTCAGTGTTGCGGGGGATGACAGCAGCCCAAACGCGGATAAGTGGGTTATGGCGTATGGGAGTAAAGAGGACTTGATACTTAATGCTATGGTTGGGTTTCACAACCTTAATGATCTTTAGTAGTTGCGGATGCTTGGTAGAGTTACAATCATAAGTGCATATGATCCAAGTAGAGAAAGTATGTTAGCTCATGCCTCTCCCTCATATAAAATTATAAGAATGATTACCGGTACTTGTTATCGATTGCCTAGGGACAAATAACTTTCTTGTTGACAAAAGCTCTTTACTAAAACTAACTTAGTTGTGTCTTTATCTAAACAGCCCCTAGAATTTATTTACGTGCTCTTTATTATCTTGCAAACCTATCGTATCACACCTACAAAGTACTTCTAGTTTCATACTTGTTCTAGGTAAAGCGAACGTCAAGCGTGCGTAGAGTTGTATCGGTGGTCGATAGAACTTGAGGGAATATTTGTTCTACCTTTAGCTCCTCGTTGGGTTCGACACTCTTACTTATCGAAAGAGGCTACAATTGAACCCCTATACTTGTGGGTTATTAAGACCTTTTTCTGGCGCCGTTGCCGGGGAGCAATAGCGTGGGGTGAATATTCTCGTGCGTGCTTGTTTGCTTTATCACTAAGTAGTTTTTATTTCCTGTTCTAAGTTGTTCTCTATCTTTAGTCATGGATATGGAACACGAAACACCAAAAAAATTAGTTGTACTTGCTACTCATGGAGATGGGGAACCTCCTAAAACCCTCGATGCTCGTTATCTAAAAAATATTATGCACTACTTTGATAATCATGAGAAAACCCCATTTAACTTGATAATGGGAGTAACGTTGGATCAACGTGAATACTCTAGGGATTATCGCTTGACTCAAAAGGGAAAATTTTATGGGATCAAATTGAAATGTTGCAATGGTATGTGTAGCGACCCGACCTCGGAAGGTCAAGTCTCTGTGCTCAGTGCCATCCCTGGATCGGTAATGCTGACACACACAGTACTCGAAGGATTTATAACAGAGTAGCAATCACACACTTATTACATCAAATGTCTCAAGAGAGAACTTATTACAATAAATATGGCTTAAGGCCATCTAATAAATAACAGCGGAAGGCTTGGAAGAAAAAGTGAGTCCATCAACTCCAACGGCATAGCTGAATGCATGACAAACGACCTAGCGCACCTTACTCCTCGTCTGAAAAGTCTGCAACATGATACGTTGCAGCCCGAAAACGGGTCAGCACATGGAATATGCTGGCAATATAACACAGTAGAGCAATGAACAAATAAATGCTATCACTATATGCATATATGGCTGGTGGAGGCTCTATGGTTATAATGTTTTGCGAAAAGCCAATTTTTTCCTACAACAAAGGAATATATTTTATTTAACTATCATGGTAGTTGAAACATTGAGAATGGTACCCCCATCTCAATCCCAATTAAAGGTAACCATTAGCAACCCAACAAATTAATTTAGAGTGATGAGATCAATCCAATAATTCAAGTACCAGATACTCAAGTTGTCCATAGCCGGGGACACGGCTAACCATGATTAGTTTATACACTCTGCAGAGGTTTGCGCACTTCTCCCCACAAGACTCGATCTCCTCCGTTGGATTTCTCGCACATCATGGTGTTTGAGAAACGGATGACCGAGACACAGTCTTTCATAAGCATTAACTCTAACCCTGGGTAGACAGTACCAACCTACATCCCCTACATCTTCTAGCCTATCACTAGAAGAGGTCATGCAACATACTCAACTACGCTAGATCCCATAACAGCTTGTGGCTGCACCCGGAAGTTTCTAGCATGAATAATCTTATGATCCCTTTGAGCCTGGGTGGCGGACCATAGGAGGATCACACGGTATAACCCCGGGATCTCCTAGGACAACACTGGTATAACCCCAGGTGCCCAAAACCAACAATCCACCCAGATGTGTATTAAAGTTTCCACCTTAAATTGAACCATTAATTAACAAACTCACATCTTTCATGGATACACTCAAACCCAGTCCACGTCTACGAGCATAGCATAGCAATATAAGCATAACGTAGAAGTAACTGCCAAGGGTTTGATAATAAAACAGGTAATAGGTTCTACCTCATCAACTACTTCCCAAACCCACAAGTTAATCACATCCTAATCATGCAGTGTTTGAGGATTGGAACTAATGCATAAAAACTAGGTATGAAAAGTATGATCAATGTGTTACTTGCCTTGCTGACGATCTGCAAATCCTAGAGACTCGTAGTAGCACATTTCGCACTCCGGGAATTCTATCGCAAACAAACAATAGCATAAATAAGCAACCAAGCAAAGATGCACGGGTAAAACTCAAATAATAAGATCTAACCAGAAAGTTCAACTGAAGAACTCCAGATTGCAAAAAGAATCAAATCAAACGGAGCAACAAAACTCAAACTACGAAAGAAACAGGGTCCGATTACTAATCTGGACTAAAGTCAAATTTTACAGTACCAAACTCTTGTTCAAGTTGGTTAAACAGAAAGAGGGTTTCGGGACGAAGATCTAGGCGCTTGTTTCACCTGATTTGGATAAACGAGCGAAAAGATATACAAGATCAAAGATTAGGGCAGAAATCGTGATCGAAAAATAATCGCGGAAAAACCCTGGAAAAAGAAAAACTGACGAACAGGCTAACGAACGAAAGTTCGCTGTCTGCGACTAACCGATGAACAACGTTCGTTAAATCAAACGTATGGACGTACGTCCGCAAAATAAATAAACCGACGGAAAACCGAACGAACCGATCTATTTAAAAAAACTAGATCTAGTTTTTTTTAAACGGATGGTTTTTTTGAGAAAAAACCGACGAACGGCGGCGGCGGCTACCTCCTGCGAGGTGGGCAGCAGTGGCGGGGTCATGTGGCGGCGGCGGCACAGCTCCGGCGGGACAGCGTCGGCGCGAGGCGCGGGGCGCGGCGGCGGCGGTGGCGTCGCGGGCTGGCGGCGGCGTCACGGGCTGGCGGCAGCAGTGCACGCGAACCGAGGCGGCGGCGGGCTAGGTATTGCGGGAAGGGGGTGGCTGGGCTGGCGGGGCCTCGGGGGCGCGGCTTATAAAGCCTGGCCGGCTGCAGTCCGGGTCGAACACGGCCCGGTAGGTCGGTGCTCTTTTTTTTAAACCTGACGCAGAAAAACAAATAAAAGAAATACTAAACCGACTCCAAACATCCTGAAATAAATTTTTGCGGTCCTCTAATAATATTCTGGACAAAGTGAACATTTATTTGGGCCTCTAATGCAATTTCGAAAAACGCATATTTTTCCTAATTCAAATAAAATTGCAATAAAATCCAAATAAAATTTATTTATTTGATTTTAATATTTTTCCACCAATATTTCATTTATTTTGGAGAACTCATATTATCTCCTCTCATATATTTTAGTATGAAATATTCTTCGGAGAGAAAAATTATTAAAACCAAAATGATCCTTGTTTCTATATTTGATAAAATTCAAATATGAAAAACGTGAAATCCCCAACTCTCTCCGTGGGTCCTTGAGTTGCATAGAATTTCGTGGATCACGAAACGAAAATGCAATAAAATATGATATGCATGAATGACCTATGTATAACATTCCAAATTGAATATTTGGGATGTTACAAACCTACCCCCCTTAAGATGAATCTCGTCCTCGAGATTCGGGTTGGCTAGAAAATAGGTGTGGGTGGTCTTTGCGTAGATCATCCTCTCGTTACCAGGTAGCTTCATCCTCGGTATGGTGGCTCCACTGAACTTAGCAAAACTTGATAACCTTGCTGCGTGTAACTTGGCTGGCAAACTCGAGAATTTTGACAGGTTTCTCCTCATATGTCAAATCACTATCCAACTGAATTGCTTCCAGGGGCACTGTATCTTTCAGAGGAATATTGGCCATCTCTGCATGGCACTTCTTTAACTGGGAAACGTGAAATACATCATGAACTCCTGACAACCCTTCGGGTAACTCCAACTTGTAGGCAACCTCTCCCATGCGTTCCAAAACTCGGTACGGTCCTACAAATCTCGGGGCTAGCTTTCCCTGAACTCCAAAGCGTTTAACTCCTCACAGAGGTGACACTCGCAGATATGCTCTGTCTCCGATTTCATAGACTACCTCCTTGCGTTTTGAATCTGCATAACTCTTCTGTCAGGACTGAGCTACCTTCAGTCTATCTCGAATCAGCTTAACTTTCTCTTCGGACTCCTTAATCAAATCCGGTCCAAACAACTGGCGGTCTCCAACTTCATCCCACATCAATGGTGTTCGGCATCTTCTTCCATACAGGGCTTCGAACGGTGCCATATTCAAACTGGCCTGGTAGCTGTTGTTGTATGAGAACTCCGCATAGGGCAAATTATCATTCCAACTAGATCCATAATCTAGCGCACAAGCTCTCAACATGTCCTCCAGAATCTGATTGACTCTCTCGGTCTGTCCATCTGTCTGCGGGTGAAACGCGGTGCTAAACTCTGTAACACTCCAAAAATTTTGATTTGGCTTTTTGTTTCTTTATTTGACTTAAAGGAGGTTATTTGAATTTTTCTAAAAGAGGGACTATCCTTCTCAATTTTTTTATCACAAATATTTTCTTTAAAAATGGTCCTTCTCAAGATTGATTTGTGGTCTTGAGGATTTTACATCTTGTGTTGACTCAACACAAATATTTTCTTTGGGAAAGTTTTTGAAATCCTTTCTTTTAGAAATAACCATATGCCTTATGGATTGATTCTTCCTCATTCAAAAAGTTTTCTTGCCATGACCTAGGTTGAAAAATTTCTTCCAAAACGCCTCCCTCCACTTTGGGTCAAGCCAAGCATCCTATTCCAGCAAGTCTCAAACTCTTTAAATTTTATTCCTATTTATTTTATCCTCAAAACAATTTCTGTCATTTATTTTGGGCCTTGATGAGTTACAAAGGAACCACCAGATCCCTTTTGAGTTTTGGTTCCAAACAAACTCCTCTGACTAGTCCTTAGTACCCTCAACCTAGATCCATCAAGATCCACTGGTCCACGGTTCAAATTTTTCAAATTCTGCTTGCTGCAAGTTTGGACCAGATTTGCCAATTTTGGTGAAATTCATTATTTTTCTTCTCCAAACATTCTGAGAAAAATCAGGCAGCATCCAGATGCATCAAGAGACCTCTCCACCAAAGATCAACTCCAGAAAAACATTCACATGCCAGAATCATTTCGTCGAACAGCTGGCGTGCACTGTTTCTGTCAAAATTCAGAGTTCAGTGTTTCAGTTTAGTCGTCAGTGTCGTTTTCGTCAGTCGGCAGCGTCAATCTCGCCAATGCCCTCGTTGGCTCGTTGCTCACTGCTCCTCCTTCTTATCCACTGCGCCGCACGGTCACCTGGACGGTTGCGAGCGTCGGCGGTGAGCTGGCAGAGGTGCATCGCCCTCGTGAGCGGCGGCAGCAGCACTTGCTGCGGCTGCCAAAGAGGCGCAGCAAGGGACGGCGCCGTCCAGCACCGCCCACACCACCAGAAGCCTACGCGTGGCCGTCTTCTTCCCCGTGCGTGCTGCAGCACAGTCGCCGTGGCCTGAGAGGCGCAGAGCGCGCTCTCTGCCGCCGACGAGCCCGTGAGGCCATTCCGTCGAAGACTTGGAGTATCGCCCAAGTCTGGCCAAGTTTAGCTACGGGATGAAGCCAGTGATCCAATCCGCAGCTGCCCCGACCCCTAAAACCCCGTTCGACCACTGCCTCGCCGTAATCATCGCCGGAGTGATCCCGTTCTCGGCAACCGCCTCGGACCGGCTATAAAAAGGAGCCTCGAGCTCGCGTTCGACCCAGCACCACTCCTACATCTCACTAGAGCCACGCCTAGCTACTAGGAAGACCTCGGGGAGGCCTTCTTCCCCGACTCCGGCCGCCCCGATCCGCTTCGGGCTCCGGCACGATTCCCTCTGCCCTCCCCGGCGAAATCCACCACCGCCCGAACCACCGTCCGCCGGAGTGGAGGCCGCCGTCGACGTGGTGCTCGCCGACGACCAACACCACCACCCACAGACGCGGGAGAGCACCGTGAGTCCGTAGGTACCATCCACTCCCCCTACCTCGCCGTGGATCGCCGTCGGCGACCACCGCGGCCCTCGGGCGCCAGGGGCCCTGTTTTCATTTTTAAACCTGACGGGTGGGACCCCTCGTCAGCCTCTCTCTTTTATTCGAAACGTTTTCTGAAGAAAGCGCCTTCGGGCAAAGTACGTTTTCTGTTTTTATAAACTAACCCCTGGAAACTTTCTGTTTCATTACAGATGAGTCCCTGGGCTAAAATCCTTATAACTTATAAACAAAAGATGATTTTGAATTGATTCTTTTTCTGTCATCTTTGTTTTCCTGTCTAGTTTTTTATCATTTTTATTTGAAAAATATTTGGAACAACTTTTATGCACACTCAGTATTTATGTTAGTACGCGTTCTCTTTATACCGTAGATACCGGAGGAGGTGACGGAGCCGCGAACTTCGCCGAGCTAGACTCCGACTACTCCGAACCAGGCAAGCATGTTTGAACCTTTGATATGATGAGTGTTTTGCATGTTTGCTTGAATAGTTAGTTCATGGCATGTTTATATGAGCATCAGTGTGTGTTATATTGCATGCAAGGCAACTACCAGTATGCTTCGAATCTTGATGTGATCATTTGATGGGAGATGACATGATCATGTGGTGACATGAAAGGTGGTAAGATGGTATTGTTGAAGCATGCCAGTCTTATGTCAACCGTTAAACTCCAGTGTCAACATGGATCAAGCCACGTTACCATCCGTCCCCTTTTCGTGCTGCCACATGTTTTCTGCAAAGAATACGGTTTAGTAAGTTGCAAACCTCTTTCCTCGTACACACAAAATAGAGGGGCCGTGATGAGGGTTCCATGGCCCTAGATTAAAGCTCGTCATCCGGTCAGGGGGCATGGGTGTTTCCGGTTGGGACCGAGAGGGGGGCACCCCTTAGAGCGCGTGATATAAATTTGATCCCATGCTACTCGAGGTTGTAGCCTCCCCGTCTTAAAGTTTTTCTTGAACGTTGCCTAGGGTGATCCCTGGCAGCGGAATGTGGAATGGGTGTGTACTAGTTAGATGTGTTTCTCCTAAAATACCGTAAACGGAACTAGTCCTTTGTGACTACTGAAATCCGTTGGCTGTGGTTAAAGAGTACAAACTCTGCAGAGTCAAAACCATCCGAGTAACCGTGTCCATGGTCAAGGATCTTGGTCAACACCTCCATATCAGTATCAGTATCAGTCTCACGTCCGTCTCAGCGTCAGTCTCTGTGTCAGTCTCAGTAAAAATCTCCGGTGAATAAACATGAGTGGTAAACCCGGCTGAATGTTATTCCTGTGGATGGACTAACCAGTTGACTATTACGTACATGAGTGTTTCCTTGAGATGATTTAAATTCATGAGCTACTTGAATTCAATATAAGCCCTTTATGTGATGTCGCTCAGACGTCCGACTGTGGCACTCTTGTTATTTACTTTTGATATAAGCCCTTTATGTGATGTCGCTCAGACGTCCGACTGTGGCACTCTTGTTATTTACTTTTGATATAAGCCCTTTATGTGATGTCGCTCAGACGTCCGACTGTGGCACACTTGTTATTTACTTTTGATATAAGCCCTTTATGTGATGTCGCTCAGATGTCCGACTGTGGCACTATTGTTATTTACTTTCGTTATAAGCCCTTTATGTGATGTCGCTCAGACGTCCGACTGTGGCACTCTTGTTATTTACTTTTGATATAAGCCCTTTATGTGATGTCGCTCAGACGTCCGACTGTGGCATTCTTGCTATTTACTTTTGATATAAGCCCTTTTCGAGATGTCGCTTAGACGTCCGACTGTGGCACGCACTGTCTTTTATATTTCAGTATAAGCCCTTTATGTGGTGTCGCCCTGACGCCCGACTGTGGCACTGTTAATTTATCTATTTATTTTTACCTTTCAAGGCGTCGCTTCAGACACCCGATCGGTCTTTAGCTATTTTATTGGGATTTCAGGAGGACTACCGCCTGACTTCCTTTTTATTTATCATGCAGTGAAATTTTATTATCTGAGTGCGCATTACTAATCTGCTCATGTGCATCATGTTTGCATTTGTTATATCTTATGTCCAAACTGTCTTGCGAGTACATTCAAAGTACTCACCTGGCTTGTTGATTTGGCCAGATGTTGACGAAGGCGATCTTATGGATGAAGAGTTCGATAGCGAGTCTGACGCCTAGAGGAGTCCCAGTCAGTCCCGTGCGATCCTGGAATTGGTCACTTGTATTATATACGCTTCCGCTACCCAGAATAAAAGTCATCGAGCCTCACTCTGACGCTCGATGAGTTGTAAGATTTAGGAGTCATGTCACCCACTTCACTGTGACATTTCCACCACCACTATTATTTCGAGTCAGTAGCTATGCCACTATACTCCTTGTGTCATATCCGCCCTTATGTATTATATCGGCGTGCTTGTAATAAATTGTTGAGCAATCTCAGCTCAACCTTGTATAATATTTAGTACTTCTGGATTTCTGTATCAAGGATTTGTCCACCAGTAAGAAGGATTCTTCTCTACTGGTCCGATATAAGGGTCGGTTTCTCAATAAATGTTTTATTGGAAAACCGGTCCTGACAACCTTGGTATCAGAGCCAGGCTGACTGTAGGAAGCCACTAGGTGCGATCGCTAATCGGTTATTAGCGTAATAAGCGCTAGTTTAACGTAGCAATTTTCTGTTGGTCATCATAAATTTATGATTTGACTATCCAGAATTTTTATCTACTTTTGTAGATGGCTGGCAACGACTGCGAGTCGACTGAGTGCGCCTAGCAGCCGTGCGATGTGCCAGCTTGTATGGTATGTTTATATGTACATAGGTTTGGTGAGAAGTAGTTTGTGTGCGCATCATGTAGGAACTCGAAGAAGTGCACTAGCCTAAATAACATGTCAGGAATGTGTACGCACACCCTAAGTGATGTATTGTATAATTACGACTCGCGTGTAAGATATGTACTGAGCAGTCCTTCTCCATGCGCAATCAAGTTTTTTTCTGGAAGAATCTTGGAGTCTTTAAAAATTCCGCCCTTGCAAAATTATTCATTTTGCCACTCGGTTTTTCTCATGAGTTTTGCAAAAATACCCCAGAGTGGAAAATGCCTCGTCCCTGGACTCGTTCCATGCCAAGTCCGCCGGAAAAAAATTATGGTACCCAGACAAGGCACAATTTCACACAGGGGCAGTCAAGTCAGCAAGGCAGAGAAGCAATATTTTCTCAAGTATGCCGCCTTTATGAGCAAAGCCAGCAGCAGCATCAAGAAATGATGAACCATGTTATCAATATGGGGAATCACCGTGAACCATACCAGCAGCATTCCAAATTTTCTGAACTACAAAAGACACGTCCCCCAACATTCTCTCACACTGATAGACCTCTCGAGGCCGATGATTGGCTTCGAGACATTGAAAGGAAGTTAATTATTGCACAATGTTCGGACCGTGAGAAGGTACTTTATGCACCTCACTACCTCACTGGAGCAGCTGCATCATGGTGGGAAAATTTTCTACACATGCACCCCAATGAAAATAACATCACCTGGGAAGAATTTAAAGAAGGTTTTCGTGGGGCGCATATACCCAGAAGCATTATGAAGATCAAGAAAAGGGAGTTTGATGACCTCAAGCAGAGAAGCATGACAGTGACTGAGTACAATAGTCAGTTTACTCAATTATCTCGTTATGCCAACGAAGAGCATAGGACTGAAAATAAAAGGATGGAGAAATTTTTGGACGGTCTGGCACCAGCACTTAAATGCCAGCTGGTCGTACACACCTTTCAAGATTTCAAAACACTTGTGGACAAGGCTATTACATTGGAAAATGAGCGCCGCAGCTTGGAGGATTTTCGCAAGCGCAAAAGGGACAAGACTACTCATGCTCGCAACAACCGGAACAAGACTGATTTTCAGAAAAATGGAGCGAACAAATCCACGACCAATGTTCCAAGCCCAATCAAAAAAATTCATGCAAGGGAAAAGGATTTTACGTATCGCCCAGGTGTTACTTGATATGCTTGTGGAGAGGAAGGACACTATGCCAAACAGTGCCCAAAACCAAGGAACTCAGCCCCCAAGCCGAACAACGGTGGAAATAATCCAGCTCCCAAGCGTAACAACTTCAACCCCAATAACAATCACAAGAAGGGTCACTTGAACCATGTGACCAAGGAGGAAGCACAGAATGCCCCGGATATCGTACTCGGTACGTTCCTTGTCGACACAATACCTGCCACGGTTTTGTTTGATTCTGGAGCTTCTCACTCGTTCATTTCAAAGAGTTTTGTTTTGCAACATGATTTTTCGATGCTTCCTTTGGAAAAATCCATGATCATCAAGTCCCCTGGGATTAAGCAAATCACTCAGAGTTACTGCCAAGGTGTGGTTATTGAAATTGAGGGATTAAAGTTTCAGGCAAACCTCATCGTGTTGGAAAATAAAGGACTGGATGTTATCCTAGGAATGGACTGGTTAACCACCAACAAGGGATTTATCGACTGCTTCAATCGGATGGTAATTCTTACTCATCATCACGGCAAGACGATAAAAGTTGCAGCTCAAGAAAGACCAATGTCATGACAACCAAAGTTGAACAAGGTGGACATTTCAGAGTTAAGAAAAGTTCTAGTGGTGTGTGAGTTCCCTGACGTATTTCCCGAAGAACTACCAGGCATGCCACCAGACCGGGAAATAGAGTTCATCATTGAACTAGCACCTGGAACCACCCCCATGTACAAGAAACCTTACAGAATGGCACCCTCCGAGTTGGTAGAATTAAAGAAGCAAATAAAGGAATTACTAGACAAAGGATTTATACAAGCCAGCTCCTCACCTTGGGGTTCACCAGTATTATTTGCAAAGAAAAAGGATGGGACACTGAGATTATGTATAGACTATCGAGCACTCAACATGGTCAACATCAAAAACAAATATCCGATGCCACGGATAAGTGATTTATTTGACCAGCTCGCACAAGCCAAGGTTTTCTCAAAAATTGATTTAAGATCGGGGTATCATCAATTAAAGGTACGGACAGAAGATATCCCTAAGACAACATTCACCTCCAGATACGGATTATATGAGTTCACAGTAATGCCGTTTGGACTGACAAACACCCCCGCATGTTTTGTCCACCTCTTGAACAAAGTGTTTATGAAATTTATGGACAAATTTGTTGTGGTGTTCATTGATGATATTCTGGTATACTCAAAGACACCGGAAGAACATGCTGAACATCTTAGAATTGTACTGGGAGAATTGAGGAAACATCAATTATACGCCAAGTTCAGCAAATGTGAATTTTGGTTAAGACAGGTTGGTTTTCTAGGCCATGTATTGACCCAAGAAGGTGTTGCCGTAGACCCAGAAAAGGTCAAGGCCGTACTTGGCTGGAAACCACCAGCCAACGTAACAGATGTACGAAGTTTCCTAGGAATGGCTGGATATTACCGAAGGTTTATTGAGGAATTCTCCACCATAGCAAAACCAATGACACAGTTACTCAAGAAGGATAAGAAATTTGTATGGACTGAAGCGTGCGAGAAAAGTTTCCAAGAACTCAAAAGGAAATTAACAACAGCACCGGTATTGGTTGTTCCAGACATACACAAAAGTTTTGAAGTGTATTGTGACGCATCCCGGAAGGGCCTCGGGTGCGTATTGATGCAAGACGGCAAAGTTGTCGCATATGCTTCCAGGCAACTACGAAAGCATGAAGAAAATTATCCTACTCATGACTTGGAGTTGGCAGCAGTCATCCATGCACTCAAAGAGTGGAGGCACTTTTTGCTTGGGAATGGTTGTGAAATTTATACGGATCATAAAAGCCTCAAATATATTTTCACACAACCAAAACTCAATTTACGGCAACGACGCTGGTTGGAATTAGTCAAAGATTATGATGTTGGCATTCACTACCATCCAGGAAAAGCGAATGTAGTGGCAGACGCTCTTAGTCGAAACCCCAGCTCGGGCAACGACAGTCTACAGAACTTGAGGCCTGAATTTCAGCAGGAGTTCGCCAAACTCAACTTGGTGATGGTCACTGAGAGCACCGTGTAAAATCTGGAAATACAGCCCACCCTAATGGAACAGATTAAGAAAGCTCAGCATGGACATCCCAGCATTGAAGGCATAAAGAAAAAGGTGAGTCTGGGCAAAGCTTCAGAATTCGTCGTAGACGATGAGGGAATATTATGGTACGAGGACAGACTTTGCGTACCAAACATAGAGGGCCTCAAACAGCAAATTCTAACCGAAGGCCACACCGCTCCATATTCAATCCACCCTAGAGGGACCAAAATGTACAAGGACATCCAGGAAAATTTTTGGTGGCACGGTATGAAGAGGGATATAGCCACATTCATTGCATGTTGTGATTCATGTCAACGCATTAAAGCCGAGCACCAAAAACCAGCAGGGCTATTACAGCCAAACAGGATACCTGAGTGGAAATGGGACGAAATTGGAATGGATTTTATTGTCAGACTACCTCGGTCACAACACGGAAATGATGCCATATGGGTCATCACCGATAGATTAACTAAAGTGGCACATTTCATTCCCGTAGAGACAACCTACACCACTCAGAAGCTTGCCAAGCTTTACCTCTCCCGTATAGTTTGCCTGCATGGAGTTCCAAAGACTATAATATCCGACAGAGGCACTCAATTCGTCTCTAGATTTTGCGATCATTTACAACAAGCTCTGGGGACTCAACTATCATTCAGTACAGCATACCACCCCCAGACTGATGGACAAACTGAACGCGTGAACCAAATCCTAGAGGACATGCTGAGAGCATGTGTTCCCACCTATGGAACCAGTTGGGAGGAAAGCTTGCCATATGCCGAGTTCGCATACAACAACAGTTACCAAGCCAGTCTACAAATGGCACCTTTTGAAGCATTGTACGGGCGGAGATGTCGTACTCCATTAAATTGGTCAGAAACAGGAGACGGTCATATATTCGGCCCCGACATGCTCAAGGAAGCTGAGGAGAAAGTTAGACTAATCAGGGACCGACTCAAGACAGCTCAAAGCCGACAAAAGAGTTATTACGATCGAAAACATCGGGAAGTCAGCTTTGAACCCGGTGAATATGTGTATCTACGAGTATCTCCTATGAGGGGCCTGCAACGGTTCAAAGTTAAAGGAAAGCTAGCCCCAAGATTTATTGGATCCTTCTGTGTGGTTGCACGAAGAGGCACAGTAGCCTACCAGCTAGACCTACCCAAAGAGCTGTCAGACGTCCACGACATGTTCCACGTTTCTCAGTTGAGGAAATGTGTAAGCAACCCGGAGAAGCATGTACCACATGAGAGCATTGACATGCAACCAGACCTCACCTACAGGGAACGTCCAATAAAAATATTAGAGGAGTCTGAAAGGAGGACCTGTTAGAAAACAATTAAATTTTTCAAGGTTCAGTGGAGCAATCACACAGAGGATGAAGCAACATGGGAAAGAGAGGATTTTCTTCAGGCAGAGTACCCACACCTATTTGAGGATCAGCTGAAATCTCGGGGACGAGATTTTTCCTAAGGGGGTAGGTGTTGTAACACTCCAAAACTTTTGATTTGCTTTTTGTTTCTTTATTTGACTTAAAGGAGGTTATTTGAATTTTTCTAAAAGAGGGACTCTCCTTCTCAATTTTTTTGTATGAAAAATATTTTCTTTAAAAAGGGTCCTTCTCAAGATTGATTTGTGGTCTTGAGGGTTTTACATCTTGTGTTGACTCAACACAAATATTTTCTTTGGGAAAGTTTTTGAAATCCTTTCTTTTAGAAATAACCATATGCCTTATGGATTGATTCTTCCTCATTCAAAAAGTTTTCTTGCCATGACCTAGGTTAAAAAATTTCTTCCAAAACCTCTCCCTCCACTTTGGGTCAAGCCAAGCATCCTATTCCAGCAAGTCTCAAACTCTTTAAATTTTATTCCTAATTATTTTATCCTCAAAACAATTTCTGTCATTTATTTTGGGCCTTGATGAGTTACAAAGGAACCACCAGATCCCTTTTGAGTTTTGGTTCCAAACAAACTCCTCTGACTAGTCCTTAGTACCCTCAACCTAGATCTATCAAGATCCACTGGTCCACAGTTCAAATTTTTGAAATTCTGCTTGCTGCAAGTTTGGACCAGATTTGCCAATTTTGGTGAAATTCATTATTTTTCTTCTCCAAAAATTCTGAGAAAAATCAGGCAGCCTCCAGATGCATCAAGAGACCTCTCCACCAAAGATCAACTCCAGAAAAAAAATTCACATGCCAGAATCATTTCGTCGAACAGCTGGTGTGCACTGTTTCTGTCAAAATTCAGAGTTCAGTGTTTCAGTTCAGTCGTCAGTGTCGTTTTCGTCAGTCGGCAGCGTCAATCTCGCCAGTGCCCTCGTTGGCTCGTTGCTCACTGCTCCTCCTTCTTATCCACCATGCCGCATGGTCACCTGGACGGTTGCGAGCGTCGGCGGTGAGCTGGCAGAGGTGCATCGCCCCCGTGAGCGGCGGCAGCAGCACTTGCTGCGGCTGCCAGAGAGGCGCAGCGAGGGACGGCACCGTCCAGCACCAACCACACCACCAGAAGCCTACGCGTGGCCGTCTTCTACCCCGTGCGTGCTGCAGCACAGTCGCCGTGGCCTGAGAGGCGCAGAGTGCACTCTCTGCTGCCGACGAGCCCGTGAGGCCGTACCGTCGAAGACTTGGAGTATCGCCCAAGTCTGGCCAAGTTTAGCTACGGGATGAAGCCAGTGATCCAATCCGCAGCTGCCCCGACCCCTAAAACCCCGTTCGACCACTGCCTCGCCATAATCATCACCGGAGTTATCCCGTTCTCGGCAACCGCCTCGGACCGGCTATAAAAAGGGGCCTCGAGCTCGCCTTTGACCCAGCACCACTCCTACATCTCACCAGAGCCACGCCTAGCTGCTAGGAAGACTTCGGGAAGGCCTTCTTCCCCGACTCCGGCCGCCCCGATCCGCTTCGGGCTCCGGCACGATTCCCTCTGCCCTCCCCGGCGAAATCCACCACCGCCCGAACCACCGTCCGCCGGAGTGGAGGCCGCCGTCGACGTGGTGCTCGCCGACGACCAACTCCACCACCCACAGACGCGGGAGAGCACCGTGAGTCCGTAGGTACCATCCACTCCCCCTACCTCGCCGTGGATCGCCGCCGGCGACCACCGCGGCCCTCCGGCGCCGGGGGCTCTGTTTTGATTTTTAAACCTGACGGGTGGGACCCCCTCATCAGCCACTCTCTTTTATTCAAAATGTTTTCTGAAGAAAGCGCCTTCGGGCAAAGTACGTTTTCTGTTTTTATAAACTAACCCCTGGAAACTTTCTGTTTCATTACAGATGAGTCCCTGGGCTAAAATCCTTATAACTTTTAAACAAAAGATGATTTTGAATTGATTCTTTTTCTATCATCTTTGTTTTTCTGTCTAGTTTTTTATTATATTTATTTGAAAAGTATTTGGAACAACTTTTATGCACACTCGGTATTTACGTTAGTACGCGTTCTCTTTATACCGTAGATACCGGAGGAGGTGACGGAGCCGCAAACTTCGCCGACACTACTAGGAAAAGGGCTATAGATGGAATGGCCACTAATGGCGCACCAGACATGTGGTGCATCATTGCTATGTAGCAGTGGCGCACCATGTGCTGGTGCGCCATTAGTTTGAAATACACTAATGGCGCACCAGACACACGGTGCGCCATTAGTAACAAAAAAAATTCCAGACATACTAATGGCGTACCAGGGCACAGTGCGCCATTACTAGTTCTAACTAGTAATGGCGCACCAGGGCACAGTGCGCCATTACTAGTTCTAACTAGTAATGGCGCACCAGCCACATAGTGCGCCACTACAATATTTTTTTATTTTTTACTTTTTTGCAAAACTACTAATGGCGCACCCGGGGACAGTGCGCCAATACTAGTTTAAGCTAGTAATGGCGCACTGCTCCCTGGTGCGCCATTAGTGTCTTTTTTTGCAAAACTACTAATGGCGCACCACCAGCAGGTGTGCCATTAGTAACCAGGGTTACTAATGGCGCATTAGGTGGTGGTGCGCCATTAGTAACCTGGGACGAGCTAGATATTTTGGACAGCCACACCTACCCACTCACTTTCCCCACATCATTCTCTCCTCCTCCTCCTCCAAGCTTGTCTCGGCTGCCTCCTCCTCCTCACCTCATTTGCACCATAAATTCATCCAAATTAAGTGGTTAAACCCCCTTTTTTGATAGGTAAGTAAGGGGGAAGCTATCTTTATGTTGTTCTCCCTCCAACAACGTGCACATGCACTTTTTATGTCCTAGCTAGATCTATGTATGTTTGTGGTGTTGCATATGTTTGTGGTGTTGCATATATGTTTGTGTTTGCAGGTACCGGTATTTGAAATGCGATAGTTGCCAATATTTTGCCGGAATGTTGATTCATTTCCGTTTCGGCGAGAATTTTGGCACTATGCATTCTTTTTGGTCCCATTTTTAGGGAAAGTCATGCCAAAAATTTTCTTGGTTCTAAAATATTGTTTTGCTCTACCCCGCAGGCGACCATGGTCCGCACGATGACCGAAGGCATCGTGAATAGGTTTTTGAGCTCCGCGAAGGCCGAGATGCTTGAAAAGAACGAGACGGAGATAAGATGTCCGTGTCGAAGATGCAAGCTCAAGAGCCTTATTGCGGACCCGGATTCCGGGCAGGTGCGGGACCACCTGCTCTTGCATGGTTTCATGGATGGCTATCGGTGGCAAGGTGATGAAGATGACTATGAAGTCATCCATGGGGGTCGGGCAAGAAATGAGGATGGGAAGCAAGACAACCACCACGGCTCGGGCGGGCGAGAAGACGAAGAATCTCCAGGACATGATCACGACGGTGATGCTGTACACAGTCATCATGTAGAAGATGCCGGACATGATGATGAGGAAGATGCGGGAGCAGACGAAGGGCATGATCATGAAGATGAAGATGCTGGCGGAGCAGACGACGATGGACCATCGATGGGCTGGGTGCAGGACCCTCATATTCAAGAGCTGCTTCTCAAGCAGACGGATAACGCAAGAGCTGCCGCCCAAGAGAAAGCCAAGCTAGATCAACTGGAGATAGACGCGGTTACTCCATTGTATGAAGGATGCAGGCCCGAGGATACCCGCCTGAAAGTAACGCTCATGGCTCTGGAGATGAAGGTAAAACACAAAATGACCGACGCCTGCTTTGACGAGAACATGTCATTCTGGCACGAACGTCTTCCCAAGGGGAACAAGTGCCCGACCAGTTTCGAGGAGGCGAAGAAAATCGTGTGTCCTCTGGATTTACCGCACGTGAAATACCATGTGTGCATGAACAATTGCATCATTTATCGGGACGAGCACGCGGAGTCTACCATATGTCCGGTGTGCGGCGTCACTCGATACAAGAAGAGGAAGAAAGCTCCTCGAAAAGTGGTGTGGTACTTTCCGATCACTCCTCGTCTGCAACGGTATTTCGCAGACCCTAAGGTAGCAAAGCTCTTGCGTTGGCACGCGGATAGGGAGGAGAAGAAGCGAGAAGATGACGCAAATGATCCGGAGATAAATAAAAAGACAAGATGCTGAGTCACCCTAAGGATGGGAGCCAGTGGCAAGCGTTAAACTTCGAACACCCAGAATTTGGGAATGATCCAAGGAACATCGTGCTGGGCGCAAGCACGATGGAGTCAATCCGTTTGGCAGCCAGAGAAGCACACATAGCACCTGGCCTGTGTTTGTGTGGATGTACAACCTTCCCCCTGGTTGTGCATGAAGAGGAAGTACATTCACATGAGTATGCTAATTGAAGGGCCGAAACAACCAGGGAACGACATCAATCTGTATCTGGGGCTGCTGAAAGAGGAGCTAGACACACTGTGGAAAACGCCAGCCAATACGCGGGACACTACAGAGAAAGAATATTTCCCTATGAGAGCCGCACTGCTCACGACGGTGCACGACTATCTCGGTTACGGATATCTCGCGGGGCAGGTGGTCCACGGATTTTCTGGATGCGTCAGGTGCATGGATGACACAACGTATCGCCAGCTAGATAGAGATCCCGGGTCTTCGAAAACCGTGTTCATGGGACATCGAAGGTGGCTTCGCGACGATGACCCGTGGAGGAAACGCAAGGATCTGTTCGATGGTGAAACCGAACCCCGAAGACGCACGCGTACGAGGAGCGGCGAGGAAATAGACGAGTTGTTGAAAAATTGGAAAGATTGCCCACTGCCGGGAAAGAAGCAAAAGGCGCCAGAGCCGGGAAAGAAGCGAAAGCTTAAGGCGCCAGAGCCACTGCTGAAGGTATGGAAAACGAGGTCTATTTTCTGGGACTTGCCGTACTGGAAGATCCACCGTGTGCCTCACAGCCTTGATGTCATGCATATCACGAAGAACGTGTGCGAGAGTCTGCTTGGTACCCTGCTCAACATGCCAGAGAGGACCAAAGATGGGCCGAAAGCAAGGGCAGACTTGAAATCAATGGGCATCAGGGAGGTGCTTCACGCTAATGATGATGATGATGAGGCAAAGCAGGACATGGAAAGTCGTTGCAAAGGCAAAAAGGCGAAGAAGACCGGAAATGACTTCCCTCCCGCGTGCTTCACTCTAAGTTAGGAGGAGATCGATCAGTTTTTCACCTGCCTCGTAGGAGTAAAACTTCCTTACGGTTACGCGGGGAAGATAAGCAGATACCTAGACTCAGCGAAGCAGAAGTTCAGTGGGATGAAGTCTCACGACTGTCACGTGCTGATGACGCAGATACTTCCAGTTGCAATCCGTGGGATCATGGACGCGCACGTCCGTGAAACGCTATTTGGCCTATGCAACTTTTTCGACGTCATCTCTCGGAAGTCGGTTGGCGTGAGGCAACTCAGAAGGCTACAGGAAGAGATCGTGGTGATACTATGCGAGCTTGAGATGTACTTCCCGCCCGCATTCTTCGATGTTATGGTGCATCTGCTGGTCCATATCGTGGAGGATATCATCCAACTCGGGCCGACGTTCCTGCACAGCATGATGCCGTTCGAAAGGATGAATGGTGTCATCAAAGGATACGTTCGCAACATGTCACGTCCAGAGGGAAGCATAGCCAGGGGCTTTCTGACCGAAGAGTGCATCTCCTACTACACGAATTATCTAGGCATCGAGAACCCCGTTGGTCTGCCCGTCAACAGGCACCTCGGCAGGCTCGCTGGATGGGGTCACCGTGAGGGCCGCCGCGAAATGCATGTCGACTTCGATGGTCGACTCACCGACTTTGAAAGAGCAAACCTAGTCGCGCTACAACACATAGACGTGGTCGATCCTTGGGTGGTAGAGCACAAAACGTTTATTGAGAAGACGTACAATGACCGAGGCCAACGGAGGACAGACGGAGATATAATCAAAGAGCACAACTCATGTTTCACGCGTTGGTTCAAGCAGAAGCTTCTATCATACCCTTTACATGAGGATTCTTCCGCGGAAGAACAACTCATATTCGCCTTGTCACAGGGCGCCGAGCACAACCTGATGACGTATGAGGCGTACGATATCAACGGCTACACATTCTACACCGAGGACAAGGACATGAAGAGCGATGGTTATCAGAACTCCGGGGTAACGATGGAATTCTACACCGGTAACGACAAGGACAGATACTACGGAAGGATCGAGGAGATCTGGGAGCTGAGCTACGCTAGAGAGAAGGTCCCGATGTTCCGTGTCAGATGGGCCAAGAGCGTCATAAAAGAAGACTGGTATTTCACCACCATGGTTATACCTGAAGCCAAATCCAAGACCACAGGCGCGAACGTCACCGCGAAAAATGAGCCATGGGTACTGGCTTCCCAAGTGGACCAATGCTTCTTCATTACCGACCCGCCAAAGCCCAGTCGTGTTGTCATGAGGAGAGGCAAAAGGAAGATCATCGGAATGGATGGAGTCGCCAATGAGCAAGACTTCGACAAGTACGGCGACCCGAAGATGGAACATGACGACGATGATGAAGTATCAGCATACACCACAAGAAGAAGCAGGACCACCCTACCTAAAGGACGTCCGTTCAAGAGAAGAACTCCATTTACGAAAAATAAGGGCAAGAAGATTGTGAACATATAGCTAGCTAAGATCGATTATATTTAAATTGTAGTCTTCATTTCTCGATTGTATTTCATGGGCACTTTTTGAACTCATGAATGTTTTTAAATTTCATGGACACTCGATCTCGATCCCCCTCCATCTCGATCGCTATCCCACCTCGCCAGATCCTGTCCCCCTCGCCGGCGAGCACCCCCCGCACCATCTCCCCCGCTCCACCGGCCGCCGCCGCCGACCCCCGGCATCCTCCCCCACTCCACCGCCGCCGACGACCCACCGCACCCTCCCCCGCTCCACCGCCGTCGAGCACCCCCCGCACCCTCTCCCCCGCACCCTCCCCGGCCCGCTCCACCGTCACAAATGAATGCAACTAAAATTGCAAAAAAAACAAACTTGATTATATTTTCAAATAACAAATTTGATGATATTTTCAAATAATAAATTTGATGATATTTTCAAATAATAAATTTGATGATATTTTTTAAAAAATTACTACTGTTTTTATAAAAAATATTACTATTAGATTTAAACAAGTTTGAACATATTTAAACACAAATAAATATCAAACAGCATTTTAAATGCATAAAAACAAAAATTGGGGAGCCTGGGAATCGAACCCAGGACCTCCTAGTGTGTGTGCTGCGTGCTGACCAGTCGGGCTAGTGGGCGTGTTCTGATGGAGATAGGGTTAGGTGGAATATAACCTGACCAGTCGGGCTAGTAATTTCTAATGGCGCACCAGGGTGAGGTGCCCCATTGCTATCGTCGTACTTATGGCGCACTTGGGGGAGGTGCGCCATTAGATAGACATCCCGCACTCCACCTATTCCCCTCGCACTGTGGCCTCCCTCCCTCCCTCGCCAGATCCCCCACTCGACCCCAACCGTACGCCGCCGCCCCCTTGCTCCGCCCCCTCCGTCCGCCGCGCCTGCACGCCGTCGGCGACGCCGCCGCCGCTGTGGTCTTGCGCTGCCCCGACGCCGCCGCCCCGACCCCCGCGGGACTCCACCCCCGCCACCCCCGCGCCCCCCGAATGAGATCGGCCGAGCGCTCCTCTCCTCTCCTCCTCCCTCCGACGAGCGAGGGCCTCCTCCGGCCCCTGCAGCAGCCGGCGAGCGCAGCCCCGACGTGCCCACACCCCGCCTGCCCCTGCCGTCCTTCGCCACCGGTCACCTCCACAGCAGCCGGCGAGCCAAGGACGGTGCCGTGACCCTCGCCGCCACCTCCCGCCGTCTCTTCCTGCGCGTGGCCAGTGGCTACTCTCCTTCGACCACGGCCTGGGGTGAGCCTCTCTTCCTTGCCTCTATGCTTCTTGTCCATGTCACTGTTCCCTGTTCCTCTCTTGTTCATGCTGCTAGTTACACGGATCAATGGATGTTAGATAGATGTATGTATGTTGATGTTAGTTAGGTATATGATGCTTGATGGATGGATGGATGAGTTGTGCTAGTTGCTTGCTAGATGGATGGATAGTAGCTTGGTTCTGTTTTTGCTGTTGTTTGGTTCTGAAGATGAGTAGCAAGTATAGTAGGAAGATGATGCATAGTAGTTTTATGTTGTTGTAGTAGTTGTAGTTGTAGATACAGTAGCAGTATCATGTGCTATAGTAACAAGTGTCATGTTGTTGTATTAGATACAGTAGCAGTATCATGTGCTGCTGAAGATGAGTAGTTGTAGGAAGATGATGCCCTAATGGAAGTGACATGAGTATTTGGCCTGCCCATCATGTTTGTTGGTTGTTTGCTGTCATGTTGTTATTACTTCCATTAGGGCATCTGTTGGTTCATTAATCTTAAGCCCATTATTCCATGGAATAGCTGAACTATAATACTATTATTCATTTATGATAGTTTGTGAGATACAGAAATAGATAAATTTAAGTTTGTAATGGCTAACAGCCAGACATGTGAATCTGTTCTTGATACTCCTTTTCCCTTTTCTTAGAATCATCATATACAAATTAGAACCTTTCTAACATCTGCATATTTCAGGTTTCCGAGGAGGTAAAGGAAGTGAAGTCCAGACAGTGCAGCAGCAACAACACCTCCAAGGTGAGAAATATGTTCCTATTTATCTTTTTTTGCTCAAGTTCTTTAGTACATCATATAATATAGAGAAGTGCAGATCAAGTGGTGCAATCATATACATCTGGCCACTTAAGTCATACTTCCCTTTAAGCAGAGTGATGCCTTTCGATGTCACACAATAATGTTTGTTGCAAGAACATTCTGCTCTTAGTGTTCGTTTGTTTACAAAGATCCTGCTTATATATACTGATGATGAGTCTTGTTGAAACCTTACATATGTTGGTTCCTGCTTATTTGCTCCAATGGCACAAACTTGAGCTGCTAGCATAAAAAGTGTTGCAGGCGACAGACAGTGAGGAGCTACTGTCAAAAACTTGAGCTACTGTAAAAAAATTCAGTTATGGCATCTAGAATTATGTCAGTTATATATACTGATTATGAAACATTGATTAGCTCATGTTGTAATTAAACTTTAATGAACTTGTATGTCTCTTTGGTTTGGACAGTCGTTCAACTTAGATGTAATCGATGCTATTTGTTAGTAGGACCATGAATCGTGCTATTAATGTCTTGCTTTTCTCTTCCGATCCTTTTGTTGCATACTTATATATTGCTTATGTATTGTCTATTGTTTGGCTAGTGCATAGAGATGCCGTCGTATGTCGTGTACAAGGGTAAGGTTCCCGGAGTCTACGACGACTGGGAGGAGTGTTGGAGACAGGTTCACCGTTTCAGCGGTAACAGTTACAAAGGGTACACCACTAGGGCGGAGGCGGAATCTAGATATGCGCGCTATCTAGCGGGAGAGAGGAGGGAGCATTGGAGGAACCGGATGAAGACCAGTTTCATCGCGATGATGCTCATCGTGATGACCGCAGCTCTCTTCTATGTGATGGTAGTTTAGATGATCGATATCGACTTGTAATGTGAAGACAAACTCGCTACTCGCGGTCTCGAGACTTGTAATGTTCTATCTTTGTTCGGTCTTTTGAATTCGGAGACTAATATGATGAATTGTATTCGGAGACTAATCTTCTATTATATTCGATGAATCTGCTGTTGCTGTGTGGTGCTGCTCATATTCTGTCCAATAATATATTTTGTAATCTGTGGAAAAATCAGAAAAGAAAAAATAATCCCTAATATACATACTAATGGCGCATCACACCAACGTGCGCCATTAGTATGCCAAAGGATACTAATGGCGCATCACACCGCAGTGCGCCATTAGTATGCCAGAGGATACTAATGGCGCATCACCCAGCAGTGCGCCATTAGTATGCCGAAGGATACTAATGGCGCATCACCCCGCAGTGCGCCATTAGTATGGCAAAGCACATGGGTATATATGGCCCCCTGGGAGGCATACTAATGGCGCACCGTGGCCTATACTAATGGCGCACTGCCTGGTGCGTCATTAGTATACCAGATACTAATGGCGCACCAGCGGTGCGCCATTAGTAAAAAATACTAGTGGCGTGGTGCTAGTGGCGCACCAGTAGTGCGCCATTAGTAGGCAAAACTGGTGCGCCACTAGTAAGCCTTTTTCTAGTAGTGCGAGCTAGACTCCGACTACTCCGAACCAGGCAAGCATGTTTGAACCTTTGATATGATGAGTGTTTTGCATGTTTGCTTGAATAGTTAGTTCATGGCATGTTTATATGAGCATCAGTGTGTGTTATATTGCATGCAAGGCAACTACCAGTATGCTTCGAATCTTGATGTGATCATTTGATGGGAGATGACATGATCATGTGGTGACATGAAAGGTGGTAAGATGGTATTGTTGAAGCATGCCAGTCTTATGTCAACCGTTAAACTCCAGTGTCAACGTGGATCAAGCCACGTTACCATCCGTCCCCTTTTCGTGCTGCCACATGTTTTCTGCAAAGAATACGGTTTAGTAAGTTGCAAACCTCTTTCCTCGTACAAACCAAATAGAGGGGCCGTGATGAGGGTTCCAAGGCCCTGGATTAAAGCCCGTCATCCGGTCAGGGGGCATGGGTGTTTCCGGTTGGGACCGAGAGGGGGGCACCCCTTAGAGCGTGCGATATAAATTTGATCCCATGCTACTCGAGGTTGTAGCCTCCCCGTCTTAAAGTTTTTCTTGAACGTTGCCTAGGGTGATCCCTGGCAGCGGAATGTGGAATGGGTGTGTACTGGTTAGATGTGTTTCTCCTAAAATACCGTAAACGGAACTAGTCCTTTGTGACTACTGAAATCCGTTGGCTGTGGTTAAAGAGTACAAACTCTGCAGAGTCAAAACCATCCGAGTAACCGTGTCCATGGTCAAGGATCTTGGTCAACACCTCCATATCAGTATCAGTATCAGTCTCACGTCCGTCTCAGCGTCAGTCTCTGTGTCAGTCTCAGTGAAAATCTCCAGTGAATAAACATGAGTGGTAAACCCGGCTGAATGTTATTCCTGTGGATGGACTAACCAGTTTACTATTACGTACATGAGTGTTTCCTTGAGATGATTTAAATTAATGAGCTACTTGAATTCAATATAAGCCCTTTATGTGATGTCGCTCAGACGTCCGACTGTGGCACTCTTGTTATTTACTTTTGATATAAGCCCTTTATGTGATGTCGCTCAGACGTCCGACTGTGGCACTCTTGTTATTTACTTTTGATATAAGCCCTTTATGTGATGTCGCTCAGACGTCCGACTGTGGCACTCTTGTTATTTACTTTTGATATAAGCCCTTTATGTGATGTCGCTCAGACGTCCGACTGTGGCACTCTTGTTATTTACTTTCGATATAAGCCCTTTATGTGATGTCGCTCAGACGTCCGACTGTGGCACTCTTGTTATTTACTTTTGATATAAGCCCTTTATGTGATGTCGCTCAGACGTCCGACTGTGGCACTCTTGTTATTTACTTTTGATATAAGCCCTTTATGTGATGTCGCTCAGACGTCCGACTGTGGCATTCTTGCTATTTACTTTTGATATAAGCCCTTTTCGAGATGTCGCTTAGACGTCTGACTGTGGCACGCACTGTCGTTTATATTTCAGTATAAGCCCTTTATGTGGTGTCGCCCTGACGCCCGACTGCGGCACTGTTAATTTATTTATTTATTTTACCTTTCGAGGCATCGCTTCAGACACCCGATCGGTCTTCAGCTATTTTATTGGGATTTCGGGAGGACTACCGCCTGACTTCCTTTTTATTTATCATGCAGTGAAATTTTATTATCTGAGTGCGCATTACTAATCTGCTCATGTGCATCATGTTTGCATTTGTTATATCTTATGTCCAAACTGTCTTGCGAGTACATTCAAAGTACTCACCTGGCTTGTTGATTTGGCCAGATGTTGACGAAGGCGATCTTATGGATGAAGAGTTCAATAGCGAGCCCGATGCCTAGAGGAGTCCCAGTCAGTCCCGTGCGATCCTGGAATTGGTCACTTGTATTATATACGCTTCCGCTACCCAGAATAAAAGTCATCGAGCCTCACTCCGATGCTCGATGAGTTGTAAGATTTAGGAGTCATGTCACCCACTTCACTGTGACATTTCCACCACCACTATTATTACGAGTCAGTAGCTATGCCACCATACTCCTTGTGTCATATCCGCCCTTATGTATTATATCGGCGTGCTTGTAATAAATTGTTGAGCAACCTCAGCTCAACCTTGTATAATATTTAGTACTTCTAGATTTCTGTATCAAGGATTTGTCCACCAGTAAGAAGGATTCTTCTATACTGGTCCGATATAAGGGTCGGTTTCTCAATAAATGTTTTATTGGAAAACCGGTCCTGACAAACTCTAGCCTGGTACCCAAGGTCTGGTGCAATTTGTGCCAAAACTTTGAAGTAAATTGTGTTCCTCTATCTGATACGATGGTCCTCGGAACTCCGTGCAAACATACGATCCTGGTCATATATATCTTGGCCAACTTTGCACTGGTATATGTGGTTTTCACTGGGATAAAGTGGGCTACTTTGGTCAAACGATCCACTACTACCAAGATAGAATCATATCCCGATCGGGTCCTGGGTAATCCGGTGATAAAATCCATGCCAAGCTTATCCCACTTCCATTCGGGTATAGGCATAGGCTGCAGTAATCCTGTTGGCTTCTGATGTTCTGCCTTCACTCTCTGGCATACATCACATACGGCTACATACTCAGCAATATCCTTCTTCGTACCAGTCCACCAGAAATGCTCCTTCAAATCCAAATACATCTTGGTGTTCCCGGGGTGTATCGAGTATGGCGAGTCATGAGCTTCCTGAAGTATCAACTTCCTGATCTCTGCATTATTGGGTACATAAACTCGGTCCTCAAACCACAAGGTGTCGTGCTCATCCTCACGAAAACCTTTGGCTTTTCCTTCACTCATCTTCTCCTTTATTTCAGTAATTTCTTTATCTTCCTTCTGAGCTTACCTGATCTTTTCCAATAATGTTGACTGAACCTCTAATGCTGCGACAAAGCCTCTAGGAACTATCTCCAAACGAAGCTCCCTGAGATCTTCTGCTAACTCCTTTGGCAATCCTCCGCTTACGAGGGTATTGACATAACTCTTCCGGCTCAAAGCGTCTGCTATGACATTGGCCTTTCCTGGATGATAGTGCAACTTCATATCATAATCCTTTATGAGTTCCAACCATCTCCTTTGCCTGAGGTTCGGCTCCTTCTGTGTGAAAATGTACTTCAAACTCTTATGATCCGTGTACACATCACAACGATTTCCAATAAGAAAATGTCTCCCGGTCTTGAGCGCATGCACTACGGCTGCTAACTCCAAATCACATGTGGCATAGTTCAACTCATGCGGTCAAAGTTGTCGTGAGGCATAGGAAACAACTCTTCCGTCCTGCATAAGTACTCCTCCAAGTCCTAAGCGAGAGGCATCGCAATACACTTGGAAATCCTTGCGTATATCCGGCAGAATCAGCACTGGGGTTGTAGTCAAACGTTTCTACAACTCATGGAAACTTGCTTCACATTCTTCAGTCCAATGGAACTTGGTGTCCTTCTTCCACAATGATGTCATAGGCTTCACAATCTTGGAGAAATTCTCAATAAATCTCCGATAGTATCCCGCGAGTCCAAGAAAACTGCGGATCTCTCCAACTGAGGTGGGTGCCAACCACTCGGTGACTGACTGAACCTTGGTAGGATCCACTGCTATACCTTCTCCTGATATAACATGTCCAAGAAATCCAACTTCCTTCAACCAAAACTCACATTTGCTGAACTTGGCATATAGCTGATGTTCCCTGAGCTTCTCGAGAACTAAACGCAAATGTTCCTTGTGTTCCTCTTCATTCTTCAAGTATACCAAGATATCATCAATGAACACCACGACAAACTTATCCAAGAACTCCATGAACACCTTGTTCATCATACTCATGAAATAGGCAGGGGCGTTAGTCAGTCCAAATGACATAACTGTATACTCATATAACCCGTACCTTGTGGTGAAAGCTGTTTTTGGTATATCCTTTTCTCAAATCTTCAGCTGGTGATATCCTGATTGCAAATCGATCTTCGAAAACGCTTTAGCTCCTTGCAGCTGGTCAAACAAATCATTGATCATCGGCAGTGGGTACTTGTTCTTGATCGTTACTTCATTCAATGCACGATAATCAACAACCATCCTCAATGATCCATCCTTCTTCTCAACCAAGAGCACTGGGGCTCCCCATGGTGATGAACTTCGTCGGATGTAACCTTTCTCCAACAACTCCTTAATCTGCTTCTTGATCTCTTCCAGATCATTCGCGGGCATCCGGTATGGTCTCTTTGATATTGGTCCGGTGCCTGGCAACAGCTCTATCAAAAACTCGATGTCTCGATCTGGCTGCATGCCTGGTAATTCCTCTGGAAATACATTGGGGTAATCCTTGACTACCGGCACTTCCTCCTGAACAACTCCCGTGAGCGAATTTACTTGAGTCCTCCTAGGCGCATGCCTAGATAGATACTTGATCCTTTTTCCCTCCGGGGTGGTGAGCAGAATTGACCTACTAGCACAGTCAATGTTTCCTCCATACTTCAATAACCAATCCATTCCCAGAATCACATCCAATCCTTGTGACTCCAAAATTATTAGGTCTGAGGGGAAAACATGGCTACCAATGGTTAAGGGTATCTGATTGCACCATCGGCTGGCCATATACTCTGCACCTGGTGAGCTTACTAACAAGGGTGTCCTAAGGGCTAAGGTGGGTAACTTAAACTGGTCCACAAACCCCCTTGAAACGTATGAATGTGATGCACCAGTATCAAATAAAACAAGGGCGGTAAATGACTTAACCAAAAACTTACCGATAACCGCATCGGGCTACTCTTCAACCTCCTCCACGTTCACGTGGTTCACTTGTCCCCTGTTGAAAGGGTTGGGCTTCTTCCCAGCGCTTCCATTGCCATTTCCGTTCTTCAATTCCGGACAATCATTGGCATAGTGCCCAGTCTTCCCGCACTTGAAATAGGTAATGTGACTTTGATCCTTCTTGGCGGGTGTGGCTGGGTTAGAGCGGTTCTGATTGCTGCCTACTCCATTCCCGTTTCCATTCTTGGGGCCGCTCTGGTTATGCATACTCCCTCCATTGTGAGTGTGGCCTCCATGGTTATGGGCAATTCCTCCCGAGTTCGGGGTGAAACGAGGCTTCTACTGAGCTCCAGAATTGTACTTTCCGTCCATACTTCCTCTTGCGGCTCTCAATCTGTTGTTGCTTCCCTTCCATCATAAGAGCCTTGTCTACCAGCACCTAGTAGTTGTTAAATGTTGCCACCATCAACTGCATGCTCATCTCATCATTCAACCCTTCCATAAACTTCTCCTGCTTTGCGGCATCTGTGGCCACATCATCAGGGGCATAACGAGATAGCTTACTAAACACATCTACGTAGTGAGCCACATTACGATTTCCCTGGTGCAAGTTGCGAAACTCACGCTTCTTCATGCTCATAGCTCTAATTGAGACATGGGTTGTGCGGAATGCTTGCTGAAACTGATCCCAAGTGATATTGGCTATAGGGAAAGTGTCTGTGTAATTCTCCCACCATGAAGCTGCTGGTCCATCCAATTGGTGTGCAGCAAAATGCACCTTCTCAGCATCTGTGCAACCTGCGGTGGTCAGCTCCCTTTCAAATCCTGCGTAGCCAGTCATCCGCAACTATTGGCTCGGTGCTACTGGAAAACACCGGCGGCTGCAACCGCACAAAACGGGCTAAGTTGTCAACTGGAGGCAGGTTGTTGTTGTTGCCTTGGTTCTGGACTAATATTTGCATCAAGGCATTCTGCTGCTGGATCAACTGGGTGATCTCAGGTGGGAAGACAAATCCGATATCACATCTCGGAGGCATCTTATAGGTTTAGATGGGAGAGATTAGAATAGAAAGAGGTCTAGTGAGAAAGCACTACCCATATGCACATGAGACAAACACAATCATATCATATCACTCAATCAATCAAGCAAGGGCATACAATCGATCTAGAACTATCGTTACAAAAGTGCTCGGACTACTACTATATACATGGGGGAATACTACTACTCATATGGTGGTCATTCTAAAAATATTGATTGGTGGAAGACTCCATAATATCTGCTCCAGCTTCGTCTTCATAATCATCATCACTACTATCAGGGTCGGAGTCGGTGTCGTCGATGATGATGTAGTCTTCAGAACGAACTTCCTTGGGTTCGTCGTCTTCCCCTCCTGGCACGGGGTCTCCCATGAAAACTCCTAGCTTCCTTGTTAGGTCGTCATTCTTCTCCACGAGTATCGTCATTTCCTTCTCATATCCATCGCGTGTAGACTTGAGTTCCTCTTCTAGCTCTGTGATCCTAGTCATCGACTTCTTCAAATCCATCATGCATGCGCACATCTGGTTCTCCTGGCGTCGAATGTGCTGATTTAGCTCCTGGATGAATGCTGCAATGGACCTGTCCCTCCTGGTGCTGACTACCTCCCATTGCTCATCTCGGCGCCCACATATCTGGTATATAGTATCCTTGAGATCCTTGTGGTAAACTTCGCCAATGCGTCCCATGGCGATGTGGGCTGCCATGCTCTTTCCTAGACTCCAGGTTGGGGCATCAAAGGAAAACTCTATGGGCTCAGTGACTGGCGTGAATGTCCTTCCTGGAACTTGAACTTGAATCATCCAGCGCTCTTCTTCCGGTAAAGTAGCGGTGTAGGTCCCGGTGAAGCTTGGTATTCCGATGCGCTGCGGTGATGGTGCGGGGGCGACTGGCGGTAGAGCGTGTGCGGCAGGCGGTGCGGCTCTGACTGGAGTAGGAGCGATGACTCGGTCGAACTCCTCAGTGGTAGGCAGACGGCAAGCAGTGGCCAAAATGGCTGGTGCATACGAGGCTGAAGACGAGACGAATGTCAGAGGCGGCGCCGTGTGGAGAAGCTCCTTCCTGCTGGCAGGACCGCCCCGGACTAAGTCCATGCGGGCAGCCACAAGATCATCTACGAGGTTGTCGAAAGACTCCTCCAGAGCCTTGAGATACTCCACAACTATCTCGATGGCTTCATCTCGCTCTCCCCGATGGCAGGCGAACGCATAGTGGCTGGTGTAAGGCACATGGCATGGGAGGTAGCGGTAGCGACGAGTCTTCATCGTAGGAAGGATGTCCCGAAGGCGAGCTATCGCCTCACGGGCAGCCATCTTCATGGCATGCCTCTCCGTAGGCATGGCCCTTCCCGTAAAACGGAAATGGCGAGCAGCAGATCGTCCTCCCCTGAATTGCACCACAGCCTGGTGCATAGACACGTCGTCACTGAGCTTGTGCTGATAGAGGGTGAACTCCGGGCGAGCTGCTGGCCCGATCGCGAGCTTCGTGATGGAGACGAGGAGCTTGACAAACCCCTCGGGCACGTTGGTGAACACTCGATTCTCACAGCTGCTACCAGCCATCTACAAAAGTAGGCAAAAATTCTGAGTAGTCATGTCATAAATTTTTATGATGACCAACAGAAAATAGCTACAATTGCAAAATGCTGAAGAAGCACTAAAGACGCTAATAACCGATTAGCGATCGCACCTAGTGGCTTCCTACAGTCAGCCTGGCTCTGATACCAAGCTTGTCACGACCGGTTTTTCAATAAAATAATTATTGAGAAACCAATCCCTGTTACGGACCAGCGAGGAAGAATTCCTTCTCACTGATAGACAATACATTGGTCACAGAAGAAAAATACCAGGAGTACTAAATATAATACAAAGTTGAGCAGAGACTGCCCAACAATTTATTACATGCACGCCGATAAAACAATACGGCGGATAGGGTGGCAAACTTCTAACTCACGATAATAACGGTGGTGGAAATATCATCGCGAAGCGAGTGACATGATTCCAGAATACTACAACTCTTCGAGCGTCGGAGTGAGGCTCGAGAAGACTTATTTCGGGTGGCGGAAGCGTAAACGATACAAGTGACCAATATCCGGGATCGCGCAGGACTGACTGGGACTCCTCTAGGCGTCGGACGCGCTATCAAACTCTTCATCCAAGAGATCGCCTTCGTCAACATCTGGCCAAATCAACAAGCCAGGTGAGTACTATGAAAGTACTCGCAAGACAGTTCGGACATAAGGTATAACAAATGCAAACATGAAACACATGAACAAGTTAACCAGTGCGATCAGACATACAGATAATAAATACTGGGTGCCAAGCGAGGGTCTGAATGACGCCTCGAGCGGAAACTGCAGAATAGTAATGCGGGTGCCAAAAGAGTGTCTGAAAGACTCCTCAAGAGGAAAATGCGGAATAATAATACAGGTGCAAAACGAGTGTCTGAAAGACTCCTCGAGCGGAAAATGCGGAGTAATAATACTGGTGCCAAACGAGTGTCTGAAAGACTCCTCGAGAGGAAAATGCGGAATAATAATACTGGTGCCAAACGAGTGTCTGAAAGACTCCTCGAGTGGAAAATGCGGAGTAATAATGCCACAGTCGGGCGTCGGGGCGACACCACATAAAGGGCTTATAACAGAAAGTAAAGGCAGTGCATGCCGCAGTCGGACGTCTGAGCGACATCACATAAAGGGCTTATATCGAAAGTGAGAAACGAGTACACGCCACAGTCGGACGTCTGCGCGACGTCTCATAAAGGGCTTATATTGTAACACAACAATACAACCGTTCGGGAATATAACTTGTCACAAGCACGAGACAAATATAATGTTAGTCCATCCACAGGAATAACAATGAAATGGAATTTACCACTTGAGCTTGTTCACCGGGGGCAAGTTTTTTCACACGGATAGATTTGGATATAAAGTCTACATTACTGATCATGGATACGATGATTTGGAAAGAATTGACTCTGCAGAGTTTGTACTTAACCACAGCCAACGGATTTCAGTAGTCACGGGGACTAGTTCCGTCTATGGTGTTCTGGAAGGAACACGTCTAACCAGTACACACCCAATTTAACCATCCGAAGCCAGGGATCACCCTCGGCAACATTCAGGAAAAACCCTGAGTCGGGGAGGCTACAACCTCGCGTAGCATGGGATCAAATTTCTATACGCGCGCTATAAGGGGGTGCCCCCCCTCTCGGTCCCAACCGGAAACACCCATGCCCCCTGACCGAATGACTGGCTTTAATCCTGGGCCAAGGTACCATCATCCCGGCCTCTCTGTTTGGTGTGTACACGGAAAGAGGTTACCAACTTACTAAACCGTATCCTGGCAATGAGACATGTGGTAGCACGGAAAGGGGAAGGGACGATAACACGGCTCCAACCATGTTAACGTCGGAAAAGTCGGATGACACAAGGCTGGCATGCTACAACAGTACCACCTTGCTGCCCCTCATGTCACCACATGATTAGGCCACCTCTCATCAGAGGTCATCGCAACTTTGGAACAGGCGGGAAAACGTGGCTCCAACCACGTTAACATCGAAGAAAGTCGGATGACGCAAGGCTGGCATGCTACAACAGTACCACCTTGCTGCCCTTCATGTCACCACATGATTAGGCCACCTCTCATCAGAGGTCATCGCAACTTTGGAACAACCGGGTCATTGCCTCACAAGCAACGAGGTATTTATCGACACTCACATGCCACGCACAAACTTTCACATGAACATGCAAAACATCTGCCATATCAAATGTTCAAACATGCTTGCCTGGTTCGGAGGAGTCGGAGTCTAGCTCGGCGAAGTTCGCGGCTCCGTCCCCTCTCCCGGAACCTACGGCAATCACGAAACGGGGTACTAACGTGAAAACCAACACATGTACAGAAACTTTGCCAAATATTTTTCAAATAAATCCCATAAAAAACTAGACCAAATTTGAAGATTGTCAGAAAAAGAATCACTCAAAAATACCTTTTTATTAAAAAGTTATAAAGGTTTCTGTCCAGGGACCTTTCTGTAATGAAACAGAAAAGTTCCAGGGTTTTAACTGAGAAAACAGAAAACGCTTCGGCTGGGAATGCGCAAGCGCAAAGAGAAAACATATTTTGCCCGAAGGCGCCAACAGAAAACGGTTCGGGGAAATAAAACAGAGGCTGACACGCGGGGCCCGCATGTCAGGTTTGAAAGCTCGCCGGCGCCCGAAGACGGCGGTGGACGCCGGCGTCGAACCACGGCGAGTTAGGAGAAACGGAGGGTACCAAGAGCTTTAGTGTCTCCTTCCGCGTCGGTGGGTGGTGGACTCGTCCAACGGGGAGTACCACGTCGACGGCGACACTATCTCCGGCGGACGGCGGTTCGGGTGAGGTTGGGGAACTCCGATGGAGGGCTGCAAAGTACGAATTGAGGCGCGGGTCAGAACGGGTGATGCAAGTTGAAGCTACTGGCACTAGAATGGAGGCTGCGGAGCACACACGGGGGCGAATCGGGTTGGATCCCGTGGCGGATCACGGCGGCCGGAGTCGAGGAAGGAGACCTCCTCGGGGCTCTTCCAGTGGCTAGGCGTGCTCTAGGGGAAGGGTAGGGCTGGTGGGTGCTCGAGTTGAAGCTCGGGGCCCCTATTTATAGGCAGATCGACGGGGTGGCCGTGAACGGAGAATCTCCGGCGAGCGATTACGGCGGAGCAGTGGGTTGGCAGAGGGTTTGAGCGGTCGAGCAGCATCAGTGGGTGTTACTGGACTCGATTTGCAGCTGAACGGGGTTGGCCTTGGCGTAATGGCGTCTGTCCACGATGAGGTGACTGCACGGGCTCAACGGCGGCAGAGAGCGTGCTCCACGCCCTGGGGTTCATGACGAGAGCGGCAGCGCATTCGGGGGAGTGGACGGCCACGCGGCGGGCTCCGGTGGTTTGGGCGGCGCTGGGTGGAGTCGGCGGCGCCGTGTCTCCCGCTGGCGCCCGCAAAGCCGCCGCCGGCGTCGGTCATGGGGCGGTGCACCTTCTGCTGCTCATCGCCGACGCCCGCAAGATGCCAGGCACTCGTGCGGTGCAGGAACGAGAGGGCGAGGACGAGGAGCAAGGCGACGCGATGGCACTGGCGAGATCGATGCCCGTCTCTGAAGAAAACGACAGTGAGCACTGACTGAACTCTGAAGTTAACTGAACCTTGACAGTGACCAAGCAATGCAGGTGTTCGACAGTAGGTTTTGGTAAAGAGATAAATTTTTCTGGAGCTGTAACTTGGTGAGATGATCACTCAAATCACCCAGGGGCTGCATGAATTTACTTGGAATTTTTGGAGAAAGTTTTGAATGAATTTCACCAAATTTGGCAAATCTGGTCCAAACTTGCAGCTGATGTAGTTTGAAATTTTTGAACTGGAGACCAGTGGATCTTCATGGTTCTAGGTTGAGGGTTCAAAGGACTAGGAGGGGAAAGAAGTTTGGTGGTAAAAGTCCAAACAGAAAATGGAGTTCCTTTGTAAATCTCCAAGAGGTAGAATAGAAGGCAGAAAAATATTTGAATGAAATTTGAATGGAAATAAATACATGGGGAGGTTCAACTTGCTGGATTTGATGCAAATCATGATCCAAAGGTGAGGGGAGGGTTAGGAGAGAGGATTTGCACTTATGTCATGGCAAGAAGGAATAGTTGGAAGTGGCAAAGGACTTTCCAAAAGCCATAGTGCAAAATTCAAGAAAAGGTTTTCAAAAGTTATTTTCCCAAATGAAAACCATTTTGTCTTGAGTCCAAAAGAAAAGCAAGAACCTCCAAGGTCAAAGGTAGATCTTGGGTGAATCCAAATAAAATTTTGCCATAAAGAAAAATATTTGAGAGTGAGAGTTCTCTTGAAGAAAATTTTTAAATCACTCCCCTCAAGTCAAATAAAAAATCTTTTTGGAAAAGCCAAATAAAAACTTGGGTGTCACAACACCTACCCCCTTAGGAAAAATCTCGTCCTCGAGATTTCTGCTGATCCTAAAATAGATATGGATACTCTGCTCGGAGGAAATCTTCCCTTTCCCATGTGGCTTCATCCTCAGTGTGGTTGCTCCACTGGACCCTGAAAAATTTTGTCGTTTTCTGACGGGTCCTCCGTTCAGACTCTTCTAAAATCTTTACTGGCCTTTCTCTGTAGGTGAGATCTGGTTGCATATCAATGCCCTCATGAGGTACATGTTTCTCCGGGTTACTCACACATTTCCTCAACTGCGAGACATGGAATACGTCATGGACGTCTGATAGCTCCTTGGGTAGGTCTAGTTGGTAGGCTACCGTGCCTCTTCGTGCCCTTACACAAAATGGTCCAATAAACCTTGGGGCTAGCTTCCCCTTAATTTTGAACCGTTGCAGACCCCTCATTGGAGATACTCGGAGGTATACGGAATCACCAGGTTCAAAGCTGACCTCACGATGCTTCTGATCATAGTAGCTCTTTTGTCGGCTCTGTGCTGTCTTGAGTCTGTCCTTGATTTGTTTAACTTTTTCCTCGGCCTCCTTAAGCATATCTGGGCCGAAGATACGGCTGTCACCTGTTTCTGACCAATTCAATGGGGTATGACACCTCCGTCCGTACAATGCTTCAAAGGGTGCCATTTGTAAGCTGGCTTGGTAACTGTTGTTGTACGCAAATTCGGCATACGGCAAACTCTCTTCCCAACTGGTTCCATAGGTGAGCACACAGGCTCTTAGCATATCTTCTAGGATTTGGTTTACACGTTCTGTTTGTCCATCTGTCTGAGGGTGGTATGCTGTACTGAAAGCTAGTTGCGTGCCCAGAGCTTGTTGTAGGTGATCCCAAAATTTGGAGACGAATTGGGTGCCTTGGTCAGATATTATAGTCTTTGGGACTCCATGCAAGCAAACTATACGAGATAGATAGAGTCTTGCCAGTCTTTGTGTGGAGTAGGTAGTCTTCACGGGAATGAAGTGAGCAACCTTGGTTAGTCGGTCTGTGATGACCCATATGGCATCATTTCCACGCCGTGATCGGGGTAATCCGACAATGAAGTCCATTCCGATTTCATCCCATTTCCATTCCGGTATCCTGTTAGGCTGGAGTAGCCCTGCTGGCTTTTGGTGCTCGTCCTTGATACGCTGACATGAATCGCAACAAGCAACGAATGTGGCTATATCCCTTTTCATACCGTGCCACCAAAATCTTTCCTGGATGTCCTTGTACATTTTGGTTCCTCCAGGATGGATCGAGTATGGGGTGGTGTGGCTTTCCGTCAAGATCTGTTGCTTGAGTTCCTCAATGTTAGGTACGCAAAGTCTATTTCGGTACCACAATGTTCCTTCACTGTCTGTGACGAATTCTGAAGTCTTACTAGTATTCATTTTCTTCTTTATGCCTTCGATACTGGGATGTCCCTGTTGAGCCTTCTTGATTTGTTCCACCAAGGTGGGTTGTATCTCCAGGTTTGATATGGTGCTCTCAGAGACTAACCTCATGTTGAGCCGAGTGAACTCTCACTGAAACTCAGGCCTCAAGTTTTGCTGACTGTCACTGTCCGGGCTGGGGTTTCGACTAAGGGCATCGGCCACTACATTTGCCTTCCCTGGGTGGTAGTGAATACCGACGTCATAGTCCTTGACCAGTTCCAACCAGCGTCGTTGGCGTAAATTCAGCTCTGGCTGTGTGAAGATATATTTGAGGCTCTTATGGTCTGTATATATTTCACAGCGATTTCCCAACAGAAAGTGCCTCCACTCCTTGAGTGCATGTATAACTGCTGCTAGTTCCAAGTCATGTGTTGGGTAATTTTCCTCATGTTTTCGCAGCTGCCTGGAGGCATATGCGACAACTTTGCCATCCTGCATTAGCACACATCCGAGACCTTTTCGGGACGCGTCACAATACACCTCAAAGCTCTTGTGTATGTCTGGTACGGTTAAGACTGGTGCGGTTGTCAGCTTTTTCTTGAGTTCTTGGAAGCTCTGCTCACATGCTTCCGTCCATACGAATTTCTTGTCTTTCTTGAGTAGTTGGGTCATAGGCTTTGCCACAGTGGAGAATCCTTCAATAAATCTCCTGTAATATCCGGCCATTCCTAGGAAACTCCGCACATCTGTAACATTGGCGGGCGGTTTCCAGTCCAGTATGGCCTTGACCTTTTCTGGGTCTACGGCTATGCCTTCTTGGTTCAGTATATGGCTTAAGAAACCAACTTGTCTTAGCCAAAATTCGCATTTGCTAAACTTGGCGTACAACTGATGCTTCCTCAATTCTCCCAAAACAATTCTGAGGTGCTCAGCATGTTCTTCTGGTGTCCTTGAGTAGACCAGAATGTCGTCAATGAATACCACCACAAATTTATCCATGAATTTCATGAACACTTTGTTCATGAGGTGGACGAAAAATGCGGGGGCGTTTGTTAGTCCAAAAGGCATCACTGTGAACTCGTATAACCCATATCTGGAAGTGAATGCTGTCTTGGGGATATCCTCTGTTCGTACTTTCAGTTGATGGTATCCTGATCTCAAATCAATCTTTGAAAATACTTTAGCTTGTGCGAGCTGGTCAAACAAATCATTGATCCGTGGCATCGGATATTTGTTTTTGATGGTGACCATATTGAGGGCTCGATAGTCTATGCATAGTCTCAGTGTCCCATCCTTCTTCTTGGCGAACAATACGGGCGAACCCCATGGTGAGGAGCTGGCTCGTATAAATCCCTTGTCCAATAATTCCTTTATCTGCTTCTTCAACTCCACCAATTCTGAAGGTGCCATTCTATACGGCTTCTTATAAATGGGAGCGGTGCCAGGTGCTAATTCAATGCTGAATTCGATCTCTCGGTCTGGTGACATACCTGGTAGTTCTTCCGGGAACACATCAGGGAACTCGCATACCACTGGCACTTTTCTTAATTCTGCGATGTCCATCTTGTTCAGTTTTGGTTTCTGTGATCGTAGCCTTTCTTGAGTGGAAACTCTTATAGTCTTGCCGTGATGGTGAGTGAGAATCACTGTCCGATTGAAACAGTCGATGAATCCTTTGTTGGTGGTCAACCAGTCCATTCCTAAAATGACATCCAGTCCTTTACTTTCCAACACGATGAGATTCGCGTGGAATGGTAGTCCTTCGAACTCAATGACCACTCCTTGGCAGTAACCCTGAGCAATTTGCTTATTTCCGGGGGACTTGATGATCATAGAATTTTCCAAGGGGAGTATCGGAAAACCGTGTTGCGAAACAAAACTCTTCGAAACGAACGAATGGGAAGCTCCAGAATCAAACAAAACCGTGGCAGGTACTGTGTTGACAGGGAACGTACCGAGCACGATGTCTGGGGCATTCTGCGCTTCTTCCCTGGTCACATGGTTGAAGTGACCCTTCCTGTGGTTGTTGTTGGGATTAAAGTTGTTGCGCTTGGGGGCGGGATTGTTTCCACCATTGTTCGGCTTGGGTGCCGAGTCTCTTGGCTTCGGGCACTGTTTAGCGTAATGCCCTTGCTGACCACAAGCATAGCAGGTGACCCCTGGACGGTATGTGAACTCCTTGTCTCTGGCATGAAATTGTCCGACGGGTCTTGGCTCAGTAGTCGTGGATCTTCTCGTGACTGTCCTTGGGACCTCAGTCTTGCCTCGGTTGCTGCGGGCAAGAGTCGTCTTGTCCCTCTTCCGCTTGCGGATATCTTCCAGACTACGGCGCTCATTCTCCAGGGTGATGGCCTTGTCCACCAGCGTCTTAAAATCCGGAAAGGTGTGTACAATCAGTTGGCATCTTAATGCTGGTGCCAGGCCGTCCAGGAATTTTTCCATCTTCTTGTTTTCTGTCATGTGCTCGTCGTAGGCATAACGAGACAGTTGGGTAAACTGGCCGTTGTATTCTGTGACGGTCATGCCTCTTTGCTTCAGGTCATCAAACTCTCTCTTCTTAATCTTTAGGATGCTCCTGGGAATGTGTGCCCCACAGAAGCCTTCCTTGAATTCTTCCCAAGTGATGTTGTGTTCCCTGGGGTGCATGTGTAGGAAGTTTTCCCACCATGCTGCGGCTGCTCCAGTAAGGTACTGTGGTGCATAAAGCACCTTCTCATGATCTGAGCATTGAGCGATAATCAGTTTTCTCTCAATCTCGCGAAGCCAATCATCGGCTTCCAGTGGCCTGTCGGTGTGAGCAAAAGTTGAGGGGCGAGTCTTCTGTAACTCAGATAACTTGGAATGTGGTTGATAGGGTTCACGGTGGTTTCCCATATTGATGACATGGTTCATCATCTCCTGGTGCTGTTGCTGGCATTGCTCGAAGAGACGGCATACTTGAGATAGTGCCGCTTCGCTGTCCTGTTGGCTGGACTGACCCTGAGTGAAATTGTTGCTGGTCTGTGTTCCGTAAACCTCTTCTGGCTGATTGGGCATAGAGCGAGTCCAAGGGCGAGACATTTTTCCAGTCTGGGGTATCATTTGCAAAACCCATGAGAAAACTGCGTAGCGTAGGAAAACCCTTGCAAAGGCAATAATCAAAAAGGCTTCAAGGTTTTCAAAGAAACACAAATAATTTTTCACGGAGAAGAAGTGCTTAACACAAAGCTTACATGCGAAAGCAAACACATGATACAGCACTCAGGTTGCGCGTACACATCCTGACATGTTATTAAAACTAGCGTACTACTCCGGAAGGCAGCAAACACACCAATACAAACTAGCGTACAGATAAAAACAACACATCATACAAGCAGGCATAACACGCGGCTACTCGGTGAACTCAGTCGGAGATGGTGAAGATCTCCTTCCCCTTGCCGATGGCAAGGCTCAGCGGTCCAGGAGAATCAACCTCCTCCTCTCTAGCTGGCTCCTGGCGTGCGACGCTGCGCTGCGGTGATGGTGCGGGGGCGACTGGCGGTAGAGCGTGTGCGGCAGGCGGTGCGGCTCTGACTGGAGTAGGAGCGATGACTCGGTCGAACTCCTCAGTGGTAGGCAAACGGCAAGCAGTGGCCAAAACGGCTGGTGCATACGAGGCTGAAGACGAGACGAATGTCAGAGGCGGCGCCGTGTGGAGAAGCTCCTTCCTGCTGGCAGGACCGCCCCGGACTAAGTCCATGCGGGCAGCCACAAGATCATCTACGAGGTTGTCGAAAGACTCCTCCAGAGCCTTGAGATACTCCACAACTATCTCGATGGCTTCATCTCGCTCTCCCCGATGGCAGGCGAACGCATAGTGGCTGGTGTAAGGCACATGGCATGGGAGGTAGCGGTAGCGACGAGTCTTCATCGTAGGAAGGATGTCCCGAAGGCGAGCTATCGCCTCACGGGCAGCCATCTTCATGGCATGCCTCTCCGTAGGCATGGCCCTTCCCGTAAAACAGAAATGGCGAGCAGCAGATCGTCCTCCCCTGAATTGCACCACAGCCTGGTGCATAGACACGTCGTCACTGAGCTTGTGCTGATAGAGGGTGAACTCCGGGCGAGCTGCTGGCCCGATCGCGAGCTTCGTGATGGAGACGAGGAGCTTGACAAACCCCTCGGGCACGTTGGTGAACACTCGATTCTCACAGCTGCTGCCAGCCATCTACAAAAGTAGGCAAAAATTCTGAGTAGTCATGTCATAAATTTTTATGATGACCAACAGAAAATAGCTACAATTGCAAAATGCTGAAGAAGCACTAAAGACGCTAATAACCGATTAGCGATCGCACCTAGTGGCTTCCTACAGTCAGCCTGGCTCTGATACCAAGCTTGTCACGACCGGTTTTTCAATAAAATAATTATTGAGAAACCAATCCCTGTTACGGACCAGCGAGGAAGAATTCCTTCTCACTGAAAGACAATACTTGGTCAAAGAAGAAAAATACCAGGAGTACTAAATATAATACAAAGTTGAGCAGAGACTGCCCAACAATTTATTACATGCACGCCGATAAAACAATACGGCGGATAGGGTGGCAAACTTCTAACTCACGATAATAACGGTGGTGGAAATATCATCGCGAAGCGAGTGACATGATTCCAGAATACTACAACTCTTCGAGCGTCGGAGTGAGGCTCGAGAAGACTTATTTCGGGTGGCGGAAGCGTAAGCGATACAAGTGACCAATATCCGGGATCGCGCAGGACTGACTGGGACTCCTCTAGGCGTCGGACGCGCTATCAAACTCTTCATCCAAGAGATCGCCTTCGTCAACATCTGGCCAAATCAACAAGCCAGGTGAGTACTATGAAAGTACTCGCAAGACAGTTCGGACATAAGGTATAACAAATGCAAACATGAAACACATGAACAAGTTAACCAGTGCGATCAGACATATAGATAATAAATACTGGGTGCCAAGCGAGGGTCTGAATGACGCCTCGAGCGGAAACTGCAGAATAGTAATGCGGGTGCCAAACGAGTGTCTGAAAGACTCCTCGAGAGGAAAATGCGGAATAATAATACAGGTGCCAAACGAGTGTCTGAAAGACTCCTCGAGCGGAAAATGCGGAGGAATAATACTGGTGCCAAACGAGTGTCTGAAAGACTCCTCGAGAGGAAAATGCGGAATAATAATACTGGTGCCAAACGAGTGTCTGAAAGACTCCTCGAGCGGAAAATGCGGAGTAATAATGCCACAGTCGGGCGTCGGGGCGACACCACATAAAGGGCTTATAACAGAAAGTAAAGGCAGTGCATGCCGCAGTCGGACGTCTGAGCGACATCACATAAAGGGCTTATATCGAAAGTGAGAAACGAGTACACGCCACAGTCGGACGTCTGCGCGACGTCTCATAAAGGGCTTATATTGTAACACAACAATACAACAGTTCGGGAATATAACTTGTCACAAGCACGAGACAAATATAATGTTAGTCCATCCACAGGAATAACAATGAAATGGAATTTACCACTTGAGCTTGTTCACCGGGGGCAAGTTTTTTCACACGGATAGATTTGGATATAAAGTCTACATTACTGATCATGGATACGATGATTTGGAAAGAATTGACTCTGCAGAGTTTGTACTTAACCACAGCCAACGGATTTCAGTAGTCACGGGGACTAGTTCCGTCTACGGTGTTCTGGAAGGAACACGTCTAACCAGTACACACCCAATTTAACCATCCGAAGCCAGGGATCACCCTCGGCAACATTCAGGAAAAACCCTGAGTCGGGGAGGCTACAACCTCGCGTAGCATGGGATCAAATTTCTATACGCGCGCTATAAGGGGGTGCCCCCCCTCTCGGTCCCAACCGGAAACACCCATGCCCCCTGACCGAATGACTGGCTTTAATCCTGGGCCAAGGTACCATCATCCCGGCCTCTCTGTTTGGTGTGTACACGGAAAGAGGTTACCAACTTACTAAACCGTATCCTGGCAATGAGACATGTGGTAGCACGGAAAGGGGAAGGGACGATAACACGGCTCCAACCATGTTAACGTCGGAAAAGTCGGATGACACAAGGCTGGCATGCTACAACAGTACCACCTTGCTGCCCCTCATGTCACCACATGATTAGGCCACCTCTCATCAGAGGTCATCGCAACTTTGGAACAGGCGGGAAAAGACCGATAACGTGGCTCCAACCACGTTAACGTCGAAGAAAGTCGGATGACGCAAGGCTGGCATGCTACAACAGTACCACCTTGCTGCCCTTCATGTCACCACATGATTAGGCCACCTCTCATCAGAGGTCATCGCAACTTTGGAACAACCGGGTCATTGCCTCACAAGCAACGAGGTATTTATCGACACTCACATGCCACGCACAAACTTTCACATGAACATGCAAAACATCTGCCATATCAAATGTTCAAACATGCTTGCCTGGTTCGGAGGAGTCGGAGTCTAGCTCGGCGAAGTTCGCGGCTCCGTCCCCTCTCCCGGAACCTACGGCAATCACGAAACGGGGTACTAACGTGAAAACCAACACATGTACAGAAACTTTGCCAAATATTTTTCAAATAAATCCCATAAAAAACTAGACCAAATTTGAAGATTGTCAGAAAAAGAATCACTCAAAAATACCTTTTTATTAAAAAGTTATAAAGGTTTCTGTCCAAGGACCTTTCTGTAATGAAACAGAAAAGTTCCAGGGTTTTAACTGAGAAAACAGAAAACGCTTTGGCTGGGAATGCGCAAGCGCAAAGAGAAAACGTATTTTGCCCGAAGGCGCCAACAGAAAACGGTTCGGGGAAATAAAACAGAGGCTGACACGCGGGGCCCGCATGTCAGGTTTGAAAGCTCGCCGGCGCCCGAAGACGGCGGTGGACGCCGGCGTCGAACCACGGCGAGTTAGGAGAAACGGAGGGTACCAAGAGCTTCACTGTCTCCTTCCGCGTCGGTGGGTGGTGGACTCGTCCAACGGGGAGTACCACGTCGACGGCGACACTATCTCCGGCGGACGGCGGTTCGGGTGAGGTTGGGGAACTCCGGTGGAGGGCTGCAAAGTACGAATTGAGGCGCGGGTCAGAACGGGTGATGCAAGGAGAAGCTACTGGCACTAGAATGGAGGCTGCGGAGCACACACGGGGGCGAATCGGGTTGGATCCCGTGGCGGATCGCGGCGGCCGGAGTCGAGGAAGGAGACCTCCTCGGGGCTCTTCCAGTGGCTAGGCGTGCTCTAGGGGAAGGGTAGGGCTGGTGGGTGCTCGAGTTGAAGCTCGGGGCCCCTATTTATAGGCAGATCGACGGGGTGGCCGTGAACGGAGAATCTCCGGTGAGCGATTACGGCGGAGCAGTGGGTTGGCAGAGGGTTTGAGCGGTCGAGCAGCATCAGTGGGTGTTACTGGACTCGATTTGCAGCTAAACGGGGTTGGCCTTGGCGTAATGGCGTCTGTCCACGGTGAGGTGACTGCACGGGCTCAACGGCGGCAGAGAGCGCGCTCCGCGCCCTGGGGTTCACGACGAGAGCGGCAGTGCATTCGGGGGAGTGGACGGCCACACGGCGGGCTCCGGTGGTTTAGGCGGCGGCGCCGTGTCTCCCGCTGGCGCCCGCAAAGCCGCCGCCGGCGTCGGTCACGGGGCGGCGCACCTTCTGCTGCTCGTCGCCGACGCCCGCAAGATGCCAGGCACTCGTGCGGTGCAGGAATGAGAGGGCGAGGACGAGGAGCAAGGCGACGCGATGGCACTGGCGAGATCGATGCCCGTCTCTGAAGAAAACGACAGTGAGCACTGACTGAACTCTGAAGTTAACTGAACCTTGACAGTGACCAAGCAATGCAGGTGTTCGACAGTAGGTTTTGGTAAAGAGATAAATTTTTCTGGAGCTGTAACTTGGTGAGATGATCACTCAAAGCACCCAGGGGCTGCATGAATTTACTTGGAATTTTTGGAGAAAGTTTTGAATGAATTTCACCAAATTTGGCAAATCTGGTCCAAACTTGCAGCTGATGTAGTTTGAAATTTTTGAACTGGAGACCAGTGGATCTTCATGGTTCTAGGTTGAGGGTTCAAAGGACTAGGAGGGGAAAGAAGTTTGGTGGTAAAAGTCCAAACAGAAAATGGAGTTCCTTTGTAAATCTCCAAGAGGTAGAATAGAAGGCAGAAAAATATTTGAATGAAATTTGAATGGAAATAAATACATGGGGAGGTTCAACTTGCTGGATTTGATGCAAATCATGATCCAAAGGTGAGGGGAGGGTTAGGAGAGAGGATTTGCACTTATGTCATGGCAAGAAGGAATAGTTGGAAGTGGCAAAGGACTTTCCAAAAGCCATAGTGCAAAATTCAAGAAAAGGTTTTCAAAAGTTATTTTCCCAAATGAAAACCATTTTGTCTTGAGTCCAAAAGAAAAGCAAGAACCTCCAAGGTCAAAGGTAGATCTTGGGTGAATCCAAATAAAATTTTGCCATAAAGAAAAATATTTGAGAGTGAGAGTTCTCTTGAAGAAAATTTTTAAATCACTCCCCTCAAGTCAAATAAAAAATCTTTTTGAAAAAGCCAAATAAAAACTTGGGTGTCACACAGTACCAACCTACATCCCCTACATCTGCTAGCCTACCACTGGAAGAGGTCATGCAACATACTCAACTATGCTAGAGCCCATAATAGCTTGTGGCTGCACACGGAAGTTTCTAGCATGAATAATCTTATGATCCCTTTGAGCCTGGGTGGCGGACCATAGGAGGATCACACGGTATAACCCCGGGATCTCCTAGGACAACACTGGTATAACCCCAGGTGCCCAAAACCAACAATCCACCCACATGTGTATTAAAGTTTCCACCTTAAATTGAACCATTAATTAACAAACTCACATCTGTCATGGATACACTCAAACCCAGTCCACGTCACCGAGCATAGCATAGCAATATAAGCATAACGTAGAAGTAACTCCCAAGGGTTTGATAATAAAACAGGTAATAGGTTCTACCTCATCAACTACTTCCCAAACCCACAAGTTAATCACATCCTAATCATGCAATGTTTGAGGATTGGAACTAATGCATAAAAATGGGTATGAAAAGTATGATCAATGTGTTACTTGCCTTGCTGACGATCTGCAAATCCTAGAGACTCATAGTAGCACGCTTCGCACTCCGGGAATTCTATCGCTAACAAACAATAGCATACATAAGCAATCAAGCAAAGATGCACGGGTAAAACTCAAATAAGAAGATCTAACCAGAAAGTCCAACTGAAGAACTCCAGTTTGCAAAAAGAATCAAATCAAACGGAGCAACGGAACTCAAACTACGAAAGAAACAGGGTCCAATTACTAATCTGGACTAAAGTCAAATTTTACAATACCAAAATCTTGTTCAAGTTGGTTAAACAGAAAGAGGGTTTCGAGACGAAGATCTAGGCACTTGTTTCACCTGATTTGGATAAACGAGCGAAAAAGATATACAAGATCGAAGATTAGGGCAGAAATAACGATCGAAAAATAATCGCAGAAAAACCCTGGAAAAAGTAAAACTGACGAACAGGCTAACGAACGAACGTTCGCTGTCTGCGACTAACCGATGAACAACGTTCGTTAAAACGAACGTACGGACGAACGTCCGCAAAATAAATAAACCGACGGAAAAACAAACGAACCGATCTATTTAAAAAAAACTAGATCTAGGTTTTTTTTAAACCGAACGGTTTTTCTGATAACAAACCGACGAATGGCGGCGGCGGCTACCTCCGGTGAGGTCGGCAGCGGCGGCGGTGTCGCGGGGCGGCAGCAGCGCGGCTCCGGCGGGACGGCAGCGGTGCGGGACGGCGGCACGGGGCGGCGGCGTCATCGCGAGGCTTGGGGCGCGACGACGGCGCGCGCGAACCGAGGCGGCGGCACACTAGGGTTTGCGGGGTGGGGGTGGCTGGGCTGGCGGGGCCTCGGGGGCGCGGCTTATAAAGCCTGGCCGGCTGGAGTCCGGGTCGAATACGGCCCGGTAGGTCGGTGCTCTTTTTTTTTAACCTGACGCGAAAAAACAAATAAAAGAAATACTAAACGAACTCCAAAAATCCTGAAATAAATTTTCACGGTCCTCATAATATTCCGAACAAAGTGAACATTTATTTGGGCCTCTAATGCAATTTTGAAAACCGCATATTTTCCTAATTCAAATACAATTGCAATAAAATCCAAATAAAATTTATTTATTTGATTTTAATATTTTTCCTCCAATATTTCATTTATTTTGGAGAAGTCATATTATCTCCTCTCATATATTTTAGTATGAAATATTCTTCGGAGAGAAAATTATTAAAACCAAAATGATCCTTGTTTCTATATTTGATAAAATTCAAATATGAAAAACGTGAAATCCCCAAATCTCTCCGTGGGTCTTTGAGTTGCTTAGAATTTCGAGGATTGCGAAACGAAAATGCAATAAAATATGATATACATGAATGACCTATGTATAACATTCCAAATTGAAAATTTGGGATGTTACAGTATGCTTGGAATCTATGCTTGAGATATGATTATACTTGTTGCTCTAAGATTGAGGTTCCACACCTTCCCTATTCATGCGAATTTAATGATAATGAAACCTTGGCTTCTTATGCTAAAGGTGTATATGATTACTATGATGTGGAACAAATAGAAGAATTTGTTGCTTTTAAGGGTGCTTATGAAATTGAATCTTTGTTTAAAAAGTTTGAAGATTTTGATGATTCAGTTTATAGACCTGAAAATCTTGGTATCCTTAAATATTGCTATGATAATTATAAATACAATTATGATATTGATGTATTTATTGAGAATAACTCCGCTGTCCAAGAAGAGACTGATATTTTGCACGAGTATATGGAAGAAGAAATTCATGAAACTGCGAGCTTATTGGATGAAAAAGATGAAGAGGAGAGCGAAGAACAAAAGGAGGAAGAGCGGATTGATCACCCGTGCCCACCTTCTAATGAGAGTAACTCTTCAACTTATACATTATTTAATGTCCCTTCATGCTTACCGAAGGATGTATGGTATGATAATTGTTATGATCCCATTGATTCGTTTGAAATATCCCTTTTTGATGAAATTAATGCTTTGTGACACCCCCGATGTCATGCTACAGTAATCCCCTCCTAATGGTGCCATGTCATCGCGGTTAATTTGCTAAACCTCACTTTGATCCAAACCCGATTCAAATTCAAATTTAAAATAAAGTCAAACTATAACTTCTTCAAACTGTAAAACAAAAATGTTTGGTGGGTTGCAAATATTCCCTAACAATTTGTCATGAAAGACTTAACATTTTTCAAAATGTAAAATTTCCCCTGGATATTAAAACAGTGGACCAACAACACCTTTTCTTATCCCATTTTAATATGAACTCAAACTTAATAAATTATTTTGAACCCAAACTTTTTTGTGGTAGTGTTAAATAATGCATAGTAATTAAATGGCAAGGTTTTACATTTTACAAAAGTATTTTGATAAAAAAGAAAGTACAAAAGAGTAGCTAAATAAATAAACATAAAATAAAATGGAAAAATACTATTAAAAAGGAAAGAAACCTAATCTACTGGGCCCCTTGGCCCATCTAGCGAAACGGCCCAGGCCAACCCCGACTTGCCTCCCACCTCTCGCTACAGGAGGCAAGGGTGCCATGGCGGCCATCCACCGGCGATGGTCATGCATGGCGGCCATCCGCCCCCTGCCCCGCCTATAAAGTCGTCGCCCGACGCTCCCCCCGAACCCTAGATCGCCTTCCCTCTCCCCGCTCTTGCCCCTCTCCTCGCTCAAAGCCGTCGCTCGAGCTCAGCCGCCGCCGCGCCATTAATGTTGACGCGCTCCAGAGCCACCCCGCGCCGCCAGCTGCTATCCAGGCAGACCGCCGTCCATGACTACATCATCTACGATTCCGGATCGGCCTGGATCACCGCCGCATCGACGCATCACCATCTTCTTCCACCTTCGACCCCGAGCTCCGCCACCTCAGATCCGAGCTCCAGTAAGCCTTCGGCCCGTCCGAGCTCGTCATCGGCCTCCCCGGGGTGAGCCTCGTTGTTCCCCTACGTTTCTCCCTGTTTCCCCTCATTCCTCGTCACTGCAATCGCCGCCCCGACCTCGCATTGACGCAGCCGAACTCCCGCTCACCGCGTCCGTCGCGCCCCTCCCCATGCGCAGCTCGCGCCCGTCCGCGCTCCTACTTGCTGGCCGCGTCCGCCCCAGGCCATGCTCGACCATGCCCGCAAGCCTCCCCTGCCGTGCCCCGACCGAGCTCTGTTCACGCCCTTGTGCACCCACGGTCGCGACCGCCTGTGCCCGACCGCAGCCTCCTGCGCCCCGCGCGCGCCTGCCCGCACCCACGCACGGCTGCTGCCGTTGGCGCGCGCGTGCCCATCCCGCCGCTGCCTAGCCGCTGCTTCTGCTAATGCTTTGCTGCTGATGCATTTTGTTGTTGCTGCTCCTGCTACTTCTCTGCTTGCGGCTCCTCCCGTGCAAATGCTTAGCCACTAGCTGCGCTACTCTGCCTGATGTGCTGCTGCTGCTCAAGCTGGCCGCCGCTGCTTTTGCTGGTGCTCAGCCGCTGCTCCTGCCCTGCTACTCCTAGTAGGGGCGCTGCTGCTTGCGGCTGGCCATGGCCGTGTGCGCCAGTGTGTGTGTGCGTGCTGTGTGTGTAGTTGTGTGTGTGAGCGCGCTGTGTGTGTGCGTATGTGTGTGGATGAGGCTGGTCCTGTTTAGGTAGGTTAGCTAATTAGTAGTTAGGCTAAGTAGTGGTTAGGCATAGTGTAAATGACATGTGGGACCACCCTGGTTAATTACCATTTTATTAAAACTAAAGACAATGACACGCAGGACCCACTTACACTATTCATATGTTGACCAGTCAACCTTTGACCGGGTCAACCCAACCCCACTGGCCCCACTGTCATACTCACATGCTAGGGTAGCTCTAGGTGACAAAAGTATATTCTGTTTTTTAATTCGAATTAATATAAATCCAGAAATTGTTTAAATCTTTGAAAATTAATATAAAATAATTCGCAGCTCGGATGGAAATACTTTGTACATGAAAGTTGCTCAGAATGACGAGACGAATTCGAATACGTAGCCCCTTCGTCCACCACACATCCCTAGCATAGCAAACACGCAACTTTCCTCCTCCAGTTCATCTGTCCGAAAACGCGAAACACCGGGAATACTTTCCCGGATGTTTTCCCCCCTTCGACGCTATCACCTAATACCGCGTTAGGGCACACCTAGCACCGCTCATTGTCATGTCATGCATAGGTTTGCATTATATTTATTGTTTCTTCCCCCTCTTCTCTCGCTAGACACCGAGACCGACGCCGCTGCTACCCAGTACGACTACGGTGTTGACGACCCCTCCTTCTTACCAGAGCAACCAGGCAAGCCCCCCCCCCCCCCTTGATCACGAGATATCGCCTATTCTTCTCTCTACTGCTTGCATTAGAGTAGTGTAGCATGTTACTGCTTTCTGTTAATCCTATCCTGATGCATAGCTTGTCCTTGCTACTATTGTTGTTACCTTTACCTGCAATCCTACATGCTTAGTATAGCATGCTAGTATGCTATCAGTGGCCCTACATTCTTGTCCGTCTGCCATGCTATACTATCGGGCCGTGATCACTCGGGAGGTGATCACGGTATATACTTATATACATAATGTATGATATTTGTGGTGACTAAAGTCGGGTCGGCTCGTAGAGCACCCGCGATTGATTCATGGATTGGGGGCTGAAAGGACATTTGTCCCGACGGCCCTCTATGTGGATCTTTGTGGCAGAGCGACATGGCAGGTTGAGACCACCTAGGAGAGAGGTGGGCCTGGCCCTAGTCGGCGTCCATGGCTACTTCATAATAGCATGCTTAACGAGATCTTGGTATTTGATCTGAGTTGGGTCGTTGACCTTATAGGCACTAACCGCCATGTGGGACAAGATATGGGCAACCGGCGTCGTGGTATCAGCCGAAGCCTTCGTGACGTCGGCGACTGAGCAGTGCGCACCGGATTGGACTGGAACGCCTGCTCTTGTATTAGGAAGGCTAGGTCTGCTTCCGGCCGACCACGCAACGTGCAGGTGTGCAATGGGCGATGGGCCCAAACCCCTGCGTGCATAGGATTTAGACCGGCGTGCTGACCTCTCTGTTGTGCCTAGGTGGGGCTGCGACGTGTTGATCTTCCGAGGCCGGGCATGACCCAGGAAAGTGTGTCCGGCCAAAGGGGATCGAGCGTGTCGGGTAATGTGGTGCACCCCTGCAGGGAAGTTTATCTATTCGAATAGATGTGATCTTCGGTAACAGGACAACTTGGAGTTGTACCTTGACCTTATGACAACTAGAACCGGATACTTAATAAAACACACCCTTCCAAGTGCTAGATACAACCCAGTCATCGCTCTCTAACAGGGCGGCGAGGAGAGGATCGCCGGGTAGGATTATGCTATGCGATGATACTTGGTGAACTTGCCATCTACTCTCTTTTACATGCTGCAAGATGGAGGCTGCCAGAAGCGTAGTCTTCGACAGGACTAGCTATCCCCCTCTTATTCTGGCATTCTGTAGTTCATTCCACCGATATTGCCCCTTTACACAGATACCCATGCATATGTAGTGTAGATCCCTGCTTGCGAGTACTTTGGATGAATACTCACGGTTCCTTTTCTCCCTCTTTTCCCCCTTTCCATTCTACCTGGTTGTCGCAACCAGATGTTGGAGCCCAGGAGCCAGACGCCACTGTCGACGACGACTCCTACTACACCAGAGGTGCCTACTACTACGTGCAGGCCGCTGACGACGACCAGGAGTAGTTTAGGAGGATCCTAGGCAGGAGGCCTGCGCCTCTTTCGATCTGTATCCCAGTTTGTGCTAGCCTTCTTAAGGCAAACTTGTTTAACTTATGTCTGTACTCAGATATCATTGCTTCCGCTACCTCGTCTATGATCGAGCACTTGTATTCGAGCCCTCGAGGCCCCTGGCTTGTATGACTTATTTTACTTTTTAGAGTTGTGTTGTGATATCTTCCCGTGAGTCCCTGATCTTGATCGTACACGTTTGCGTGTATGATTAGTGTACGATTGAATCGGGGGCGTCACAAGTTGGTATCAGAGCCGACTGCCTGTAGGAATCCCCCTTCCAACTCCTTGGCCGAAGTTGAGTCTAGTCATTGCAAAACTTTTAGTAACATGACTGTGTGGCCTATGGGCCCACGTCGCCATTGGGTGGTATTACCTCATCTATACTCTGGGACTCTGATCTCCTGCCTATTCGGGTTTAATGAATTTACTAAAATCTAACTTTAGGTTCTCGATAATACTTTCTCCTGGAGAGCCCCTTCAGTCCAGATGATCGCCGACTGCACCAGTAGATTTCGAAGATACTCTCCGATATTCTCTCGAGACCTTGTGCCCGTTGCTTTTGCAATTCCCTACCACCGAAATATCCTTATGGATAAATACTTACACCTGTCATTCTTACTTCTATTCCTAGTCGATCTTGTTATTACAAGATACCTCGAGAATACTTTGCCACAAGTTGTTATTACTGCCTTGCAGTTCTTTGCCACCTGAATATCCCTACGAATAATTTCTCGCACTATCGAGTATCCACTCATCCCCAGTTGATTCAAGTAATTCACAAAAGTCTTCGAAATACTATTTGAACTTTCGAAAATCCTGAGCAGCCTACTGCTCTTGAAATTCTTGCTTGCTTGCATTATGGTTAATCCCATAAGTCTCGTAATCTTATTGGCATCCCTTGTCATTATCATTTTGAGTCCGTTGATTCAAATGTCGTGAATGCTCGCAATCCTCAATCAAATCCTAGAATTCATCCTTCCGGCTCAGACATCATTTGAAACATGAGCTGGTTATCGACCCATCGAATTGCCATCGATTGTACCCCTAAGCCTACTCAACTAATCCATCCTTAATCAAAGTGTTTGCTTCTGATCCCTTGATTTGGAAATCATAATTCTTTTGCATTTGAGCTTTGAATTAGTCAGTTGTTTCAATAATCCGATATCCTTGCTTTCTTTCTTCTTCTGGTTGAGTACCGGTGCTCACATTAGGTCCCTGGTGGACCACCAGACCTTTTATTGGATTTTTTCCGACAACGTCCTTCATATTCAATAACTTTGTGAGTCTTTTCTCGGATACATAATGCCTTTGGTAAATTGTATCCTCTGCTTTGTCGAAAATGCTCTGCTTTCGAGCTTGTGTTAATTACTCCTCAAGTTTATGTTATATGTTCCCAAGATGCCCTATGGGATGAACATATACCTTCTCTAAAACCCTATGAACCCGAAAGTTTTCACAAGTCATACCCTTCTGGTGTTTTACCAGATAATTTTCAACTCTACAACTTCTTCGAAGACGAGAAGTGAATGAAAGGTTAGGCATTGAAGAAGTGGGAGTCGACCTCGAACCTTTGCGTTCGTGCCCATGGACCCGATGTGGAACTTATCAGGCAAGCTTCTTGTAATAATAATTATTCCCTCATTATAAAATCATCTTGTATTTGGTTTTGGTCCTTTGCAGTCGTGGTTCTGACCATGATTGTTCTTCTTTGATCCCATTTCGCGGACAAGTTAAAGCACTTGTCTTCTGCAAATCAATATGCTTGTCCAACCTCTATACCGAACTACCTCGAGTATTGCCCCCTACTATCTCGAGGATATCATGCTATTGCACTACGTCTTATGAATTTCTGATGAAGTAGTACCTTCCCTGTCATAGTGACTCCACGGGTTCTGGGTTTTCGTCAACCGAGAACATCCATAAGTGAATCAATTCCGCGCTCCGATACGATAACTCTAAGTAATTTTCGTTGCTTATGAGTTTAATAATCCTTGAAGTCATTCCTAGCCTGATTGGCTAATATCATTATTGTGCTAAATTTTAAATTGTGCCACATGGTCCTTATTCCCAGAGCACAGCTTTCGACGATGAGCTAATCTTACGTCGATCTTCCTCGTCTTATCATTCACTTCGAACAGCGAGCTTGATTCTGAGTTGATTTCATACCCATGGTTCCAAAAACCATTTGCTTCATCATTCCCTTGACTTGATGTCATCGCTGATTGATTACATCTTCATGAAATCTCTCAACAAATGTGTCATGATCATCATCAACATTCTGAGCTCTTCAAGGATATCGATCGAATTCATGTTGAGACATACCATCCTTGCCCTTTGATGATTTGTGTTATCATCGACAACATCCTTGTCTTCCCTCAACACAAATGTGTTCATGTTTTGGATTGAATCTTTAGTTCCTTGCTATCTAGCATCTGTTCTTCTTTACCTTGGAGGATTACCATCTTTTATGTCAAGAAGGTCGTGAGAATTTCTCCACCCCTTAAAAGTTCTTGGTATAGTGATATTTCTCACAATCACCATTCTTTCTTGGTCCCCATGTTGATTATAACCGGAATACCAACAAGTGAACGATGCTGCTTGGATTCTGTACTCCTAGCAACCCTATTGCTTTTAAGTTAATGGCGATATTTCATTCTTAGACCATTGGTTATCGAATCACCATTCTGACATTGATCATGCTACCTAAGCCCATATTTTGGGTGCACCTTTCAACCAATGTTTAATTTTGTATGTTTTCCTAGAGCATACATCATTATATCATTTGATCTGACAAATGATATCTCCGTGTTCACACAATTGTGGAAATCCGTCTTGGTGGAAGTCTCGATGAATTATCGTTGAGTCCACCAGCCACCTCCTCATCCTCTCCTTGGTTTAATGATGAACTCTTGTTTCAGAACTCCCTTCCATAGTTCATTGACCGAGAATATTATAATGGCATCTCGTCAATTAGGTTGCACCTTTCTTCTCAGGCATCCTAAATCTCGGTTATCCTAACACCAATCAGGTCTGAATCTCGGTCAGATATGATGGTTGGAACATATTTCCAAGAGTTATAACGTTGGTCTTTAGGTGACCCGGTAAGGTGATGTCGTGCCTAGCACACCTGGCCCTTTTCAGTAGGGTTATCCATTCTTCCATGAGGAAAATGTAAGACTTATTCTACACGTTATTCCTGATGGATCCTTTGTGTTTCCAAAGTCTGATCTTCACCTGTTGACCATGTCAAGGCTATCTCGAAGCATGTCTATGGTACTCCAATTTTCAACAAGAACATTTGAAGCCCAATGCTAAATGTTTCTTGCTCAATTATCCAAACACCGTTGTATGGGTAATGTCATGAAATTTCTCTCCCCTTACCTAAAGGGTTTTCTACATTATATCCTGTCACGGATATCATGCTCTGCTTGTCCTTGGGAAGGATATACCCTTGAAATATGTGTTTAAACACATTTTCCTTCCCATTGTTCTGTTTAATCTGATAATCATATTTTCCTTTCCATTGTTTGGTTTAATCTTTCTTGTTATCTATATGATCTAAGCAGTAATATTCTCCTGCTTATGTAAACACCTCGGTGTACAATTCTGTCAGCAAGACCCTGTTACTATTGTTGATGACATTCCGGTAGCCACCGATGGACGAGAACTTTGCCTATTGGTCCGCCTCGTTCAACGAGCATGAAAATGGTTCTCTTCGTCCCTCGCCCTTGGTACCAACGTTGCCGACATAATTGATAGGCTATCCTCTAACATGCCTTGTTATCATGACTGTGCAAAATATCACCACCCTTTCTACTTTTAACCCACATGGTGGGCACATAACCCACAGGTCCCAGGATCGAAACCTGACTCTCCTGTATACCCCTATCTTCGAAGTTATTTCTCACGATTGGCTTCATATGAAGATCACCAGCCACCTTCCTAGAGATGATCTAATCTGGTATCAGACGCAATACTTATTCTCGTTGCTCTGGACCCCTTTCACACTTGGTTTCAGGCATCGAACGATTGCCTACCCACTCGAAACTTCTCATGGTACCTACTTACTTTGCTCTCAATATTGTCTTAAGTTTCCATTCGAGAGTTACTTTCCACCACCATCCCCGATGTTATCCACCAGATAGTCGACCTTTCAGAGGTCCGTTCTTCCAAAGTTACCCCTTGTCCTTCATACGTACAATGAAGACTCCGAAGAAAGGATGACGACTTCATCATGATGACCTAAAGCCTAGGTATGAAGAAATCAACGTTATGGATCGACCTCTTAGAGAAGAGCAACCAAGACCGAGAAGACTCGTTTGAATTTCGTAGCCAAATCCATTTCCCCTTACTCCCCCTCTTAAATCTCGGGACGAGATTTCTTGTAGTGGAGGAGATTTGTGACACCCCCGATGTCATGCTACAGTAATCCCCTCCTAATGGTGCCATGTCATCGCGGTTAATTTGCTAAACCTCACTTTGATCCAAACCCAATTCAAATTCAAATTTAAAATAAAGTCAAACTATAACTTCTTCAAACTGTAAAACAAAAATGTTCGGTGGGTTGCAAATATTCACTAACAATTTGTCATGAAAGAATTAACATTTTTCAAAATGTAAAATTTCCCCTGGATATTAAAACAGTGGACCAACAACACCTTTTCTTATCCCATTTTAATATGAACTCAAACTTAATAAATTATTTTGAACCCAAACTTTTTTTGGTAGTGTGAAATAATGCATAGTAATTAAATGGCAAGGTTTTACATTTTACAAAAGTATTTTGATAAAAAAGAAAGTACAAAAGAGTAGCTAAATAAATAAACATAAAATAAAATGGAAAAATACTAGTAAAAAGAAAAGAAACCTAATCTACTGGGCCCCTTGGCCCATCTAGCAAAACGGTCCAGGCCAACCCCGACTTGCCTCCCACCTCTCGCTGCACGAGGCAGGGGTGTCGTGGCGGCCATCCGCCGGCGATGGCCGTGCGTGGCGGCCGCGGCATTAACGTTGACGCGCTCCGGAGCCATCCCGCGCCGCCAGCTGCTATCCAGGAAGACCGCCGTCCATGACTACATCATCTATGGTTGCGGATCGGCCTGGATCACCGCCGCATCGACGCCATCACCATCTTCTTCCACCTTCGACCCCGAGCTCCGTCGCCTCGGATCCGAGCTCCAGCAAGCCTCCGGCCCGTCCGAGCTCGTCATCGGCCTCCCCGGGGTGAGCCTCGTCGTTCCCCTACGTTTCTCCCCGTTTCCCCTCATTCCTCGTCGCTGAAATCGCCGCCCCGACCTCGCGTTGACGCAGCCGAACTCCCGCTCACCGTGTCCGTCACGCCCCTCCCCATACGCAGCTCGCGCCCGTCTGCGCTCCTACTTGCTGGCCGCGTCCGCCCCAGGCCACGCTCGACCACGCCCGCGAGCCTCCCCTGTCGTGCCCCGGCCGAGCTCTGTCCACGCCCTTATGCGCCCACGGTCGCGACCGCCTGCGCCCGACCGCAGCCTCCTGCGCCCCCCGCGCGCCTGCCCGCACCCACGCACGGCTGCTGCCGTTGGCGCGCGCGTGCCCATCCGACCGCTGCCTAGCCGCTGCTTCTGCTGATGCTTTGCTGCTGCTGCGTTTTGCTGTTGCCGCCGCGTTGCTGCTCCTGCTACTTCTCTGCTTGCGGCTCCTCCCGTGCAAATGCTTAGCCACTAGCTGCGCTACTCTGCCTGATGTACTGCTGGTGCTCAAGCTGGCCGCCGCTGCTTTTGCTGGTGCTCAGCCGCTGCTCCAGCCCTACTACTCCTTGCCAGGGCGCTGCTGCTTGCGGCTGGCCATGGCCGTGTGCGCCAGTGTGTGTGCGTGATGTGTGTGTAGTTGTGTGTGTGAGCGCGCTGTGTGTGTGCATATGTGTGTGGATGAGGCCGGTCCTGTTTAGGTAGGTTAGCTAATTAGTAGTTAGGCTAAGTAGTGGTTAGGTATAGTGTAAATGACATGTGGGACCACCCTGGTTAATTACCATTTTATTAAAACTAAAGACAATGACATGCAGGACCCACTTACACTATTCATAATAACACGCTTAACGAGATCTCGGTATTTGATCTGAGTTGGGTCGTTGACCTTATACGCACTAACCACCACGCGGGACAAGATATGGGCCACCGGCGTCGTGGTATCAGCCGAAGCCTTCGTGACGTCAGCGACTGAGCGGCGCGCGCCGGATTGGACTGGAACGCCTGCTCTTGTATTAGGGAGGCTAGGTCTGCTTCCGGCCACCCACGCAACATGCAGGTGTGCAATGGGCGATGGGCCCAGACCCCTACGCGCATAGGATTTAGACCGGCGTGCTGACCTCTCTGTTGTGCCTAGGTGGGGCTACGACATGTTGATCTTCCGAGGCCGGGCATGACCCAAGAAAGTGTGTCCGGCCAAAGGGGATCAAGCGTGTCGGGTAATGTGGTGCACCCCTGCAGGGAAGTTTATCTATTCGAATAGCCGTGATCTTCGGTAACAGGACGACTTGGAGTTGTACCTTGACCTTATGACAACTAGAACCGGATACTTAATAAAACAAACCATTCCAAGTGCCAGATACAACCCGGTGATCCCTCTCTAACAGGGCGACGAGGAGAGGATCGCCAGGTAGGATTATGCTATGCGATGATACTTGGTGAACTTGCCATCTACTCTCTTCTACATGCTGCAAGATGGGGGCTCCCAGAAGCGTAGTCTTCGGCAGGACTAGCTATCCCCCTCTTATTCTGGCATTCTGCAGTTCAGTCCACCGATATTGCCCCTTTACACAGATACCCATGCATATGTAGTGTAGATCCTTGCTTGCGAGTACTTTGGATGAGTACTCACGGTTGCTTTTCTCCCTCTTTTCCCCCTTTCCATTCTACCTGGTTGTCGCAACCAGATGCTGGAGCCCAGGAGCCAGACGCCATCGTCGACGATGACTCCTACTACACCGGAGGTGCCTACTACTACGTGCAGGCCGCTGACGACGACCAAGAGTAGTTTAGGAGGATCCCAGGCAGGAGGCATGCGCCTCTTTTGATCTGTATCCCAGTTTGTGCTAGCCTTCTTAAGGAAAACTTGTTTAACTTATTTCTGTACTCAGATATCGTTGCTTCCGCTGACTCGTCTATGATCGAGCACTTGTATTCGATCCCTCGAGGCCCCTGGCTTGTATGACTTATTTTACTTTTTAGAGTTGTGTTGTGATATCTTCCCGTGAGTCCCTGATCTTGATCGTACATGTTTGCGTGTATGATTAGTGTACGATTGAATCGGGGGCGTCACATGCTTGCTATTCTTGTGGCCATGATGCCAATATGAATTATGCTTATGGAGATGAACTTGCTATAGTTCCTTATGATAAGAATGAAATTGTTGCTATTGCACCCACACATGATAGTCCTATTATCTTTTTGAATTCTCCCAACTACACTATATCAGAGAAGTTTGCACTTAATAAGGATTATATTGAAGGGTTGCCTTTTACCTTTGCACATGATGATTTTAATGAATATAATATGCATGTGCTTGCTGCTCGTACTTGCAATTATTATTAGAGAGGAACTACATCTCCGCCTCTTTATGTTTCCAACACAATAAAATTGCAAGAAACAACTTATGCTATGTATTGGCCTTTACTTGATGTGCATGAATTGTTCTTGTATGACATGCTGATGCATAGGAAGAGAGTTAGGCTTCGTCATTGCATGATATATGTTGCTTTGTGCTCACTACTAAATGATAAATCATTGTTGATTCAATTTGGCTTTGATATACCTTGGGATCCGGGTGGATTCATTACTTGAGCACTTTATGCCTAGCTTAATGGCTTTAAAGAAAGCGCTGCCAAGGAGACAACTCGAAGTTTTAGAGATTCATTTATTTCTGTTGAGTATTCTCACAAAAATAATTATCCCCTTGTACAATTCCATTGTATTATAAAAATAATGTGCCAAGCTTTGCCTTTAGGATGATTAGATTGCTTGTTGGTTTGTGCAGTGCAAAACAGAAACTTTGGCTGTAGTGCGTGATTTTACATTTTTTACTGGAACGTCAAAAGGTTCTTAAACTTTTTGCACTGTCTTTATATATAAATTTTTTATTTTTCCTAATGTTTTTCAGAATTTTTAAAGTTACAAAAGTATGGTGGATGTTAGAATCTTTACAGACTGTCCTGTTTGCACAGATTGCTGTTATAGCTTCATTATTTGCGTATGTTTGAATTCTTGTTGAAGCCTCCTTGACTTGGGGCCATAGAATTGTGATAGCATACAGTGGGTAATGTTTGTTTATAATTATACAATAATGTTACAATAGTACATTATGGTATTTCATTGCCATATTCACTAACCCCGCCACTAAAAGTTCGGTTAAGTTTTGTGTGGATTAAGTGTTCGAAGATCGAGGAGGTCCTGATGTGAGGAGAAGGAGGAGAGGCAAGAGCTCAAGCTTGGGGATGACCAAGGCACCCCAAGTAAATATTCAATAAGACTCAAGCGTCTAAGCTTGGGGATGCCCCGGAAGGCATCCCATCTTTCTTCAACAAGTATCGGTATGTTTTCGGATTTGTTTCGTTCACATGATATGTGCAAATCTTGGAGCGTCTTTTGCATTTAGTTTTCACTTTTCTTTTATGCAACATGCTGGTATGATATAGTCCATGGTTGATTTATAGAATGCTCATTGCACTTCACTTAAATCTTTTGAGTATGATTTATAGAATGCTTCATGTGCTTCACTTATATCATTTGAAGTTTGGATTGCCTATTTCTCTTCACATAGAAAACCGTTGTTTGAAGAATGCTCTTTTGCTTCACTTATATTTATTAGAGTGTGGTCTTTTGTAGAACGAATTAAACTCTGATGCTTCACTTATATCTATTTAAAGAGTCAAAAGGAATTGGTCAATTGCAAGGTTAGTCATAAAATCCTACATAAAAATTATGGATCACTGAATATGATATGTTTGATTCCTTGCAATAGTTTTGCGATATAGAGATGGTAATATGTGGGAGGTACTAGTAAATGGTTTTGTTTAGTAGGAATATTGGTGTTAAGGTTTGTGATTCCCGAAGCATGCACGTATAGTCTTTCGTTATGCTATGAAGTTGGAGCATGATTTATTATTGATTGTCCTCCTTATGAGTGGCGGTCGGGGACGAGCGATGGTCTTTTCCTACCAATCTATCCCCCTAGGGGCATGCGTAGTAGTACTTTGCTTTGAGGGAAAATAAACTTTTGCAATAGGTATATGAGTTCTTTATGAGTAATGTGAGTCCATGGATTATACGCACTCTTACCTTTCCGCAATTTGCTAGCCTCTACGGTATCGTGCATTGCCCTTTCTCACATCAAGACGTGGTGCAAACTTCGCAGGTGCATCCAAACCCCGTGATATGATACGCTCTATCACACATAAGCCTTATTATATCTTCCTCAAAACTGCCACCATACCTACCTATTATGGCTTTTCCATGGCCATACCGAGATATATTGCCATGCAACTTCCACCACTTCCGTTTGATTACTTGAGCATTCATTGTTATATTGCTTTGCATGATCATATAGCTGACATAGTAGTTGTGGCTCAGCCACCGTTCACCATTTTTCATACATGTTACGCTAGATCATTGCACCTCCTGGTACATGCCAGAGGCATTCATATAGAGTCATATTTTGTCATAGGTATCGAGTTGTAATTTTTATTTCTTTTGAGTTATAAGTAAATAGAAGTGTGATGATCATCATTATTCATTTTTAGAGAAGTGCCCAGTGAGGAAAGGATGATGGAGACTACGATTCCCCCACAAGTCGGGATTAGACTCCGGACAATGAGAGAAAAAGAAAAAAAAGAAAGAGAAAAAGAAAAAGAAAATAAATAAATAAAAAAAAGAGAAGGGGCATTGTTAGTATCCTTTGCCACACTTGTGCTTCAAAGTAGCACCATGTTTTCCATATGAAGAGTCTCCTATGTTGTCACTTTCATATACTAGTGGGAATTTTTCATTATAGGATTAGATGCACACCCACTTAGTTTTCATATTGAGCTTTCATACACTTATAGCTCTTAGTGCATCTGTTTCATGGCAATCCCTACTCCTCACATTGATATCGATTGATGGGCATCTCCATAGCCCGTTGGTTAGCCGCGTCGGTGTGAGACTTTCTTACTTTTTGTCTTCTTTATATTTATCCTATCATCATACTCTATTCCACCCGTAGTGCTATAGCCATGGCTTGCGCTCATGTATTGCGTGAGGGTTGAAAAAGCGGAAGCGCATCAAAAAAGTATGAACCAATTGCTCGGCTTGTCATCGGGGTTGTGCATGATAAATACTTTGTGTTAAGAAGACAGAGTGTCGTATAATTGTCACGGTAGATGTCCTAGTGTGAGGACTTAGTCGTGAGGCCAACGCATCTATGTGGTAGCTTGAGAGGGGTCGCGCGGAATCGAGAAACACAACACAAGACAAGGGTTTAGACAGCTTCGGGCCCCGGGAAACATCATCCGGCCGCTAACAACCCTACATGCTGTTTGTGGCTAGGTCTCATTATCATCACGAGGGAGTCGCCGTAAACCGGCTCTCCTAGTTATGTCTAACCCTCAGATTATTCCTCCCCCTCTTGGGGTGCCCTGCCCCTCCTTATATAAGTTGAAGGGGTGGGTTACATGTAGAGTCCAACTTAAGACTTAAACTATTTTGACTTCTCTTCATGGGCTTCTTAACATCTTGGGCTTCTTAACGTCTCGGGCTTGTTAACCCCAGGCGACTCTGTCTGCTGGGTTATGACTGTCTGTCGGGTTATGACTGTCTGCTGGGTTAGGACTGTCTGCCAGGTTATGACTGTCTGCCGAGTTATGACTGTCTATCGGGTTATGACTGTCTGCCGGTTTACCACCTAGTTTAACTGTCTGCCGGTTTACCACCTGCCAGTTTACCATCTGTCTTAACTGTCTGCCTTAACCATCTGTCTTAACTCTCTGCCGGTTTACCAAATCCCAATCGGTTTATAATTCCGACCGGGTTATACCACGGGGTATATCCACGACATTAGCCCGTAGTTTAATTTGGATTCATTCATGTTAAACTGATCCTGCAAAATAACAAATTTGATAGGTTGTGCTCCGGGTTAAATATTCTTGTAAACCGGCACCTGATCATCCTTAATTCCTTATCATTTCCTTCTTCTAGAAAATCCGGGTTTAGCAGGCCAGCTTCATAATCAATTTGTTGACGTTGGTTTCTCACAGAGAAAAATTGTGAAGAATAATTCATTTGACTCAGCTCCCGATGCTTAAAAAATATTGGTCTTTGAAATACTCATCTGATTCTTCAGCCGGCTTGAAGATGTAAAACTTGCCGGTTTATCATTGCCAAAGTTCCCGGGTTATAAACAGATGATGCCGAGTCATAATTGTTGCCGACACCGGGTCAAAACTGAGAATTTTGAAGATTTCTCTCCCTTATATCCATATTACCTGTAGCCCCCAAGTCTTGAGTAGAGCAAAATGATGACTTAAGACTTGCTTCAATATAAATATTACCACTTTGAAGAAATCCATGTTGTTCATCTCAATCACTAGTCAGAACTGAGTATTCCACATATGTAGCCCCCAAGTGCCAGGTTGTCATGCTTGCAGCAACCTGGGACTTGTAATTGCCTTATGCTCATAAAAACTTCAACCAGTGTTGCCCCCAAGGGACGGGTCATTATGCAATAATGAGCAGGGACTTTATAAATATGATCATGTAGATTTGAACAGCAACGTGTAGCCCCCAAGGGCCGGCTCAGTAAGATAATATTGAGCTGGGACTTTATATATACTTCTTGGAAAAGAACATCATATGATGTAACCCCCATCATGAGGCTTGAACCCACGTCCACAAGGTTAAGAGCTTTGTGCTTTACCAACTGAGCAGTGGACCCTTCAACATAATGGATTAAGACTTGTGTACCTTGAATTGTTGACAGGAGCAATTGGTAGCCCCCAAGGGTCGGCTCATTATGATGCGATGAGTCGGGTCTTCAGTAAGGCTAGTAAAAATGACTTTGCATTAGCCCCCAACTGCCATGGTGCATGCTGGCAATGACATGGGACTTGTATATTTGATGTAATCTCAACTTGAATAATGTAGCCCCCAAGTGCCAGGTCGTAAGCCTGCAGCGACTCGGGACTATTCCTTCCATTGTAGAATAAATCATATCCATTGATAAGATAATAGCCATTGCGCTGAAGCGACTTTGAAAACCTCCATCATAATACTGGTTATTGATAACCATAATAAAAATCCAGCCATGTTGGCTATTAAAGATTTGAATAATATACCCAATGATTTATAAGCGCATAATTCCAATGGCGCAATCCAAATACATACTAGCGACTTATAGTCGAAAGCCAGGCCGGGTTAATAAACACCGGATATTATCTTATCTCATACTGGCGACTTATAGTCAAAAGCCAGGTCGGGTTAATGAACACCGCTTAATTTCATATATGACTCATAAGGCATTATAAGTCTTATTGGTTTTCAACCATGTATTACTATGTCACAAGAGAAAAATCGCAAAAAGACGTTCAAATCAAATCAACAGAAAAATCCAAGGCTTTCATAGGCCGCCAAGCAAAAATATCTTCTTCAATGAAACTAGCATTAGCCACTGGAAGGTACGCGCTTTCCGTGAGCCGGCACTCACATTATCCAATCGACATTTTAACCCAGATAAGTTCAGTTCTTATTTAAAGATAGACTTATCAGGAGTACGCGGGGTCAGAGTAGCATCGTGCATCACAGGCCGATTTATCCAAGTTTCAAGGAAGGCGGCTTTATCAGCCTGAGCTTCTCCTTGCTATCTGTAAGCCATGCCCTCACATGACAAACCGGCGTTTTAACCTTAACAAGTTCAGGGTCTTGTTGAGAAGATTGACTGTTAAGAGTTCGTCGGGTCAATCAGGATTACCTGATGGAGAAGCATCTGGCATACAGGCAGGATAACCCGGGGTTTTAGGTGAATACATCTGGCTTACAAGCCTAGCTTTTAAGCCTATCACAAAGGTTATAGGAACTCTTGTTCTTTAGAACAAAAGAGCCCCCAAGCAATATTTCTGAGCTATGCTCAATGGGCACCTATGTTTGAGTTGTGCTTTTGTAGCAGACTCTCTTCGGTCCCTTTAACCTGGGTAGCAAGCACCCAAGTGTTTCCTAAGCATGGCGTATACGCCAGATGAAAGGGTAATCATAACTTTGCTCAATGAGCAGGAAGCCCCCATGTGACCATAATAAGATAAGCCCATAGGGCAGGATACCCATGTTTGAACCGCGCATCATGGCAGCAAGTTCTCTTTGGCAACCTTTACTTTTTCTGAGAAACTCGAACTTGCGAGAGATGAATTCTTCTTGAACTAGATGTTAAACCGGATATTCATAGCTTCAAAGCTGTGGGAGACATATTTCTCTTGAACCGGATTTTGAACCGGAATCTTCATTTTGAGCCGGAAATTTTCTGACGGCCTTTTAAATTTTCATCAATATAACAACAGCCTCTGGACCGGGTTGTCTTTCCCTTCAACGTCCTAGAGTTCTTGACTTGCTTTAAACTGTCAGTCATTTACTCAGTCATGTCATTGTAACCCCGAGTCTTAAGATGACTCGAGGAGTTGTCTTGAGATTCTCCATATTTGACCGCGATATAAACCGGTATGAGTCATTCAACAGCTGCGTGATATGACGGTCACCTTTGCAGTAGAAAATTTGTCCTGCACATGAAAATATATAAATCAAAGTAATTGTTCTTTGATAAAAAAACAATATGTGCTAATAAAATAGACTTTAGATGGATATGACCTGATTTATTTTTTGGACGAAGTGATTGCATAGCAATTTTACCAAATGATGGTCTTCACGTCCAAACAGATAACCACACATCCATTTTTTTTAAATGGGTCGTGTCCCTCATTCTCGCATACTCCAGTCTCCGATGAATTTATTCTGCCATCTTAACATGGACCGTGAATCACTTTTGCCCTTTGTGCTTGAGGGCATGCTCCCCTGTTATATTGGCATGATCTGATATCTTGATGTGGCAACACATGCAGTTTCGCTGGTCGCGCTTTCAGGCAGCGGCGTTGGAACTGACATATTTCACCTGGCACTGTCTCTTTGCGTAGACCACCAGGAGCAGCACTTGGGTGTTGCCTTATGTGACGACGTGAGACCAAAAGTACAAGCAGACACCTTGGTGACTTAAGCTTTCACTTGCAACCTCAGGACCTGATTTTTGGTGACTTGGCGCAGCAGCGACGCACGGCAGAAGCAGTTTGAGGCAGAGGTGATCATGGCGGCAGCTCAACGGTGACGGTAGGAAGGCGGCCCTGTAGTTTGTAGAAGCAGAGGCGAGCCGAAGCGGCCGGCTGGTCGTGGATGCGCCCGCAACCACAGCAGCAGAGGCGGGCTGACCCGGGATGAGGCGTGGTGGGTTGGATCGAAGCCACTGGCGGCTCACGGTTAATCAATGGGTGGCTCACAAGACCCCGCGGCCGCGGCTCAATGTGGTGGCGGCGATGCCAGGGCCAGTTCAAACCGGCGGCAGACACCAGCGGATTGCAGCTCAAGGAGGAGTCCGGCGGCTCGAGGACGAGGCCATGGCAGTTTAAGGCAACAGGTGGCCAAAGCTATGGGCGTCGGCGGCATGGAGCATAAGCCGGGGCGCTCGGCGACCAAGACGACGACTTTGAAACTGTACGCGAAGCTAGGCCATCGGGGCGAGTCAGCGGAGGTGGAGATGGCCAGCGCGATGGTAGGTGGTCAACGAGGCACCGGCGGGTCAAGACTGCACTGGGGCCACGGCAGCGGCGGGTTGGAGAGGCGCGGCCGTGGCCGGTTCAGCGCGAGCGCGCAGCATGGAGGGAGGGTGGTTTAAAGCAGAGGCGGGGCTCTGAGCAGTAAAGCGGCTTGGCTAGGAGACCGGCGACTTAGCGCAGGGCGGCCCGCAGATGACTTGTAGCAATGATGGCGACTCAATGCCGTGATGGTGACTCAATCCGAGACCGAGCGGAGACGGCGGTTTAGGCGTGATAGTGGATCAGAGGCGACCCGGATGGTTGCAACATGACAGACCGGCCGGGCGGTCTTGAAGACGAGGCCGTGACGGCGGATTAGAAACAGCCGGGAAAGGCAACTCAAGGGAGCGGCGGTTTAACAGCAGCCGCGAGGCGAGCAACAGACGCCGAGGCGAGGCCGGGGCTTCTCTGCGGCATGGCAACCCGGTAACGAGTCAGAGTCGCTATTCCCGTCCTGCATCCCTGGCGAGGTAAAACATCACACGCGATGCGCGACTGGCAGCTCGGACAGCGGAGGCGCACTGGCGGCCGAAGCGAGACTTGCAGATGGTCGTTGGCTCGAAGGCAGAGGCGAGGCCATTTTAAGAGAGCGGTTGTGGCCAGCGAACCACGGAGGCGATGGCTCAGAGGCGTCCGTAGGCGGCGGCCCGGAGTGGAGACGGCGCATCAGGCACTTTCTATTTTCTTTTGCAATTCCTCAGGTGAGTGAACGTCTGCGAAGCTCCTGATTGTGGCTGCCTGTAGAAGAAATGGCAGATCACAAGAAACAGCAGCTCGAAAGTGAAATGACGCGGGAGCAATAGAAGTGACCGGCGCAGGTCTGCGAATAGCCGAAACGGTTTAGAGCGGCGATGTTGACTTGAGGCAGCGGCGACCGGCCGAGTTAACGTGCAGCCGTGGAGACAAGCAGAGGCAAAGCAAGCGCCGCGAAGGCAACTCAGCACGGGACGGCGGAGGAAGCGGCTCGATGTGCCGCGGTGGCTGGTCGCAGCGGCAGAGACAGGAGGGACAGCTTGGTGGCTCGAGCCCGGCCACGGCGACAGGGCGGAGACCTGTGACGGCATGGTCCGACTCCATCTCCTCTCCACGTCCGTGTCCTGGTCTACCTATCCACCTCCGTGTCTTCCAGGTCGTGGTCTCCCTCCATATATATTTTTTGTATTTTCTTAATACCCCTTGAGCCTTGATGCGTGGAGTAGATTGCTTCCTGTTTCCTTGATGCGTGGAACAACCGCAGCTTTCAGTCAATCCTTCCAAGTTTTGAACAGCGTGCTGGTGCGTTTTTTCCTCATGTGCACGCATTGCCACACATACGAATTGGTAAATCCTTCTGATTCGAATGCAAGTTGTAGGTACGGATCAAATCCATCGTCTCAAGAACGCGCTCCAAAAATTGATCTCGCTTCAAACCGCCGGATCAAAGTGTATGCCACAGCGCGCAACGCAACCTTAACTTTTCTTCAATTCTTCTTCATCTGATCAACCACAAGCTTCTCGATCCCTGAAGAGATCCCTCCAAGAACTCAACACCACCGTGCGCGGGCCCCACGGTGGGCGCCAACTATCGTAGAATTGTCACGGCAGATGTCCTAGTGTGAGGACTTAGTCGTGAGGCCAACGCATCTATGTGGTAGCTTGAGAGGGGTTGAGCAGAATCGAGAAACGCAACACAAGACAAGGGTTTAGACAGCTTCGGGCCCCGGGAAACATCATCTGGTAACAACCCTACATGCTGTTTGTGGCTAGGTCTCATTATCATCACGAGGGAGTCGCCGTAAACCGGCTCTCCTAGTTATGTCTAACCCTCAGATTATTCCTCCCCCTCTTGGGGTGCCCTGCCCCTCCTTATATAAGTTGAAGGGGCGGGTTACATGTAGAGTCCAACTCGGATTAAGACTTAAACTATTTTGACTTCTCTTCATGGGCTTCTTAACATCTTGGGCTTCTTAACGTCTCGGGCTTGTTAACCCTAGGCGACTCTGTCTGCTGGGTTATGACTGTCTGCCGGGTTATGACTGTCTGCCGGGTTATGACTGTCTACCGGGTTATGACTATCTGCCAGTTTACCACCTGGTTTAACTGTCTGCCGGTTTACCATCTGCCTTAACCATCTATCTTAACTCTCTGCCGGTTTACCAAGTCCCAACCGGGTTATAATTCCGGCTGGGTTATACCGCGGGGTATATCCCCGACACAGAGCATGACAAGACTATATGATTTTGTAGGGATAACTTTCTTTAGCGTTGATATTTTGAAAGACATGATTGTTTGTTGGGGTGCCTGAGTATTGATGTCTTTTTATCAAATTATAGACTATTGCTTTGAATAACTTATGTCTTAATATTCATGCCATGATTAGATATATGATCAAGTTTATGCTAGGTAGCATTCCACGTCAAAAGTTATCTTTTTTACCATTTACCTGCTCGAGGACGAGCAGGAATTAAGCTTGGGGATGTTGATACATCTCCGTCGTATCTATAATTTTTTATTGTTTCATGCCAATATTATACAAGTTTTACATACTTTTGGCAACTTTTTATATGATTTATTGGACTAACCTATTAATCCAGTACCAAGTGCCAGTTCCTGTTTTCTGCATGTTTTTGTATCGCAAGGTATCCATATCAAACGAAGTCCAAATGCAATAAAATTTCACGGAGAATTATTTTGGAATATATGTGATTTTTGGGAGTTGGAATCACCGCAAATGGAGGCCCGTGCTGGGCACAACCCACTAGGGCGCGCCAGAGGAGCCAGACGTGGCGTGGTGGGTTGGTCCCACCTCGTACGTCGGTTGGGGCTCTACTTCGGGCGCAAGGAAGCTCATATCCGGAAAAAAATCATGTTAAAATCTCAGCGCAATCGGAGTTACGGATCTCCGAGAATATAAGAAACGGTTTTCGGCCAGATCTAGAGAACGCGAAACAGAAGAGAACAGAGAGGGAGATCCCATCTCGGAGGGGCTCCCGCCCCTCCGCCGCCATGGAAACCAAGGACCAGAGGGGGAACTCTCCTCCCATCTAGGGGGGAGGCCAAGGAAGAAGAAGAAGAAGGAGGGGGGCTCTCTCCCCCTCGCTTCCTGTGGCGCTGGAGTGCCGTCGGGGCAATGATCGGGACGGCGATCTACATCAACAATCTTGCTACCGTCAACACCAACTCTCTCCCCCTCTATGCAGCGGTGTAACACCCCTTCTCCTCGTTGTAATCTCTACTTAAACATGGTGCTCAACTCCATATATTATTTCCCAATGATATTTGGCTATCCTATGATGTTTGATTAGATCTGTTTTGTCCTATGGGTTAATCGTGATCTTGGTTGGTATGATTGTATATTTTATTTAAGGTGCTGTCCTACGGTGCCCTCCATTCTTGCGCAAGCGTGAGGGGCCCCCGATGTAGGGTGTTGCAATATGTTCATGGTTTACTTATTGTCAGTGTTGCGGGGGATGACAGCAGCCCAAACGCGGATAAGTGGGTTATGGCGTATGGGAGTAAAGAGGACTTGATACTTAATGCTATGGTTGGGTTTCACAACCTTAATGATGTTTAGTAGTTGTGGATGCTTGCTAAAGTTCCAATCATAAGTGCATATGATCCAAGTAGAGAAAGTATGTTAGCTCATGCCTCTCCCTCATATAAAATTACAAGAATGATTACCGGTACTTGTTATCGATTGCCTAGGGATAAATAACTTTCTTGTTGACAAAATCTCTCTACTAAAACTAACTTAGTTGTGTCTTTATCTAAACAGCCCCTAGATTTTATTTACGTGATCTTTACTATCTTGCAAACATATCCTATCACACCTAGAAAGTACTTCTAGTTTCATACTTGTTCTAGGTAAAGCGAACGTCAAGCGTGCGTAGAGTTGTATCGGTGGTCGATAGAACTTGAGGGAATATTTGTTCTACCTTTAGCACCTCGTTGGGTTCGACACTCTTACTTATCGAAAGAGGCTACAATTGATCCCCTATACTTGTGGGTTATCACCTAACCATTAGGGTTTACGATGGCTAGGAGTCGATGAAACCACCTAAACCTAGGCATTAGGGTTTGCGGTGGCTCGGGGTCGACGGAACCACCTAAACCTAGGCATTATGGTTCATGGTGGCTAGGGGTCGACGGAACCACCTAAACCTAACCATTAGGGTTTATGGTGGCTATGGTTGACGGAACCACCTAAAACAAACCATTAGGGTTTATGGTGGCTAGGGGTCAATGGAACCACCTAAACCTAGGCATTATGGTTCATGGTGGCTAGGGGTCCACGGAACCACCTAAACCTAGGCATTAGGGTTTATGGTGGCTCGGGGTCGACGGAACCACCTGAAACTAACCATTAGGGTTTATGGTGGCTAGGGGTCAACGGAACCACCTAAACCTAACCATTAGGGTTTACGGTGGCTAGGGGTCGACGGAACCACCTAAACCTAGGCATTAGGGTTTACGGTGGCTCGGGGTCGACGGAACCACCTAGACCTAGGCATTATGGTTCATGGTGGATAGGGGTCGACGGAACCACCTAAACCTAGGCTTTAGGGTTTATGGTGGCTAGGGGTCGACGGAACCACCTAAACATAGGCTTCCAATGCATTATATAACATAACCATCTAATATTCCAGTGCTAACATAACCATCAAATAGTCTTCCAATGCTAACATAATCATCTAATATAAAACCTAGTGCATGAGAAATCATAACTTTTAGTCTACCAATCATGGCAGAGAATATTGAGTCACTATATAACATAATAATCTAAGCAATTGCTTTTCTGTCATATTCTTCAACTTCAAATTCTGGATGACTGTTGCTTCACTACTGGAATTAGCTTATTTGTCGTCTGCCAGTTCTTTGCCGTCTGCTGGCTGACGGCAAAGAAGGTCTTTGCCGTCCGCTTCAGGAAAACGGACGGCAACGAACTGGCTGATGGCAAAGAAGGTCTTTGCCATCAGCCAATTCTTTGCCGTCAGCTGACAGACGGCAAAGAGAGAGGTGGCCCCTGCTAACGAGCTGATCATAAAAAACTTAACGGGCCCCCTTCTTTGCCGTCTGCCAGTAGACGGCAAAGAGAAAAAAAGTGGACGGCAAAGGTGGGGCGGGCGGCAAAGAGCTAACCTAACTAACGGCCGAGCCCCACCCCGCCCCTCCATCTCTCTGTTTCTGTCTCCTCCCCGACAACCACCGCCACCCGCCGCCGCCCCCTTGCCCCGCCAGCCGCCCACCCGCCGCCCCCGCCCAGCACCCGCCACTGCCCCTTGCCCCGCCACCCGCCCACCCATCGCCCCTCGCTCCGTCGCCCCGACCACCCGCCGCCTCCCTTGCCCCACCACCCGCCGCTGCCCCCTTGCCCCGTCGCCCCGCCGCCCCGTCGCCCCCTTGCCTCGTCGCCCCGCCGCCCGAACGGCCCACAGCCGCGGGGCCCCGCCGCCCCACCGCCCGAACAACCCACCGCTGCGGCGCCCCGCCGCCCCCACCACCTGCCCAGCGCCCCGCCGCCACCGCCCTGAAGCCCTGCGGCCCCCGTCGCCACCGCCACCCTGCCGCTGCGAAGCCCCGGCCAACGCCATCTCCGGTGAGTTTTTTTCTTTTTTTTCTTTTTTGCTGTTTAATTGTTAGACTAGTGCATGGGTTTTAGTTAATTAGTTATATAATTATAAGAAGTAGAAAAAAGATGAAAAAAGAAGAAGAAGAAGAAGAAAAGAAGAATATGTAGAAGGGGGAAGAAGAAGAAGAAGAAGAAGAAGAAGAAGAGGAGGAGGAGAAGAAGAAGAAGAAAAAGAGGAGAAGATGAGAAGAAGAGGAAAAAGGAAAATAAGGAAGAAATAAAAGAAGAAGAAGAAGAAGAAGAAGAAGAAGAAGAAGAGAAGGAAAAAAGAAAAAGAAGAAAGGAAAGAAGAAGAAGAAGAAGAAGAAGAAGAAGAAGAAGAAGAAGAAGAAGAAGAAGAAGAAGAAGAGAAGGAAAGAAGAAGAAGGAGAGAAGGAAACACCCCGACCCCGTGACCCCCTGACCCCGACACCCCGACCCCCTGACCCCGACACCACACCCCGACACCCCGACCCCCTGACCCCGACACCCCGACCCTGACACCACACCCCGACCCCGACCCCGACACGACACCCCGACCCCGAAATAGCACCCCGACACGGCACCCCGACACCGACACGACACACCGACCCCCGACACCCAGACCCCGAAACAGCACCCCCGACCCCGACACGGCACCCCGACCCCGACACGCCACCCCGACACCCCGGCACGACACCCCGACCCCGACCCCCGACACCCTGACATCATATATTTTTCGATTTTGTTATGAGAAACATCATATATAGTTGTGTTGATCGGGTATATTTAAACATCATATATATTTTTTGATTTTGTTATGAAAAACATCATATATTATTATTCATGTCGGTATTTTTTTTGTTGTACTAATTTTGTTTACTCTTTGTCATGGCAGGTGTTGAAAGATGGTGGGCGCTGGTCGGGAGCGCTCCGAGGCCCCTTCTTCGTCGGCGCATGGTGGGAGGTCTTCCATTCCACACGCAACTCTCCGCCGAGCATTGCTGGACAGTATGGCGACACCGCCGGGCCCTTCTTCGTCGACAGCGGTGCCCAGCAGGGGACGAGGTAAGGGAGGGAAGAAGAGAGGAGCACGTGGTCGCGGGAGAGGAGGTAGGGTGACTGCTAGGGCGCCTTCCTCGCCGCCACCCCCAGCTATTTCACCCGAGCACGTGACTGCTAGGGTGGACTCGTCCGAGGAGGAGGCTACACGGACTCCGGTCCACGAGCCTTCGGCCCACGAGCCTTGGGTCGACGGGCCTTCGGCCCACGAGACCCCGGAGGAGCACACGTCTGGATGGGGTACCTGGCCGGATGAGCCTGAGGGGCCGAGTGGCCATGCTGATGATGGCGGGGAGCCGACTGATATTGAGGAGGAGGGGGGCACCGTCTACCAACGTGGTTGTACACGGCTCCCGTCCGTGCCGGCGACCCGCGAGCAGAGGTGGTTGATTTACCCTGATGGGGAGAGGTAAGTGCATTTAATCTTTTTGTACCTTCTGCATTCACATTTCTTCAAATATCTAATGTGTTGGCCTTGTCATGCTGTAGGGGTTGGGACCACCATCATAGTGTCCGCCGGCCCAACTCCGTCCTTGGAGTGCTTTGCCGGCAAAACTTCCCGGGGTTTGTCACGTTGCCTGGTGAGGGTCGGCTTCCAGAGCTTGGATTGAGCTGGGAGCACTACTTGGCTGCCCCGGCCCCGTCGGGTGAGATTATCGACGGTGTCTTGTGCGACACGAGGGCAGACGTGGTGATCAGAGTTCTGGGTAATTTCTCTTTTACACATTTAAAAATCTTCAACTAGCTAGTTATTAATTGTACTAATCAATATTGTCTCATTTGATTGCAGACATTCTACAGGTGTGAGGAGGGATACGAGGAGGAGGCGGCAAATGTTATCGAGAACGTCTGCAAGCGCCTACTACAGAACTTACGGCACGAGGCTCGGGTGCAGGCTGTTCGAGACTACTACGCCTTGCCTGGTATCAAGAAACCCAAGCCGGCGTGCCGCGATAAGTTCCTAAGTAAGGAGCAGTACATGAATGTAATTCTTAAGGCCTTGTACCTGCTTCCTTCATTTAGTAATTCATAGCCGTAGCGCTCAAGTTTCTATTTGCTAACTTAGGCGCCTCCGAGATGGTGTGCGGATCGGATGGATTGTTGGGAGGTGTTGGTCAATGAGTGGTGTTCAAAAGAATGGCTAGCCGTCCACAACGCGGCCAAGGACAAACGTGCCCAAATGGAAGGTGTGCCACACCATCAAGGCAGCTCCAACTTATATCAGTTCGGGCGGAACTGGGTATGTGGTTTGCTTCATGATTCATGCAATTCATTCATCATGCTAGCTTGAGCCCTTTAATTGCTAATTTACTTTGTTTCTCTCTTTCAGGCACGCTACAATAAGGCGGATAAGGTGCCAGAGGTGAACGACCTGTATGCCATGGCCCGCACTGCCTCTTTCAAGAAAGTCAAGGCATTCTCTCCGTCTGACCTCGATGATGCAAACAACTTCACCAACATCTCCTCCCACGACAAGCTCGTGAACTATAGAGATGAGGGGAAGGCGAGGAAAGGGGAGGACTTTAACCCGAGCCAGGGTCCCATTGATCCAGAGCTGGTGATGATATCTGGTGGCGGGAGGTCCCATGGCTCCATAGCCATTGGAGATGGACTTATCCGTTGTCCTAACACTCTCCCGGAGATCAAGGCGCGCCAGTCGAGCTCCGCTCCTGAGATAAGGCCTCGTGAACGGCTAGTCCAACTCGCCATCAAGGTTAGTTATACGTACTCAGCTATCTTTCTCCATTACATTGTGTGTGCTTCCATCAATGATTACAAATGGTAACGAGGAGTGGTGTTGCAGGCTGCTATACAGAGTGAGAGATAGAACGGAGAATCTTCTGGCGGAGGCGGCGGAGAGGCAGCGGGAGTTGGAGGAGAGGACGACAAAGATGTTGGAGGAGGGAGAGGGCACGGAATGACATGCAGGCAAGGGCCATGTACGAGCTCCTTGTGGTAAGTTTCTTCTGCAGATTAGCCAAAACATTCATGTAGTGTTTGTCTCATTACTAACTAGTATGACTGAGTCGTCAAAACCAAATGTGCAGTCTGTGTGCGAGAAGACCGGTCAGAGCGCTCCGCCGATGCCAGTGATTGCTCCTGGGACCACGGTGAGTTTAATTTGAATGGACATTACTTGCTAGTCTTAACATTTGAGTGTCATCATGCTAACGAGACATTGGAAATGATCTTTGGTGCAGCGTAACTCCAGACAAGCATCGCACGATCCTTCTCCAGCTACCGGCACGAGCCTGCCCGCTCCTACACCTCCATGATCATGGTAAGTTTCTCTAGTGTTTTGCTTAACAAATGCATAAAGACCTAGACTTAGCCTTATTTCCTCCAATATGCTTACCACAATGACCTAGACTTAGCATAATTAGCTTAGTTAGCTCATAAACAATCCATTTTACCCAAGTTAGCTCTAAAATGACCCATTTTACCTAGTTAGCTCATAAATGATCAATTTTACCCAAGTTAGCTCTAAAATGACCCATTTTACCTAGATTGGCTCCAAAATGAACCATTTTACCTATGTTAGCTCTAAAATGACCCATTTTACCTATGTTAGCTTCAAAATGACCCATCTTACCTAGGTTAGCTCCAAAATGATGCATTTTACCCAAGTTAGCTCTAAAATGACCCATTTTACCTAGATTAGCCCATAAACGATCAATTTCACCTAGGTTAGCTCACAAACGATCAATTTCACCTAAATTAGCTCATAAATGTCATATATTCTTCTTCTTCTTCCTTTTCTTCTTCTTCTTCTTCTTCTCCAAAATGACATAAGTTAGCTATAAGTTAGCTCTAATATGCTTAGTTCACTCAAAGATGGCATAATTAGCTAGGTTGGCTCCATTTTACCTAAGTTGGCTCTAATATGCTAAGTTATCTCTACTATGCTTAGTTTCCTATAGGTTAGCTCCAAAATTACTTATGTTAGCACATGACCAAGTTTACATAATAAGCTTAATTATAGTCTTCTTCTTCTCTTCTCCAAAATGACATAAGTTAGCTCTAATATGCTTAGTTCACATAAAGATGGCATAATTAGCTAGGTTGGCTCCATTTTACCTAAGTTGGCTCTAATATGCTAAGTTATCTCTAATATGCTTAGTTTCCTATAGGTTAACTCCAAAATTACTTATGTTAGCACAAAATGACCAAGTTTACATAATAAGCTTAATTATAGTCTTCTTCTTCTTCTTCTAGTATTCTTCTAGTCTTCTTCTAGTATTCTTCTAGTCTTCTTCTTCTTCATTTTCTTCTAGGTTAGCTCCATTTTACTTAAGTATGCTTACTTCTTATAGTCTTCTTCTTCTTCTTTTTCTTCTTCTTTTTCTAACATCTTGTTTATCATTTTGCAGATTTGATTTAATTCACGGAAGCTTGCATGGATGGAGTGCTTCTTTTCCATTTGTGCTTTTATAGATGGAGTGCTTGTTTGGATGAACTATGTTTCTTTTGTATCGATGAACTATGCATGTATGGTAGGATGACACTATCGTAATATGTATGGTTGGATGCATGTATGTGGAACTTGCTATGTATGGTTGATGGAACTATGCATGTATGATGAAATTATATGTGTTGGATATCTCATATGTTTGCTGTGAACTTGCCATGTGAAAAATATATATGTATCATCTATTTGCTGTGAAAATGGTTGGGTATAAGAAAAAACAGAAAAAAGAGGCAATGCAGGCTCTTTGCCATCTGCCACCGACGGCAACGGGCTCTTTGCCGTCTGCCACCGACGGCAACGGGCTCTTTGCCGTCTGCCGCGGACGGCAAAGAAGCCACGTGGCAACCACCTGTGCTTCCTGGCAGCTGACCCATTTGGTCAGTTTGCCTACAGTGGTAGACGGCAAAGGCTTGATTCTCTTTGCCATCAGCGGCGGACGGCAAAGGCTGCCGTTAGACGCCTAACGGACTAACAGCGAATTCATTGCCGTCGGCTTTCTTTGCCGTCCGCCGCTGATGGCAAAGGCCCCTTTGCCGTCCGCTTCAGAAAGCAGACGGCAAAGAAGCTCTTTACCGTAGCCTACTTTGCCGGAGCCTTTTGCCGTCCGCCATCCTTGCCTTTGCCGTCTGCCATGGCAGACGACAAAGTAGCTGATTCCTGTAGTGCTTGAGCTCCTGTCAGGTTCACCAGCAGTTGATACTTCTGATTAAGCTTCTTCGACTCTGCATCTTTCTTTGCCATCTCTGCCTTCATATCAGCCACCAGTTCACTTCTGCATTGCTACTGATATGTAATGTTAGACTGCAGATATCTGAAATCCACCACCCTCTCCTCCTAGAAGTTCATAAGCTCATGCACATCTTGGACTAACTTGTCATAGTTGGCCTCCGGGTTGTTCTTCTCTTCTGTCAGATGGTGAATAGTTAAAGCACTTTCAAGATTATCATTCATCCTAGCACTCTTGCTATCTTCAACCATTGCCCACAGCTTCAACAATGCATTCTGCATTGTTGGGGGCCACTGATGATCAACCCATTCAACAAACCCACAATTCTCCCCTTCCTGCAAAAATAGCAAAAAGAGAAGAAAAAACTAGTCAGTTCATACCACAGGTAAATAAAGAAGAAGAGCAATAGCACTATTTTTCCTTTCTACATTGGTAATAACAAATGCATCACTTATTCCAAATTCCACTCAGCTACAGATTTGAACTAGATTTTGGTAATCATCTACAAAACAAAAGCAAGCTCGTACTGCAAACTTGGTGAACTGCCAAAGCATATGCAGTACATACTATCCATTCAACTGAATATTTGTAGCATTTAGATACATAACAGCAGTTGCATCCCAACATATAAGTAACAGTTCACTCAATATTTTACCAAACAGGAGCAAAAGTAACAACAACATAATTAACAGTAGCATTGTCATTCAACTACATAAAAATGCCACAACAGCAACATAAAACCTGTAGAAATCCCAAACTGAATATTTCACATGATAGCAAGAACAATGCCACTGCAAAATAACAGTACCACCATCATTAAACTACACAAGCTACTGCTATTGCAAAAGTGAATAATCAGCCCTAACAAAATGACAGTAAAGATTCCACTGCCAACCTAAATATGCCCTAATAATCAGCCCTTCTACTGATGTTCAATATGCCACTGTCAAACCAACAATAATATGACAATATCAACCTAAATACAATATCCCACTATCAGCCTACAATTCATACCGGCTGTGCACATGCTAAAAACCTCCTGCCTGTGTCTGTTCCTTCAAAGGCAACAAGCCTCTCAGATGCCATGTCGTGCTTCTCACATGGGGAAATCAGATCCAGCTCAAGCCCCTGGTAATCTGGATCTTCAACGCTGAAAGGGACCTGCAGAAGCTCATACAAACAAAATGCCCAAATCAAAACCCAGCGAAATCAACCAAATCAAAAAGCCCCAAATCTGAAACCCTAACCCTAGCTCAAGGAAACTCACCTGGTTAAGCCCGTCCGTGGATGAGGTCGAGTGCATGCACGGCAGGCTGGATGTCTCCTCACTGCTTCGTCTTCGAAAACCATGGCGGGCGGCGGCGGTCCGGTCCGGCAATGCTGCGGGCGGCGACGAGGGCGGCGAGAGAGGAGCGAGGAGGGAGGCACGAGCGACGAGGGAGAGAGTGGAGCACGGGCCGGTCCGATTCGAGCCGGACTGCACCAATCGAGCGAGCGGGCAGGTGCCGATTCGCCAGCGTGGCAGCTGACGCGCGAGCCCGGGCGGTCAGTTCCAGCGTCAATACGTAGAAATACGAAGCTTAGCTCGATTTGCAACGGTTCGCCCCAAACTTGGTACTACACGTAAAAATTACCAAACTTTGTACCAATTCGCCACCACCGCCCCGAATGTGGTACTATCGTGTAATTATCTCAGATTAAAAGGGGTTAGATGAGTATTCTGCAGTCTGAATCTATTTCTGAACTGGTTCGCCGTCGGCTCCAAGTTCAGTCATGTCAGCACAGTGAGCTCTGCTTTGAGGTTGTACTTGTTGGACCCCTGATGTTGCTGGATCATGAGGAAATGTCGACTATGCATCCAGGCAGGAGATGCCCAAGCCCCAAGGTTTATGATCTCTGCTCAAAGTATGCTACTGGGCATGCCTTGAATCAAAAGTTCAAAATTAGTATAAATCTTGTCTTCTCTTCTGCGTTGACAGTTTCAGGCTCTCCAGCCAACACAAATCATTTTCGAGTTTCAGTTTCTAGAACCAGGATCCAAAGGAGGTTTGCCTTATATTCCAGCCGATCAAGCGTAGGAATAGGCCCTGCACTCCAGGGCCAAGTCCGGCCGCCACCACTGGTGGATCCCGTGGGCCGACTTGAAGTCCGGCGACGGGCCGCGGTTCACCGTCAGGACGGCCGAAGGGAACAGGTGCAGCGGCTCGCAGCCCTCCGGCTTGCCGATGCCCAGAAGCAGGTCCTTGACCGAGTGCCTCGTGGCCAGCCTCCCGACGGCGCCCGCGCCGATGTCCTCCATCTTCTTGCGGTGGTCGAAGTACCCCACGTACTCCGCGCTGATGGGGTCCGCCGGGTTCACCAGCAAGTTCGGCACCCACCGCGCCAGCGCCGCGAAGGCTTCGTCGCTGCTGCCGCCGCTCTTGTGCAGGACGGTGACCACCCCGGCCGTGACGAAGCTCTTGGCGATGCGGATGCCCTGCTTCACCTTCTTGTGCGGGATCCTCTCCACCGGCGCCGACAGGAACGGCGCGTTGAAGAGGAATGTGGTGAGGACGACGCCCGCCCGGGCCATGGTCTTTCCGGCGAGGGTTGAGATGGCGGACCCCAGCGAGTGGCCGGCCAGCCAGACGCGGCCGTGCCCCGCCCCGGCGGCAACCACGACGTCGTGGATGGTCTGCATCGCGATGCGGAAGCGGGAGGTGTGCTCGATGCCGCTCCGGACGAGCAGGAGGTCGAGCTCGAGGTCCCTGGACGCCGAGGCCTTCTTGGTGACGGTCCCTCGGAAGGCGACGACGTAGTGCGGCGCGCTGGCGGCCGCCGCTGGGTCGATGAGGTGGTACGGCGGCTGGAACGCGTACACCGCGCCGAAGATGGAGGAGTCGGCGGCGTCCACGAGCGCCTGCCGCAGCTCGAAGTTGAAGAACTTCCACCACGCCGGCGCGCGGGCGTCGGGGCCCTGGCGGTTCCGTTGCCGGTCACGCTCCAGGACGTACACGCCTTGCACGAGGCTCGCCATGGCCGATCGCTGGTGGTGTGGGCAGTTCCTGATCGGAGCAAATCATCAAATGGCAAAGGTGATCAGATCAGCGGCATTTGCCAATGCAGGCTCCTCTTTTCTTCTGTTCCCGGAATCTTTTGCTCATAGTAAACCATAGCAAAATCATGATGCCGTTATTATTCCTAGTTGATTTCAACGATGAAAATTGTCAAAAACTTACCAATTAACGTATGTCAAATAGGTAGGACCTGAAACCTCAAAGAGGTCCTTCTGTGATGGCACTTTGCCCATCTTTGCCCCAGTGGATCAGATTAGCCAGAAGGTTGCTCTGTACACGAAAATGAAATGTGCATACTAAACGTGAGACAACATCAATCTTACAAAGATATAACTGTCAAAGACAATTCAGGTCTCCAACCATGATACTCTTGGAATATGGGCAGTGGACAAGTTCAGAGGAAAATATAAGCAAAGCATCCCAAGGTACATTTTCAGATTTATTCAGAACGCAAAATGAAGTCACTCGATCCCATAAACCCACATTCCACAAGAACTCATGATCAACACTGCACCCGTGATATGAGAGTGTGAATCATGAATCCGGAAAAGGGAGGCAGAAGATTACCAGAGAAATTTCTTCTTCAATATCATATCATGCTCGGCGCGGCGGCATCCTCTCCCTCGTTGCTCTCTCTGGACTCTGAATGGGATTCATGCTCTTGTTTGGGCAACAAGCCAGAGCATCTAACTGATTGGCAAAAAAATTATTCGGGCTGACCAAGGGCTGGAGGAGTTAAGAAATGGTGCTTGAAGAGGCGAAAGAGAAGACTTTGAGGTTAGGAGCACGAAGTCTTCCATCTTGTACAGCTGGGCGCACCACAAGTGGCTTAAATAACAAGACGCACACCACTTCCCGGATGCAGATTTGCGCAATATTACTTGATATGCATCTTCTTTCGATGATACACCGGCTGGGTAATGCTTGGATGCCAATTTAGGAGTGCCTCCTTAAATGCAGATTTGCACATCCTCTTTAAATGATTGGATGCAAGTTTGGATTGCCTCTTTAAATGCTTACTTTATAAAACAGGGAGATATAGTGCCGAAAAAAGGCGATAAATGCTGACTTGGAGAATTGAAAAATCAGAAAAGGGTATGCATTCTCTTAACTAAGAGAAGGGATGATCTCTTAACACTTGATGTCTCTTACTCAACTCATATGTTCTTTAAGAGCAACTCTAGCACACACACCGTATTGACAGCCTACGTAACGCATATAAAGTGTGGTTCATTATATTTTGGAGGTTGCAGAGGGTGTGCGCAAACAGACGCTCGCCATAATGTGGTCTTCATATTTTCCCTGCAAGTAGGACCCACCTACCATTGGGTCATATTTTGTTTCTAGCCTATTTGCAATAATTTAGATCAAATAATGAGAATAATGCAACATATTATTACAAACCATTAATCCAAATGCAACAAATAATCCGATCAAATAAATTGTTCAAGTAGAAAAAAATTAAAGTAATTTAAACACATTTTCTACCAGCAGCTACCAATGATGCTCAACAGCTGATGATGGTAGGCTCGGTCTTCAATCTTCTACCAAGAAATGCTTGAATGCAGCTTGTGTGCCTACGAGGCCTGATGATTGTGCCAATATCTTCATACTCAATGGAGCCTAGAATATCCCTCTCATCCTTTATGATCATGTTGTGTAGGATCACACGAGATGTCATGATATTTGCCAAGACATCCTCGTTCCAGAAACGAGTAGGCCCCGGGACAATTGAAAACATTGATCGCGACACTCCAAATGCCCTCGCAATGTCTTCCATTGAGCTTCTTGCGCCTTGACAAAATGCTTATTTCTCCTGCTCTAGGATTATAAATTATCTTCACAAATGTTGACCATGATGGATAGATGCCGCCGGCTAGATAGTACACTTGGACATACTAATGGTAATTCATTGTGAAGTTGCAAAGTAGAGAAGTATCAATAGCTAGCGTTGCAACCAGATGAGATCTGCAAGACATTGATGTCACTGTGAAATCCAGGCAACCCAATGTAGCAATGCCACCAGATCAACAGAATTTCAAAGGCAACACTTTCTGAAATTATGGTTCAATCATTGCAATGCCCGGTGAATTGGCCGTGCCAAGCTGCAAGGCAATTCTTTAACTTCCACTGCATGCAATCAACAGTCCCTAGTATCCTAGGGCGGCCTATTTCTTCATGCATAACTAGAATCCAGGTCGTGTCCTCGGCATTGGGTGTTTGCAAATATTTGTGATACATAAACCTGCACAACAATTTCCGCAACACTTTCATGCACTTGATGATTGTATCTTCGGCCACTCAGAGAGTGAATCACATGAATATGTAGGAGAGCCATATGCAAACCTCATAAGTCTCGCGATCACTTTCTTAAAAGGGGAAAACCCAGGATACCGACAACATCTGTCTGTTGTTAGAAGAGAGGTTCACTGGCGTGCATGTCATCGGCAATTCAACGGAACAACCGTTTGTTCATGTGGAAGTGTCGGCGGAACACGTGCGTGGGAAGGTGGAAACCGACACAAAGTAGTCAAGCATTAGAGGCTCATGGCAAGCAAATCTACTCGGGGTGAAATGTCGCACAATCAACCTGTGATCCCGGCGCTTCCTCTTTGTTTTGGTTGATGTTATCCACTCAGCAACCAACAAATACCACCTCGTCTTCTTCAACGTCCATGATTTCACTCTTGGACTCATAGCTCGAATTTAACGATGAATCATCAAGAAAACATTAGCTCCACCACCGGATCCATCTACACATAAAGTGGATCCTCTGCACGAAACTATGAGTCGTACTAATTTAAATTTTCGAGGAATGGGAAGGGAAATGTACCTCCGGGCAAGTCATCGAGAACCTTGAGGTCGCGTGGCCGAAGGGGTGGCACGGTCGGACGACAGGAAGAAGGCGTGGGACTGCGGCGAAACATGGGAGGTATGAGAACGGCTCAATGGAGGTGGCACGGGCCAAATCACGGCGGTCCAATATTTGGAGGTGGCATAAAGCTAAGGCAACAGTCGGATGTGGTGGTGGCTCAAGGGAGCGCACACCTTGAAATTTTTGTGGCGCCTGTTGGGAATCGTTGCATGGAAAACAAAAAAAAATCTACGCACGCGCAATGATCTATCCATGGAGATGCATAGCAACGAGGGGGAGAGTGTGTCTACGTACCTTCATAGACCGTAGGCAGAAGCGTTTCACAACGCGGTTGATGTAGTCAAACTTTCTTCGCGATCCAACCAATCGAGTACCGAACGTACGGCACCTCCACGTTATGCACACGTTCAGCTCGGTGATGTCCCTCGTCTTCTTGATCCAGCAAGACGTTTAGGTAGTAGATGAGTTCCGTCAGAACGACGGCATGGTGACGGTGATGATGAAGTGATCTCCACAGGGCTTCGCCTAAGCACTACGGAAATATGACCGGGGGTGTAAACGGTGGAGGGGGGCGCCGCACACGGCTAGGAAATTGTCTGTGTGTGCTAGGGGCGCCCCACCCCCCACCCCCACATATATATATAGGTGAGAGGGAGAGGGGAGGCAGCCAAGGAGGCGCCCAAGTAGGCCGAATCCTACTTGGGGCCTTCCTATGGCCGGCGCTCCCCTTCCTTATCTGCCGGAGGGGGAAGGAAAGAGGAGGGAGGAGGGAAGGAAGGGGGAGGCCGAATCCCTCCCCTTTCCTTCTCCCTTCCCCTCTCTCCTTCTCCTTTGGTTTGGCCCATATGGGAGGCGCACCAGGCCGGTGGCTGGTGTGTTTCCCCTCTTGGCCCATTAGGCCCATATCTTTTGCCGGGGGTACCCGGAACCCCTTCCCCCGATATGTACCCGGTACCCTCCGGAACACTTTCGGTGTCTGAATACTATCGTCCTATATATCAATCTTTACCTCTCGACCATTTCGAGACTCCTCGTCATGTCCGTGATATCATCTTGGACTCTGAACAACATTCGGTCACCAAATCACATAACTCATATAATACAATATCATCGTCGAACATTAAGCGTGCGGACCCTACAGGTTCGAGAACTATGTAGACATGACCGAGACACCTCTCCGGTAAATAACAAATAGCGGAACCTGGATGCCCATATTGGCTCCTACATATTCTACGAAGATCTTTATCGGTCGAACCGTTATGACAACATACGTTATTCCCTTGTCAGTCGGTATGTTACTTGCCCGAGATTCGATCATCGATATCTTCATACCTAGTTCAATATCGTTACTGGCAAGTCTCTTTACTCGTTCCGTAATACATCACCTCATGACTAACTCCTTAGTCGTTTGCTTGCAAGCTTATGATGTGTATTACCGAGAGGGCCCAGAGATACCTCTCCGATACTCGGAGTGACAAATCCTAATCTCGATCGATGCCAACTCAACAAACACCTGCGGAGATACCTGTAGAGCATCTTTATGATCACCCAGTTACGTTGTGATGTTTGATAGCACACAAGGTATTCCTCTGGTATCCGGGAGTTGCATAATCTCATAGTCGAAGAAATATGTATTTGACATGAAGAAAGCAATAGCAATAAAACTGAACGATCGTAATGCTAGGCTAACGGATGGGTCTTGTCCATCACATCATTCTCCTAATGATGTGACCCAGTTATCAAATGATAACACATGTCTATGGTTAGGAAACCTTAACCATCTTTGATCAACGAGCTAGTCTAGTAGAGGCTTACTAGGGACACGGTATTTGTTTATGTATTCACACATGTATTTAAGTTTCCGGTCAATAAAATTCTAGCATGAATAATAAACCTTTATCATGAATAAGGAAACATAAAATAACAACTTTATTATTGCCTCTAGGGCATATTTCCTTTAGTCTCCCACTTACACTAGAGTCAATAATCTAGTTCACATCGCCATGTGATTTAACACCAATAGTTCACATCGTCATGTGATTAAACCCATAATTCACATCGCCATGTGACCAACACCCAAAGGGTTTACTAGAGTCAATAATCTAGTTCACATCGTCATGTGATTAACACCCAAAGAGTACTAAGGTGTGATCATGTTTTGCTTGTGAGAGAAGTTTAGTCAATGAGTCTGTCACATTCAGATTCATATGTATATTTGCAAATTTCTATGTCTAATGCTTTGCTTGGTGCTACTCTAGCTAATTGCTCCCACTTTAAATATGTATCCAGATTGAGACTCAGAGTCGTCTAGATTAGTGTTAAAGCTTGCATGATCGTAACCCTTTACGATGACCCTTTATCACCTCCATAACCGAGAAACATTTCCTTAGTCCTCTAAGGATAATTTTGGCCGCTGTCTAGTGATCCACTCCTAGATCACTATTGCATCCCCTTGCCAGACTCATGGCAAGGCACACAACAGGTCTGGTACACAGCATGGCATACTTTATAGAACCTATGGCTGAGGAATAGGGAATGACTTTCATTCTCTCTCTATCTTGTGTCGTGGTCGGGCTTTGAGTCTTACTCAACTTCACACCTTGCAACATAGGCAAGAACCCTTTCTTTGGCTGATCTATTTTGAACTTCTTCAAAGCTTTTTGCTGAGGTATGTGCTTTGGGAAAGTCCCATTAAGCGTCTCGATCTATCCCTATAGATCTTGACGCCCAATATGTAAGTAGCTTAAGTGAGGTCTTTCATTGAAAAATTCTTATTCAAGTATCCTTTTATGCTATCCAGAAATTCTATATCATTTCCAATCAAAAATATGTCATCCACATATTATATCAGAAATGCTACAGACCTCCCACTCACTTTCATGTAAATACAGGCTTCACCGTAAGTCTGTATAAAACTATATGCTTTGATCATCTCATCAAAGCGTATATTCCAACTCTGAGATGCTTGCACCAGTCCATAGATGGATCGCTGGAGCTTGCACACTTTGTCAGCACCTTTAGGATCGACAAAAACCTTCTGGTTGCATCATATACAACTGTTCTTTAAGAAATCTGTTAACGAATGTAGGTTTGACGTCCATTTGCCAGATTTCATAAAATGCGGCAATTGCTAACATGATTTGGACAGACTTAAGCATCGCTACGGGTGAGAAAGTCTCATCGTAGTCAACCCCTTGAACTTGTCGAAAACCTTTTGCGACAGGTCGGGCTTCGTAGACAGTAACATTACTATCAGCTTCAGTCTTCTTCTTGAAGATCCGTTTATTTTCTATGGCTTGCCGATCATCGAGCAAGTCCACCAAAGTCCACACTTTGTTCTCGTACATGGATCTTATCTCAGATTTCATGGCCTCAAGCCATCTGTTGGAATCTGGGCTCATCATAGCTTCTTCATAATTCGTAGGTTCGCCATGGTCTAACAACATGACTTCCAAGACAGGATTACCATACCACTCTGGTGTGGATCGTGCTTTGGTCGACCTACGAAGTTCAGTAGTAACTTGATCTGAATTTTTATGATCATCATCATTAGCTTCCTCTCTAGTTGGTGTAGGCATCACGAGAATGGTTTTCTGTGATGTGCTACTTTCCAATTCTAGAGAAGGTACAATTACCTTATCAAGAGAAACTCCTTCTCTATTTAGCAACAAAGATCTTGCCTTTGGATCTGTGGTAGAAGGTGTACCCAATAGTTTCTTTAGGGTATCCTATGAAGACACACTTCTCCGATTTGGGTTCGAGCGTATATGGCTGAAGCCTTTTGACATAAGCATCACATCCCCAAACTTTAAGAAATGACAGCTTAGGTTTCTTGCCAAACCACACTTCATACGGTGTCATCTCAACGGATTTAGACGGTGCCCTATTTAACGTGAATGCAGTTGTCTCTAATGCATAACTCCAAAATGATAGTGGTAAATCGGTAAGAGAGATCATAGATCGCACCATATCTAATAAAGTACGGTTACGACGTTCGGACACACCATTACGCTGTGGTGTTCCAGCTGGCATGAGTTGTGAAACTATTCCACATTGTTTTAAATGAAGGCCAAACTCGTAACTCAAATATTCGCCTCCATGATCAGATCGTAGAAACTTTATTTTTCTTGTTATGATGATTCTCCACTTCACTCTGTAATTCTTTGAACTTTTCAAATGATTCAGATTTGTGTTTCATTAAGTAGATATACCCATACCTACTCAAATCATCTGTGAAGGTCAGAAAATAACGATACCCGCCTCGTGCTTCAACACTCATCGGACCGCATACATCGGTATGTATTATTTCCAATGAGTCATTAGCTCGCTCCATTGTTCCAGAAAACGAAGTTTTAGTCATCTTTCCCATGAGGCATGGTTCGCAAGCATCAAATGATTCATAATCAAGTGATTCCAAAAGCCCATCTACATGGAGTTTCTTCATGCGCTTTACACCAATATGACCTAAACGGCAGTGCCACAAATATGTTGCACTATCATTATCAACTTTGCATCTTTTGGCATCATTATTATGAATTTGTGCATCACTACGATTGAGATTTAATAAACCATTTACATTGGGTGTATGATCATAGAAGGTTTTATTCATGTAAACAGAACAACAATTATTCTCTGACTTAAATGAAGAACTATATTGCAATAAACATGATCTAATCATATTCATGCTCAATGCAAACACCAAATAACATTTATTTAGGTTCAACCCTAATCCCGAAGGTAGAGGGAGTGTGTGATAGTGATCATATCAACCTTGGAATGAATTCCAACACACATCGTCACCTTGCTCTTAACTAGTCTTTGTTTATTCTGCAACTCCTATTTCGAGTTACTAATCTTAGCAACTGAACTAGTATCAAATACCCAGGGGCTACTATGAACACTAGTAAGGTACACAGCAACAACATGTATATCAAATATACTTTCGTTCACTTTGCCATCCTTCTTATCCTCCAAGTATTTGGGGCAGTTCCGCTTCTAGTGACCATTCCCTTTGAAGTGGAAGCACTCAGTTTCAGGCTTAGGTCCAGCTTTGGGCTTCTTCACGGGAGTGGCAACTTGTTTCCCATTCTTTTTTAAGTTCCCTTTCTTTTTTCCTTTGTCCTTTTTCTTGAAACTAGTGGTCTTGTTAACCATCAACACTTGATGCTCTTTCTTCATTTCTACCTTCGCCGATTTCAGCATCGTGAAGAGCTCGTGAATCGTTTTCGTCATCCCTTGCACATTATAGTTCATCACAAAGTTCTAGTAGCTTGGTGATAGTGACTAGAGAACTCTTTTCAATCACTATCTTATCTGGAAGATTAACTCCCACTTGATTCAAGCGATTGTAGTACCCAGACATTCTGAGCATATGCTCACTGGCTGAGCTATTCTCCTCCATCTTGTAGGCAGAGCACTTGTCAGAGGTCTTATACCTCTCGACATGGGCATGAATCTGAAATACCAATTTCAGCTCTTGGAACATCTCATATGCTCTGTGGCATTCAAAACGTTTTTGAAGTCTCAGTTCTAAGCCCTAAAGCATGGCGCAATAAACTATCAAGTAGTCATCATACCGAGCTTGCCAAACATTCATAACGTCTGCATCTGCTCCTGCAATAGGTCTGTCACCTAGCGGTGCATCAAGGACATAATTATTTTGTGCAGCAATGAGGATAATCCTCAGATCATGGACCCAATCTGCATCATTGCTACTATCATCTTTCAACTTATTTTTCTCTAGGAACATATCAAAAAAATAGGGGAGCTACATCGCGAGCTATTGATCTACAACATAGATTTGCAAATACTATCAGGACTAAGTTCATGATAAATTAAGTTAAATTAATCAAATTACTAATGAACTCCCACGTAAATAAACATCCCTCAAGTTATCTAAGTGATACGTGATCCAAATCAACTAACCCATGTCCAATCATCATGTGAGATGGGGTAGTCATCAATGGTGAACATCTCTATGTTGATCATATCTACTATATGACTCATGTTTGATCTTTCAGTCTCCAGTGTTCCAAGACCATGTCTGTACATGCTAGGCTCGTCAAGTTTAATCCAAGTATTCTGCATGTGCAAAACTGTCTTACACCCGTTGTATGTGAACATAGAGTCTATCACACCCGATCATTACGTGGTGTCTCGAAACGACAAACTTTCGCAACGGTGCATACTCGGGGAGAACAATTATATCTTGAAATTTAGTGAAGGGATCATCTTATAATGCTATCGTCGTTCTAAGCAAAATAAGATGCATAAAAGATAAACATCACATGCAATCAAAATATGTGACATGATATGGCCATCATCATCTCGTGCTTTTGATCTCCATCTCCAAAGCATCGTCATGATATCCATCGTCACCGGCTCGACACCTTGATCTCCATCGTTGCATCGTGGTCGTCTTGCCAACTATCGCTTCTACAATTATTGCTAATGCATAGCGATAAAGTAAAGCAATTACATGGCGTTTGCATTTCATACAATAAAGAGACAACCATAAGGCTCCTGTCGGTTGCCGATAACTTATAAAACATGATCATCTCATACAATAACGTATATCACATCATGTCTTAACCATATCACATCACAACATACCCTGCAAAAACAAGTTAGACGTCATCTACTTTGTTGTTGCAAGTTTTACGTGGCTGCTATGGGTTTCTAGCAAGAACCGTTCTTACCTACGGCAAAAACCACAATGGTGAATTATCAAGTTTGTTGTTTTAACCTTCTTAAGGGACCGGCCGCTGTCAAATTTGATTCAACTAAAGTAGGAGAAATAGACACCCGCTAGCCACCTTTATGCAAAACTAGTTGCATGTCAGTCGGTGGAACCGGCCTCATGTACGTGGACATATAAGGTTGGTCCAGGCCGCTTCATCCCACAATGCCGACGAATCAAAATAAGACGTTGGTGGTAAGCAGTATGACTATCACCGCCCACAACTCTTTGTGTTCTACTCGTGCATATCATCTACGCATAGACCTGGCTCATGATGCCACAGTTGGGAATCGTTGCATGGAAAAAAAAATCTACGCACACGCAATGATATATCCATGGAGATGCATAGCAACAAGGGGGAGAGTGTGTCTACGTACCCTGTAGACCGTAAGTGGAAGCGTTTCACAACGCGGTTGATGTAGTCAAACTTTCTTTGCGATCCAACTGATCGAGTACCGAACGTACGACACCTCCGCGTTCTGCACACGTTCAGCTCAGTGGCGTCCCTCGCCTTCTTGATCCAGCAAGACGTCGAGGTAGTAGATGAGTTCCATCAGCACAACGGCATGATGACGGTGATGGTGAAGTGATCTCCGCAGGGATTCGCCTAAGCACTACGAAAATATGACCGGGGGTGTAAATGATGGAGGGGGGTGCCGCACACGGCTAGGCAATTGTCTGTGTGTGCTAGGGGCGCCCCCCCCCCCCCACATATATATATAGGTGAGAGGGAGAGGGTAGGCAGCCAAGGAGGCGCCCAAGTAGGCCGAATCCTACTTGGGGCCTTCCTATGGCCGGCGCCCCCTGTTGGGGGTAGTAATAATTCAAAATTTTCCTACGTGTCACCAAGATCAATCTAGGAGATGCTAGCAACGGAGAGAAGGAGTGCATCTTCATACCCTTGAATATCGCTAAGCGGGAGCATTACAAGAACGCGATTGATGGAGTCGTACTCGCGGTGATTCAAATCGCGGAAGATTCGATCCAAGTGCCGAACGGACGGCACCTCCGCGTTCAACACACGTACAGCCCGGGGACGTCTCCTCCTTCTTGATATAGCAAGGGGAGAGGAGAAGTTGAGGGAGAACTCCGACAGCACGATGGCGTGGTGGTGGTGGAGCTCGTGGTTCTCCGGCAGGGCTTCGCTAAGCACTACGGAGGAGGAGGAGTTGGAGAGGGGGAGGGCTGCGCCAGGGGAAGGTGTACGGCTGCCCTCTCTCTCCCTCACTATATATAGGGGAAAGGGGGGAGGAGGAGGCGCCCTAGGGTTTCCCTAGGGGAGGGGCGGCGGCCACAGGGAAACCCTAGATGGGTTTGGGCGCCCCCACCCCTAGGAAACTTGCCCCCCAAGCCGGGAGGGGTGGCTGCCCTAGGGGAGGCACCCCCACCTCTCCACGTTACGTGAGATGGGGTGGGAGGGGCGCACAGCCCCTTAGTGGGCTGATCTGCCCCCTCCCCTTGGCCCATAAGGCCCCCCAACGCTTGCCGGGGCCTCCGAAACCCCTTTCGGACACGCTGGTCGTCACCCGGTACCCCCGGAACAATTCCGGACACCAATACCCTTTGTCCAATATATCGATCTTCACCTCCGGACCATTCCGGAGTTCCTCGTCACTTCCGGGATCTCATCCGGGACTCCGAACAACCTTCGGTAACCACATACTATTTCCCATAACAACTCTAGCGTCACCGAACCTTAAGTGTGTAGACCCTATGGGTTCGGGAACCATGCAGACATGACCGAGACACCTCTCCGGCCAATAACCAATAGCGGGATCTGGATACCCATATTGGCTCCCACATGTTCCACGATGATCTCATCGGATGAACCACGATGTCGGGGATTCAATCAATCCCGTATACAATTCCCTTTGTCCATCGGTATGTTACTTGCCCGAGATTCGATCGTCGGTATCCCTATACCTTGTTCAATCTTGTTACCGGCAAGTCTCTTTACTCGTTCCGTAACGCATGATCCCGTGACTAACTCATTAGTCACATTGAGCTCATTATGATGATGCATTACCGAGTGGGCCCAGAGATACCTCTTCGTCACACGGAGTGACAAATCCCAGTCTCGATTCATGCCAACCCAACAGACACTTTCGGAGATACCTGTAGTGCACCTTTATAGTCACCCAGTTACGTTGTGGCGTTTGATACACCCAAAGCATTCCTACGGTATCTGGGAGTTGCACAATCTCATGGTCTAAGGAAACGATACTTGACATTAGAAAAGCTCTAGCAAACGAACTACACGATCTTGTGCTATGATTAGGATTGGGTCTTGTCCATCACGTCATTCTCCCAATGATGTGATCCCGTTATCAATGACATCCAATGTCCATGGCCAGGAAACCATGACCATCTATTGATCAACGAGCTAGTCAACTAGAGGCTTACTAGGGACATGTTGTGGTCTATGTATTCACACATGTATTACGGTTTCCGGTCAATACAATTATAGCATGAACAATAGACAATTATTATGAACAAGGAAATATAATAATAACCATTTTATTATTGCCTCTAGGGCATATTTCCAACACCCCCCCCCCTTCCTTATCTGCCGGAGGGGGAAGGAAAGAGGAGGGAGGAGGGAGGAAGGGGGAGGCCAAATCCCTCCCCTTTCCTTCTCCCTTCCCCTCTTTCCTTCTCCTTTGCTCCGGCCCATTTGTGGGGCGCACCAGCCCCTGGTGGCTGGTGTGTTTCCCCTCTTGGCCCATTAGGCCCATATATTTTGCCGGGGGTGCCCGGAACCCCTTCGGGTGACCCGATATGTATCCAGTACCCTCCGGAACACTTTCGGTGTCTGAACACTATCGTCCTATATATCAATCTTTACCTCTCGACCATTTAGAGACTCCTCGTCATGTCCGTGATCTCATCCGGGACTCCGATCAACATTCGGTCACCAAATCACATAACTCATATAATACAATATCGTCATCGAACGTTAAGCGTGCGGACCCTACGGGTTCGAGCACTATGTAGACATGACCGAGCACCTCTCCGGTCAATAACCAATAGCGGAATCTAGATGCCCATATTGGCTCCTACATATTCTACGAAAATCTTTGTCGGTCGAACCATTATGACAACATACGTTATTCCCTTTGTTTGTCGGTATGTTACTTGCCCGAGATTCGATCGTCGGTATCTTCATACCTAGTTCAATCTCGTTACCGGCAAGTCTCTTTACTCGTTCCGTAATGCATCACCTCGTGACTAACTCCTTAGTCTTTTGCTCGCAAGATTATGATGTGTATTACCGGGAGGGCCCAGAGATATCTCTCCGATACTCGGAGTGACAAATCCTAATCTCGATCTATGAGAACTCAACAAACACCTTCGGAGATACCTGTAGAGCATCTTTATGATCACCCAGTTACGTTGTGACGTTTGATATAGCGCACAGGGTATTCCTCTGGTATCCGGGAGTTGCATAATCTCATAGTCGAAGAAATATGTATTTGACATGAAGAAAGCAATAGCAATAAAACTGAACGATCATAATGCTAGGCTAACGTATTTTTCTTGTCCATCACATCATTATCCTAATGATGTGATCCCGTTATCAAATGAAAACACATGTCTATGGTTAGGAAACCTTAACCATCTTTGATCAACGAACTAGTCTAGTAGAGGCTTACTAGGGACATGGTATTTGTTTATGTATTCACACATGTATTTAAGTTTCCGATCGATACAATTCTAGCATGAGTAATAAACCTTTATCATGAATAAGGAAATATAAAATAACAACTTTATTATTGCCTCTAGGGCATATTTCCTTCAGCGCCAATATTTGTTTGGGAGGGCACACTGTATCACCTCTCTCAACCTTCAAATATGGAGGCTCATGGGCTGGATTTGGAGCGCCCTCCAAAAATTATGACGGCTGAGGGTCGTATGGCAACTCTCCCAGAGTGGACTTTTCGGCCAAAATTGCCATAATGACGATTATTACACCAACCGGGCCTATATGGTGACTCTGCTGGAGTTGCTCGTACTAAATTTTAATTAGAGAGGTATGTTATGTGTATACACTAACAGAAACATCTCCCAGACTACGGCCGCCCGCCTCGCTCTAGTGGCTCGGGAGAAACCCTAGCCACGTCGTCCCCATCTCCTTCCTCATCTCTCTCCTTGTTTCCATTGGGCGAGGCTGGTGGGCAAAGCTTGTACAACAGGTGGTGGTGGTGGGTTCATTTCCTCACTCGGAGGGGGAGTGTCCTCTGGCAAGCACGCCATGCCGGCTCTGCTTAGCGGAAACACGATGTATAGAGTCTGACACCTACCCAGTGCTGGAAGGTCGAAAGGAGAAGTGTGACAAGATTTGAATGGAAGCTCATGTAAACGCGACAGTAACTCTAACTATCCTAAGGTAGTGAAATTCCTTATTGCACAAGTAGCGACCTGCACGAATGGTGTAACGACTACCCCGCTGTCTCCGACATGGACCCGGTGAAATTGAATTCTCAGTGAATGCGGCGATCAACGGCTAGACCGTAAGACTCCGTACACCTTGACTATAGCTTCGGCTCTAGACGACAAACGAGTATGTCGAGGCTGGGACTCCATGGCGGCGAATCCAGGCGGCTTCAGCGATGGAAGCACTGCATGGGCAGCACGGTGGCCGGTGGTGGCCAATTGTGGCGTCCTTGCCTGAATCTGGCTAGTAGAGGAGAACTTCCCTAGCCAATGTGACGACCCCCATTGCAGATTGTAGTGACGAGGGTGGGTGCCGCCCTGCAGATGGATCAATCCGGCTTGAAAAGGGAGCATGTGCTAGATTGTGAGCTCGACAGTTGTGCATTGGTTGTCACGTGTCGTGTGCGCATCGTGATTCAACACGTAAGAAGATGGATTTCATGTGCATGGATGACTCGAACTTCGGTGCAAGCAGCCAGATCCACGACACAAGTTTGGTGGCTGCTTGACGGTCGTGGCAGTGATAGGCGGGAAGACGTCCCACCCATCCGCTAGTGCCACTACCTTCTCTCGTCATCACCGGTGGTGGCAGGATACTCCTTCTAGGAGGCGGTCGACTAAGTGGCTCTACGGGACATGTGCTTCTTTGGTGCATGGTTGCGTTGCATGTTAGGAGAGGCATGTGGCCTCTTCCAATGGACACCACGGTGGTTCTACGTGAAGTACTGACTTGTGCAGCTTTCGGAAGGTCCGTCTGTGGGGTGGTGTTTGGAACACCGCTTTTCATACCTATGATGAAATATCTTGTTATGTCCTTCATTTGTCGGACTAAGCAGTGACGAACTTGCAACGTTACATCGTTGAAGACGTAGTCTCCATGTTGCTCGAGGTCCAAATCCTTGATTGGTTGGTCTTGTCATTCATGATGCAAATCATTGTCCTAGCTATCTTCGACCAGACGTGGCAACAGCGGTGTGTGGGTATTGTCTCTTTTTGAAGGCGTTCCTCTAGAAGAAGTCGACTTAGTCGTAGGTGTCTTCTTCATATCTTATAATGTTTCTGTCACAGTTGTCTATGTCTTGTACTTTGATTGTTGATGACTTTGGCATTGTTGCCTTGCGTCGACTTTAATAAAATATAGATGTGTGCATTTAATGATGCAGAGAAGGGGAGGTTTATTGTTCCTTTTAATAAAAAAGATACACTAATTGCTAGAGATAGCACTAAGAAATAACTCATTGTATAGTACTAGTAGTTGGGGCGCTACCCTATGGCGCCGCTTGGGAGGAATCTTTGCGCATGTTTTTATTAAAAAAATACATGTGTCTTCGCCTTCATCTAAGAAAATATCTCAGAAAATAAAGCCTCACTTCCATCTAAAAAACAAGTAAAAAGGAAAAAGTAAAAAATTACCAAGGCAGCCTACCAGCAAGCGTTGGTTTCTCACCACCATAGAAGAAGGAAAAATCGAAAAAAATTCCTCACCTCCATCTAAAACAATATATATTTCAAAAGCTTACTCCCCAGAGCCAACCAGCTTGCCCCACGTGGCATAGCTGGTTGGCCGCCATTCTCTCGATGCTTAATGGATTTAATGTTTTTTCTGTCATCCCTCGATAACAAGTTTGACGTCTTCCTTGTGTAAATTTGGTGTCACTCCAAATAATCTAAATGTGGTTACTTTTTTTTCAACGCAGTACAGACACAAACGCTCATACACTCACCTCTATGAACGCACAAACGCACGCCCTACCCCTATGAGCACCTCCAAGAGACTGAGCCGGCATATCATTTTGAGATTTTACGAAGCCACCTGAGGCGTCTCGTAGTCGACGGGAACATCTTCTCTCACCGAACGCGCATCACTGGAAATCTTGAAATAAATATAGGATAAATGCGAGCGCCAGGACTTGAACCTGGTGGGCTGGGGACACCACTGTCCTAATAAATACTATTGAGTATGACACTTGCAATGTTAATGTAGAGAAGGAAAGGAAATTAAGTTTGTTGTTTTCAACAGGAGTTGTTTTTAGAAAGAAACTAGAGTGAGTTAAGAAATTCATCCGCAACTCCTTTGGCCGTCTCTTGCACGTCGTTTGGGCATTTGTGATATGTAGGCCGTGGGTGATGGAGAACACGTCTTGGCTCTCCCATTTTCCCCTCTCATCCTTGTCAATTTGTCATCTCTGTTCCTATTACTGTTTTCCTTTCCTTTCTTCTCCTTGTTGAAACATATTCCTTACTGTAAAATCATGAGGATTTACAACTTTGAATGCTTTAAAGCTTAGATGGTAGGTTATACAGTAGTATGAACTATTAAGCTCCTAATTCCTTCAAAGGGGCTGGCCACATAATTTTTCTTTCACGAATACGCAAAGTTTGCGTATCTTCTCATTGATAGTAGAGGTTGAAATGAGAACACGGGGTACAACACATGACACAATGAAAGATGGTGAAAGCATGATGCTCGGAGGAGAGAGACGTGGGATGCTCGGCCCAAAACACAAGCTACAACACGGCGCAAAACTACCCGACCAAGAGAAACAACCCAAATCGAAACAATGTCCAAGTCTCGAAAACCATCACTGGGTACGCCATGAGCAACCAAGATGACGCCTTCATGAAGGGAAATGACGACGTAACATCACCGCCGTCCGATCTGAGGAATCAGGTCTGGTGTTTCCACCGGTGCTCGAAGAGGGGCACGATGAAAGGCCGTGGCAGCGCCTCCCAGAAGGGCACGACACCCACAGGTGTCAGTCACTGCCAGCATCAACAAGCCGAGCAGAGATTTCGCCCTCGCCTATGTCCAAACAATCTCAAAAACCGTCAGGACAGGATCCGAAGACGAGGAACATGTCGCGAGATGGAACCACAACATCCAGACGGGAAGGTACGCCCGCAGCCGAGGGGTTGGCAACGGGCACCGCCGGGTGCGTGAGCATTGAATCTGTCTGATAAAGGAGGGGCGAGGCAAGGGTTGACGGTCAGGGCTGAGGAGGCAACGACCGGGCGTAGAGGACCAACACACAGGATGCGACGACAGCCGGCAACATCGACGAGTCAAGATCCAGAGATACACAGATCTGGACCGATGAGACCGAAGACGTCAAGACGCCGGCGAGCTAGGGCATGTACAACGCGTCGCCCCAGACCTACTACCCCATGGTCCAGCTAGGTTCGGATGCCAGCTTGGTGCTAAAGCGGGTGCCTCGCAGGTGTCAGTGTTGCTTCTGCAAGAGACGGGTTCTTGGAGGTGAGAGATCGTGGTCCATTGAGAAAGCTGTGGGGCTAGAGGGGAAAGGTAGAAGAGAGAGAAGTGTGATTGGCAGAAAATGCGTGTTGATATGGGGTCCTCTAGGTGCAGCCTCCATTGGCTAGAAAAATTCGCATGCGGTGGTCTTATTGTTTTTTGCATAGTTGGAGAGCTGAGGCACTAGGGAGGTGATGCCTCCATAACTCATGCCCTAAGAAAGCCGGAAAAGGGCGCAACTTTCATAGTACCCGGGCTGGAGCCGCAACCAGAAGGACGCTGGCAGGCCATGGACAGTGGAGTATGCACGTCTAGACCCTCCAGGACTGGAGCAGCACCGAGGACCCCCAAATCCACGTCACCACCTTGCACAATGGCTGCAGGCCCGCCCGCGCCCAGAGCAGGGCCCATCTGCAGCACAAACAGGCAGAGCTGGCCACATACAAGGAGCCGCCGCACGGGGGGCAAAACGAAAGACTTTCCCCTAGAGGCGATCTAGGTTTCCACTTTTCCTCCGGCGGCGACGGCGGAGTCCACATGAATCCTCTCTGGTGGCCGGAGTTCTCTGGCGATCGGGAGTCACCAACATGAGTACGTCGCCGAGGCCTCCTTGCATGGCGGAATTACCACCATCGGTGGTCACAAACGGAGAGGGAGAGGAGCATGAAGGAGGCGATCTAGCGGGGAAGGGACAGATGAGGGACGATGGAAGATCGGAGGCAGGGGAGGAGACGCAGGTGCCTTTAGGAGCATATGGAGGGGGAGCGGAAGGCATGAAGCAGGGGACAATGCAGGCGAGGACGGAGATTGGGACTTCTATGGCCCAGAACCGAATCTGGAGGATCAATTTGCGGGGATGCAACTTCATGGCGAAGAGGAGGATGATCTGGACCTGTCAGGAGAAGTAGAAGATCTGATTGGAGACATGCGGTGGCTAGGGCTTTTCCGAGTCCACACCACCAAGCCGTTTAGCCATGCTGCGTTGTTGAGGCAAATGAGAAACACTTGGGCTGCAGCTCAGGGTGTGACTTTCAATGTCAACGGGCCAAATCTCTTCTTATTCCAATGCCATTGCCTCGGTGATTGGAAGCGCATCATGGAGGGGGGGTCCATGGATCTTTCGTTATGCTCCTGTGGTCATTCAGGAGTATGATGGCTTTACTGATGTGGCAGAGTACAAGCTGAATAAGGTGCCGCTGTGGGCGCGAGTAAAAGGGCTGCCGGACGGCCTAACAACTAAGAGAGAATTAGCGGAGAAGATGGCTGCTAAGGTTGGAGAACCACCCTTCACAGTAATTTTGAATGAGGGTAAGATTAACCCGGCAAGCACTTTGCGAGTTAGGGTTTATGTGGATGTCGATATACCCCTCGTCAGGTTTGTGCCAATCACTCTAAAAGGGAGGAAGAAGTACCCAGTGTACTATGACAAGCTCCTAAATTTCTGTTACTTTTGTGGTTTAATGGGGCACACCGTGGAGGAATGCGGGGATGGAATCCATGATCCTCATGATTGTGAGTGGGGTGAATGGCTGCTTTGGACCCCTGAGCCACCGGCTTATGCAGCAGGAGGAAGAGGAGGTATGGATGGGCGTGGTAGAGGTGGAAGAGTGGGAGGTAGAGGAACCAGAGGCGGTAGGCAGGGAAGAGGGGGAAGGGACGACGTCAGGGAGGAGGCAACGGCTGACCCAAGACAGGTCCCAATGAATATGGACTCGGCTGAGAATCCAAATGCGCGCAAGAGACTCATCCTGGCTGATGGTACAGTAAACGTTCAAGGCCAGCCTGTGCCAAATCTTGCCGGCAGGGTGGCAGGGCGGTTCTTATGCTGGAACAGGGAGGAGGGGACGCATCACAAGCGGTCTCTAGCACGCCTGGAAATGTACCGAAGTGAAGAGGAGGAGACAGGATGGAGTAGGGGGAGTGAGGATATGGAAACAACTAATGGGGCGGCCTCCTCCGAGCAGGACCACCGGATCCAATGAGGATACTATGTTGGAACTGTCGCGGGATTGGCGATCCTGCGACGGTGAAGGAGCTCTGCGATCTAGTGGAGGCTTGCGCGCCTGCGGTGCTTTGCATAGTGGAGACACAACTCGCAAAGTATCATGTGGAGGGATTGGCGGGTAGTTTAGGTTTTGCTGGTAGATTTGGAGTTGATAGTAGAGGTAGAAGTGGAGGTCTTTGTTTATTTTGGAGAAATAATGTAGATCTTGAAATAAAAACTTATTCTCAGTATCATATTGACTCGATGGTTAAAGAACCGGGCAAGGAAGCGTGGAGGTTATCTGTTTTCTATGGTGCAGCGAACAGGAGCATGAGGTATAAAACGTGGGATACCATGAAAATCTTGTGTGGAGAAAATGATCTACCGTGGGTCTGCATGGGAGACTTTAACGAGATACTGCAATAGGAAGAGCAGATGGGACCAAATGAGAGGGACAGTGCACAAATAGAAGGATTCAGGGAAGTTGTGGACGTGTGTGAACTAGCTGATCTGGGCTACAAAGGCCTAGACTGGACGTTTGAGAAGAGAGTTGCTGGGGGGGAGTACTGCAGAGTTCGACTTGACCGTGCCCTAGCTACGGCTAGTTGGTCAGCTATGTTTCCTTTTGCCACTGTTGAACACCTTACGGCGGCTAAGTCCGACCACAGCCCCATTCTACTCTTGAATGAGTTGGAAGCAAATAACTTGAGAGTTGCTCTGAAGAAGCCTTTCTGTTATGAATGTATGTGGGAAACTGACAGTACTTTCGGTGCAACGGTGCAGCAGGTATGGAACCAAAAACAACCGGCGACCACAGTGGCAGAGCTAGCTTCAAAATTGTCCTCTGTGGGTTCATCGCTGAAACGCTGGGGGCGGGTGACGTTCGGGTCTGTACGACAAGAACTGAGAAAGTTGCGCCACCAACTAGCAGAGTTGCGAGCGGATCCCCATAGAGTGGGGCCGGGGGAGGAAGAGAAGAAAGTGCAGGATCAGATCATGGAGTTGTCCTTCCGCGAGGAGATCATGATGAGGCAGCGGTCTCGAATAAACTGGCTCTCTGTAGGCGATCGCAACACGCAGTATTTTCAGAGGAAGGCAAGTGGTCGGAGAGCCAAGAACACAATTAGCCAGCTCCAAAAACCTGATGGTACTATGGCTCCGGATCCAGGGGAGTTGGCTGAGATGATAAACGATACAAGAATCTATACACATCCGAGGGCTGCATAGGAATTGAAGAAGTACTGTCACACATACCAGTCAGGGTTGATGCAGGTATGAATGCTAAGCTAAACGCCCAGTATACGAAGGAGGAAGTAAAAGAAGCACTCTTTCAAATGTTCCCGACCAAAGCTCCAGGGCCCGATGGTTTTCCTGCACACTTTTTTCAGAGGATTGGGAGCTTTGTGGAGAAGAGGTAACCGACATGATAATTAGGCTGCTCAATGGAGAGGACTCACCGGAGGATATCAACCGTACGTTCATCGTTCTTATTCCCAAGATCGCTAGTCCGAAAATTCTAGGACAATTTCGGCCTATAAGCCTTTGCAATGTGATCTACAAGATTGCATCTAAGTTCTTAGCAAACAGGCTGAAGATCATTCTCCCCGAGGTAATTTCTGAAGAGCAGTCGGCCTTTGTGCCTGGACGTCTGATCACGGATAATTTTATAACTGCTTACGAGTGTCTTCACTATATGAAAACAAGGAGAGTCAAAGCAAACAGTGTTGGGGATCGTTGCAGAAATCAAAAAATTTCTACGCATCACCAAGATCAATCTATGGAGAGACTAGCAACGAGAGAGAGGGGAGTGCATCTTCATACCCTTGAAGATCGCGATGCGGAAGTGTTACAAGAACGCGGATGAAGGAGTCGTACTCGCAGCGATTCAGATCGCGGTTGATTCCGATCTAAGCGTCGAACAACGGCGCCTCCGCGTTCAACACACGTGCAGCACGGGTGAAAGAACATGCGGTGGCCCCATGTTTGGTTTTGGTAATTGATGACAATCTCTATGGACTAATGGTTGCCTTGAGTTATATTTGAAGGTTTTGTCCATAGGCTTTTCTTGGAATACATGTGTTGGTTTCAAGGAGAGTTTGTGTCGACCAAGGTGCTATTCAAGGAATTACCTAAAGATTGGTCTTGTGAGAGGTTAATCAAGACAAAGTCAAAGAGTGAATCAAGTTGATCAACACACAAAGCGTAGAAGATGTACCGAGAGGGATCAAGCGATCCCATGGTATGGTAAGCATTGTCAGTTACGCTTTGTGTATTAACCCATGGTCTTCGTGAGAGTTCTTTGTGGGGTTAGGTTGCGGTGTGCAAGTACCCAAACTCAAGGAGTCGTACTCGCAGCGTTTCAGATCGCGGTTGATTCTGATCTAAGCGCCGAACAACGGCGCCTCCGCATTCAACACACGTGCAGCACGGGGACATCTCCTCCTTCTTGATCCAGCAAGGGGGAAGGAGAAGTTGGGGAAGAGCTCCGGCAGCACGACGGAGTGCTGGTGGAGCTTGTAGTTCTCCGGCAGGGCTTCGCCAAGCTCAACGGAGGAGGAGGGGGTGTTGGAGAGGGGGAGGGCTACGCCTTGGATGAGGTGCCGCTGCCCTCCCTCCTCCCCTCTATTTATAGGGCGAAGGGGGAAGGGGGCCGGCCCCTCTAGATGAGATCTAGAGGGGGGCGGCGGCCAAGGGGAGGGGGCTTGCCCCCCAAGCCAAGGGGGACGCCCCCCTTAGGGTTCCCCCCAACCCTAGGCGCATGGGCCCTAGGGGGGATGGCACCTAGCCCACTTAGGGGCTGGTTCCCTTCCACATACAGCCCATAGGGCCCTCTGGGGCAGGTGGATCCCCCGGAACCCCTTCGGTGGTCTCGGTACAATACCGGCAAACCCCCGAATACTCCCGGTGACCGTATGATGACTTCCCATATATAACTCTTCACCTCCGGACCATTCCGGAACTCCTCGTGATGTCCGGGATCTCATCCGGGACTCCGAACGACATTCGGTAACCACATACTATTTCCCATAACAACTCTAGCGTCACCGAACCTTAAGTGTGTAGACCCTACAGGTTCGGGAACCATGTAGACATGACCGAGACACTTCTCCGGCCAATAACCAACAGCGGGATCTGGATACCCATGTTGGCTCCCACATGTTCCATGATGATATCATCGGATGAACCACGATGTCGGGGGTTCAATCAATCCCGTACACAATTCCCTTTGTCTACCGGTATGATACTTGCCCGAGATTCGATCGTCGGTATCCCTATACCTTGTTCAATCTCGTTACCGGCAAGTCTCTTTACTCGTTCGTAACACATCATCCCGTGGTCAACTCCTTGGTCACATTGAGCTCATTATGATGATGTCGTACCAAGTGGGCCCAGAGATACCTCTTCGTCACACGGAGTGACAAATCCCAGTCTCGATTCGTGCCAACCCAATAGACACTTTCAGAGATACCCGTAGTGTGCCTTTATAGCCACCCAGTTACGTTGTGACGTTTGGCACACCCAAAGCATTCCTACGGTATCCGGGAGTTGCACAATCTCATGGTCTAAGGAATGATACTTGACATTAGAAAAAGCTTTAGCAGACGAACTACACGATCTTGTGCTATGCTTAGGATTGGGTCTTGTCCATCACATCATTCTGCTAATGATGTGATCCCGTTATCAACGACATCCAATATCCATGGTCAGGAAACCATAACCATCTATTGATCAACGAGCTAGTCAACTAGAGGCTCACTAGGGACATGTTGTGGTCTATGTATTCACACATGTATTACGATTTCCGGATAACACAATTATAGCATGAACAATAGACAATTATCATGAACAAGGAAATATAATAATAACCACTTTATTATTGCCTCTAGGGCATATTTCCAACAGTCTCCCACTTGCACTAGAGTCAATAATCTTGTTACATTGTGATGAATCGAACACCCATAGAGTTCTGGTGTTGATCATGTTTTGCTCGTGGAAGAGGTTTAGTCAACGGATCTGCGACATTCAGATCCGTATGCACTTTACAAATATCTATGTCTCCATCTTGAATATATTCACGAATGGAGTTGAAGCGACGCTTGATATGCCTGGTCTTCCTGTGAAACCTGGGATCCTTGGCAAGGGCAATAGCTCCAGTGTTGTCACAGAAGAGTGTCATTGGGCCCGACGCATTGGGAATAATTCCTAGGTCGGTGATGAACTCCTTCATCCAGACTGCTTCCTGTGCTACCTCCGAGGCTGCTATATACTCCGCTTCACATGTAGATTCCGCCACGACGCTTTGCTTGCAAGTACACCAGTTGACTGCCCCACCATTCAAAATATACACATATCCGGTTTGCGACTTGGAGTCATCCAGATCTGTGTCGAAGCTAGCATCGACGTAACCCTTTACGACGAGCTCTTCGTCACCTCCATAAACGAGAAACATATCCTTAGTCCTTTTTAGGTACTTCAGGATATTCTTGACCGCTGTCTAGTGTTCCATGCCGGGATTACTTTGGTACCTTCCTACCAAACTTACGGCAAGGTTCACATCAGGTCTGGTACACAGCATGGCATACATAATAGACCCTATGGCCGAGGCATAGGGGATGACACTCATCTTTTCTCTATCTTCTGCCGTGGTCGAGCATTGAGCCGTGCTCAATCTCACACCTTGCAATACATGCAAGAACCCCTTCTTGGACTAATCCATATTGAACTTCTTCAATATCTTGTCAAGGTATGTGCTTTGTGAAAGACCAATGAGGCGTCTCGATCTATCTCTGTAGATCTTGATGCCTAATATGTAAGCAGCTTCTCCAAGGTCCTTCATTGAAAAACACTTATTCAAGTAGGCCTTTATGCTTTCCAAGAATTCTATATCATTTCCCATCAATAGTATGTCATCCACATATAATATGAGAAATGCTACAGAGCTCCCACTCACTTTCTTGTAAACACAGGCTTCTCCATAGGTCTGGGTAAACCCAAACGCTTTGATCATCTCATCAAAGCGAATGTTCCAACTCCGAGATGGTTGCACCACCCATAGATTGAGCGCTGGAGCTTGCATACCTTGTCAGCATTCTTAGGATCGACAAAACCTTCCGGCTGCATCATATACAATTCTTCCTTAAGGAAACCATTAAGGAATGCCGTTTTGACGTCCATTTGCCATATCTCATAATCATAGAATGCGGCAATTGCTAACATGATTCGGACGGACTTCAGCTTCGCTACGGGTGAGAAGGTCTCATCGTAGTCAACCCCTTGAACTTGTCGATAACCCTTAGCGACAAGCCGAGCCTTATAGATGGTCACATTACCATCCGCGTCTGTCTTCTTCTTAAAGATCCATTTATTCTCTATGGCTTGCCGATCATCGGGCAAGTCTGTCAAAGTCCATACTTCATTTTCATACATGGATCCTATCTCGGATTTCATGGCTTCAAGCCATTTGTTGGAATCCGGGCCCGCCATCGCTTCTTCATAGTTCAAAGGTTCACCATTGTCTAACAACATGATTTCCAGGACAGGGTTGCCGTATCACTCTGGTGCAGAACGTGTCCTTGTGGACCTACGAAGTTCAGTAGCAACTTTATCCAAAGTTTCATGATCATCATCATTAACTTCCTCTCTAGTTAGTGTAGGCACCACAGAAACATCTTCCTGAGCTGCGCTACTCTCCGGTTAAAAAGGTAATACCTCATCAAGTTCTACTTTCCTCCCACTTACTTCTTTTGAGAGAAACTCTTTCTCCAGAAAGGATCCATTCTTGGAAACAAAGACCTTTCCTTCAGATCTGAGGTAGAAGGTATACCCAATAGTTTCCTTAGGGTATCCTATGAAGACGCATTTTTCCGACTTGGGTTCAAGCTTTTCAGGTTGAAGTTTCTTGACATAAGAATCACATCCCCAAACTTTCAGAAATGACAGCTTAGGTTTCTTTCCAAACCATAATTCATACGGTGTCGTCTCAATAGATTTCAACGGAGCTCTATTTAAAGTGAATGCGGCGGTCTCTAAAGCATAACCCAAAAATGATAGCGGTAGATCGGTAAGAGACATCATAGATCGCACCATATCCAATAGAGTGCGATTACGACGTTCGGACACACCATTACGCTGAGGTGTTCCAGGCGGCGTGAGTTTTGAAACAATTCCACATTTCCTTAAGTGTGTGCCAAATTCGTGACTCAAATATTCCCCTCCACGATCTGATCGTAAGAACTTTATTTTCCTGTCACGTTGATTCTCAACCTCACTCTGAAATTCCTTGAACTTTTCAAAGGTCTCAGACTTGTGTTTCATTAAGTAGACACACCCATATCTACTTAAGTCATCAGTGAGGGTGGGAACATAACGATAACCACCGCGAGCCTCAACGCTCATTGGACCGCACACATCAGTATGTATGATTTCCAATAAGTTGGTTGCTCGCTCCATTGTTCCGGAGAACGGAGTCTTGGTCATTTTTCCCATGAGGCATGGTTCGCACGTGTCAAATGATTCATAATCAAGAGACTCCAAAAGTCCATCTGCATGGAGTTTCTTCATGCGTTTGACACCAATGTGACCAAGGCGGCAGTGCCACAAGTATGTGGGACTATCATTATCAACCTTACATCTTTTGGCATTCACACTATGAATATGTGTAACATCACGTTCGAGATTCAATAAGAATAACCAGCGGGGCATGACCATAAAACATATCTCTCATATAGATAGAACAACCATTATTCTCAGATTTAAATGAGTAGCCATCTCGCATTAAGCGAGATCCAGATACAATGTTCATGCTCAAAGCTGGCACTAAATAACAATTATTGAGGTTTAAAACTAATCCCGTAGGTAAATGTAGAGGTAGCGTGCCGACAGCGATCACATCGACCTTGGAACCATTCCCGACGCGCATCGTCACCTCATCCTTCGCCAGTCTCCGCTTATTCCGCAGCTCCTGTTTTGAGTTACAAATATGAGCAACCGCACCGGTATCAAATACCCAGGAGCTACTACGAGTGCTGGTAAGGTACACATCAATAACATGTATATCATATATACCTTTGGTATTGCCGGCCTTCTTATCCGCTAAGTACTTGGGGCAGTTCCGCTTCCAGTGACCGTTTCCCTTGCAATAAAAGCACTCAGTCTCAGGCTTGGGTCCATGCTTTGGCTTCTTCCCGGCAACTGACTTACCGGGCGCGGCAACTCCCTTGCCATCCTTCTTGAAGTTCTTCTTACCCTTGCCTTTCTTGAAACTAGTGGTTTTATTCACCATCAACACTTGATGTTCCTTTTTGATCTCCACCTCCGCTGATTTCAGCATTGAATATACCTCAGGAATGGTTTTCTCCATCCCCTGCATATTGAAATTCATCACAAAGCTCTTGTAGCTAGGTGGAAGCGACTGAAGGATTCTGTCAATGACCGGGTCATCCGGGAGACTAACTCCCAGCTGAGACAAGCGGTTGTGCAACCCAAACATTTTGAGTATGTGCTCGCTGACAGAACTATTCTCCTCCATCTTACAACTGTAGAACTTGTCGGAGACTTCATATCTCTTGACTCTGGCATGAGCTTGGAAAACCATTTCAGCTCTTGGAACATCTCATATGCTCCGTGCTGCTCAAAACGCTTTTGGAGCCCCGATTCTAAGCTGTAAAGCATGCCGCACTGAACCAGGGTGTAATCATCACTACGCGACTGCCAGGCGTTCATAACGTCTTGAGTTGCTGGGAAAACAGGTGCTTCACCTAGCGGTGCATCAAGGACATATGCTTTCTTGGCAGCTATGAGGATGATCCTCAAGTTACGGACCCAGTCCGTATAGTTGCTACCATCGTCTTTCATCTTGGTTTTCTCTAGGAACGCGTTGAAGTTGAGGGCAACATTAGCGTGGGCCATTTGATCTACAAGACATATTGTAAAGATATTTAGACTAAGTTCATGACAATTAAGTTCATCTAATCAAATTAATTAATGAACTCTCACTCAGATAGACATCCCTCTAGTCATCTAAGTGATACATGATCTGAATCGACTAGGCCGTGTCCGATCATCACGTGAGACGGACTAGTCATCAACGGTGAACATCTCCATGTTAATCGTATCTACTATACGACTCATGTTCGACCCTTCGGTCTCTCGTGTTCCGAGGCCATGTCTGTACATGCTAGGCTCGTCAAGTCAACCTAACTGTTTTGCATGTGTAAATCTGGCTTATGATAACCCACAAGTATAGGGGATCGCTACGGTTTTCGAGGGTAGAGTATTCAACCCAAAATTATTGATTCGACACAAGGGGAGCCAAATAATATTCTCAAGTATTAGTAGTTGAGTTGTCAATTCAACCACACCTGGATAACTTAATATCTGCAGCAAAGTATTTAGTAGCACAGTAGTATGGAAGTAACGGTAACGTTGATAAAAGTAACAGTGATAGTTTTGTAGTGATTGTAACAGTGGCAACGGTAAAGTAAATAAGCGAAGAACAATATGTGAAAAGCTCGTAGGCATTGGATCGGTGATGCAGAATTATGCCAGATGCGGTTCATCATGTAACAGTCATAACATAGGGTGACACAGAACTAGCTCCAATTCATCAATGTAATGTAGGCAAGTATTCCAAATATAGTCATACGTGCTTATGGAAAAGAACTTGCATGACATCTTTTGTCCTACCCTCCCGTGGCAGTGGGGTCCTAGCGGAAACTAAGGGATATTAAGGCCTCCTTTTAATAGAGTACCGGACCAAAGCATTAACACATAGTGAATACATGAACTCCTCAAACTATGGTCATCACCGGGAGTGGTCCCGATTATTGTCACTTCGGGGTTGCCGGATCATAACACATAGTAGGTGACTATAGACTTGCAAGATAGGATCAAGAACTCACATATATTCATGAAAACATAATAGGTTCAGATCTGAAATCATGGCACTCGGGCCCTAGTGACAAGCATTAAGCATAGCAAAGTCATAGCAACATCAATCTCGGAACATAGTGGATACTAGGGATCAAACCCTAACAAAACTAACTCAATTACATGATAAATCTCATCCAACCCATCACCGTCCAGCAAGCCTACGATGGAATTACTCACGCACGGCGGTGAGCATCATGAAATTGGTGATGGAGGATGGTTGATGATGACGACGGTGACGGATTCCCCTCTCCGGAGCCCCGAACGGACTCCGGATCAGCCCTCCCGAGAGAGTTTAGGGCTTGGCGGCGGCTCCGTATCGTAAAATGTGATGAATCTTTCTCTCTGATTTTTCTCTCCCCGAACGTGAATATATAGAGTTGGAGTTGAGGTCGGTGGAGCACCAGGGGGCCCACGAGGCAGGGGGCGCGCCTCCCACCCTCGTGGATAGGGTGTGGGCCCCCTGGCCTTGATTCTTTCGCCAGTATTTTTTATTATTTCCAAAAATAATCTCCGTGAAGTTTCAGGTCATTCCGAGAACTTTTGTTTCTGCACAAAGATAACACCATGGCAATTCTGCTGAAAACAGCGTCAGTCCGGGTTAGTTCCATTCAAATCATGCAAGTTAGAGTCCAAAACAAGGGCAAAAGTGTTTGGAAAAGTAGATACGACGGAGACGTATCAACTCCCCCAAGCTTAAACCTTTGCTTGTCCTCAAGTAATTCAGTTGATAAACTGAAAGTGATAAAGAAAAACTTTTACAAACTCTGTTTGCTCTTGTTGTTGTAAATATGTAAAGCCAGCGTTCAAGTTTTCAGCAAATATTATGACTGTGACGCCCCCGATTTGACCGTACACTAATCATGCACGCAAATGTGTACGACCAAGATCAGGGACTCACGGGAAGATATCACAACACAACTCTACAACATAAATAAGTCATACAAGCATCATAATACAAGCCAGGGGCCTCGAGGGCTCGAATACAAGTGCTCGATCATAGACGAGTCAGCGGAAGCAACAATATCTGAGTACAGACATAAGTTAAACAAGTTTTGCCTTAAGAAGGCTAGCACAAAAGTAGCAACGATCGAAAAGGCAAGGCCTCCTGCCTGGGACCTCCTAACTACTCCTGGTCGTCGTCAGCGGCCTGCACGTAGTAGTAGGCACCTCCAGTGCCGTGGGAGTCGTCGTCGACGGTGGCGTCTGGCTCCTGAACTCCAGCATCTGGTTGCGACAATCCGGTATAGAAAGGGGAAAAGAGGGAGAAAAGCAACCGTGAGTACTCATCCAAAGTACTCGCAAGCAAGGAGCTACACTACATATGCATGAGTATATGTGTAAAGGGGCATATCAGTGGACTGAACTGCAGATTGCCAGATTAAGAGGGGGATAGCTAGTCCTGTCGAAGACTACGCTTCTGGACATCTCCATCTTGCAGCATGTAGAAGAGAATAGATTGAATTCCTCCAAGTAGCATCGTATAGCATAATCCTACCCGGCGATCCCCTCCTCGTCGCCCTGTTAGAGAGCGATCACCGGGTTGTATCTGGCACTTGGAAGGGTGTATTTTACTCAGTATCCAGTTCTAGTTGTCATAAGCTCAAGGTACAACTCCGGGTCTTCCTTTTACCGAGGGACACGGCTATTCGAATAGATAAACTTCCCTGCAGGGGTGCACCACATAACCCAACACGCTCGATCCCAATTGGCCGGACACACTTTCCTAGGTCATGCCCAGCCTCGTAAGATCAACACGTCGCAGCCCCACCTAAGCACAACAGAGAGGTCAGCACGCCGGTCTAACCCTATGCGCGCAGGGGTCTGGGCCCATCGCCCTATGCACACCTGCACGTTGCGTACGCGGCCGGAAGCAGACCTAGCCTAGTGGCGTTCCAGTCCAATCCGGCGCGCGCCACTCAGTCGCTGACGTCAAGAAGGCTTCGGCTGATACTACGACGCCGGGATACCCATAACTACTCCCGCGTAGATGGTTAGTGCGTATAGACCAAATGGCCAGACTCAGATCAAATACCAAGATCTCGTTAAGCGTGTTAAGTATCCGCGAACGCCGACCAGGGCCAGGCCCACCTCTCACCTAGGCGGTCTCAACCTGCCCTGTCGCTCCGCCACAAAGATCCACTTGCGGGTACTCCTACGAGCCGACCCGACTTTAGTCATCACATGTGTCATGTATGTAGTATATAAGTATATACCCGTGATCACCGCCCAGGTGATCACGGCCCGATAGTATAGCACAGCAGACGGACAAGAATGTAGGGCCACTGATGGAAATCTAGCATCCTATACTAAGCATGTAGGATTGCAGGTAAAGGTATCAACAGTAGTAGTAAGGATAGGCTATGCATCAGGATAGAATATCGAAAAGCAGTAACATGCTAAACTACTCTAATGCAAGCAGTATAGAGAATAGAGTAGGCGATATCTGGTGATCAAGGGGGGGGGCTTGCCTGGTTGCTCTGGCAAGTAGGAGGGGTCGTCGACTCCGTAGTCGAACTGGGCAGCAGCAGTGTCGGTCTCGTAGTCTACCGGAGAGAAGAGGGGGAAGAAACAGTAAATACAAAGCAAACATAAGCATGACGATGCGTGACATGACAGTGAGCGGTGCTAGGGGTGTCCTAACGCGACAGTAGGTGGTACCGGTGAAGGGGGGGAACACCCGGGAGGTATTCCCGATGTTTCACGTTTTCGGACAGACGGACCGGAGGGGGAAAGTTGCTAGTTCGATAGGTTAGGGAGGTGTGGTGGACGAACGGACTGCGTATTCGGATTCGTCTCGTCGTTCTGAGCAACTTTCATATAGAAAACATTTTCAACCGAGTTACGGTTTAAAAGATATGAATTTTCAAAGTTTATTTGAATTTCTGGAATTATTTATATTCAGAAAAATGAATTATGACGTCAGCATGAGGTAATGCTGACGTCAGCAGGTCAACTGGTCGGCTGACCAGTCAAACCAGACAGGTGGGTCCAGTGGGACCCACATGTCAGCCTCTGTTAGTCTAACATTTAGTTAAACTAAACTAACAGTATAATTAGAGGGATGGGCCCCACATGTCAGTGACTAATTAGTTAATCTAATTACTTTTAATTATAAAATCATTTTAATTATTTATTTTAAGGGGCGGGGCCCGCACGTCAGTGGCTGGGGCCGCCCAGTCAGCCCAGTTGACCAGGTCAACTGGTCAACAGGTGACCAGGGGGCCCACTGGCAGTGACCCAGGGGGTGGCCCCCAGGTGTGCCACGTCGGACGCCGGCGGGAGGGCACTCCGGCGAGCCCGTACACGGCGACGAGCCTCGGTCGTGGTCGGATTTCGGCCACAGGGGTCCGTTTCACGCGCGCTTGGTCGCGTTCGAACGGCCAAGACGATCCGCGCCGGATGGTGGTAGTGGTTCGTCCGGAGATGGCCGGAAACGGCACCGGCGGTGAGCTTAGCGGCGGCCGGAGTTCGGGGTTGCACGGGCACGGCGATGGGAGGCACGGGAAGGCCAGGCGTGGGGCTCTACGGGGTCCTGGGAGTGCCAGGAGCACGCGGGGACCATCGGTGCGGGCGGAGGAGCTCGGGGTGCGCGAGGACGAGGGGGGGGCAGGCGGGGCGTGGCCGACGCGGGCGCGCGGTCGGGGCGCGCGCGGGCGAAGGCCGTGCGGGCGCGCGTGCGTGGACAGGCGCGGCGGGGCGCGTCTGGGCGCGCCGGAGCGCGAGCGGGGCGGCGGTGACCGAGAGGAGAGGGGCGGGCGACGGAGGCCGGTGGCCTCACCGAGGGATGCAGGGTCACGGCAGTGGGGTCGAGGGGGAGACGGGGGCGACGGCGATGCGGTGTCGAGGCGCAGGCCGGCGAGGAGGAGGAGGCAGGCCGGCGAGGCAGCGCTCCGGCGAGGCGAGGGCGCGGGGTCGAGCGCGACGGCGTCGGTCTCCTCCTCGATCCAGACCGGGGGGTGAGATATTTCGGGGGGGGAAGCGAGGCTGTCAGTGGGGGGGGCAGGGGATAAGGTGAGGGGGGTTGGGCCGGCCGGCTGGGCCTGGGGTGGCCCAGTTGGGCCAGGTCCAGTGGGGGGGGCTTTTGTTCCTCTTTTTTTCTTTGTTCTGTTTTCTGTTTTCTCTTTTTTGTTTATTTCCTTTTCTGTTTTATTTCATTTAAAAGTATTTAGACATTTTATAAAAATGTGTTTCCTCCACCATAATTACCAGTGTATTATTTAGAACCCACTGAACATTTCTGTTTGAATTTTTGAAAACTTTTATTTTCCACTTTGATTATATTTGAAGTTTGAACTAGGAGTTTGACAAGGGTGTGGTTCAAATGTGATCAAGCCCTGTTTAGCAACATGATTAGCTTAATCACAGGGGGTTACTGTAGCATGATTCCCAGGGTGTTACAAATCTCCTCCACTACAAGAAATCTCGTCCCGAGATTTAGGAGGTAGAAGGAAACAGTGCGGGGTATTCTTCGCGCAGACGATCCTCTCGTTCCCAAGTGGCCTCATCTTCAGAATGGTGCGACCACTGGACTTTGAGAAACTTGATCGCCTTCTGACGTGTGCGGCGTTCAGCTTGGTCGAGAATGCGGACCGGATGCTCCTTATAGGAGAGGTCTTGCTGCAATTCGAGCACTTCATGATCCACAGCTCGGATTGGATCCTTGTAGCATCGGCGGAGCTGTGACACATGGAACACATCGTGAACCTGAGAAAGGTTCGGCGGTAGTTCCAGTTGGTATGCCACTTTTCCACGCCTTTCGAGAATAGTGAATGGGCCAATATAGCGAGGAGCTAGTTTGCCCTTGATCCCGAATCGGTGAGCACCCTTCATAGGTGTGACTCGAAGATAAGCCTTTTCGCCAGGTTGATAGACCATGTCTTTATGATGACGGTCATACTGACTCTTCTGACGTGACTGAGCAGTCTTGAGATTCTCGCGAATAATGCGGACTTGTTCTTCGGCATCTTGGATAATATCCGGACCGAAGAGTGGACGTTCCCCAGTTTCTGACCAGTTCAGAGGGGTTCGGCACTTTCGTCCATATAACACCTCGAAGGGGGCCATCTTCAGACTAGCTTGATAGCTATTATTATAGGAGAACTCAGCATACGGGAGAGATTCCTCCCATTTCTTGCCGAAGGAAATAACGCAAGCTCGAAGCATGTCTTCGAGGATTTGATTGACGCGTTCAACTTGTCCTTGCGATTGAGGATGAAACGCAGTACTAAATGACAGATGAGTTCCCATTGCTTCTTGGAAACTTGCCCAGAATCTTGAAGTGAATATGCTACCACGGTCTGAACTGATAACCAATGGAATACCATGGAGTGAAACAATCCTGGACATATAGAGCGTTGCCAACTGGCTAGCAGTGATCGTTTCTTTGACTGCCAGGAAATGTGCAACTTTGGAAAGCCGGTCAATGACGACAAGAATAGCATCATTACCTTTCTGCGATTTGGGAAATCCAGTGACGAAGTCCATCTCAACATGGTCCCATTTCCATTCAGGAATAGAGATAGGTTGCAGAGTTCCAGCAGGCCTTTGATGTTCTGCTTTGATGCGACGGCAAACGTCACACTCAGCAACATAACGAGCAATGTCTTGCTTCATATTAGTCCACCAGAATCTCTGACGGATATCTTGGTACATCTTTGTACTACCCGGATGGATACACAGAGGCGTATCATGAGCTTCTTTCATAACTTCCTGTGTCATATCCAGGTTTTTCTCTGCACATGGCACCACTAGGCGGCCCTTGAAGTATAGGGTGCCATCTTCAGAAATGGTGAAGAATGAGGGCTTTCCTTCTGCGAGGTAGCGCTTAATCTTGTGGGCTTCAGAGTCATACCCCTGTATTCTCTTGATGGAGTCCAGGAGATCTGGTTCGACGATCAGGGTATTGAGGGAACCCTGGGGAACAACACGGAGGTTCATCTTGCGGAACTCCTTAGGAGGGGGAGCGAGTGCACCCGGAGGAACAATATGGAGGTTCAGCTTCCTGAATTCTTCAACAAGTGAGGGCTGAACTTTATGAACTTGGAGGTGGTTGCAGTAAGACTTGCGGCTCAAGGCATCAGCCATTACATTAGCCTTGCCTGGAGTATAGGAAATACCCAAGTCAAAGTCTGCAACGAGCTCCATCCATCTCTGTTGACGGAGGTTCAGATCTGGCTGAGTAAACAGATACTTCAGACTTTGGTGGTCAGTGAAGATCTCGCAACGATTACCGAGAAGGTAATGTCGCCACTGCTTCAGCGCATGAATGACAGCAGCAAGTTCGAGGTCGTGAACTGGGTAGTTCTCTTCGTGAGGGCGCAATTGTCGAGAGGCATAAGCAATCACTTTGCGGTCTTGCATTAGGACACAGCCTAATCCTTGACGGGAAGCGTCGCAGTAAATGACAAAGTCCTTCTTAGTATCAGGTGGAGCTAGAACTGGAGCAGAAGTCAACTTGTCTTTGAGTGCTTGGAAACTTTCCTGACATTTGTCTGTCCATTGGAACTTGACGCCCTTATGCAACAGGTTAGTCAGAGGCCTGGCGATCTTAGAGAAGTTCTCGACGAATCGACGGCAATAGCTGGCGAGACCGAGAAAACTTCTGACTTGCTTAACGTTCTTGGGAGGAGTCCAATCAAGAATAGCCTGAACTCGCTCGGGGTTGACGGCAATACCATCCTTAGAGATGACATGCCCGAGATAGGTTACTTCGGGTAGCCAAAATTCACATTTAGAGAACTTGGCATATAGTTGATGTTCTCGTAGCTTTTCCAGCACAAGACGAAGATGTTCAGCATGTTCTTCTTCGTTCTTGGAAAATATCAGGATATCATCCAGATAAACCACGACGAACTTGTCGAGGTAATCCATGAATATGTAGTTCATCATACGAGAGAAGGTGGCTGGAGCATTGGTTAAACCGAAAGACATGACGGTGTACTCGTATGAACCATAGCGAGTCACGAAGGCGGTCTTTGGGATATCCTCTTTGCGAACACGGATCTGGTGGTAGCCCAACCTCAAGTCGAGCTTAGAGAACACTGACGAACCCGCCAGTTGATCATACAGATCATTGATCCGAGGAAGAGGGTATTTATTCTGAATGGTAGCTTGGTTTATAGGACGGTAGTCTTGAACTAACCGGTTTGTCCCATCCTTCTTCTTGACAAAGAGAGAAGGTGCTCCCCAAGGAGAGCAACTTGGGCGAATGAATCCTTTGCGAAGAGACTTGTCGATTTCCTCCTTAAGCTCAAGGAGTTCATGCGGCGGCATTTTGTAGGGTCGCTTGGCTATAGGAGTGGTGCCTGGTTTCAAGTCGATGATGAATTCGACAGCTCTAGCAGGGGGAATCCCTGGAAGCTCTTCAGGGAAGACGTCGAGGAATTCACGCACGACGGGAATATTTTCAATGCCCTCGAGTGGTGCAGCGTTCAATGCATTCAATGCATAGAGCCTTGCCTCGGCATTTTGCACCAGATTAGCTTGGTAAGCAACTATTTCATCTGAAGGGTGTAGCAGATGGACGGTTTTAGTGGCGCAAACTATAGAAGCAGTATGCGCTTTCAACCAATCCATACCCAAAATGAGGTCGATGTTAGACGACTTCAGGATAATGGGAGAGGCATAGAATTCCAGCCCTTCGATTTCCACGGGGACATCGATGCCAACCAAGGAGGTTTGACACTGTCCCACGGGGGTTTTGACCAATACAGAGGTGTTCATCTCCTCACATTTAACGTCGTGCTTGTATGCAAAATCTTCTGACATGAATGAATGCGATGCACCTGTATCAAATAAAACGGATGCTGGTACTGAATTTACGAGGAGTGTACCCATCACAGTAGCAGGCTGGTCTTGAGCTTCGTTGAGATCAACGTGGTTGGCATGAGCACGACCATAAGACTTAGCATTGTTGTTGCGGGGTTGATTGTTACCACGGCCAGTTGCTGGAAGGGCCAGTTGATTCTGGTTCTGGTTGCATTCTTTAGCACGGTGCCCTGGCTGACCACACCTGAAGCACAAGCCATTATTCGGAGTGGGAACAGGAGCTTGGGATGGTGGAGCTGGAAGCCTTGACTGCCTGGACGGTGGTGTAGGCAGGCGAGGTGCAGCATAGGTCTGCTTTGGGGCAGAAGCATTTGGACGATACATGCTGTTCGGGATCCATATCTTACGCTTCTGTGAGGGCGGGCCCGAAGATGAGCCCGTGTCACGGTTGCGCCTGTTAGAGCTCTGGTATTCCTGCAGACCAGTTTCGACATTGATGGCCTTGTTCACCAAGGTGGCGAAATCAGCAAAGTCATGCACTAGAAGTGCAAGCTTGATGTCAGCTTGAAGGCCATCACGGAACTTCTCCTGTCTGCGTGCATCAGTTGCAATGTCTTCTTCAGCATAGCGGGACAAGTCCAGAAACTCCCGCTGATAAGCTTTGACAGTTTTGTTGCCTTGGGTGAGGTTGCGGAACTCACGCTTCTTCCGGTCCATGACTCCTTGAGGAATGAAGCGGGCACGGAAAGCAGCTTGGAAGTCTGGCCATGTGATGATTGTTCCAGCTGGCAGAGTACGCCTGTGGCTGTCCCACCATTGAGCTGCGGGTCCCTTCAAGAAGAAGGAAGCAAAGGTGACATAGCTGGCAGGGGCTACATCAGCAGACTCCATCTCATAGGTGATGTCACGGAGCCAGTCATCAGCATCCAGAGGCTGAGTTGAGCTGCGGTAGATGGTTGGGTTGAGGCGTATGAAATCTTGAAGAGTCACTTGGGCTGGCTGCTGGTTCATATTGGGGCGAGGAAACTGAGCCATCATATTTTCCATGAATTGGCGGTTCAGTTCAAACTGTTGGATCATACCAGCCATGTACTCAGGTGGTGGTGGGGCATCGCCACCACGACCACGACCACCTGGTCTAACCATCCTGCTAATATATAACAGGGGTAGTTCAGCATTGAGAAAATTGGCAATGACAAGAATCATCCATGATGAAACATGCATAATGAAAGGAGCACGATAGCTACTACATAGTAGTCGGTATAGCTTACAAAAGGGTTCATGCATAGAGTTCAGTACACAGAGTTCAGTACATAGACTAAAACATCATAGGCGGCACACAGGCTCGCGGTGACTGCAACTAATACTACAATCAAGCCTACCTCAGTCCCAAGAGGTACTGTGGAGGTAATCGTAGCCCGACAGCTGGTAGTGAGGCAACGGATAGTCCTCCACGTCAGCAGACTGGGGGCCGCGGATACTCAGGTGTAGAGTCCGACGCTCAGGTGGCAGAAGAGAACCAAGTGCGGGAGAGTAGCCTCCCACCTCTGGCCAACCGACACCGTGGGGCATCACGGTCCTGGCTGGGTAGATCGCAGAACGCGGTACCTGTCCAGACCGGACAAAGGGGTGCAGCAGCGTCAGAGCACGGTAAAGGTGCTGACGGGTGGTGTACATCTCGTGGCGAAGAGCTCGGTTAGCTCGATCCAGCCCATCAGCATGCAGAACCAGGTGCTGATGGTAGAAGGGCTCTCGGGTGACAGTGGAGTAGGCAGCAGTATAGTATCCCTCTGCACCAACATCAGAGGCGGTAGCAATGTGCCTGAAAGGGGAGGTGTCCAACTCCCGATACTCTCCACGAAGACGTGTCAGAGCAGCATAGGCTGCATCGTGGACAGTCATATCGATGGTCACACCAACACCATGTGCGGTGTGCAGCACAGTAGTGGAGTCGTACTCCCGAGAGTAGAGGTGGACGATGGCATGGTACTGCTCCTGGTTAAAGTCCTGGTACTCCTCGTAGACGGTGTACTCAGGGTGCCAGCGATAACCCAGATAGGTCATCATCTCAGCTAGCACCGCAGGTGATCCCGAGGCACCAATGGCCATCGTGTGGCGAACAACCTGCCTCGTGGTTTCCATCTGAAAGCAAAGACGTTTCAAAGGAGTCAAATGACAGTGTGTGAATTGTTCAAAATACTATTCTAAGAAACAACTATGGCTTATCCATCTTAGGGGTGAACGCGGTCACGGGATCCTAGTGTTAGAGTTAGCAAATTCGTTTAACCCGAGTAGAAGAGAGTTCAGAGTCCCAGAGTAAAGGTCGAGGAGTAAAAGATCCTAGTACCACCCAATGGCGACGTGGGCCCGTAAGCCGCACATCCATGTTAGTAAAAGTTTTGCAATGTCTAGACTCGACTTCGGCCAAGGAGTGTGGAAGGGGGGTTCCTACAGGCAGTCGGCTCTGATACCAACTTGTGACGCCCCCGATTTGACCGTACACTAATCATGCACGCAAATATGTACGACCAAGATCAGGGACTCACGGGAAGATATCACAACACAACTCTACAACATAAATAAGTCATACAAGCATCATAATACAAGCCAGGGGCCTCGAGGGCTCGAATACAAGTGCTCGATCATAGACGAGTCAGCGGAAGCAACAATATCTGAGTACAGACATAAGTTAAACAAGTTTTGCCTTAAGAAGGCTAGCACAAAAGTAGCAACGATCGAAAAGGCAAGGCCTCCTGCCTGGGACCTCCTAACTACTCCTGGTCGTCGTCAGCGGCCTGCACGTAGTAGTAGGCACCTCCAGTGCCGTGGGAGTCGTCGTCGACGGTGGCGTCTGGCTCCTGAACTCCAGCATCTGGTTGCGACAATCCGGTATAGAAAGGGGAAAAGAGGGAGAAAAGCAACCGTGAGTACTCATCCAAAGTACTCGCAAGCAAGGAGCTACACTACATATGCATGAGTATATGTGTAAAGGGGCATATCAGTGGACTGAACTGCAGATTGCCAGATTAAGAGGGGGATAGCTAGTCCTGTCGAAGACTACGCTTCTGGACATCTCCATCTTGCAGCATGTAGAAGAGAATAGATTGAATTCCTCCAAGTAGCATCGTATAGCATAATCCTACCCGGCGATCCCCTCCTCGTCGCCCTGTTAGAGAGCGATCACCGGGTTGTATCTGGCACTTGGAAGGGTGTATTTTACTCAGTATCCAGTTCTAGTTGTCATAAGCTCAAGGTACAACTCCGGGTCGTCCTTTTACCGAGGGACACGGCTATTCGAATAGATAAACTTCCCTGCAGGGGTGCACCACATAACCCAACACGCTCGATCCCAATTGGCCGGACACACTTTCCTAGGTCATGCCCGGCCTCGTAAGATCAACACGTCGCAGCCCCACCTAAGCACAACAGAGAGGTCAGCACGCCGGTCTAACCCTATGCGCGCAGGGGTCTGGGCCCATCGCCCTATGCACACCTGCACGTTGCGTACGCGGCCGGAAGCAGACCTAGCCTAGTGGCGTTCCAGTCCAATCCGGCGCGCGCCACTCAGTCGCTGACGTCAAGAAGGCTTCGGCTGATACTACGACGCCGGGATACCCATAACTACTCCCGCGTAGATGGTTAGTGCGTATAGACCAAATGGCCAGACTCAGATCAAATACCAAGATCTCGTTAAGCGTGTTAAGTATCCGCGAACGCCGACCAGGGCCAGGCCCACCTCTCACCTAGGCGGTCTCAACCTGCCCTGTCGCTCCGCCACAAAGATCCACTTGCGGGTACTCCTACGAGCCGACCCGACTTTAGTCATCACATGTGTCATGTATGTAGTATATAAGTATATACCCGTGATCACCGCCCAGGTGATCACGGCCCGATAGTATAGCACAGCAGACGGACAAGAATGTAGGGCCACTGATGGAAATCTAGCATCCTATACTAAGCATGTAGGATTGCAGGTAAAGGTATCAACAGTAGTAGTAAGGATAGGCTATGCATCAGGATAGAATATCGAAAAGCAGTAACATGCTAAACTACTCTAATGCAAGCAGTATAGAGAATAGAGTAGGCGATATCTGGTGATCAAGGGGGGGGGCTTGCCTGGTTGCTCTGGCAAGTAGGAGGGGTCGTCGACTCCGTAGTCGAACTGGGCAGCAGCAGTGTCGGTCTCGTAGTCTACCGGAGAGAAGAGGGGGAAGAAACAGTAAATACAAAGCAAACATAAGCATGACGATGCATGACATGACAGTGAGCGGTGCTAGGGGTGTCCTAACGCGACAGTAGGTGGTACCGGTGAAGGGGGGGAACACCCGGGAGGTATTCCCGATGTTTCACGTTTTCGGACAGACGGACCGGAGGGGGAAAGTTGCTAGTTCGATAGGTTAGGGAGGTGTGGTGGACGAACGGACTGCGTATTCGGATTCGTCTCGTCGTTCTGAGCAACTTTCATATAGAAAACATTTTCAACCGAGTTACGGTTTAAAAGATATGAATTTTCAAAGTTTATTTGAATTTCTGGAATTATTTATATTCAGAAAAATGAATTATGACGTCAGCATGAGGTAATGCTGACGTCAGCAGGTCAACTGGTCGGCTGACCAGTCAAACCAGACAGGTGGGTCCAGTGGGACCCACATGTCAGCCTCTGTTAGTCTAACATTTAGTTAAACTAAACTAACAGTATAATTAGAGGGATGGGCCCCACATGTCAGTGACTAATTAGTTAATCTAATTACTTTTAATTATAAAATCATTTTAATTATTTATTTTAAGGGGCGGGGCCCGCACGTCAGTGGCTGGGGCCGCCCAGTTGACCAGGTCAACTGGTCAACAGGTGACCAGGGGGCCCACTGGCAGTGACCCAGGGGGTGGCCCCCAGGTGTGCCACGTCGGACGCCGGCGGGAGGGCACTCCGGCGAGCCCGTACACGGCGACGAGCCTCGGCCGTGGCCGGATTTCGGCCACAGGGGTCCGTTTCACGCGCGCTTGGTCGCGTTCGAACGGCCAAGACGATCCGCGCCGGATGGTGGTAGTGGTTCGTCCGGAGATGGCCGGAAACGGCACCGGCGGTGAGCTTAGCGGCGGCCGGAGTTCGGGGTTGCACGGGCACGGCGATGGGAGGCACGGGAAGGCCAGGCGTGGGGCTCTACGGGGTCCTGGGAGTGCCAGGAGCACGCGGGGACCATCGGTGCGGGCGGAGGAGCTCGGGGTGCGCGAGGACGAGGGGGGGGGCAGGCGGGGCGTGGCCGACGCGGGCGCGCGGTCGGGGCGCGCGCGGGCGAAGGCCGTGCGGGCGCGCGTGCGTGGACAGGCGCGGCGGGGCGCGTCTGGGCGCGCCGGAGCGCGAGCGGGGCGGCGGTGACCGAGAGGAGAGGGGCGGGCGACGGAGGCCGGTGGCCTCACCGAGGGATGCAGGGTCACGGCAGTGGGGTCGAGGGGGAGACGGGGGCGACGGCGATGCGGTGTCGAGGCGCAGGCCGGCGAGGAGGAGGAGGCAGGCCGGCGAGGCAGCGCTCCGGCGAGGCGAGGGCGCGGGGTCGAGCGCGACGGCGTCGGTCTCCTCCTCGATCCAGACCGGGGGGTGAGATATTTCGGGGGGGGGAAGCGAGGCTGTCAGTGGGGGGGGCAGGGGATAAGGTGAGGGGGGTTGGGCCGGCCGGCTGGGCCTGGGGTGGCCCAGTTGGGCCAGGTCCAGTGGGGGGGGCTTTTGTTCCTTTTTTTTTTCTTTGTTCTGTTTTCTGTTTTCTCTTTTTTGTTTATTTCCTTTTCTGTTTTATTTCATTTAAAAGTATTTAGACATTTTATAAAAATGTGTTTCCTCCACCATAATTACCAGTGTATTATTTAGAACCCACTGAACATTTCTGTTTGAATTTTTGAAAACTTTTATTTTCCACTTTGATTATATTTGAAGTTTGAACTAGGAGTTTGACAAGGGTGTGGTTCAAATGTGATCAAGCCCTGTTTAGCAACATGATTAGCTTAATCACAGGGGGTTACTGTAGCATGATTCCCAGGGTGTTACAAATAGGCTGTCGGTGGGGGGGGCAGGCGGATAAGGTGAGGGGGGTTGGGCCGGCCGGCTGGGCCTGGGGTGGCCCAGTTGGGCCAGGTCCAGTGGGGGGGGCTTTTGTTCCTTTTTTTTTCTTTGTTCTGTTTTCTGTTTTCTCTTTTTTGTTTATTTCCTTTTCTGTTTTATTTCATTTAAAAGTATTTAGACATTTTATAAAAATGTGTTTCCTCCACCATAATTACCAGTGTATTATTTAGAACCCACTGAACATTTCTGTTTGAATTTTTGAAAACTTTTATTTTCCACTTTGATTATATTTGAAGTTTGAACTAGGAGTTTGACAAGGGTGTGGTTCAAATGTGATCAAGCCCTGTTTAGCAACATGATTAGCTTAATCACAGGGGGTTACTGTAGCATGATTCCCAGGGTGTTACAATGACTAACCATATTCACAATAACACTTAGGTCTCATGTTTACTCATGTCAATGGCATAATCAACTAGATAGCAATAATAATAAATCTCGGATGACAACACTTTCTCAAAACAATCATAATATGATATAACAAGATGGTATCTCGCTAGCCCTTTCTGAGACCGCAAAACATAAATGCAGAGCACCTTTAAAGATCAAGGACTGACTAGACATTGTAATTCATGGTAAAAGAGATCCAGTCATAGTCATACTCAATATAAATTAATAGTAATGGATGCAAATGACAGCGGTGCTCTCCAACTGGTGCTTTTTAATAAGAGGGTGATGACTCAACATAAAAGTAAATAGATAGGCCCTTCGCAGAGGGAAGCAGGGATTTGTAGAGGTGCCAGAGCTCGGTTTTGCAATAGAGATGAATAATATTTTGAGCGGCATACTTTCATTGTTAACATAACAACCGAGAGACGGCGATATCTTCCATGCTACACACATTAATTATAGGCGGTTCCCAAACAGAATGGTAAAGTTTATACTCCCCCTCCACCAACAAGCATCAATCCATGGCTTGCTCGAAACAACGAGTGCCTCCAACTAACAACAGTCCCGGGGGAGTTTTGTTTGCAATTATTTTGATTTGATTTGCATAAAGCAATGGGACTGGGCATCCCGGTGACCAGCCATTCTCTCGTGAGTGAGGAGCGGAGTCCAATCCTCTTGAGAATAACCCGCCTAGCATGGAAGATACAGACAGCCCTAGTTGATACATGAGCTATTCGAGCATGCAAAACAGAATTTCATTTGAAGGTTTAGAGTTTGGCACATACAAATTTACTTGGAACGGCAGGTAGATACCACATATAGGAAGGTATGATGGACTCATATGGGATAACTTTGGGGTTTAAGGGATTGGATGCACAAGCAGTATTCCCGCTTAGTACAAGTGAAGGCTAGCAAAAGACTGGGAAGCGACCAACTAGAGAGCGACAACAGTCATGAACATGCATTAAAATTAATGAACATTGAGTGCAAGCATGAGTAGGATATAATCCGCCATGAACATAAATATCGTGAAGGCTATGTTGATTTTGTTTCAACTACATGTGTGAACATGTGCCAAGTCAAGTCACTTAAATCATTCAAAGGAGGATACCACCCCATCATACCACATCACAACCATTTTAATAGCATGTTGGCACGCAAGATAAACCATTATAAACTCCTAGCTAATTAAGAATAGCATAAGCAACTATAATCTCTTAATTGTCATTGCAAACATGTTTGTTCATAATAGGCTGAATCAGGAACGATGAACTAATCATATTTACAAAAACAAGAGAGATCGAGTTCATACCAGCTTCTCTCATCTCAATCAATTCATCATATCGTCATAATTGCCTTTCACTTGCACGACCGAACGATGTGAATAATAATAATAGTGCACGTGCATTGGACTAAGCTGGAATCTGCAAGCATTCAATAAACAGGAGAAGACAAGGCAATACGGGCTCTCGGTTAAATCAACAATAATGCATATAAGAGCCACCTCAACATTTTCATTATGGTCTTCTCCTATCGACCCCCAAAGAAAAGAAAAGAAATAAAACTATTTACACGGGAAAGCTCCCAACAAGCAAAAGAAGAACGGGAAATCTTTTTGGGTTTTCTTTTAATTATTACTACTACAGCAAGAAAAGTAAACTAGCTAAAAGCTACTACTATTTTTTTTATTTTTCTTAAGGTTTTTCAAACACACAAGAAGAAAGCGTAAAAAGGAAAATAAACTAGCATGGATATTACAGTGAAAAAGTATGAACACCGACAACTAGCATGAGTGTGTGAACATAAATGTAATGTCGGTGAGAAATACGTACTCCCCCAAGCTTAGGCTTTTGGCCTAAGTTGGTCTATTGCCATGGCTGGCCTGGCGGATATCCGAAGTTGTAATTGGGGTCGTACTGAGATGTAGCGGCTATTGCATCGTGGGCTGCAGCTTGGAGGCGGGCTGTCTCTGTCCTCCTCTTATACTCGTCTGCCTCCTCTCTGGTTATAAAATATCTCTCTTTTGCCTGAAAGTGAAAGAAAGTAGGAGAAGGGAGAGCGACGTGATAGGTGCGTCGTCTGTCAAAGATTAGCCGGTACTGGAGGAACTGATCGTTCCTCTCAACAAAACGATGAAGAACCATAGCCTCATAATCTAAATAAGCAGGAGGCAACTCAACATCATACTCATGTATGGGTATATCAAGAAAATTAGCTAAACGGGTTGCATAAATTCCACCAAAGAAATCTCCATTAAATCTATTATTATGAAACCTACGTGCAACAATGGCTCCCAAATTATAATGTTTATCTCCTAATACAGCACTCCTGAGAACACTGAGATCAGGGACACACATGTGACATGCTTCATCCTTACCATTTATGCACCTACCTATGAAGAGAGCAAAATAATGTATAGCAGGAAAATGAATGCTCCCTATGGTAGCTTGTGTTATATCTCTAGACTCGCCCACAGTTATACTAGCAAGAAAATCTCTAAACTCATATTTGCGAGGTTCACTAGGACTACCCCATTGTGGAAGTTTGCAAGCAGTGGTAAAATCCTCTAAGTCCATAGTGTAAGAATTTTCATAGAGATCAAACAGGACAGTTTGAGAATTGCGCGATGATGAAAATTCAAACCTCCTCACAAAGGAATCAGTGAGATAGTAATGCTGACGACACTTATCTGCCTCGAAGCTCTCAAGATCAGTGTTACGCACATATGTGTAAAATTATTCCTTGATTCCCGCTCGATCCATGAGGTCCTCTAAAGGCCATTCACAAGCCCGCACTTGAGCTTCCCTCGGTGGTTCATCGTCAGCATCGCGCATTGCGAGCCTGGGCCCTTGCTTCCTTGAAGGACCACCTTGGTACATTTTCCTAAACATATTTCTTCCTCTGAAAAAATTCTGAAAATTTTAGTAACTCAAAATAAAAGTGAACCAAACTCAACAAAATTGATAGCAACTACTCCCACAAGTGCCTAGAGACTATATCACGCATTAGAACTACTTGGAACCATATAGATTTGACATGCAAGCTCAAGAATATGGTCACCTAGGCAGCACAAATTTGCAATAAATAAAGCACTAGAACAAAAACTAATTGGACCATTGGAGGAGTCACATACCAAGGAACAATCCCCCAAAGCATTTTTGTGAGAGGTGCTTTGAGCTAGGAGATCAAAAATCGCAGCAAAATGAGCTAGAACTCGTGCTTGAGCTGGTTGGTGATTTTTTGGGAGGAAGAAGAAGTGTGTGGTGGCTGGAATAAGTGGAGGGGAGCCACCGTGGGCCCACGAGGCAGGGGAGTGCGCCCAGGGGGTGGGCGCGCCCTGGACCCTCGTGGCCAGGTGTTTGCTCCCCCTACTGTGTTCTCAGTGCCAGATATTCTCAAATATTCCAGAAAAAATCATATTTCAATTTCGGAGCATTTGGAGAACTTTTATTTTCGGGGTATTTTTTTATTGCACGGATAATTCAAAAAACTGACAGAAAATACTATTTTTGCTTTATTTAACCTAAATAACAGAAAGTAAAAGGAGGGTACAGAAGGTTGTGCTTTCTAACTTCATCCATCTCATGCTCATCAAAAGGAATCCACTAACAAGGTTGATCAGGTCTTGTTAACAAACTCATTCTGAATCGCATGAAACCGGAGAAATTTTGAATAACACTAAGTTACCTCAACGGGGATATGCACATCCCCAATAATAAGAATATCATATTTCTTCTTGACAGTAGGTAGAGGAAATTCAAAACCTCCAAAAATAATCGATGGAGTTTTTCCAATAGAGTTTATACTATGAACTTGAGGTTGTTTCCTCGGAAAGTGTATCGTATGCTCATTACCATTAACATGAAAAGTGACATTGCCTTTGTTGCAATCAATAACAGCCCCTACAGTATTCAAAAGGTGTCTTCCAAGAATAATAGACATACTATCGTCCTCAGGAATATCAAGAATAACAAAGTCCGTTAAAATAGTAACGTTTGCAACCACAACAGGCACATCCTCACAAATACCGACAGGTATAGCAGTTGATTTATCGGCCATTTGCAAAGATATTTCAGTAGGTGTCAACTTATTCAAATCAAGTTTACGATATAAAGAGAGAGGCATAACACTAACACCGGCTCCAAGATCACATAAATTAGTTCTAACATAGTTTCTTTAATGGAGCATGGTATAGTGGGTACTCCTGGATCTCCAAGTTTCTTTGGTATTCCACCCTTGAAAGTATAATTAGCAAGCATGGTGGAAATTTCAGCTTCCGGTATCTTTCTCTTATTAGTAACAATATCTTTCATATACTTAGCATAAGGATTCATTTTGAGCATATCAGTTAAACGCATACGCAAGAAGATAGGTCTAATCATTTCAGCAAAGCGCTCAAAATCCTCATCCTTTTTCTTGGATGGTTTAGGAGGAAAAGGCATGGGTTTCTGAACCCATGGCTCTCTTTCTTTACCATGCTTCCTAGCAACAAAGTCTCTCTTATCATAACGTTGATTCTTTGATCGTGGGTTATCAAGATCAACAGCAGGTTCAATTTCTACATCGTTGTCATTGCTAGGTTGAGCATCAACATGAACATCATCATTAACATTATCACTAGGTTCATGTTCATTACCAGATTGTGTTTCAGCATCAGAAATAGAAATATCATTGGGATTCTTAGCTGTGTCAACAATAGGTTCACTAGAAGCATGCAAAGTCCTATCATTTTTCTTTTTCTTCTTTTTAGAAGGACTAGGTGCATCTAAATTATTTCTCTGAGAATCCTGCTCAATTCTCTTAGGGTGGCCCTCAGGATACAAAGGTTCCTGAGTCACTTTACCACCTCTAGCTGCAACTCTAACAGCAAAGTCATTATTCTTACTATTCAATTCATTGAGCAAATCATTCTGAGCCTTAAGTACTTGTTCTACTTGAGTGGTAACCATAGAAGCATGTTTACTAATGATTTTAAGTTCACCTTTAACTCTAGACATATAATCACTCAAGTGTTCAATCATATAAGAATTGTGTTTCAATTGTCTACCAACATAAGCATTGAAGTTTTCTTGTTTGACAATAAAATTATCAAACTCATCTAAGCATTGGCTAGCAGACTTATAACGAGGAATATCACCTTCATCAAATCTATAGAGAGAATTTACCTTTACTACCTGTGTCGGGTTATCAAGACCATGTATCTCTTCAATAGGTGATGGATTAAAACCATGTATTTTTTCAACAGGCGGTAAATTAAGACCATGTATTTCTTCAACAGGAGGTAAATTCTTAACATCTTCAGCTTTTATACCTTTTTCTTTCATAGATTTCTTTGCCTCTTGCATATCTTCAAGACTGAGAAATAGAACACCCCTTTTCTTCGGAGTTGGTTCAGGAAGTGTCCAATTATTTTCATTAGTCAACATATTATTCAATAGCAATTCAGCTTGATCAACTGTTCTTTCCCTGAAAACACAACCAGCACAACTATCCACGTGGTCTCTGGAAGCATCGGTTAGTCCATTATAAAAGATATCAAGTATTTTATTTTTCTTAAGAGGATGATCAGGCAAAGCATTAAGTAATTGGAGAAGCCTCCCCCAAGCTTGTGGGAGACTCTCTTCTTCATTTTGCACAAAATTATATTTCCCCTAAAGCAGCTTGTTTCTTATGAGCAGGGAAATATTTAGCAGAGAAGTAATAAATCATATCCTGGGGACTACGCACACAACCAGGATCAAGAGAATTAAACCATATCTTAGATTCACCCTTTAATGAGAACGGGAATATTTTAAGGATATAATAGTAGCGAGTTTTCTCATCATTAGTGAACAGGGTGGCTATATCATTTAATTTAGTAAGATGTGCCACAACAGTTTCAGATTCATAGCCATAGAAAGGATCAGATTCAACCAAAGTAATTATATCAGGGTCGACAGAGAATTCATAATCCTTATCAGTAACAAAGATAGGTGAAGTAGCATAAGCAGGATCATATTTCATTCTAGCATTCAGAGATTTTTGTTTCAGCTTAGCTAATAATTTCTTAAGATCACTTCTATCATTGCAAGCAAGAAAGTCTCTAGCAGTTTCTTCATCCATAACATAGCCCTCAGGCACAACAGGCAATTCATATCTAGGGGGGAGAATCTTCATCATCACTTTCATCAATATTATCATGTTCAATAATTTCATTCTCTCTAGCCCTAGCAAGTTGTTCATCAAGAAATTCACCAAGTGGCACAATAGTATCAAGAATAGAGGTAGTTTCATCATAAGTATCATGCATAGCAGAAGTGGCATCATCAATAACATGCGACATATCAGAATTAATAGCAGAAGCAGGTTTAGGTGTCGCAAGCTTACTCAAAACAGAAGGTGAATCAAGTGCAAAGCTAGATGGCAGTTCCTTACCTCCCCTCGTAGTTGAGGGATAAATTTTAGTTTTCTCGTCTTTCAAGTTCTTCATAGTGACCAGCAGATATAAATACCAAGTAACACAAAGAATAGAGCTATGCTCCCCGGCAACGGCGCCAGAAAATAGTCTTGATAACCCACAAGTATAGGGGGTCGCAACAGTTTTTGAGGGTAGAGTATTCAACCCAAATTTATTGATTCGACACAAGGGGAGCCAAAGAATATTCTCAAGTATTAGTAGTTGAGTTTTCAATTCAACCACACCTGGATAACTTAATATCTGTAGCAAAGTATTTAGTAGCAAAGTAGTATGGAAGTAACGGTAACGGTGATAAAAGTAACAGTGATAGTTTTGTAGTGATTGTAACAGTGGCAACGGTAAAGTAAATAAGCGAAGAACAATATGTGAAAAGCTCGTAGGCATTGGATCGGTGATGGAGAATTATGCCGGATGTGGTTCATCATGTAACAGTCATAACATAGGGTGACACAGAACTAGCTCCAATTCATCAATGTAATGTAGGCATGTATTCCGAATATAGTCATACGTGCTTATGGAAAAGAACTTGCATGACATCTTTTGTCCTACCCTCCCGTGGCAGCGGGGTCCTAGCAAAAACTAAGGGATATTAAGGCCTCCTTTTAATAGAGTACCGGACCAAAGCATTAACACATAGTGAATACATGAACTCCTCAAACTATGGTCATCACCGGGAGTGGTCCCGATTATTGTCACTTCGGGGTTGCCGGATCATAACACATAGTAGGTGACTATAGACTTGCAAGATAGGATCAAGAACTCACATATATTCATGAAAACATAATAGGTTCAGATCTGAAATCATGGCACTCGGGCCCTAGTGACAAGCATTAAGCATAGCAAAGTCATAGCAACATCAATCTCAGAACATAGTGGATACTAGGGATCAAACCCTAACAAAACTAACTCGATTACATGATAAATCTCATCCAACCCATCACTGTCCAGCAAGCCTACGATGGAATTACTCACGCACGGCGGTGAGCATCATGAAATTGGTGATGGAGGATGGTTGATGATGACGACAGCGACAGATTCCCCTCTCCGGAGCCCCGAACGGACTCCAGATCAGCCCTCCCGAGAGAGTTTAGGGCTTGGCGGCGGCTCCGTATCGTAAAACGCAATGAATCTTTCTCTCTGATTTTTTTCTCCCCGAACGTGAATATATAGAGTTGGAGTTGAGGTCGGTGGAGCACCAGGGGGCCCACGAGGCAGGGGAGCGCGCCCAGGGGGTAGGCGTGTCTCCCACCCTCATGGACAAGGTGTGGGCCCCCTGGCCTTGATTCTTTCGCCAGTATTTTTATTATTTACAAAAATAATCTCCGTGAAGTTTCAGGTCATTCCGAGAACTTTTGTTTCTGCACAAAGATAACACCATGGCAATTCTGCGGAAAACAGCGTCAGTCCGGGTTAGTTCCATTCAAATCATGCAAGTTAGAGTCCAAAACAAGGGCAAAAGTGTTTGGAAAAGTAGATACGACGGAGACGTATCAGCTTACACCCGTTGTATTCGAACATTAGAATCTATCACACCCGATCATCACGTGGTGCTTCGAAACAACGGACCTTCACAACGGTGCACAGTTAAGGGGAACACTTTCTTGAAATTTTAGTGAGGGATCATCTTATTTAAGCTACCGTCATTCTAAGCAAATAAGATGTAAAAACATGATAAACATCACATGCAATCAAATAGTGACATGATATGGCCAATATCATTTTGCTCCTTTTGATCTCCATCTTCGGGGCGCCATGATCATCATCGTCACCGGCATGACACCATGATCTCCATCATCGTGTCTTCATGAAGTTGTCTCGGCAACTGTTACTTCTACTACTATGGCTAACTGTTAGCAATAAAGTAAAGTAATTACATGGCGTTTTCATTGACACGCATGTCATACAATAAATTAAGACAACTCCTATGGCTCCTGCCGGTTGTCATACTCATCGACATGCAAGTCGTGATTCCTATTACAAGAACATGATCAATCTCATACATCACATATATCATTCATCACATCCTTTTGGCCATATCACATCACACGGCATATGCTGCAAGAACAAGTTAGACGTCCTCTAATTGTTGTTGCAAGTTTTTACGTGGCTGCTATAGGTTTCTAGCAAGAGCGTTTCTTACCTACGCCAAAACCACAACGTGATATGCCAATTTCTATTTACCCTTCATAAGGACCCTTTTCATCGAATCCGATCCGACTAAAGTGGGAGAGACAGACACCCGCTAGCCACCTTATGCAACTAGTGCATGTCAGTCGGTGGAACCTGTCTCACGTAAGCGTACGTGTAAGGTCGGTCCGGGCCGCTTCATCGCACGATGACGCCGAATCAAGATAAGACTAGTAACGGCAAGTAAATTGACACGATCGACGCCCACAACAACTTGTGTTCTACTCGTGCATAGAAACTATGCATAGACCTAGCTCTGATACCACTATTGGGGATCGTTGCAGAAAACAAAAAAATTCTACGCATCACCAAGATCAATCTATGGAGAGACTAGCAACGAGAGATAGGGGAGTGCATCTTCATACCCTTGAAGATCGCGACGCGGAAGCGTTACAAGAACGCGGATGAAGGAGTCATACTCGCAGCGATTTAGATCGCGGTTGATTCCGATATAAGCGCCGAACAACGGCGCCTCCGCGTTCAACACACGTGCAGCACGGGGACGTGTCCTCCTTCTTGATCCAGCAAGGGGGGAGGAAAAGTTGGGGAAGAGCTCCGGTAGCACGACGGCGTGGTGGTGGAGCTTGCAGTTCTCCGGCAGGGCTTCGCCAAGCTCAGCGAAGGAGGAGGGGGTGTTGGAGAGGGGGAGGGTTGCGCCTTGGATGAGATGTTGCTGCCCTCCCTCCTTCCCTCTATTTATAGGGCGAAGGGGGAAGGGGGGCGGCCCCTCTAGATGAGATCTAGAGGGGGGGCGGCGGCCAAGGGGAGGGGGCTTGCCCCCCAAGCCAAGGGGGCGCCCACCTTAGGGTTCCCCCCCCCCCCAACCCTAGGCACATGGGCCCTAGAGGGATGGCGCCCAGCCCACTTAGGGGCTGGTTCCCTTCCACATACAGCCCATAGGGCCCTTCGGGGCAGGTGGACCCTCCCGGTGGACCCCCGGAACCCCTTCGGTGGTCCCGGTACAATACCGGCAAACCCCCAAATACTTCCGGTGACCGTATGATGACTTCCCATATATAAATCTTCACCTCCGGACCATTCCAGAACTCCTCGTGACGTCCGGGACTCCGAACAACATTCGGTAACCACATACTATTTCCCATAACAACTCTAGCGTCACCGAACCTTAAGTGTGTAGACCCTACAGGTTCGGGAACCATGTAGACATGACCGAGACACCTCTCCGGCCAATAACCAACAACGGGATCTGGATACCCATGTTGGCTCCCACATGTTCCACGATGATCTCATCGGATGAACCACGATGTCGGGGATTCAATCAATCTCGTACACAATTCCCTTTGTCTACCGGTATGATACTTGCCCGAGATTCGATCGTCGGTATCCCTATACCTTGTTCAATCTCGTTACCGGCAAGTCTCTTTACTCGTTCGTAACACATCATCCCGTGACCAACTCCTTGGTCACATTGAGCTCATTATGATGATGTCCTACCGAGTGGGCCCAGAGATACCTCTCCGTCACACGGAGTGACAAATCCCAGTCTCGATTCGTGCCAACCCAACAGACACTTCCGGAGATACCCGTAGTGTGCCTTTATAGCCACCCAGTTACGTTGTGACGTATGGCACACCCAAAGCATTCCTACGGTATCCGGGAGTTGCACAATCTCATGGTCTAAGGAATGATACTTGACATTAGAAAAGCTTTAGCAGACGAACTACACGATCTTGTGCTATGCTTAGGATTGGGTCTTGTCCATCACATCATTCTCCTAATGATGTGATCCCGTTATCAACGACATCCAATGTCCATGGTCAGGAAACCGTAACCATATATTGATCAATGAGCTAGTCAACTAGAGGCTCACTAGGGACATGTTGTGGTCTATGTATTCACACATGTATTACGATTTCCGGATAACACAATTATAGCATGAACAATAGACAATTATTATGAACAAAGAAATATAATAATAACCACTTTATTATTGCCTCTAGGGCATATTTCCAACAGATTTGTAGCACTAAAGTTGGATATGATGAAAGCGTATGACAGGTTGGAGTGGTCGTACCTTAAAGCGGTTATGTTGCAACTTGGCATTAGTCCACGATTCACTGAAATGGTAATGAGGTGCGTCACTTCTGTATCTTTCTCGGTATTGTTTAACGGGGGAAGTTTACAAGATTTTAGCCCCACGAGGGGAATGAGGCAGGGGGATCCGATCTCCCCGTATCTATTTCTGTTGGCTGCAAAAGGCTTATCATGCTTGTTGAAAGATCAAGGTGCTGGTGTTGGAGGACTTTCTGTTGCAGATACAGCACCGCCTATTAATCATCTCCTTTTTGCAGACGATATAGTCTCTTTTTTTTGAAGCCAACGGTGAAAATGCAGCTCGGGTTCGTGACCTCTTGAGAACCTACTGTGATGCCTCGGGAAAGAAAATTAACATGGACAAATCATCAATCTATTTCAGTAAGGGTGTCCCGGAAGCCACTAGAAATGAGATAAAGAATGTTTTGGATGTCCAGAACGAGTCACTTTCAGAGAAATATTTAGGCCTACCCACGGATGTAGGCAAGAGCAAGGAAGGCAGTTTCCGATATTTGAAGGATAGGATCTGGAAACATATTCAAGGCTGGATGGAGAAATGCTTGTCGGCAGGGGGGAAGGAGGTGTTAATTAAATCCGTCGCTCAATCTATTCCGACATATTTGATGTCCTGTTTCAAATTACCCTGAGGACTCAGTGAACATATAAACAATCTTCTCCGGAAGTTTTGGTGGGGAAGCAAACAAGGCCAGAGAAAGCCTGCATGGGTGTCTTGGAAGACGATGTGCAAACCAAAAAACATGGGCGGGATAGGATTCAGAGATATCGAGCTCTTTAACCTGGCATTGCTTGCAAGGCAAGTGTGGCGTTTGCTGCAGGATACAGAGTCATTGAGTGCGCGCGTGCTAAGGGCGAGGTATTACCCAAACAGCAACATCCTTGAAGCAGTTTTGGGAGCTCATCCGTCCTAGGTATGGCGATCTTTGGTGGAGGGCAGGGATCTTCTGACCCTAGGCTTGATTAGAAGAATTGGTACGGGTGCAGACACGCGCATTTGGGAAGATAATTGGCTTCCCCTGGACTACAAGTTGAGACCGATGTGCCCCATATCGGCCAATCCACCTACGCATGTATCTGAATTAATTGATGTGACGACCAGAACTTGGAACACGCAGCTGCTAATGGAGCATTTTATTGGGCCGGATGTTGAAGTTATTATGAATATCCCACTGAGCTCGCGGGTACAGCCTGACTTCTGGGCGTGGCATTATGACAGAAGGGGGTTGTTCACTGTTAAATCGGCCTACAGAATGATCAATGGCATTAAACATCAACGAGAAGATTGGCTCGAGCATAGGCCGGGCCATTCAAATAGAGAAGCTAAGGGGAAATCTTGGACGCAACTATGGAAGGTGCAAGTTCCATCAAAGGTCAAGATTTTTGTTTAGGCTGGCACATATGTCTCTACCAACGGGTTCAGTGCGACATGAACGTAAAATGGCGACAACTACCGCATGCAGCCTATGTAAAGAAGAGTTTGATTCTTGGCGCCATTCTTTGTTTGAATGCAGGATGGCGCGGTGCGTGTGGGCGCTCGGAGATGAGGAGATTCTTGAGCATGTGATATCTAACAAAAGTGACGATGCAAGGCTCTGGCTGTTCTGGCTGTTTGACACGATGAACCAACATGACCTTGCGAGAGTTTTGATCACCATGTGAGCAATATGGTGGGCTCGTTGTAGAGCGATACATGATGATGAGTTTCAAAGTCCCATGTCCACGATGTGCTTCGTTAACCAATACTTGCAGGACTTGGAAATTGCCACCAAAAGGACACCGACGAGACAGCCACAGGCTGCGAAGCCAAGAGCTCGTACATGGATTCCACCTGGAGTAAACGCGGCGAAAATCAATGCTGATGGTGCTATTTCCCACCAGGGAACGACGGGAGCTTCAGCCGCTGTTTGCAGGGATCAACACGGTAACTACCTTGGAGCATCTGCGGTGGTATTCGATGGGCTGGTCGAGCTCCATGCCTTCAAGCTCAAGCATGCAATGAGGCTCTTGCCCTAGCGTAAGACTTGATTCTGACACATGCGATAATAGCGTCTGACTGCTTGCAGGTTATTCAAGACATTAACGGAGCTTCGAGCTCCTCTTCTTATGCTTTAGTTTTGAATGAGATTAGAGATAGAGCTACAGATTTTATTAGCATTACTTTTCGGTTTGAAAACAGGGAGGCAAACTTTGAAGCACATGCCTTGGCAAAGGCGGCTTGGTCACTCCCTGCTGGGCGCCACCTGTGGCTAGGGAACCCATCAGACATTATTTGTATTCCTTCTATGATTGATGAATAAATCCCTAGTTCACCAAAAAAAAGCTGGCCACATACTGACATGCTAAACCCTTGTTTTCTTTGAGTAGTTCTGGACAGAAAAGTGCGATAGGTGTTAATGTGTAAAAAAATATCGCATAGTCTGAATTCAACTGAAGTGTACTGTCTATGAGCACTTAAGTTCACAGAAACCATGGTTTCAGATTTCAGAGCACATAAGCGATCTGTACGTAAGAAGACAAACATCTTAATTTCACATTGGAATAAACATTGCTTTTTCTACACTGTTACAATAATCACACAAAATTCGCTGTAGGCCTAGAAACTCCTTGAGCCTATTGAATTATAAAGTTTTTTCTTTCTTTGTCCTTGATGGCTGAACATTATCTCTACTATATCACGAAGAGGCCACTGCAGCTGTTGCTGGAAGAGGAACATCCACTAACCTCTCAAGCATATCCAGTTGATCATAAGGTGCTATCTGCAAAGCATCAGACGCATATGCATTTTAGGTCTTGCATGTGTTCCATTTTTTCAGAAATATGTTAGCGTCATCTAGATGTATCCCATAACTTTGCTGTACTCTTAAATTATCATAAACATTAACAGGAGATGAATCTAATTTTGTGTGTCATATACCTGACTAAATCCATCAGGCCAAGTTATAGAAACAGCATAGTTGCCCATCGGCCGTATCTCTTCAGGCTCGATGTCTTCAGGTACATCGCCATATTGTACTTTTTGCTCTCCGGTCCATTCGTCCTGCAAACAAGAACTACTTAGTATCTAAACTAATAAGCCATGAAATAGATAACTGTGAAGACAGCAGGCGCAAAGGTTCTGTGCAGACTGCCTCTGCACGCCAGTCCTCCAGATACACAATCTTGAGCGCTGTAGGGTAGTTGTACAGTTTTTTTGGTTTTTTGTTCTAAGTACTCCCTCCGTAAACTAATATAAGAGTGTTTAGATCACTAATATAAGAGCGTTTAGATCACTACTTTAGTGATCTAAATGCTCTTATATTAGTTTACAGAGGGAGTACTCTCTTTAGTCTGGTTTTTTGCTGGTTTGGCTGTAAGACTTGTGCCATCCCAGTGCCCTTTTCTAATACTTCAAAATAACACACATTTAGATGTTCGAGAAAAGAAAACCATTAAATAGGTTTCTGAAATGAGAAGAGAAAAATGACGTGCATGACTTAGTTTCCCAAAAAGAGAACTGTATTAAGCTTTTGGACTCTGTGAATGATGAACTGTGAATATATATCCAACGCATCATAAGGAAAGGGCATACACACCACACTTTGAGCAGATCGGTCATTCCGTCTGACTGTTGCTGGGTGCAAGAAGAACTCCTCGTCTGAATCTGGCACTTTCACTCTGATTGCTCTAATTGATCTATCGTAGGACACTGCTGTTGAAACTGAAAATAAACAACAACAATTTTAACACAACATTAACGAGAAAGTGTTGGAGTATGTTTTATAGTGCAACACATGCAAAACAAGGTTGCACCAACACTTTTATATGTTTTCTTTTTCATGTCAAGTTAGTGCACATATGTTATATTCTGTTACTTCTGATTACCTTCAATATTTTTATATTATAGTTTGGAGCTTTTAATTTACCTTGTTGTCTAATTTTAGCACATTGTTGAACAACACATACTCCAAGATTCTGAAATATCTTGGCAACGTCCCCTTGGGGATCAGACACTACTTCAGGAATGCCAGTATCTCCAGAAGACGAAAGCTGTAAAATTACCAAACTATAATTTCCTCTCTCATGTTTAGCCAAGTGCAAGCAGGATCTTTTTTCTTTTTGGACTTACAGTTGTCCGTATTGGCAAATCAAAGAGGTTAGGTATTCCAAACTGCTGCACAACCTGAAAGAGGAATTGCATTGTCGAACAAACTCAATAGCTATCCAAGAGAAATGTGCTACTAAATATTAATTAATACGTATTTGTCTTGCCTGAGTTCCAGAACCTTTTCCAAATGGGTAATAGCGCTTTTCGTCAGCATCAAAGTAGCACATGTTCTCAACAACTGCAACACATGGAACCTTGGCAACAGAAGAGGTACAGAGACAAGTCAATGGAAGGATACTTATCAAATTAGACTATTCATGAATCATGTTGTGCAAGATTACACACCTTAAGCTTAGAGAACATCCGAACACCCTTAGCAACATCAATAAAAGCCAGCTTCTGAGGGGTAGTAACAATCACAGCTGCAGTCAACGGAGCTACCTGGTGTTTCAGGCGTGTTATACTTCGAGATGGTTTCAGTATGATCCTAATTCACTAGGATATATAATATGCACAGCAAAGTTACTAGAGAACCACCTGACAGAGTGTTAAGTGTATATCGCCTGTTCCGGGAGGCATATCAATGACAAGATAGTCAAGTTCGCCCCTTTTATGCAATAAACAACAGTGTCAAGTTCTTTTATTCACAGGTAATTAAATAAACTAATTGGTGCATTATACGTAGTAGCTGGAAGTAATGGCTATTAAATATGTCATGTGCATCTGATGGCTTTAGACAGGGATCAACTGTTGGCTTTGCATACCAGTCAGTCGTGGTCAGCAACTGATTAATGACTCCTGAAACCATTGGACCACGCATGATCGCTCTTCCTTGTCCAGCAAAGCCAAAAGACACCAATTTGACTCCCAAGTATTCAGTCGGAAGAATACTTTTGCTTTCTGGGTTCTAAAGGTAAGTCTGTTTACCATTATTAGTGCAAAACACTAACTTCCATGTTAACATAAAGATCCAACCATCAGGCTTACCACCACTAGCAGCCGGTTCACTGGAGAAACCATATTTGGTAAGCTTGGACCAAAGACATCGGCATCGAAAATCCCAACCCTGGCCCCCATACCAGCTAAGGTGTATGCAAGATTCACTGCGACTGTAGATTTTCCAACTCCTCCCTGGAGACGTGAAAACGGTCACTAAAAGCAATTTTTAAGGTATCGTTTGATGTGTGCAGGAGTACCAAGTCTTGCCTTGCAACTTGAGACTGCTATGATGTTTGAAATTTTCTTTAGTCCTTCTGGGAGGTCCCCTGCATAAACTGGTTGTGCAGGTTGTGCAGACATTGTAACATTGACCTTTTTGACCCATGGAAGTGCTGCAACGACCTCATTTGCCTTTTCTTCAAACTGTACAGCACAAATGCAGAAGAGTTTTAGGCAAAGCCATTCCTTGGAAAGGATAATACAGATGCAATGTTATCAGACAAAAATCATATTAACGTCATTGCACAGCACTTTTAAATAGCAGATATACAGTTCAAGTGCAGATCCACCGATGCATAGCAATTGAAGCATAGCTGACATAAGTGGTCGTTAAGCGTTGGCACTGACTTATGCCATGAAATGATCAGACAGCGGATAATCAGATAACTGAACACGAGAACTGCCTCACCATGTCCTTGACTGGGCATGCAGGAGTCGTCAGCTCCACACGAAACGAGACCTGAAGACAGTCAAACTAATAGGTAAGTCCCAGGCAATGCCGGCTAATCTCTGTCGCATCTCATTCGATCAGGAAGTGCCCTTTTACCTCCTCTAAAGTCTCGCTGATCTCCAAATCCTTGATAAACCCACACGAGACGATGTCCGTCCCGAAATCAGGATCGATAATCTGGGAGAGCGCGATGAGCACGTCCCTCTTGGCATCTTCCACTGACGCGACCACCGCACCAGCTGGGGAAATTATACAGACACCAGAGCACACACAAGTTACACACACACATATATCTTCAATTAGCATGGCACTAAGCCCGGCAACAGGCACAGCCGCACAGGCCAGTGCATGAATTCAGAGTCGCCAGGAATTCTGCGACTGCTGCTGCTGCTGCTAATACTACTACGACTGCGACGGCGAAACATGCAAAAGCTCGGGGGGATTTGAAGTTACCGCCGGACGAGGCGGCTCTCGCGCACGGCCGGCGACGGCCCACGCGCGGCGACAAGGGGGGCCGGGCATGCGACTGGATAGTGGCCGCCGCGGCAGGAGGAGCCTTCGCTGGCAGGGCACCTGCTGCATGTGGATGTATGCTTCATGAGAGCTGAGACATCATCCATCGATTCATTCACGGGGGACGAGGGCGAGCTCACCTCTTGGGGTTGGAGTCGGGGAGACGAGATGAGGAGCGGGCGTCACGATGAAAGAGGCCGGCGCGGTGTGGAGGGTCCGCATTGCCGCCATCTCCGCCGGCGAGGAAGTGTCAATGGGATGGATGATGAGGGCGGAACGGGAGGAGGGAGTGGCCGTCTTTGGGCCGCTGGTTGTGTGGATTTGGTTTGCCTCGTGGCTTAAAGATCAGTAGCAGCGCATGCCCTTACACGGCCACTGGCGAGTGGCTCCCACATGATACTCTTTCCGTCTAGAATTTCGGAGCACATTATGGTATTTTAGAAGTGTCACGTGAGATAAATATTACGAAATCATTAAAATTTGACTCTGATTTTCTAGAGATTCAAGACGAATGATGTCCTGTTCGTTGGATTGATCTGCATGAGTCGCCGCGTAGGTCCACCAGCCACGTCAGATGCGGAGCGGGCGGCACGATGAAGGAGGCCGGCGCGGTGTGGAGGGTCCGCATTGCCGCCATCTCCGCCGGCGAGGAAGTGTCAATGGGATGGATGATGAGGGCGGAACGGGGGGAGGGAGTGGCCGTCTTTGGGCCGCTGGTTGTGTGGATTTGGTTTGCCTCGTGACTTAAAGATCAGTAGCAGCGCAAGCAAGAGCTGCCCTCGTAGTGACACGGCCACTGACGAGTGGCTCCCACATGACAATCTTCCCGTCTAGTGTTTGGGAGCACAAGATGGTATTTTACGAGTGTCGCGTGGGATAAATATTACGGAATCGCTAAAATGTGATGTCTGAGTTTAAGAGATTGAAGACAAATGATGCCCCGTCCGTCGGATTGATTTGCACGAATCGCCGCACGGGTCCACCAGCCATGTTAGATTCTGACCATGCTTGCTCTCGTATCGGACCGCGCGAATATACAGCATAACCACTTCCTTTTTTTCCACCACCGCCCTCAATCGCCATTTCATTTCACGAATCGTGCAGTCACTGTTTGTCGTTGTTCTCCTCCACGAGGAGCGAAGTTCGGCAGAGGAGAGGCGATTGCCAGAGGAGGAGGGGGAGCGGCCGCCACCGGCCGCACCGTGTGCACCGTTGTCTTCCTGCCGCCTCCACTTCTCGCTACGACTTGGCATGAGGAGAAGAGGGAGCGGCTGCCACCGACCGCACCGTGTGCGCCGTTGTCTTCCTGCTGCCTCCACTTCTCGCTACGACTTGGCATTATAGAAAAGAGATCCAAAAAATGATCAAAACAAGATGTATCAAAAAGGCATAAAAATGAGAGAGAAGGAGCAACATCATTATTCTTTTTAGAGTACAAATGTAGTGTGTTTGAAAGTAGCACCACTTCATTGCATTTCATTGTTGAGAGTTCCCAAGTCTTATTTACATACTAGCGGGGAGTGAGGAACTTCGTATTCTAAAACTTGACTTGTATATTTCAATGATGAGCCTCCTCAAATGAGCTCTAGGTCTTCGTGAGTAAGTTGGATGCGCATCCATTAAACCGTAGGAGAGCTTTCATTCATATACTAAATGACCCATTATGCCATTACCGCAATGACAAACTGTAACCAAGAAGTTAAGCAAGCTATGGGCAACATGTTCAATAAATGTTCATTTTATGAATTTATCCTCACATATGAGAACACAAAGAAGCAATAGACAGGCTAAATAGTGATAACCACCCCTGGATAATAGGAAGTGCTTGTTCATATCAGCCGCACTTAGACACAACCTCGGTGCCGAAGAGGTCAGGCGTGAACACTGGTTTTGGGTGGAGAGAAATCACACCTGTGGGGTAGTTCGTTAAGGACCACCACATGAAAGCATGGCGAGCAAGGCAACACCAAACTAGACGAACCAAGAACCATCACAACCACCTAAAATGATCCGTTGCACCCAACAAATGTAAAAAAAATCGAAGATTTTTTCTCGTTAATTGTCTGCAATTGATTATATTTGTATTGTGTTTGTTTTTGCCTTGTATTTAGTAATCACAAACAAGACGATCGTTGCTCATTTGCTTATTGTCCGGCCAGGGCAACCCAATAGTCGGGTCAATAGAAAACCCGACCGCACCCCCCCCCCCCCCCACCATGGCAAATGACATGCGTCAGGCACGTCATGATTTTTTTAAGTGTGAATATTTTTAAATTTTTTGAATATTTTTCAAATTTGTAAAAAATATTTTCTTAAATTCATGAATATTTTTTGACTTTGTGAACATTTTGAAATACATGAACATTTTTTGGAATGCATGAATGTCTTTTCAATGCACAAACATTTTACAAATTCATGAAGAATTTTGAATTTTGTGATTTTTTTGAAAGTTGAACATTTTTCCAAATTCATGAACATGTTTTAATTCGTGATTTTTTAAATTGCATCCATGTTTTGAATTCGTGCACCTTTTAAAATTCATGAACACTATTTAAAATTTGTGAACATTTTTCGAGTTGGCATTTTTTTTCAAATTCATGATTTTCTTTTGATTTTGCTAACTTTTATAAATTCATAATTTTTTATTAAAATAAAACCAGCTGAAAATGAAAAGAAAGCATGCGCTCGCTTGCTCACTAGGAGGCTCACATGTAGCGATCAACTTTTTCCTCGTGGCGTTCGTAAGCAGATAGGCCCGTTCACTTGAAGTTCACGTGGGCGAGCATGCGCCCGTCCTGTTGCAACAAACGCCCGACACGTCCCCTGACGCAGAAGAGGATGGGTATTGCTGTTCCAGCTTTCTGGTCTTGTTACCAACATCTCAACCTTATTCCTCGTGCGAACAAGCACCCGGTGCCACGCCTCTCTACACACAGGCCAGCATTTGCCCAAGGATTTGCCTTGCGCGTGATGCGGCAACAAGTAGGCGTTTGGTAGAGTGCATCAAGCCCAACCATGCTCTCACGAGCTAAGTTGGAGTTGTTCGGCTGCCTAGCTTGCACGGAAAAACTGGCCCGCACCAAACTTAGAGCGCCCCTTCGCCAAATCCACCAGGAACACTCAGTTTAGTCCCTTTTTCACATGTAGAACATCATCTGTATGCCTTCAAACAGGCTATGGTGAGTCAGGCTCCAAAAAAAATGCGAAAAGCATGCAGTCTACTAAACGCCTCCTAGATGTGTGTGGCCCAGCCAGTTTTGATGCAGCTCTGCATGACCTGAGGCCGAGTACCCAACCGAAGCGGGATCTTATATGCCGCAAACAGAAGTGGCTTCGCTAAAGTTGCCCGCGGGTGGGCTGGCCTAGTTAGTTGTTTTATAGTTCGTTTATGTTTCCATAGTTGTTTCCCGCGGGTTTTATTTCGTTTTTCTTCTGTGCTTTTTTTTCCTTTCCAGTTTTTCACTATTTTGTCAGTTTTTAGTTCATTTTTTCCATTTTATTTTTATTTTAAGTTTTGGTTCTTTTTCCCTTCATTTTCCTAATTTATGTATTCCTGTTTTTACCTTCTCTTTTTTGCCTATTTATATAAAAGGGCACCGTTTACAACAAAAATGTTCATCTTATATTAAGAAAATGTTGACCGTATATAATGAAAAAGGTTCACCGTGCATTATAAAAATGTTCATCTCATATTACAAAATGTTCAACCTATATTATGAAATTGTTGAACCTATATTCTAAACTTTTCACTGTGTATTTCAAATTTGTTCATCGTATATTAAGAAATTGTTCAACATATACTACAAAATGTTCATTGTGTATTTGAATTTTTTTCAGCGTTTTGTTACAAAAAAATTTACTTTCTAAATAAATTGTTCAGTGTATATTACAAATGTTCAATGTGTTTTTAGAATTTGTTCAACGTATATATTAATATTTTCATAAATTACTGGAAATTAACCGAGTAAAAAGAATTTGACGCTACAGTTAACCAGATGTACAGTATCTTTTCTTGAGTAAGTGTCTCCCACATTGTGTTTATTTCGTTTGTGCGAAGCCACAGCTCCTTACGCACACGCACATTGTGTTTATTAAGAAAATGTTAACCGTATATAATGAAAAAGGTTCACCGTGCATTATAAAAATGTTCATCTTGTATTACAAAATGTTCAACCTATATTATGAAATTGTTGAACCTATATTCTAACTGTTCACTGTGTATTTCAAATTTGTTCATCGTATATTAAGAAATTGTTCAACATATACTACAAAATGTTCGTTGTGTATTTGAATTTTTTTCAGTGTTTTTTTACAAAAAAAATTTACTTTCTAAATAAATTGTTCAGTGTATATTACAAATGTTCAATGTGTTTTTAGAATTTGTTCAACGTATATATTAATATTTTCATAAATTACTGGAAATTAAACCGAGCAAAAAGAATTTGACGCTACAGTTAACCAGATGTACAGTATCTTTTCTTGAGTAAGTGTCTCCCACATTGTGTTTATTTCGTTTGTGCGAAGCCACAGCTCCTTACGCACACGCACATTGCGTTTATTAAGAAAATGTTAACCGTATATAATGAAAAAGGTTCACCGTGCATTATAAAAATGTTCATCTTGTATTACAAAATTCAACCTATATTATGAAATTGTTGAACCTATATTCTAAACTGTTCACTGTGTATTTCAAATTTGTTCATCGTATATTAAGAAATTGTTCAACATATACTACAAAATGTTCGTTGTGTATTTGAATTTTTTTCAGCGTTTTTTTACAAAAAAATTTACTTTCTAAATAAATTGTTCAGTGTATATTACAAATGTTCAATGTGTTTTTAGAATTTGTTCAACGTATATATTAATATTTTCATAAATTACTGGAAATTAAACCGAGCAAAAAGAATTTGACGCTACAGTTAACCGGATGTACAGTATCTTTTCTTGAGTAAGTGTCTCCCACATTGTGTTTATTTCGTTTGTGTGAAGCCACAGCTCCTTACGCACACGCACATTGTGTTTATTAAGAAAATGTTAACCGTATATAATGAAAAAGGTTCACCGTGCATTATAAAAATGTTCATCTTGTATTACAAAATTCAACCTATATTATGAAATTGTTGAACCTATATTCTAAACTGTTCACTGTGTATTTCAAATTTGTTCATCGTATATTAAGAAATTGTTCAACATATACTACAAAATGTTCGTTGTGTATTTGAATTTTTTTCAGCGTTTTTTTACAAAAAAATTTACTTTCTAAATAAATTGTTCAGTGTATATTACAAATGTTCAATGTGTTTTTAGAATTTGTTCAACGTATATATTAATATTTTCATAAATTACTGGAAATTAAACCGAGCAAAAAGAATTTGACGCTACAGTTAACCAGATGTACAGTATCTTTTCTTGAGTAAGTGTCTCCCACATTGTGTTTATTTCGTTTGTGCGAAGCCACAGCTCCTTACGCACACGCACATTGTGTTTATTAAGAAAATGTTAACCGTATATAATGAAAAAGGTTCACCGTGCATTATAAAAATGTTCATCTTGTATTACAAAATGTTCAACCTATATTATGAAATTGTTGAACCTATATTCTAACTGTTCACTGTGTATTTCAAATTTGTTCATCGTATATTAAGAAATTGTTCAACATATACTACAAAATGTTCGTTGTGTATTTGAATTTTTTTCAGCGTTTTTTTACAAAAAAATTTACTTTCTAAATAAATTTTTCAGTGTATATTACAAATGTTCAATGTGTTTTTAGAATTTGTTCAACGTATATATTAATATTTTCATAAATTACTGGAAATTAAACCGAGCAAAAAGAATTTGACGCTACAGTTAACCGGATGTACAGTATCTTTTCTTGAGTAAGTGTCTCCCACATTGTGTTTATTTCGTTTGTGCGAAGCCACAGCTCCTTACGCACACGGGCGTCCTGTAGGGCAATTCCTAAATGGCGCCTTAAGCGCCCCTTTTAGGTGTCTACGCAATCGGCCAACTCACCTATTTGTGCAGGATTCGAACCGGCGATCTCGCTAGTCCATGCGTGCTGCACTAACCACTAGGCCAACTCACCTATTCGTGTTTTGAGCTTTTTTACACTTTTATTCTTTTTCCTTCCTTTTTTATTTTTTTCTGTTTTTCTTGGAAACGGGTTTGTTTATTTTTTTTCTTCTTTTCTACTAAGTGCGTGAACTCTTTTTTTCAATTTTTTGAACTTATTTTGCAAAATTGTGAACTTTCTTTCAAATCGATATTTTTGTTTTCAAAATTGATGACCTTTTTTAAAAATATTGGTATTTTTTTTTTCAAAATCTATGAACCTTTTTCCAAATCAATGAACTTTTTTAGAAAAATCGATGAAATTTTCAAGTTGATGATTTTTTTTCAAATTCAATGAACTTTTATCAAGTTTGATGAAGTTTTTCCAAATTTGATGGACCTTTTTTTTAAATGAATGATTTTTTTTTCAAATTTGCATACTTTTCTTAAAAAATGGTGAACTTATTCAACTTCACGATCTTTTTGTATTATTCAGAAAATATAAGTGATAGAGTACACATGCAATAAATAGGGCGGCCGCGTGCTCTTATAAGGTTGGCGCTTTTATCATTCACTCTTGTTGAGTTGGTTTAGTGATTAGGCGCGCTTGTACAGGAAGGCAGTGGCGCGAGTTCGAATACTGAGAGGGCTATATTTTTTTTTTCTGTTTTCCCGCTACAGAGCGTCCCAAGCCTTATTGGGCCAGGCCCAGGTGGGCACGCGTGGGCGCCAGGACGTGTCAGCGGCGCTAAATGCGATGCTTAGGAGCTCACGTCCTATAGGGACTCTCCCAACCGAACTAGCAAGCCACTCTTTTTTGGAGAACGTTTAGTTTAAACCGGATGATTTTCTATCTCCGTAAGCCGTCTCCTATGCATGCCACGTGCCCTCTCAGCCCACCGCTTCCCTCCCCCACCTTACCCCTTCGGACGTGCTCCCCTCCACTCATCCCCTTCCTCATCCTCTTCGTCCCTTTTCTCCACCAAACCCTCTTCCTCTCAGCTCAGCAAGCACCGGAGGTTGGCGACCACCGGAGCTTTCTCCACCTTATCTCCCCAACAACTGCTCTCTCTCTCTCTCTCTCTCTCTCTCTCTCTCTCTCTCTCTCTCTCTCTCTCTCTCTCTCTCTCTCTCTCTCTCGTATCCCCCACTTCCTCCAGCGACGACACAACATCAGGCACCACTGGCCACTAGGGATGCAAGGGGAGAAAGCACGGCTGCTTCCCATCCTGGCCACCGGCGCTGCAAAGTCATTGTCGTGCCGTGCTGCACATCATCCGCGTCACAACATCTGCTATCGCCGCCCGTGCTGCGATGCAGCTTTGCCGGCGTTGCTACTGTGTGCTGCGCGCGAACCGTCGTCTCCGCGCACTGTGATGCAAGACCTTGCCGTCGACGGTTGTGCTGTGATGCAGCCTCGCTGGGCGTTACTACTGTGTGTTGCGTAGCATCTCTCGCCGCCGCGCCCTGCGATGCAGCACATGCCGTCAACCACCTGTGTTGTGTTGCAGCCTCGCGCGGCGTTGCTACTGCAGCATCATCGGTCACCACCGTCACCGCCGCGCGCTACGTTGCATTGGAGCTTCATCTGAGCCGTTAGTGTTGCATTGGAGCTTTGCCGGATTTGCATCGGAGCTTCACCGGAGTGGGCTCCAACGAAGCTTCATCGGAGGCGCCGCGCTCGGTGTTGCCATGGAGCAGCCTCCGGTGGCTCCCGGTGCTGTGATGCATCAGTCGCCGGCGGCTCCGTCCACCCGTACCACTAGTGGTGTTGCGATGCAGCATGTTGGTGGCAACCGCCGGAGTTGAGTGAAATGCTCCGGCTCATGTCTCAGCGTGCGCACATGCAGCAGCAGCACAGCCTCCTTGCCGCAGCGAGGACATCGGCGCCGTCTTTAGAGGAGACGCGGGGTTGTCGAACTGAACAAGATCAGAGGAGAGAAGCGTGAGCTGCCTTGCTGAGATCGAGCGGCTAATAGTGCCAGATCGAATGGCTAGGCAGGCGGATGATTTTTCGAAAAAATCATCGGCTGACTTGTAGCGGCGGCCCTCTCTTTTTGTGTCGTGCAACGTTAAAACATCCTGGCTAAATTTTGTTTTACCCTTTTCTGATATCTATTCGAGATCTGACCCTAGTTTGAAATTGTTTCGAGATCTGACCCTTTTGCTACCGCCAGGGTCCATGGCGGTAGGGTATAACAGCCTACCGCCAAGGTCCATGGCGGTAGGGTTGCATGCCCTACCGTTAAATCCTGCTAAGTATTGAACACAGTGCGTGCTCGTGCCTACCGCCGAGCACCTTGGCGGTAGGGTTGTACATGCTACCGCCAGTCTGTTTGGCGGTAGGGATGTTTCCTACCGCCAAGGTCCCTGGCGGTAGGTTTTTACACCCTACCATCATGGACCCTGGCGGTAGCAAAAGGGTCAGATCTCGAAAAAATTTCAAACTAGGGTCAGATCTCGAATAGGTATCACAAAAGGGTCAAAGCACGAAAATTTGCCCCTTCCGGCATGGCTTCGCTCCAACTTTTCTCCGAGCACAGCACACGGTCCAACCTTGGGTGTGAGCCGTACTACATTTTCTTTTCCCCGGATCCAGATACCCTTGCATACAATCCAAATCCACGAGGACATGTTACATACAAGCGTCAAGAGATACCTTCATATTTGATCAATTTATACCAACACCGCCCGTACGTACGTACGTAGTGGCCCTAAACAGAACCGCTAAAGCATGTTGCATGTATGGACGGGCTCATCACTCTCCTCCATGACCGAAGGGAAAATCCCATGCTCGATCATCTCGTCACCGTCGCCATGGATGAAGGCCGAAGATGGCACATCATCACTCTCGCCTCCTAAGATGGAAGCATCATCCTTGCTCGTCACCATGTCGTCCGCGTCCAAAGCTTGGTCCTCGAATGTCTCCGTAGTCGTACTCGTCGCTGCATCGTCTTGAAAAAGAGTCGAAGGAGACTCGGCACCATCAATGCCACAAAGAGGGATGGTGGTGAAGTCGAACTTGGGAGCATCGTCTTGGAGCTCGTCGGGCTTGGACATCTTGGTGGTGCTATCCTCATGCTCGTTCTCATGGAGCTTGGTCGTCGTGAAGTGAGCTTGGGGTGGAGAAACCTTGGCCTTCATGAGTTCTTGTTCCGCCTTGAGAGCACCAATGTAGTTGTCGTCGAGGGACTTGTAGTTCGCGAGGAAGATAGCCTTGGAGATGTCATTGTTCAATCCCATCATGAAGTGGAACTTCATTGACATGGGGTCGTCCACGCCGGCTCGTCGCAAGGCATGCTTCATCTCCTTGAAGTACTCGTCGATGGACTTGGATCCTTGGATGGTGTTCTTCAATTGGCGTCGGAGTTGTTCCGTGTAGGTTGGAGGCACAAACTCTCATCGCAAAGCTCTCTTCGTCTTGGGCCAACTCATGTCGTAGGTACCCGAAGGTGTGTGAAGCCACCATGTCGACGCATAGTTGTGGAAGTTTCTTGAGGCGCACTTCACTTGATCTTCGGGAGGAACTTGATGTAGCTTGAGGTAGTCGTCCATGAGGCGCTCCCATTCGAGATACTCCTCGGGTTCTAGAGTCCCATAGAAAGGAATCTCGTGGTCGGTGTCGAGGTCGTAGTAGCTCGTGGAAGTCGCAGACTTGAGCTTGGGGAGCTTCTCTTGAGAGTAGTCTTGAGGTGCTTGTTGGCGAAGATGCCGTATGTCCGTTGGCGAAGATGCCTTGAAGTCGCTTGGCGAAGATGCCAAGGGAGATGGTGAAGTCGTTGAGCGGTTGTTGGTGTTGAGCTCTTGACCTTCACGTTCTTGTTGGTGATGGTGTCGATGCCGATGTGATCTTGCCGGAGATGGTAGCTCGGAAGCATGTGCACTAGAGCGTCTTCTCGAAGATGAGGAAGATCTCTTGTAGGACTTGATGAGGGCTTTGATCTCCTCCATTTGAGCTTGCATCTTGGCGTCGTTGGAGTTGTTCGTGGCATCGAACTCGTTGTTGTTGTTGTAGACCGAGGGTGAAATGCCTTGCCTATCCATCACAAGACTCGAGTAGAGGTGAGTAGGAAATGAGATAAACAATACCAAGTTACCTTTTCCCAAAGTTGAGGATGTATCCCGTTTCACTCAATGTGAGATGAAAGAATAGTGGAATTGGTACTGCACTTTGTTCACTCACACCTATCAAGTGAAGCTTATGGAGTGGCTCGGTGAGGATAGTGGCAATAAAAATTTGATGTAAAATGTTAGCAAGAGTCAATAATATTGAAAGAGATTCACAAATTCTCAAGTGAAACAAGTAGACCAATAGCAATGAATGGCACACGGAAACGCACACACGGATAGATAAATGGGGCCGTGCAACCAAGGAATGGGCACAAAATGTGGAATCCACGGAAAACGCTCGTGTTGCACAACTCAAGAGAGACGCTAGCACGATTGCTCAATAGGTGGATACGACACTTGTGTACAACCTATAAGATGCAAAATGGATAAACTTTCTATCCCAAATATGCTATTATGTATGGTTCCCGGTGTTTCTCTCAAGATGATCCAAGATGATCGGATATGACAATCTTATGTGCAATGTGGGATGATGCTATGGCACTTGCTTACAAGCTTCTTTGCTCTCTCTCTTTTGCTTAAAAGCTTATTCTTCTTTCTTTTTTTTGGATATGGCCACTTTTGCACAATGCACAAACCAAGATAGCAATAGTGTATATGCGGGAACAAACTTGTGACACAAGAATGATATGATGATACCAATATGATATGGTATATATGCAATGGAAGGTGTATCGATGATCACTAATGTGCACAAGTAACGTTGCCGGGCAATACTCAAATGGCTAGTCTCGATAGGCAAGTGACGCAAAAATGGGCTAGGGGTTAACAATGAAATTGCAAGGGGAATATACAACGGTGTCGTCGAGGTTACCGTCCTTGGTGATGATGAGTGGCAGTGTTCTTGATGTAGATACCAAGATGATGGAGACTCGTCCCTAAGTAGCCGAAACACCTTAGGAAACGGAAAAACCGCGAACTCAAAATCTCAAATGGTGGTAGCGGAGATGCAATGATGGGTTTTGCGAGTAGGCAATGTGGGGGTGGAGGGTTATTGGGTTATGTGAGTCGGAGTTGAAGGTCACCGTCCCTAAGTAGCCGAAACACCTTAGGAGACACAACTCACAACTCAAACAAAATTGGGTTAAGTTGGGGTGTGGCGGAAGTGTATGGTGGGCAAGCCTATGCGGAAGTGAAGGTGGTGGTTGATGAAGAAGCAACCGTCCCTAAGTATCCGAAACACCTTAGGAGACTCAAGTCACAACTCAAACAACCACATATGCAATGGGGAACAAAATGGGTTAGGTTGCGGAAGTCGGTGGTGGTAATGCGGATGATATGGTGGTGGCCCTAGGCAAAGATGACAAAATTCAGAAAATTTGATGGAGTCAAATGATGTTGGTGGTATTTTTGTGGTAAGGGGAATGTCAAGAGCTTCAAAACGAGCTAAAGAACGTCAAAAACGGAGTTCGGATGAATTAGTTATGTCCGAAACAAGAATCAAGCCGAGTTAGTGTGAGGGTTAGCCGGACATCCGGGAGGAGGTCCGGATGATCCGGGTGTTTGGCCGGATGATCCGGGTTCGTCAAGGCAGGTTCTGTTGTCTAGGTGTCCGGACATCCGGGAGAGGGTCCAGCTGATCCGGGAGGTGTCCGGATGATCCGGGAGAAGGTCCGGATGATCCGGGCAAGTCAAACTGCTCGGGATTTCCTCTCGGGGACGAATTTTTGGGCGGAAAGTGGATGATTTTCGGGGCAAAATTGAGGAGATTTCGTGGATGAAAGGTGGGAAAACTTGGGGAGATGCTAGATCCACTCGAAACCAAGAAAATCCATGGATCAAAATCAACAAAACTTCATCAAAACCAACAAATCACAAAAAAAATTGGGGCTATTTTTGGTGGAGATTTTCGAATTTAGGACGAAATCAAGCAAAACAAGGCTAGAAAAAGAGGGGTGGGGGCTCCAAATTCGTGATCAACCTTGCTCTGATCTAAGATGATGTGGAGTGGAACTCCATACGGCCGATCTTTCACGAAAGGACCGGATCCCAACTAAGAACACGATGAACACGGGGAAGAACGGAGAGAAAACACAAGGGGAAACACTCAAGAACAAGTCCAATCACACATCCACTAGACAATCAAACACACAAGATCCACAAGGTACATGAACAACAAAGGGAAAGATACAAGGTAGCGTTCATCCCAATCCTTGGAGGAGTTGAGGTCTTGATGATACCCTAGGAGGATCTTCCCGTGAGGGGTCTTGGACATATCCCGTAGGATCTTCTCACATGGAGGTCTTGAACTCCATGGGAGTGGTAGTCTCTCTCTCTCACACAAGAGTAGAGGAAGGTACAAGGAGCAAAGCTCTCTATCAAATGAGCTATCACTTTGCTAACCCTAGAAAGGAGGTGGAGGAGGTCTATTTATAGCCCAAGGGGCGAAGGGGTAAGTGAGTGGGCGAATGGGTACACGGGCCTCGGCCCAAGTCATGCACACAGGCAAGGCCGGATGATCCGGACGGGGTCCCGGATGATCTGGGCGTCGGGGGTCCGGATGATCCGGACGGAGTCCCAGATGATCCGGCTTCAGTGGAAGCCTTCGGGTGTCTTTGGCGCAGTTAGCCGGATGATCCGGGGAAGGTTCCGGATGATCCGGCTGAGCCTGGATGATCCGGACGGCGGTCCGGATGTCCGACCTGGCTCCAGCAGCCGCTCCGTCTTCTTCTTCTCCTTTCTTCCGTCTTCTCTTCCACGCTTCCCTCGCGGACGGTGTAGTCGTTCCTTGGCGCTTGCACTCCTTCTCGACATCCGTGAAGCTCCGACAATACCTATGCATGCACACGGGAGGAGTGTCAAGTAGTATACCATCCTCGAGAGGGTCAAGTGAACACGTGTAAAGGAGATGATTCACCTTTGTGTATGTGAAGTAGATGTCGTACGTGTCACTTGCCAAATGGACTCTTGACATGGTGATGTCCGTAGGATGCTCTTCATCAATACACTTGTTGGGTATCCTACCACATGAATGATAGGTTTTGCACTTCCGCTAACCTCATTTGTTTTTCCGAGTGTTTGTCATCTTCTTTCATTTTGAAGGATTCACAAGGCGGTACCTTCACGAGACATATTGGTTATGTGAAGGCATACAAGATGCGCAACTCCATCATCCTTGAGAAACTCCTAAAGGTGACCTCCTTCCCTTTGAGCCATCCTCACATATGCATATTGGATGGGTCATTCTTTCATTGTTGTTTCTTTCTTGTTGCATACATGATACATCTCGCGAACGGAGGAGTGACATTGGAGATTGGCTCTATGGACCTTTACATTGAGGAGTGCTCGCACTTATTGGATGCACCTTCGAACCTCCACTCATGCCACAACATCGAGCATTGGTACATCAACACTCCTTTGACACATCGCACCAACACATACATATTTGTTGATTGTGCTTCCTCATGTCATGCTCGATGGACATATCATACTCACCACAAGTTTGCACCCTATGCATGGATTGACTCACATTATGCTTGTCTTGTTGCATCTATTCCCATGGCATCCATGATATACGAGCTTGTGCATTTTCTTAGCAAATTTGTTGTGATCTTCCTTGATGGCATATTCATACATAATGATCATATTGCCTACTATCAATTGCATGATAACATAATCATATTGAGCATCCATTGCCATATTCATGCTATTGATAAACCGTCTCGCTATGACATCATGTTGCACCGTGGTTGCATTGATCATATTCACAACACATTTGTGTGCACAATGATTGCATTTGCTCCCATGAATGCTTTGCATATCATTCTAGATCATCTTGATAAGCTTCATGCGCTTTGTCACGAACAATCTCTTCGCACGGACTCACGCTTATTTGATGGACACTTTGTGTGCGCTAACCATTGTATTTCCGAGTGTCGCTTGTGTTTGCTCCTTTTGCATGTTTACCAAATCAATGAACTTTTTTAGAAAAATCGATGTGTTTTTTTTCAAGATCGATGTTTTTCAAAATCTATGAACCTTTTTCCAAATCAATGAACTTTTTTAGAAAAATCGATGAAATTTTCAAGTTGATGATTTTTTTTTCAAAATCGATGTTTTTTTTCAAAATCTATGAACCTTTTTCCAAATCAATGAACTTTTTTAGAAAAATCGATGAAATTTTCAAGTTGATGATTTTTTTTCAAATCCAATGAACTTTTATCAAGTTTGATGAAGTTTTTCCAAATTTGATGGACCTTTTTTTAATGAATGATTTTTTTTCAAATTTGCATACTTTTCTTAAAAAATGGTGAACTTATTCAACTTCACAATCTTTTTGTATTATTCAGAAAATTTAAGTGATACAGTACACATGCAATAAATAGGGCGGCCGCATGCTCTTATAAGGTTGGCGCTTTTATCATTCACTCTAGTTGAGTTGGTTTAATGGTTAGGCGCGCTTGTACAGGAAGGCAGTGGCGCGAGTTCGAATACTGAGAGGGCTACAATTTTTTTTTTCTGTTTTCCCGCTACAGAGCGTCCCAAACCTTATTGGGCCAGGCCCAGGTGGGTAGCGCGTGGGCGCCAGGACGCGTCAGCGGCGCTAAAGGCGATGCTTAGGAGCTCACGTCCTATAGGGACTCTCCCAACCGAACTAGCAAGCCACTCTTTTTTGGAGAACGTTTAGTTTAAACCGGATGATTTTCTATCTCCGTAAGCCGTCTCCTATGCATGCCACGTGCCCTCTCAGCCCACCGCTTCCCTCCCCCACCTTACCCCTTCGGACGTGCTCCCCTCCACTCATCCCCTTCCTCATCCTCTTCGTCCCTTTTCTCCACCAAACCCTCTTCCTCTCAGCTCAGCAAGCACCGGAGGTTGGCGACCACCGGAGCTTTCTCCACCTTATCTCCCCAACAACTGCTCTCTCTCTCTCTCTCTCTCTCTCGTATCCCCCACTTCCTCCAGCGACGACACAACATCAGGCACCACTGGCCACTAGGGATGCAAGGGGAGAAAGCACGGCTGCTTCCCATCCTGGCCACCGGCGCTGCAAAGTCATTGTCGTGCCGTGCTGCACATCATCCGCGTCACAACATTTGCTATCGCCGCCTGTGCTGCGATGCAGCTTTGCCGGCGTTGCTACTGTGTGCTGCGCGCGAACCGTCGTCTCCGCGCACTGTGATGCAAGACCTTGTCGTCGACCGTTGTGCTGTGATGCAGCCTCGCCGGGCGTTGCTACTGTGTGCTGTGTAGCATCTCTCGTCGTTGCGCCCTGCGATGCAGCACATGCCGTCGACCACCTGTGTTGTGTTGCAGCCTCGCGCGGCGTTGCTACTGTAGCATCAACGGTCACCACCGTCACCGCCGCGTGCTACGTTGCATTGGAGCTTCATCTGAGCCGTCTGTGTTGCATTGGAGCTTTGCCGGATTTGCATCGGAGCTTCACCGGAGCGGGCTGCAACGAAGCTTCGTCGGAGGCGCCGCGCTCGGTGTTGCCATGGAGCAGCCTCCGGTGGCTCCCGGTGCTGCGATGCATCAGTCGCCGGCGGCTCCGTCCACCCGTACCACTAGTGGTGTTGCGATGCAGCATGTTGGTGGCGACCGCCGGAGTTGAGTGAGATGCTCCGGCTCGTGTCTCAGCGAGCGCGCATGCAGCAGCAGCAGCACAGCCTCCTTGCCGCAGCGAGGACATCAGCGCCGTCTTTAGAGGAGACGTGGGGTTGTCGAACTGAACAAGATCAAAGGAGAGAAGCGTGAGCTGCCTTGCTGAGATCGAGCGGCTAACAGTGCCAGATCGGATGGCTAGGCAGGCGGATGATTTTTCTAAAAAAATCATCCGGCTTATTTGTAGTAGCGGCCCTCTCTTTTTGTGTCGTGCAACGTTAAAACATCCTGGCTAAATTTTGTGTTACCCTTTTCTTATATCTATTCGAGATTTGACCCTAGTTTGATTTTTTTTGAGATCTGACCCTTTTGCTACCGCCAGGGTCCATGGCGGTAGGGTATAACAGCCTACCGCCAAGGTCCATGGCGGTAGGGTTGCATGCCCTACCGTTAAATCCTGCTAAGTATTGAACACAGTGCGTGCTCATGCCTACCGCCGAGCACCTTGGCGGTAGGGTTGTACATGCTACCGCCAGTCTGTTTGGCGGTAAGGATGTTTCCTACAGCCAAGGTCCCTGACGGTAGGTTGTTACACCCTACCGTCATGGACCCTGGCGGTAGCAAAAGGGTCAGATCTCGAAAAAAAATTCAAATTAGGGTCGGATCTCGAATAGGTATCACAAAAGGGTCAAAACACGAAAATTTGCCCCTTCCGACATGACTTCGCTCCAACTTTTTTCCGAGCACAGCACACAGTCCAACCTTGGGTGTGAGCCGTACTACATTTTCTTTCCCCCGGATCTAGATGCCCTTGCATACAATCCAAATCCACGGGGACATGTTACATACAAGCGTCAAGAGATACCTTCATACTTGATCAATTTATACCAACACCACACGTACGTACGTAGTGGCCCTAAACAGAACCGCTAAAGCATGCTGCACGTATGGACGGGCTATTTTTCTTTTTTCTTTTGAGTAGATAGATCAACCAATTAGACCCAACCACCCTCTTCTTCCTTGGTCTCCTAGTTACAATCTTCCCATAGTTTCTTCCTTGCCATGGTTGCGTGTGCTGCTACGTATGCGTGCCTTGCGTGAGAATCACAGCACATATATTTGATTTTATGAGTGAAATGTGTCACACCCACCCTATCAGCTTATCATCATCAACTATCTACTCGGAGCCGGGGACTTGGGGGCCACCAACAGCTCCGCAAACTTCATCACCTTGGAGACGCTCTGCAGCACCTCGTAGGGCGTCACGTCCCCCGTCACGACCACCTTCTTGTTCTCCAAATCCACCTCAAACGACGACACACCTGGACACACAAGAACAGAAACAAAATGTTAAAGATGATCGCTCGTCCAGGACTCACTCGACTCGTAAATCAACATATTTTAACTGAACTGATAATATCTATCGACGCAGATGCTCCGACAACGAGCCATACGGTGAAGTTGGTGGGAGCTCAATTATGAGCGCCGCAGCAGCAGTAGTACCAAATCTTGGCCACCGACTGGCGGTGCCACCAAAAGTTTTTCCAGAAAAGGCAGGCAGCCCTGCACATGCGCAGAGTAGCAACATGTGCGGATGCGCCCAAGCATGCAGTATCATGCAGTACCGCAGCGGCAGCGCGAACGGAAGGAACCCGATCCATGCATGCATCGGCGCGTGGTCGCCCGCCCGCGCGGCCAAAACGACACCGGAGCCAACTCAGGCGCACAGGGATCGACGCCCACCCGCCACCGGCTTCGGTGACGTGTATGACTACATTCCGTAACATGCCACTGCAGCGAGGCTTTGTTCACTGTTCGCCATTAGCCCAGCAGCGAGGGGAGCAGAGCAGAGCAGAAATTTGGGGTTTTGCTTCGCTTGTTGTATATTGAAAATTTGAAACGACTGGAGGCGCACAGAGGTCAACCTGCCGCAGGGTGTTTTTCCTTCCCGCGTCTGACAGATCGCGACTTATCTCTGCTCCAAATGCTTCTGGACTTCTGAGACGTTGCGCTCCTATTCCCGTGACGCCCGCCCATGTGGGCTACGGCGCTACTCTACTTTGAAAAATTATCCGGTCTACAGATCCGCGCCACATTTCACAGTCGTTGATTACTTCGAGATCCTGGATATACTAATGCTCCGCCCCACCAATAAGAAATGGACACTATATTTGTTTTTAAACACTAGCAGTAAGAAACGCACACTTGGCTATGTCTGAAGTATCAACACATCGAGGTGGCGTTGAAAGGGAAGAGAAAATTAGAGTAAGACACGAGGCAGAGATCTGCTGTGTGTTGTGCAGGTTCGAAAGCAATTGCAGTGAGATAATCAAGGAAAAAACAAGCTGTCAAGTTGTCCCTCTGGCGAATAATTAGCAAAGATTACGGCCAGATCAGCTGTACAAACTTTGCAATTCCTTTTTTGTTTGGAGTCAAATGATAGGAACTTTACGATAACAAGTACCCCAGCATGATTGTATGCTTTTATCACTAGCTATGCCCTATCAAAAGAATGTCAACACTGCCCCGAAAAAGGGATTTAAAGGTTCAATTCTCATTCGTATGGTACCTTCCATCTTGGAGATGTGCTTCTGAACTTTCCTGGCGCACCCGTAGCAGTGCATGGACACCCTCAGCTCCACCGTCTGCATCAGCAGGAGGCATGTTATTATGCAGTGCAGGTGAATACTAGCAGTGTCCACAGCATGTTCTGCAGAGGCATCTTAGAGAGGGAGGCGTTAGTTAATTCCTCACCTTTGGCTCCAGATGGAAAGCGAGAGTCTTAGCCCCACCGCCGAAGTCCTTGAGCTTGAGCAGCTCGTCCAGCTGAGCGCTCACCAGGGCCTTCCCCTCGCTCTCCTCGTTCTCGTCCTCCACCGCGTGCACGCAGACGCAAGCGTTGGCGCACACCGAGAGCGAGAAGCAGTCCAGCACCCTCTCCAGCCCTAGCTTCCTCCCCATCCTCTCCTCTCTCTATCTCACTCACCACGGCTTCTCTCTCTCTCTCTCTCTCTCTCTCTCTCTCTCTCTCTATCTCTCCGAAGTCTCTGAGAGGTGAAGCTCAGTCTGAAGTGAAAAGCGCACTGCAAAGCGCAGAGGCCCTTTTAAGGCGACGAGGAAGAAGAGACAAGCTGGTACGCGCGCTGAGCGAGCAGACCTACCAAAGCAAAGCGCTTGGAATGAGGCAAGGGATGAGAATATATATGCATATAAGCAGCAGCGCCGGGCAGTATAAAAGTGGGCTATATGTTAGCTCAAAAGTCTGAAGCAACTCCCGATGTTGAAATTGAATACAATCATAGCTTTTGTTTTGGTGCAAGACAGAGTCATGAGCCGGTTTGACAAGGGGGCTGGACAGACAGACAAGCTGGCAAGCGCTCCATGTGACAATGTGCTTGCTTATTGGCGCTACCACTCGTGGAATCATGCGTTTGAGAATACACGCACATCGCGATGCCCATGCGTACATGCATACACTACAAATTGAGCTGAAAGCATAACCATAGAATAGAAGGGACCCAATCATGCGTCGTGCAAATGAGAGGCTGGATGGCCTTTACATACAAATAACTGAAAACACTGCTTTTTTGAAAGAAAAGAAACACTATACAAGTAACTGAAAACAAGGAAAAGTTAGGTTAGACACGTCAAGGTTCACAGGCTGACACATACGTGTCTTTCACTTGCGCACATCGGCCATCAGTGTATAGTGTGTGTTTGTAGCTTTCCCTTCGGTGGGGAATATATATATGCGCTGCAACGTGAGCATACGTACACACACAAGCAAGACGGCGACGATTATTACCATATAAAACCATATCCGCCTTGCCCTTGCGCCGAAGAGACACGAGGGGACAACAGATTTTTAAACAAGGGCGCTCAAGGACATAGAATAGGCTCTGGTCACCTTCATTGACGCATGCCACAGTGCATCTCTTCCTTGCAGTTGCAGACCACGACTTTGCAAAATGACGACGGCCTTTTAATTGTTTGGCCAATTGCCACTATATCTATTGAAATTTGGCAAATTATATGGCGATTTTGGTCAGCTCGTTTGGTAAAATGCGGACTAATTCCAAGCGACTGCATCAACGCACTCCTCTGGTGCGTGCTCATGAGAAAACGGATGTACTAGTGCCATTCAAGCGTTCATCTTTTGGCGGCAGTACTAACTCTCGGGAGAGGAATCTCTGGGTGCCGCTACCATCTCGTGTTGTATGGCGCTGTCACCTTTCTACTCGCCGAAAGCTAGCATAATGCGCTCCAAGAGATGGGATTGATTGATTAAGCCGTCATATCTGCAGATGGCTATGCGCAACATCTTAATCGCTTCCAGCTTTGATCTAGTGAGCGGAGAATCTAGTGGTGGGCCTCCGCGATTTACCTGCCTGCTCGGCGCGCGAATGTCTGTGTGTGTGTGCATCTATCTATGTGCAAGGCAAATGGCCCGAAGGACAAGCATGGCAGGTGGGCCCGACAGACCAGCACGGCATTATTGGCTCGCTGGGCTGGGGGCGCAGGTGAGGCCGTACGCTTGCCCGAGAGGGACGGGGTGTACCATTTGCCCCTTTGCCTCGTTCTGGATCCATGCCTGAATTATGATGAAGCCAACACCATCGGTGTATCTTCCGCCACTCGCCAGGTTTGCCTGGGCCACCCAGCCAGCACTCTAGGTGCCCGGTACTATCTGCTTACTGCGAAATGAAATGTAGAGACGTTTCACCAGAAATGTTTGCTTTAGTTCAACCGAAACGATGTGCGATGATGAGCCGATAGTGTGAGCGTGATGTGTGTCTCGCGGACGGCCGAGACCCATACCACGTGTGCCAAAAACTTACTAGAGGGCAGAAAAAGCAGAGGAGCATATGCACGGGGAAAGCCATTGTTCTGTCGCTTCAGATAGTCATGCGGGCGGGCGGGCGGGCAACCAGGGATGAGCTGCGATCTAGGCTTGGTGGTGTTCCGGATTCCCTGCCGGCATGTAAATGAACACCACTCTCGGCAGAGATAGCCAGATAGACAGCTGCTTGTGACCAACTCACAAGCTCAAGTGCGCACAGCCAGGGGCCCATGTCCTAACCACGATCATGTTTTCATGTTTGGAGCCGAATGTGGAGCAGGAGATGAACTACTGAACTAGGATGAAGAGGACATGTCCTTCTGCCTTGCCCGTTTTGTGCAGAGGGAATCTATCCATGTGGACAGTGCTTGCAACCAGATGTTCACCAGATACGAATAACTGGTCCAAATCATCCAACGGACAGGAACCATATGGCTCTCTTCCCTGACTACAAGACTGGGTTTAACTATGTCCTAGCAGCACATAAGAACAGAACTATAAGCAGCATACAAATAATCTACACTGAGTTTCGTCCAAAAGAGTACGAAGACATGGCTAACCACCATCTAGGAGTCAACATGCTACTACTAATAGCGAGAAGCGATATGGTTTGCAGTTGGTTAGAAGAAAATATCAAACCCAGGCCATGCTGACAAAACGATCAAATCAACCGGAAATTACTACGGAAGAGAAGAGCGGAGCAGAGGCAAAGTTACTCCTCTTGACCAGGAGCAAGAGTTCACGGATCGCAACTGCCACCTTGGGATCATCATGGTGAGAGATCTGCCAAGGTCATAAGCAATCAATAGTGGCATGTCCATGAGGAAAAATGACAAACAAGAAAAAACATACTGGCATGTACTCCCTCCGTTCCTAAATATAAGTCTTTGGAGAGATTTCACTATGGACTACATACGGAGCAAAATGAGTGAATCATACTCTAAAATGCATCTATATACATCCGTATGTGGTCCATAGTGGAATCTCTACAAAGACTTATATTTAGGAACGGAGGGAGTAGTTAGAATGGAATACCAGACCCAGCAGAAGGAGCAGGCCAGTGCACAGGAGACAGGACTATAGCAAAAGGACTTGCTTACTTAAACAGTCCAACCTGCCAAGATTACATCGAGCAGCAAGATTACACATTTTACACCCACGAATCGTATAACCTAATTTAGACTCGTACATGCCACATGCATGATTGAACAAACAATGAAAAATCACAATACATCTTAAGAGTATATAAAGGTTGCTCTCTGTTTCCTAGTGATTGCTGAACCCAAGGCAGTTCAAGAAGAATGAGATGCTAGCCAACTCATGGCAGAATTTTGCAACCAAATAGGTTGGTGGTTCCAATGAAACCAAAATAGAATATGAATATACAGTTGTACAAACAGCAAAGGGGAGAACTTCCTCCCATGGCAGTCAAAGTGCCAATTGCCTAGAAACAGTGAACACATCATCCAAAGCCTATGTGTTACTATAACAAAACCTAGATTCACAAGTCAATGCAATTAAGTTCTGTCAATAACGAAGAGGGCAGCATCTTTTTCCAAGATCTACTCGGAAGCTGCAAAAGTGGGCATACCTGGTGTATTTTGTTACAGTGACAAAGTGCTTCAGGAGGAAAAAAAAAAAGGAGCTCAGGGCTTGGACTTAGAAAGTACTGAGCTGTGCGCTATAATTGACAGCTGTAGCAATACAATGCAGAATGCAGTAGTTCTGATACGGACTGAGAGCTGGTCCTGTGGATTCGCTTTGGTTGTCACTAAACTCACCATGTTCATGAAGCGAAGTTCATCTCTGAGTATCTGATAAATTATAAGCGATGTCAATACATATACTTGGTGTTAACACGACACAGAAACCTTAATTAATTCCCATGATCTGAACTTACCTGAGAAGTTTGTTCTTGCGCTGGCCAAGCTCATGACCTACAACCTCCACCAAAAAGGTAAGAGATAAAATATAAGTTGTACTTATAAAGGAAGATCTAGAGAATAATATACCATTTAAACATCAGTTAAGACTAAAAGAATACAGAATATGCAATGAGACTGAGTGGTTTCTTTCACCTGGTATTTCAGGGGAGTTCAACAAAACAGGAACTTCAGTCACACAATCGTGTCTGCAGGGAAAAAGAAGAAATTAACATAAAGCAATGGGTATTCATCTTTCTTGTACTGCACTGTAGTTCTTGTTTGTCTATGCAAGTTTCCCAAGCAAAACACGCAATCTGGCTTGAAATAGTCAGGCCGTTGGCAGGCACTCTACATGGATACAAAACCTCGAATCTGTAAAGAACTGGAATGAAGAAAAGAAATGCACACACCAAGATACAAGGTATAAAGTTACACAAATTCGTGTGTTGTACATTGATGCCTATAAAAGAATCAATGGAACAGGTGCTGAAACGCAAAAACCTCCAACATCCCATTTCCAATATCCATGAAGCCATATACAGGTGGTGACTTCCTCTTTTCGAAATTTTTTTTTACCGACTTCCTACACAGAAACGTTTTTCTACTGTTTTATGACTTATACTGGAACTCCCAGGAAGGCAGCTAAAGCAAAAGTCCGACTCGCAGTGGGAACACGATACAGAGAAAGGCTAGTTGAGAACCTTGTAATTGTCGAGGCCAGCCATTCAATTCAGTGTAACCAGAAAATTTGAGCTCCAGATTGTAAGACATAGGAAAAACTAGCTCTGAGATTACGGTGTCCTAATAATCTGCATGCTGTAATTGTGATTACATTGAAGATAGCCAAAATCTTTAGCACCGACCAGACCAGAAAGTGTGCCAATAAAAAATACTGACCAGGAGTATACATACAACTGTAACTGTTATAGGTGATTATTTTTCAGAGTTCAGATGCTAAACTCTGACTGCAACTGATTTAACTACAGCTGCAGTTAGGCAAATACCAGCTAGCTTTGTTGCGAAGTATATACATACACCTATAAGGTGAGAACATGATATCTGAAAGCGTGTAACATAAAGGACACCGAAGTTAGGATTTTACCTTGGGAATACTGATAGTTGGGGATAATGACTGCCAATATAAGAAGGATCATGTGTTGCCCCAAGAACCCCAGTAGCACCAGACAATGTTTGCAGCCTAATTTTCAGCAAATGAAGTCAAAGAGGGATCAAATGCCGATTTAGATCAAAGAATAAGATAACACGATCCAACCATAGTAAAATGGATGTAACTAGAATTGCTGGCTACTGATTAAGAGCTCAGGCATATTACATGCTCTGATTAAGCACGTTCAACCAATCTTAACAGCAAATTCGAGGATCCTACAAAATGGAATCAGACTAATTTTGCCAGTAACTACCATGTAATCAACCAGTTCAGTACCATGATGTTCTTCCTAGGAACCCATGGTTGTCATATTCATCTATTCTGTAATAGCATATGACAGGAACGTACAGTATCCGTGGATACCATGCCCAACACAGACAGGCCTTCAGCACGCCATGGATAAGTAATGTCTGTATGTCCGATAATTTTTCTACAGGAAAAAAATATCCATTTATGGCATGGCATGAACAAGTGTAGGACTGTTGAGAGTTGAGACATAGGTTGGCCCAAATGCTGACTCGTCTATGGCTTGTATCGCGTTTGGCAATCTGCCTTGGCGTCCTTTTTTTCTTCTTCTTTTTGCCGATTTTATTGTATTTGTAATAATTCGGTTGTATTCATCCTTAGCTGGCGCAGAGGCTGGGGGTAATGAAGCTTCAATTTTCTAAAAAAAACAGCTTGGCCCAAATAATAGTACTAACAAGATAACAGGTTTTTGAACCCTGCAGAGTGCACCACAACTAATCACAAATATCTGTAGTACTCATGAAGAAGTTAGCTAAATGGAGTTTGCAGCTTCAATATCAAGATACCAATCAGAAAAATGAAGCAATACTTCTTCCGAAAGATCTATACGAAAATTGAATCCCACATACCAAGTAATTTGATTAAGCTCAGAATTGTCACTGGGTTGATGAGCCAAAAGTCCTGGGAAAGCCATACCACTGCATGGGATATCAGGTCCCCTAGGATGCTGCTCACCAAACTTCATAACTGCCGAGGAAATGGAGTTCAAAGTTAGGGTAACAGAGAATGTGCAGGACCAGAGCCTCAAGCATGCACACATTTCAGAAGAAAAGGACAGGTACAAGAGTACGGAGTTATATATATATATAGCATCACTATATATATATATATATATATAGTATCAGTATGGCAATGTAGACTGAGAATATAACACATAGGATAACATTAGCATAATACCAACCAAGAATTGGTATGAACAAGCAAGGCTACAACTCTGCAAATAAAATGATACCTAGACCTAATCCTTATTCTGGAATGATCACAGAGTAGTATTTCCTAAAGTTCTCTAGCAGCTAGGCTACGGTTGAAACTTGGCCCATACGCACTTCTGGAGCTCCAAATCGTAAAGAAGGAACTATTTGAGTTATCAAATTCATGCTAGAATATTTAAAACCTGTTGAAATCAAATCTCGTTGCCATTTCCCCCCTTTGTGAAGTGCATGACTGCATGAAAGTTTCTGTACCAAGTCAGAACAAACTTTAAATGGTTGGGCTGCTCTACTTTTTTTACGGGGTGGCTGGACTGCTCTACTGGTTGCAATTTTATAATTAAATTCATATATGTCATGTATCCAACTAACAATACATACCTTTTTTTTTAGGGGAACTAACAATACATACCTGGCAACACTGCTGGAGTGCCAAGAGTAAGGTCCTTTGCTACTGTAACATCAAGAGCATGACCTCCACCACAAGGGAAAGAGCCACTCACTGCTTCTACCTTATCATTCTGCACTATTATAACAGACGGTGCTAAAGAATTGTTTGACCCAGGAGGGGGACTGGTCTCTGCATCTTCAGTTGAACTTATCAGTGTATTTTGTGGATGAGACTGAATTTTGCTGGCACTGGCAATGTTTTGATGAAATATCTGAGCAGAAAGTTTGTTCTCTGTGGGGACACCAATGTTCAAACCACTTCCTTGATCCCTGGATTCTGAATATTGGCTATTTGATGTTGATACAGTTGAATGAGAACCAAGGTTAGGCATGCCTTTTACCATACTAAGAGAACCAGCAGTATTTCCATGCTCACCAGAAGGAGCAAATGCCTTCACTCCAAAACTGGGACGAGATTGAGGTTTCAGAGAACTATGTGCCATTCGAACGGAGGATGAGAAGAGCTTACTTAAAATGTCAGGTCGTGCTTTCCTTCTTTCTACAAAGGAGGGTTCTTGCTTCGACGAAAACTCTTGTTCATTCTGCAAACCTAAAGTTCGATGTGAGTTCTTTCCCACACCTGTATCAGAACAGCCCTCCTCATTCCGTGATCTGGAATATGTCCTATGAAGCATAGGCAACAACATAGTTAATGCTAAATTCAGCTAGCAATCTCTAAGAAGGGGGGAGTGAATTCACACTTTACCTATTGTTTTGCACTGAAGAGGTTTGGAAAGTATTCTTCCAGGTAGGTTGGTAGGGCCTTGATGGTTTCCCTCTGTTAACATTTGGTGCATTGTTGTAACCTTTAGCATTCACATAACAGATACGAGATTCTGTCCAGTTCTGCTCGTCATAGTACGAATGGGATTTTCTTGGAACACTTCTGTAGTTCTTGGCGCTGTAATAGGAAGTTTTGGCCTCTTTTGGAAATCTATTGTAGTTGTTGGTACTCCCATACTTGTAGTCTGCTCTGTAATCATGATAATAGGATGCGGATTTGGTTCCTTCTAGATAACCATGGTTAATGTCATGAGTTCTACCACCAGCCCATGCTCTAAAAGGACTTCTTGGCCTCCTTGTCTAAACAAAGCAAAGAAAATCAATGAAGTCAGTAAGAACACTACATAGTAGATAGGGGGCAAAGGTGTGATACACACACTGCCATGTTGAACATAACGGGTATTGATCTCATGAAACCGATCATGGTTAACGTCATGAGTTCTACCACCAGTCCATGCTCCAAAAGGACTTCTTGGTCTCCTTGTCTAAACAAAGCAAAGCAAATCAACAAAGTCAGTAAGAATACTAGTACACAATAGATAGGGGGAAAGGCATGAAACATACACTGTCATGTTGAACATAATGGGTATTGATCTCATCAAACCGATCATGGTTAACATCATGAGTTCTACCACCAGCCCAAGCTCTAAATGGACTTCTTGGCCTCCTTGTCTAAACAAAGCAAAGCAAATCAACGAAGTCAGTAAGAATACTAGCACATAACAGATAGGGGGAAAGGCGTGATACAGACACTGTCATGTTGAACATCATGGGTATTGATCTCATTAAACCGATCATGCAGCCATACGCTATCATCTTTAGAATTCCATAACTTTTGGCCACCGAAAAAGTCCCTGAATTGATAACATTGATACATCAGGAAGACACTATGGGCTAATATTTATAGTGAATACGGATGGAAAAAATATATAGAAAAGGGAGCCAACATCAAACTCTACCAATCTCTAGAAGTTGTGCCAAGCAGTCAATGCCAGTGAGTAACAAAATGCAATTAGGTAGCAGTTCATCTGTTTAAGCTCTTACAACAAGCAGTGCTTGCAGTGTCACACGATGTTTCCTTTGAATGCACGATCTTATCATACAATCTCCAATCGGGGAACAGTTGGATCACTCTAAGCATGTAGGTGCTCCCACCAAGATACCTCTCCATTTTTCATGTGGGAGAGTTAAATTTGATCGACAATCCTTGCTGCAACTAATGCGATGCACATGCTTCCAGACTAGCTTGTACGGTCAGAGAGCATATTACCGAGCAACAGATGAACATCCGAAGAGGAAGCAACCAGGGAAAGACGAAAGGCTCGAACCTCTGGCGCCCGCGGCTGCGGTTTTCCTTGTTCTGGAAGCGATCATCGTGCATGTAGAAGGCACCTGTTCTCGGCACGGCGTCGGGCTCGAACCCCTTGTTCTCCTTGTCCTCTTCTTTCAGTTCGGCTCCCGTCTCAGCCTGGGCATCCTCCTCCTCCTCGTACTTCCCCTCGTCCTCCGGCGCCGCAGCCACCTCATCCGGCGTCACTTCCTTGGCCTCTCCACCGCCCCCAGATCCTGCGTCGAACTCCTTGCGAACCTCCTCGCATTCCTCGGAACCCTCGTCTTCGCCGTCCACCTCGGTCGCGCCCAGCTCGTCGGAGTCGGAATCGGACCAGACCACCCTCGACGGCGGCGAGGAACCACTCCCCCCACCGCCGCCGCCATCGCCCTCCTCCTCGTCGTCGCTCGCCGCCGCGCGACGCCTCAACGCCGGGAGGGGCGAGTCGTCGACGTCGCTCACGTCCTCCTTCTCGTCCCCCTCCGCCGTCGACGCCTTCTCCTCTTCAGCCATAGAGGCCGCCGCGCCAATTTGGGCGAGAATGCTAGGGTTTAAGCTAGGGTTTGAGGGAATCCGGAAGGTTCGAGAGGCTTCTCGACCTCGCGTGGAAAGCTGTTCTGTTTTTTGGCGGACTGGTTTGATTTGATCACCTTTTCTGATCGATCAGCTTCTCTGTCGTGAGGGGAAAGAGAAGAAGGGCATTCATTAGCTGGAGCCACTATGCAAAACCACTGGGAGGTCCAGCTAAAAAACAAATTAGGGATGTTGAGGCGCCGACAAGTGGGCCACAGTAATGAGATTTGTAGGTGGACCCTGTTGGCCCCACCTGTCATCACTCGTCCTTGTTTTAGTATGTGCGTGGACGGCTGCTAGGTGTCATCCGCCTGCTAAACCCTAGTTAACAGCCTGCAAAACAGCCGTCGATTTAATTACATGCGACCGTCGGATTGAAGCCACGTCCGTGTCAGCAGAAACAACAACTCTCGTTGCCTTCTCCCGCGTTGCTGCAATCATTGGATGTGGAAGCAAAATCCCCGCCTCCTTTGCAGCTCCTCTATACCCGCCCGAGGCCAGGGCGAGTACTAGATCATCGTCGCCAACGCACCCTCTACCATCGCCGACGTCGACGCATCATTGCCTCTACCACCGCCGCCGACGACGCATCATCGCCCCCGTACACCTTCCCACACCATGGCAACTCCCCACATAGTGCGGTCTATGTTGTCAGCCGCCATGGCTCGAAGCTCCGGTGCTCCATCCAGCGGCACGCAAGCCAAATCGGCCCCGATTCTCGCCGGCGAGTCGATTCCGCAGTCTGGAGCTGCAAGGGAGCTTCGCGATCCTCCTGTATTCTCTGCTAAAGGTTCCCGACTAGCTCCTCACATGCTTGGGTAAGTTGCTCAAAACCCTAGCTGTCCAGCTCCAACCCTAGCTATCCAGCTCCTTCTCGTGAAGTATGAAGCAAAAAAATGGGTGTACTGTGTTTGTGATTTCCTGAATTTCATGAAGCATGAAGTATGAATTGCATTAAAAAATGTTCAGGGAGGGGGGAGTTAAGATGCATGTGTGGTGAATTGTTCCGATATGTGCATGTTGGTAATGCTATCTGTGGTGAAAATAGTAGTTGTCTTGGTCACTGGCTTTGTTTGCTATGTTGCAATTAAAACATAGTAGTTGTGTTGGTGAAGTTTCTTCACTAGTAAAGTTAGACATGAAGAAATGTTGCATCTACTAGGCAAAAGCTAATTTGTAGTAAACATTGTCACCTTGATTAGCCTAGCACTGTGAATCATTGTTGTAGCATGTAGTAGAAGCATTTTATTTAGTATGATGAGGTGAAAAAAAAACTGAAGTTATACATTGCTAGAAGCACTAGTTCCTCTCTACATTCTACCTTTTTTACTGACGTTGTGATTATTTTTTTCTACAGCAATAAAAACAACCAAAAAAGGGCTGCTGGTGCTGGAGTTGATGGTGATGAGAGCTACATCATGGGCAAATTTCTGTTGTGACTGGAGTCAATATGGAAGGGGTGATTAATGTTGCTGATGTGCAACACGATAAAGATGATGCAGATGGTGATGCAATATCCTCGCAGCCGCTTGTTCCATATGGTGATCGTCGTGGTGATCGTCTTCATCAACATCATCGTCTTCATCACATTCCTCATCTCTTTTCGGTGGTCCACTCTCCCGCACCCCGCTATAATCCCCTACATGAACATGACGCTTTATGCCACATATTTATTATCCAATGATGTGTTGCCATCCTATGATGCTTGAGTAGATCTCTTTTGTTCTTTGGGTTGATTGATGATCTTGATTGGTTTGAGTTGTATGTTTTATATTGGTGTTGTCCTATGGCGCCCTCCGTGCCGCGCACACGTGAGGGATCACCGTTGTAGGGTTTGTAATATGTTCATAGTTCGCTTATGGTGGGTTGCTAGAGTGACAGAAGCTTAAACCCGAGTAAAGGGGTTGTTTGCGTATGGGAGTAAAGAGGACTTGATACTTTAATGCTATGGTTGGGTTTTACCTTAATGATTAGTTGCGGATGCTTGCTAGAGTTCCAATCATGTGCGTATGATGCAAGTAGAGAAAATATGTTAGCTTATTGATACGTCTCCAACGTATCTATAATTTTTTATTGTTCCATGCTATATTATATTCTGTTTTGGACATTATTGGGCTTTATTATACACTTCTATATTATTTTCGGGACTAACCTATTAACCGGAGGTCCAGCCCAGAATTGCTGTTTTTTTTGCCTATTTCAGAGTTTCGTAGAAAAAGAATATCAAACGGAGTCCAAACGGAATGAAACCTTCGGGAACGTGATTTTCGGAACGAACGTGATCCAGAGGACTTGGACCCTACGTCAAGAAAGCTACCAGGAGGGCACGAGGTAGGGGGGCGCGCCCTCCACCCTCGTGGGCCCCATGTTGCTCCACCGATGTATTTCTTCCTCCTATATATACCTACGTACCCCAAACTACCAGATACGGAGCCAAAAACCTAATTCCACCGCCGCAACCTTCTGTACCCGTGAGATCCCATCTTGGGGCCTGTTCCGGAGCTCCGCCGGAGGGGGCATCGATCACGAAGGGCTTCTACATCAACACCATAGCCTCTCCGATGAAGTGTGAGTAGTTTACCTCAGACCTTCGGGTCCATAGTTATTAGCTAGATGGCTTCTTCTCTCTTTTTGGATCTCAATACAATGTTCTCCCCCTCTCTTGTGGAGATCTATTCGATGTAATCTTCTTTTGCGGTGTGTTTGTTGAGACCGATGAATTGTGGGTTTATGATCAAGTTTATCTATGAACAATATTTGACTCTTCTCTGAATTCTTTTATGTATGATTGGTTATCTTTGCAAGTCTCTTCGAATTATCAGTTTGGTTTGGCCTACTAGATTGATCTTTCTTGCAATGGGAGAAGTGCTTAGCTTTGGGTTCACTCTTGCGGTGTCCTTTCCCAGTGACAGTAGGGGCAGCAAGGCACGTATAGTATTGTTGCCATCGAGGATAACAAGATGGAGTTTATATCATATTGCATGAGTTTATCCCTCTACATCATGTCATCTTGCTTAAAGCGTTACTCTGTTCTTATGAACTTAATACTCTAGATGCATGCTGGATAGCGGTCGATGTGTGGAGTAATAGTAGTAGATGCAGACAGGAGTCGGTCTACTTGTCTCGGACGTGATGTCTATATACATGATCATACCTAGATATTCTCATAACTATGCTCAATTCTGTCAATTGCTCAACAGTAATTTGTTCACCCACCGTAATACTTATGCTCATGAGAGAAGCCACTAGTGAAACCTATGCCCCCGGGTCTATTTTCCATCATATTAATCTTCCAACAACAAGCTATTTCCATTGCCTTTTATTTTGCTTTTATTTTACTTTGCATCTTTATCATAAAAATACCAAAAATATTATCCTATCATACCTATCAGATCTCACTCTCGTAAGTGACCGTGTAGGGATTGACAACCCCTTATCGCGTTGGTTGCGAGGATTTATTTGTTTGTGTAGGTGCGAGGGACTCGTGCGTGGCCTCCTACTGGATTGATACCTTGGTTCTCAAAAACTGAGGGAAATACTTATGCTGCATTACTGCATCACCCTTTCCTCTTCAAGGGAAAACCAACGCAGTGCTCAAGAGGTAGCACTTATGCCTCTCCCTCACATAAAATTGCAATAATAATTACCGATCTTGTTAACAATTGCCTAGGACAATTCCATGCACCGATCCATCATTATTCCACACTCGCTATTTGTAATATACTGTAATATATTCTAACTTTATGTTAACAACACCTATTTCTACATTTTATCTCTCCGATATCATGCAAAGCTATCATTTTTATACCCACAACATAGTTTTATTTCTCGTTTCTAGAAGAAAGCAAACACTCGGTATACGTAGAGCTGTATCGATGGCAAATAGTGTTGGAAATATGCCCTAGAGGCAATAATCGTTTATTATCCATGCTAGAATTGTATTGATAGGAAACTCAGATGCATGTGTGGATACATAGACAACACCATGTCCCTAGTAAGCCTCTAGGAGACTAGCTCGTTGATCAATAGATGGTTACGGTTTCCTGACCATGGACATTGGATGTCATTGATAACGGGATCACATCATTAGGAGAATGATGTGATGGACAAGACCCAATCCTAAGCCTAGCACAGATCGTGTAGTTCGTTTGCTCAGAGCTTTTCTAATGTCAAGTATCAGTTCCTTAGACCATGAGATTGTGCAACTCCCGGATACCGTAGGAATGCTTTGGGTGTACCAAACGTCACAACGTAACTGGGTGGCTATAAAGGTGCACTACAGGTATCTCCGAAAGTGTCTGTTGGGTTGGCACGAATCGAGACTGGGATTTGTCACTCCGTGTAAACGGAGAGGTATCTCTGGGCCCACTTGGTAGGACATCATCATAATGTGCACAATGTGACCAAGGAGTTGATCACGGGATGATGTGTTACGGAACGAGTAAAGAGACTTGCCGGTAACGAGATTGAACAAGGTATCGGGATACCGACGATCGAATCTCGGGCAAGTAACATACCGATAGACAAAGGGAATTGTATACGGGATTGATTGAATCCTCGATATCGTGGTTCATCCGATGAGATCATCGAGGAGCATGTGGGAGCCAACATGGGTATCCAGATCCCGCTGTTGGTTATTGACCGGAGAGTCGTCTCGGTCATGTCTGCGTGTCTCCCGAACCCGTAGGGTCTACACACTTAAGGTTCGGTGACGCTAGGGTTGTAGAGATATTAGTATGCGGTAACCCGAAAGTTGTTCGGAGTCCCGGATGAGATCCCGTACGTCACGAGGAGTTCCGGAATGGCCCGGAGGTAAAGATTTATATATGGTAAGTCTTATTTTGGTCGCCGGAAAAGTTTTGCACTTTATCGGTATTGTACCGGGAGTGCCGAAAGGGGTCCGGGGGTCCACCAAGGGGTCCACCAGCCCCGGGGGGGCCACATGGGCTGTGGGGGGTGCGCCTTGGCCTATATGGGCCAAGGGAACCAGCCCCAAGAGGCCCATGCGCCAACAGATAAGATAAACGGAGAGTCCTAAAGGGGGAAGGCACCTCCGAGGTGCCTTGGGGAGGAAGGACTCCTCCCTGGCCGCACCCTTCCTTGGAGGAAGGGCCAAGGCTGCGCCCCCCTTTCCCTTGGCCCTATATATAGTGGGGGGGAGGGAGGGCAGCAGCAATCCAAGCCCTGGCGCCTCCCTCTCCCTCCCGTGACACATCTCCCTCCTCCCGCAGCGCTTGGCGAAGCCCTGTTGGAGTCCCGCTACTTCCACCACCACGCCGTCGTGCTGCTGGATCTCCATCAACCTCTCCTCCCCCTTGCTGGATCAAGAAGGAGGAGACGTCGCTGCTCCGTACGTGTGTTGAACGCGGAGGTGCCGTCCGTTCGGCGCTAGGATCATCGCTGATTTGGATCACGACGAGTACGACTCCATCAACCCCGTTCTCTTGAACGCTTCCGCATCGCGATCTACAATGGTATGTAGATGCACTCCCCTTCCCCTCGTTGCTAGATTACTCCATAGATTGATCTTGGTGATGCGTAGAAAATTTTGAATTTCTGCTACGTTCCCCAACAGTGGCATCATGAGCTAGGTCTATGCGTAGTTTCTATGCACGAGTAGAACACAAAGTAGTTGTGGGCGTAGATGTTGCCAATTCTTCTTGCCGCTACTAGTCTTATCTTGTTTCGGCGGCATTGTGGGATGAAGTGGCCCGGACCGATCTTACACGTACGCTTACGTGAGACAGGTTCCACCGACTGACATGCACTAGTTGCATAAGGTGGCTAGCGGGTGTCTGTCTCTCCCACTTTAGTCGGAACGGATTCGATGAAAAGGGTCCTTATGAAGGGTAAATAGAAATTGGCATATCACGTTGTGGTCTTACGTAGGTAAGAAACGTTCTTGCTAGAAACCTATTCAAGCCACGTAAAAACTTGCAACAACAATTAGAGAACGTCTAACTTGTTTTTGCAGCATGTGCTATGTGATGTGATATGGCCAGAAGATGTGATGAATGATATATGTGATGTATGAGATTGATCATATTCTTGTAATAGGAATCACGACTTGCATGTCGATGAGTATGACAACCGGCAGGAGCCATAGGAGTTGTCTTTATTTTTTGTATGACCTGCGTGTCATTGAATAACGCCATGTAAATTACTTTACTTTATTGCTAAGCGCGTTGGCCATAGAAGTAGAAGTAATCGTTGGCGTGACAACTTCATGAAGACACAATGATGGAGATCATGATGATGGAGATCATGGTGTCATGCCGGTGACAAAGATGATCATGGTGCCCCGAAGATGGAGATCAAAGGAGCAAAATGATATTGGCCATATCATGTCACTATTTGATTGCATGTGATGTTTATCATGTTATGCATCTTATTTGCTTAGAACGACGGTAGTAAGTAAGATGATCCCTTATAAAATTTCAAGAGAAGTGTTCCCCCTAACTGTGCACCGTTGCGAAGGTTCGTTGTTTCGAAGCACCACGTGATGATCGGGTGTGATAGATTCTAACGTTCGAATACAACGGGTGTTGACGAGCCTAGCATGTACAGACATGGCCTCGGAACACATGCGAAACACTTAGGTTGACTTGACGAGCCTAGCATGTACAGACATGGCCTCGGAACACAAGAGACCGAAAGGTCGAACATGAGTCGTATAGTAGATACGATCAACATGGAGATGTTCACCGATGATGACTAGTCCGTCTCACGTGATGATCGGACACGGCCTAGTTTGACTCAGATCATGTATCACTTAGATGACTAGAGGGATGTCTATCTGAGTGGGAGTTCATTAAATAATCAGATGAACTTCATTATCATGAACATAGTCAAAAGGTCTTTGCAAATTATGTCATACGCTTTAGTTCTACTGGTTAAGATATGTTCCTAGAGAAAAATTTAGTTGAAAGTTAATAGTAGCAATTATGCGGACTGGGTCCGTAAACTGAGGAGTGTCCTCATTGCTGCACAGAAGGCTTATGTCCTTAATGCACCGCTCGGTGTGCTGAACCTCAGCGTCATCTGTAGATGTTACGAAACATCTGACATACACGTTTTGATGACTACGTGATAGTTCAGTGCGTAATGCTAACGGTTTAGAATTGTGGCACCAAAGACGTTTTTGAAACGTCGCAGAACATATGAGATGTTCCGAAGACTGAAATTGGGATTTCAGACTAGTGCCCACGTTAAGAGGTATGAGACCTCTGACAAGTTTCTTAAACCTGCAGACTAAGGGAGAAAAGCTCAATCGTTGAGCATGTGCTCAGATTGTCTGGGTAGCACAATCGCTTGAATCGAGTGGGAGTTAATCTCCCAGATGAGATAGTGATGGTTCTCCATAGTCGCTGCCACCAAGCTAGAGAGCTTCGTGATGAACTATAACATATCAGGGATAGTTATGATGATCCTTGAGCTATTCGCGATGTTTGACACCGCGAAAGTAGAAATCAAGAAGGAGCATCAATTGTTGATGGTTAGTAAAACCACTAGTTTCTAGAAGGGCAAGGGCAAAAGGGATACTTCGTGAAACAGCAAATCGTTTGCTGCTCTAGTGAAGAATCCCAAGGTTGAACCCAAACCGGAGACTAAGTGCTTCTGTAATGAGGGGAACGGTCACTGAAGCAGTACTACCCTAGATACTTGGTAGATGAGAAGGCAGGCAAGGTCGACAGAAGTATATTGGATATACATGTGTACTTTACTAGTACTCCTAGCAGCACCAGGGTATTAGATACCGGTTCGGTTGCTAAGTGTTAGTAACTCGAAATAAAAGCTGTGGAATAAACGGAGACTAGCTAAAGGTGAGATGACGATATGTGTTGGAAGTGTTTCCAAGGTTGATGTGATCAAGCATCGCATGCTCCCTCTACCATCGAGATTTGGTGTTTGCGTTGAACATGATTGGATTATGTTTATCGCAATACGGTTATTCATTTAAGGAGAATAATGGTTACTCTGTTTATTTGAATAATACCTTCAATGGTCTTGCACCTAAAATGAATCTCGATCGTAGTGATACACATGTTCGTGCCAAAAGATATAAAATAGTAATGATAGTACCACATACTTGTGGCACTGCAATTTGAGTCATATTGGTATAGAACGCATGAAGAAGCTCCATGTAGATGGATCTTTGGACTCAGTCGTTTTTGAAAAGATTGAGACATGCGAACCATGTCTATTGGTATATATGCATGAAGAAACTCCATGCAGATGGATCGTTTGGACTCACTTGATTTTGAATCACTTGAGACATGCAAATCATACCACATGGGCAAGATGACTGAAAGTCCTCGTTCTCAGTAAGATGGAACAAGAGAGCAACTTATTGGAAGTAATACATTTTGATGTATGCAGTCCAATGAGTGCTGAGGCATGCAGTGGATATCGTTATGTTCTTACTTCACAGATGATTTGAGTAGATGCTGAGTGTATTTACTTGATGAAACACAAGTCTGAATTATTGAAAGGTTCAAGTAATTTCAGAGTGAAGTTGAAGATCGTCATGACAAGAGGATAAAATGTCTGTGATATGATCATAGAGATGAGTATCTGAGTTACGAGTTTGGCACACAATTAAGACATTGTGGAAAGTGTTTCACAATTAATACCGCCTGGAACACCATAGTGTGATGGTGTGTCCGAACATCATAACTGCACCTTATTGGATATGGTGCATACCATGATGTCTCTTATCGAATTACCACTATCGTTTATGGGTTAGGCATTAGAGATAACCGCATTCACTTTAAAAGGGGCACCACGCAATTCCGTTGAGACGACACCGTTTAGAGAAACCTAAGTTGTCGTTTCTTAAAAGTTTGGGGCTGCGATGCTTATGTGAAAAAGTTTCAGGCTGATAAGCTCGAACCCAAAGCGGATAAATGCATCTTCATAGAATACCCAAAACAGTTGGGTAGACCTCCTATTTCAGATCTGGAAGCAAAAGTAATTGCTTCTAGAAACAGGTCCTTTTTCGAGGAAGAGTTTCTCTCGAAAGAATTGAGTGGGAGGATGGTGGAGACTTGATAAGGTTATTGAACCGTCACTTCAACTAGTGTGTAGCAGGGCACAGGAAGTTGTTCCTGTGGCACCTACACCAATTGAAGTGGAAGCTTATGATATTGATCATGAAACTTAGGATCAAGTCACTACCAAACCTCGTGGGACGACGAGGATGCGTAATACTTCAGAGTAGTACGTGATCCTATCTTGGAAGTCATGTTGTTGGACAACAATGAACCTACGAGCTATGGGGAAGCGATGGTGGGCCCATATTCCGACAAATGGTTAGAAGCCATGAAATCCGAGATAAGTGGATCTTTAAGAAGAAGACGGACGTGGACGGTAATGTTACCGTCTATGAAGCTCGACTTGTGGCAAAGAGTATTTCCACAAGTTCAAGGAGTTGACTATGATGAGATTTTCTCATCCGTAGCGATGCTTAAGTCCGTCGGAATCATGTTAGCATTAGCTGCATTTATGAAATCTGGCAGATGGATGTCAAAACAAGTTTCCTTACCAGTTTTCATAAGGAAAGGTTGTATGTGATACAATCAGAAAGGTTTTGTCGATCCTAAGGATGCTAAAAGGTATGCTAGATCCAGCGATCCTTCCATGGATTAGAGCAAGCATCTCGGAGTCAGAATATACACTTTGATGGAGTGATCAAAGTTTTTGGGTTTATACAAAGTTTGTTAGAAACTTGTATTTACAATAAAGTGAGTGGGAGCACTACAACATTTCTGATAAGTATATGTGAATGACATATTGTTGATCTGAAATGATGTAAAATTTCTGGAAAGCATAAAGGGTTGTTTGAAAGGAGTTTTTCAAAGGAAGACCTGGATAAAAGCTGCTTACATATTGGGCATCAAGATCTATAGAGATAGATCAAGACGCCTGATGATACTTTCAAAGAACGCACACCTTGACATGATTTTGAAAGAGTTCAAAATAGATCAGCAAAGAAGGAGTTCTTGGCTGTGTTACAAGGTGTGAGTATTGAGTAAGACTCAAGACCTGACCACAGCAGAAGAGAGACAAAGGACGAAGGTCGTCCCCTATGCTTTAGACGTAGGCTCTACAGTATGCTATGCTGTGTACCGCACATGAAGTGTGCCTTGCCATGAGTTGGTCAAGGGGTACAATAGTGATCCGGGAATGGATCACATGACAGCGGTCGAACTTATCCTTAGTATCTAGTGGACTAAGGAATTTTCTCGATTATGGAGGTGAAAAGGAGTTCGTCGTAAAGGGTTACGTCGATGCGAACTTTGACACTAATCCGGATGACTCTGAGTAGTAAACCGGATTCGTATAGTAGAGCAAATACTTGAAATGGCTCCAAGTAGCGCGTGGTAGCATCCACAAGATGACATAGATATTCGTAAAGCACACACGGATCTGAAAGGTTCAGACCCGTTGACTAATAACCTCTCTCGCAAGCATAACATGATCAAACCAGAACTCATTGAGTGGTAATCACATAGTGATGTGAACTAGATTGTTGACTCTAGTAAACTCTTTGGATGTTGGTCACATGGTGATCTGACCTATGAGTGTTAATCACATGGTGATGTGGACTAGATTATTGACTCTAGTGCAAGTGGGAGACTGTTGGAAATATGCCCTAGAGGCAATAATAAATAGGTTATTATTATATTTCCTTGTTCATGATAATCGTTTATTATCCATGCTAGAATTGTATTGATAGGAAACTCAGATGCATGTGTGGATACATAGACAACACCATGTCCCTAGTAAGCCTCTAGGAGACTAGCTCGTTGATCAATAGATGGTTACGGTTTCCTGACCATGGACATTAGATGTCATTGATAACGGGATCACATCATTAGGAGAATGATGTGATGGACAAGACCCAATCCTAAGCCTAGCACAGATCGTGTAGTTCGTTTGCTCAGAGCTTTTCTAATGTCAAGTATCAGTTCCTTAGACCATGAGATTGTGCAACTCCCGGATACCGTAGGAATGCTTTGGGTGTACCAAACGTCACAACGTAACTGGGTGGCTATAAAGGTGCACTACAGGTATCTCCGAAAGTGTCTGTTGGGTTGGCACGAATCGAGACTGGGATTTGTCACTCCGTGTAAACGGAGAGGTATCTCTGGGCCCACTCGGTAGGACATCATCATAATGTGCACAATGTGACCAAGGAGTTGATCATGGGATGATGTGTTACGGAACGAGTAAAGAGACTTGCCGGTAACGAGATTGAACAAGGTATCGGGATACCGACGATCGAATCTCGGGCAAGTAACATACCGATAGACAAAGGGAATTGTATACGGGATTGATTGAATCCTCGATATCGTGGTTCATCCGATGAGATCATCGAGGAGCATGTGGGAGCCAACATGGGTATCCAGATCCCGCTGTTGGTTATTGACCGGAGAGTCGTCTCGGTCATGTCTGCGTGTCTCCCGAACCCGTAGGGTCTACACACTTAAGGTTCGGTGACGCTAGGGTTGTAGAGATATTAGTATGCGGTAACCCGAAAGTTGTTCGGAGTCCCGGATGAGATCCCAGACGTCACGAGGAGTTCCAGAATGGCCCGGAGGTAAGGATTTATATATGGGAAGTCTTATTTTGGTCGCCGGAAAAGTTTCGCACTTTATCGGTATTGTACCGGGAGTGCCGAAAGGGGTCCGGGAGTCCACCAAGGGGTCCACCAGCCCCGGGGGGGCCACATGGGCTGTGGGGGGTGCGCCTTGGCCTATATGAGCCAAGGGAACCAGCCCCAAGAGGCCCATGCGCCAACAGATAAGATAAACGGAGAGTCCTAAAGGGGGAAGGCACCTCCGAGGTGCCTTGGGGAGGAAGGACTCCTCCCTGGCCGCACCCTTCCTTGGAGGAAGGGCCAAGGTTGCGCCCCCCCTCTCCCTTGGCCCTATATATAGTGGGGGGAGGGAGGGCAGCAGCAATCCAAGCCCTGGCGCCTCCCTCTCCCTCCCGTGACACATCTCCCTCCTCCCGCAGCGCTTGGCAAAGCCCTGTTGGAGTCCCGCTACTTCCACCACCACGCCGTCGTGCTGCTGGATCTCCATCAACCTCTCCTCCCCCCTTGCTGGATCAAGAAGGAGGAGACGTCGTTGCTCCGTACGTGTGTTGAACGCGGAGGTGCCGTCCGTTCGGCGCTAGGATCATCGGTGATTTGGATCACGACGAGTACGACTCCATCAACCCCGTTCTCTTGAACGCTTCCGCATCGCGATCTACAATGGTATGTAGATGCACTCCCCTTCCCCTCGTTGCTAGATTACTCCATAGATTGATCTTGGTGATGCGTAGAAAATTTTGAATTTCTGCTACGTTCCCCAACAAATAGGACTTGAGAGAATATTGATCTTACCTTTAGCTCCTTGTGGGTTCGACACTCCATACTTATCACTTCCATCTTTGGAAATTGCTATGATGATTCCTTGCAATTGGGGATTATCAGAGCAGCGAGAAGACGAGCATAAGAAGAAGCTTCAGAAAGAAGCCAAGAAAGAAAGCAAAAAAGCGGACAATGTGGAGTCATCAAGCAAGCCTAAACTCAAGAGGAAAGTTACTTGTTCATGTTGCAGTGAAGAAGAACACACTATCAAAACTCGTGAGTCATTCCTTGAGTACAAGGCTATGATGGCTGTTAATCTTACAACAAAATGTCAGTTTTGCTCCGAGGAAGGCCACACAATGCAATCATGCATCCAGTTTAAAGCTGCAATGGTGAAAGTCGAGGGACATGCTCAATAGTTAGATTATACTGCTGCAGTTGAATTCATGTATCAGTAACTTGAAGCATACTTTCGAAAAAGACATATTTGTACCATGTAGTTTTACTGAATTTTCTGTCAACTTTATCTGAGATGTTGGTTCATGTTACTGCTCATTAAAACCGCATATGCTAAAAAAGTTGATATTGCTGCAGAAGTGAGGGTGAAAAAAAATGAAGCATGATATTGTGTTTTGTGGGGAATTAAGAGAGCATGTATTTGAAAAGAAATATTACACAATTTCAGTTATTAAGAAAAAAATGTGTTTCTCAAAATGTGTTGATTGCTCAAAAGCATTGGACAAAAAATGAGAATGCTTGTTCTAGCAAGCTAAAATGCTTCTAGTATTATGTCAAAGCTACCAAAATGCTTCTTCCAACAACAATTATCACAAACTGTTGCTCCAAAAAAGAAAATGTACAAAAAATGTTTCATGAGCATGCTTCCTCTAGCAATTCCTTAACATTGTTGCTGACAAAAAGTGGTTGTCGGACAATTTGTGACAAGATAAGGCATCACATACTAGAAAAACAGACATGAAAATATTTGTAACAAAAACTGAGAAGCATTCCATAAAACTTGAAAAGGTTGAGTACCAAGCAGCAAAACTGTTATAATTTGCTTCCAACAAACCACCGCACGGTTATAGCTTCCAAAAAAATCACCGAAACATATAATTATGTTTCCTTACTACAAACTACTGAGAACCATTCCAGCCAAGCAGAGGCTCATAACTGATTTGCTTTACATGGAGTTCATTTGACACAAAAAAGAACATAGCACACTACTGGCAACAATGTATTTCCAAAAACTACAAAGTTGCATCTTCAAAACCGCTGCAATCGCCTTCTTCAATGCTTGATGATCACTTTCTTCAAGCCACTATGATCGCCTTGTGCACATCAGCGGGGCAGACCTTGTTCAACGGATGGAAAAACAGCTTCGAAGCAATGGTCTTCCGCACATCAAGCATATTTTGCTGCATAAGAGAGAAAATGGTGAAAAGAGAACAAACGTATATCGTACAGGCAACACATGAAAAAGTACCCAAAAAAGCATGATTATCTATTTTTACCTTCTTAAAATCTTTCATCCTCTTGCCGTCGAAATTTTCCAAGTACAGTGTTGAAAACAATCCACAATCAAAGCTGTTTCGTGGTGCCGTTCAAAAAATGGGTAGAAAAAAGTTAAAGATTTCTACATAAAAGGACATGTAAACACTACTATTATGGAGGTGTGTGTGTGATTAGAGCTCACTGAGTTGCCTGCTGTGGGTAGTCAAGCAGGGGCCAGTTTGGTTTGAAAGAAGATAAATCCACTTTGAAATCTGGCTCTTCCGTAGCGATCCTCTTGAAATTGGTAAACTGACAGAAATAGGAAACAGTGGCAAAAAAAGTAGGGGCTTTGTCAAACATAAAAGAGTGATGGTAAAAAAAGCTACAACCACTAAAACTTCAGACACATTTGGATTCACCATCAAGATTTTGAACACATGTTCATTGGGGATCTGTTTTTTTCAAATAATGAACAATGAAAACTACAGATAAAAGGATAAAATGTCACTTACCAGATTCCTTGCAGCAACATCAAATTTTCCGTTATCCAATGAGTCAAACATGTTGAATTCCTTGTGCAAGAGGTTAACGACGCAAACAATCCAATGGCCATCGCGAAGGATGGTGAAGAAAAGCTAGAAAAAGAGTGAAGACAAGATAGAGGTTAAATGGAATAAACTTTAAAGCACAAAAAACTAAAGGAAACACAGAAATTGAGTAAAAAAATTGTTGGGAGCAAACTTACTAGGTCAAAAACTGAAATCTGAAAATTTTGGCACGCCCTCCTCAGCTCTCTTGCACAAACACTTGGATCAAAAACTTCTGGGTGGACAGAGAGTTGAAGCTGCAACACACATGGGCATAGAAAAACATAAGAAAAAGTGATGGAGAAATTTTGCAATAGGGCATACTAAAAAACTCTAGAAAAATGATGGCACTAAATGGGAGCAACAAAAGATGAACTAACGATCATTAAAACAGAGAAAGCAAATTTCTTCTGCTTATGTGAAGACGACAACTGTTCAATGTTGAAGGTTTCGACGAATAAAGACATGACTTCGTTGCATATCTGAGCGCGTGGCTTCAACGACTTCTGAAAGTTCGTGTAGGTAATGTGGAAATCACCATTCCTAATGAAAGGAGGCCTGCAACAAGAAGGATGGAAACCACAGTAGTTAGGAGCGTTTGAAAAGATGAAAATGTAATAAATAGGAGATAACAAAATGGTGGAAGCAAAATTTAGAGAAGATGATACTTACTCAATTTCCCCTCTCTTCATCTTCTTCATCTTGTACCTCTTCATGACATAGTACTGGTACATTGCTTCCGTCTTCGAATCTGTCTTGATTTTCTTGTACTTTGATCCAGCCGACATTGGACTCCCTACTCTTTTCTTGCTCTTGAGCTTCTTCTCGTCCTTGCTCTTCAACTTCTCCTCGTTGAGGTCGGGACTTGGTTCCCTGCTGCTAACTAGAACAACTGGCTCTTCTTGTGGTTTTGATGGTCCATCTGAAAAAAGTAAAAAAAGATTTTCCAGAAAATGTTGTGAGGAGAGATTTGTTCAAAGATAAAACATGGCAGGGCATACCGGCAGTCCCGCTTGATAATGGAGCCACAGAGGTTGGTGTGACATCATACACTGGAACTTCTGCTTCTGTTGAGATTGGAGCCTGAGGAGTGACATAAAAAACATCACAAGACTTTGGTGTTGTAACAGTGTTGCCATGGGTTGGAGCATTCGAGTTCGCATCTACATTTGGGACACTGATCCACCACTCATATTCCTCAGTGCCCTCTTGGAACACACTCATTGATGGAACATCACTCCAATGTCCAGCCACACTAGTCGGCACAGAGTGATTGCGCTGGCTGAGTTGGTGACCATGCTCAGTATCTTCACCACTGGACACTTTCTCCTTTGCAGTCTCAAAACATCGTGCAAGGTTCTCACTGACAACAGCACTAGTTCCTATGCCCAGCTCAACCACATCGCCTCCATTAGGCTCATGAACAATGCTACTTGCACAGTTGCTTCGAGCTCCTTCAGCTGGCTCAAACACCTTGTCAGTTGTTGGCTCATCTACGACCTTCTCCCTAGAACTTTCCTTGCTACAACCATGACCATCTGACTTGTCTACAACATTGCTGTGAGGAGGCGATACATCAAAGGTAACATCCACTGCTTCTTGAGAACTTGACGAAGCAACATGAACATCTTTGAGAAGCTGCTCCATTCGCTTGCAATGTATTGCTTGCAACACTTGCCTGTAAGAACTTGGAGCCCCTTTTAACTTTGCATCATATAGTTTTGTGTGCTTGTCGTAGATTGCAGCCATATGTGATGGGAGCTGAAAAAATGTATGGCAAAATGAAGTGACAGTCGTCAGTAGGGATGCAACTTACCATATGATGGAACTAAAAAAATATAAAATGTAGAAAGGTATGTGACAAAATTAAACAACAAAAATAAAAACAACAAAAAAAATCTCACCTCAAGCACTGCCCCAAATGGTGCCGGGTTTTGAAGGCAATCATCCAGCGAACCACACACATCTTCGTCGGTGCTTTTGCCATTATCCGTTGGGTTGCTACCTTCCGTAGGGTTCTCTTTCGCAGCCACGTCATCTTGGTTATCATTAATGTTTATATTTCCAGCTCCACAATCTTGAGTATCATCACAATCCGGGCTGTCCGAAACCTGCTGATCTTGAGCAACTTCACTGTTGTTGCCTACCGGGCCTTGGGCAGGCAATGCTGCGTATGGTATCTTTGACAGAGGGCGAAACTACAGGACACAAAGCAAAAAGAAACAAGAATTAAACCATGAGTACACAAGCAAAAATAAAGAAGGTAAAAATTGGGAAGAAACAATGCTGCAATGGATGAGGGAAGTAAACCACACAAAAAACTTACACGACACTTCCCGAATGAGCCTTTGCCCAAAGAAAGCTTATTCTTGTCAAAGTCCAACACAAGATCAAAGTCAATCTGATGCACAAAGCAAGCCCTTGGAAGAGAATAATTCAATTGGTGCTCGTTGATGGCAGCTTGAGGAAATATCAAATGGTCCATGTAAATAACGTGAATAAGAAGACTGTTGGAAATATGCCCTAGAGGCAATAATAAATGGTTATTATTATATTTCTTTGTTCATGGTAATTGTCTATTATTCATGCTATAATTGTATTGTCCGGAAATCGTAATACATGTGTGAATACATAGACCACAACCTGTCCCTAGTAAGCCTCTAGTTGACTAGCTCGTTGATCAACAGATAGTCATGGTTTCCTGACTATGGACATTGGATGTCATTGATAACAGGATCACATCATTAGGAGAATGATGTGATGGACAAGACCCAATCTTAAGCATAGCATAAAAGATCGTGTAGTTTCGTTTGCTAGAGCTTTTCCAATGTCAAGTATCTTTTCCTTAGACCATGAGATCGTGCAACTCCCGGATACCGTAGGAGTGCTTTGGGTGTGCCAAACGTCACAACGTAACTGGGTGACTATAAAGGTGCATTACGGGTATCTCCGAAAGTGTCTGTTGGGTTGGCACGGATCGAGACTGGGATTTGTCACTCCGTGTGACGGAGAGGTATCTCTGGGCCCACTCGGTAATGCATCATCATAATGAGCTCAATGTGACTAAGGCGTTAGTCACGGGATCATGCATTGCGGTACGAGTAAAGAGACTTGCCGGTAACGAGATTGAACAAGGTATTGGGATACCGACGATCGAATCTCGGGCAAGTAACATACCGATTGACAAAGGGAATTGCATACGGATTGATTGAATCCTCGACACCGTGGTTCATCCGATGATATCATCGTGGAACATGTGGGAGCCAACATGGGTATCCAGATCCCGCTGTTGGTTATTGACCGGAGAGGCGTCTCGGTCATGTCTGCATGTCTCCCGAACCCGTAGGGTCTACACACTTAAGGTCCGGTGACGCTAGGGTTGTAGAGATATATGTATGCGGAAACCCGAAAGTTGTTCGGAGTCCCGGATGAGATCCCGGACGTCACGAGAGGTTCCGGAATGGTCCGGAGGTAAAGATTTATATATGGGAAGTCTTATTTTGGTCGCCGGAAAAGTTTCGCGCTTTATCGGTATTGTACCGGGAGTGCCGAAAGGGGTCCGGGGGTCCACCAGCCCCGGGGGGCCACATGGGCTGTAAGGGGTGCACCTTGGCCTATATGGGCCAAGGGCACCAGCCCCAAGAGGCCCATGCGCAAGAGATAAGAAAAAAAAAGGGAGAGTCCTAAAGGGGGAAGGCACCTCCGAGGTGCCTTGGGGGGGAAGGACTCCCCCCTGGCCGCACCCTTCCTTGGAGGAAGGGGCAAGGCTGCGCCCCTCCCCTCTCCCTTGGCCCTATATATAGTGGGGGGAAGGGAGGGCAGCAACATCTAAGCCTTAGGCGCCTCCCTCCTCCCCTGCAACACCTCTCTCTCTCTCTCTCTCTCTCTCTCTCTCTCGCAGAAGCTTGCGAAGCCCTGCAGGAGACCCGCTACATCCACCACCACGCCGTCGTGCTGTTGGATCTCCATCAACCTCTCCTCCCCCCTTGCTGGATCAAGAAGGAGGAGACGTTGCTGCGCCGTACGTGTGTTGAACGCGGAGGTGCCGTACGTTCGGCACTCGATCATCGGTGATTTGGATCACGGCGAGTACGACTCCGTCATCCACGTTCATTGGAACGCTTCCGCTCGCGATCTACAAGGGTATGTAGATGCACTCCTTCCCTTCGTTGCTAGTAGACTCCATAGATGCATCTTGATGAGCGTAGGAAATTTTTAAATTATGCTACGATTCCCGACAGTGGCATCATGAGCCAGGTCTATGCGTAGTTACTATGCACGAGTAGAACACAAAGTAGTTGTGGGCGTTGAGTTTGCCAATTCTTCTTGCCGCTACTAGTCTTTTCTTGTTTCGGCGGCATTGTAGGATGAAGCGGCCCGGACCGACCTTACACGTACTCTTACGTGAGACAGGTTCCACCGACTGACATGCACTAGATGCATAAGGTGGCTAGCGGGTGTCTGTCTCTCCTACTTTAGTCGGAACAGATTCGATGAAAAGGGTCCTTATGAAGGGTAAATAGAAATTGGCAAATCACGTTGTGGTCATACGTAGGTAAGAAACGTTCTTGCTAGAAACCTACAAACCACGTAAAAACTTGCAACAACAATTAGAGGACGTCTAACTTGTTTTTGCAGCAAGTGCTATGTGATGTGATATGGCCAGAAGATGTGATGAATGATATATGTGATGTATGAGATTGATCATATTCTTGTAATAGGAATCACGACTTGCATGTCGATGAGTATGACAACCGGCAGGAGCCATAGGAGTTGTCTTTATTATTTTGCATGACCTGCGAGTCATTGAATAACGCCATGTAAATTACTTTACTTTGTTGCTAAACGAGTTGGCCATAGAAGTAGAAGTAATCGTTGGCGTGACAACTTCATGAAGACACAATGATGGAGATCATGATGATGGAGATCATGGTGTCATGCCGGTGACAAAGATGATCATGGTGCCCCGAAGATGGAGATCAAAGGAGCATGATGATATTGGCCATATCATGTCACTATTTGATTGCATGTGATGTTTATCATGTTTTTGCATCTTATTTGCTTAGAACGACGGTAGCAAGTAGGATGATCCCTTATAATAATTTCAAGAAAGTGTTCACCCTAACTGTGCACCGTTGCGAAGGTTCGTCGTTTCGAAGCACCACGTGATGATCGGGTGTGATAGATTCTTACGTTCGAATACAACGGGTGTTGACGAGCCTAGCATGTACAGACATGGCCTCGGAACACACGCAATACACTTAGGTTGACTTGACGAGCCTAGCATGTACAGACATGGCCTCGGAACACGGAGGACCGAAAGGTCGAGCATGAGTTGTATAGAAGATACGATCAACATGGAGATGTTCACCGATCTTGACTAGTCCGTCTCACGTGCTGATCGGACACGGCCTAGTTGAACTCGGATCATGTTTCACTTAGATGACTAGAGGGATGTCTATCTGAGTGGGAGTTCATAATCAGATGAACTTCATTATCATGAACATAGTCAAAAAGTATTTGCAAATTATGTCATGGCTTGCGCTTTAGTTCTACTGGTTAAGATATGTTCCTAGAGAAAATTTAGTTGAAAGTTGGTAGTAGCAATTATGCGGACTGGGTCCGTAAACTGAGGATTGTCCTCATTGCTGCACAGAAGGCTTATGTCCTTAATGCACCGCTCGGTGTGCTGAACCTCAGCGTCGTCTGTAGATGTTACAAAAACATATGACATACACGTTTTGATAACTACGTGATAGTTCGGTGCGGTTTAGAATTGTGGCACCAAAGACGTTTCTGAAACGTCGCAGAACATGTGAGATGTTCCGAAGACTGAAATTGAGATTTCAGACTAGTGCCCACGTCAAGAGGTATGAGACCTCTGACAAGTTTCTTAAAGCCTGCAAACTAAGGGAGAAAAGCTCAATCGTTGAGCGTGTGCTCAGATTGTCTGAGTGCCACAATCGCTTGAATCGAGTGGGAGTTAATCTCCCAGATGAGATAGTGATAGTTCTCCATAGTCACTGCCACCAAGCTAGTAGAGCTTCGTGATGAACTATAACATATCAAGGATAGTTATGATGATCCTTGAGCTATTCGCGATGTTTGACACCGCGAGAGTAGAAATCAAGAAGGAGCATCAATTGTTGATGGTTAGTAAAACCACTAGTTTAAGAAGGGCAAGGGCAAAAGGGATACTTCATGAAACAGCAAGTCGTTTGCTGCTCTAGTGAATAATCCCAAGGTTGAACCCAAACCCGAGACTAAGTGCTTCTGTAATGAGAGGAACGGTCACTGAAGCAGTACTACCCTAGATACTTGGTAGATGAGAAGGCAGGCAAAGTCGACAAAGTATATTGGATATACGTTATATGAATGTGTACTTTACTAGTACTCCTAGCAGCACCAGGGTATTAGATACTGGTTCGGTTGCTAAGTGTTAGTAACTCGAAATAAAAGCTGCGGAATAAATGGAGACTAGCTAAAGGTGAGATGACGATATGTGTTGGAAGTGTTTCCAAGGTTGATGTGATCAAGCATCGCATGCTCCCTCTACCATCGAGATTTGGTGGTTGCGCTGAACATGATTGGATTATGTTTACCGCAAAACGGTTATTCATTTAAGGAGAATAATGGTTACTCTGTTTACTTGAATAATACCTTCAATGGTCTTGCACCTAAAATGAATCTCGATCGTAGTGATACACATGTTCATGCCAAAAGATATAAGATAGTAATGATAGTACCACATACTTGTGGCACTGCCACTTGAGTCATATTGGTGTAGAACGCATGAAGAAGCTCCATGTAGGTGGATCTTTGGACTCACTCATTTTTGAAAAGATTGAGACATGCGAACCATGTCTATTGGTATATATGCATGAAGAAACTCCATACAGATGGATCGTTTGGACTCACTTGATTATGAATCACTTGAGACATGCAAATCATACCACATGGGCAAGATGACTGAAAGGCCTCGTTTTCAGTGAGATGGAACAAGAGAGCAATTTATTGGAAGTAATACATTTTGATGTATGCAGTCCAATGGATGCTGAGGCATGCAGTGGATATCGTTATGTTCTTACTTCACAGATGATTTGAGTAGATGCTGAGTGTATTTACTTGATTAAACACTAGTCTGAATTATTGAAAGGTTCAAGCAATTTCAGAGTGAAGTTAAAGATCGTCGTGACAAGAGGATAAAATGTCTGTGATATGATCATAGAGATGAGTATCTGAGATACGAGTTTGGCACACAATTGAGACATTGTGGAAAGTGTTTCACAATTAATACCGCCTGGAACACCATAGTGTGATGGTGTGTCCGAACATCATAACTGCACCCTATTGGATATGGTGCATACCATGTTGTTTCTTATCAAATTACCACTATCATTTATGGGTTAGGCATTAGAGACAACCGCATTCACTTTAAAAGGGGCACCACGCAATTCCGTTGAGACGACACTGTTTATAGAAACCTAAGTTGTCGTTTCTTAAAAGTTTGGGGCTGCGATGCTTATGTGAAAAAGTTTCAGGCTGATAAGCTCGAACCCAAAGCGGATAAATGCATCTTCATAGAATACCCAAAAACAGTTGGGTATACCTCCTATCTGGAAGCAAAAGTAATTGCTTCTAGAAACGAGTCCTTTCTCGAGGAAAAGTTTCTCTCGAAAGAATTGAGTGGGAGGATGGTGGAGACTTGATAAGGTTATTGAACCGTCGCTTCAACTAGTGTGTAGCAGGGCACAGGAAGTTGTTCCTGTGGCACCTACACCAATTGAAGTGGAAGCTTATGATAGTGATCATGAAACTTCGGATCAAGTCACTACCAAACCTCGTAGGATGACGAGGATGCGCACTACTTCAGAGTAATGCGTGATCCTGTCTTGGAAGTCATGTTGCTAGACAACAATGAACCTACGAGCTATGGAGAAGCGATGGTAGACCCATATTCCGACGAATGGCTCGAGGCCATGAAATCCGAGATAGAATCCATGTATCAGAACAAAGCATGGACTTTGGTGAACTTGCCCGATGATCGGCAAGCCATTGAGATAAATGGATCTTTAAGAAGAAGACAGACATGGACGGTAATGTTACCTTCTATGAAGCTCGACTTGTGGCAAAGAGTATTTTCACAAGTTCAAGGAGTTGACTACGATGAGTTTTTCTCATCCGTAGCGATGCTTAGGTCCGTCGGAATCATGTTAGCATTAGCTGCATTTATGAAATCTGGCAGATGGATGTCAAAACAAGTTTCCTTACTAGTTTTCGTAAGGAAAGGTTGTATGTGATACAATCAGAAAGGTTTTGTCAATCCTAAGGATGCTAAAAGGTATGCTAGCTCCAGCGATCCTTCTATGGATTAGAGCAAGCATCTCGGAGTCAGAATATACGCTTTGATGGAGCGATCAAAGTTTTTGGGTTTATACAAAGTTTGTTAGAAACTTGTATTTACAATAAAGTGAGTGGGAGCGCTACAACATTTCTGATAAGTATATGTGAATGACATATTGATGATCCGAAATGATGTAAAATTTCTGGAAAGCATAAAGGGTTGTTTGAAAGGAGTTTTTCAAAGGAAGACATGGATAAAGCTGCTTACATATTGGGCATCAAGATCTATAGAGGTAGATCAAGACGCCTGATGATACTTTCAAAGAACGCACACCTTGACATGATTTTGAAAGAGTTCAAAATAGATCAGCAAAGAAGGAGTTCTTGGCTGTGTTACAAGGTGTGAGTATTGAGTAAGACTCAAGACCTGACCACAGAAGAAGAGAGAGAAAGGACGAAGGTCGTCCCCTATGCTTCAGACGTAGGCTCTACAGTATGCTATGCTGTGTACCGCACATGAAGTGTGCCTTGCCATGAGTTGGTCAAGGGGTACAATAGCGATCCGGGAAAGGATCACATGACAGCGGTCGAACTTATCCTTAGCACCTAGTGGATTAAGGAATTTTCTCGATTATGGAGGTGGAAAGGAGTTCGTCGTAAAGGGTTACGTCGATGCGAACTTTGACACTAATCCGGATGACTCTGAGTAGTAAACCGGATTCGTATAGTAGAGCAATTATTTGAAATGGCTCCAAATAGCGCGTGGTAGCATCCACAAGATGACATAGATATTCGTAAAGCACACGGTTCTGAAAGGTTCAGACCCGTTGACTAATAACCTCTCTCACAAGCATAACATGACCAAACCAGAACACATTGAGTGATAATCACATAGTGATGTGAACTAGATCGTTGACTCTAGTAAACTCTTTAGATGTTGGTCACATGGTGATGTGACCAGTGAGTGTTAATCACATGGTGATGCGAACTAGATTATTGACTCTAGTGCAAGTGGGAGACTGTTGGAAATATGCCCTAGAGGCAATAATAAATGGTTATTATTATATTTCTTTGTTCATGGTAATTGTCTATTATTCATGCTATAATTGTATTGTCCGGAAATCGTAATACATGTGTGAATACATAGACCACAACCTGTCCCTAGTAAGCCTCTAGTTGACTAGCTCGTTGATCAACAGATAGTCATGGTTTCCTGACTATGGACATTGGATGTCATTGATAACGGGATCACATCATTAGGAGAATGATGTGATGGACAAGACCCAATCTTAAGCATAGCATAAAAGGTCGTGTAGTTTCGTTTGCTAGAGCTTTTCCAATGTCAAGTATCTTTTCCTTAGACCATGAGATCGTGCAACTCCCGGATACCGTAGGAGTGCTTTGGGTGTGCCAAACGTCACAACGTAACTGGGTGACTATAAAGGTGCATTACGGGTATCTCCGAAAGTGTCTGTTGGGTTGGCACGGATCGAGACTGGGATTTGTCACTCCGTGTGACGGAGAGGTATCTCTGGGCCCACTCGGTAATGCATCATCATAATGAGCTCAATGTGACTAAGGCGTTAGTCACGGGATCATGCATTGCGGTACGAGTAAAGAGACTTGCCGGTAACGAGATTGAACAAGGTATTGGGATACCGACGATCGAATCTCGGGCAAGTAACATACCGATTGACAAAGGGAATTGCATACGGATTGATTGAATCCTCGACACCATGGTTCATCCGATGATATCATCGTGGAACATGTGGGAGCCAACATGGGTATCCAGATCCCGCTGTTGGTTATTGACCGGAGAGGCGTCTCGGTCATGTCTGCATGTCTCCCGAACCCGTAGGGTCTACACACTTAAGGTCCGGTGACGCTAGGGTTGTAGAGATATATGTATGCGGAAACCCGAAAGTTGTTCGGAGTCTCGGATGAGATCCCGGACATCACGAGAGGTTCCGGAATGGTCCGGAGGTAAAGATTTATATATGGGAAGTCTTATTTTGGTCGCCGGAAAAGTTTCGCGCTTTATCGGTATTGTACCGGGAGTGCCGAAAGGGGTCCGGGGGTCCACCAGCCCCGGGGGGGCCACATGGGCTGTAAGGGGTGCACCTTGGCCTATATGGGCCAAGGGCACCAACCCCAAGAGGCCCATGCGCAAGAGATAAGAAAAAAAGGGAGAGTCCTAAAGGGGGAAGGCACCTCCGAGGTGCCTTGGGGGGGAAGGACTCCCCCTTGGCCGCACCCTTCCTTGGAGGAAGGGGCAAGGCTGCGCCCCCCCTCTCCCTTGGCCCTATATATAGTGGGGGGAAGGGAGGGCAGCAACATCTAAGCCTTGGGCGCCTCCCTCCTCCCCTGCAACACCTCTCTCTCTCTCTCTCTCTCTCTCTCTCTCTCTCTCTCTCTCTCTCTCTCTCTCGCAGAAGCTTGCGAAGCCCTGCCGGAGACCCGCTACATCCACCACCACGCCGTCGTGCTGTTGGATCTCCATCAACCTCTCCTCCCCCCTTGCTGGATCAAGAAGGAGGAGACGTTGCTGCGCCGTACGTGTGTTGAACGCGGAGGTGCCGTACGTTCGGCACTCGATCATCGGTGATTTGGATCACGGCGAGTACGACTCCGTCATCCACGTTCATTGGAACGCTTCCGCTCGCGATCTACAAGGGTATGTAGATGCACTCCTTCCCTTCGTTGCTAGTAGACTCCATAATGCATCTTGGTGAGCGTAGGAAATTTTTAAATTATGCTACGATTCCCAACAAAGACAAAATATAATATATCACACACAATAAGAAAAAGATGTGCTTACAGAAAACAAAAACATGTTGCGATAGATAGAAAAATTCCAAAAAGAAAGAAGTATACCGCGAGCATAGGGAAGCAGCCCCCAACCCAGAATGAAGAAGTAGCCTGTGATTTTATCTTGTCCTGGCACTTCTTGACCTCTCTCATTGCAACACTTAAAACATGTTCATCCCAAGCAAATTCAGTAACCTTGTCCATTTCTTCAAGGCTTTCCAAGTACTCTAGTGGCACCATGTTGCCAGTGCTTGGATTTAAAACTGTTGCAAGCGCTAAGAGCACCCATGACCTCTTCGTAGTATCGCCATCATCATTCCTAGCTCGATGAAGCACATCCACTGTATGCGCAATTGAAGCCCTGCCATTCTTGTGATAAATGTTGTGGAGCTCACAATGCTCATGTCTCTTGAAAAGCTCAACTGGTCTGTTGCCTGATGGGATATTGAAAACCTTCTTCACCATGTCTCGAGTAAACACAATGACCTTAGTCCGACTCAGCCTGAAAACCCCAAAAAATGTATTCATTGGTTGCTATCAACATGACCTAAAAAAGAAAGAAAGTATATGTTGCAGACATGATGCATGAGAAAAAAGGAATAAGAAAGGAGGTGGGTGCAATACCTGAGCTCACGGCTGTCAGTGTCAATGTTCATTGTTAACCATTCCATCAGATCATGTGGCACTGTGAAAGGCGAGATGCTCGTGAGATCACCGAAGGCAGTTTCATTTATGTAGCGCCTCTTGCTAGGATTAAGTTTTATCTTCGCAACTTCGCGCAAGTGTTTTGCTGTGAAACGTTGGCTGAATGCAGTATCAGACTCCATTACTTCTTCGTCTGACATGTAGCTGCAAAAATCAAAATGAATAAAAAATGTATTGGGTACAAACACCATTGTACAATTACTACAGAAAGTGATGGGCATTCGATTCCAGCATACTCAACATCTACCAAGCATAACAATGAAGCAAAAAAATGAGCATTCCTTTCTTGCAATTACTTAAGAGTGGGTAAATCCAGAAAAACTAAACAATTAGCCGTGCGACACAATCAAGTCAAAGAAAAAAGTCTAAAACAATTACATGCAGCAAAACACTATAAGATGGAAAAATCTTGTCTGAATATAGAAATAAAACAAACAATAAGGCTCTGACTACACTGACTTTCATCTAAAAAACCTAATCTAAACAACAAATACAGGAAGAAAACCATAACTTGACTAACCAAATAGCAGCATCACAAAAAAGACCATTGAGAATCTAGTCCTCCAACTCTGAAATCTCATCCCCTACCTATAAAAATCTCGTCCCCTACCTCTAAAATCTCAACTATAAAACCTAGCTACAACATGGAACCAAATTAATCCGATCTACACAACAAACCCTAGATTAAATGGGGGATGAATTTGGCGGCATGAAGGGAGTAGCGGCTCAACTGAAACCCCTGAACAAACAACAGATCTATACTATGCATTCGACCCGGATGTACTCATCCAACGCCGGAAACTGCTGGGATTAACTGCGAAATGAACCGCTAAAAGGAAATCATGCAGGCGGAGGAGAAAAATGCTGCGAACTGCAGGGCACCATACCTCTCGTCCGCCGCTGCAACTACAGGGGGGTCGTGTAGCTCGGCGCCGTGGCCGACGGTGCTCACTACCGCCCGAACCTCCGGTTCCCTTGTCGTCCCGGCAACATCCATCTCTCCCACCCCCCGCCATGATTCTGGATCTCGCAGTCGCCTGCGTTGTTGCCAAAGCTAGAGAGGGATGGGGATGAAAGCAGATGGGACGACCGAGCTCACGAGGGTGGGAGCAAAAAAAACACCTAGGGCACGCGCGTCCACACCCCCGTCAGAAAGCATCCTGACCGTACGATGCGCCGCGATCCGACGGCGCGCGAGACGGTCGCTTGGACGGCTGCGTGCATCCGGATGAGAATGAGTGTTTTCCAAGTGAATACTGCTCCCTGTGCGTGTTAAATTGCCCCATTCTTGACATAGAAAAAGCAAAAACGACATAAGGAAGATCTTATGTTTTTTAGTATGTTCTTGAATCATACTGTATTAATTTAGCGATCTATATGGGGCAAGAGTGTTGGACATACAATGTTGAAAATGAATAAATTATAGAAAGAAATTTTGGAGTACTACTTACAAATGGAGTGCATTTAAAGAAATTAAAAACGTGCACACAACACAAGTATGATTGAAAGTAAGGCAACAAACAGAAATTCTCGAGAAAAAAACAAGCGGACATTCTCAGAATCAAAAGGCATTGTATCAAATCTAGAATTCTCTCATCCATTTTGTGCTTTCTCGCTTGCTTCTTGCATTACCATTTTTAAAGCCTGCGTAGATCTCTTAGTAAAACCTTCTTTGATTTGGTTCTTTCAGTAAGATACCGAACATGCTCTCTTTGGCGACGACAAGATGTGAGGAGGAGGGAGAGTTGGCAGTGAAGGTAGGTTTAGGTCACCGCCCGTGTCGCCCATGGGGAACGACGCGGGAAAGGAGCATTTTTTCGGCGGAGCTTTCTTTTTTAACAAGATAGCCATGGCATAGGCATACATCGCCAAGTCCCGTGACTCTGCCGTTGACCTATGTCTAGCACCCAAAAATGCTATGCCCACATAATTTTTACTAAAAGCTACTAAACCTTCCATCCCTAACTAATACACCCCCGCTCCATTTTCGGGGGGTGGGCCCGCCTCACTTTTCTTAACCAATAAAATCTTTCCAGCTAAGATCCTTCGTAAGGAAATATTTTACGCAGGTGTAGTGTTGTCCGTCTAGCACCTGCTTCGTCTGCTCCTCCGAGATGTAACTTTCCATTCTTTTTTTTGTTGAGACTTTGCGTGGCCTATGTGCCTGTTTACCCGACCCTTGTGGTTTGTTCTTGGCTTGTATGCCGGTGACTTAACTGATACTCTATGTCGTTTGTTGGATGACTCGTTGGTTTGACTTTATTTATAAAGTCGGACGCTATGCCTTTTCTTAAAAAAAATAGTCATTAAGCGTCTTTGATTTAGTACAACAGCGATCACACGCTTGGATGATAAGTATTTCGCCATGCGATTTTCTGGTTGAAGAAATTCAGGAAACACCAAAAGTCAATCAAAACCGATTCATCGCGCGAAAAAGAAGAATATCAAATCGGTTCCGGCTGCAGTAACTTGACGCATTCTCCCTGTCCAGTAAACGAAAAAGAAGACCTTGCACAGGAGATGGTCTTAGTTACCAACTGGATTTCAAAGAAGACACCACTCGGCCAAGACAAAGAGAACCAGCGTTTCCTCAAAAGCCTTGCACCAACCAGTGCGGTGTAATGTTGGAGTAGTACAAAATTGTCCGACCGCGACCTTGTCTGCAGGCGTTTCAATGAACCACACGCAAGGCATCAGTGATCACCAGCTCACTGCCATACTGAAACCGGAAATCTCTTGTACTGACGCATAAGTTGGATTAGATTAGATTAGATTAGGCAGAACATTATCACGTTCGTACCCATCGATGCGTCCAAGACATTTTGTCCGTTCACGGTTCACCTGCTCCTAGGATACGTCTGTCCGTGGGACACTGCTAGTGCACTGATCTGAAAGTGGCCGTTCCTGAGCTGTTCTTCAGTTACGCGTCCACTTCATGCGTTCGCTTGTGATGTTCAGAGGTTGCATGCCTGTCTGGCGGTGCCAAATCTAGTAATCTGGGACGCCCAGCCCTTGCCAAGAAGAGCAGGATGAATGGACGTCTCGCCTACTCTGTCGTGCTAACAAGTAAAAGGGCATCGAATCCAACTTGAACACTAATCCTGCATATATCATAGCAAGCGGTAACAAAGCTAGTGCGGTTCATCGCTGCCATCTGCCGTTGATCGGGAATCCGACGCGCACCGATCGATCAGTCCGCGAAACTAAGTGGATGAACAGTGCGGCGCCGCTCGGCTATAAATTCAGGCGCCCGCTGCACACCCCTACACATCCACACCCCCACTGCCTACCAGTAGCACTTTCCCAGTTCCAGTGTGACTCGCGAGCTCGACCGATCGCGCAATGGCGGCTCGCGGCGGGAAGGCCCTGGTGCTGGCCATGCTGATCTCCTTCCTCGCGGTCCAGGGAACGCTGGGGTCCGATTTCGCCGCGTGCTACTGCCACCACAACAAAGTGTGCACGAAACAATGGCCACGCAAGCCGGTGTACTGCATGAAGAAAAGCCTCGAAGACTGTACCGGCTGGACGTGCTCCAAGAAGCCTCCTTCCGTGATGCCACTGGCCGATGCTGTCAACCCCGGTGAGTTATATCGTTCCCGCGTTAGAGCTCAGTGTCAGCTGCCTGATCATGTATGTTAGTGTATGTGTAGTTCGTGTGTTCTCCGCAAGTTTGTTTGTCTGACCTGTCACGTTTACCATGGTTTGCTGCTGAATGCTTACAGTTACAGACGAGGGCAGCATGGCCGTTCCTGCCGGGGGTGCCGATCATGGCGAGTTCAACATCACTGAGGGCAGCATGGCTGCTCCTGCCGGGGGTGCCGATCACGGCGACTTCAACACTGCAGAAGAGGATGCAGCTCCGTGAGGGCTGGGAGAGGCTGGCTGGAGACTTGGAGGACAGACACAGTTTGGCCGCGGTATAGGCCGAGAAACTCTTCTATACTACTATTAAAAGAGCAAACATGAATCTATACTACTATTAAAAGAGCAAACATGAAATACCCTACACCCACCAAACTTAGTGTACACAAATTAACCAGTACCCTTGGATCTAACCCACTTAATTGTATCTAAGAGTCTGTATTACTTCGGTGGTCTGCCATCAAAACGAATGGACGAGATTAAATGTTTTGCCGGTCTGCCACCAACGTACGGTCTCCACGCATGCCCACTAATTCGCTCAAGACCTCATAACCCCGAACCAACATCACGTCTCAGTTGCGAAAAAAATATCACGTCTCCAACCCCAACCATAGCTCTCCCCTCTCCCCCAGCCGCCACAGAACTCCTCCCTGTTCCCATCGCCGCCGCCCGCCGCTTCTCCTCTCCTCTGCTACCCCAGGCGCGAGGAACCAACCTCCCGAAGCAACCGGAGCGGCAAAGCGGCGGAGGAATGGAGAGATGGCGTCTGCGATGGCGGGGAAAAAGATGGGGCGGGCGTCCTACATCCGGATCAAGCACGAGGAGGAGCGGCACGAGGCGTCCTGGAAGGAGCCCGAGGGCTGGGTCTTCTCCGCCACCACGCGCACCGATGTCGCCGCGCGCCTTGGCGAGCTCCGCGACCAGATCCTCGCCGGTTGCGCCTCTTTCCCGACCTCGCCGCACAGCACTCCGGCTGCTCCTCCGCCCGCCGCGGCGGCGACCTAGGTACGCCTCCACTTGCCCCACTTACGCGCTCTGCAGGCTTTCATATAGGGTCTCCGATCGTGGCGAACCAGAAGCACCAGCCCAGGAAGAGCTCGACAGCGTGGAGATCCTCCCCAGCCAGTAGTACGTGACCAGCCCGAGATCCACCGCCGAGCCAAGCACTTCTCCTTTCTTTTTCTTCTTCTGTTACCCAGCCAAAACAATTTTGTGGAGAACAATCATATCTGGTTAGGATCCACACAGGAATCTACAACACAAATAATGGAGGAGCTACTACAATAGAGGATGGACTTGTGGTTGCTTCCCAGCTCTTTTCTTCAAAACAATCTGAGAAAGAGTACAAAGGAAATTGGAGCATATGGAAAATTGCTCAGGAATATCTCCATCTTATGCTTATTGCTTCGGTGTACAGTGACCTATAAAAGGGTGAAAACAATCAGTGAGATACTTCTCTGGATGTAGAGCTCTCTGACATACGCGTAAAAGATAAAATTATATTTTTTACATTATTATTCTCAATACTATAGTTGAACATTCATTAGCTTGTGGTTCGTACTTGGTCCCAGCCTCCCAAGCATAAATCTGAAGTTGTTCTGTATAGGGGAGTGAATTGTATGAGAGTGTGTTTCCAGGCTTAAATCTGAAATTGTTGTGTATACTATATGTGCATGCAGTGTGTATGGTAGAACCAATCGATTTGCAGAAGATAGCATGAACCGGAAGGGTAATCGGTGCCGCCACCGGAAGGCTCGGCAGTGCTAATCGCCGGAACTACACTACCGGCAGTGCCATCCAAATCCTCGGAGACGCTCAAGGTATATACAATGAACACACAAAGGGGTCCACATGCAATTATCTAATTATTGGATGCATCAGATTAACGTGCTGAATGAATCACATGTGTATACTTGAGACAAATGAATGTATTAATGGTTAGTAATTTTTTTATCTATCCTTTTTACATGTCCTCGAGGGTGACCATAGTAGCATCTTGAGCCCAAATACAGTCCTGCCATCTAACGCCGCCTGTAATTTTTTAGCTACAGGAATTTGGACCGTCTTGCAAGAAGAATCAGTTGAGAAGATTGGACTATGCTACTTCTCTAAGGCTGAGTATACACTCTTTGTTGTTAATTGTAGTGATAGTTACTATTATTGAATTGCTAAGGTGACAAACTGACAGTTATTGCTTGATGAGCTTACTCTTGTTCATCACATTGCATCCCTCTTACACGGGAATCATCAAATGTTCACACATATGTATGTCCTTTAGTTGTCATTTGCTCTTTTTTATTTCTTCTTCCCTTTTTTGTGTGGATAATCCAATTTCTTATGTTGTCAATGGATCTTAAACATCTTCACTTCTGATTTCTATTTCAAACAGACAGTGCAGCTTTGACGGCCTCTTATTTCATGCCGACAAGTGTATTTTGTTCCATTAGAAATATATAACTATATTTTATTCCTGAGAGAGCAATCTTATACGGGAATATAGTGTTGTATTTTGTGCACCCTCATTTGGCAAGAGTTCAGGTTACTATTTGTCTCTGTGTGAAAGTTCTCACATTAGTTCATGCAGAATATGTCTATATTTTTACCAAGGGGTTCCAATGATTCGAGGACTGCATATGTGCAGATCTAGAAACTCTTTCTTCCCAAGATGGGCAATGTGCATATCTAGAAATGGTATGTCCCCTATGCGTGTATGACTGTTGGTGGAGATGTTCATACTTTAGGATCTTTGGTTCCTGAGTTAGTGAGGTGCATGCTCTCGACCCTGACATCTACTTACTCTATTGTCATCTATAGTCTGTATTGTGCTCTGCGCTTAATGTGCATTGGGTGCATAGCAGAACATGAATTTCAGATGCCCTTATTTGTTTGATGAAATGCCTCCTTGATCTGCATGCCAGGTATTATAGCATACTGTATATGGCTTCTAAGCTCTTTGAAAGTTTAGGACACAATAGGAAGTCATATTACAGCGGTTTCCGATTAATAACAAAGCTGAAAGCACAATCTCTATTTTTCGAGGACAGCAAAATTGTTTTCTAGAACTGATAGTTTCTTCGGTATTTTTTTGTTTGCTTTCTGTTACTTTATAACTGAATATGAATATGCAGTTAGCTTATTTTTCTTTTATGTGATATGTGAGTAAATAGCAGTTAGCTGCATGGGTTACTGTGGTTTCAAGCTCAACTTTTGTGTTATCTAGCTGCAGTGCTAGGACTGGTTGTTTCCCAAAGAGATGATATGACCATGAGTTTATGGCCTTTTTGAGCTTGATGTCTTCTGTATAAGAGAAATGAAGTCTTCGGCATGTACACTGTGTAAACAATCATTGGAAAGGCGAGAGGAAGATAAGAGGAGCATATAGAAGTTTGTGATTTGTATAGGAGGCCTTGTTGGTATGATTTATTTTCCTGATGGTATATTCATCTCATTAGGAAGGCCTTGTTGTGTGGCTTTGGTCTTCCTAAAATTTTCTGTGATTTTTTCTTTTCTTTTTAGGTTTGTGAAACAATGACTATCCTAGCACAAGATCTAATCATGGAAATTTCCTTATTGTACAGTTTTCCATTTTGAAATAGTAGACCTTTCTCCATTGTTGAGATGTTGATAGGACAAGTTTTCATTGCTTATCTTACCAGGACTAAGATTAGCCTGGAGAAAGTGTGGCTTGCATGCCATGTCATACACAAATTATTAAATTTTCGTTCTTCATTTTTTGTTCATGAATGTTGCACTCCTGGAGGTGAGACTCGGAATGGGTGCATAATGGTCCTGGCTACCGGAGAACTCTTCAAGCTCGTGGTGCGTGCTGTAACTCCCACTGTGGCGCTGTAGTCGAGCCCATCAATTCAAATTCTGAAGATAACATGTAGCCTGAATCCAAGAGGGAACAAATCCAGTTGTTCCAAGACGCGTTCTTTTTTGTATATCTTGTTGACAGTTTGCATCTCTGCCATGTTCACTTGGACAATGCATATATGTATTACAAGTCCTTCCAAGTTCATAGAATAAATTAGACATACTTCTGAAATCTTTACTTTACGATTGCGGTTTCATCTTGGATTATGACTTCTTTTTTGTCTGCTCCAACTTCGCATACATCCTCAGAAGATAAATGTGGGGTTTGTATTGAATTTCACCTTTAGAGAGGCAGGGATTATTAGCACTACAGAATTCAATACACATGAATAATGTGTTCTTTGGTTGAGACGTGCGTTGCAGCTAGTTAGAATAAAAGCCTTCTCGTAGTGAAAGTCTGTCTGTCATGCACTGTACAAGATCTCTGGCTCTGGCAATAAATAAACATAATTACGTACTAGTATATGCTTGTCATTTTGCTGTACGCCGGGATGTTCAAAACATGCTGAACTGATGTTGCATATGCTGCTTGGACAAAACTCACTCAAGAGGTTTTATACTACTATGAATTGGTTTGCTCGTGTTTTCCTTGTAATATATGTGCTGATATCTGGTCAAGCTGCACGTCGTTCGTTCCCACATTTCGGTAGGGGTGTTGGGTAAGGTATAAGCAAAACCAAAAAATTATCAATGCGCACTAGTTCCGTTAATACTACAGCTTCGTTTGCAGTCTTGTCCAAAAGAAATTTTTGGTGGAAGATCACAAGGGGAGACGTTTGTTTCTATGATGAGTTATGGTCTTTGCTTTTAGATTGTTCTTTTTCTTTTTCGAGGCAATCTGTTGGATTAGTTCTCTAACTACTACTTTCGAAGTTTAAAAGATATTTTGAAGAACGTTGTTGCAGTAAATGATTAACCCATCTATATGGCTTCTTCCATCACTTGCAGAGGAAGTACAAATTATTCATCTAGCAATCTAACCCTCTCCGCTCGTAAGAGTTCTACAATGTCAACCCCCCTTTTCCATTTTTGCTTCTTCTTTTTTTACAATCTTCTGGTTCCTTTTTCTTCATAGTGTTTGCAAAAATGTTTGCCTTGTTTAAAGAATGATTAACATGTTTTCTTTATGTTGACTGATTCTTTTTTTCTTTCCCCAATTTCCATTTTCGTTTCTCTTTACACTTTTTCTATTTATTTTTCTATTTTCTATTTATATTACTATTTTTAGTTCGTTTTTTATCTGAACATCTTTTTAATACTTGATTTAAAAAACCATGAACATTTTTTAACACATAATATATTATTTTATTTTCCTTCCATTCTTTTATGCTTCATTTCACATTTTTTTCTTTTTGGTTTATTTTATAAAATATTTTATAGTGTACATTAAAATATAAATACAAAAATACTTGTTGAACATTTTTTTGATACATGTGAGCATTTTTTTGAAAACCAGAAATGCATGTTGAATATTTTTTGTAATATACGACTAAAATTTTGAAATACACATCTTTATTTATTAACTACATGGTAAACCTTTTTAAAATACCTAAAAACATTTTTGAAACATACCATGGCCATTTTTTAAATACACGATGGACTTTTTTGTTTACGGTGACAAAATTTTCCAAATGCATGATAAACATTTTTTCAAACAGTATGAACACTTAAAACACACGATGACATTTTGAAAAACATGATTTACACTTTTAACATGCATGATGAACATTATACTACACAAAATGAACATTTTTTAGAAATCCGCAATGAACATCCTATATCTAAGTAAGTGATCTCATTTAAATGCACATGCAACAATTCACCGCATGCAAACCTCCACATCACCAAGCGAGCATGCAACCATTTCACGTTCCACTTTACACTACATGCAAGTCATCTACATTACGTATTTTTTGTTTTATTGTTTCAGCTATAAATAATTGTATTTGAATGTCACAAGGCAATATATCATGCATCCACCCTCCATTTACCTCTAGGTTTTCTACCATCACATGATGAGAATGTGGTGCGGTATTATTCTGTTATATTCTTATACTATTTTTAGTCATTTAATTGCTATAAACTTTAGTAACAACGCGTGGGGCGTTATCTAGTTTTTGGAACATACGATGAACACATTTTAAGCACATGATGCATATGTTTGTTTACTGTCACAATTTTTTTGAAATACACAATAATTTTTTTATACATGATAAACATTTTTAAACACAATCTGAATATTTTTTAAATAAACAATAAATATTTTTAACATAGGATTTTTAAAATATTTTTTGAAATAACAATAAATATTTTTATAAAATCAATAAAATAAAATTATTTTGCCCAATTTATTTAGAGTGGCTTTTAAGAAATGGCAGAAAATGAGGAGGACGGACATTTCAAACATATCAAAAGAGAGAGAAAATAAGCGCGCGTGCATGTGATCATGCATGTGGCCAGCATGTTGCACCGTTGTTACACCAAGGCATAAGTTCTTTACACCTATGACATTCCAGTGTTACTCGTATTTTTAAAGACTTTGGTCATGCAATTTTTTGGTTGAGCAAATTCAGAAAACACCAAACGTCAATCAAACTCGATTCTTCCCGCAAAAAAGAAGAAGATCAACTCAATTCCGGCTGCAATAACTTGGCGCATTCTCCTTTTCCATCCAGTAAAAAAATGAGAAGACCTTGCACAAGAGATGGTCTCAATTATCAACTGGATTTCAAAGAAGACCTCAGCAAAGACAAGAACGAGCTTGCACCTACCAGTACGGTGTAATGTTGGAGCAGTACAAAATTGGCCGATAGCGACCTTGTCCGCAGGGGTTTAACGCCGTCGCTCAGCTCATTTCAATGAACCACACGCAAGGCATCAGTGATAATGCCATACTGAAACCGGAAATCCCATGCAACGCGCAGGCTAGATTATAAGTAGTATGAAGCAGAACATTATCACGTACGTACCCATCGATGCGTCCAAGACATTTTGTCCGTGAAGCTGCTCTTAGGATACGTCTGTCTGTGGAATACTGCTAAAATGTGCACTGATCTAAAACTGATCGTTCCTGTGCTGTTCTTCAGTTACGCGTCTACTTCATCCTTCCTTCATAGTTCATACTGATCAACTTGCGGTCCTGAATGCCCTGCCACTGAGAACGTTTGCGGTCCTGGTTATATATATATCTCAACTTGAAGTTGAGCATGTGCCTGTCGTTTTATATATGACGATGATAGATCAGTCAACGGGAAAGACTTGGCTTCTTAGTCTGTTCATCTCTTGTGTCAGTTCACGTAATTTGCTTTACTCAGGCCCTATTTTATCCCGCGCGCACGTCCATACGATTGCTGGAGATACCTTTTTCCTTTCTTTTTCGAAACGGGGATGGAGATACGTCTGGACACACAAGAGATCCAAATAAGCTGACGAGAAAATAACAGCAGCAGCATAACACCATCGATGGCTCGCCGGCACTGGGCACTAGTTCACTTGTTGACGTTGTTACGGTCTTGCAGTAAAACATGAACCCGTCTATTACATGGTACTCCCTTCGTATCGAAATATAAGACATTTTTGACACCACGATACTACTTAGATGCATGACTTCCCCCATCACTTTGTAGCAGAGGAAGTATGATTTATTCATCATCTAGCAATGGAACAGTCTTTCCTTACAAATTCTACAACGTAAACCCGATACGAGCAAATATGCGAGGTTCGCGGTAACCTCCGAGAAATCTAAATTGGTCTATACACAAGAAGAGAGCACTTCTTTCGCCCGCCTCGCTATCTTCTCCCCCGAGGCCCAAGCCCTTACAATGACCATGAACCTCCCCTGAATCCTTTCGAGATACAGCTTTCAGCACATCCAGAGTCCATCCAGGCGCCCAATCTACTTATGCATCTTCTTCTTCTTCTTGCGCTTGTGCCACGCCACAATATCTACATCCACACTGTCTAAACGCCGCTATACTTCGCTGCATCCCTCCTTGCCTCTGAACCTCCGCAGCCCGTACCGGCACGACGCGATGGCGTCCGTGATGGTCAGGAACACGCTCTCCTCCCCTATGGTGTCCTTGATGTACCCTGACACCACCAGCTTCTCCGTCACCTGCAGTCTGGGATTCGCCAGAGCTATCTGAAGACCGCCAAGAGCACGACATCAGCAAAATTCTGAAACTATTCAGAGTTGCTACTTAGCAGTAACTTGTAGTGTTGGGTTTTTTGTTTAGTTACCATGATCCCCTTCCGGTCCAGGCCCTTGTGAACTTCTCCTAGCATCCCGATCCCCGTGTTGTCGATTGAAGTCACGCCTGCCATGTTCAGTTAAGTCAAAAAGTTAATGATCGACGCCCCAAGAAAATACTACTAGATGAAATGGCAGGGTTAAATGTTAATTACCACCAAGATCAAGAACCAGGCATTGCAAGTCTTGCCCGTGCCCCTTGCAAATGTGCTCCTCATCTTCAACCCATCTCAAAATCCTACATTGCAAGTATAACATCTCAATTACGCGATATGATCATAAACCTAAGAGAAGGCGTCGTCGTGCTCTGCTCACCTCTCTCGCAAGTAGCCCGCGTTGACGAAATATATGGGAGAGCCCAGCTGCAAGACGAGGATGTTGGGGACGCTCTTGGCATGCGGGTACTGCTTTACGTCCCGGAAGACCTCGGTCCCCGTTATGTTTCCGAGCTTGACTGTTGCCGGCCTAGCCACGTACAGCAGTGCCCTGAGCACAGACAAGCCGACCTGCAAATGCGACGTTTGCACATCAATCAATCGATCGACGTTATGCTGGGAAACACGGTCACCACGGCACTGGCTGAAAAAAATGGCGATGATGATCAGGGTAGAAAGCAGCATGAGGTTCTTACTGATGCGCTAAGGCCTATGACCATGGTGAAGAAGACGACGCCCACGAAAGCGACCATGCAGATGCAGAAGTCGAACTTGTCGACCCTGTAGAGGCGGATGAACTCCTTGACCTTGATCAGCCCGATCATGGCGACCACGATGATGGAGGAGAGGGCCACCAGCGGGGTGTACTTGAACAGAGGGGCCAGGAACAGCAGCACCAGCAATATGCACACCGACATCACCACGTTGGACATGGGCGTCTTGCCCCCGGCGTCGAAGTTGACCGCCGACTTGGAGAAGGGCCCTGGAACGCACAACAAACGCAGCCTTGTCATTGCCAAGAGTCACAGATTCATCAGGCAAGACATGTCGCTCTCTTGTCTCTGAAGAGAATCTGCAGTGCAGAGGCTGCTGGCAGGTTTAATCCTAAGCAGTAGTACGTACCTGTGGTGAGGTAACAGGAGGTGAAAGAACCGACGATGTTCATCATGCCGAACGCGATCATCTCCTTGTTACCGTCGATCTGTTCGTTCTTGATCATGGCCAAACTTCGTCCCACGGCTATTCCTTCCTGAAAATGATCAACGTGTATATACATATATATATAAGTCGATGATAAACGCTTGGCTCGGCGGAAAGATTGGAGAATTCGTCATGGCTAGACGTACTGCGAGAGCTAGGATCCCAGACAAGAGCCCTGCTTTCACAACTACCCCTACGTGCTTGCCGTTGAACCTCAACTGTGAAATGGAGATGGGATTAATCCCTTTCTTGAGGTCACCAACCTGTTGCACACAGCGAACAAAGACATGGTGTAGTTAGGCAGGCAGAAACTGAAATAGATCTTGGCTTTCAGGTCTTAACAGCACATATGAAAGTAGGTAAATGGAGGGCGACGACTTACGATTGGGATGCCGTGCTCATCACCGTGGACAAGGAAATCAAAGACGCCTCCGATGACGACAACCATGAACGGCGCAATGGCCGACACCCAGAATAAATGTGGCATTTTCTTTTTCTGAATTTTTGCAAGTCAGAAGGAAAAAAAAAAGGAGGAAATCAGCAGTGGATTAGGGTAGCATATACTGCTTTTGACTAGATTCGAGTATCGTCCAAGTAAAATCCCCACTTACCAGATGCTTACTGGAGAACAAGAACAAGATGAAGCATACGCCGAGAATTGCACTCTGCCATCTCCACTAGCAAAAAAAAAAAAAAAAAAAAGAGGAGACAGATGGTCCAGTTGAGAATCCCATGGCTGGTGCAGTTGCCATCAGAGATCGTTTGTTTCAAAAGCAACAACGTGGCACTGCTACACGTCGACTTCTCATGTGCACAAATGGGCGTAGAACATGGTCATAGGTCTGTCCAAAACGAGACGCCGCTTCCTAGGCAGAAGCTAATATGCTTGTTTGTTTCCCTAAAAAAAATCAAATTTGTTTGCCTGTTCGTACGTTACTTACACTTGAATAAATACAGTATATGGGTGTGTGTGCAGGGGCCGACGGTGATCCTTCTTTTCTAAAAAAGAAATTCATACGTTCACGGTTATTATTCCTACATGGGAGAAGTTCCTTTTTCTTGCTATACAGGGTTATTCCTCGGAGAAGTTCCAGGGGCGGTTACAGCAACTTCCTTGCGATATGCTAGCGCAGTCACGCCTTTCTAGTTCCTAGGGCGCGGCTGCATGCTACTTGTGGTAGTTGGCACATTCACGAGACGGGGGCGCTAAAAATGGAACAGAAACTACCGGACCAGAAAAAACCTGGAAAATAGAGGAGTGGCGAAGAACCAGTCCTCGTTGTGCAGTGCCGGCCGGCGGCAGAGGGAGAAGTGCGCAGTGGTGCTACGTCTACGTGGGATGATGAGCGAATTGAAAGGGAGATCACCTCGTGTCTGTATTTGAAGATGGAGCCTACGACGGAGATGAGGTCGGTCTTGGAGGTGAAGTGCTTCATCCCCAGAAGCCCCTTGAGCTGCTGCATTATGATGATCATCGCCGTGCCGCCCATGAACCCCGTGATCGTCGACCGCGACAGGAAATCCACTATCAGCCCTAATCTTCACCACCCAAACTCTCCACAGTCAGTTAGTTAAAGACGATCGTCATAACGGACGGAATGACTGATGATTTGGTAGCGCATATAGGGGTATACCTGAAGACGCCTAGGGCCGTCTGGAAGATGCCGGTGAAGAAGGCGGCGGTGTAGAAGAGGTGCAGGTAGAGCTCCGGGTTGTCCTCGGGCGACACCTCGTCCTCGATGATGGACGCCAGCAGCAGGGACGCCGCCGCCACCGTGCCCACCGCCAGGTTGTTGGAGCTCCCGAACACCGCGTACAGCAGCGGCGGCACGAAGCTCGAATCTGGAACACACCCATCCGTCGAGTACAAATTATATTAGTCGGCGCGCATGCAACGCAACCGTATACGTACGTCCAAATCTCAACCGTGCGTGACGAGCGAAGCGATCGGAGAAGAACGTACAGAGGCCGATGATGGGCGGGAGGTTGGCGAGGCGCGCGTAGCTGATGCCCTGCGGGATGGCGAGGCTGGCGATGGTGATGCCGGCGAGGAGGTCGAACTTGAACTTGTCGATGCCGTACTGGGGCACCCACTCCAGCGCCGGCACGAAGTACTTGAGCGCGCCCCACGCCCGCTCCTTGGGCGGCAGCGCGCCGAACCCGCGGAACGGGTCGTCCGGGAAGAAGGTCTCGGCGAGGCCCGACCGCAGCGCCTCCGAGAAGGGGCGCCGCGCCGACAGGTTCACGCCGCCGCCCTGGTGCATCACGTGCCGGTCGTCGTCGCCGGACGCCGTCCCCATGTCACGACTGTGTTGTCACTACGCGCCCAGACCCAGATCGCGTCGGACGGCGGATCCGGACGGCCTTGGGAGCGAAGCAGAGTGAGTCGCCAATGGGACGGCGGTGGAGAGAGAGAGGTAAACCAGAGGGTGGGCGCGGTCCAGTCGGAACTGTTCCTGCTCGGTGTGTGGCTGATCTCCTCTCTCGCCTAATTATGGGTTGTGTTAGCGGCGGGGCAGAGCAGGCCAAGACGAAGACGGAGCGAGTGTGTGTGGGTTATGCGGAGGGGGCGGGTGCGTGTGCGCGCGCCCCTGCCCTGTTTGTACGTGCGCCGGGTCAGTTGTGCTCCGATCGGGCGCGCGCATGGCGGTTTATATAGACGGTTCGAGGCGCTCGACGACGGGGAGGGGGAGGAGGGAACCGATCAACGACGTGGGGCGCGCGCGGCGGTTTTGGAGGTGGTGCCGTGGATCGATATGCATGTGTGACGCGACTGCTGATGCTCAACTGCCCGCTTGCTGACGGGAGGTTACTGTGGCGCCCGCCTGCATGCACCACAGGATCTGAGCGTACGTGCGCGAGTTAACTTTGCGACTTGGACGAGGATTAGGCGAAATCCTGATGCGTTAGCGACGGCACTGGAAAGTTGTGGCCGGAAAAGAGTTTACTCTCTCGCATGCAATTAGGATCAAATTGTACAAGTAACTGTGCAAAAGCGACCCGGATGTTTCCGCATGTGCGCACGTACCAGGTTTACCATGGATGCACGGATCTTATTCGTTTTGGGTTAACCAAAATGGATGCACATTTTAGTTAACCCAAAACAAATACTTCATCCATTTCAAATTACTCGTCGCAGAAATGGATGTATCTAGAACTAAAATACATCTAGATACATCCATACCTGCGACAAGTAATTCGGAACGGAGGGAGTAAGATATACTGTATTAAAAACCTAAGCGTGTATGAGAGCATGTTCAATTATACTGTATTGAAAAGGGCCTAGATCATTTTGATTTGAGCTCATCTGGCTTAAGAGAGATGATTTCTTTGCCAAAGGGTTTATGGTCTGGTCTGGGAAAGCCAGGGATTGCCTAGCTGTTGTCCAGATCAAGCTAAAAAGATAAGCAGATATATAATAGGATGGGGTGTGGGGGGGGGGGGGGGGAGGCGGAGATAAGCAGACATGTTTTGAAGAAGAACAAGGCGGCTTCACTGATGAAGGATTTGTAGGAGATACAACCTTTAAACAATGAACAAATGGCCAGAATTAGCTTTATCCAGAGTGCTTTGTGTCAAGCTTTGGAAGAAGAAGAGGATGGATATTGGCACAAGAGATTCAGTGAGAAGTAGATGTTGAAAGGTGATAATTATATAGTTCCTCTCACTAGATTGTTAATGGTGGGAAAAAAAAGGAAAACTACATGTTCTCTTTGAAGGAGGGTGATGGTGTCATCCAGGGGACTACTGATCTATTGCAACACGCCACAACTTATTATAAAACACTATTTAGTCCTGCAAAAGGTTTTTAATGCAAGCCGGGGAGTGATGTGTGGTGCGACGTGGAAAAACTTTCTGAGAATGATATGAGAGACCTCTGTATACCTTTTAAGGAGGAGGAAATATAATATGGCATTGATAGCATGTAGAAAAAAAGGCAGTTGGTCTTGATGGATTTACTATAGTTCTATCGATCATGTTTGCCTTTTATCAAGAAGGATGTTATAGCTTGCTTTTTTGAATTCGACGAAGGGAAGCTGGACTTCAGTAGAATTTTTTTTGGTGTGATAACGCTGATGTCTTAGGGGGACGATGCTGATACTATCCACCAATTTAGACCCATATTTCTACTGCTTGTTTCTTTTTAATCTTTCCCAAAGCTATGATTATGAGGGTCTCTCCTTATATGAATAAGCTGACATCTCCTTGTCAAAATGCCTTCATAAAAGGGGTAAACACCATCGATGGTGTGATGTATTTGCATAAAATTTTGCATGAGTCTAGGAGGAAGAAACAACAGGAGGTTGTATTAAAATTGAATTTTGAGAAGGCATATGATAAAGTGAACCCGCGGTTCCTATTTCATAGCTTGGAGTACGGAGAATTTAATGAAGCCTCGATGAAATGGTTTTAAGCAGTCGTGATGGGTAGGACCCTGAAATTGAATGTTAAGATCAACGATACACTCGGAAGGAATTTCTGGAGTTTAAAGGGTGTGAGGCAAGGTGATACAGTTTCACATTTTCTGTTCAATATAGCTACTTGTTGAACAAAAGCGACCGAGGGTTACCGCATGCGCGCGCGCATGTACTAGGTTTACGATGGATGCACAAACCTTTTTTTGTTTGTGGGTTAACCAAATGTGGCGAATGATGTGATAATCAAGTAATGCCTACCCTTATGCACTGTTCATAACTTAACCAGATTTTTATTTACCATAACCCATTAACTCTAGATGTTATGAAACATATGGAACCTAAGCCAAAGTCCTTTGGATTTGAACTCAACTGGCTGAAGGGAGATGATTTCCTTGGCAAAGTATTTAAAAATCTACTCTAAACCTGTGAAGGCAAGGGATTGCTTCGGTGTTCCAGTTTAAGCTTAAAACTAAGCAGATATCTCATAGGATGGGGTGGGGGTGGGGATTTTCGAGGACATGTTTTGAAGAACAAGGCTGAATTTACTAAGGAACTGCAGGATTTGAAGGAGATACAACCTTTAAACAATCATCCAAAACTTGAAAACTTCATTCACATAAAACTTAACAGAACTCGTGAGATAAGTTAGTATAATAAAAATAAATCATCTACTCATGTATTGTCAAGGCAAGATTCGTAATTATTCCCAAATGATGTCTAATGTATCCTACCATTTCTAAAATTTATATCCCCCAATATAAGCCATGGAAACTTTAAAACAAGCAAACAAGGAAAAAGAAAACAGAATCCGTCAAAAAACAGAACAATACGTAAAGATCTAATTAATTAGCATACTTTCGTAACTCCGAAAAAAATCTGAAAAGTAGGAAAATGCAGACAATTAACAAATCAGTAATGCGAAAAAAATTCAGCAATTGATCACACTTCAGTATAGAATGAAAATTCAAACACTGGAAGCAAAAGTTCCTGTTTTTGCACAGAACCTAATAAACAAGCATTTGCAACATCCGAAATGTCTAACTTGACACAAAAATAAAAGAAAAGATACAAAACAATTACTATGGTAGCAATAATCATGTTGACACACACTTTTTTTAAATAAGATAAATATTAGATTGCCTCCCAACAAACGCTATTGTTTAATGCCCTCTAGCTAGGCATAATGCAATCTATCAAGTTTTATCTTCTTTTAGAGATGGATCATATGTGGCTCTCATGATAGATTCATAAGTAGGTTTGATTTTCTTTCTAGGAAAATGTTTCATACCTTTCTTTAGAAATTAAAGGGTCTCCCAAGTATAATAGGAAATGTGGGATTACATTCAATATCCAGAATAATAAAATCTACGAGCACATTATTTCTAATAGAAATTATAAGAACATCATTTATTCTACCCATAGAATTTTTAACCGTGAAATCCGCAAGGTGCAAATTTAAAGAACATTCATTCATATTATCAAAACCTAGAACATCATATAATGCTTTGGGCATAGTTGATACGCTAGCTCCTAAGTCACATAAAGCATTGCATTCAAAATTATTAATTTTAACTTTAATAGTGGGTTCCCACTCATCATGCAAGTTTCTAGGGATAGAAACCTCAAGCTCAAGTTTTGCCTCATTAGCTTTAATAAGGGCTTCTATGGTATGTTTAATAAAAGCCTTGTTCTGATCATAAGCGTTGGGTGAATTAATCATCTTTAGCATCAAGATTATCACCCTCCTAACAATATGGACACCTTCTAACTAAAGTTGACTCTTCTCTAGCCCCATCATTATCAACTTTAATGTTTCTAAATAATGATTCGATAGTAGATACACCAATAGTATTAATATACTCATCATTATTAGCAAGATAACGCAATTCAGCCTCTATTCCTCTCGTTCTCGTCTAGCTCTAAGCATATCAATCATTCTTCTATTATAATCAATGGAGACTTTACTAGCTTTCAATGATTCATGCATTTCATCCTTATTTGGTGGAAAAAATTTAATTTTAAGTATAACCACATCACATACAAGTCTATCCATATTTCTAGACATAGCATCAAAGTTACTCAATTTCTCTTCTACCATGGTATTGAAAGCCTTTTGAGAATTAATAAAATCTTTAATAGTTTTCTCAAGCTCCGTGGGTATCCTATTATTATTATTATTATTATTATTATTATTACTATTATTATTATTATTAGAATTACCATTGGAATTGTCATAATTATTTGAGGGATTATTGGGATACGGTCTAGGATTATTATTAAAGTTATCTCTATAAGCATTATTATTAAAATTGCTCCTTGAAATAAAATTCTCATAAATATTATCCTTATTTTGCTCAATAAAAGTAGATAAAGGCACATAATTTGGATCAATAGTAGCACTCTTAGTAGCAAGCATGGACATAATAACATCAACTTTATCATTAAGAGAGGAAATTTCCTCGACAGAATTTACCTTCTTACCACTTGGAGCGCGCTCGGTGTGCCATTGGGAATAATTTGTTGTCATGTTGCCGAGAAGCTTGGTGACTTCACCAGTGTAATCCCCATGAATGTACCACCTCCAACATATAGAAGGTTTCTGGAAACAAAGTTTAGTCCTGCAAAGAAATTTTGCACTACCATCCAAAGACTTAATCCGTGCATGGGACAATTTCTAAGAATAAGTTTCATTCTTTTCCATGATTGTGCAACATGTTCTTGATTAAGTTGTTTAAAATTCATAATTTGGTTCCTTAATTTTTGTGGCAGGAAATTTACCAATAAAAACATCTTTGCATTTAGACCAAGAATTAGTACTATTTTTCAGCAAAGAAACTAACCACTCTTTGGCTCTATCTCTCAAAGAAAATGGAAATAACTTTGATTTTATAATATCATTGTCCACATCTTTAGTTTTTCGCATATCACATAATTCAACAAAAGTATTAAGATGGGAAGCAACATCTTCATTATAATTTCTAGAAAATTGATCTTCCATCACAAGATTTAACAAGGCAACTTTAATCTCATAAGACTCTGCACTAGTGGCAGGAGGAGCAATAGTGGTACTAATAAAATCATTGCTATTAGTGCTAGAAAAATCTCAAAGCTTGGTATTTTTAGGAGTAGACATAGTGGAAACAAAAGCACAAATATAAACACAAGATTTTTTGGTATTTTAGAAATCTTTGGGAAGCAAAGAAGAAAGCAAATAAAAAGCAAAAGGCAACTAGAGAAGAAAATAAAACAAGCAAATAAAGGGTTTGTGTGAAGTCACCTTATTTGGTAGATGCAGACTCCTCGACAATGGTGCCAGAAATTCTTCTGCTACTCCCGTAGGAGTTGTTGGATTTCCCCAAAGAGGAAGGATGATGTCGCAACAATAGAAAGTATTTCCCTCAGTTAAGAACCAAGGTTTAATTGAAGCAGTAGGAGTCAATAGTCTAACAAGATAAGTGATACGTCCCAAACGTATCTACATTTCCAAACACTTTTGCTCTTGTTTTGGACTCTAATTTGCATGCTTTCAATGAAACTAACCCAGACTAACGCTGTTTTAAGCAAAACTACCATGTGTTATTTTTGTGCAGAAATAAAAGTTCTTGGATTGGGCTGAAAATTTAAGGAGAATTTTTCTGAAATATATAAAAAATACGGGCAAAAAAATCTACTAGAAGGGGCCACCAAAGAGCTAGAAGCACCTGAGCTTGTGGGGCCCTCGGTGCTCCGTTTGCCCTACTTCCAAGTCCATAAGTACCATCTCGCGAAGAAAAAAATCAAAGAGAAATTCTCATCAAGTTTTATGATACGGAGCCGCCACCACCTCCTGTTCTTCACCGAGAGGGCTGATCTGGAGTCCGTTTAGGGCTCCAGAGAGGGGGAATCATCACCGTTGTAATCATCAACTCTTCTTCATCAACAATTCCATGATGCTCACCACCGGGAGTGAGTAATTCCTTTGTAGGCTTGCTGGACGGTGATAGAGTTGGATGAGGTTTGTCATGTAATCGAGTCAATTTATTAGGGCTTGATCCCTAGTATCCACTATGTTCTGAGATTGATGTTGCTATGACTTTGTTATGCTTAATGCTTGTCACTAGGGCCCAAGTGCCATGATTTCATATGTGAACCCTCTATGTTCTCATCAATATATTTGAGTTCTTGATCTTATCTGCTATATATGCACTTGTTATTGTTCTGATCTGTAGACCCCAAGGTGAAAATAATTGGGATACTCTCCAGGGATGACTGTAATTCGAGGAGTACATGTATTCACTATGTGTTAATGCTTTGTTCCGGTTCTCTATTAAAGGAGGCCTTAATATCCCTTAGATTTCCTTATGGACCCCGCTGCCATAGGAGGGTAGGACAAAATATGTCATGCAAGTTCTTATTATAAGTATGTATGGCTATATACGGAATACATGCCTACATTGAATTGATGAATTGGAGCTATTGTGTATCGCTCTAGGCCGTGACTATTACATGCTGAATGTCATCCAACACAAATATCCATCGCTGATCCAATGCCTACGGTTTTCTCATATTGTCTTTGCTAAGTTACTATTGTTGTTGTTGCTGCTGTTGCAATCACTACAAAACTGCTACTGTTACTATTACTATCAAACTACTCTGCTATTAAACACTTTGCTGCAGAGAAACAACTTTCCAGGTGTGGTTGAATTGACAACTCATCTGCTAAGGCGTATAAATATTATTTTGCTCCCCATGTGTCGAATCAATAAATTTCGATGAAATACTACCCTCAAAGACTATCGCGATCCCCTATACTTGTGGGTTGTCAAGACCCTTTGCTGGCGCCATTGCTGGGGAGAATAGCTCTATTTAGTAAGTTCACTTGGGGGTTAAATATCTGTTGATCACTATGAAGAATCTGAAGGACTCTAAAACCAAGATCGTACCCTCTAAGATGAGGAGTGGTAAGGAACTACCATCTCACTCTTCACTTGATTAACCTTCAGTTTTAAGTCGACTTGCGACACCACCACCTGCTATTCAATCTGATATGTCGCAAGTAATTGATGATAATGCTTATGTTATAAATGATACTCGTGATGATGCTAGTACTTTGCTTGATGAAACCGTGCCACTAGGAGAATTTATTGATGAACAAGTTGCTAAAGCTAAAGAACTTGAGAATGCTGAAAGTGATGAAAATTATGATTCACCTATTATGCCTAGATCTCCTACTAGATTTGAAATGCCTAAGGTACCGTTATGGATGGGGAGATTGCTAGAGAAATTTTTGCTTGTAATGATACAGAAGACCTTAAGAAATTATTGAATAATCTTAAATAAAAGGCTATGATAGAAAGAATGAAATGTGATCCTAAGTTTGCTACTTCTCCTATCTTTGTTACTGATAAGGATTATGAATTCTCTATTGACCCTGAACTTATAACTTTGGTAGAATCTGATACTTTTCATGGTTATGAATCTGAAACTATTGTGGCACATCTCACTAAATTAAACGACATTGCCACCCTATTTGCTCAAGAGGAAAGAATCCGGTATTACTATATTCTTAAGTTGTTTCCTTTCTCATTAAAGGGTGATGCTAAAGAATGGTTCAATACTCTTGCTCCTGGTTGTGTGCGTAGTCCCCAGGATATGATATATTACTTTACTAGAAAATATTTTCCAGCTCATAAAAAACAAGCTGCCTTATAAGAAATATACAACTTTGTGCAATTTGAGAAAGAGCATCTCCCTCAAGCTTGGGGAGGATTCTCCAATTACTTAATGCTTTAACTAATCATCCTCCTGAGAAAAATGAAATACTTGATATCTTTTATAATGGACTAATCAATGCTTCCAGGGACTACCTAGATAGTTGTGTTGGCTGTATTTTCAGGGAACGAACTATTGAACAGGCTCAAGAATTATTGGAAAATATATTGAGAAATGTCGATGATTGAACACTTACTAAACTGATAACCCACAAGTATAGGGGATCGCAACAGTTTTCGAGGGTAGAGTATTCAACCCAAATTTATTGATTCGACACAAGGGGAGCCAAAGAATATTCTCAAGTATTAGCAGTTGAGTTGTCAATTCAACCACACATGGATAACTTAATATCTGCAGCAAAATATTTAGTAGCAAAGTAGTATGAAAGTAACGATAACGGTGGCAAAAGTAACAGTAGCAGTTTTGTAGTGATTGTAACAGTGGCAACAGAAAAGTAACTAAGCGAATATCAATATGTGAAAAGCTCGTAGGCATTGGATCAGTGATGGATAATTATGTCGGATGCGATTCTTCATGCAACAGTTATAACATAGGGTGACACAAAACTAGCTCTAGTTCATCAATATAATGTAGGCATGTATTCCGAATATAGTCATACGTGCTTATGGAAAAAGAACTTGCATGCCATCTTTTGTCCTACCCTCCCGTGGCAGCGGGGTCCTATTGGAAACTAAGGGATATTAAGGCCTCCTATTAATAGAGTACCGGGCCAAAGCATTAACACTTAGTGAATACATGAACTCCTCAAACTACGGTCATCACCGGGAGTGGTCCCGATTATTGTCACTTCGGGGTTACCGGATCATAACACATAGTAGGTGACTATTGACTTGCAAGATAGGATCAAGAACTTACATATATTCATGAAAACATAATAGGTTCAGATCTGAAATCATGGCACTCGGGCCCTAGTGACAAGCATTAAGCATAGCAAAGTCATAGCAACATCAATCTCAGAACATAGTGGATACTAGGGATCAAACCCTAACAAAACAAACTCGATTACATGGTAAATCTCATCCAACCCATCACCGTCCAGCAAGCCTACGATGGAATTACTCACGCACGGTAGTGAGCATCATGAAATTGGTGATGGAGGAAGGTTGATGATGACGACGGCGATGGATTCCCCTCTCCAGAGCCCCGAACAGACTCCAGATCAGCCCTCCCGAGAGAGTTTAGGGCTTGGCGGCGGCTCCGTATCGTAAAACACGATGAATCCTTATCTCTGATTTTTTTCTCCCCGAACGTGAATATATAGAGTTGGAGTTGGGGTCGGTGGAGCACCAGGGGGCCCACGAGGCAGGGGGCGCGCCCAGGGGGCAGGCGCACCCCCACCCTCGTGGACAGGGTGTGGCCCCTTTGGTCTTGATTCATTCGCCAGTATTTTTTATAAATTCCAAAAATATTCTCCGTGAAGTTTCAGGTCATTCTGAGAACTTTTATTTCTGCACAAAAGTAACACCATGGCATTTCTGCTGAAAACAACGCCAGTCCGGTTAGTTCCATTCAAATGATACAAGTTAGAGTCCAAAACAAGGGCAAAAGTGTTTGGAAAAGTAGATATGATGGAGACGTATCAACTCCCCCAAGCTTAAATCTTTGCTTGTCCTCAAGCAATTCAGTTGATAAACTGAAAGTGATAAAGAAAAACTTTTACAAACTCTGTTTGCTCTTGTTGTTGTAGATATGTAAAGCCAGCATTCAAGTTTTCAGCAAAGATTATGAACTAACCATATTCACAATAACATTTAGGTCTCATGTTTACTCATATCAATGGCGTAATCAACTAGCGAGCAATAATAATAAATCTCGGATGACAACACTTTCTCAAAACAATCATAATATGATATAGCAAGATGGTATCTCGCTAGCCCTTTCTGAGACCGCAAAACATAAATGCAGAGCACCTCTGAAGATCAAGGACTGACTAAACATTGTAATTCATGGTAAAATAGATCTAGTCATACTCAATATAAATTAATAGTAATGGATGCAAATGACAGCGGTGCTCTCCAGGTGGTGCCTTTTAATAAGAGGAGGACGACTCAACATAAAAGTAAATAGATAGGCCCTTCGCAGAGGGAAGCAGGGATTTGTAGAGGTGCCAGAGCTCGATTTTTGAAATAGAGATAAATAATATTTTGAGTGGCATACTTTCATTGTCAACATAACAACCGAGAGACCTCGATATCTTCCATGCTACACACATTATAGGCGGTTCCCAAGTAGAATGGTAAAGTTTATTCTCCCCCACCACCAACAAGCATCAATCCATGGCTTGCCCGAAACAACGGGTGCCTCCAACTAACAACAATCCTGGGGGAGTTTTGTTTGCAATTATTTTGATTTGGTTTGAGCATGGGACTGGGCATCCCGGTGACCAGCCATTTTCTCGTGAGTGAGGAGCGGAGTCCACTTCTCTTGAGAATAACCCGCCTAGCATGGAAGATACAGACAGCCCTAGTTGATACATGAGCTATTCGAGCATACAAAACAAAATTTCATTTGAAGGTTTAGAGTTTGGCACATACAAATTTACTTGGAACAGCAGGTAGATACCGCATATAGGAAGGTATGGTGGACTCATATGGAATAACTTTGGGGTTTATGGAAGTGGATGCACAAGCAGTATTCCCGCTTAGTACAAGTGAAGGCTAGAAAAAGACTGGGAAGCGACCAACTAGAGAGCGACAACAGTCATGAACATGCATTAAAAATTAATAAACATTGAGTGCAAGCATGAGTAGGATATAATCCACCATGAACATAAATATCGTGGAGGCTATGTTGATTTTGTTTCAACTACATGTGTGAACATGTGCCAAGTCAAGCCACTTGAATCATTCAGAGGAGGATACCACCCTATCATACTACATCACAACCATTTTAATAGCATGTTGGCACGCAAGGTAAACTATTATAAACTCCTAGCTAATTAAGCATGGCATAAGCAACTATAATCTCTAATTTTCATTGCAAACATGTTTCATTCATAATAGGCTAAATCAAGAACGATGAACTAATCATATTTACAAAAACAAGAGAGGTCGAGTTCATACCAGCTTCTCTCATCTCAATAAGTCCATCATATATCATCATTATTGCCTTTCACTTGCACGACCGAACGGTGTGGATAATAATAATAGTGCACGTGCAATTGGACTAAGCTGGAATCTGCAAGCATTTAATACAAAGGAGAAGACAAGGTAATATGGGCTCTTGGTTAAATCAACAATAATGCATATAAGAGCCACTTCAACATTTTCATTATGGTCTTCTCCTCTCGACTCCCAAAGAAAAGAAATAAAACTATTTACACGGGGAATCTCCCAACAAACAAAAAAGAAGAACGAGAAATCTTTTGGGGTTTTCTTTTAATTATTACTACTACAAGCATGGAAAGTAAACTAGCTAAAAGCTACAACTAATTTTTTGGGTTTTTCTTAAGGTTTTTCAAACACACAAGAAGAAAGCAAGAAAAAGAAAATAAACTAGCATGGATAGAACAATGAAAAGTATGAGCACCGACAACTAGAATGAGTGTGTGAACATGAAAGTAATGTCGGTGAGAAATACATACTCCCCCAAGCTTAGGCTTTTGGCCTAAGTTGGTCTATGCCCATGGATCAAAGCTGCTTTCTCCGGTGTGCGGAGGAGTGTCCTCTGGGTGCCACTGTTTGGCGATCTCCTCCAGACCCCACTGATAAACTGACTGCCGATAAGGGTCAAGTGGTGGCTCAGGCTCTGGAACTTGTGTCAGGTTCCAGTACGCATAAATGGCCTCCGGCAAGATGAGGTACGTGCTTGAAAGTATGTTAAAAAGAGAGGGTGCAGGCAAGGTAATAATCTCACAGTAATTTTTATCAAATATCAACTTATACTTAAGCATCTTCTTCTTATCTTTAACAATAAAATCATGTGCTACCATACTCTTATAATCTAGGAAAATAGAGGGCAGCAAGTTTTCCTCCTTCTCATAATGCCTAATAGGTATGTTAAAATGTGCAGCGAGGCGCGAAGCAAAGATGCCTCCAAAGATGGGACCCTTTGTACGGTTCAGATTTAACCGTTTAGCAACAATAGCGCCTAAACTGAAAGTAGTATCACGAAACAAGGCATGGCGCAACATAACAATATAAGGAGCACAATGATTTCCACTGTTCCCACGACCAATTAAGCATCTACTAGCAAATATTGCAAAGTAACGTAGAACAGGAAAATGTATGCTAGTGATTCATGCATCGGAGACTTTCCTCATTTCCCCTACAGCAATCATATCAATAAATCCTTCCACATCATTACGATGCGGTTCCTCTTTGCTGCCCTCAAAGGGTAACTTGCAAACCGCACAAAAATCATAAAGTGACATCTCCTTAAACTCATCATATAAATACTCCTAGCATGGAAATGAAAATTTTGCACAAAAATATTAGTGAGGAGGAGATACTGTTCGCGTTGGTCGCGGAGGAAGTCGGTGAGGCCTGCATTCTCAACCAAATAATAAAAGTCATAGTGAACCCCGGCTGCTCTCAAGAACTCATCACAAGGCCATTCACACGAACGAACTTCCGTGGTGCGAGGAAGATTATATTTGGGCTTCTTATTCTCTTCACTTTGCTTATCCTTCGAGCTTCAACTCGAAGAGCCTCTCAACAATCTCTTCATCATTTTCTTTCTCTGAAAATTTCTGAAATTTTTAGTGACTCAAAATAAAAGTGAACCAAACTCAATAAAATTGATAGCAACTACTCCCACAAGTGCCTAGAGACTATATCATGCATTAGAACTACTTGGGACCAAATAAAATTGACATGCAAGCTCAAGAACAGGGTCACCTAAGCAGCAAAAATTTGCAATTAATAAAACACTAGAACAAAAACTACTTGGACCATTGGAGGATTCACATACCGAAGAACAATCCCCCAAAGCAGTTTTGTGAGTGGAGCTTGGAGCAAGGAGATCGAAAATCGCAGCAAAATGAGCTAGAACACGAGTTTGAGTTGTGTGTGGATTTTTTTTCTGGAGGAAGACGAAGTGTGTGGGTGCTGGAATAGGTGGAGGGGGGCCACGTGGGGCCCATGAGGCAGGGGGCGCGCCCAGGGGGTGGGCGCGCCCTGGACCCTCGTGGCCAGGTGGTGGCTCCCTCTCGTGTGTTCTCAGTGCCAGATATTCTAAAATATTCTACAAAAAAAATCACATTTCAATTTCAGGGCATTTGGAGAACTTTTTATTTTCGGGGTACTTTTTATTGCACGGGTAATTCAGAAAACAGACAGAAAATACTATTTTTGCTTTATTTAATCTAAATAATAGAAAGTAAAAGGAGGGTACAGAGAGTTGTGCTTTCTAACTTCATCCATCTCATGCTCATCAAAAGGAATCCACTAACAAGGTTGATCAAGTCTTGTTAACAAACTCATTCCGAATCGCATGAAATCGGAGAATTTTCGAATAGCACTAGGTTACCTCAACGGGGATATGCACGTCCCCAATAGCACTAGGTTTCTTCTTGACAGTAGGAAGAGGAAATTCAAAACCTCCAATAATAATCGATGGAATTTTTACAATAGAATTGATACTGTGGACTTGAGGTTGTTTCATCGGAAAGTGTACCGTATGCTCATTACCATTAACATGAAAAGTGACATTGCCTTTGTTGCAATCAATAACAGCCCCTGCAGTATTCAAAAAGGGCCTACCAAGAATAATCGACATACCATCGCCCTCAGGAATATCAAGAATAAACAAAGTCTGTTAAGATAGTAACATTTGCAACCACAACAGGCACATCCTCACAAATATCGACAGGTATAGCAGTTGATTTATCGGCCATTTGCAAAGATATTTCAGTAGGTGTCAACTTATTCAAATCAAGTCTACTATATAAAGAGAGAGACATAACACTAACACCGGCTCCAAGATCACATAAAGCAGTTTTAACATAGTTTCTTTTAATGGAGCATGGTATAGTTGGTACGCCTGGATCTCTAAGTTTCTTTGGTATTCCACCCTTAAAAGTATAATTAGCAAGCATGGTGGAAATTTCAGCTTCCGGTATCTTTCTTTTATTTGTAACAATATCCTTCATATACTTAGCATAAGGATTCATTTTAAGCATATCAGTCAAACGCATACGCAAAAAGATAGGTGTAATCATTTCAGCAAAGCGCTCAAAATCCTCATTATCCTTTTTCTTGGATGGTTTAGGAGGAAAAGGCATGGGTTTCTGAACCCATGGTTCTCTTTCTTTAACGTGCTTCCTAGCAACAAAGTCTCTCTTATCATAACATTGATTTTTTGATTGTGGGTTATCAAGATCAACAGCAGGTTCAATCTCTACATCATTGTTATTGCTAGGTTGAGCATCAACATGAACATCATCATTAACATTATCACTAGGTTCATGTTCATCACCAGATTGTGTTTCAGCATCAGAAATAGAAATATCATTGGGATTCTCAGGTGTGTCCACAACAGGTTCACTAGAAGCATGCAAAGTCCTATCATTTTTCTTCTTCTTCTTCTTAGAAGGACTAGGTGCATCAACATTAGTTCTCTGAGAATCTTGCTCAATTCTCTTAGGGTGGCCCTCAGGATACAAAGGTTCCTGAGTCATTTTACCCCCTCTAGCCATAACTCTAACAACATTATCATTTTTCTTATTATTTAATTCATTGAGAAAATCATTTTGAGCTTTAAGCACTTGTTCTACTTGAGTGGGAACCATAGAAGCATGTTTACTAATAAGTTTGAGTTCACCTTTAATTCTAGACATATAATCACTCAAGTGTTCAATCATATAAGCATTACATTTCAATTGTCTACCAACATAAGCATTGAAGTTTTCTTGTTTAACCATAAAGTCATCAAACTCATCCAAGCATTGGCTAGCAAACTTAGTAGATGGGATTTCAGCTTTATCATATCTATAGAGAGAATTATACCTTTACTACCCGTGTCGGGTTATCAAGACCATGCATTTCTTCAATAGGTGGTAAATTCTTAACATCTTCAGCTTTAATACCTTTTTCTTTCATAGATTTCTTTGCCTCTTGCATATCTTCGGGACTGAGAAATAGAATACCCCTTTTCTTCGGAGTTGGCTTAGGAGTTGGTTCAGGAAGTGTCCAATTATTTTCATTAGTCAACATATTATTCAATAGCAATTCAGCTTGATCAACAGTTCTTTCCCTGAAAACACAACCAGCACAACTATCCAGGTGGTCTCTGGAAGCATCGGTTAGTCCATTGTAAAAGATATCAAGTATTTCATTTTTCTTGAGAGGATGATCAGGCAAAGCATTAAGTAATTGGAGAAGCCTCCCCCAAGCTTGTGGGAGACTCTCTTCTTCAATTTGCACAAAATTATATATTTCCCTTAAAGCAGCTTGTTTCTCATGAGCGGGGAAATATTTAGCAGAGAAGTAATAAATCATATCCTGGGGACTACGCACACAACCAGGATCAAGAGAATTAAACCATGTTTTAGCATCACCCTTTAATGAGAACAGAAATAATTTAAGGATATAGTAGTAGCGAGTTTTCTCATCATTAGTGAATAGGGTGGCTATATCATTTAATTTAGTAAGATGTGCCACAACAGTTTCAGATTCATAGCCATAAAAATGATCAGATTCAACCAAAGTAATTATCTCAGGATCGACAGAGAAATCATAATCCTTATCAGTAATACAAATAGGTGAAGTAGCAAAAGCAGGGTCATATTTCATTCTAGCATTCAAAGATTTTTCCTTCAACTTAGCTAATAATTTCTTAAGATCATATCTATCATTGCAAGCAAGAAAGTCTCTAGCAGTTTCTTCATCCATAACATAACCCTCAGGCACAACAAGAAATTCATATCTAGGGGGAGAATCTTCATCATCACTTTCATCAATATTATCAGTTTCAATAATTTCATGCTCTCTAGCCCTAGCAAGTTGTTCATCAAGAAATTCACCTACTGGCACAATATTATCAAGCATAGAAGTAGTTTCATCATAAGTAGAAGTGGCATCATCAATAACATGCGACATATCAGAATTAATAGCAGAAGCAGGTTCAGGTGTCACAAGTTTACTCAAAATAGAAGGAGAATCAAGCGCAGAGCTAGATGGCAGTTCCTTACCTCCCCTCGTAGTTGAGGGATAAATTTTGGTTTTTTCGTCTTTCAAGTTCTCATAGTGACCAACAGATATAAATCCCAAGTGACTCAAAGAATAGAGCTATGCTCCCCGGCAACGGCGCCAGAAAATAGTCTTGATAACCCACAAGTACAGGGGATCGCAACAGTTTTCGAGGGTAGAGTATTCAACCCAAATTTATTGATTCGACACAAGGGGAGCCAAATAATATTCTCAAGTATTAGAAGTTGAGTTGTCAATTCAACCACACATGGATAACTTAATATCTGCAGTAAAGTATTTAGTAGCAAAGTAGTATGAAAGTAACGGTAATGGTGGCAAAAGTAACAGTAGCAGTTTTGTAGTGATTGTAACAGTGGCAACGGAAAAGTAACTAAGCGAAGATCAATATGTGAAAAGCTCGTAGGCATTGGATCAGTGACGGATAATTATGTCGGATGCGATTCTTCATGCAACAGTTATAACATAGGGTGACACAAAACTAGCTCCAGTTCATCAATGTAATGTAGGCATGTATTCCGAATATAGTCATACGTGCTTATGGAAAAGAACTTGCATGGCATCTTTTGTCCTACCCTCCCGTGGCAGCGGGGTCCTATTGGAAACTAAGGGATATTAAGGCCTCCTTTTAATAGAGTACCGGACCAAAGCATTAACACTTAGTGAATACATGAACTCCTCAAACTACGGTCATCACCGGGAGTGGTCCCGATTATTGTCACTTCGAGGTTACCGGATCACAACACATAGTAGGTGACTATTGACTTGCAATATAGGATCAAGAACTCACATATATTCATGAAAGCATAATAGGTTCAGATCTGAAATCATGGCACTTGGGCCCTAGTGACAAGCATTAAGCATAGAAAAGTCATAGCAACATCAATCTCAGAACACAGTGGATACTAGGGATCAAACCACTACAAAAAATATACACTTCCGTGGTGATACGTGTTTGTCACAGTAGGTCACGTTTTCTGTCATACATGTACATCCATGACAAATTTATGACAGAATCAAGATAGTCATACATGTGCTGTCGTAGAAGTATTCCATGACATTACCAAAATTGTCATCACGGAAGTGTCCACTTCCATGACGATAAATCGCGCGTCACAGAAGTGCTTTCGTCAAGGGTGACCAACACATGGCATCCACCGTAACGGAACGTCGTTAAGCTATCGGGTCCGGTTTTGGATCCGATAACTCGTTAACAGCCCGGACCAATGGGGATTTTCCACGTGTAAAATCATCATTGGCCGGAGGAAACACGTGTTGCCTCACCGTTGGGACAGATGTCATCCACTCATTGGATATGAGGCGCCTATGATAGGTCGACACGTGGCACAGCCCAACAGTGGCCCATTCCGGTGAAAAAGGCCGGCCCAGTAAAAAATAGCAGGCCGACCCATATAAGGCCTACTTGTGTCAGGTCCATTTAAGCCCACGGCCCATACGAGATGTGCCAATTCGGCCCGTAAACGGCCCGTTAAAGATTTGACACCATTGCAGCCCATCGCCAGTTCGAGCCCGTTAACAGCCCGCTATATATTTGGGCTCAATATCGGCCCGATGAGATTTCGGCCTGTTAACGGCCCATTCAGTGGATGGGCCAATTTTCACAATGTACATCTTTCGGCCTTTTAGCGACCTATTTAAATATTGGGCTAATTTCCGGCCCGGTGTGTCTTTCAGCCTGTTGACGGCCCATAAATCAGTTGGGCCATTTGTAGTCAGACCTGAGTTTTGGCCTTTTAGCGACCCATTTAGTGGGCCAATTTCCGGCCCGGTGTGTCTTTCAGCCTGGTGACGACCCATATATCTGTTGGACCATTTGTAGTCAGACCTGAGTTTTGGCATTTTAGCGACCCATTTAATTGTTGGGCCAATTCCCAGCCCTGTGTGCCTTTCAGCCTGTTAACGGACCATAAATGAGTTGGGCCATTTGTAGTCGGACCTAAGTTTTGGCCTTTTAACGGCCCATGCCCTTCATGGTCCAATACCAGCCCAGTTTCTCTTGCGGCCTGCTAAAGGCCCACAACACAGTTGGGCCATTTACAATAGGGACAATTACATTTTTACCCCTAGTTGGTTCCGACCCACGGGTTTTGCCCTTACTTTTCGAGCTTGCTCAGTTTTGCCCTTACTTTTTCCGTCGAGGTCCCTCGAATGCCCTTTGACCGTTTGACCAAAACTTTGAAAATTCATAACTAACTCATATGAACTCAGAAAAATGCAAATAAGATATAAAAATGTTCAGATAAACATTACCTTTATGTGCATATCATTTGCATTCAGGACAAACGCACCCTTTCAACTACCTGAGTTAATTAATGTTATTAACATTATTAAAAATAAAAAGGTATAAACAATATTTTTTCATGAATAAAAATTACATGCAAATGTAGGTGATGTTTCTAAACATCCTGATATCTTATTTACATTTTTCTGAGTTCGTATCAAATTGTTATGAAGTTTCCAAATAATGGTCAAAGTCGTTAGAACATTCTTAACAAGATGATACGAACTCAGAAAAATGCAAATAAGATATCTGGATGTTCAGAAAACATCACCTACATTTGCATGTAATTTTTATTCATGAAAAAAATATTGTTTATACCTTTTTATTTTTAATAATGTCAGTAACATTAATTACCTCAGGTAGTTTAAAGGGTGCTTTTGTCCTGAATGCAAATGGTATGCACACAAAAGTAATGTTTATCTGAACATTTTGATATCTTATTTGCATTTTTCCGAGTTCATATGAATTAGTTATGAATTTTCAAAGTTTTGGTCAAACAGTCAAAGGGCATTCAAGGGACCTCGACGAAAAAGTAAGGGCAAAACTGAGCAAGCTCGAAAAGTAAGGGCAAAACCCATGGGTAGGAACCAACTAGGGGTAAAAATGCAATTGTCCCTTTACAATACGACCTGACTTTCGGCCTCTTAGCGACCCATGCTCTTCATGGTCCAGTACAAGCCCGCTATCTCTTTCGGCCTGCTAAAGGCCCACAGTATAGTTGGGCCATATGTAGCCTGAACTTAGTAACGGCCTGTTAACGGCCCGTGAAATCAATTGGGCCCACCTGTTGCCCGCTTCGATGTCAGTCTGTTAACGACCCGGGAGTTAAGAGGGCCGACCATTAACTTTCGGCCTGGTAACGGCCCATTAACTTAATGGGCCCACTAAAGTTCGTACATGTCTTTAGGCCAAATTAGATAATTTGAGCCCATTACGACGAGCAATTATGCACAGGACCAAAACCGATCAAGCAAAGGTACGGCATACAGGGAAAAACGTTGCACATCTAGCATATATTACAGGAAATTACATCCACTGGGCAATCAAAGATTGATGCCAGTGCAAATAAATGAACAGAACCTAACGATCTACAACGTCACAATCTGCAACCTCAGCACGGATGACGCCCATAAGCATGTGGGCAAGTTCTTGCTGCTTTGATACACTGTCTCTGAAAACATTGATCAGTTGTTGTGTCGCACGACTCTGCACCTCTGATTCCTCCACCATTTCCATCATTCCTTCAGCCATTAATTGGTTCACAAACATACATTTTTTCCGTTGCCTTCGAGACAGAGGATACTGAACAGATTCAGATGGCAATTTTGGCAGGCTTGTATTATTGATAGTGGAGAGTGTCTCGACCACTGCATCATAACATAAATTAGGAGGGGAACCAAACAGATTAATCATGAGTTATTGGCATATTACCTGGCCTAGATTTATTGGAAAGAAACAATGGGGTTGCCTTGCTGTTTTCAGAGTTTGTCTTCTTATCTTCAACAGCCTGCACCAAATTAAGACACTAGCATTGCTATCATTGGCCAAGTCAGATAATAGGAAAGCAACATTGGCACAACGAATGTTTGGGCAACTAGCCAACACCTAATTAGCACAATATGGCACAGCTATCATCAGCCAGGTAAGGTAATACGAAAGCAACATTGATGCAATGAATGAATGGGCAACCAGAGCAGCACTACAATTCAGTAATGTGCATGATATGAGATAGTACACTCATGCAGCTCAGTATGCAAAACTACCAGGCAGTTTTCTTTACAAAAATCAACATTGGCGCCTTTAACATTTTGCTACAACTAATTTTAGATCAGACAAAGGTTGGATTCACGCCGATTAACAAAATACATGCTGATGTAAGAATATAGTGATATACAACGGGTACTTACATCAGCATTGGAGCACAGAGAATTCCCGCAAGATGTTTTCCTCGAATACAATCCCAATGAAGGAAATCTTCTATCATTTAACCTTATTTTCTAAAAGAGAGATGGGTAAGAAACATGTAGAAAATATGATCAGAATGCTATAAAATTTCATGATGCGAGGATACGCACATGCTTCTTAGAATGGAGTTGATATTCTTTTACTGGACTGGAGCGGACTAGTTCTTTGGCCACTGGAATCTGCTTATTATCAGTGGGAGTTGGGTTTCTCTGTGCTGGAGCAGTATCTATGAAAAATAGAGTTGGTTTATTATCTCCTGGCGTTTGGATCTTTTGCAAAGACCTGGTTTGTAACCCTTCAGATTCTAACATAGCCGTCTTCCCCTTGCATGCCTTATATAGAAGAATGGTGCTTCAATTATAAAACATGCTACAGCAGATATGGAATAGGTACCGAAGAATAGAAAGGCATGAAATATTGACATGTATTCCCTCCATCCGGAAATAAATGGATGGGTCTAGGCGTGTTTCAGTTCTAGATACATCCAGTTTTATCCATTTCTGCGACATGTAATCCGGACGGAGGGAGTATGATGTAAGAGCTAGGGATACGATAGGACAACATAGTAAAAAAACACTGAAAAACCACTGCAGAACCAAAGTAATCAAACCCACTGATATGAGATAGTACACTCATGCAGCTCAGGATGCAAAACTACCAGGCAGTTTTCCTTACAAAAGTCAACATTGTGGCCTTTAATCATACATTTTGCTACAACTAAATTCAGATCAGATAAAGGTTGGATTCACGCCGATTAAAAAAATACATGCTGATGTAAAAATATAGTGATATACAATAGGTACTTACATCTGCATTGGAGTACAGAGAATTCCTGCAAGAATCTTTCCTCACAGACGTTACTAGTGCAGAAATTCTTCTATCTGTTAAGCTTATTTTCTAAAAGAGAGATGGGTAAGAAACATGTAGAAAATATGATCAGCATGCTATAAAATTTCATGATGCAAGGATACACACACGCTTCTTAGAATGGAGTTGACATATTTTTGCTATACTGGAGCGGACTAGTTCTTTGGCCACTGGAATCTACTTATTATCAGTAGGAGTTGGGTTTCTCTGTGCTGGAGCAGTATCTATAAAAACTGGAGTTGGTTTATTATGTCCTGGTGTTTGGATCTTTTGCAAAGACCTGGTTTGTAACCCTTCAGATTCTAACATAGTCGTCTTCCCCTTGCATGCCTTGTATAGAAGAATGGTGCTTCAGTTATAAAACATGCTACAACACAGAGATGGAATAAGTACTGAAGAATAGAAAGGCATGACATATTGACATGTATTCCCTCCATCCGGAAAAAATGGATGGGTCTAGGCGTATTTCAGTTCTAGATACATCCTTTTTTATCCATTTCGGCAACATGTAATCCGGACGGAGGGAGTATGGTGTAAGAGCTAGGGATACGATAGGACAACACAGTAAAAAAACACTAGTTGAATGTAAAACTGTATGCTAGCGGAATACGTACAGAAAAAACTAAGGCAGCATACACGTGTATGATTGGGAAACTAAGATGGCATTGCAACAGAGCACTAGAACAACACTTCAATGTAAAAAAACATGGTATGGTAGACAGATGAAGTACGTACTGATGAATAACAATGCATAAGATATCCAGAAGCATGATGTCCAAATTAAGCAGATGGCATTGCGATAGAGTAGAATGATAGTACTTGAATTTGAAAACATGTTGTCATGAATGGAATAGGTACAGAAAAACAGGAAGGCATGACATATTTACATGCATGATCAGCATGCTAAGCACATGGCATTGCAACAGAGTAGATACACTCCAGGACATTATATGCATGTTGTACCCATATCACGGGCCAAGTTAGAGCAAGGACCTTGTGGGGTGAAGAGGATTCAACATCTTTCTGCAAGTCTTCTGAAGAACTGCCTTTACATGTTCCATCATATTGGGTATCATTGACATCAAGTTTATTGGCCTTTACATTGCTCCGTGAGGTTCTTGTGGATATATCAGTGTGTGCAATTATATCTGACATGCATGGAAGACAACTAGTAGTTAGATTTATGTAATGAGTGCCTGTAGGAGACGATGTAAATAGTAGGACTGGGGTTAACTAGCAGCAACAGGTCTCAAAAACTAAAGGGAGAACACAGATGAAAGCTACCGAATATGTATCGTTTGTACTCGAGATTAACTAGATGGCACACAAAAGTATTAAAGAACAACATAGGTAATACTAGAAGTGGTATAATACTATAATCACCAGCCTGTGGGATAGCATTGGCTGATGGATGATAACTATGGAACAACGTTACCTAAAGAACAAGTATCTTAGCTGAACTATGGAACAGCGTTAACTCCTGAACAAGACCCGTAAGAGATCAGAATGAATATACAGTGAAATGTGATAATCTATTTTCCATTCTTAGATGAATAACAAAGCCATAAATGTTGCACACAAGTAAGATGAGGGTACAACCTATCTGGCCGCCATCCATAGGAGTGAGCATCATGTGCTGACTTGTCGATGGCCCTGCAGTTGTTGTGGCTGTCCATGTCGGGCACGCGCATTCGATGCAGGGAACTATTGAGTGGGGACTATAGCTCCCTTCTGGTGTATGCTTCCCTTGTTGGAGCAGCTGCGGTGAGTCGGAAGACGGTGTGGCTGAAGATGCAGATAACACATAATGTTAAGAACGACACATCTCTTTGATCTGAAGAAATACACTAAGAGATCAACAACAAGGTACGAGAGTGGTCACACGTCTGTTGACTGAGACTAAATTGGGGTCACATGATTTTATTTTATTTTGGTACTGTCCGATCTACGCCGGATGGCTTGATGGCTGTCTTGTGCCTCCCGGATGACACTGTTAGGAATCTTCCCCGAAGAGCCAGCGACCAACGGCAGAGCAGCTTGCCTCTGCCGTCCGTGGCCCCGGCCAAAACCCCGCTCCCTGCCCCACCGCACTGCCGTGGTTGCGCCGCCCCCGGGCCAATCCACAAAGACTCCCCGTCATCCAGATCCGGCGGCGGCAGTACCTTGAACCCATGGAACTCTAAGGTAGCCATCTAAGCGCTGCTACCGCAGCGAACTTGCGGCCCCGCACCCTTACGTTAGACACCAGCCAACCGGCAGCCTAGGAGCTCCGCCGCCTCGAGGGGTGCTGCTTCCCATTGGGAATCGATTGGCCCAGAATAAAAATTCAGACAACTGACGCCTAAATAAAGTGATTTGAGATGAGGGTGCGACCTATCTGGCGGCATGGTGAAGTAGGCAGGTCCAGCTGCCGAGTCGGTGAGGCCGGCGCGGTTGCGGTGGCCACCGGCGGCAGGGAAACAACGATGTCGCGATGGTCGACGGCTACGGGGAAGCAGCGCCGGGACTCTGGACGGATCCAAAGTTGGAGCCGCTCCGGCGCCGTGAACAATGGCGGGGGTGAATCGGCTCCGGTACGGTTCACGCGGCCGTCGTCGAGGCAGCTCCAGCAGCACGGAGTTAGAGGCACACGGCCCAGTGCATGATGGCAAATGGACAGTGTCTCTGGCATTAGGGAGGAGGGCGGCTGTGAAATTGGTGCGGTGGGGGCGCCATGGAGGAGGGGCTGAGGTTTCGTGGCTCGGGAGAAGGGAGCTTTCGGGGAGAAGGTGATTTGGCGCCCACGAGGTATGAATGGGGGGGGGTTGGGAGGGGAGTGGAACCATGTTTTACGGACGCATTTGTCTGAAATGTGAGGGGGAGTTATAGTTCTACCCCTGCCTTTAGGCTTCTCGGCTTGGGTCTGTGTATTGAGGGTCGGGGATAGTAGAGTAACTTTGCTTCTCCCCAAATAGTTGGCGGGAGCGATTTTGGGCGAGGAGGGCGTGTTTTGAAATATAGTGGGCGCGAGCAATTTCGGGCGAGGGGAGCGTGTTTTGAAAAGGTGGGCGCGAGCTATTTCGGGCGAGGAGAGCGTGTTTCGCCGACCATGGTTTACGAATTATTTGGCACATGTCATTTCGGCCGAGGAGAAGGCGCGCTTGGATGAAGTTACGAACCTACCCTTGATGCACAACGGGCCAATTAATGCGTCTCCCACATAGGACGGTAATTTCGCGTCTCCCATTTATTTGCTCGGGCGAATTCCACCGAGCAGAGGATGTTTAACGGTTCGTTCAAAATTTGGGAGAACGAGCATCCACGTCTACCTTACCAAGCCGATTCGAATCAAATTTAGAAATATTAGCTTGCCACTTCTTTTTTAAATGGAGAGATGATGCTCGGAAGTAATGTGTTTTTACATGCTCGTTGCTAGCGATTTATTATATGACAAATAGTTGACCCACTCAAAACATGAATCAAACCCAAAATGAAATATCTCGATTCAATGAAATAGCTCGTTCACCAGGTCAAAATAGTGAACTAAATCCAAAATTGAACACCTCAATCGAATAGCATGTTGTACAATATTATAGTACTCCATGAACATGTTGAAAGTCAAATTAATGAACTTGTTTGATATACACATATATCCGTTCATGTGTGGATTGCAGACAACATGTTCTCCAATTTAAATATTTGAATGCAAGTTTATATCGAAACATGGTTTATATCAGTCTTTGATGCATAAAACGCGACCTCCCCCTCTCCCGGACTCCTGCTCTCTCTCTCTCTCTCTCTCGCCGACAATCTTCAATTCTGTCGCACGCATCCAACACACAAACCTTGTTGGTCCTCTCTCTTTCTCTCCATCTCTCTCTCTTTGTGTGTGTGCGTGGGGGGGGGTCTTTCTAGTTTGCGTGCATATATAATCCATCTATAGGTCTCTCTCGCACACTATGTATGATTCTCTAGTCCAAGTTAGATATCTTGGGTGCACTCATCGTAAGCACACAGATTCCTTGGCTCATTGCCCATAACTCTCTCACGCACCACTCTGTCGTCTCGGATCTCTTCCCCCTCTCTCTCAAACTCTCCATCTACCTGGGTCACACATACACATGCATATCTCACTCGGGCCCATCTAAAACTCTATCTCTCTCCCTCGTTCTCTCTCCATCTCACACGCACACACACACAATCTCATGCCTAGATAGCCAAGTATGATGGTCTCTCACTCAATTGTAGGCACACACAGCCCCCCTATATGTATATGACTAGCTAATCTTAGTCTCCATCACAAACATGTGCATGGTCTATCTCGATTTCTCTCGGGGCATCTTTCTATCGCGCACGCACCTCCCTCGATCTCCCACCCATATAGTCCCCTCACGATCTCGAGGGGGTCTCTCTATCACAAACACACCCTCTCGCCCTCCCCATGTGTCCATGTTCTCCATGTGTCCCTCTCGACCTTTGTTCCTTGTTGGCCAGACCTCTATTGGACATGTGCTATAGGGGTGTCTCTCTCCGTTGCAAACAATCACACACTAGCTATCTTCGTGTATCTCCTCGCCTTGCTTTTCTATCTCGGAGATGCATGCGTGATATGTTCGCCTAAGTAATGAAAAAACACACTCTCTCTCTAATTTATCGTTTGTTGTCACTTTCTCTTTCACACACATACTCTTTTTGCACACTTACTCATTCTCCTTCACACGCACTTGATCCCTCTCGACTTAGGCACTCTCCTCGGTCCATAGCATATTGATTTATTGAAAAGTCAAACATCACAAAGTTTGACCATGTACGTGGAGAAAAACAATTACATCCGGAACGGCAAACATATACCATTAGATTCACCATGAGATGTAGTTTCGTATGATGTATCTTTGGTATTGAAGATATAAATAACATTTGTGTAAACCTGATCAAAGTTTCCAAAGTTTGACTTCTAAAAAAATTACATGCACTGCATTATCGAGCGGATGGAATATCTCTTTCCCCCTCTCAGCTATCTGACGCACCACTCAGCCTTATCGGGGCTCCTCAATCTCTCTCAAACTTTATTTCTCCCTAGTTCACACATACAGATGTCTCGCTCGCGCTATACATATAGACCCATCCAACACTCTCCGCCCTTGTTCTCTCTCTATGTGACACGCACCCCCTAATAAGTACCATAATCCCTCACTCCATCATAGGCGCAAGCACTCCCCCCTAAGGATGATTATCTCTCACTAGCCATCAGGAACACACGTATTGTCTCCTTCCATCCATACGTCCATCTCGATATCTCTCGTGGTATCTTCTATCGCGCACACACCTTGTCACTCGATCTCCCACCCATCTAGTCCCATCACGATCTCCAGGGGATCTCTCTATGACAAACATACACTCTCTCCTCCCCATGTCTGCATTTTCTCCGTACGTCTCTCTTGACCTCTCTCCCTTGTTGTCAGACCCCTCTTGGCCACGTGCTAGGGGTCTTGCTCTCTCGGTTGCAAACAACCACACACTATCTCCTCACCTTGCTTCCGTTGTCGAAGATGCATGTGTAATATGTTTCCATAAGACACACACGTTTTTTCTCGACTTTTATCGAGTGTTGTCCATGTCTCTTTCACACACGCACACACTTTTTTCACTCACTCTTTCTATTTCTCTCTCTCTCTCTAGTTAGGGACTCTCTCACGTCCATAAGCATATGGATGTTTTGAAAAGTCAAACCTCAGAAAAGTTTGACCAGGTATATGTGGAGAAAAACATTTACATCTGGAAAGATCATTAGATTAATCACAACATGTACTTACTTCATACTATCATTTATCTTTGGTATTGTAGATATAAGTAATTTCTTTATAAACTTGGTTAAAGTTTCAAAAGTTTGACTTTAAAAAATGTTGGAACTACATTATCGAACGGAGGGAGTAGCTCTTTCTCTCTCTGCTATCTCTCACGGGCCTCCTCTCACACGAACACTCTATACCGACGGATTATACGCTCACTGTGTCAGCGTATAGCTCCATATATTGTTTAGTTGACCGGTCAACCAGTCCACATACTGCTTTGTCAGCTCGTGTTCTGTATCTTCGTGTGCTGGCCCATGTGGCAGTGGGTGAAAATAAGTAAACTAGAGGCCCATCTGACACGCGGTGAAGTAAACAAAGTTGAAACCACTCGGGGTAGCACCCCGCATGCTAGTAAATTGAGGGCGCATTGAGGACACACTTCTTCCGCGTGGAGGACGCACTCGCGCACAAATCACCACTGCGCGGCGGCATGCACAGAAGGACGCACTCACGCACACCCATCACACAACACACACCAGCACATGTGTACACCGGCGTCGCCGGCGGTTGAGATGGACGTCGAGGCAGCCAACAACCGGAGGCGGCTCGAGCCAAAACCGCATCCGGCGAGCCTGGACTTCATCAGCAGCCTCCCCGACGACATGCTGCTCATCATCATCAGCCTCCTCCCCACCAAATCTGCCGTGCGGACCGCCCTGCTCTCCCGGCGGTGGCGCCCCCTCTGGCGCCGCGTCCCCCTCAACCTCACCGTCGACAGCTGCCTCTGCGATGGGGATTGCAAATGCATGGCCGCGGTCTCCAAGATCCTTTCATCGCACCTTGGGCCAGCCAGGCACCTTGACATCTGCATGTTCAGTACCAACTGCAAGGTCCAACCCAAGTTCGACGAGTGGTTCTTATCCCCCGCCCTAGATCAGCTCGAGGAGCTTAGCTTTGAAGCTGGACAATGTCGCTCTCTGCCGCCGTCCGCGCTCCGCCTCGCGCCAACGCTGCGCCGCGCCAGCTTCAGCTCCTGCTATCTTCCCCAGATTAATGCCGCGCCCACCCTTCTTCTCCCTCAACTCAAGCAGCTCGACCTCTTCGACGTTGTCATCTCGAAGAAGGCTATGGAGCACCTGCTCCGTAGTTGTAGGGCGCTCGAGTACCTTCGTCTTGAGCAGATCCACGGGTTCATTAGCCTCCACATCACCTCGACGAATCTCCGATGGATTTATGTGTCTTGCTGGCCCCGCAACAAGACATCAATTGGGAAGAGATCACTCCAGCTATTCCACGTTATGGTCATTGAGAACGCGCCTTTCCTTGAGAGATTGGTTGTATCGGATCTAGAAGGTCCAACAAAATCAGAGTCATTGACGCGCCGAAATTGATAGTGTTGGTGCACTCGTCTGCCAAATTCTTCGAACTCTTTATTGGATCTGTAATCGTTTAGGTACAACACTCATCTTCTTCTCCGTCTTCTTGAAATTCACATTTTTAAATTTCTTCTTGATGTATTTACGACCATCTTCCAGAAAATGATTCCCACAAGCTTGACCCAGTCTATGCGCACAGTGAAGATCTTGGCAATAAAATCTATCAGCCCCAATCTGGATCAAGTTGTTGGATTCCTTACATGCTTTCCGTGCATGGAGAAGCTACTCATCGAGGTGAAACTTCTTTCCTATTAGTAAACCGTAATCACAACGTGGCTCAATTTTTTTTGTAATTTTCCCAAATTATGATGACAAGTGT